>NC_141914.1:3800032-5066709 GCF_057802395.1 Ceratotherium simum simum | reverse complement strand
GCAACTTTTCTGAATTCTCTTATTAGTTATAACAGGTGTGTGTGTGTGTGTGTGTGTGTGTGTGAAATCTTTAGAGTTTCCTACAAATAAGATCTTGTCGCTTGTGAACAGAGATAATTTTACTTCTTCCTTTCCTATTTGCATGCCTTTTATTTTTTTTTCTTGCCTAATTGCTCTGGCTAGAACTTCCAGAACTGTGTTGAACAGAAGTGATGAAGGTGGGCATCCTTGTCTTGTTCCTGATCTTAGAGGAAAAGCTTTCAGTCTTTCACCATTGAGTATGATGTTAGTTATGAGTTTTTCATATACAGCCTTTATTATGTTGAGGTAATTTCTTTCTATTCCTAGTCTGTTGAGTATTTTTATCATGAAATGTGTTTGAATTTTGCCAATTGCTTTTTCTGCATCAATTGAGATCATGGACCCTGAGATTTTGTAACCAGGGAAATGGCTCTGACTCTTAGCCCAAAAGATACCGTGAGAGGGCTCAGCAATTAAAAAATTACAATTTTATTTCATGAAACTCTATTATTTCCTTCCATACCTCTTTGTGGAGCCAACAATTGTTGTTAATTGCAGCAATCAGATCTAGATATTCCCCTTCCATGACCTGGCTACTGTTTTTTAAGCCCAGCAATGGCTAACTGTAGTATCCTCTTCTTTCTTGCTAACAATTAGAAGAAAAAGTAAATCAATTTGGACTTACTAATGAATCACTGGCTAGGAACCATTTTTTTATGGGATGAATTTATTTTTAATTTTTAAATTATCGTATACTAAAATTGACTTTTTGGGGGAGTACAGTTCTATGAATAAACACATGTACAGATTCATGTAACTACCACTACAATCAGGATACAGAACAGTTCCATTACCCTAAAAAACTCCTGGATTCTATCTCTTCATTGTCACATCCTCCCCCTACATTGAATTCCTAGCAACCAGTAATCATCTTCATCACTATAGCTTTGTCTTTTTGAGAATGTCATAGAGTGTATAACACATTATATCTGTGAGTAGAAGCTTAACCGTGATGATTTTGCTAGCAACCATTTTGAACAAAAGAACGGTCCTACACCACGAACTTAGTATCATCACCACGGTCGGAGATCATAATCATAGATTCATATGTGTATTGGCCCCAGAACAGCAGTCTCTGAACTTCTGAGTCTGTTGGGAAGAGTGTTAGACAAATTATAAGACTAATGGTTGAGGATTGGGACCAGTCTTCTAGCAACTGGGACACAAGAAATAATAGCAAGTGGTCATCTGTGGTACATGGTCATTTTATGGACTGCTGTGTTATCATCCACACAAGAAGGACAATGAAGAGGAAATGTATTAAGCTGAAAACTATAGGACTGCGCAAGAGATGATTGCTAACAGATTGTAAAGCAAATTACGTTTTGCTTCCACTGCAGTGGCCAGTGAATCAATTTTCTGGTCTGTTAGGTGAAACACATCTAGAAGAGTAAAATGGAAATAGTCATATTTTAATGTATTAGTATGCTTTTGACTGCAAGTAACAAAATACCCAGCTAAAAGTAATTGAAATAATGTGGGAGTTTCTTATCTCACAAAAAGGTCTCTAGAGGTAGGTGGTTCCAGGGCTGAATCAGTGGTCTCAACAATGTCATAAAGAATCCAGTTCTTTCCTCCCTCCACTCCACTATCCTCAGTATGAAAACGTTTGGCCCTCAGACTTTTCACCTCTTGGTTGCAAGTCACATCTAACCGGGGAAGGCACGTCTACAGGGGAAGGCACGTCTAACCGCGGAAGGCACGCGTAGCGGGCAAGGCGCGTCTACCGGGGAAGGCGCGTCTAACGAGGGAAGGCGCGTCTACCGGGGGAAGGCGCGTCTACCGGGGAAGGCGCGTCTAACGAGGGAAGGCGCGTCTACCGGGGGAAGGCGCGTCTAACGAGGGAAGGCGCGTCTACCGGGGGAAGGCGCGTCTAACCAGGAAGGCACTTGTAGGGGGGAAGACACGTGTAGCGGGGAAGGCGCGTGTACCGGGAAGGCAGGTCTGGCCGGGTTGGGCACATAAAGGGCTCCATCCTCATTTCTTTGTTTCATTTTTCTTTCTCTCCTCAGGTTTCCTTCTTCATATTTCAGCTTTAGAAGAAAGATAGAAATCCAGAACTTTTGCTCACTTTCCCTAAACAAAGGCCCTGCTTCTCTCTCCCCTCCCCACCCCATTTTTTGGAGTTCTGCAGCCCTAGTTTCCACAAGCCATTTGGAATCTCCCTGATCTCTCTAGAGAGTTCCTGACCTCAGACTGAGGAGTCCGTTTTTATGGCAGTCCAGAGATGTTGATTATAAATAAGAAACTGAGAAATCATTATAAACAAAAAAGAAAAACATCAACAGGGTATAAGTCATTGTTGCAATGTTAGCCTGCACTAAAAATCATGTTTCAGGGGAGTGACGCTCTCTCCACAGAGAAGAGGGGCAGCAGGCGCCGTGCCTGTCTGTCCCGGCTGCTGGCTCTGTGAGCACCACAAGATGCTTCTTGCCACCAGAGCGATGACTTCAGTTTTTCCGTTCCAGCTGCGGTGAGAATGAATAAGAAAACTGGATCCTGCCTCTGGAAGAAGGACACATGCTGCACGCTAATCAAAAGAGGAAGATGTGTTACAAGACAGCATTTCACTCCCCAGCCTTTGAAGAGTCCCTCCATCTGTGGGGGTGGCTCTGAATCACTGCTGGACCCCCACAGGCTCAGAGTGGGGATATTGCACTGATCCTTTGCAGGAAAGGCTTTTCCCCCTAAATGAGCTCCTCTTGCTGCTGAGTCACTGCAGTTCAAGTCTCATAATTTCACCTCCTTCTCTTTTAATCTTCTTACCAGAGAGTTATGTTAAGGCTGGGGGGTGGGGGAGATAAAAAAGGGGCCAGGGCTCACCCTAAAATGCATTTGACTAAGAAGTGCCAAAGAAATACTCCCCCTGCAAACAGGTGAAAGGAGAAAGCAGTTTTTAGAAACCTGGTTAATAGTATCAAAGACTTCCAAGGGCTGCACTCTCTCTGCCAACCCTTGGCTGATTTAGCAATGGACGCTGAGCCAGTCCTGACGGAGCGACCCCAGCGGAGAGCCTGAGTGGCTCCCCGGCTCCAAGAGGGGCAGTGGGCTTCCCCGTGTCACACCCAGGGAGAAGCCAGGAGAAACTGCACTGCAGACCTACCACTTACGAACATCCAGGGACAAAAATGCTGACAACCACACGCTGTGGCACTGTGGGATCCTGTTGGCCATACTGCAAAGGAAAACCACCAGCCGCTGTCTGAAGCTGGTTTTCTTTTATTCACATTTGGTTAATAAGGCCTCTACCACAAAACCAACCAGATGGAAAACCAGCCTCCATCAGGAAGGCCGCGGTGCAGGCTGGGAAGGAGGACGTTGTTGAGTCTGAGTCAGGAGGGTGTTATCACCGTGAACACCCGTGGACTTCGGTGCTCTGGGGTCACCCGGGGGAGCTGGAAGCCTGGTGCAGCCCTGAGGGAGCACTCTGTTCCTTCAGGGAGGCCAGATGGACACGCAGGAAACCAAGAAACCTACGTGAGGCGAGTGTGGGCCTCACACTCAACTATGTGGGCAAGTGCAAGTGTGTGGGAAGGACACAAAGGTCCATGTGAGATGAGTCCCTCGAGGGCAGGGGCCCCAGCTGGCTCATTCTGGTGTCCTCAGCACTGTGAATTTGTCACATGAGGTAGGGGCTTAATTGGCAAATTTCAAATAAAGGTCAGCTCTACACTTTTATTCCCCCCTAATTTCATCCCACCCGATTTCATATCTGCCGTCTGTGCCCATGCACTTAGGATGCACACCTAAATGGAAGCCCCTCGAGACCCAGGACAGCTTCCACACAGTCACACACACACACTCACAGCTCCCACTGATTCTCATTTTTGTTCTTTGTCTCTCTTGATCTCACGCTTGCCTTTTCTCTCTCCAGAAGTGTTGCCAGGAGCTGGAGAAAGAGTAGACTAGCACCAGTTTCTCCAACCTTTCACAAAAGCACACAAAAGCACGAGGATGGAAAAGTGGGGTTTAGAAATTAGAAAAGTGGATTTAGATTAGAAAATTGGAAGAAGACAAGAGCAAGATGGTGGGAGGAGGGGGAGAGAAAGATAACCGCAAAGCCCAGCTCCACTGTGGGCCGGGGGCTAACCGAGTGACGATGCTCTCCCCTGAACAGGGAGGAGGAGGCCGGCTCCAGACTTCATTGCAGGGTAAACCGCTTTGGGCTCGTCAACTCGTGGAGAAGCAGGAAAAAGGAACTACACATCTTCATTCTGTCAGACGTTCCAGCCACTTGTTTTTCTTGAATGGTTTAGTTTGTTGTGGATAAACTCATGTTTGTATAGGTCCTTTCCCTTGAGCCAACCCTAGTGCAGAGAGAAATGAGGAGGACTTTTCTGGAAATGTCTTGACGACCTGGTGAATGCAGATGCCTTCTGTGATGGCTCATTTTATGTGTCAGCTTGACCGGGCCGTGGTGCCCAGAGATTTGGTCAAACATTATTCTGGATGTGTCTGTGAGGCTGTTTGGGGATGGGATTTATATTTCAGTGGGTTGACCGAGTCAAGCAGGTTGTCCTCCCTCATGTGGGTGGGTCTCATCCAATCAACTGGTGGCCTGAATAGAACAGAAGACTGATCTTCCCTGAGCAAGAGGGCGTTCTCCAGTGGACAGACCTCTGGCCTCATCTGGTTGTCCAGCAGATGCCTTTTGGCTGCAACTGCAACCCTTTCCCGAGCCTGCAGCCTGCTAGCCTCCCCCCTCAGATTTTGCACTTGCCAAGCGTTCACAAGCACACGAGCCAATTCCTTACAATAAATCTCTTTATACACACACACCCCCTACTGTTCTGTTTCTCTGGAGAACCCCGATTACTACAGCATCCTACGCGCTGACAAACAAGGTTGAGATGTAGCAAGTGTGGTCACGCCTTTTTCCAGTCCGCACGGTAACTGAGGAATGTGGCCTCAAGGGGTGAGGGCCCAGGATCTGGAGTCCCTGGGCCTGGTCATTTGTGAGCTTTGTTCCTTCCTAGCCCTCTGCCCTGGGCAGGTCCCTTAAGCTGGAGAAACAACAGCAGCTCAGATGACTAGAGCAGCGCCAACCCCGGTCTATGAGCTTTCAATTGCTGCTATAACAAACTACCACACACTCAGTGCTTAAAACAACACAAATGTCTTCTCGTGCAGTTCTGGAGGTCACAAGTCTCAAATCAAGGTGTCAGCAGGGCTTCTGGAGGCTGCAGGGGAGGATCTGTTTCTTGCTTTTTTCAGCTTCCAGAGGCTGCCTCCATTCTTTGGATCATGGCCCCTCCTGGCACCACTCCAACCTCTGGCTTCTGTTGCCATGTCTCTCCTTTTCTGATCCCTGCCTCTCTCTCATAAGGACCCTTACGATTGCGTTGGGCGCACCAACATAATCCAGGATGACCTCCTCGTATCCATATCCTTAACGGAATCACATCTGCAAAGTCTCTTTTGACGTATGAGTAACACTCACAGGTTGTGGGCATGAGGACTTGAGTATCTTTGTGGGGGTGGGGGGGCATTATTCAGCCCTCCACACCTGGTCACCAGAGGTCACTGGTTACAGATGGAAGGTGAGACACAGGAGGGATCCAAGATTTCAGAGCTCGTACTTGAAACCATTTTGTTTATTTGGAAAGTACTCTACTATTTGGTGAATGCAGAAAGATGCAACAAAGAAATGCTTTCTTTGCTGCTAAAGAGACAAATACGTGTTGGTGCTATATTTTTCTTGAACAATAAAAATTCTGCTCCTCGAGCCATCACAGAGTAAAGCTTCCCCCACCTCAAAGAATAAAATAATACACACATGTTTTTAAAGGTGTAATATTCTGGTCATCTGGGTGCTCAGACTCGTGGGGCCTGTTGCCTTGGCAGCTGTACTGAGTTCTTCCTTCAGTCTTCTTCTGTACGTGACCTTGAGCAGGAATTCAGATCTTTTAAGGTAGATCTTAAGAAGCCCCCTCCACACACATAATTCTAGCATCATGAATCCATGTCATCATTTGCATTCTAGAATACGTCATCCCAATATAAGTTCTAGAATTGTTCTGCACCCTCAAATGCTGAGGACAGTTTTTAAGGCAATCAGTCACATTCAGTTCTTCCTTCTTGGCTACATGGATAACTTGAGGGAATTTTCTGGCTTTTCTTTTTGGTGTATTGCTGTATTTTGGGTGCTCAGGGCTCTGCCATAACCTTTGCTTGGTTTATCTTTAGCGGAGAGAACACAGTTTTGACTCCATAGAAAGGAGAGAACACTGAATAAATCAGTTTTCAAAAATCATCCTAATTGCTCAATTCAACGCACAACAACTGTTGTTGGGAAGTCTGGAAGAATTTCAACCTGCCAATGACGACTCACCATCTGGGTCTGATTGAAGGTTAAAAGGAGTCACCTCCTCTTGGGGGCGCCAGGCGTCCTTCCTTAGTCTTGTCTGGTGATGGCGCTGTCCTAGGCAGTCACCTGCTTCAGGCACAAGGGTGTCAAACAAATGCCTGAGACTTGGTTTTGAGCTCAAGGATGATTTATCTTCCCCATTCCAAGGACATTTTACTATACATCATTATGCTCTCCCCCCATCCCACCCCACCCCCCCTTTTGTCAGAGATCTTTGGCTCTGTTACTTCACTGTCCATTTCTGTGTTTTCTGCTTTTCTTTCTAAAGCTTGACGTTACTGCTGGGAGAAGAACATTTTCCTTTCTTTCAGCATCAGGTGAGCTGCCATCATGGAAAAGGTGGCCAGCCACGTCACGGCTCCGGTCACTGTGTAGGCGAGACCTAAGAAAAGGCTGCGGCCTCCGCTCCACGTCAGGGTGGAAAGAACAACTGATTTTTCTCCTCGGAACCTGGTTACTGGAAAGTCTCAGGAAAGAAGACCTGTTAAGGATCTGTCTCGGCACTTCTCTGCTCTGCCACTGTGTATCCTAAATATATTAGGTTGAATCATATAAAATTGCCTGTTTTGTAGGTAAAAAAATGGTTGAATATTCAATTTCATATGGTCTAATCTTAACCAAGCAGTACTCTGTATCTTGCTGGAATGAAATTGATTAAAAACAAGACTTCCTTCTACATAGTTGTAATCCACGAAAGAGATTCTGACACAGATAGATCTGAATGACTTACAGACAACTAAATAATGAACAAATATATCTGATTTTCTTTGGCAAGCCCAAGGAAATGAAAAGAATAAAGACAGGTTTTATAGCAAACCTAAATTTTTGTTTGTGAATCAGGAGACCCAGGGTAGGCTCAAGTCCTTCATGGGCTAAGGTTTGAATTCCTACCTCAGGGAAAATTCAAGAGGAGTGAAGAAGAAAAAAAATACTGAGATAGATGGCAAACATTTTTAGTGGGTAAACTAAAGGTACTGCACTCACTTGGGTTTTGAAAAGGCCAGCGTCCCTCGCTGCTGGGGAAAGTGTTTGAAGTGGGTTTGCTATCGTTAGCATTTTAATGATGTCATTTTGATTATGCATGTGGCCTGAGGTTTTTAAACATCTGGTGCCTTTTGTAAACCAAACCAATAAACAAATAAAGGCTTCTCATAGCAACGGCACAGGACAGCAGCATTTCCCAGCAAAGCACTTAAAAGGCCTCAAATCTTTGGCAACATGCTATTTAAAGGCACAAGGAAACTTGTTAGGAAACTAGTTCTCTCTCTTCTACATCGAAATTCCTCATTGTCACCAGGTCCTTGGGTGCCACCACGACTCATCTGCCCAGTTTTCTCCCTCCCTCAGTTCCATTAAGAGGGTCTTTTCCTCACACCGAGAGCATCTTTTCTCCCTTAGACGTGGTAGGCAGTTCCCACAGCTCAGGCTCAGTTCTCCTTGTGTATCAGCCAGGCGATGAGGCCGGGTGGGTAACACTCACACCAGGGCTCAACACAGCAGCACCAGCCTAGGACTGATGCTCAGGACTGAGGTTCTCCTGGAAGATTTAGACTGGGGAGTCATCAGCATGCAGATATGACTGTGAAAGGAGTCACCCAAGGAAAGCCTGTCTCCAGGGGAGAAATGGAGTGTCTTCTTTGTCTGGAACACGGACTCCCTTCCTCTTCCCCTCAGCCCCAAACTGACTGTCCTGCCTCGTGAGGGGAGCAGTATGTGCTGGGCTGTTTGCGTTTCTGGATGGCAACTGTAACTGCCTCACTTGTACAGCAATCACAGACAGGGCTGATGGGATCAGAGGTCCAACTCGAGGAGCACTGTCAAGCAACTTTCAATCCCAAACTCTTTTAGTGGGGAGAGAAGGTTGCTGAAATCTTATTTAGAAGGTAACAGTCTGGCTTACTCTTTGATCTGTACTTATAATGCTGCATAAGAGAGAGAAATTTGTGGCTTTCATTTTCATAGAATAGAATTAGAGACCGCGCTAAACAAATGAACTGGAGAGAAACTGTCCTCCTGGTCAGTGAACAAAAGGAGGCAACAGGCTGAGAGGCAGAGATGGTGTCACATGGCGGGGGCATCTCTGACTGAGGCACGTCCCCGCTCCCTTGTCAGAATGCAGATGTCCACACTCTGTTCTAGGATGGAAACATGGAGCAGGGGACTGGAACACAGGAGTTATTAACTTATCCCCAGGAGATTCTCGTTCAAGCTCCTGAGAGGTAAAGAAACTCAGGCGGTTGACAGTTCTGCATGAAGATTCTCTGGCCTGCTGGGGTCCCGTGAACTCCTAGCCAGTAGCTCTGAGATGCTTCGGGGGTGCTGATGCCTACTTGGGCTGACGTCTCAAAGCTGTGTACAAGAACTGGAAAGATCCTCCCGCCAAGAGAATTCTGCCTCAGGGAGAATGAGGAAGAGACTTTAAAATTAAGTCTGAAGACCAGAAGTAGTGTAAACTGCGTTTTAAATATATAATTTTTTAAAGATAGTGTTTGGTGCCATTTTGAAGTTAAGTCCTTTCATTTTTAAATCAAGAGTTACATTTGTATTTTTAGATTAAGTGAAAAAATTGAGAATCTCCTATTAAAGCATATGTCTCCTAACTCGGACAGTACGTCCATAACCAAGGCACTGACTCCTCCCAGCTGGCTCCACACCCTTCGAGAGAGAGGGGAGGACAGAGAATCTTCGGCACTCCTGGTGGGGGAGGATGAGCTGGCCCTGCACCTCGAGGCCAGGGCTCCCTTGGTCTAGGTTACTTCTGCCTAGCATCAAAGGCTCTACAGTCTCTCTCAGGATTAGTTATTTTTAGTCCATATTACAAATGTACTTCTTATGAAATCTCTCTCTCTTTGTTTCTGTGGTCCTCCATTTCATTCCATCCCATACGGCAGGCTTCTCCTCACTGTTTTAGATCTCTAGACCCAGGGTTATTTATCTTTCAAGGGGACAGAAATATTCCTTCCCTACCTATCCATACCTACTTACCTGATATTAACTGTTATTCCTAAAAAAATAGTACACATTTGATGATACAAAGTGGAGACACACAGTTATATGGGGATGGAGTGACAGTATTACCTATATGAGAACTGTGTATTTCTTTTATATATATATATATTTGACTGGAGAATAGAAAAGTATAGAATGAAATAAGACAACAGCTAGTATCCAGAGGGACACTGATTTTCCTTCATCGCCAGAAAGAAAAGTGGTATAAAAGGATACTGTAGGTTATGTTGAAACTATAATTACCAGCAGGCAAACCTTCAATAAAACGCTGTGTTCGACTGAGTCGACGATACAGTTTTTTGAAAGTGGGAAAGGCAGCCGTCCGCATCCACACGATGAAGTCATCGTTGATGAAGCCATTGTTCCCTGGATCCTCTTCATCCAGTTCGTAGACAGGCTTAGGCCAGTATGGAGGCTTTGTGGTTCCTGTGGGAAGAAAATAATGGATGTGGTTGAGAAAAATTATCTACCCTCTTCAGTTTTCCTTAGAATGTAGAGAATGAAATAACTTTTGCATTCTTGAGGAAAGAGAATAGAAATTAAACTTTAAAAAAAAGTGTGTGTGTGTGTGTGTGTGTAAGCTACCTGAGTATGCAACCATGAAAAATAATGGTTACAAAGACTCTAAGGAAATGTGGGGGAAAATGCTGATGACACTTTCATACGGTTAAAAAATAGAGCAGAATATCAAATTACATGTATAGTATGTGTTCAACTATGTTAACTGCATATAAAGCATTGAAAACAGAGGTAGAAGAAAATGATAATAGTGATTGTATTCAGTGATAGCATCATAGGGACTGCCTTTATTTTCTTTAACTTCGCTAATCAACTAAAGAGAGCAAATTAAAACAAGATACCATTTCATCTAAAAGTTGGTTACTATTTATTTAAAGAAAAAAGAATGACAACCATAGACGAGGCAGTGGAAATGGGAACTCTTGTGCAGAGCAGATAGACGTGTGGATTAACATCATCTCTGGCAATCTAGGAACATGCATCAAAAGCTTTAATATATTTTGCATACATTTGGGCCCAGAAATTCAACTTCTAGGAATGTAATCTAAGGAAATAATCACAGAAGTACGGGAAGACTGTGTTACCTAGATCTCCTCCACAGCACTGTCCCTGAGTGCACAAAGCTGGAAGCAAGGAGGAGGAATTGGTACACGGGAGGAGGTGCAGAACAAAGGCGTTGCAGGCCTGATCTGCAGCCAGGAAGCCTGGAGGTGCGCGTGCTGTAGGATGCTGGGAGCACTGGGTGGGGGGCCCGTGTGGGAGATGAGCCTGCTGGGTTTACCCTTGTTCTTTACTGCGGTCCCCAACTCTACAGCAGACTCTTGAGGACTATGTCTTCCTCATCTTTTAGTCACTGGCACTTACTGCCTAGCACATAGTAGGGTGTTCAGGAAATGCTTGATAAAGGGGTGAGGGATTCCAATGAAAGCTGACAGGAGTTGATAATAAAAACCATATTGAATTTTAAAGAGCTAAACTATAAGAGGAAATTGTTCATTGAAGTTTTTACTTCCATAAAACTGGTTCTATTATTAGTAGGATTCAAAATGCTAAAGAGGGACCCATTCTTCCTCAGCTCTGACTACTGACTAAACTGTTTTCTCCCACAAGAGCCCCAGTCCTGCTTTCTAAGCATGGGCTGAGTTTGGTTGGATTAATCTGCTGAAGCATGTCTCTACACTCATAGTGCCTCTGTAAATAAACCTTTGCTGGACAAACTTCCCCTGCAGATATCGTGGAGCTCACCTATTTTGGCCCTTCCCAAGACTTCAATTCTGTTGCAAGAAGAATTTTGATAAAAATTGAAATTGCGTCTGGTGCCTGCCCTGTGGAGCTCACCCCTCTCTCCTTCAGCCAGAGCTCATGCCCGAAGGCAGTGTGTCCTACGGGCCATGGACATCCAGTCACCCAGGGAGCTTGTTAAAAATGCAAGCTCAAGCATGCCCTCCCTTACCCACCCCCAATCCCACCCCATCCCATGTCTTCAGAGGGTAAGAGAAGTGTGGTCTAAGAGACACCCACGTCCTTCATTTTCCAAGTTCAGTTGGGTTGTATGTATTCATCCATGCATTCAACAACAAGCATTTCTTGATTGCTCACTATGTATCAAGCACCAAGAATACAAAACTGCTAAGATCTAATCCCTTTCCTCAAGGAATTCAGACTGAAGTGGGGATGACAGGTATTTAAACAGATAATTACAGTATAATTGTTAACTTTTACAATAGAGGTAAGAACAAAGTGCAGCGGGAGATGAGAGAAAGCTGAGGACCTTTGTGTTACAGGCCTGTGGTTATGTGGTAAGACAAAACAATAGAATGTTGCCAAGTTCCTTTCAAAAACTAGGAATTCAGTTATAGATACAGTGACCATACATGCCAGTTTGCCTAAGACAGTCCCAGTTAATGTCTGTTGTCTATTATCCCATCCGATTTAGCATTTATCCCAAACAAACCGTGTACATATAATTTCATCCTTCCTGCCTGCAGCCATGGTCTTAGCTAGCAGTGTGTGAGATACTCATGTGCAGTGAATGGAGGGCTTACTTTAACACGTGCTTAATGAAAGATGACCAGAGACCCTTTCAGTCAAAACATAACATATCTCTGTGACCCTGCCAGCTGCTTGACATTCCAACCCGTTAGGCCCTGGCCTCTGTCTTGGCCTGTGAGATGCATGAAGCTGCCAGGCTACAGGTCAGTGGGAAGTGTGGGAAATTATAGGTCATGTTGTATGTACATGACGTAGGGTGGGAAATAGATGCTGAGTGGTCTTCTGAGAGTAGTTTGAACTCTCTTGCAACACTGATTTAGTTAATTATTATATGGTATAAACACATAACTATTTTATTGTTTCCTATTAGTTTATTTGCTAGTAAGTCCTTTTAGCTGTGAAGAGCTAAAAAATGGAATATGTATGTTTAATGTAAGATTAAGTGCGGTGTCTCAAGAAAGTTGATGAATGTGATACTTGCAATGTTGGTTGACATTTACCCCCCACCATGGGAACCATTGTAATGTCAATGACCGTGTGAAAATCATAAGACATAAATCTGCTGAAGAATATCAGAATCTAATTCAAAAGTTTGTGGTTATTTTTAAAAGAGTGTATCCAAAGATGATGCTTTACCTTGTGTAGCTAAGGAAGGTCCATTTATATATCATTATGCGAGCATGACTTTTCATTTAGATCAAATGAGTTTCCTTCTAGTTTCACTTTTTTATTAGGAAATTTTTTTTTGTTTGTGTAACCAAAGGAAAGCTTTAATGGGTTGGCTTCATTAGCACAAAAAGAATTTTGTAAACAGTTAAATGAGGCCAGTTTACATCAGTGTCTTTAGAAGCTTCAAATAGAAAAATCAGATAAGTTAATTATAATAATGGTTTGATTTTTTGGTTTGATTCTTCATGGAATCCAAGCAAAGCTTTTTGATATTCAATTTTGGAAGATAAAACCTCTGACATTATTATAAATATTACTATAAATTCAGTTAAAAAATTCAACAATCAAGTGTAAATTTTTTGGTTTTGCAGTGATAAAATAAATTTATTTGGTGGAACACAACATCAGAGTAAAGATAATGTTCTTAGTAAATAGATAAATGTACTTAAAATTGGTTGTGGTATATACATAATTCACAATCGTATCCAAACAAGATACAGTATTTTATTAATCAAAAGAAGAGCTATAGTTGTGCAAATTTAAATATTCTTGCATATTCCCAGAGAAACTCAGCTGCAAAATTTTTATGGCAACATGAATGTTAAACAAATGCTCTAGCGTGGCGGTCTATGTGGTCTGTCTTTGCTACGCATCATCAACCAGAATTTTAGAAATATTTGAGCCTTTAAAGAATTATTTTGTATATCAAATGATATGTCCTATAATGATCCTGAACTTTTTTTGTAAATTAGTTCTCTAACTTTTGGCTGAATTTTGTTCAAAATAGTTGAAAATTTTAAATGAAGTATCTGAAATTCCAAAAAAAATTTAGTTTTTGAAGATTTAGTGAATTGTAATTATTGAAAACCAAGCTTGCAAACAAGAAGATATCGAAATTTACCCCCCTAAAAGGAAGAGAATAATTGAACATATCACATAATGAGAGTTCAATATGTGAACAAGATTTAATTTTTAAATTCTATAATTATAGTTTGGAATATCTCAATTTATGTGAAAACTCTTTTGATGGAGCTCCTATGTTCTTTTCTTTTATTTTTTTTTTTGGCAAGGAAGATTGGCCCTGAGCTGACATCTGTTGCCAATATTCCTCTACTCTGTATGTGGGACGGCACCACAGCATGGCTTGATGAGCGGTGTGTAGGTGCACACCTGGGATCTGAACAAATGAACCCCAGGCTGCTGAAGCAGAGCACGTGAAGTTAACCACTACACCACTGGGCTGGCCCTGGAGCTCCTATTTTTAATTGGATAAAATTTTCTTCTCTACCAGAATTAAATGAAATGAAGAAAGTCTAAGATTTGTAGCACCTAAATTTAGTAAAACATTCAAAAGAATCATAAATAAAAACATGTGAAGTAAAAAAGACAGTGCCTATAAAAACATTTGGGTTATAATACTAGCATATTTCAATACAAAAAAATGGAAAATGAGAATATCCTCCATTTAGTAAAATTAGCTGTGAGCATAACAGGTATCTCAGCACCTATAGATATTTTCTCAATTAAAAAAAACATTAAAGTCAAAAGAGAAGAATCAATTAAAGGTGTCAACAATTTCAAGCTGAGTAACCATAAAATGCAACTTCAAAAAAGATTGCAGACAATTTTGTGAAAAAATTAAAAATAATATTTTAATAAAATATTTTTTAAAAAATTAAACAAAACAAATCCACAAAAAAAATACAGGGCATGTAATGAAGACAAATAGGGCCAAGAAACTGATTAAAGTATGTGACTATGTATCCAGAATAATTTTTCTGCTTATGTTATTTTTTAATGTTTAGATAATAAAGTAGTTTTCTTAAAAAGTTGGCTTAATGTACACAGATATATTATCTTAATTTTTGAAAAAACTGCATTTTTAAAATAGTTTGTAATAGAATTATTTTATAGGTCCTCCAATATGGTAATGTCTATTTACTGATCAATAAATGAAATTTTCAAATAAATATATGACTTTAGTTATTCTACTGCCCTCTTTCACTCTCAGAAGTGCACCAGTGTGGATCATAAAATTACATGGTCACCCTAATTATAGATGAAGCAACAACTTTCTTAAAACAGTGCCTTTTTCCTAATAGTAAGTTGGAAGGAACAAGGGCACCAATCATTTCATGCTTCTGATCAGTATGTGGTGGAGGTGCCCACAGGTAGGGAAAGTTGGAACAAAGAGGAAGTCAACAAAGAAGTCAAGAAGGAGGAATCATAAACATCCCCCACATATAAGAACCAAAGTTTCCATAAACAGATAAGAATACTGAGCTAATGTATGGCTCTTACCTGCAAATGCACTAGAAAGATTATTGGAACTGGGATTCCGAAACTTGACATACTTATCTGTCCACCATGTAATTCCACTCCTTAGCATTGGGACTTTGATATGTATAGATGAATTAAGGTTGTATGAAAGAATAATGGTGTCTGTAAGGAAATTAGAAATTGTGTTACAGACGCAAGCAAGCATTTGTGCTACCCTTTGAAGTGCAGAACCAGACACAGCTGAAAAATAAACCTGAGTTTTAGCAGCCTCTCAACAGGCCTCCATGCCATAGAAGCTGGAACCACAAGACTGTTCTTCTTGCCAAGGCCCCAATTATTGAAAAATACTTTTAAGCTCCATTTAACTCATGTTCCTTAACTACTTCAAATCTCTGGTATGGGAGAACTTATTTGCAAATGAAATACCTTAAGTCAGTGGACAATGTAAATGAAATTTTTTTAAAAACTGTCACTCAGCTGTAGATCTTCTGGACATTTAGGTGGTCACACACATACGAAAGGGTACATGATGGAGACAGGAAACGTCACCTACCATTGAATATGCTGTTGGCGATAGCACCGCAAGGAGCGATGGGGGTCCCATTGTGGGACTCTCTGAACGGAGCACAGCTTCCAACATCCTGGATGCAAGGCGACACAGGAATGAGAAGTGGTTTTGGTAAACTCTCTTAGAATGCTGAAAGTGAGAACACTGGCAACGTAAATCTACCCACATTGACTTATTGGCACAGACCAAGATTACGGACTGCTACCTGTTTGTCCCAGGTTTCTGGCTCACTTAGACTAGGAATTTTTGTGTTTTGGAGATGTGTGTGTGTATGTGTGTGTGTGTGTGTGTGTGTAGTTTTTTTCCTCATTAACAAAACATTGCATACCAAATATGTCTGCAGCAAGGAACTTTATCTTGCTGGCTGTGCTAAATATCACACTAAGCCTACAATGGAATACATTTTTAAAAGATTTTTTTATTGAAGTGTAACATATTCCAAAAAGTATACAAATTGTGAGTCTAGAGCTAGATGACTTATCACAGGGAATTCACCCACCAAACTACCAGAATATATTTTTAAAAGGGTGGTTGCTAAAAATCACTTGGTTATCACTTCATATACTAATGTCAGTGTGGAAAAGGTTTCCTTCTAGCTTTTCTTGCTAGCATGCTGAGTATCATCTATCAAGAGTAAAATTTTATAATCCTAGGTCTAAAAGGATAGTCCATTAAACCAAAGGCTTTTATTCAATCAAGTAGAGCTCAACTTCCTTCAGTTTGGCTGGACTGAAAGCCTCAATTATAGGAAGGACACTGGTAGATATAGAGTGAGCCAGACTGAGACCAGACACTCAAGGTTACACTCTAAGTGGGTGGAGCATGGAAGGCTAACCTTTAGTTGGAGGAGATTCACACTCCTGCTCTGGAGGGAAAGTGCCCGTTCTCAACAGCAGTCATCCTGAATACCAGCCCTTCAATTTATGCAAGAATGCAATGAGCATTTCTGTCTTGTAAAACCTTAACTTCTGAGTTTATTTTTATACCCTCTTTTAGACTGAAAGATCTACCTGGTTTAAAAAAAAAAAGTATTATACCAAATGAAATAAAGCCTTACCTTTACATCTGTACCCAGCAGTTGGCTATTACTTCTGGATAGAATATATCCATAGAGGTTCTGATAGAAGCCATACAATTTGTAGTACATATAAACATTACCCTGTATGGGAGAAAAGCAAGAAGTAAGAAGAGAGTAAGAAAAACTAACTGGAGTATTAATAAACATGGACAGCATTTTTTAAATATAAAAAGTAGTACAGAAAAAATTGAAAGTTTCTTTATTTCAAACAGAAACCCAAGAAATCATTTTTAAAAATTACATGTTGAAAAATCCTATTCTATACAGAATTATTTAAATGACTAAATAACTTATTTTTAATATTTTTGTAAGTGCTACTGTGCTCCTGCCTTGAAATTTTTTTATAACTAGACTTTGTATTTTCGATATACAAAATTCGATTTTACAAATATTGCTATTTCCAAGCAAAACTAGGAAAAATGCTTTGCTTAGGGGTAGTAGTAGGCATCAAAAGTCCTGTGACCTCAAAGCAAATCCACGACACGTCATTTAAAATTGGAGCCCTTGACCATGTCCAGTCGCCTGTGCACACTGGGCACGGGACAGGCGTGAGACCAGCTGCTTGCAGGCCAGCTCCAGGTGCTTTGTCTTTCATCCCTGGGATCTAGCACAGCACCTGGCACAAGGTAATTGCTCAAGAAATGGTGAGCCACTTGTTATGGACAAAAAGATGGAATAATTCACTGATACCAAAGAAAGGTGATATTCGCCTTAGCAATAAGTGGCCCTGTTGCCATGAGAGACGCGCCTTTTCGTGTATGCCACTCTATGAGGCTGCCAATCACAGGCTACCATCACGCTCTACCTCTCCCGTGACATACCAAGGCCCTGGAAATTCTCCAGGCAGACTTGATACAGATTTTACTAACAGCACATATCATGCAAATAGAAATGTCCAATGTAGCTGTTTATAATTAACATACTACTTACCTCCAAAATAATGAAGGCCTGCGTCCAGAAATACGAAGGCCTAACTTTTATTAAGTGCCTTCCATGTGTTAGGGGCTATACTCAGTGCTAGAAATACATAAGTATTCCTTTACAATTCCCCGAGTCAATTGATTTTCTTATGCTATCCAAAGCCAGCATTTTGGAAAGGCTTTGGCTTCACTCTAAGGACATTTAAGAGGATGAGTTTGGAAAATGGGAGCTGGAAATAACGGTCATGGTAAGAGTGGCCAGTTACAGAAAACAATAAACTAAAGACATGAGTCCCTTGTAAGAGAACAGCCTCTGGAACACTGAGAGGGGGAGACGCTGGGCCATGACAAAGAGGCAGGCTGCAGCATCACCAACGGAGAGCATGGGTGTGAACACCAACAAGCCGGGCACAGCAGGACGACTGATTACACTTCCTCACCCACAGAGGGAAGCTCTACGGTTGACACTTAACTATAGAAAATAGGAAATCCGTGGACTGGAATTTACCACACATTTTCTTGGAAGCTAAAAAGAGAACTCTACTTACCCGAAGTTATCTATTCATATAAATGACAATAAACAGGCAGAGAACACTCGCCACACCAGGGACCGGAGTGTTTTAACAACCTCTTTTCAGTGATTCTTTGTCCAAGATTTAGCTGAATAAGGCCTCCAGGATTATCATCTTTCTGAAGACTCCTGGAGGCATCATGCCCTTGGTGGTGTTCCTTCTCTCTCAATTCAGTGGCACTGTGTGCAGGCAGAGTCTCGCCTTGACTTGTCGTCCAGCACATGTTATGTGTGCTGACCGGCGAGCCGAAGGCCCTGGGGCTGCCTTGAGCGGTTTGGTTGGAGTTTTACAAGAAAGCCTTTGCCTGAAAGGAATGGTTACCAGCTGGTAACACTTCATTTGCTGTTAGGGTATCAAAGGGCACAGACAGATGGGAACTGAAGCCCTTTAAGATTTTATCTTTTGGATTTTTTCTTCAAAAATTGAAGCACTCTGAGCCTCCAAGAAAGAACCAACCCTGCCTACACCTTGATTTCAGACTTCTGACTCCAGAACTGTGAGAGAATAAATTTCTGTTGTTTTAAGCCAAAAAAAATTAAGTAACACTAACTTTTACTTTGGGGGGCAGCATGGTGAGATGAGGAAGGCAAGAAAGGGCACAGCTGCAGAGAACTAGAATTTTGACCTACAATAAAAGAACACATACATAAAACCTCCCCCACTGACTTTGTATAGATTTCACTTACAACCCAAGTACAACTCAGTAGCTTCCTTATAATTTATACCTGACTCATTCAGATATAAGGATTAGCACTAGCCATAATCAGTACAGATGTATTCAGAATATTACTGATGCCAACATGCTTTCGTCTCGGATCAAAGGGGAAATAAGAAAAAGAGACATAAATCCAGAGCTTCCTAGAGCATGAAGCCATATAATTGAGCACTTTATCTTTCCCTTCTTCATTTAATCTTTCAGCAAACAATTTTTTTTTTTTTTTTTTGGTGAGGGGGACTAGCCCTGAGCTAACATCCAATGCCAATCCTCCCTTTTTCTTCTTGAGGAAGAGTGGCCCTGAGCTAACATCTGTGCCCATCTTCCTCTACTTTATATGGGATGCTGCCACAACGTGGCTTACCAAGCGGTGTGTTGGTGCGCGCCAGGGATCTGGGCGTGCGAACCCTGGCCCGCCGCAGCGGAGTGTGCGCACTTAACCGCTTGCGCCACCGGGCCGGTCCCAGCAAACAATTTCTGAGCACCTACCATGTGATATACTGTGCTGTGCACCATGTAGGAAGCAAAGACTCATATGTTCATACAGTAAACATTAATTGAGCACCTATGGTGTGCCAGGCATTGTTATAGGTCTTGGGATACAACAGTGAGAGACAGACAATAAATAATGCATATAATAAACCCTTAATTTACACAGTATGTTAGAAGGTGGTGAGCACTATGGAAAAACTGAAATTCCAGCAGGTAACAAGGATCGGTAGTGCAGGGTGGGCGAGTAGACAGGTTGTAGCATGAAACAGGATGGCCAGTGCAGGCCTTATTGAGGTGGGAATGAGCCAAAACCTGAAGGAGGTAGGGGAGTTAGTCAAGCAGTTATCAGGTATAGGCAGCAGGGCAACAGAATGCCTGACTTGTTGAGGAACGGGGAGTCCAGTGTGGTTGGAGCGGGGGTGAGGAGAAGAGAATGGAGGGATCAAGTCAGAGAAGAAATAGGAAGCCAGATCCTGTAAGGCCTTGCAAGGGCATAGGCGTTTTCACTGAGTGGAAAGAGGAGCGGTTGCAGGGATTTTCTGAGCAAAGGAATAACATGGTATGACTTATTCTTTAAAAAGTTCACTCTGGCTGCTCTGTTGAGACATGGATATGAGCAGGGAGACCTGACAGGAGGCTACTGCAGGAATCCAGGTGAGAGGTGAACGTGGCTTGGTGAGGTGGGGAGAAGTGGGCAGACTCTGGTATATTTTGAAGGTAGAGCCAACAGGATGGATTGGATGTGAGCTGTGATAGAAGGAAAGGAGTAGAGAATGACTCCTAGGCTGTTGGCCAGAGCACCAAAAGGATGGACTTGTTTTCAGCTGAGATTGAGAAGTCTGCAGGTGGAATAGAGTTTTTTCGGGGAGAGGGTTGCAAGGGGGAGAAGTGGATATCAGGAGTTCAGTTTTGGAAATGTTGAGCTTCAGATAGCTATTAGACACCCAAATGGTGACATCAGGAAGGCAGTTGGAAATTCAAGCGTGGATGCTGGAAGAGAGGTTTGGGCTAGAGATATAAAACAGAAGGTTGTCAGGAGATGGCATTTAAAGCCAGGGGGCAGACGCCGCTTCCAAGGAAGTGAGTGCATACAGAGAGGAAAAGAAGACCAAAGACTAAAACTTAAGTCCTGCAGATCTCAACACAAAGAGTCTGGGGAAAAGAGGACTAACGGCACAGGAAGCAGAGAAGGGCAGCCTGAGAGATGGGGGGGAATCCAGGATTGTGTGATTCCTGAGAGCCAGAGAAGAAAGTGTGTCAGGGATGACGGGGCGACCACCTACGTGCAGTGGGAGACAAGGCACGAAGGACTCACTGCTGGACTTATCCACGTGTGAGTCACTGAGTGTTGGGGGAAAAGCCTGATTGGAGTGGGTTTGAGAGAGAATGAGAAGAGAGGAATTGGAAATAGCAGGGATAGACAACTCTTTTGAGGAGTTTTCCTGCTAATGGGGGGAAAGAAATGAGCAAATAGCCCGCAGGGAAATTGGGTGAATAGAAGAGTGTTTTTTTCTTTTTTAAAGATAGGTAAAATAATATGTTTGTATGCTGGTGGGAATGATCCAGTAGAGAGAAAAGCTGATACAAGAGGCGAGAATGATGAGGTAAATTCTTATAAAGGCAAGAAAGGACGGCATCTCTGCACAAGTGGAGAGAGAAGCCTTCAGATAGGAGCACGGATAGTTCACCTACGGTAACAGGTGGGAAGGTGGAGTGTGTAGTGCAGACACCTGTGCGTGGGTAGTTGTGGAGTAGCATGGAAAGTGTGGTCCCTATCCTCAGGGAGGTTCCTATAAGTAGAGGAAATGAGTCTACGTACAGGATACTACACAAGCGATTGTAAGTCCATCAGAAGAGTGGAAACAGCGCTCCCAGGATACAAATGTGGGCAAATTCTTGCTGGAGACATGAGTGAAAAGGAGGCTCAAGGAATGGTTAGGGATAGTAGGGGCTTAAAACAAGTAAGATCTTATAGGAGACAGTGAGCAGGGACTGTCTAGGTGAAAGAACAGCAGGAACATAGAGAGTTGTACCATGGAAAAGCAAGTTGGCCAGTTTGGCAGGAGTACAAGGTCTCTCCCAGTACAAAGAGAGAGAGTTGAAGAGGTAACTGGGCCTCAGATGGTAGAAGAGCAATCTGGAAGAATGCTTTCTCCGGGAGAAGCCAAAGGCTAGAAGTGCAGTTAGGTAGCTCTGAACTAGACCAGTAGGGCCTGAACTGGGCAACGCCAAGAGAAGGGAGGGGAGGGGTGGTTGGGAGAGACCAGAATTGGACAGCGCCCATGCCTCAGAGCTTGGACGAGAAAGGAGCAGGCAGGGTAAAGTGAAGGAGGAAAGTTTTGAGTCTTGGTGATGGGATCGTCACCAGACGGGAAGTGAGTAGGGTTTTTCAGGAGATGGTGAGTCTGGTTTGTGACCAGCTGCGTTTGAGGTGGAAGCAGGGCCGTGAGGTGGGATGCTCAATGGGAAGCTCACAGAAGGCCTGTCTGTACTTAGATTCACCCAATGCAGAGTCATCCATGAAGGGGAAGGAGGGGGACCAACCAGGTCAGGGAGGAGGACGCTGTTGGGGGAGAGGTACTGAGTCCAGAGGACAGGACAGGACATTTGGGGAGTTGAAGGAAACACGTTTTTCATTTGATTAAGCTTGACTGCCAGGTAAGAGGCCCTGCAAAGGCACCTCTGGGATCTCCTGCTGCAGGGAGTGTCACTGAGGGGTGGCCCCAGCTGCAGTGCCTGAGACCATCCTGTGTTTGCTTCAAGGCCATGCTTCCCATGGCCATGCCCAGCCCTTGGCTGAGCACAGCAGGAATGCTGGGACAGGCTCCTTTGGGACTCTCTGTCTGCCTTGCTGGAGCTTTCTTAAGAACACACTGCCGTCTAAGACCTTCCCTCCTCCCTCTCTCCTTCCCTCCCTCCCTCCTTCCTTCTCCCCTTCCTTCCCCTTCACAGGGGTCAGAGCTGTGTTGTGTTCTGACAGCTTTCCCCTGCTTCCTCCGGCTCCCACCCCATTTTCCCCCACAGACAGTCCCCCCAGTAAATCTCCTGCATGTCTAATCCTGTCTTGGCATCTGCTTCTCAGAGGACCTGGACTAACACGAGACTTTAATCAGCCCAAGAGCTGGGACTTCTCTTAACATTTCTTTGGCATTTCTCACAGTGCCTGACAACCAGGCCAAGAGTCACCTTAGGGATTAAGTAATTGCATACGTAGAATGACTTGGGGAGACCCAAGGAGAGTCCCGCCAGCTGTGTGACCCCTGACACTAACTCACTGAGTGACCTTGGCCAAGTCACCTAACCTCTCAGCCCATTAATTTTCACACTATAAAATAAGTGGTTAGAGTCAACGATCTCTATGGTCCTCTCCGTAGGTCTTAACATCTGATTGATGTTAAGAATTAGGTTACAAAGTTGGGTAGGTAAAGAATCTGGAAACTTAGACACAAAGGAGAAGAATAAAATTCCAAAGGGAAAAACAGAGTGGGAGAGTCACGCATGGACTCACCTTCGTCAGATCTCGCAGCCCAGCACTGCTTTACTCTTTGTATTTGTATTTCCAGTTTCGGGAAGGATTTGGTGGAAATCGTGAACTTACTGCCAAGTGAACAGGAGTAGATCAGTATATAGCCAATTGGAGGCTCTTGAATTTCACTTACCTGCATTGTCTCTGGAATGTGAAAGGGAATAGAGCAGGTGCATTCTTTGTCAAAATCCACGGCATTTTCCCGCAGTTTTGCACAATTTGCACAGATTTTTGTGTAATTAATCTGTTAGGCAGGGGAAAGAACAATTACTAATTAAAAAGTTACATGAGCACATATGTTCAAGTTCAAGTCCTGAGTCCACCAAAGTCTTCAGGCTCTCTGGGTCAAGGGCATGGAGTCTGGGACTCGACTAAAGGGCAGCGCCCCTCCAGGACGGGAGTGTTCTGAGGATGCTCACGAGCAGTGGGTCTTCTGATGGTCTTTCATTTGGGGACTTGGCAGCATTTTGCCACTGCCCTGGGATTCAGTGTTTCTACTGCAAATTTAGGTAAGCTGTCGTGATGAGGCCTTATGCCCCAGTCAGGAAGAGGTGTCACTAGGAAAGTATCGGTCAATGACTCATGAGAATGGGGCTCACGGCCTGAGTCTAATTAGCTTTATGGGGAAGGCACTTCACTGTTTTTCCATTTTATTGTATGGAAAATATTTATACTAATGAATTCTTCTGCATGGCATCTAGAAGAAGTTATTAAAAATGACCAAACATAGAAAAAGAAGTTTCCAAAATGTAGGGTTATTGATGTATACAGGCTAATTCTGATTCTAAAATGTTGTTACATTCAGTTTTTTAAAAGTTAAATTCTGTGAAAAATGGTATAGTGGACTCTTTAAAAAAAGGTAATGTGTCTCAAATAGGCAAATCCTGTGAGCTGTGGCTGAAGGACTCAGTCATGTGAAGATAGAGCTGGAAGAAAGAAGGAAGGCTCAGTGAGAGAGGGCACAGAGGCCATGCAGTTCCCTCGTGCTCCAGGAAACGCTCATCGCAGGGGCCCAGGGGCTGTCATGGGAGCTGCCTGCCGTGGACTGCTTCTGCTTTTCTCGCACTGTGTGGAGAGTAATTAGAAGATTGTGGGAATGGAGGAGGAGCAGGGAAGCAAGTGGGTAGCTCTCTCCTTGGTACTTTCCCAGTGGGATTAGGATTCTTTGAGAGAGAAGACTAACAAAAAAGACAGAAGGAATTGTGAATCCTTGGAAAGCCACTGGGAGTTTTGAAGCCAAATAGGTAAAATGTTAGTACTAAATTCAAGATTAGCCAAAAGGTTACTTAATTGTACTTAGATGCTTATATTTACTTTAAAAATTCTTTAAAAATGTGGCAAGGCTTAAACTATTATTTTTGAAAATACTGATGCCTTTTCTGTTAGTGAAACTGCATTTTTTTGTTGTTGTTGTTGAGGAAGATTAGCCCTGAGCTAACATCTGTTGGCAATCCTCTTTTTGCTGAGGAAGACTGGCCCTGGGCTAACATCTGTGCCCATCTTCCTCTACTTTATATGTGGGACTCCTGCCACAGCATGGCTTGACAAGCGGTGCGTAGGTCCATGCCCAGGAGTCAAACCTGTGAACCCGGGCCACTGAAACAGAGTGGATGAACTTAACCACTACACCACCAGGCCAGCCCCGTGAAACTGCATTTTAATTTTTAAAAAGCATTAAAGAGTACAGCTGTATTGTAATTGAGAGCTAGCACACTGAACTGTGACTGAGACTGGGGTTCTAGTTCGGCCAGTCTCTGACCTTGAGTTACATACTTAACTCTAGGGCCCACATTTTGTTCATCAGCATCATTTTGCCAAGCAAGTAGTTGATCCGTGAGGTCACTGTCATAGTATACATTCTACTCCATGGATGCTTGGAGTTCTGTCAATGCAGAATCAGGAAAAATGTGTTTCATGATCAAATGATTTTTGAGTAGATGACGTCTAAGTTGCTTCCTAGCTCTAAAAATTTTGAGGAAAACATATCTCTGATTTACTATTTACCTCACGACAGCATCCTCAATTTGCTGCTCGAGTGGCCTTGTAAACCTATAGCTTTAAAATGAGAGCAAAGACCATAGTCTGCTCCTCATAGAATTTTGGAGAGGCAGGAATTATCATTCTTGCTTAAAGAGAACTGCAAAAAGGGCACTTCCTTGTTGTGCCCCAGGGCTAAGTGAGAAGAGGAAAGCCCACTCAGAGCTCTTCTACCAGGTCTGTGCTTGCTCACACTGGCCCGGGGTACCACTTCATCTTCTCACACAATGTAATGAAGCACTTCTATGTGCAAAAGGGAATCACGCTCCCTAGGTGGTTTCTGGTTTTCTTGGATAAAAGTAAAGTGTTAGAAACAGTCCTATCTGAAGTGACTAAAAAAAGTCAATTGGAAAATCCCCCTAACATCATGATAAAAGCATTGTTTTTTTTTTTTTTTTTTTTTAAAGATTTTATTTATTTATTTTTCCCCCAAAGCCCCAGTACATAGTTGTCTGTCATAGCTGCACATCCTTCTAGTTGCTGTATGTGGGATGCGGCCTCAGCATGGCTGGAGGAGTGGTGCCTCGGTGCGCACCCGGGATCCGAACCCGGGCCGCCGGCAGCGGAGCGCACGCACTTAACCGCTAAGCCACGGGGCCGGCCCAATGATAAAAGCATTGTTGAAAGTTGTTTGCAGAGTGGCTTTAGCTGTCCATGGAGGGAGGTCCCCTCATCTGCATGAGGTGACACCACTCAGAAATGGCTGCCTCTTAATGGAGGCTGCGCTCCACAGTGGGTGGGGGTGGGTAACCAGAGGGAGGAAGCAGGGAGGACATGGGAAGCGGGGAGGAACCAGAAAGAAAGGGGTTGGTGAAGAAGGAAATAGAAAAGCAGATAGGATGAGCTGTTTGTGGAAATGGTTATCAACCTAGTAAGCCAATTACTTTGCTAACACCTTCAACTAGGCAAGTTTAATTTCCTCCTGCCATTTTGCCTCTGCCGCCTGGTTGGGCCTGGTTGTTTACGTATCACACTGCAGGACTCAAAAGGACTTAGGAGCGCTTAATTCCTGGGGAGATAAGCTGCTAGGAGCAGGAAATATAAGTGGAAGGCAATAAAGCAGTATGCATTGGTAGGAGGAGTGGGACCTGAAATGACATTTTCCTTTTTGAAGTCCTCACTATTTGCCCTAATCCATTCTTTCAATAAGTGTGTGCCTATTATGTACTGGGCAACGCGCAAGGAAGGGGTTGTGGAAATGGTGAACAGGCCAGCCACGGCAGAGCCCTTTGTTCTTACCACACATTATCTTACCTACTCTATCATTAGTTCATTGAGGGCAGGAATCAACTCTTACTTATCTTACTCGTCTGCGTACCCAACAGAAGTCTTAGCACTTCCAGATACTCATGAATGCGAAATCAATGTTGACAGACTTGGTCTTCATTGTAATTTTGCCACTAGCCATGTTGGGAGAGGGAACAGACCAGCTTTCCATGGCTGCCAGTCGTACAGTCTGGGATGTCCATTAATCTGCTCTGAGCTGGTTTGAGTGAAACATTTACTTAATTCATTAGACTGAACATGGGCATGGCCAATCTAGCCATAGACCAGCTCTGATCTCCCCTCCCCAGCCCAGCTTCTGGGATTCTCATCCTCCAACAGCTTGTTAATCAAATTGGCAAAAGGCTTGTGACTGAGGGGGGTGGGGGTGTGCCCTTAGCTTCAGCTTTTCTCACTCTGAGTAGAATTCGGTTTATTTAGCTAAGTATCCTTAAACGGCCATAAAGTTTGGGTTCCTGCTTTTCTTAGATTAAAGTGATGATCTCAGAGGGAGTTCATTTGCAAAGGGAAAGACACAGTGCTTGAAAGTAGGGCAAAACTGCAGCCCTGTCTCTCCGGCTCTTCGCTCTCTTTATCAATGTGATTGGCGGCGTCTGGCATTTGGCCTTGCCTCTCCTTCTCCCACCTCTGTCAGTCGCTTGCTCAGGCCTCTGCCAGCATAAAAAGCTTGACTTTGCCAGGCCCTGTAAACAAATATGGCTGAGCTGACCACTGTGAAGGTGACTGTCCGCAAGTCAGAGGAGGGATGAATAAAGCCCCCACACAAGGCTCTGCCACCATCTGCACCTGCCAGCTGAAAAAGGGAGGCTCCAGTCTCTTCCAGCTCCCTGTTGAGGGTCTAGGTTCTCAGACTGACCACTCATTTAGAGTCCCAAAGCTGAAAAGTCTTAGAATTTGCTTAAAAAAAATGTAAGATGGGACAAACCTCTATTTCCTTGATGCTCTTTGCAGACAATATAAGGATGATGCCCACGCCAAGGCAGAACACTCCTGTGGCGAAAAAGCCAGAGAGTACGCCGGTGGCAGAGAGCTGCAGCCGGTAGGCCGGCAGTTGCTGCTGCTTCAAGGCAGTGTTGTCTGGCAGTCTGGACTGGCAACCCTGGGGTGTCCTCTTCATTTGGGGCCTGCAGGTGACTGAGATAGACTTTTGAGACACTTATTATTACTCACAGTAATACCACATAATGTTAATGTTAAGAATTACGTGAACTTTCCTTTGTAGTGGCAAAGTCTTTCTGCTTCCTGGAATTATTCCTTAACCAGACCTGATATTTAGCAGGAACATAGCTTTCTTCAATCAGCTATTGCTAGGTATATTTTACTCAGGCTCAAAAAACTTATGCTAAATGCCATGCTTAGGAGGAATGATCCCCAGCAGGGTCTCTGTAAACCAAGATCTGGTGACACTGGGGAGCAGTTCCAATGGGCTATGGGATGTGGGATGTGGTGACTACTACAAGGCAAGCCCTTCCTGAAACGGGTAAAATAGATTTATCTGTAAGAACTTGCCTAAATCCTTAGAGATTAATACAAAAAATAAAGGTGAGGGCTGGCAGTTTTTTTTCCGAATGTAGCTCTCCCCTAATATGAATATAAACTAAGTTGGAAAAATGCTCAGATTACAGCTAACTTTGCTATTTGTGATAAGGAGGAAGGGAGAGGCAGGCAGAACACAGATATCTAATCTCAGTAGCTTCCGATTTTTCCATCCACAAGAAAGACTCCAGTAGAAAATGCATACTAAAAACATTTCTTCCTAACCTTTTCCCAAGCCCATGCTTTGGAGCAGCCCAAATGAGGCGAGAGAAAGGAAGAGGAAGCTAATCCATTAAATGTTCAATATTGCAATATGGTATTATTGGTTTGGTTTTGGGTTTTTTTCACTTATAAGAAATCTACTAACATCATTTTCACTCAGCTGTTAGTAATTACTTCCTCTTCTTTAAGATGCATTTCAAGATGTAGAACTAGGGTTTTTAAAAAATTAGGCAGCATGTGAATTTCTACTCTTCCTATTTTGTTAACATTAGGCAGAGAAGCCATGTTGGCCTATTTTTGTATTAAAGAAGGCAACGACTTTGGCACATCTACCTTGTTTAAAAGAATACAAAATAAATGCTACTTACACTAGATTGTTTCCAATTCAGAGTCAAAGCTTCCCACTTGCAAAAATTGGAAAAAAAGCACACCCCCAATCGGAACTTTTCAGCATGCCATTTAAGTCTGGCCTGGAGGTGGTGATGAGTACGGCTGTTGGTATTATAGCCTTGTGTAAGAAGACGGCAGCGAACCCTTCTAGTTCACATCTATTTGTTTTACTAAATAAACATGGTCGAGAGCTTGGGTTTAAAAGGCAGTAACGGCCTATGAGATTAGATCATATGTGCAGAGTTGGCCTACAAAATATCAGGTGTGTTTGCAATCTAGGTATTTGTTCCAACACTGGGTGGGCTTATACTACATAGGTAACTCCTCGCAAAAGGGTCATTACAATAACAAATCAGGATTTCTTAGGCTTTTCATAAAACAACAAAATCCCAAACTAAAGGGAGCTTCACTGGAGTATATCAGTCAGGGTTCTCCAAAGAAACAGAACCCATAGGAGAGAGAGAGATATATATGTATCTCAAGAGATCTATCATAAGAAACTGGCTCACATGACTATGGAGGAGGCTGTCAAGTCCAAATTCTGCAGAGCTGATGTCCCAGTTTGAGTTTGAAGGCCAAAAGCTGCTGTAGAACAGGAATGGCCGACGTCTCAGTTTGAAGGCCATCAGTCAGGAAGAGCTGATGTTTCAGTTGGAAGGCAGAATTCTCTCTTGCTTGGGGGAGGGTCAGCCTTTGGTTCTCTTCAGGCCTTCAACCAACAAGATGAAGCCCACTCACATTATGGAGGGCAAGCTGCTTTACTCAAGTCCTCTGATTTAAATATTACTCTCATCCAAAAATACCCTCACAGAAACACCCAGAATAATATTCTCTTTAACTGCTGTGTAGATCGCCTCCTCAGGCATTACTAGACATTTTGTACATATGGGATTGCCTCATATTTCACTGCCTTTTCCTCTTAACTGCTGGGATGCAAATATACCAAATACGAGTGTAGGATCAGCAAGAGTTATATGTGTGGGGTACACTCACACACACACACTTATATACACACATAATATTCACCTGTCACTTAAACTCATGCGTGTCCCCTCTAAGACTCAGTTTTATCATCCATACAGGTGAATAAGAACACTTTTCCTTCAAAATGGTCTCATTTTTTGGTTTTGGTAAGTTAATAGTGGTTTGGTGGGCTGGTTTGAATTCTGACAGCACAGACTGCATGTCACTTTGCAAATCTGTCCTCTTATACAATCATGCTTGATGTTTTGTTCCAGGTTAATCTAAGATATGTCAATGGAAGGTCAATGCATGTCTTGGGAAGGCATGGGATTCATTTTTTTTCTTACCATTGGCCAAGAACATCTCACGTGTTAGGATTAAAGCGATGAGGGCTAAGTTTAGCTATAGCTTGAATGAATTTTCATTCTGTAGTGGCTTTTCCTGTTTCCTCTAACCGGTTGGGCTTGAGTCAGGATCCTGCAGAATGGAACTTGCTCTTTCCCTCGAGTCCCTGTGTGTGGCTTCCAGCCCACAGACACGCCTGGACAGCAAGTTGCCGGTGAAGTCGCTGGTGTGCAGAAGCATGTGATTTGCTGGAGTCTGATTTGCTGGACTGCTGGGCTCATTTAAAATTTCACAGTATTTGAATGTGGAATTTTACATCCAGTAATGGCACCTGTTTGCTTCATTATCTCTTATTTGTTGTGTAGGTCTGAGTCCCCATACAGACCATCATGGTGTCCTGAAGTGAATATGGCAGATCTGGGTTTGACTTTTGGTTTTGCCACTTAAACTCGTGTGTGTCCCCTCTAAGACTCAGTGTCATCATCTATAAAAGATGAATAAGAACACTTTTCCTTCAGGACTATTTCAATGATTAAACTTACAGACTATATGTAAGTGAAAGCCCTAAACACAATGCTTGACACAGAGTGGGTAATCAATAAAAATTATAAATGGGTAAAAAAGTAAGAGAATTTAAGCAACAAAAACCAAGAGTATTGGGCTATCACCCATAAAAGAAAATAAATATCCATGAGTCCATACTGATGGAAATAAACAATTGAACAAACAAGTAAATGGGGAAAAGGAACAGCTCTTTCTTATAGAATTCCAATTGATAAATGTTGAAGGAATGAGGGAAACAGAAAAATGACCACTGTAATAACTGTTGCAGGGAAAAACTACCAATGTTGCTAAAATTAGTGGGAAAAAGTATGAGGGAAAACAGGATATTTGTGTAGCCTTAAAATATTTCCCCCAAGATAGATATTAATTACAACGGGGAAACTAGTAACTCTTCAGTGGAGAAAATCAGCAGACACCAGCTTACGCAGGTGGTCAAGGTCAACATCACCAGTAATAAGACATAGCAACATCACGCCCCTGATACGACACTTGGAGAAGGACTTACCACTTCTGTGGTATTTTGGCCAAAAAATGCAGAACTTCAATCAAATCATGACAAAACAATAGACAAACCCAAACTGAGGGGCATTCTACAAAATATCCCATCAGTATTCTTCAAAAGTTGTCAAGGTCATGAGAGACAAGGACAGACTGAGGAGCTGTGACCAATCCCAGGAAACTAAGGAGACATGACAACTACATGCAATGTGGGATCCTGGACTGGATCCTGGAACAGAAAAAGGACGTCCGGAGAGAAATGGGTGAGATCTGAATAGTCCGCAGTTTAGTCAACTGTATTTGTATTGTACCAATACTGACTTCTTAGTTTTGATAACTGTGCTATGGTTATACAAGATGTTAGCACTGGTGGAAGCTGGAGGAAGTGGACATGGGAATTCTCTGTACTATTTTTGCAACTTTTCTGTAAGCTGAAATTATTTCAAAATAAAAAGTTAAAAAACGAGTCAGACAGTGTACTTTCTATCACTGTCACCCTTCATGTTGGGACCAGGCTTCAGTTTACAGATCGGTTCCATATGTACCATTTCATGGAATCTCAACAATCTTTAGAGATACTACCCCATTTCACAGCTCATGAGACTGAGGCTCAGAGAGGGAAGGGGCTTGTCGAAGGATGCCCAGCTGCTCTTTCCCTTCTCCTGCACAGTCACACCAGAGGCCAGTCGGTGAGAGAAAAATTCAGTCTGTTCAACAAAAATCACACAAGCCAATGATACTTTATTATACAAGGGAGTTGGCATAGGACGGACCCATTTTGGTGAAAGAATCCCCATCATACGTTCCCTGTCATCTATCTGGTGATGCTGTTAACATAAGAAAACAATAGCTGGTATTTTCTGAGTGCTTGCAATGTGCCAGAGCCATTAAACAAGATGCAAATCCCACCATGGAAACTGGAGTTTTCATTAGACTTAGAAAAGGCCCAGCTTCAAAGATTTTGACTTGCACAGACTGAGGATTCCCATTTCCAGAAGTTCAAAAACCTCCTTTCTTATCTAAACGAGAGAAAAGGAAAAAAAGAGGTTAAGATCAGGAAAAGATGGTCTTGGTGAATCAAGCCAACCATCTGGACTCCCTGGTACTTATGCAGCTGCTATGGCCAGAATCAAGGAGGGCCAAAATCCTAACCTGCACTTTATTCAAAACTGAAATATTTCCATAAGCCAGGGAAGAGGTACTATATAAAATATCAGTTTTGTTGAAGGGTCCTTTTGTCCAGAGCCATTCAAAATAAAATCTCATGTAAAAAATCTATACAAAGATGTTTCAAGATACCCAAAGCCCAGATTATATACATATTTTGATATAGGATAATGGCTTATAATGACATCAATATAATAAAAATAACTTTGGGTGACAAGTTTTTTTTTTTTAACTATTTTTCCTTATTATTATAATTAGAAAACTAGTGGCGGATTACTCAGATTTAACATTATAACTAAAATCATCAAATATGGCCTCATGTGTCTTTCATCAAATTGGTTAAACTAGTTTTTTGGTTTTTTTTTTTTTTGTGAAGAAGATCAGCCCTGAGCTAACATGCATGCTAATGCTCCTCTTTGCTGAGGAAGACCGGCTCTGAGCTAACATCTATTGCCAATCCTCCTCCTCCCCCGCCCCCCCCCAAAGCCCCAGTAGATAGTTGTATGTCATAGTTGCACATCCTTCTAGTTGCTGTATGTGGGACGCGGCTTCAGCATGGCCAGAGAAGCGGTGCGTCAGTGCGCGCCCAGGATCCGAACCCGGGCCGCCAATAGCGGAGCGCGCGCACTTAACCACTAAGCCACGGGGCCGGCCCTGGTTAAACTAGTTTTAAAAAACCAGTTAGTTCAGGGGACAGGGTGTGTGTGTGTATACGGACCTGAGAAAATTGTCTTTTAATCTGAACTGATGTCTGATATAACTCACCGATCCATTATAATCAGTTTGGCCATTCTGGGAATATAGTTTTATGTGGTACATTAATTCACTCAGCATGTTTAGAGGAGTAATTTTAAGCCTCTCCCATAGTTACTGCCATGGTTCACTCCTGACTGGTGACTTGCGGCCATGTTTATTTCTGCACAAACCCTTTTCTCTCCAACATCAGGTTAGATTGAAAAATTAGGTATGGTGACGGATAAAAACTAGACTATTGGTGGTGAACATGATGCAGTCTATATAGAAACTGATATATAATAATGCACACCTGAAATTTACATAGTATTATAAGCCAATATGACCTCAATAAAATAATTTAAAAAATAGGAAAATTTAAAAATGTCTAATAAATATTCTCAACATTAAAAAAAAAAAAGAAAAATTGGCCCCACGATAACATGTTGGGTCGCAAATCAATTTTTCACATTATGATGATAATGGATTACTTTTATAAGTATACAATGAGACAATCCTGTGCCCAGAAAGGCATTCAGTCAGTTTTAATCCACTGAGACCTCAAAAAATTTCCCCACCATGAAAAATGAAAATAGCCATCTAAATTAAGTGAGTGGGTTTTGGTGGATGTGGAGATGCAGGCAATGAGGCAAGTTCATGCCCCCACCTCCAAGTGCACTTATGAGGACAGAAGGCAAAGATGATCCAGTCTCTAAAAGCAAGACCCAGAGAAATGTGTCAAGTCCTCAGATCTCCCTGTTTCCTAAAGGTACCTGTAGATGTGGTCCCTAGTGGGGCAGAGCCACTGAGCAGTGCATGGAGAAACAAAGCTGACTCCTACAGAACACATGGAAAAGACACGGTTATGTGTAAAGGGTGAGCCTGTCTCTATAACTGTAGTTACCTCAGAGTTAAAAGACAGAAATCATTTCAAAGGCCAGAATGCGCTGGCTCCCATGTCAAAGACTTTACTACTGTGTTTGAACTCAAGTTCAAATTGAAAAAAAAAAAAGGCAATTGCTGATTACGTGGTACCTCAGGAATGTCCATCATCCTCCTCAACTTCTGATCTCTCCAGTTCCAGTCAAAAACCAGGAACTTTAAGGGGTTCAGATTGAGGCCACCTGAAAGAAGCAGAGAGTGTTGCTGCGTAAAGACCTCATGACATAAGCTTATTAAAATGATTTTTATTCTCCTGGTTGCTTTCTGTCTCCATGCTGCCCCCCCGCCCCACCTCCCTCCCCGGGCAGCTAATCCCTGTCTGCACATGAATGCTGCCCTCGCCTGACGGGAAACCACTGGGGCGCTCTGAGACCTGCTCTCTTCACAGTCTGATCACTGCCTCTGAGGAAGCAGAGAAGCTGCTCTTGTGAAGCTGTCAAGTGCTCAAGAGCTGGCAAAGACGCAGTCCCAAGCCTCCATTTCACAAAGCCCCAGAGGGTGAAGTCTCACTCCTGACAGGGATGTGATAAGATGTGTCTGCAGTTTGGGGTAGTGACCCTTCAGAGGAGTTGAGTCCAATAGGGTCTGAGGAGGTGAGTGGGCAGAAGGATGAGGACAGGGTTAGGGGGTTAATTTTAGGCAGAAAAGGAAGTTAAGATGAATGGGCTCTATCAAAGTTTGCAATACTTGAGGAGACAGATAGCCCAAGTAAGGACTCCATTCCCACTGTCTTCCATCTATCTAGGGACAATTACGGAGAGTGGGGCTGGAGGGGGCCTCAGGGACCGTCTTTTCCTCAGAGGTGTCAGAGTTGGGCACAGTTAGTTCTTCCCCCTCCCCATGTTCTTCCCATGGCCCAAGCTGTGACATGTTACACGTGGAAACGGAAGGGAAGCCGTCCTTTACTCTGCAGCACTTTCCCTCAACTTTTCTCTGTGGTTATTTCAATATTTTCCTCTCTGCCCAAAAGACTCTTTCATGCTTCTTATAATTACAATGCCTCTTATTTAAAACTCTCTCTGCAAAATCAAAAATGATAAATTGAGAGAGACAATAGGTTGATAATTTTCCCTTAAAAATAACTTACTGCTGGTGGGAGAGCAAACAGGTGCAGACTCACTGGATGGCAATTGGGCATTAAATAATAGGAGCTTTAAAATACTTACTATTTCATAAAATAATTTTCTTTCTATGATGTACCCCATTAAAACATCAGAAACTTAAACACAGTTACCTGCAAAGATGATCACTGCAGTATTATTTATAACAGTAAAAAGTTAGAAACAACCCAAATATCCTACCAAAATGGGAACTGCTAAAAAATAATATACCTTGGGGTTAATATCCAAAATATACAAAGAACTCATACAACTCAATAGCAAAAAAGCACAATCTGATCAAAGAACAGGCAGAGGAACCGAATAGACGTTTTTCTAAAGAAGACATCCAAATGGCCAACAGCTACATGAAAAGGTGCCCAACATCACTAATCCTCATGGAAATGAAAATCAAAATCACAATGAGATATCACCTCACACCTGTTAGGATAGCTAGTATCAAAAACACAAGAAATAACACGTGTTGGCGAGGATGTGGAGAAAAGGGAACCCTTGTGCACTGTTGGGAATGTAAATTGGGTGCAGCCACTATGGAAAACAGTATGGAGGTTTCTCAAAAAATTAAAAATAGAGGGGCCAGCCCAGTGGTGCAAGCGGTTAAGTGTGCGTTCCGCTACTGCGGCCCGGGGTTCGCCGGTTTGGATCCTGGGCGCGCACCGACGCACTGCTTGTCAGGCCATGCTGTGGTGGTGTCCTATATAAAGTAGAGGAAGATGGGCATGGATGTTAGCCCAGGGCCAGTCTTCCTCAGCAAAAAAGAGGAGGACTGGCAGATGTTAGCTCAGGGCCTATCTTCCTCAACAAAAAAAAAAAAAAAGAAAGAAAGAAAGAAAGAAAATTAAAAATAGAACTACCATATGATCCAGTAAAGTAATCCCACTTCTGGGTATATACCCAAAGAAAATAAAATCACTGTCTCAAAAAAATATCTGCACCCTCATGTTCACTGCAGCATGATTTACAATAGCCAAGACATAGAAACAATCTAAGTGTCCACTGACAGATGAACAAAGAAAATGTGGTATATATATAAAATGGAATATGATTTAGCCATAAAAAAAGAAGGAAATTCTGCCATTTGCAAGAACATGGATGGACCGTGAGGGCATTATGCTAAGTGAAATAAGTCTGACAGAGAAATATAAATACAATCTTGCTTATATGTGGAATCTGAAAAAAACCGAACTCACAGGTATAGAGAGCAGATTGGTGGTTACCAGAGGTGAGGGGTAGAGGGTAGGGAATGGGTGAGGGTATTCAAAGGTAAAAACTTACATTTATAAGATAAGTTCTCAGGATGTAATATACAGCATGGTGACTATAGTTAACAATACTATATTGTATATCTGAAAGTTGCTAAGAGTAGATCTTAAAAGTTCTCATGATGAGAAAAAAAAATTTGTAAGTATGTATGTTGATGGGTGTTAACTAAACTTATTATGCTAATAATTTTGCAATATATACATGTATCAAATCATTATGTTGTATACCTTGAACTAATACAAGTTCCATGTCAATTATATCTCAATAAAACCAAAATAATTTTATAAGAGAATATTATGTCGCCATTAAAAATGAAAAATTAAAACTATTTCATGATAAGGAAAGTCCTCATGAGATATATAAAGTGGAAAAGGTAAGTTAAAAAGTTATGAAATACAGTATGCTCTCCTTATAAAAATAAGTATAAATGTATAGGAAAAAGACTGAAAGGAAATATATTCAATATTAACCAACAAGAGATTCTCTCTAAAGTGACATTTTCTTAGCAACTAGAAGGATGTACAACCACGACATACCACTATCTACTGGGGCTTTAGGGAGAAAAGGAAAAAAGGAGGAAGATTGGCAACAGATGTTAGTTTGGCGCCAATCTCCCTCAAAAAAAAAAAAATAAATAAATAAAGTGACATTTTCTTCTAGGTACCTTTTTGCATTTTTCAAAGCCTCTTATATATATCGGCAGAAAATCCCCTTCATTATTAAAATAAAACAATATAATTCTGTTTATAATTGTACAGATCCCAATGTCATGGAATATCTTTCAACATCTGGAAACTTTCCTTATACATGATATAGAAATATCTTAAGTCATAAACAGCCACATAAAACGAGTTATGTGCCATTTGTCTCACTTTGTTAGATTTTCAGTTTTTAGAGTGCTGGAATTATTCTCTTTAAACACTTTGTATGTAGCCTAACACCTGTGGTTAATGAATATTGAACCATTCACCCAATCAGAATCAGAAGTAAAGTTATTTTCATTAGTATTATAAAAAATCAACAGCTCCTTAAATGATTTTTTCACTCCTTACATGAAATAGGCTTTCACATTGAGTTCTTACAACTCTGTAGAAATCTAATTTCAACAATCTATACAGCTTGGTTTTCTCTCTCCCTTTCTCTCTTTTAAATATGGAGAAGTGTGGCCCTACTGCATGGGGGGCCTGATGACAGTACAAAAAACCATCTGGATTCCAGGAAGGGGAGAGGTGAATCTTCGGCTCTGCCATGGGGGAGGCAGGGTCCAACCCTGGCCTGTCCTGCCGCCCTGCCAATCTCTCCCAACTCCGTGTCTCAGAGATGGACCACAAGGATCTCTCACCTGGTGCTCCCCTGTGTCCTCAACGCCCTCCTGTGTCCACAGGACAAAAATCCAAACCCCTGAGCTTATTGTTCAAGGTCCTCCCTCCGCAATCTGACTTTCTTTCCAACAGTATCATGGGTTACTACAGCCCACGAAGTCTCCAACCAAGAAAGGCGGTCTCTTTAATAAAAACAATGACGAACACTTGAGGAGTTCTTAAGGTGTGACCCTCATTGTGCTGAGCTCTTTGTGGGCATTTTACCTTTATAACAATCCTTTGAGGAGGTACTATTACTATCTCCGTGATTCAGATAAAGAAACCGGTTGAGAGGGCCGGCCCCGTGGCTTAGCGGTTAAGTGCACTCGCTCCGCTGCTGGCGGCCCGGGGTTCGGATCCCGGGTGTGCACCGACGCACCGCTTCTCCGGCCATGCTGAGGCCGTGTCCCACATACAGCAACTAGAAGGATGTGTAACTATGACATACAACTATCTACCGGGGCTTTGGGGGAAAAAAAAAAAAAAAGAAACCGGTTGAGAGAGATTAAGTAACTTGCCAAGGTCACAGAGCTGGACCAGGGATCTGAATCTCCGGAGTCTGAGTCCCCACCAGGGGCTCGCCCCCTCCACACTGCACTGCCTCCTTATTATCTTCTCATTCAGCTGTTCTTCCATTCCTGAATGCTGTTCTCACATCCTCCTGCCTGTTTCAATCCTCCCCATACTTCAAAGACCAGTTCAAGACCCTTTCCTCTGTGAAACCTTCCCTGCAGATTTAGCCACCACACTAATCTCTCCCTCATTTCAACTCTTACAGGACTTGAAGTGCACATTTGGCCCCCGGCACTGACTGCCTCTTGTCGTCAATCTCATTCTACGAACATTTATCTCTTCAACTGGATCAGGAGCTCCCTGAGGGGAAAGGCTCTGGAACCAGGAAGGCCTAAAGTGAGAGATCTTGGGAGGGCTACTTAACCCTCTGAGCTTCAGTTTTCTCTCATAAGAAATAAGAATGCTAGCTTGCAAGGATGCTGTGAGTACCAACGGAGATAGGTAAGGGTGTCTAGCATAGCACTACGTACAAGCAGGAACTCAAAAAATGTTTGTTTCCCTTCCTCATCTGGGGCCGCCAAGCTTGTTCCTTCCTTGTAATTGCACAGCACTTTGTACACAGTGGGTTCATTTAACCCTGGGTGGTTTTCATCTGGAGAGAAACACCAGTATTTTTAGCTTTTGTTGGCTTCCTGGCAAATGACCACCTCTATAGTGAGTTACTACATTGATGAACACATTACTTTTAGATATGTAAAAAATCCAGGAAAATCTCCAGACAGTTATAAAACAAAGTTCTATTACTATATAAAGTAATTTGGAAGTGAGTAATGCAAGAAATCTTTAGTCTGTCTGGCAGGTAGAGCAGGTAATAAGACCATCAGCAGGTTAGCAGGCTTTTAGGCTACTGGCTTTGAGAAAGTCAACAGATTATAAAAACCCACCAGTGATGTTGTCTGCAATACTTTCTGGGTAAAGCACTAAAAGAGAAATGCATTCAGGAGAAATATTCCAGAATACTGTATTTTGTCCATAGAAACTGCATTTTTGTTTCATCATGTTTCATATACCAGCCCTCAACCGGAGTGGGAGACTCAGGGAACCAAGACTCAATCAAGTGAGAGGGAAATACTCAACACATACAGCTCTACAAATTTCAGATTTGGAATGAATTGTGGATCCACTAACCTGCTTAGAGCAATTGGAATGTGAATGTATTTGGGTGGGCACACGTACTGCAGTTTGCCACAGTCCTTACCATTCCCTACTGCACTATACCTGCCGCTGGTTTTAGAGACTAAAGGCTGAGTTTCTGACTCCTGAATAAACACAAAGGTGTGGTTTTCCTATGTCACAATGGTGGTTTCCCAAACTCGCCTGGTGGAAAGGCAAAGTCCCAGCTCTGAGCGGAAGGGTCACTGCCTCTTTTCATACCTTGTTTAATGAGTTCCTTAATCCTCCCTGGAGTTCCAACACCCAGGTGCACCACACGCTTCTCCAGCAACTTCACCTGCTCCTGGACCTATTCCAAGATGGAAGAGAAGAAAGAAAAGAGTCATTAGAAAGTGCAATCATAGGCCAATTTGGAGCATTTTATCTAACGGTTAAGAAAGTAAAAAAGCAAATGGGGCTACTCTTGTTTAGGGTCAATTTCCAGGGCAAAGAAGGTTGACATCAAGGTAGAAGAGCATCTCCCTAGAAAACTGGTAAATCTTCAAAGAATCCAGGGGTCAGACCTCAGCTTCTGTAGAGGAATCATGGAGCACGCCCGAGGAGTAGTGACTGCTGTGGGGGCAGGTGGGTATGCAGAGGCAGGGAATGCAAAGAAAAGCAGATGGTTGTTAAGTATGTAATGTAAGGAGGCACCAAAGAAAATGCCTGCTAAGGAGATAAGAAGAGGTTGAGGGGAAAGCTGAAGTCCCAGAGCGGCCCTTAAGGATCGCTTACATGCCACCAGGAACTGCAGGCCTTGGCTTACCTTTATGTGTTTTGCAAATAACTTCATAACTTTGCTATCTCCTCTGAAAGCTGTCATGGACCTAATGAAAAGAAAGAGATTAATGCATAAGGAAACTCACTCATTCTGGGCCACGTTGACTACTTAAGTATTGTCTTAATTTATTCAAAAGAATACATGCATTTATATGTGTACGTATGTGTAAACACATGTACATATACACACCTGTACATATACACATACAGGAAACCACTCAGCTTTCCAGGTTGGCCCATCTCTGGAACGAAAGTGGGGTGGCCCGCATTCAGGTACCTGTTTGGGCTGGCTTCTCACTCTCATACACAAGGTTAACTGGACTTAGGTTTCCTTGATTACTGAAACACAGATCTGCCCTTCACTTGTAACACAGAATTTCTGTATTTCGGGTCCCTGGCAGAGTATTTATCTTCCAACTCTGCAGTGCAGATCTCATACAAAATGCGGTTGTGAGGAATATCTGAGAGCAGTGATGTCGGCCTGTGCCCTGTGGAGCCCCAGGGCATCCACAAAGGTCTGTCGTGGCTGCTGTGAGGAGTGGGGATGAGTTGACAGGGAGGAGCAGGGGAATCTGTCTTTCAGTCAGAGCAGCCCCCACTTTTATCTACTTTGCAGAGTGAGCTTTTCTGTAAAATTCTGTATGTGGAAATGCTTCAGATATAAATGGGTATAAAATAAGAATCTTTTAGCTGATGTTTGGGGAGAGAACTAACATGGAAATACTGCTCGGGAATATTACTTTCCTTTATATATCACTATTATGTTTTGAGAAATCTCATTGACCAGTAGGAATATATGAGTTTGCCAAGTAGTAAATCATGTTACACGAGTTGCACTCGCGTTTTCACTTACACATAAGCTTTCTCCACAGCAAGGTTTACGAGTAAGACAACCTAGGGGACATATTTAACATAACTCATGGTTCTCAAGAGAACAGATATTCTTACAAAGTTAGAATTATTCAACATTATTCTTTGTGAATAGGGCTCATTGTACCTGTACAAAAATCACCTTTTAGAAATCACCTAACCTTGAAATGGATCGTAGTATTACCGGGGACACAGAAAAGCAGCAAGAATCAGTAAATGAAGTGCGAGAACATAGTGCTTTTATGCCCCTCAGAAAGGCATTTATGTACACAAAAGCTCAAATCAACTGGATGACTTGTTTTGAAGAAGCCACCTCAGGCCGACCTCTTTGCCACTCGCGTTTGAATCTGAAACGGGTTCTGTGGCGGCAGTTTCTCACACACTGAGAAGTCAGTGTGAACTGCTGCGATTCAGAACCGGCAGGTACAGCCGCCCACGAGCAGTCTGGGTCTTGAAGATCAATTACATTTAGAGCAGAAACAGCTGAAAGGAACACTTCCGTTTGACTGGGACAGTGTGTGATACAACTGAATGTGTGGGCCTAGCGGCGAAACGAGGGCTTGCAGGACTCTCAACAAAGCTTAACAACTACTTTTCTAAATTCCCCATCAGATTAGTTCATTTAGAAAAACAGATGTGAAATAACTCCTGAGTGTCTACACCTGCACCTCAGTCTATCTGATCAAGTCCCTCTGTCTCGAGATGTGGATTCTCCTTTGTTTCGTCTCTTGGTGCAGGCCTGCTCCCGGGAGAGGCCAAGTCCCAATAACTCGCATTTTACTCCGATGGCTCTTCTCTGGAAGCTGAGTGTTCCACTGACCCAGTGGAAGCCTTTTTGTTTGTTCTACACTACTACAGTAAGTGAAAAGGTATGTGAAAGCACTCAGGAAGGCACTGACAAATTATCTTTAAAACATAATTTTTGCATTTAAAGTTTTGGTCCATTCAGAATTTATCCTGGTATAATAAGTGAGATATGGATCCAATGTTATTTTCCCAGACGGCTACCCAGTTGTTCCAACAGCATTTATTAAATAATCTATCTTTCCATGCTGACTTGTCACTTCACCATGTGTTTCATCTTCAGATGCAGGCAGGTCTGTATCTGAACTTTCAGTTCTGGCCCACTGGTCCGGTCTGTCTGTCATGCATGTCCCATACTGTGTTAATTATTGAGACTTTGTAATATGTTTTTTTGTGTGTGTGTGAGGAAGATCAACACTGCACTAACATCTGATGCCCATCTTCCTCTACTTTATATGGGACACCGCCACAGCATGGCTTTACAAGCAGTGCATTGGTGCACGCCCAGGATCCGAACCAGCGAACACGGGGCCGCTGCAGCAGAGCACGTGCACTTAACCGCTTGTGCCACCGGGCCGGCCCCCTGTAATGTTTTTATTTTTGGTAATCTGATAGATACTATAGGCATAGGATGCTCTCATTAGTATTCTTTTTTAGAATTTCCCTGGCTATTTTTTCTTCCGTATTTTCTCATATGAATTTAGAACTAGTTTATCTAGTTTAAAAACCAATTCTATTGGAGTTTGATTGGGAATTTGTGAAATCTGTAGATTATCTGAGGTGGAACAGACATCTTGACAACATCGAGTCTTCCTATTCAGGAACACAGCATGCGCCTTTTTGCTTGTTCAAGATCTTCTACGTCCCTTGTGTAATCTGGGTTTTGGTAAGTTTACTCCTTGGTGCTCTGTCTTTTCTTATTGTTTTCAGTTAGATCTCTTCTTCCAACTGGTTATTGCTCACACGATCTCTCTGCTTTCAGGCTTGTTCTCTACAACGCCTATGCTCCACACAGCAGCCAGAGTGTCCCTTCAGATCATGTGACTCCTCCGCTCAAAACCCTCCAGTGGCATCCGGTCTCAAGGCCTTTTGCGCTTACCGTCCCTCTACCTGGAATGTTCTTCTTCCAGACATCTGCTCCTCTCTCTCCTTCACTTGCACAAGTCTCTGCTCAAATGTCATCTCCTTAGAGAAGTTTTCTGTGACTACCCTTTAAAAAGTAGCCCCTATCCACTTCTATCCCTTTGCCAGGCTTTATTTTTTCTTACACAACTTATCACGGCCTGACATTATAATGTATATTTATTTGTTTATTGTCTGTCTTCCTCACTGGAAAGTTAAGTTCTACGATAGAGGGGACTCTGTTTTGTTCATTGCTCCATCTCCAGCATATAGAACATATCAGCTTGACACATATCAGTTTCTCAGAAAACATTTATGAAATAGAATAGGTGATGCTTCCAACCTAATAAGCTCCAGGGCTCGGACGGCAGAGCTGCAGATGATTAGCAACAGGACCGATTTCTTCTCACCGTGGTTTTTCCAAAGTTTTACCCACTTAGGACAGACTGAAAAAAGGACCATAAAAAAATTACTCTAAATATAGCAAAACAGGGCCTTCAAAGTCGAGTATTCTCTAATTACTTCTTTGTTAGTGTTTAAGTAAAATAAAATATAAAGGCACTGTTTAGATTCTATTCTCTGGTTATTCTAGATATTAGATCAAAACAAAATATCATTAACTTACAACACAAAACATATAATATGCTAAATGTGACTAGTTTTAGGACTAAGTAAAAAAGTTTGGAATAATACATTTTCAATGTTTTAATTTATGTTAGATACTTGAAGGCAATGTTGACTAAATAGGAAAAGAATTCTGATTCAATAATGTTCAATTTTAAAGGGACATCAGCATAAGATATAAAATGGCAATGACATTTAAATAATAGAAAACATTTATTAGATATTGACATTGTGCTAAGCACTTTACATACATTCTCTTTTTTAGTTCTCATAACCCAATGAGGCTGATTCTACTGTAACCTACACCTACATTTGCTGAATTTGATGCTGAGAAACGTTTATGCCCTCAAGTTAGGTGTTGTCAGAATTGCTTAGAGTTTGAAAGAAGAATGTTAAATTTTACATCTAAACTATTTAATTATTGGCCACAAATAAATGACTACTTAGTATGAGTAATCTAATTATTATTGGCTACGCACAATACATATTTAAAAAGATCAAGTTAGATTGACCACGCAGTATCCATAGTCTGAATTCTGAACATGTGAACAGAATTTCAGAATCACACAGCTGGAACAGATCACATAGTTCAACTTCCTTATCTCTCAGATAACAAAGCCAAGTCCCAGAGAGGCACTCAGTGACAGGTCCCAGGTCAAACAGCAAATTAGTGGGGGAACACTAATTTAGTAGTTAGAACACTAATTATTCTCTTGATTCCTAGACCAATACTTCTAAAGTGTTATAAAACAAAAATGAGACCAAAACCCAATTCTCAAAGCCAGAGCAAAACAAGAATAAACTTAAATAAGTAAAAATTAATATCAAGATGAACCTAAAGAAACCTTCACTTAAAATCCACTTAAGGTGGAAACTTTTGATTTTAAATGTAGTTTTAAAAGTTCCTATTTTAAAGAGACAGACTTTATGCTTTAATGGAATAATAACAACTTGGTGAATACTTTTTTTAAAGATCGGAGTTTACTTACTTTCTTTTAGGTATGATGAAAGACTATGAGTCAAATCATTGGCCTTGAGGAAACAGGAGTCTAGAAATATGAGAAACATACTTTGTAGAGAATTTTGCAGATACATACATAATCAAAGTAGATTAAATGTGAATGGTGTATTCTTGAACAAAGTTGTAGAACATTAGTGAATTGGGGGTTCATTATATATTTTAAAGTGTTGTCTAGTATTTAAAACAGCAGCAGCAGCAAAAACACTAAACTTTTAAGGGTCCATAATTTCTTAGAGTCATGAAATGGAAGTTTATTGTATCACTCAATGGACTAATGAAGCATCTTTACTTTTCAAATCCATGGAATAGGCAATATACAAATGCAAAGCTGAAACAGCTAACAAATCTACGTGGAGATGCTCAAACTCACTAGTCATCACAGAAGTGGAAATGGATACAATAATGAGATAACACTTTACACACATGTTAGAATGGCAACTGTTAGAATGATGTATAATACCAAGTGTTGAGAATGTAGGGTGATGGAAACTCTTGTGAACTGTGGCTGAAGGTGTAAAGTGTTATAGCTTTTCTGGAAAGTAGTAAAATTAAGATGTATACACTACGACCCCATGATTACCTTCCTGAGTAAATAATGGAAAGAAATTCTTGCGCAGTCTATAAAGAGACATATGCAAGTATATCCATCCTAGCATTATTTGTGATAGCGGGGAAATAGAAGCAACCTAAGTGTCCATATCTGAGAAAATGGGGGAGCAATATGTGGTCAAGGAAATCACTGGAATACCACGTAGCATTTAGAAGCAAGAACTAGACGTAAATAAAGCCATACAGGCATATCTTGAAAAAGTGTTAAGTGAGTAAAGAAACAGAATCAGAGGTTCAGCACAACATCATTTAGATAAATTGTAAAATAAAATTGTAAAACACATCCACCAACAGGACATATTTTACAAGAAAAAATACATATTTAACAATGTCTATTAACACATTAGCATGAATGCCTATGGGGAAAGGAAACTGGAGTGTGGATTGGGGAAGAGTGGGAATAACGCATTAAAACACAACACAACAACACAATAAAGACAACGCAACACACTAAAATAAAACATAGGGGCCTTGCTCAACCAGTGATGATCGTGGTCTAGCAACTGTGTAGTATTATTAACTCTGTACCTGGGATGTATAAAAAAGCAACATCATGCTTATCGTACTAATTCTTCCTACAAGAGAAGGTTTGTCTATAAACCCAGCAGAGTGCGAGGGAGTAAACTATTACTAAATAAATGAAATTTCTATTGTGACCCAGCATACATAACTCACATCATGTGAGCACCTTCAAAGATGTTGCTTCCTGTACTGTTACAGAGCCTTTAATGGTCTTTAAAACTGTAATTCCCCAAGCCTGGACATGATCAGACGCACCTGGAGAGCTACACAAAAGATACAGATTCCTGGGATGGACTCCCTCTTGCGCAGTGAGTCAGAATTCCTTGGGGGTGGGCCTAGGAATCTGCTTTTTCAGTTCCTGGGTGGTTCAGCTGCAGCTAGCCCACAGGCACTTAGCACTGACCTAAACAACACTGCAGCTCTCAGGAGGACAGCTGAGTTAGCTCCAGGCGACTCCGCCTTGAAACTCTAATTAAGTGCCCACGTGCAGAACACTAACAAGGCACAGCGCACAATATTAATTGAAAAGGCATGTTCCTGCCCTACAGACACAAACAACCTCAAATCAAAACCAAGTTAGACACCCGGCAAACTAAATAGGAACAATATTTTATTATGTACAGTCTTCCCTCGGTATCCATGGGGGGTTGGTTCCAGAACTCCCCTCGATACCAAAATCTGCAGATGCTGAGGTCCCTTATATAAAACGGCGCAGTATTTGCATATAACCTACACACATGCTCCTGTATACTTTAAATCATCTCTAGATTATTTATAAAACCTAATACAATGAAAATGTTATGTAAATAGTTGTTATACTGTATTGTTTAGGGAATAATGACAAGGAAAAAAAGTCTGTACATGTCAAGACAGAAACAACCATCCTAGGCCTTTCAATTGGCAGTTGGTTGAATCCGCGGATGCAGAAGCTGCAAATACGGAGGGCCAACTGTACATCCACCTTATATTTATGCCCCTTGCTGAGCCTGTTCCAAATAACCCACGGCATGTGCCTCCTCTCACTGGGCTTCCTCTCTGTCCTTGGTCTCATCAGTGTAGTGATGGGCCTTTTCTCTACAACCTTCCTATGAGTCCTTTGTTCACTGTCTTAGAATGGCCTAATTTCTTAAATAAAAAAGGAAACGTGTTCTTGTTGGCTGTAACAGTATTTTTAACATTTTTCTTCCTCCCTAAACCAACCCATGACCACACATTCCTGCCTAACTGTATTACTGAGCTCTAAGACAGTATAGCAATACTATAGTGGAAACTCATGATACAACTCAAATGACTCCTTCAAGGTTTCTTCTGACCTCTGACACTACAACTCTAGCAAATTAAAGTTTATGATGTTCCTTGAGGTTACAGAGTAGCAGTTGTCCCGTTATCGCACAAATCCTTCGAAAGCTGAAGGTATATATACTCTGACAAAGAACTAGGAGGGAAAATTGACCATTGAGTAACAGTAAAACCAAACTTCACTTAGACCTTGAAAAGAGGCTTTGTTATATCATTTGGTTCTTGAGAAAGAACAGTCAGGACCCAGCTCTCCTCCAGAGGAACCACTGTGCCGAGAAGAGTGTTCTAACTGCTGTTGGAGCCATCTGGGTTCAGTAAGTCAAAAACTCCAGATCTCACTCATGTGGACATGTACTCCATCAATTAATTCCCTACAGGGTATTCCTTTTGGAAAAGAAACAGGGGCACTCATGTCTCCAACCCAACAAGCATTTTTTTGAAAAAGCACATCACAAAGGAATTATAAAAATCCAGGGAACGGGCTGTTTTTCAGTTTCTCAAGCCTTCTCAAGCCTCTAGAAAGCACCAAGTTGTAACAGAAAAAGGAAATCAAGCTACCCTTCACTTTTCCAACAGCAGTATCAGATATCCCTCATAGTCCATAAATAGCTCATCTGAGGCAGTGGCACCCACACTTCTGTGGTTGGTTTCTTGACAATATCTTTTTTCTTCAATCTCTGCCCCAAAGAGTTACAGGATGTATCATAATTTTGAAATTAATTAAAATTAGTTGTTTTAAGAATCTTGCCATGTCTTTTAACTTAATTATAACTACTCTATGGCAGTAGATCTCAAACAATAGCAGGCTTATGAATCATCTGGGGTGAGGTGTCAGCCTTGCTAAAAATTCAGAATTTCGTCCCTAGCTTTAGATAGTTTGCTTGAAAAAATCTGGGCTGGGACCCGAAACACTATCCTAAAAACAAAACCATAATTAGAAATCCATGATAAGGGGCCGACCCCGTGGCTTAGCGGTTAAGAGCGCATGCTCCGCTGCTGGCGGCCCGGGTTCGGATCCCGGCGCACACCGACGCACCGCTTCTCCGGCCATGCTGAGGCCGCGTCCCACATACAGCAACTAGAAGGATGTGCAGCTATGACAGACAACTATCTACTGGGGCTTTGGGGGGAAAATAAATAAATAAATAAAATAAATAAAAAAAAGAAATCCATGATAAGGACCACAACAAAGCTAAGCAGCTGATGAAAGCTCACATCCTTGTCTATAAAGGACGAGTAAATTAATGTTCCATATCTATACTTAAAATGTGGGCTTTATTTTTATCTAACTTCTATCCTCATTAGGGATTCCTACTCTTTGAAGAATCTGCTAAAAAAAATGCACACCCAACAATTAGCCTTTTGAATAAAATATACAATTACAAATCTTTCTATTAGATTGAACAAATACCATTTAGCATCTTAATAAAAAAATCACCCAACAGTTAACACTGTTAAGTTGAGGAAAGGGGTATTAGCAAGTGGAGAACATATTAATTTTCTGGCTGAGACACCTAGCCACAGTATATAGGAGAGCAGAGATGAACCTGTTTTGTTCCTCATCATTGGGAAAATTGCTAGCAATGAACGACAGGTCCTGCTGAATGACTAAGCTCAGAATAGTAAGGAAGAAAGCAAGCAGCCTGGCTGTACCTGGGAGGTTTAGCTCTTCTAACTCAATCACCGAGCGACTGCTGCTGTAATAGTCCTTCATCAGCTTCTGTAGGTCTTGAGGGGTCCCTGGTTTGGGCTCCGATTTTGCAAGAACATCAGTAATTTTCTTCTAAGACATAAGAAGGAAGAAAAAAATGGGAGGATAGATTTTAGAATGGCATTTGTCTTAGGACAGGTTGATTCCTCTGGCATTTAAACTGCACACAGGTTTTGGTGATAGCTGAGTGTGAATGTGACTGTACACTTGAGAGAACTTAATAGATATTTCTTGGGCATTACTGCTTTGAAAAATAAACAGATGATCTAAAAGATTCCTTGTAACTCTTGGTCTGTGACTTCTAGGAGAACTGAAATTTTTGCAGAAGTCTCCATTATAAGGCATTATTTACTATTAAAAGCCAAGAAATCTTGTGGCTGTAAAAACCTCTCTTTAAGCCTTAGACGATTTGAATTGCTAGGAGAGTAGAATTTTGAGACTTTCTGGCCTGATTTGGTTTTGAAGGCACTGACTCTCAGTTTGGATTTCTGGAATTAAAGTAAAAGCTGAAGGAGTAATCTGAGCAGAGGAGCCTACTGAAACGGGACTTTCGACCCTCAATTCTCAAGTCTTGGGAGAGACAGTCTTGAAGGATCCCTATGGAAAGCAGAACAGGAAATACTTTAGGACATCTATTTTGCTTTGGATTCATTTGTGTAGCATTTACTGAATGCCTGCAATGTACTAGGAACACACAATTGTTCATTCAATTTTCATCATAAACTTCCCGTCTCATTTCCTTCTAATGTTTCACCAAAGATCCAGAAAGAGCCGTTCCCTGACCCCCACCCCAGCTTTTTTTCCTCCTTCCACAATATCCTCATTTCTCTACCACCACCAATGGTCAAAGTTCTGTCAAATGAATTAACTTTTAAAAATATGTCATCAGTGGGCACATTTTAGGATGACCTCAGCCAAGGCTAAACTATCTACTAGAGTTCTGACCTTGAGCCACCAAGAACTTAACACTCCTGAAGGCCATTAGTGTACAGACTAGCAAGGAGAAGTTAAAAATCACTTCTTTAAGGACTTGCCAAACCTCAGCCAATTTGGCATCTCCCATCTTCCTTTTTGCCCATTTGCGAGCAAAGAAAACATATACACTCACACTCTCAGTTTTCTAAAAGCTTGCTGTGAAGTAATTGGTCTGAGTCCATCTTCTTTCCTCTAATCCCAGTCATATTTGCTCTGCAGACTTCAGCAGTAGACCTTTCTTGGCAGGGAGAGAATTACACTGCTGTTTTCACAACTGTGGTGGAAGGTCAAAGCTAACCACACTTTCTCCAAGACTGAGCCATAAGCAAGTTTGTACAGGGGCAACAGAGTCTTCCATATGCTCACAGACAAGTATTAAAATGCAAGGGGAACAAAAGTGCAAAAGGAGCCTTTTGCTTTAAATTATGGTTCCAAATTAGAGTCAGAAATGCCTTATACTGCCTTCTTTTGCTTATTATTTTCTTTTTATTAATATTCTAAGATAAAAAGTTTTAAAAATTGAAATGGGTAAGAAAAGAATGCAGGTACATCTCTTTCCTTAGGAGAGGGGCCAGAGGGCAGGATAGCTCTGGGCGCTTCTAGAATTAGAAACTCAAGTCTGACTTTCAACCACAGTAAAAACACAGGGTGGGTGAGAAAGATGTTTGGTGCTCCACAAGACCGAAACAGGAATCAGAAGAATTTATTTTTAGCTCCAACAGAAATACTTATTACTAGTGACCTTAGGAAAGTCACCAAACCTCACTGAATCTTACAATTTCTGCATCTTTAAAGTGGGGATTACAATTGCCTCATCAAAGGATACTATATAAAACGTGATGAAAACCATGTGAGGCCACACTATTGTAAGAAATTATTATTACCTTTTTCCTCTTCCTGGTCTTGGTGGCATCTTCTTTTCTTTCCTTTGGTTGTATCAAGAAACATTCTTTAGGCTATAAAGAAATACAAAGGAGAAAACTTTCATCTTAGCATGATGAAGCGTCAACCAATGGTACGAACCCCAAAGTGCCTACTGCCACGCATGTTATCTTCAGAGTATCTTGGTGATATTCTGCAGACAGAGAGATGCTGGACGACCCGTTGCAGGCTATCATGCAGGGGCTAGGCTGAGAGAATTTGAGAAAATCAGAAAGTGCAGATGACTTAAGACTGGAAAATCTCTGAATAAAGGTCAAAATGTGTGAGTGAGTATATATACCTGTTTGGGGTGGTGGTACAGGGCATTAAAGATGGAAGACAGTGGTCAGGTTTGTAAAATTCAGGCAGAAATAGATGTGATTAAAATTAAGATGTGCTAACAAAGTCTTTGACTAGTGGGGTTGGCATCTTCCATGAACTAGCAATGTGTGAGCCTGTACTTCCAAGTCACTGGTTTATTATTTTGTTATCCATTCCTTTCCTCTTCTCAATAAGCATATAAATTTGAAGTAGGATATATTTACTTATATTTTTACAAAACCAGCTGCACCAAATGCCTTATCTATAGTGACTACAAAATGAATGTGTCTACTGATGGTCTGACAAAGTCTCGGCACCACGGCATCCTGAGTCACCGATTTGCCTGTTGCCTTGACCCCTGACTGCCCTATACAGTTTAGTGCTATTTTTGCCCTGAGGTTGTTTTTTTTTTTTTCATGTAGAAAAACAGGAAATTTGGACTAAGACCTTGATTTATAAAATAGAATGCCTTGGATTCCATATTTATTAATCATAAGCACGAATATAAAATGTTTCCTGTGCTGGATCTTTTACGCAACATTTTCAAACAAGTTGCCAAGTAAGATATAAAATGCAAATGAAAACTTATTCTGAGTTTTTCCTTAAGTTTCCATTCCAACTAGAGAGTACTCAGTTTAAGCTAGTAAGCTACTAACTAAAGCAATCTTGTCTCCACTGGCTTTGTTTAAAATGATTACAGATGAAGCTTTCTATTAAAGTTTGCAGACAGCCTGCAGATTAAGAACGCCTATGGCCTGAAGCCAGAGAGACAGATACAATGCTACATGATTTTTTCAAGACATGGGGCCAGAACCAGCAGTTTCTAGACTCTGTTTTGTTAGTAGAGAAGTAGATTCAAAAGACTCAAGATTAAAGTAACATGGGAATCTTGAAATTTTAACTTCTTCTCAGTTAAAACAAAAAACTTGCCAAGAGCAACTGCATCACAGCTAAAGAAAAGAAAGATATTGTGCCCTCTCTTATTTAGAAAGTAAGCTGTCTTGTGGATGCAGACACATGCCAATTTGATGCTGGTACATGCCAATTAGAAACTGGGCCAAGGCCACTAATACGTCACAGAAGCTGCCAGATGGTCGTAAGAGTCCAATTACAGACCAGGCCAACATTCAGCTCGTGCTCCTAAGGCAAAGGCCTGGATACGATTAGCTGATCCCTCAAGGCATCCTGCAGTATCTTGTCACCAGGATCAAGGTTTTTGGGAAGCAGATGTAGAAACCTGTTTCATTTTCTTATTTAGCAAGTGGGGGTGCTCTCCAAGAGTATGTTCAACACGCTGGGTTGTATTTATGCTAGGTTGACCAAGCCAATTAACTCAAACATGACATAAATTAAATCTGGAAATGAGCTCAGTTATAAGGATATGGACTCTCCAATTCTGGAAGAACAAATAAAAACGTAACTCTGAATCATGCATAAGAAAAAAGAAATATGCTTGATGAACTGCTTTTGACAAGATATTGCATCAGGTTTAAATGTTAGGTTCAAATTCTGAGATCATTCTAAAGAAAACGCAGTATAATATTTGTTTTCTGGGAACAGTCACCTTAGCTGGTGGAGGGAGGGTGCTAATGAAGAAGCCAAGTTTATGGGGTCATTTTCCATAGAGGTGAGACGACTCTATGAAGAAATGCAAACCCATAGTATTGAAAATGCCTAAACTTAGCCAGCTGCCTTATGAATGCTGATGTTTACCCTCAGAGAGACTAGAGACGAAGGTGAGGAAGACCCTGGCCAGGCCAACTAAACATTTCTGGAAACCAATTCCAACACTGTCTGTCTTTGACAGTTGATAAGTAACGTCATTTCTTTATGTAATGATTTTAAATGTGTACCCTAAATATTTAGAAGAATCATACTTCCCAAAAAAATATATGAAAAAAATTAAGCTTGTAAGTGAAGCAATTTGGGCATGTTCTCAATTGCTTAAAATGTCAAAAATTATATCCTTTAATCATGATTCTTCTGGTTAACCAGGGCAAATCAACCTCAAAATGCCACTAAAGTGAAAATAAAGGAAACTGAAAAGGTATAAATCTATAAGGACCAAGAAACCAGGAGAACAAACAATAGCAGTGGAGAGATTTCAACAAGTTTTTGGAAAATGGAAAGTGGCTGAAACTGGATGGAAGTGACTTAGCACAGAGAGAAAGCTAGCACCTGTGTTTCTGGGGAAATGGAGTCTAACAATAAGTGAGTCTGTTGACCTGTTGGACTCTGAAAAGGTTCAGTAGTTGGAGGCTCAAGGTACGACAGAGAGTAAAGGGTTTAAAAGAAAGATTGGTGAAGGTTTATATTTAGAATGATTAGCCTCCCCCCCACCTCCCTCTGGGCTGTATCTCCTGCCCAGGCAGACAAGCAACTATCCTGTTACTGTTTCTTCTTGTCTTGCTCTTCCTGGCAGCAGACTGGAGGTCTATTCTCTGGAGAGAACAAGAGGACCAAGAAGTCTTGCACAGGGCAGACAGGACAGGCATGGAGACTCACTTCCTTTTCCTGTCCCTGTTTCAGGATGTCTCGACAGGCTTATATACTGTTGACAGGAGATTACTGAATTCTTCTCTGAAAAAATGAATGGCTTAAGAGAAATGCAACAAGAGAGTGATATTTGGGGTTCCACAGTAAAAATTCAGCTTGTTATCCTATCTCTCTACCATGAATTCCATTAATCAACAAACCCCACTTTTGCACAAAAATTTTCCATCAACTTTTTAGGGTAACTCTCTTTAATATGAATAGACAGCTAAAGTTCATCAGATGTCTAAGGAAAAGTCTCCAATGTGACAGCAACTAAACAACAACAACAAAAGAACCCTGAGGTAAGAGGGAGAGTACTTCAAAACAGTTACAAATAATATTCTCAGAGGGATAAGGGAAGAACTTGCAGCCATGAAACAAGAATAGTATGCTATAAAAAAAAAAGGTACAATCAGAAAACATTTAAACATTAAAACAAATAAGAAAGCTAGAATAAAAATGTAGGAGGAAGGCTTGAAGATAAAGTAGAGGAAATCTCCCAGAAAGAGGAAAAATAGTAAGAAAATTAGAGACTCAGCCCAAGAGATTCAACATTACAATAAAAGGTATTACAGAAAAGAGGTTGTATAAAATAGTGGGGAAGGAGCGATCAAAAAAATAATACAAGAAAAACTTTCCAGAACCAAAGTAAACATTCCAGAACCTGAAAGTCCAAACTGAAAGCCCATCATGGATATAGTACAACGAATAAGAAAAATACCCACACCGAGGAGCATCATTATGAAATTTCAGAACATTGTGGACAAACAAAAGATTCTAAAAACTTCCCCAAAGAAAAACAATAACATACAGAATACAAAAGGTCAGGAAAAAGAATGGTGTCAGAACTTGCAATAATAATGGACGCTAGAACTCAATGGGACAGGGCCGGCCCCGTGGCTTGGTGGTTAAGTGAGTGCGCTCCACTGCTGGCGACCCGGGTTCGGATCCCCGGCTCGCACCGACGCGCTGCTTCTCCGGCCATGCTGAGGCCGCGTCCCACATACAGCAACTAGAAGGATGTGCAGCTGTGACACACAACTATCTACTGGGGCTTTGGGGGGAAAAATAAATAAATAAAATCTTTAAAAAAATAAATAAAAAAAAAAAAAAAGAACTCAATGGGACAATGCCTTCAAAAATTATGAGGAAAACATTTGCAAATTAGACTTTTATACCCAGCCAAACTATCAATCGAGCTAAGAGTAAAATAAAGACATGTTCAGATATTTAAGGTCTCAAAAAATTTAATTCCTACCCACAGCTATTGTATTACAGCAAAATAAAGAGCTAGGCCAAGAAAGAGGAAGATATGGGATTCAGCAAACAGGGAGACTAACCCAGGAGAGTGCTGAAGGGGAAGTAAAGAGAAGTTTCAATTGCTCAGCAGGCCTAAAGAATAACCAGTTCAGAGTGGAACAGAGTATGGAAGTCTCCAGGAAAGAAAAAGAAGTGACCTATTTGAGCATATGGAAAATGTTATTCATGAACATGTGGAAGAGATGTTGGAACATATGGAAACAATTAATAATAGGAACACAGCAAGCTAGGCAAATGAAGAAATGAGGTAATTATTAATGCCAGGAAAATAGAGTTGTATAAGAAAAGAGGAATAATTATAGCTTCTTTTTCTCTCAGCAATGAACAGTGTTTCCATGCTCATAATAATGAGATAGCGACAACTATTTTAATCAAAACATGATACCATGTTGGCAGGGGATGCAGCAGTTGGAGAGGGAATGGGAGCACATGGCAGAGCTCTGTCCTCATGTGCTACCTAAGGAAGTCAATAGGTCATGTCAGAAACTGATAAATCAAGAAACAGCAGTCTAAACTGTCAGGTAGCAAACAAGAAAAACAGCTAAAAGCTGAGGGTAGCTGCCTCTGAAGAAAGACCTAGGATAAGAGTAGGCAAGGGGACTGCTGCTTTTTCATTAAAAACGTTTAATAGTGTTTGACTATTACTTTGGTAAAAATAAAAAAATTTAAATTGCTATTTTATTACAAAAAATTTAATTGCCATTTTTTACAATGTTCCATCCATTTTTTACAATTTTTATTGTAAGAATAAAAACAATTTAGAATTGGCTTTTTTGTTTCTTTTGGGTTTTCTTAAGTTACTCAATATACTCCCACCAAAATGTCTAAAATTAAAAGTGTAATAACTCCAAATTGACAAGGATATAAAGGATATAAAGCAACCAAATGCTCATATACTGATGGTGGGAATGCAAAAATGGTACAATCATTTTGGAAAAGTCTAGCCGTTTTTATAACACTAAACATGACTCAGCAATTCCACTCCTATGTATTTGCTCAAGAGAAATAAAAATATATGTTCACAAAAATACCTGTATGTGAATGTTCATGGCAGATTTATTGGTAATAGCCTTAATCAGGTAATAGCCCCAGGTATCCATCAATAGATGACTGGATAAACAAAGTGTGGTATATTCGTACAACTGACTATTACTCAGTGTTATGGACTGAATTGTGCCCCTGCCCTAAATTCATATGTTGAAGCCTGAACCCCCACGTGGCTGTATTTGGAGAGAGGGTATCCTCAGATGAGGAGGAAGAGATACCACGGATGCACATGAACAGAGGAAAAGCCATGTGAGGACACAGAGAGAAGGCAGCCATCTGCAAGCCAGGGAGAGAGGCCTCAGGAGAAACCAAACCTGCTGACACCTTGCTCTTGGACTTCCAGCCTCCAGAACTGTTGAGAAAAAAATTTCTGTTGTTTAAGCCACTCCATATGTGGTATTTTGTTATGGCAGCCTTAGCAGACTAATACACTCAGCAATAAACAAATAAATGAACCACTATAATCAACATGGATGAATCTAAATACCATTGTGCTGAATAAGAAGCCTTGAACAAAAGAGCATATCCTGTATGATTTTATTTACATGAAATTTTAGAACAGGCAAAACTAATTTGGGGCGGGAGAAACATCAGAACAGTGGTTGCCTCTGGGGAAAGGAATTTGGAATGGTGATTGAGTGGGAGGTGGTATGAAAGAATTCTGGGGTGATGGTAATGTACTTTATCCTGTAGGGGTTTGTGTTACAGAATTGTATGAATTTGTCAAAACTCTTTGAATGGTATGTTTGATACTTGTGCATTTTATTGTATATTAACTTTAAAGGAAAAAAAAAGATCTCTAAAGTAAATATTAAACTTTTGTTAATGATATGCATGCTGAAGTGTTTGCAGGGAGTGTACTGATTTTGCAAATTACTTTGAAATATGTCAAAAATAAGGTGATTGATGGATGGACAGTGTCTGAACACATTGTAAAATTTTGCACTTTGAGGACACTGAGGGTGAGGGCTTGCAGAAAGTGAGGAAAATTTTATTGGAAACTGGAGGAAAGGGAATCTTTGCTGTGTAGTGGTAGAAAGTTTAGCAATACTGTTTGTCTGCTGTTGTGCAGAAAACAGAAAATGTGCCTAATACTATGGGTAACCTAGCCAAGGAGATTTTCAAACAGTGTTGAAGGTGTCACCTGATTTCTTCTTGTGGCTTATGATAAAATGCAAAAGCAGGGAGTTAAATTGAGAGAAAGACTGCAAAGAAGTCAAGGGTATGATTAAGACCTCAGAAAGAACAAAGGTGGTGCCTGGTGTACTCTTCAGTCATATAAGAGCTCTTTAAAGAAATTAAAGGTGTGCCTCAGATTCTCTCAAACATGCCTCTAGGAAGCTTAAGGGTATTGTCCTCAATTGTCTCAGCAGGGGCCCAAGGCAGAGAAGGGTTGATATGGAAAAGATATGTAGGTGTGACTTCTGCCTAATGGAGTGAACCCCCAGAAGAATCACAGGAGACCCATAAATTTCTTAAAGGAGTTATATATTCAGAAACACCTCTAGTTTGGGCTGAAAGGGTCAGAAATGGAATAAAATGAGGGGAGGCCTTTGAACCCTCAGAATTCTACTGTCAAGATGCAGACTGAAGGAGCTGCTCAGTTGCAAACACAGGTTACCTTTCATAAAAAAAAAAAAAGGCGGGGGATGACTCAGAGGGCAGAATAAAGAAACCAAGAGCAGAGCTGAGAACCCTGGAAGAACCTTAAGAACCTGGGCCTTAAGACTTGATCAGGAAACGCCCAACATTCTCAGAATGCCGCGGCCCAATGACTCCTTGTCTGGGAGGTTTTGTATGCCTGTCCCACCACTCTGTGTTGGGTATGTGGGGGAGATAAGCTGTTTCTTTGTTTCATACGTTGAGAAGAAACGTACTCAGAGAGCTGTATTTAAGGAATAAACCCGAGGAACCTCGGCTGCACCTGCACCTGATTTAGACAGGAAATTCTGGGCACTGTTTACGCTGTGAGGGGAGGAGACTTTTGCAAGTCTTGAGGGGTGAATACATTCCGCATTTGGGAGGGACATAAATCATGGGCCAGAGGGTAGACTGTGGTAGCCAGGTTCCAGGATGACTACCAATGACCACTATCTCCTGTCCTCGTCCCCTCCTCTTGAATGTGGACTGGATATACCGACTTGCATCTAACAGTACAGATGGGAGTGAGGTGATGTCAGCTCTGAGGTTAGGTTATAAAAGACGGTGGTTTCCGCCTTGAGTGCTCTTGCTTGCTCTCTCTTGGGTCCTGGCCTGGGGAAGCCAGAGGCAAGGTTGTGGGGCAGCCAGTGGTGAGGCTCACATGGTGAGGGATTGAGGCTTGCAAACATGGGGGTCAAGCCCCCCAACCCCTCCCACAGCTTGACTGGCACCTGATACTAACTTTTGGGACAATTTGTTATGCAACAATAGACTAATACAAAGAGGAGCAGAATTGAGACACCAGCATGGAAAGGAAAAAAGTAAATGAGCAAGTCGATAGGACACAGTCCTCTTTTCTCTTAAAACAGTCAAGAATAATCTTGAAGATAAAGAGTGAGAGAGATATGAAATGATCAACGTTCAAATAAGGAAATACTAAGAAAATACAACAGCAGAGAAAGGTGAGTAAGGAGGGAAAGGGATAAGTACTCTTGCTGAAGATTCCTCTATAATTCAAGGAGATAAACAAAAGGCTGGCTTAAGAAAAAAGAAGGCCAGTGTGGTCTCTGTGGGGGAGAGGCTGGGTCATGGAACCATTGAGAGGCTACTGACATCGTAGGGGCATCAATGAAAAGTCACACAAACCCTTGTAAGGGATTATATTCTGGGAACCATAATTACAGAGTCACTAGGGCTGCTCTGAAATGACTGATGCTGAGGAGGGAAGAGGTGACGCAATCTCTAGGAATTCATCATTTATTTTGGAAGCAATATCTGGAAAAAATAGAACTGCTGGCAAATCTTTATGCTCACATTATTAAGGAGGCCAAGGATGATTATTTAGATGTAAAATGGTTGCTAGAGATGATGTAGTTGCACGGGTAAAAAACTTTTATAAAGTTGTAAATCTACTGCTTGAAATACTGGACGATGGGAGGTGTGGACATGGTCATAGAAATGGGAGGCCCAGCTACAGCAAAGGAGGGAGCACCATCTGACTGGACAGACCCTCTCACCTGCGGAAGTTAAAGCCTAAACGTAGATTACAGTGGCAGCATGATGCCAGGCAGTTTCTATGCAAACAGAAAAACACCTTAAAGAACAGCAAAGCAACTAAGAAAATTTGAAAAAAATTCAAAACTTAAATATAGCCCAAAATAATATCTTTTTTTTTTTTGATCCAGGAAAAAAATGTAATTACTATTGAAAAACAAATATCTGGTCACATCTGCCAAACGAGTCAAGTGCCTAATACCGTACTGGGTACCGTAGTGAACAGAAAAGAACTCTGGCCTCTGAGGTGCTCAGGACCTTGCTGGAGACTCAAGCTCCATGTGGTAAACAACTGGAGGAAGATTCAAGAAAGGACAGTCAGCCTGACAAGAAGGTCGTCCTTGGGGTGGTGAGATGAGGTCCAGAGGGAGAAGAGCAGCTGGAGAGAGGGGATGGGGAGCCCACAGAGGAGCCAGAGGGACTGTGTGGGCAGTTGGAGTTGGAGGAGGAGAGACTTCATCTCTGCATGTCAAGGTGGAGGGGGCTGGGGGAGGGACTGAAGAGACCTCTGCTGGCAGCAGTGTCAGGGAACTGATGGCCCACAAAGGATGGAGATGGGAAGAGTGGAGAGAAAACTGAGATACTGGTATAGCTACCCATTCCTTCATTTCACAAATAACGAGCGCAGTTTGGGGCAAGGTCCTGTGCTGGGTGCTGTGGAGATGCACAGATAAACTCTGTCCTCAAGGTGTACAGTTTGGTGGGGAGACCAGGGAGCTGGACGGATAACACTCACATGAGGCAGAGGGGCACCAGGAGACTCCTGTGTGAATTCTCCAGCCAGGGAAATGAGGATAGGCTTGGAGAAAGGGGTTAGTGCATTTTGTCTGCATAGGACTTGGATTCTTTAAAGCAATTTGGTAGTGAGAGAAATTAGAGCAAGAAGAAAAGTGGTTAAAATGGGCAGTAAAATCTTAAACTTCTGTGATTTTTTTTCTTAGCAGAAAATAGCAATGGCATGTGACCAACAAAGCACACGAGGACATGGTGAATCCAATTTTCCAAGTTGGATGAGGAAGGACAGGTGAAAAGGGAGGTGGAAGCAGCAACGTCCTTAGCACATGGCTTACAGCTAGTCCCGTGGGCCATGACTCCCTGAGGCTGAGAGAGAGACTCAGAGAGAGACTCAGAGAGGGCTCTGCAGCGAAGCACTGAGCAGAAGCAGAGGTCAAAGGAGGCACGACTAGGGTGTGGTCGGTGGATAAGTTAGGGTAAAATTAAATCCTACCTTGGTGAAATAAATTGAAAAGCTAAGGATGTGAACCTGTGGGTCTTTGAAAGAATGGTTAAAACTAAAACTGATATAGGGTCTTTTAGTAAGATATTTAATGGCCAAAGAGAAAACCAAGATGATTACATATTAAATAGATATATCTTTCTGCATTCCCTGTCCCACAAAGAAAAAATAATGAATAAAACAAAAAAGACGAAGTATATTTCACCATAATAATTATCACTTCTGTGCTTACTCTTTGCCACCCACTGTTGAAAGGGCTTAATAAGTATTAATTATTTAATCCCCACTGCAACTCTGTGAGGAAAATACAATCATCACCATTTTACCAATGAGACTGAGGCACGGAGAGGTCACCTTGTCTAAGGTCTTGCAGCTTGTAAGTAATGACTATGCTAAACTGCTTCTCACAATTATCCTAAACCTGGTCACAAACTTTGGGTGAGTCACCCTCTAGTGGAATGAGTTTAGTGCCACTTGCAACAAGAATAAGACCACAAATCCTTATTATGAAGATGACAACTTTGGACTGACAGTAGATAGTGCTTTAAAAATCACACGATTACCAAGCAGGTTTGAAAAGCTGTAAATGGATGTGAGTGGACAGCGGGAAGATTAAAAAGGAAATAAGAGGTCATTGGTCCAGGAAACAAAGTTTATCAAATGGCACTGGCGGTAACATCAAGGCAGCCAATCCCCTGATAAGGATTCACACAACGGACCCTATGCTGGGTAGACATGAGGCCCTGGGAGCCTGTGGCAGCATGGCATGGCACTGTAATCATGCACTGATGCAGGGGTAATCTTGCATATCTATGAAATTTGTCTCCTTTTAGGAACTGTTTCCAAAAGAACTGGACGTTTGGTGAAAATGTGATATAAGAATCTAAGACACCATTATTGTAAAATACATTTATATTATAAAACACATATTAGGGGGAAATAGACCTTGCTGGTTTCTAATTAATGAAGCATGGCTTTTTCAAAGGCACAGAAGGTAAAGCTTCCCTCAAATCTCACCAACAATGATGTCAGGACACAGGGAATGCTGCAGAGGGGCAGAGGAGGCTGAGTTCAGAATCCCACAGTTGTGACTGTTACCTGCTGGGCTTTCTTTGATGGGGCAGGAAGTGGAGCTGTCTTCTGCTGTGTCATGTCTGTGTCTCCTCCTCCTTCACCATCTGATGCTTCTAGGAGATATAAAGTTTAAAAATTGGAAAAGGGTTTCTCTCTCTCTCTCCCATTGCTAGTGCAATCTTGGTACCACCTTCCTAGAAGGTTCTATCCCTTGACTTAGTAATTCCATCTCTAGGAAGCTGAACTTAAGGAAATGATCCAAAATGAAGATAGAGATGTAAGCGCCAAGATGGCAGTCTCAGTTGAAAACTGATGATTATTCAGATGTCTAACATTAGAGAATGTTTAATTACGGAACACTCACACTGATTTTACAGATATTAAACTCCCCATTTTCAGATAAGAAAGCTGCTGCTTAGAGGGGTGAAGCAATTTGCCCCAGGTCACACACCTGGGAACCCAGATCTGTTTGAGTCCAAAGTCTTCCCCACAAGTGATACTGCCGGCACTGAGAACCACCCAGCTCTCGACACCCGGCTGCTGGCCCCAGCGGGAATGTTAAGAGATTGTGACAAGGATTATAGACCATGAGAAATTCTTATTTGAAATTTTTAAATCTTTCAACAATAGAAGAAATAGATTTTTACTCTAAGAATCACAAAAAATAAAAGTTTTAATGGTTTTCCTGTTTATAAAGCTCTCTCGAAGAAACATGGCAACCATTAGTTTCTTACTTCCCACAATGCCACATTGTCTTCCAGAGTTCAGGGGTTGCTCACTTTACACACATTTTTGAATCTTTGAAAGGCTTTACTCACTTCCTTTGAGTTTCTCTATATGTGAATTTGTGAGCAACCTTGGTCAGAATTCATAGTTAGGTCCAAATTAACCACTTTGGTAGGGCTGAACTTTTAAATGTTTGTATACTGTGATGCTTAATTTTACGTATCAACTTGATTAGGCCACAGGGTGCCCAAATATATGATCAAACATTATTCTACATTGTTCTGTGAGGGCGTCTTTGGATGAGATTAACATTTGAATGGGTAGACTGAATAAAGCAGATTGCCCTCCCTAATACCATGGGCCTCATCCTACCAGATAAAGGCCTGAACAGAACAAAAAGGCTGACCCTCCCCTGAGTAAGGGAATTTTTCCTGCCTTTGGACTTGAAATGATATATCAGCTCTTCCTGGATCTGGAGCCTGCCAGCTTCCAGACTGGAACTATACCATCAGTTCTCCTGGGTCTCAGGCCTTCTGACTAGGCGTGGAACTCAACAATTGGCTCTCCTGGGTCTCCAGCTTGCCAGTTCACCTTGCAGATCTTGGGACTTGCCAGCCTCCATAACTGAGTGAGCCCATTCCTTGTCTATCAGTTCCTACCTGTCTGTCTGTCTGTCTATCTATCTACTACTGGTTCTGTTTTTTCTAGAGAACCCTGATTAATACACGTACTTTTAACTGTATAACATGAAAAAAAAGACTCTGCCCAATGGAGTAATAGCAGGTAGGAGAATAACAGGGCTTTTTAAATGAGCAATTAAGTTGGGCATTAAAAGTATTTATAGAACTTCTGCTTCTAGGAAGATAGTAATAGTAGTCATATTTTTCCCTATTCCTCCTGCTAAGTACAACTAAAAATCTTGGACATTATATATGAAAGAAACATAGGAAGTCTCTGAAAGGTGGAGAGAAGGCAGACCTGCTAGGGACTTTGGGGCCCAAGGAACAACATAGTGCTGAGCTCTGTGGGTTATCTTTTTGGCTCATTATCTCAGACTTGGAGCTAAAGAAGCTAGCAACTTGGAAACGCCAATGGGAACAGAAAAAAAAGTCCCCCAAAACATCTGCCTTATTTAACAAAATGACCAGGAAAGGGGCAGCCTAGCAAGACCAAAAACTTTTAGACAGAAACCACCTGACTCCAGCCAAACACCACAGGAAATTATGGCTCCACCAGCAAAGGCTGAGTGGGGAGCCTAGACTTCCACCCTTGCCAGGATGTAACGAGGTGCACCAACTCCTCCTCCACTTCCCACCAGCTGCTGTCAGAGATGGTCGTGCTGAACCCCCCAAAACGGATTTTCATCCCTGAAGGGTGGCAACAAACCCCTGTCCTCTCTTCTCATCGCCACCACCACCATTGCAGTACCAATGGAGACCACATGGGGAGCCTGGACTTCCACCTCCTCCTGGCAGTAATGAAGTGCACCTCTCTCTCCCCACTAGGACAGAGTCCAGAGGAGGCCTAGAAGAGAGTCAGGATTTACCACACTGCCCAGTGGTAATGAGGCCACATGTACACTAATGGTTCTAGCAACCACTAAAAAAGCAGTACGAATAGAGATACTCAAAAACACTATGATAAATCAAAATAGAATTTTAAATATGTTCAAGTAACCCACAGGCAGCAGGAAAGAGAAAACAGAGAAACAAAAAGCAAACAAACAGAAAAGACAAAATAAAATGGCAGATTGAAATCCCAACATATCAATAATTACATTAATGTAAATGGTCTCTGTCAATGTAAAGACAGAGACTAAAGACTGGATTAAAAAACATGACCTAACTATATGATGTTTATAAGAAACTTACCTCAAATATAATAATATAGGCAAGTTGAAAGCAAAATGATGGAAAAAAACATAACATGCATATATTGATCAAAAGAAAGCAAGAGTGTCTATATTAATATCAGACAAAGTAGTCTTCAGAGTAAAGAAAATTACCGGAGAAAGAGAAGACATTATATAATGATAAAAGGGTGAATCTGCTAAGACATAGCAATCCTAAGTGTGTATGCACCAAACAACAGAGCTATAAAATATGGGCAGCAAAAAAAAAAAAAAAAATTTAAGAAATGAAAAGTGAAATAGACATACCTACAATTAACTTGCAAACTTCAACAGTCCTCTCTCAAAAATTGAGAGATGACTAGACAGAAACTCAGCAAGGATATAAAAGAACTGAGTGACACCATTAAGCAATAGGATTTTGATCAACATTTGTGGAACACTCTACTCAACAACAGCAGAATATAGTTTTCAAGTGTTATGGAACATATGCCAAGACAGCCCATATTCTAGGACAGAAAACATCAACAAATTTAAAAGAATTGAAATTGATAAACATCATGTATAGAAAACCTATAGCAAACATTATACTTAATGAAAGACTGAAAGCTTTCCCTTTGACTGGGAACAAGGCAAGGATATCTGCTCTGACCGGTATTATTCAACATAGTGCTAGAACTTTTAACGAGTGCAATAAGACAAGCAAAGGAAAGGAAAGGCATATACATCAGAAAGGAAGAAATCAAACCACCCTCATTTGTAGATAACATGATTATGTACATTGAAAATCTCAAGGAATCTAAAACAAAAAAAACCCAAAACTGCCAGAACTAGGTGAGTTTAGCAAAGTTGCAGAATAAAAGATAAACATGCAAAAATCAATTTTATTTCTACATACTAGCAATGAACATGTGAACACAAAAATTAAAAGTACAATGCCATTACAATTGCTAAAAAACCCCAAAATACTTAGGTGCAAATTTAACAAAACATGCATAGGACTTCTGCACTGAAGACCACAAACACTGATGAAAGAAATCAAAGAAGACCTAAATAAATGGAGAGACAAGCCACGTTCAGGGATTGGAAGACTAATCACAGTAAAGATGCTAGTTCTCCCCAAATTGATATACAGGTTTAACATAATTTCTATCAAAATCTCAGCAAGATTTTCTCTAGCTATATACAGATCATTCTAAAATTTAATGTAGAATGGCAAAGGAGCTAGAATAGTTAAACCAATTTTAAAAAACAATAATCGAGGGGGAGGAATTAATCTCCACAATTTCAAGACTTATTATATAGCTACAGTAATCAAGACTGTGCGATATTGGTGAGGGATAGACACGTAGATGAATGGAATAGAATACAGACTCAGAAAGAGACACACACAAAATGCCCAACTGATTTTTGACAAAAGTGCAAAAGCAATTCAGTGGAGGAAAGATAACTTTTTCAATAAACGGGAAAAAAAAAAAAAAAAACCCCACAGGGAAAAAAGTGAACCTCTACCTAAGTTTCACACAATATACAAAAATTAATTCAAAATAGATCACAGACTTAAATGTAAAACGTAAAACTACAAAACTTTTAGGAAAAAAAAAGGAGAAAATCTTCAGGATCTAGAGTTAGGCAAAGAATTCTTAATTTTCACACCAAAAGTACAATCAATAAAAGGAAAAATTGATAAATCAGACTTTATCAAAATTGAAAACTTTAGCTTTGCAAAGATCCTGTTAAGAGGATGGAAAAATAAGCTACAAAGTGGGAGAAATATTTGCAAACCACATATCTAATAAAGTACAGACTAGTACCTGGATAATATAAAGAGTTCTCAAAATTCAACACTAAAAAAATGAACAATCAAATTAGGAAACGGCAAAAGACATCAACAGGTCACTGAAGAGGATATATTATGGCAAATAATTATAAGAAAACATGTTCCATGCTATTAACCAATAGGGAAATGCAAATTAAAAGTACAGTGAGATATCACTACAAACCTATCAAGGGCTAACATTGAAAAATAGCACCAACATCAAATGCTGGTAAGAATGAGGAGAAACTGGATCACTTATACACTGCAAGTGGGAATGTAAAATGGTACGGCCACTTCCATTCCACAAATGGAAAACAGTTTGGCAGTTTCTTAAAAAACTAAACATGCAACTACTATACAACATAGCAGTCACACTCCTGGGCATTTATCCCAGAGAAATGAAAACTTACACAAAAACCTGTACAGCTTTATTTATTTGTTTACAGTAGCTTTATTTATTATTCATAATAGCCAAAAAAATGGAAGCAGTCCAGATGTCCTTCAATGAGTGAATGGTTAAACAAACTGTGGTACATCCATACCCTGGAATACTACTCAGTAATAAAAAGGAATGAATGACCGATACACGAAACAACATAGATGAATCTCCAGAGAATTACGCTGAGTGAAAAAAGCCAATCCCAAAAGGTTACATATTGTGTGATTCCATTTATATAACATTCTTGAAATGACAAAATTATAGAAATGGAGAACAAATAGTGGTTGCTAGGGGTCAAGGAAGGGGGGGGTTGGGAGGGAAGTGAGTGTGGCTACAAAAGAGCAACATTTCCGTCTTGTGGGGACGGAAATGTTCTGTATCTTAACTGTATCAATATCCCTGTTTTGATATTGTAGTATAGTTTTGCAAATGAATCTACAATGATTTCAAAATTAAAAAGTTTAATTAAAAAAAAAGTCTTTAAAGGAAATCCATCCTCTTCTTTAGGAAGCCCAAAATTATTATGCTGAAAAAGCCAACAGATGTGTGGTTGGCTGTGGCCCAGACTGGAGCATCATCCTGCTGCTGGGGCACCCCTGCCACTGCTGTCCTGATCCCAAGGGCTAAGAAGGCAGCCAGGTTCAGAGAACCACAGTCAACCTGGGAGGTCAGGATGGAGTCTTCAAAAATAAAAGACCATGGCCTAAGGTTGCCCAAGTACAGGATGCTCCATTAAATTTGAATTTCAGATAAACACCAAATAATTTTTTAGTAAAGGTATGCCCCAAATATTGCATGGGGAATATCTATATGGTATTAAAAATTATTCACTGTTTATCTGAAATTCAAATTTAATGAGGTGTCATGTATTTTTACTTGCTAAATCTGGTCACCCCACCTGGGGAATTTACTTCCCCAGAAAAGACCACCTTTAGTCCTGAGAAACTTCTTATATTGGCTTCTATCCCTGGGGCCTCCTTTCTCTTAACATCCTCCAACGCATCTTCATCTAGGAGCCTGGCTGACTACACAGCCCTCCTTCTTCGTCTTGTCTCTGCACTTCTACACTTACTGTATCCTGTAAACCAGCACATAATTTTATCCCTCCTCAAAGTGTGTGCCAATATTGCAAAAATGTTAGGCTTTCTCTCCATCTGAACCATAAATACTTTGAGGGTACCCATGAATGCCCCAAGTACTTGGCCTAGTGCTGATTAAAAGTAAAATGCACTCCCCTATACCTGTTGCTTTACTTACATTTTTATTATAAAAGTAACATATATTCTCTGTGTAAAACATTAGACCCCTTACACAAATCTTCTATCCTTTTATTAGCTTTAAAAATTACTTTAAGATAAAAAGGAAGAAAAACAAATAAATCAATGCCAGGATCAAATCCATAAATATTTAAAACTCAAGTAATGGTTTTAAAAAAAAATTCTGAATTCTATATTCCTCCATTGCCCAGAATTTGATAACTGAAGAAGTACAGTCTATATTTAAGCCATCTAGTTGAAAATAATATATTTCTAAAGGTATGTGACTCTTACGCAACAAAAACCCAAAAGAAATTTTTAAAATATCTTGTTAATCGAATGCTCTAAATCTGAGTTACCTGTTGTTACAAAAACTGTTTCATCTGAAACCTTTTACCATATAAACTGAGATCATCTCAGATCACAATAGGTTGAATAAATTGGTTGTTTCTTTCGTCTGTGATGTTTTTTGGTTCCAAAAGAGAAAAGTGCTTTTCTGAAGTAAGGATGCTAGTTCTGTGATTTCCATTAAAAGAGTATTGAAAGAAAAGGATGGGACCCCAGCTCCCCAGCCCGGCTCCGGCACCCAGGCTCCTCCAGAACCACTGGCACTGGAGGAGGGTGAGCCAGGCAGGGGCCACGGAATCCCAGTGGCTGATGCAGCCCGTGGAGTGGAGTCACCAAGATGGACGCCTCCTCATCTCCAACTCCAAGAGTCTACTTAAAAACAAAACAAAACAAAAAAGATACCACCAGATGGGACTCCTCTTTCAAAAGAGGAGTCAAGTACACTGTCCTTTTCAACCCAAGGCAAAAAGAGCAAGCTAGAACATAAAGTTGCACATATCTTCTCTTTTCCGCAATCCCCGCCTTCATCTTCTTAATGAGAAGTATCGAAGTCCAATTTCCCAGCAATTTCCTTACGCTTCTAAGTACTTGCTTGCATGAACCCCTTCTAGGCCCTGGGAAGGACTCTAGCAATGGATTATAATGTTAATTTTTCTTAAAAATTTGTAAAAGATAATTGTGGTTAAAATAAAAAGAATAGACCACTGTCTATTTCCACTCAGCATTCACCTCTGTAACCTCTCCCCTAGTGAGTGGTGTTGGAGTGGGAGTGAGCACTTTGGGGATCTAGTTCCAGGAAGTTGGTTGGACATACATTTAGTTTGAGTTTAACGGGATATTACATGGTTCACAATCATGTAGTCTATAGTTAAATTATTGCTAGCTGTCCTTGTGTAGGAACGCTTCCAGGAATACTCCTTCCAGCCTGTGCCGACTCACTGGGCATCCTGACACCGTGATCCAGGATCATGACCCACGCACCTGCAGCACCCTTCCCTAGAACCACATGGGAAGTGGAGGAGAAACCAGGTTTGTGATGTATGGAACCAGAAACTAGTCAATGGAGAATTCTTCCAATCATCAAAAATGTAAAACTGTAAGCAGAGAATTAGGTTCCCATTTCTGTCTATTTAAAAAACGGAAGGTCTCTTCTGTGGAAATACAGTAGATGCTGCATTTCAGGCAGTTTTAAAGAAACTATATTTTTTTTTCTTGTTTGATGGGGATGAGTAAAATAAAAATTTTCAGAATTCCTGGGTTTGTAGCAGTACTGTTGTGATTTCTTATTTAAAACAACTTCTTTTATATCTAATTTTGTATCAGTAATTTTGTATTCTTTTTTCTAAGAGACAGACCCTCAAAACTATATAAGCTTCAAGCCTCATAAAGACCTAGATCTGCCCTGGCTAGCAATCTGCTGAACTCTCTTATTAGTTCTTATAGTTTCTCAACAAAACAAATTACTGAAACACACAACAACATGAATAAGTTTCAAAAGCATGATGCTAAGCAAAAGAAGCTGGATTCAAGAGGCTATATAATGCCATTTATTTAACACTCAGGAAAAGGCAAAACTGTAGGGACAAAAATCAGATCAGTAGTTCCGAGACTGGAGAAGGGAGGCCTCTGGGCTGATGGAAATGTTCTATACCTTAATTGTGGTGGTGGTTACACAACTGTATGCATTAGTCAAAATTCGTAGAACTGTACACTAAAAAGTGTTAAATTTTACTCTTTATAAATTATTCCTCAATAACCCTGACTTAAAAAATGACAGAAGCTAACTTTCATAAACAATTTGTAACACCTGCCCAATGTCACACAACTAATAATTGGCAGAGCTGACAGTTTAATGATGTTTCTTCTATTCCTTGTTTGCTAAGAGGTTTGTTTGTTGTTTTATTTCAAAATCATGAATAGGTGTTCAAGTTAATGCAATGCTTTTTGTTTTTGCACTTACTGAGATTATCATATGGGTTTTCTCCTATAACCTGTTAATGTGGTGAATTATAAAAATAGGTTGTTATTCCTAGGATAAATCCCAATTGGTCATGATGTATTTCTTTTTTAATAATGGGGTGTTTTTTGGTTAACATTTTATTTAGACATTTTTTCATCAATGTTCAAAAGTCAGATTGACATAATTTTCCTTCCTAGTACTGTTCTTTGTCTGGTTTAGGTATTGCGGTTATATTAGCTTCATAAAAGAATTGGGATAGGTCTCCTTGTTTTCTATCCTCTGAAATAGTTGTATATAGTTAGATTACTTGTTCTTCAATATTTGAAGTTCTTCAATATGTTCTTCAAAATATGTCAGTAAAACAAAGTGTGGTATTTTTTGTGTGGGTATGTTTTAATAAATGCTTCAATTTCCAATCATGATAAGATTATTCAAGTTTTTCTATTTATTTTTAACTCATTTTTGGTAAATGACATTTTTCTAGGTAATCGGTTGTCTTCTCTGACTTCCAATTTCTTGGCAAGAGCCAATCATTATATGTACCTATGTCTCCTTTTTCTCTTCTCCCATTTTTTGTTTGCACCTTCTTTTTCTTGCTCAACCTTGGAGAGGTCTTTCTTTTTTTAAAAAACCCGGTTCTGTGTTTCTAGATGCTTTCTGTTGCATCTTTGATTTCTATTACACTCATTAATGTTCTTTACTTTCTTTAGGTTTTTCTCTATTGATTTTCTAATTTTTGTAGTTGGATATTTAGCTAACTTCTCCTTTTTCTGATGTAAGCATTAAGGCTATATATTCCCTTTACATATAACTTAAGCTGAATACCATACGTTTTAATATTACACCATTTTCATTATCATTTAGCTCTAAATATTTTTGAAGTTTCCATAATGATTTTTCTTTGACTGACAAGTTATTTAGAAGTGTATTTTTAAATTTCCAAACAGATTTTTTAAAGCTATCTTTTTTGTTTGTATTGTGGTTAGAAAAATGGCCTGTCTATCAGTTCTTTGTTATTTGTTAAGACTTGCTTTATTTTCTAGCATAGAGATCAGCAAACTTTTTAGGTAAAGAACCATATAACGAATAGGTGTAGGGTTTGCAGAGCAATAAGGTCTCTGTCAGTAACTACTCAACTCTGCTGTTGTGTAAAAGCAGCCCTAGACAATATGTAAATAAATAGGCATGGCTGTGTTCTGATAAATTTTATTTACAGAAACACATCCTGGCTGGATTTGGTCCATGGGTCATAGTTTGCCAGCGGCTGGGGTTCGGATCCCGGGCGCACACCGACGTGTCGCTTCTCCGGCTATGCTGAGGCCGCGTCCCACATACAGCAACTAGAAGGATGTGCAGCTATGACATACAACTATCTACTGGGGCTTTGGGGGCAAAAAAATAAATTAAAAAAATAAAAAAAAAATGTTTCACAGTTTTTTTTAAATAGGATGTATAGTTTATAATGGTTAGGTGCAGAGTTCTCTATATGATCATAGATAAACTTAATTATGTATTTCAAATCTCTGATATGTTTATGAATTATGTTTTTTCTATCAATTATTGACATGTATATTAATATCTCTCACTCTTATTTTGAAATTGTCCATGTTTTCTGGTAGCTCTACCAATTTTTATTTACACATCTCACAGGTATGTTAGGTGCATGCAAGTGTAGAATTGTTACAGCTTCCTGTTGGTTGATTGTTCCTTTTATCATCATGTTGTCACCCAGCTTTTAAAGACCCATCTTGTTTAATTTAGTTCAGTTCCACTCATTTGGGGAGAGGGGTGTTCTACGTTTCTAGAGGTGGTGAGCTGTTCTCTGCGAAATCTAACTATACACACTGAAAACTAATGCTGGAGACACAGCTGTACTCCAACAGTCTAAAGAGTTTTGCTAAAATTACTCATCCCTAGGAACCAGAATGTTTTATTTGGCCAGGAGAGGCAGGGCTGGGAACTACTCTTCAAGAACCATGTTCCCAGCTCATTAAGGGACTCCCACCAGCATCACTGAGAAAGAGCACAATTCCCACATCCAAAGAACAGGACCCTGTGAGAAGTGAAGGCAGTGAAGGCTCTAAGGGCACACTAACAAAACACAACACAGGGCAGGGGAAGGTGAGAGAGGGGGAGAGGGGTGGGGAGAGAGGGGGAAGGGAGGGAGAGAGGAGGAACAGCAGAAGTGCAGCTACTGAAAGAATGGGCTCTCAATTCTGACTCCAGTTACACCCATCGTGGTCGTGCAGTGAAGGAGGCTCCATCCTTATTTCTTTTGCACATTTTTCAAAATAATTAGTACGGCTTTGCCATGACTAAAAAATAAGGGCTTATAATCAATTAGGCCATGTCAGGAAAGAATCATACTACCGGTGAGTGACTCTCATTCACTCCAACTGTTCAGGATGCCCACTCTCCCTTTATTCTCATCATCTCTCCTTTTCTACCAAAATCTTACCCCCATCCTCCAAAACTCAGCTCGAGTTTCCTCCTCCGTCAGGACCTTCCACAAGTAGGAACAACACTATCTTAGGGCTCTAATCTAGCAAGCGGTTGCAACTTTCACTGAGAAAGGAAAATTTGGAGAAAAGGAGAACAGGATCTGGTGTGCAAATGAAGTTATGTGCCCAGTGGTGGGAGGGGCAGCAAATTCGAGGCCAAGTCTGTCGTGCCCACTCTGGGCATCCGGTTGCTGTGAGGGTCTGTCGTGCCCACTCTGGGCAACTGGTTGCTGTGAGGGTCTGTAGTGTCCACTCCGGGACCTGATTGCTTGGAAGGGCTGCTCAGAGAAGCTGTAAGCTCAACCTTCAGCCTCCGACCTTCGCTGGCCACACGGTCCAGGGCTGGTGCAGGAGAATCGAGCATGCAAAGTCTTCCGCAGGCTGGCGGAGGTTCATCACCCAACTCTTGTTTGGGTTTTCCTAGCTACCACCTTTTCCTTTTCCCCTTTTCCTTCTCATATACAGGAAGAAACTGGGCATAATCTACCTTCTCTCTCAGGCTCCTTGAGATGTCTTCTCCCTCTCTCCAAAAGATGTGACAAAACAGATGCTTCTGAATGTAGGTCTCTGTGAGTTGGTTCTATCAGAAGTTTTCTTGTCATTCTGAACTGGAACGGGGAGTTGGGGGTTCCTTTTCCCCATTAATTTTGCCATTCCCTTTAATTTTGCCATTTCTAGTTGCAACTGCTACAGCCTGGCCTACATTCCAATAAAGCTCCTGTTTTTCACAGCCGAAGATGTCCCTAGCAATGGGACATTTGCAGACTTTGCTTACAAAATATGTTGCCAGTTCCCAAAGAAAACTTTAAAATTAGAAAATTTGGAATAAGATGGCAAAACTTTGAACTGGGGTTGCTTTATGGGTCCTGAAACTCTGAAAGACGGTAAAACACTAGGACCAATAAGATTCTCTCAAAAATACACGCCTGAGGAAAAATGTCTCACCTCCTTTCTGTGGGGAGCTTAAATGCTACAAAACTGCTGTTGCCAGATACACGTCAGCAGAACTAAATCTTGAAGGTAATTTTCCAAAATTTTGACTGCTCCAGGTTAGTAATGCTTTACTTATTTATCTTTAACAACGCACACAGGCCAGGCTCCTCAGGACACACCAGCCCACATCAGGGGCAAAGGACCCAGAGCCTGGGAACCTGACCTCTTGTGTGAAGGCTCACACGGGAGCCTGGCCACAGTGGCAGTGGAAGGGACCTTTCACGTCAAAAATCAGGGCGCTACAGGACCTGTCCTACCTTTAAGTTACAAAAATGCAGTGGAGATCATGCCGATATCAGAGGACAACTCTGTAGGCAGAACAGCTACCTGCCTGTTGTCTGTCCGGCAATAAGGCATTTTTAAAATCTTATTTTCTTTTTAGCTTAAGAAAAAAAAAAACTAGATAAGTCAGCTTGGGCAACACAACCTCAACTTTAATCTTGAGTGTTAGAGCTCTACCCTCCTTCCTTTCTAGTTTGTTTTAAATGTTGGAACGTTTACACATTTGGGGGCAGTTTTCAAACTGCGAGTAACTTCAATTAACCTTTTCTGGTCAACCTTTGTAACTGGAGTTAGATGAACCAAGCCACGGATGCTGGTAGTGGCATCTGGGATCTTAATAGCATTGTTATATTGACTGAATGAGCATACTTGACACATTTGGAAGCACTGCTATATAAATTCTCCCTTCCTGGAATAAACTAACAATAATGATAAAAACCCTTACATGGTCCTTATTTTGTGCAAGACACTGTTCTAAACGCTCTATATGCATTAACTCATTTAATTCTCTCATCAGTCTTATGAAATGGGTACTGTCACTATCATCTCTCTGTTTTACAAATGTGGAAACTGAGGCAGCTGCCCAAAGTTAATAAGAAAGGGCCAGGATTCAGAGCCTGCTCTTAACCACTATGCAATCCTGCTCCTCTAACTTGGAGAGCAAATGAAGTGGCCTCTGGTGGTGCTGGTCTCTAAGCAGGATATTGGAACCCATGGGGCTCTGTGGGTGGAGCCCAGTTTAACATAATAAAGGATGTTCTTATATTTGAATACACTCATCTAACTGGGGCAGAAGCTGCCGCATGTGGTGAGCAGCTCCCCCTCCAAAAGTAAAGGCACACACCCAATTAGTCCAGATATCTGTCAGTAACTCTTCCCCACTACCCCCGCCTCCATCCTATATTTTAGCTGCAGAGAAAATACATCCTGGTTTGCATAGACTAGTCCTGGTTTATGCCTGTCATTCCCACATCCCATCTGGTTTAGGATCTGTCTTATTGAAGGGATTCTTTAATATATTAATATGCATTACTACTCTCCAAGTGGGACAATGGAAATGAGGTCATCCTCAGGCTTATTTGACCCCTGAACTCTGCTCTTTGCAGCGCACCCGTCAACAGCTCCCGGAACAGTGCTCTGTGTACACATTTGGGGAAGTGCCAGTGTAAAGTGATGAAGGAGGTCCTAGGAGGCTCAGATTCTAGTTCCAACTTTTGTGATCTTGGGCAAATCACTTACTTTATGCCACAGTTTTCTTATTTGCAGAATGATGAAGTCATACTGCTGTGATTTATGATTCTCTTCTGGCTTAGGCCAATTTCTATTAAAAAATCCTGGACAGGTCAAAATTTCCAGAGTGAAGTGGAATGTTGAAATACAGAGGGGTAGGGTAATATTTTAAAAATATGGGTGAACGTGGCCTGTTATTTGGGTATGTGAGTTACATCATGTCCTTGAACAGAGATTTCATGAGGAGAAAGCCATGAGGCTGCAGCTAGACCTGCTGACCACTCCCGCTTGTCATAAAGTGTGATCCCAAGGAAGAAAAAATGCTACAAGGGAAAAGCACACTGTTTCTCTTCCGACTGCCCTACAGCCTTCACAGAGACTTCAACTACCTACTAGATTACTTACTATATGCCCTTAATGTACAGCTTGTGAATCCTTAATGGTGGGCATAACGTTCCCATGCCCTGCTTTAGAATGTTTAACTTTCGTACCCAGCTTCTCCATGGAAAAAGCCAGATCTTATCTGCCTTTCTGTGTTGCTTAGGACAAGGTACTTTATTGCTTCACCTTTTAAGTTTCCTATTCGTAAACTAGGCCCAAGGATATTAATCTACCAACTAATTACCAATTACATGGGAAATATACAGAGGGATTCATGTTTGGAATGACCTTCAAGAACCACAACTCATGACGGTGTGGGATAAAGCTGAGATGTAACAGTCTAGTGTGGTAAATAAATGAGAGACTAAAACAAGATGATTTGTCAATACCATACTACCAATGTGATGGGGTCATCATTTAAAAATTTCTTTTACCCTTTTCTCTGATATAAAAGTAATACATACTAATTGTGGAGATTTCAGAAGATACAGAAAAGTAAAAAGAAACAAATAAAAATTTGGTACCACTATAAAAAGATGGTCCCACTATAACAAGAGATCCACTATTATAATTTTGATACATTTACTTCCACTTTTTCTTCTGTCTCTGTGTGTCTGAGTACATGTACATATATATATACTTTACATACCTGGAATTACATATCATACACAAATAATTTATCTTTTAATATTATATCATGAGCATTGTCCCATGTCAGTAGCCTTGAAAAACATTTTAATGGCTATATAACAAATCATTGTTTTCCTATACTATATTAATTTGTTCTTCTATCATTACTTAGATTATTTCCAAAATTTTGCCTTTGTAAATATATTATAATAGACGTCTTTATAACATTTTATGTATTTCTGATTAGAATAGATTTCTAGAAGAGAAATTACATTGTAAAAAGGTATGCACGTTTTTTAAGGGTCTTAACAACTTCTAAACTGTTTTCCAGATGGTTGTGGGTCAATTTTGGGGGGGCGGAGGGTCAATTTTTAACTCATCAACATGTATAAAACTTGTTTTATCACATTCCAGCAAACACTGCATTTTTAAACACTGCTAATAGGTAAAAATGATATTGCATTTTCATTTGCATTCATTTGATCATGACTGAGGGTAAATATTTTACTCTTTTTATTAGCCATGTGTATTTCTCATATAAACAGAATGTTCTTAACTTTGTTCATTTGTCAAGGAAGGTTTTAATGTTTTCCTTATCAATTTGTATGAGTCTTTTAATGTGAAGGTTAATTTTTAAAGTTGTTTTATCTTTTAATTTTTTTAAATTATTTTTGATTTACAGATGTTTTAAACTGTAATGAGATCAAATATATCATATTTTTTCATTACAATTATGCTTTGAAAAAAATCTCCCTATCCCAAAGTAGATACTTTTATCTAGTTTTTTAATGGTTTAATCTATTTTATGTATGTATGTATGTATTTATGTGTGTATATGTAGTTATTTATTTATTTTAGTGAGAGAGATTGGCCATGAGCTAACATCCATTGCCAATCTTCCTCTTTTTGCTGAGGAAGATTGGCCCTGAGCTAAAATTCCTCCATTTTGAATATGGGATGCCATCACAGCACTGGCTGATGAGCGGTGCGCGCAGGTCCACGCCCGGGATCCAAACCTGCGAACCCCAGGCCGCCGAAGCAGAGCACTCAAACTTAACCACTACGCCACCAGGCTGGCCCCTAATCTATTTTTTTCTTTCAAACATTTAACCTAAATACTATGGAATAGATTTTTTTGTATGGTATAAAGTGAAGCTCTAATTTTCTTATCTTTTCAAATATTTAACCAGTTATCCTAACGTTTTGCTGAATGATTCTTCCTTTCCTCACTGTCTTGTTATAGCATTTTCATTTAATCAAAACACAAATCATACACATGCTAAGGTTTGGTTCCACTGATCTGCCTGTAAGTCTTCTATGGGTACCATACCATAATATTATTTAAAAAAACATATTTAGCTTTCTTTTTTTAAATTTACCTAAATGGCTATTACATTGGGATGCAGGGAGTAAGAAGAGAGGGAGTACCAGATTCAGGCCAAAATCTGTGAGAGAGCTGGGAAATGGCCAGGGATGGATGGAGGTCAGTAAGAATGTAGGGTGGAGGTTAAGCTGTTTCTCTCCAGAATCTTACATCACCCTTCTGTTACTCAGTAGGTGTTTGGCTTTGGGCAAGTTAATTCACCTTTCTGTGCCATGGTTTCCTTATATATAAAATGAAGTTGTTAAGAGACTAAGTGAGTTAGTGTAAAACACTGAGAACAATGCATAGCCCATGGTAAACATTATTATCACTTATCTGAAGCTATCTTCTACCTCCATCATGTCACTGAAATTACTTTTGCTAAGGACATCAATGATTCTTAACTGTCAAATTAATATGGCACAGGGATTAAAATTATAGGCTCTCTAGAATCAGGCTGCCTAGATTGGAACCCTACCTCTGCCATTTAAAGCTATGTGGCCTTGGAAAAGTTACTTGCTTATTCTGTGCCTTAGTTTCTTCATCAATAAAATGAGGATATAAATAGTGTCTACATATAGGGTTGTTATATGGAGTCCTGACAATGAATGTAAATTGCTTTGCACAAAGTCTGGCACACAAAGACATTCTCAGGAAATGGTCATCATAACCCTCATCTTACTTGATTGCCCTGGGCATGTGACACTGATATCAACCACAATTTTTGACACTGTCCTCCTTTGTTTTCTGGCACACAATGGTTTGGTTCTCAATCCACCACTTCATGTGCTCTCTTCTTTTACCTATCCCTTAAAACGCTGGCATCTTCCAAGGGCTACTGCACTCCCCAATCTTTGGTGACCATAAACTTTCTTGGTGTTCCTTCTTCTAAGCCAGGAGTTGGGAAATTTTTTATCAGAGGACCAGACAGTTAATACTTTAGGCTTGTGGGCCATATGATCTCTGTCACATTTACACATTGAATCATGAAAACATCCATTGAAAATACGTAAATGAGGGGGCACAGTCATGTTACAGCAAAAACAAGGCAGCCAGCCCATGGACCATGGTTTGCCAACTCCTCCTCTAGGTAGTTGTTAACAGCTCAGGTATCCCTTGATTAGACCACTCATCACATTGCATCTGTCCTCCCTACTAGACTGTGGGCTTCCTGAGAGCACGGTATCCTTTCGTCCTTGTATGCTCTATGTGTAGCATAGAATCTGGCAGATACATTCAACCAACATCTGCTGAAACACTGAATGAGATGATCACATGATATCAATCTTAACAGTTAAAAACTTTGTTGTGCTATAAGGAAGAAGGCATTTCTTCCATGTGAGCCCTTCAATAGCTACCAAAACAAACTATAGAGAAGACCTCTGGCCTGTATAACACACTGAAACATCTAGTAGAATTAATCTTTCTTTCTCAAATGTGAGAGGGAAATTCAAGTTCAGGAAATTCACAATTTCAGGGACCAAGTAATATTGCAGACATCAAAATAGAGCTGTCCAGCATGATCTATAAAACCGGACACACTTGACAGGAATTGAAAACCAGCTGTTTCCCAATTTCTGTTTTAAAAGGAGGAATAGGCTACAGGGCTTAGGGGTATATGCAAAGCATATGGAGAAAATTTATTTGCTTAAAGAAATGTGACATGGAGCTGGCAAAGGGCTCAGTTTGTAAGAGATAATGTCCTGGTCTTATCCTCAGGTGAAATTAAGAGGATAAGAAGGATACATACAGAGTCATTTCAGCTTTGTGATTAACGAAAGAGGAAACACCAATAAACACTGAAGGGAAAAAAAGAAAAGTAAAGTTGAAGCTGAACAGAACTGAATATACTCTAGGGAAGGCACCAGCTACAAGAACCCAGGATCTCCTTCAATAATAATGGCTTTAGTTAAACAAATTTTAGATAAAGATGACACTGGTTTAGGGGAAAATATGGAAACTGAAACCTCAGTCAAAAGTAACAGTGTGAATATTGAGTTTCTCTAAATATAGCGCAGAGGATCCCTATAGAGCTAAGAATACCTGGAAAATATATTAAAGACTCTGGCGGAGAATTTTATACTTCTGCAATATACTTAGAAACAGGTAATAGACAAAGAAGCATGTTTAACTTTTTCCTTTTAATTTCCATGTTCAAACTTAACCAGCAGTAATATTTTTAGTATAATTAAACATTTGCTTAACTCCTTTTATAGGAGATTATTCATTTTGTGTGACTCAACATATTCTCTCAAGTGGCAATTACCAGACAGCATTCTTTAGAATTTCTTAAAATCATAAAATCAATATTGCTGTGAAAGAAGGACCTAAGATTTTCTTAAAAGAACAAAGTTACTGTTGGTTTCCTTCAGCTTTCTACTTCCCCTTCCTTCATAAGAATTATGAAAGGATTCATCATGTGGCCACATGGACACTAATTCATTCATCCTTATACTTAATGAGCACCTGCTATATAGCAGGTACTGTGCTAAGCCGAAGGAGGCAAGACAAGTCAGACATTGTCCTTGCCTGAGAAGCTGACAACATAGTGAGAATGACAGACGTGTGTATAAGCAATTAAATTGCAATGTGATGCTACAGTGAGGAAGTGGTTAGGGACTGGGGTAGGGGAGGGGGGACTCTAAAGGGATAGCACCAGGGAGTTTTCTAAGGTGATGGAACTGTCTGCATACTGATTGCGGTGGTGGCCACACAAATCCACATGTGTTAAAATTCATAGACCCTGTATGTGAAAAGAGAAAAAAAAAGGCTATGGGCCGGCCCCGTGGTTTGGTGGTTAAGTGCGCACGCTCCGCTGCTGGCGGCCCGGGTTCGGATCCCAGGCGCGCACCGACGCACGGCTTCTCCGGCCATGCTGAGGCTGCGTCCCACATACAGCAACTAGAAGGATGTGCAACTACGACATACAACTATCTACTGGGGCTTTGGGGAAAAAAATAAAAAAAAGAGAGGAAAAAAAGGCTAGTTTTACTGTATGATAATTCAAAAATTAAAATAAAAAAACACAGTGTGATAGATGCCTGTCAATAGGAGTATAGATAAGTAAACTACGGTATATTCATACAATGGATACTACTGAGCAATGAAAGGACTGGACTACTGATAAATGCAACAACATGGATGAGTCTCAAAAGCGTCACCATGTGAAAGAAGCACGATACAATGAAGTACATCATGTACGACTCCATTTACATGAACTCCTAGAGCAGGCAGCATCAACAGAGGATGACAGAAATCAGATCAGCAGTTGCTTCTGTGCGGGAGGGTGGGGGTGGGGTAGGGATTGACTGGGAAGGGACCTCAATGAACTTTCAAGAGTGATTGAAATATCCTGTCTTGGTCAAAACTGATTGAATAGTACTTTTAAGATCTTAGTACCTCAATAAATGTAATTTATACTTCAATAAAAAATATGCATTTAGCTGTTGGCTTGTCTTTCACAACACAGAATTTCTAGTGGTGTTTAAAGTTGTAAAAAAACATTAAGAACTTCTCTATCATGTTATCATTTTCTTTTTAAGATAAATTGGAATTTCTTTTGCTTTCTTAATGAAACAAACATAACATCCAACAATAAATCTTACGACAAACATAATTAAAATGCAGAGTATGCAGCAGTAGGGGGATGAGGAGGACAGAACTCTGCACTCTGTGGGGGTGAGGATCTGCTATCGGGGAAGGCATTCAGAAAGAAGTGAGTCTCATCTGGATGTTGAAGAAAGGGCGGGAGTTCAATGCACAGACCAGGAAAGGAACAGCATTCCAGAACAACACGTGCAGAGTCACAGTTGAGAGAGAGCTGGGGGACGTCCTTCTGGTGAGGAGCACACATGGGTGCTGGGGAATGAAGCTCTAAGGAGGGCAGGCCCAGACTGTAAAGACCACCCCTTTTCTTCCCCCACCCCCAGTGCTAAGCACTTTACGTGGACAGTTTAACTTAATCCTCATAATCACCTCCACTTTTAAGAACCTGAACTTGCCCAGGTCCCTCGGCCGTTATGCAGGGAGCAAGCATTCCCACACAGAAAGTGCGGGTTTTCACTCTCAACCTCGTCAGTGTGCTGCCTCCTACCTGCCATGCTGGGGAGTCTGGCCCTGATCCTGGTGCTGAGGGGACCTGAGGGAAGCTTGTACCTGACTAGAATCTGCTTTAAAGACATAACTGGCCTCTGACAAGAATGGGTCATTTGGGTTGCGGTTCTCCATCTTCTTTTCTGCCTCAATTCGCTTGAGAGCAGAACTATTTGTAACAAGATCATTAGTAACAGTGGCAAAGCAGTGATCACCAAGGGCTTGCCCCCCATTCCACAAATACTGCCCCCGCCAAGAGGGTCTAATTTTGGGACTGGGTCAGCAATGGGATGATGGTTCTATAACTTTCTAAGGGGGGCGGGGTACTCTCGGGGTCCCCGAATCTAAATGGGAACATGTATGGAGTAGAGGGTCCCGTCCTGGGGAATTCTGTGCAGATGTCCTCACCAACCATCTCAGAGGATGCTGAGCCACTGAGGTCAACAGCACCTGCTGATCAGCTCTTTTCCAGATCTTGGGGATGATCTGGATTTCCTGGTCCCTGGGCTGGCTCAGGTACGGAACTCTGTCAGGCTTGGAGGTTTTGGAGGCATTCTTGAAGAGAGGACGTTGCCTCCAGGGTGCTCTAAGTATTATGGTTCTCTGCTGGAGGGGACCCCAAGAGAGGCTCTCAGAAGAGCCTGAGCCCTGCTCTCAGAACCGAGACTTCCTAGTGAAGCTCCTTCTACTGGACAGAGATGAGATGAGGATGGTCAAGGGATTGGCACTGGAACTGAAGAACTGCCTTAATTAACAATGGCTTTAAAATAATCACAGGAAAGCTGCACAGAGCTCTGTAACTTAAAAGCGTGTTCACTTTCATTATCTAAAAATAATTTTGAGCCCCACAAAAACGCTGGAGGTCAGCATTTTACAGAAGAGGACACTAAGGCTTAGGGAGGTTAAGCTGCTGATGCTTGTATAGTTCCCCCGCCTGCTTTCTCCCCTTAGTTCCCTCTCTCCTTCTCTGCCCAACTTTCTTCTTTCAGTTTTAAACAATAAAAACAATAGCTATTAGTCAACTACGGCCCATTCTATTCTAGAAAGGATTTGCAGCAGCCTACCAGGTTACAAAAAAAATAGGAAGATAGTATAAATTAAAAGTGGGAGTGAATAGGAATGAAATATAAGAATTAGACCTGAAATCAGTCCAAAAGTTACAGTAAACATGTTATAACGACCTATATATTTCCTAGTGATGGGGCACAAATTTGATTCTAAGTTTCCAGGAGGCAATGTGAAAAAGGAGCCATAGGCCAAAACAATAATAACAGCAATGACAAAACAATCAATTCCTCAGGAGAAGTACAACGATTTTAGCTTCCTTTTTTTGTTGTTCTGGTGAGGTAGATGGTTTCTGAGCTAACATCTGTGTCCATCTTTCTCTATTTTGTATGTGGGATGCGCCACCACAGTGTGGCTTGACGAGCGGTATGTAGGTCCACACCCAGGATCCGAACCCACGAACCCTGGGCTGCCAAAGCGGAGCATGCAAACTTAACCACTATGCCACTAGGCTGGCCCCCAATTTTAGGGTCTTAATAATGAGGACATAAGTCATAATGCACAGCAACTTCCTTGATGCTTTAACAGCTTTGAACTAGGCCTTAAAAGGTGATTCTGGTTTTCACACTGTCTTTCCAGTATATAAAAGCACTTCGCATGGCATGTTTTAAAGAACATGAAAAGTACACCATCTCTCTCAACTCCTGTAGCAAATTCCATATATGTATAGAAATCAAAGCAGGGGAGTCCCCAGTGAACTCATTAGTTGGTGAAGCAGCTTCAGGACCCAGAGAGATGGCAGGGCAACCATTTCCACACTTGATACAGGAGAAGACAAAAACCTGCCCACTGCACGACAGGAATAAACAGGTCTTCATGGCAATGTTTTATCTTATTTTGTAAACTGTCTCAACTTCATGATTAGGACTTGGTGGCAATAACTTGACCTTTACATCTTCATTCCTTATGACGACTGTTTTTAATACAGAAAGCCATTATTCCTGAGTGCCGTTTTCTATGTCGTACGTTTTGCTGCACTCACGCCCCACGGCCAGGGTTTGTTTATATTGGCTATTTCATACTTTCCTCACTCAGCCTTCCAGTGTCCCTTACTTTTATGCCAAGGAATGGACAGAGAGTTTTTCCTTTTTATAATTTATATACGCAGAAAACACATCCAAGTCAGGAATGCCCCTTTCATCCACAGGAAGAGTCTGGGGCCACCTGACTCATCAACATGACAAGTCCAGAAATAGAAAAAGCAATCTGGCTGAAAGGGAGACACGGGTGGAAACTTCTACACAGCACACAGCTGAGGTGCTGTGTCGTATGAGATTAATTCCCTGAGGTCACACAGCTAAGATGCCATGTCGTGTGGAATTAATTCCCTGAGGTCAGCGATTAGAATCAGGTTACAGCCCCAATGTGACTCTGCCTGCTAGTTACTTGATCCGTTACTCTATTCACTTCATTGAGAGAGATGCTCAACCATGACTTCCAAAGGTGGACCCGGGGACAGATGGAAGGAAGCAGACAGCCAGAGAAATGACAACCCGTTTTTTCACAAATAGATGTGTCTCCCAGGCACCTAACTGAAATGATTATTCCCTGCCTCTCTAAGTGAGGGATCAGATGTGTCATGCTCCTCCTTTTCCAGCAAAATGAGGCACTGAGATCACAGAGCTTTTTGGCAAAGTGCAAATGATGATGAAGAAATTAATTGAGTTACGTCCTGTCACGAGAGGCCCTGAGGTGAGACGGTAACAAAACCATCCTTTGTCCAGGAACGAGGAGGAAGCCAAGGCATGAACAGTGTGGCTAGAATGGTGTAGGCACGTATCTTTGGACTTCTGAAGACTTATCTCCCTCTATTAAAGACATTCAGAGTGGCGATAAGAAGGAATGCCAATGGCCAGATGGAGATGTTGGAATAACAAGAGTACCACAAACAGGGATGACTCTAAAACACAGGGAGTAGATTAGGACAACAGCCTTTACTTAAAGGGGGCACTGAGCAGTGCCTGAAGGGTTGGTGGAGGTGAGGAACAGAATGGAAACAGTGGATCTGACAGCTGGTATCTGACAGTGGGAGACTCATATACATCTCATCAATTTATAAACCACTGTCATCAATAATAAAAATAACAGTGGCAGAAGCTGCTGTCACTGTATCTTGAGCGACTGCTCTGTGCCAGGCACTGCACAAAGAGCTTCATGACCATTACCTTACTGAGGAGTGCTGTCCCCTCCCTTCCCACATGGCTCTCAGGTGTCCCTTTGCTATTTGGGGATGTATTTCCCCTTCTGGGATATCCTTGATGTTCAAGCAAGCTACTGGCGCCTGAGTAACAATGCTGGGTGGTGAGGACTGTGAGGATGGGAGAGATCCACCCTCTGACTGGTTCACTGCAGACTCGGACTCACAAAAGGCTGCTGAGGGGGTCAGGGTCACCAGCTGACCCTGGGGGCTGATGTGAAGGAACTCACCAACTTCTTGCTTTTTCCCATTGTTCTCATTTCTGCCCCCAAATCAACACATAGTGAAAGAAAAGAAGGGAAAGACTGATGCCTATAGCCGAAGTGTGCAGTTTAATGGCCAGAAACCAGACTTGTCTCATGTAATCAAATCATCGTAGAGTTGGTGACAGAGTTAAGACAGTTGAAAAAACAGTTGCCATTCCAACTTTCGATTTTCAAGTTATTGTTGGGGCTAACATTCTCTCACCTCAAGAGTTTTTATTTTGGAAAATCGCCAAAGCACACTTTTAGCCATATTCAAGCAATTGAAACATGAAAAAAAAAGCGATGTTTTTCAGCCACATTAAACTCTAACCAGATGCTCTTAAAAAACGTTTTGCATGTACACAGCACCTTTTATTCTAGTGGAGAGTCATTTTATTCACCCCTGAACTATATCCACCACGGCTTGAAAATACTAACTCTTTAAGAGCCATGGTAACCCACTGACACAGCCAGCTCCAGAGAGGAAGCAGAGGACCCACAGGCCTTTCTAATTCTCCCTCTCCACTCATGCCACTGGGAATCCAAGTCAAGTCAACTTTTTTTTTTTTTTTTTTTAAGATTTTATTTATTTTATTTTTTTCCCCCCAAAGCCCCAGTGGGTAGTTGTATGTCGTAGCTGCACATCCTTCTAGTTGCTGTATGTGGGACTCGGCCTCAGGATGAACGGAGAAGTGGTGCCTCGATGCGCACCCGGGATCCGAACCCGGGCCACCAGCATCGCAGCGCACGCACTTAACCACCAAGCCACAGGGCCGGCCCAAGTCAAGTCAACTTAACAAACATTTACTGGATACTTTCTCCGTACCAGGAACAAAGCTGAAGAATAGTGGGAAGCTGGCATAAATTTAACCAACTGGCAAAGTGAAAATGGTGTCTACGATTCCAACAAAAACATGTTAGGGTCAGGACCCTACCCGAATGGCTCAACTGACTGTTTTGCTCACCTGCAAGACAGTGCTTCTGGCATCTTTTCTTCTACCAACTACTAGGCAAAGAGAGAAACAGTTGGGGCATTTAGAGGAAAAGCAGTGAAGAAAATTAATGACAGGTTGCCTAGAGTCCATGAATTCCCAGGTCACCACCCCAGAGCATGACCTGGCAGAACTTGGCTCAAGCAGTGTTTGGCCCCCCAGTAACCACTTTGACCCCCTCTAGTCTCCACATGAGAGCCAAAAAGAGCTTTTAAAAATGTCAATAGGATTATGTAACCTTCCAGATTAAAACTCCACAGCAGTTTGCTTTTATACTTAGAATAACCCCACTCCCTACCACAACCACAAGGCCTCCGTGCCTGGGCTCCACTTACCCTTAAGTCTCTCTGTTCTCCTCCTGGGCCACGACACCCCAGCCACAGCGACCTCCTGCAGATCCTAGAACATGCCAGCTCCTTTCTGGCCTCAGAGACTTGATGCTATTGATCTCCTACCTGGACTGCTCCTTTTGGTCTAGCTCCTTCACATCACTCAGGCCCAGCTTCAGTGTCTCCTCTTCAGAGGTCTCCTCTGACATCTAAAGTAGACCCTCCCTTCCCTCTCCATTCTCTGCCACGATTTTCTCTTACTTTCCATCGTAGCACTATCACAAGTTGTAATTATTTGATTTATTTGAGAATTTGCTTTTATTTGGTTCCTCCCAGAGACTTTAAATTCCAAGACGGCAGGAACCAATAACATCTCCTATTTATTTATTTATTTTTTGAGGAAGATCAGCCCTGAGCTAACATCTGTTGCCAATCCTCCTCTTTTTTGCTGAGGAAGATTGGCCCTGGGCTAACATCTGTGCCCATCTTCCTCTACTTTATATGGGACGCACCACAGCATGGCTTGATAAGCTGTGCATAGGTCTGCACCCGGGATCCAAACGTGCAAACCCCGGGCCGCCGAAGCGGAGCGTGCGAACTTAACCCCTATGCCACTGGGCTGGCCCCAACATCTGCTTTTTAAATGTCATATCCCTGTGTTCTGCATAGTTCCCAAACATGCCAACATGCAATAAATAACTGCTGAATGGATGAATGAAGTGAATATAATTCCAAATAGTAAATTAAAAAAAAATGATAGAAGAGGGACATCTTTTAATTTCATTTTATGTTTTTACTACCATAAATACTATATACTACTGTAAATCTTGGATTTCCGTTAGAGGTTTTTCATGTATTCATCTTAACCAGGACCACCCTGACTGAATCGGAGAGGCTGAGAGAATGGAGATCTAACTACGGCGACAATTAGAAAGTTTCAAAATGCGTGCTTTTAAACACAGGTTTGGCACACAATGCATTATGAGTAAGGGGGGAATCAGTCCTCTCTCATTTAAAGAGATCTGTGGTTGAAAGCAGAGCTGCTATTATGTATGTAGCATGTGTTCTTTAACTTAAGAAAAATTACAAAAGAATCTTCAAGTCAAGCACCAGAACACTAAGGAGGGATAGCACAATGCATTCCTGGGAAGCTATTGTGGAGCTGGTTTGAGCAGAACACCCTTGTCATCCTGCCACGGGCCCTGGCCAAACCACGGAGTTGCCTGGAAACTCAGAAGTACCCTGGGTGCTAGTCTCTGCCTCCCCAACCCTGCCCAGTGGCTAAAAGGGAAGATCTTGAGTCTTCAGCCTGTGTCCTGTCTGGTTCTTTGGCCAGTGAGAACCAAATCTGGCAGGCTACCAGGAGCCTGGCCATACCAGAAAGGGAGGCCTAGAATTGTCTTCCTGCCTAGGGATGCTCTCGGGAGGGCCTGGAGCCAGTCCTGGGTACTTGTCTACTGGATGAACAGCAGCCTTTCTCCAGTCACCTCCTGGTTTGCTCAGCCTTTAGGACTAATCTTTCTCCTTGGTTTCCTCAGTGTATTTAATTTCTCTGCTATGACTGTAGCTGCTCAGCACCTAGTTTATCTGGATGGGGTTCAGATTCCTTGCATAATTCTTGTCTTTCCATGTCTCTTGCTCCCTATTCCCTAGCTGCTGCTTGGGATCTGGCCCCAACACAGGCAGCTCACCTGGAATCATAGTGCAGCCACCCCCCAGATTCTCCCTGCAGGGTTGAAACATCCTGTTGTAATGTAGGCTACTGGTCCCCAGGCTGGGGCAGCCTCACCTCATTCCTCACCCCCTTCCCAAGGCTGGCCTCTGAGGTTCCGGCATCATTCCTCAGTAAAAGTGCATGGAGGTGACACCAGTGGCCCCCTCAGGGCACAGGGATAACCTTGCTTAAACCCAGGGATCACTTTGGGAAGCTGTGACATACTGGCTTCTCCAAGGCTTTATGTCAATACAGGCCACCCAGTGGTGTGAAATTTAAAGCTAGGTCACACAATTTTCATGAGTTAAACAAGAGGCTAAAATTAGATGAGCTCTGAGTTCCTTTTCAGGTGAAACATTCTGGAGTTCCACAACAAGGCCTTCTGGTTCCAAATCCTGTGGGTTTCCCATTACACCTCCTTGACTAAATATTCTACTAAAATGCCTCTAGTGGCTCCCTACTGTCTACAGAGTTCAGTTACAACATCCAGCATCAAAGCGTCCATGGCCCTTAACATTCTGGGCCCACATAAAGATTCCACTTTGCCTAGTCCAAAGCTGGACCCCGCACCCCTGTCCCGCGGGCCTGGGAGAAGCTTGCCATTGCTGAACTCATCATGTGCTTTCCTGGCTGCCTGCCTGTGCTCACAGTGTGTCCTCTGCCGAGAATGCCCTCCTTCTTACCCCTCCCCTGGCAGAAACATCCTCCTCCTCCCCCAAGGTGTCCAGTTCAAATATTCCCACCTCCACCCCCACCCTGTAAAGCTTCCCTGCCCTCCAGTTCAGGAACACTCAGGCAGCATTAGGTTTAGCTCTATGCTATAAAGCTCAGCCCACTAAAATGAGAATTTTGACATGTCCCTCTTCCACTAGACTGTGAGTTTTTGAAAGACAGCGACGGGGCAACATTTTTTTTATCTTTATAGCACCAAGACCTAGCATAGTGCACATCACATTGGGGACATGTAGGAAATATCTGCTGAAGTGAAGTGAAAATTGTGCTTAGGGACATGTACACCTGTCCTTTAGGCTATAAGAGACAACAGTTAGTAGGGGAAGATTTGAGCTGAAAAATTAAACAAGTTCTCTGTTGATACATCTCTTTATAAGATGTGCAATTAGTAAGGAAAACAAGGCTAGAATGAAATTACATTTTTAAAGAGAAGAGGGCTGAGAGGGGGAAAGACTTCTAACTCACGTATTTTCCTATTCAAAAGGAACTTTCCAGCCAAGAAGAAAACATTGGTCCAATCTGAGATGTTGCTGGAATTATTCTTTCTCTCCTTTTTTCTCTAGTTTTCAGAGAACCAGTGCCCATTTGGAAAAGTAATATGGATGCAAAAGTGAGGAAAGCTATGCAGGATGTATATCAACAAGGTTATTAAGTGATGATAGCTATGCCAAGAGAAAAGCATTACATAATGACATCAAAATAGGACACTTGAGGAATGCCTTAGAGCTAAAACAGCTGTCACCTGGTATTTTGGCGTTCTTGAAGTATATGAAGAAATAGCCCCTGGAAACCGAAGGGTACAAATTATTTGCAACAACAAGATTCAGAGGTCAAGAACATGTTTTCCTCATTTTTTAAAAGTTAATCTGTTAGTATCATTTTGACTTTAGAAAAATATGAATCCCTAAAGTATGTATAATTCCAAAACACTGCCCACAGATGGGTTTCAAAGGAGAGAGAGGCGCCCTCATTATACTAGGTTTTCCTAAACAGACCTGTTGACTTGGAGACACTTTCTATTTTGTGGATTATCCAGACCTTTAATTTTTACAGAGAAATCATTAATCCCACCCTTAGGAACCCATGAAGGAGAGAGTAATATGTGAAATTTAAATCCATCCCTTTTGCTGCTGGTAAAATGTCTGTTAGGAAAAGAGTTTAAAACCCTGGCATTTAAAAGTGACTGAGGGTTTAATGTGTGTGCTTTTCATGTTCCTTTACCTTCCAGCTCACTGATGGCTCTGCTGAAGGGGCTCTGTCCTAGAGCTGCTGCTCTCCTTAGTCCTCTTACTCTAGTGGTTGGGTTGCTTCTTCCACTCAGCACAGATTTCCTGTGCACTGACTGTGGGTTGGGGGCTGGGGCCACTGTGCTGGAAAGTGCAGTCTGCGCTCCGGGGACCCTCAGTCTAGCGAGGGACAGACAAGGAGGCTGGCAGCTGCAGTGATGTGGGGTTGAGGGTTATGCTCTGGGTGCCTTGGGAGCACCACAGAGGGAATGTAATCCAGCCGGGGCAGGGAGAGGACAGTGGGAAGGATGGGACTTGGAATTTGAGTGAAGAAAAAGGGAGGCACGCCCAGGGAACACCGTCTCTGATGTCCTGTGATCCAGCTCTGCTACCAAGAACCCCACATTTCTTTTTACAATTCATAGGAAACAAACAAAAAGAAGGTCAAACAAATTAGTTTATACCTCACCATATTTTTAAGAACTAGTACTATATATCCCTCTCACCACCCTGCAGATATCTAAAGGGATAACTGTTAGTAAGAGGTGAGTAAAAAGCACCAGGTTAGGTTTTCCAGGATCATCTTCAAATCATCAACTGACAGACTCACAGAACATTAGCGCTAAAATAGAACTAAGATATCTTTTTTCAGTGCAAAACCTTCACAGAGGAAGGAATTGAAGCTCAGGGTCAATGAAAAAATGACCACTAAGAGATGAGGAATCTTTTCTCTTGAATTTCCCTTTACTTGGTTGCTTGGTCACTGTGAGTAGGTGGGAATACGAACCTTCAGAGACTCTGTTCTGCGTAAGTACATGTGTACTCACAATTCCTTCAGTTATCTGTTCTGCCAGAGAACTATGAGTCAGCCCAACATTCCTCCACTTCCTCCCCGTGCAGACACCCATTTTCAGAAAACACTGTGATAGGAAGGCTACAGGAAGAGGATTGAGTGTCTCCTTGGGGCTCAATTTTTGAAATTTAATTGACAGACTAATATTAATTCCATGGACTCAAGGAAACTTTAATCGAGATGAAATTTATGATAAATATATTTTAGGATATACACAAGCAGAGACAATTATGTTAGTTCTGGAACAGAGGCCCAGTGGACACTGTGCAAATGAAAAATAAAGAATTATTAAAACTGGGCCGGCCCCATGGCTTAGCGGTTAAGTGTGCTCGGATCCCAGGCGGGCACCGACGCACCGCTTCTCCGGCCATGCTGAGGCCGTGTCCCACATACAGCAACTGGAAGGATGTGCAACTATGACATACAACTATCTAATGGGGCTTTGGGGGAAAAATAAATAAATAAAATTATGAAAAAAAAAAGAATTATTAAAACAATAAATGGCTATTGTTTCATCAAGTTACTTATATTTCAAAAGTTTATGTCACCAATATAATTTTAAGTGAAAAGTTGTCCTTTAACTCTTTCAAAGCTGACTGAACAGGAGGTGAAAAGTCTAATTTAGGCCCATTATGGTATGTCAGAACCTCTCAAATATGCCAAGTGAAAAGGGAAAGTTTGATAAATAACTCATTTTTCCGTATTCATAATACAATACTACAGAAATGCTGTCTAACAGAGATATAATACGAGCCACCCATGTAAAGTTTTCCAGTAGCCACATTAAAAAGTAAAAAGAAGTGGTAAAAATAATTTTTAAAAATTGTGATAAAACATATGTAACATAACATTTACCATCTTAGCCATTTCTGAATGTACAATTCAGTGGGATTAAGTACACACATTCACACTGTTGTGCAACAATCACCACTATCTATCTCCAGAATTCTTCTATCATCCAAACAGAAACTCTGTACCCAGGAAACAGTAACTCCCTACTCTCCCCTCCCTCCAGCCCTTAGTAATCATATTCTACTTTCTGTCTCTATGAATGTCACTATTCTAGGTACCTTATATAAGTGCAATCATACAGAATCTGTTCTTTGTGGCTGGCTCATCTCACTTAGCATATGTCTTCAAGGTTCATCCACGTTGCAGCATGTGTCAGACTTCCATTTTTTTTATGGCTGAACAACATTCCATTGTAGGTATATACTACATTTCACTTACCTATTCATCTGTTGATGGACATTTGAGTTGTTTCCCCCCTTTGGCTATTGTGAAGGTAAAGATAATTTTAATGTATTTTATTTAACCCAATATATCCAAAGTATTAACATTTCAACATGTAATCAATATAAAATAATTAATGAGATATTTTATATTCTTTTTTTGTAATAAGTCTTTGAAATTCAGTGTGTATTTCTCGATGACAGCACATCTCAATTTAGATCAACCACATTTCTTGTACTTACTAGCCACATGTGGCTAGTGGTTCTATCATGTATTAGCACAGCTTTAGAGGAGGGTCTACAGGCAAGATGTGGTAAACCACAATTCCTTCTGGCATCCATCATGACGGATAATTCCACCTTACTGGTTCTCATACAGCCCAAGTGTTTAGAGCTGGGGCTCTGGGGTCAGAACAATTTAATTTAAATTCTAGGTCTCCTACTAATTAGCTCAGTGACCTTAGGAAGGTTACTTAATCTTTCAAAACCTCAGTTCCTTCATCTGTAAGGTGGGAAAACAATACTATTTTTCCCACAGGGTTGTTGTATGAATTAAAATTAAACAATATAAATAAAGTGCTTAACATAGTGCTGCCACAAAGTGTTACTAATAAAGGTAAGTATAATAAAAACAGTCCACTAGATTATACATTCACAACGGCAAGGACCATGTCTGTCTTTCACAATGTGCCTGACACATAGTGGGCACTCAATTAATTAAGTGAATAAATAATTGAACCCTTCCCTCAGCCATTATAAACTTTAACGTGCTTCCATGACATCTTCACAGAGATAGCATGATGATTTGCCATGAAGATGCAGATGCCTCGAGGTACAGAAAAAGCATGGGATTCTTACCCTCTTTCTTTTTCCTTCCCTTTTATTTAAAACATATTGATGATTTCTCTTCCCTTTCCTTGAAGCATTAGGGCTGATGGGACTGAAAAGACTACAAGGGCCGAGGAAGCCACCGGCAGGGTGGGAAGATTGGTTACACACAGGGGCAATGAACAAAAGAGTAGATAGTTTGAGAATAACAGAAATCAGGTTATCCTCGCTGTTGGGGAACGGAGTTACAAAGATGGAAAAGGGTAAAAGGCAGAATGCCCCTATGGTGCTAGACCAGAAGTGGAACTATCAATGTGATCTCATGGTATTTAATACAGACAGATAGAGCCATGCACATGGCTGTCTGTGTGTGTCTATTTCCTGGCTCTTTTGGCAGAGAGGGCCTAGAAGCAGTGAGCACGCTCAATGGCCAGATCTCAGTTTCTATATACTATTTTCCATAGGGGACTCAGATCTCTTCAAGGATGTGGCTAATTCCAGGGATGGGTAGAGAAAGTATAGGATGCACATGGAACATTTTCTTGTGCCAGAAAGTAAGAAAGTGCTCGGAAAATGATGAGAACTTGTCAAAAGAACACAAGAGCCAGCTTGAAGGGACTCCCACTGGCCAAATCTGAGATCATTTGGGCATCAAAATAAAGATATTCATGGATTATAACCCACTGAATAAAATGGGAATCCATAAGTGCTTGTTGATATAAATAAATACAAAAATAAGCAGGGGAGAAGAGAAAGCTCTTCCTTACAGTAGAAAGTTTATTTAGGAGCAATATATTTACATAATCTCAAAGTATCTTCCCATAAAATATTTATTAAGTGCAAAGAGAAAAACTGTAACTTTACAGTGGAGAAATCTGGCAGATACCACCTTAACCAAGTGGGGACAGTATGGACCAACCCCATTTATGTGTCTCCTAATATGATTAACTAAGAAGAATATAGCATTGCTTCTGTGGTATTCTGCCGAAAAATGAACAAACTCAGCTTATAAATGAGAAAACATCACACAACTCTAAAATGAGGAACATCTGACAAAATGTACTCCTCAAAAATGTCTTGTCACAAAAAGACAAGAAAAGACTGAAGAACTGTTCAGACTGAAGGAGACATGACAACTAAGTGCAACATATAATCTTAGACCAAAAGAAAAACATTTTTTTCCTCTATAAAGGATATTATTGAGACATTTGGTGAAAAGTTGAACAGGAACTATGGATTAGAAAGGAATATTGTATCACTGTCAGTCTACTGAATTTGATGTTACACTGAGGTTATATAGAAGAGTGTACTTGTCTTTTAGGATAATAACACTGGAGTATACAAGTTGATTCAGAAAAATATACACACACATATAAACACAAGGGGGCGGGGAGGGGGACCAGGAGGAGAAGAGGAGGGGAAGGGAAGGAGGGAAGGGAAAAAGCAAACGTAGTAAAATGTTAAAAATTGGAGAACCTGAGTGAAGAGTATATGGGAATTCTTTATTATTCTTGTATCTTTTCTGTAATTTCGAAATTATTTCAATGGTAAAAGTTAAAAATAAAGGGCATGAGTTTTGGTGTGACTCAGATCCAATTTTGAAGTCCCAGTCTGATATTTATCATCCATGAGCCTCTGGTGAAGTTATTTAATTATTCCTAGCTTTGGTTTTCTTATTTGATCACCAATATAGAACTAACTTAAAGAGATGCTGTGAGGATTAATGCACAGATTGAGCTCCTGGCCTGTGGTGGGTTTGTCTGGTAGAGGCCCTGATACCTAACTGGTGACACAATACAAACTTGCATAAGAAACAAACAAGCTCCCTCCTGTCCCTCCCTCTCCAATGGGAACAAGTTATACCACTTAGAGAAAATCAGATCCTTCCATCTTTAGCAGTCTAAGGTATGAGATTTCTCTTAACACCTGAATAATATAAAACAAAAACCTTAAATAATAAAAATAAGTACCATCATACATTTGGATGTTACTTTCAAGTTTCCTCACCACTTTGCACTCATATCTCATGTGACGCTGAATGGAACAAGCAGGCATGCAAGTTGAAGTTCAACACAGTGTTAATAATAGCGAATCTCTACAGAGCCTTGGGTTATGACTGTCAAAGAAAAGGTCATGCCCTTGTTACTGAAATCTCAAACAAGGTTTGCATCAGTTCATGGTTGCAGGGTAGAAAATGAAGTGCAATTTCATGTCCATCTGGGCATCTGTTTCTAAGACGCTGGCACTGCTGTTTGTCTGTGGTTCACAGTGTATTTGGGGCAGTGACCAGGCAGAGAAGGGGACCCAGGTTGTGCCTGGGAGGTTTCTTCTCTCAGCCAAGATGTGCACACGAATTTGAAATTGCCCAAGAGGGTGTTTCAGAGCTGCCTGCCAAAGAGTGGTGTCTTCTAATCTGGAGAGCAGCTGCTGGGCACAGGCATGCAACCACACGCACAAACACATACACACAGACACACTCACGGAGCCTATACCTGCCTCTACTTGTCTGCTCTGAGCAGATGGCTCCCGGCTTTTGGGTCGCCTCGTCCTGCGGCCTAGTCCAGTTAGACCCTTTCTTCCGTGGAGACTGGCAAGCCGTGGGGTGAGGGATTCTGCAAGGCTGCCTGTCTTCAGAGTATGAAGGACGCTGCCCGGAGAGGGAAGTGGGTTATATTTAGTGTTTGGGCCCAGTCAGTGCTGGGCTCCTCACTACCACTCCTTTGCAGAACTGTCAGTGGCCTCTGGTTGCAAATTCTCCGTGGCTTTGAAGCCCACAAAACAAAAACTGAGCGAGTGTCCAAAAAGAAAAGAAGAAAACATTGTTGTTGGTCCCTGGATTCCACTATTGGATTTTGGTGGGGATAAGAAGAGAGGACTACCGGGTGTGATCAAGCAAAGGTACCTGCACAGTAAGGTAAGTGTTTCTACTGCTGCTGAAAAGAGGCTTTGGGGATGTTTCTATGTTATCCAACATCCACGAATTGCCAACACTGCTCTCCAGGAGCAGGATCTTCTGGATATTATGCAAGGGGATGCAGTAAATCTCAGGTATGATTGAGAGCTTATGACGCATGATGACTTTTAGGCTAATATGAGTAAGAGCTGCTTGCAAAATAGAGGAACTATCCTGATAGTAGGTAAGTTTTGCTAAATTGGTAGGCATGAAGGAAGACAAAAATGAAAATTCAAATTGTCATCCTCTTAAGAGTAAGAAAAATAGTCAAAAATTTAAAAAATGGTTTGGGTAAGTGACTTTCCTTGATAATAGCTTGATTTTGTAAGCTGATGTGACTGATCAACATATAATTTCAAAATCATCACAATGTGATGAAAATTTAGAAGTATACTGGATAGGCTAGATTGGAGAGGAAGAATTCTATTTTTATGGAAAGACAGAGGAAACTAGCATCTTAAAATGGCAACTAGATTGCATTCTTTTTTCTTTACTTTTGTTCATATTTCTTTGATGCTACGATTTTATGAATGGGGGGCCAGAGAACAGAAGCAGATTTTTAAGGTAGGGTTTTTGGATCTTAGGAGATACCTATCACCCCAAAGAACATGACTGGATATCCTGGCACATCACATCTCAGTGTCAATGGGAAATGATGCCAGATTGTTGCCAAAAGATTCCAGAGAAAGTCCTGCTCACTGTACTTGCTCAATGGGAGTATTAGTCAATGTTTAGGGTGACTGCATAGCTTGGAATATGGGAGCCCCACTTAACAGAGACACGTGTCCAGCTAAAATGCTTGTGACATATCCAATCACTCCTTTCTCTTTTAAAACAACTGTTGATCATGAAGGATCACAAGAGGTGCAATACATATATTGCTATACTACACTCACCATGTTCCATGCGGGTATTAGGTCTGTAAGGAGGAGGGCAAGGGGTAGGGCACTACCAGAGAGAACCCCTTCAAATTACGGCAGTGGTCCTCTAGCAGCAACTAAAAATGCTTTTCCTATGATGACACTTTCCAATATAGCACTCTTCTATCCCTCAAAAGCAAATATTCCAAGTAAATATATCTCTGCAGTTAGTTATCAGTTGACACTACTATGAAACTCCCATTACACTTAATTAAAAATCAGTATAAACATTTTAAGAGCTTGCTATTGAAAATTTCTAAAGGCAGCAATAACGTTCATGGGCTATTTCCACTTCTTTAAAACAAGTATCTAGGGCAATTAAGAGAGGTCTACTCTAAGGAGCATTTTCCAAGTAATTTCCCAAAGCAATGTAGGGTTTGGATTCTTACGATAACCAATGCAAAACACTCTGCAAAAATTCTGGGAGAAAGAAAAGTATTGATTATAAACAAAGGAGTGTAATTTTTTTAAAAAAGAGTTTAGCTTCCATTAAGCTCATGTGTAATTGTCTTTTTTGCCTTAAACTGTTATCGAAGTAAAGAATTTGTTAGCCAAGAATTGGTCTGAGGTAGTGGCATTGTCACTGGAGATGGAGATGCTTTATTGAGGCCTCAAAACACTGGTGCATCTGACAGGCACTATTGTAGGAGACTCACGCTGTAACTTGCCAAGAGTTGGGCAGGTTCAGGGATAGGAAAAAACTAAAAGTAAAGGGCTCTGTATTCTTTTCTTCAGAATAGAGTCCATATTATGCTTTGTCTTCACTTAAAGCAAAATTTTCATTACCACTGAAATCAACGCTCACCTCTCTAATTCGTTGCATTAAAAAACATTTAAAGAAAAAATGTTAGTTGCTTTTATTTGTCTTAGGATAGAACTGGTGACCACCAGCATTTAATACCCATTCATGCTGAGCACAGAATAATTTTTTGTTATTTCATTATAAATTAGGGAGAACACTTTCATAGTAAAGGGCTTAATCTGTTTGCTCATTTGTTCATTTGTCAGCAAATATTTTAGAGTGCCTCCTATGTTCTGGGTCACTGGGGATACAGCAGTGAAGGAGGCCAACCTGGGTTCCACGCGCCTGAGTGGAGGAATCTTCACAGGGGGCCAATTATCAGTGATTTGAACCTGTATATTGTTCAGTTTACCATGGGAAGTATCTTCTCCCTCATTTCTGGTTAAAAGAAAACTTAAGGACCAGAAAAAATTTTTTCCCACTTTAAAAAGGTTATTTAGCATCTGTAAGATATAGACATATCTTGGGGATATGGAGACAGGTCCAGAGACCAAATAATCAAATAATCAGGTTGAAATATACATTTGATTGTGAACACTTGAGCCTTCTTTGAGGGATGTTGACATTTCTGTTCTCAGCTACAGATGCTAGACACAAGGCTCACATATTGATAGTCTGCTCCCTCAGAACTGTGTCAGACAGGAAGTCCCTAAGGAAGACACTAGAGCACAATTTGTATTATAGCCTCATACCTATCTTGGGTTCAAATCTGACAGAAGTTCATGATGTTTCTGTCTAATCTGTCTGACAAGAGACAGTCACTGGAGGCTACACCTGAAAGAGCGGCACTACTGTGGCTTCTCACCTTGGTTGAGGAGACTCTTCATGACGGCATGAATCATCACAACAACGTCATTTGCACTGAGGAGCTGTTTTACATTGTTTATAGAACTCAAATAGCAGCCACTCACTTGATCCTATGGTAACCACGTGTGATAGGAAAGGCAGGTATTATTTCCTGTTCCGCATATGAAAAACTAGGTTTTATACATTTAAGGGACTAGACCAGCTAATTTTCTCTCTAATACACAGTCTCATTAAGTAATTTCTCAAGTGAAGGACTAGAAAAATTCTGAGTTTTCAACATGAATGCTCACAGCTCCGACCTGCTGTTTGAAGGTGGTAGCAGCCAACTGGAAACTGCCCAGAGAGGAGAGTTTCAGGCGTCCCCCCAAACCCCATCTTTGTCCTGCCTCATTTCCCTTCTACATACTCACCCTACAGTTCTTTCCTCTGGCCCTCGAAAAATCAGTTTAGTTGCTAAAGGAAATATAAGCTATGCTTTTTTCTTCTTTTTAGGAAGGGAACAGTACAGTATATTAGTATATTCACTTACACGTGAATGCTAATGGAACTTTAAACTGCTGGCCAGTGCCACCAGCCTGGCAACACAAAACGCTGTCGTATCAGATTAGACCAACTGTCCACCCAGTCCAGCTCCTGCTTCTGGTGGAAGCATAAGTGGGCCCTTGAGAGAAGCAGTTTGTCATGGGTAAGAGGGAACATCACAGGAAAAAATTCTCTATGTGGAAAAATGGTAAGTGAGAGCTCTATCAAGATTGGTGGAGTTGAACAGAGCAGTCTTAAGTGAATGAAGAAGGTCTTTCTGGTGGATTTTGAGAGAGTAAACTCATCTGCTGAGATTCTGAGGGTAACAGGGTGTAAGATACCATGCATAGCTAGCACTGTCTGTTACTAGCTATGGCCAATCAAACCACAAGACTTCACTTCTTCCTTACGTTTTTCCTGGAATTTATTGTGTACCTATTTAAGGTTTGTTGTAGTTGTTTGGAAGCTTTTAGCTACTTTTCTCTCACGTTGGAGGCTTGGAATGAGTGTCGTAGGTCTTCTTGACAGACCTAGGGACAAGCTCTTGATTAGGAAAGCAGAGTTCAAGGGAGGGTAGCAGCGTGGATAAAGCAGAGGCTGCTTCTGGGCTTCTCCTTAGAGCCGCTGCTCCTGGCCCCGAGACAGAAAGAGACAGAGGCAGCTGCCTCTGAGCCACGGTATCAAACTGGAAGGTTGTGACTAGGGACACCAACTCCTTGGTTTTCAGCTGCTCCGAACATCTTCACACAAAGCTATTTTAAGAACCTTTGCATTTGATCAGGGAGCATGTGGGGTTAAGCCTTGTGTTTTCCATTTCAGTTTTAGATCCTAAGCAGGTGCAGTTAGTAGCTCAGAATTTAAAAACTTATTATTGTATTTCCCCCCAACCAATGCAAAAATAACTTTATATTAGGGGAGAACAGGATGTGATTGAGATGCAGACTTGTTTCTTAAATAAAATTAAAAATATTTAGGACTTGAGTTAAAAAAAAAATCACTGATATTTTCCATCATAATTCTTGTTTGGCAAATTTTGTTAAAAATGTGAAAGAATAAATAAAATCACTTGGCTGGAGTTAGGACAATATATAGCTATTTGTGCTAATGCCCATTAATCTAACCCTATATTCTACTTATTATGCTTGGAATATTGCAGACAAGGACACCATTGTAGATTAGGGACATTTAGGATTGTTTGACAATATCAAATTGTGATTTGCCATTTGAACTTTGACAATTAGAGAAAGATACCCTCCAAGACTCACCCGTGACATTCCCTGAAGGTACATAAAGTTGAAACAAAAGTAAAGCCAATACAAAACAAAAACTCCCTTCTTTTAAAAGTGTTTTAAGCCAAGTATTTGCACATTCTCTAGAATTTATATAAGTCTTCCCTGGTCTGTTGAAACTCTATGTCGCTGATGGTCCACCACACACCCGTGCATCCACACTAGGATTGTCCATTCTCTTAGTTTAAAAGATATGTTTGTACTGGTTAGGAGACCCAATAAAGTAGGGGTGCTAGAGTCTACTGTTGGATCCAACTTCGGAAAAATAAAGGAGGCAGAGTACTCAATTGTCTGGGTGCACCTGGGACTGAGGGGTTTCCTGGGATGCAGGTAATTCAGTGCTAAAACCAGGACTATTCCAGAAAAACCAGGGCAGTGGGTCTCCCTAAAAGGAGAAGAACACACATCTGAAATGATCAAATTTTAGAGGTTTATTGCTATGGAGGAATGGGGTATAAGAAAACAGGTGCCCTAATCCTCAGTCTTGCGCACTGTACACATGGCAGACTCCTTGTTTAGGGAGATAGCGGGGAGGGGTTTGGTCATAAGAGTCATCTATTTATGGAGTTTCACCCTTCCTAATACAAGAGAGGATTTGAAGGCACAATAACAAAGTGTCACCTTGAAGCTTGGGTAGTTCAAGCTTCCCAATGGATTGGCTCAGCTTCCCGCTGAAAACAACCAAAACCAAGACTCCAAGATTACAGAGGTATTCCATTGTTATATCTTTTATGTGAAACTTTAACAAGGGCAAAGTGTGTTTAAACGAATTCCAGGGGAAATAGTGCATAAAGCACACGAGTCCACCAAATCCTTGCTCCTCAGATTTTAGTTGGTGGATCAGGAGCATCACTTGGGAGTGTGTTAGAAGTACAGAATCTCAGGCTCTGCCCTACAATCAGAATCTGCATTTGGAGATGACATCCTATGTAAGTTAGAATTTGAGAAGTAGCACATTAAATCATTGCTTCGTAACTACCTGTGGCATAGGACACAGTTCTGTTACAGTTAATCCATTGTTGACTGCAACAAAAACGAATCACTAGAATAATGATCACAAGCTGGGATGCTGCAGTAATGTAAAATTGCTATAAAAGTTCCTAAATGCTTACTCTCAATTTCTGACTTATCTTGCAGTTGATGACTAACAGTTTACAGACCAGCACAGGTCCACAGACCACACCCTGAGCAGCACTGCGCTAAGTGATATTAGCAGTCTCACACTGCTGGGAAACACCTAAAGAGACCAATGAACACTCTGTATCCATCTTTACCTGGTCAAGATGATCTGTGCGTTGTAGAGCCAGCCTCTGTAAAAGGGGTCACACTTCAGTGTGAAACCCAAAGAAAAGCTACAGTTTGTAGGGAGCCCTTCCCCATAACAGCATTTTTATATGGGCAAATCCCACTAAATATTGATCAAAAGCATTGATATTAGTGGGAAGTAGAGAGATAAGACGATGTCTGGATTATGAAAGCGAGGAAGGGCAAACCTTGTTGGTATAGACTAGATGGAAGTTGTTTTACTTTTTTTTCTTTTTCGAAGGGGGTTGGAGGTGATATGGGACTGTGTGGTAAGAGATGTTGTGGCTCTAACCTTCAAGTTCTCAAAGCCATCAAGGATGGCTTTATTTGATTTATCTTGGGGCTCGCTCTACCTAAGATGACATATCCTAATCTTTCCTCTCCAAACAAGAGTAAAAATGGCTACTGCTATGGACTGAACATGTCCCCCAAAATTCATATATTGAAATCCTAACCCCAAGGGTGATAGTATTGGTAGGCAGGCCTTTGGGAGGTATTTAAGTCAGGAGAGTGGGGTCCTCACGAATGCCCTTATAAAAGAAGCCCTAGAAAACTCCCTGGCCCCTTCTACCCTGTGAGGATACAATGAGAAGTCTGCGACCTGGAAGAGGGCCCTTAGCTGACCACGCTGGCACCCTGATCTCACACTTCCAGCTTTCAGAATTGTGAGCAATAAATTTCTGCTGTAAATAAGCTACATAGTCTGTAGCTAAGACACCTTAGCTGTGTCTTAGCTGTGGCTCAGAGTGTTACCAACATTTTGAAGGATGAGTATGGGTAGAGAAGTTACTGAGGACTCCATCCTGGATGTGGGGGGCTCATAAAGAAACATACTTGCAGATACAGATTGCAATGTCTATCTCTGCCCTCACTGATTCTTGAATTTGATGCTTTCTAATATAATTTAACAACCGACATATCACTAACCTTAAAATTTTACGTAATAATATTTTAGGGGTTTCACTTTTAGCTGCCAAAAACTAGGAACAATCCAAACGCCCTTCAACTGGTGAGTGGATAATTATACATCATCTATCGTATAGTACATCCATACAATGAATTACTACTCATCAAAACTAATGATACACACAACAATATGGATGAACTTCAAACGCATTGTGCTAAGTGAAAGAACCCAGACTCAAAAGGCTACTTACTGAATGAGTCCATTTATATGACGTCGTGGGAAACAAAAAACTAAAGGGACACAAAACACATCAGTGGCTGCCAGCAGGTGGGGCTGAGGCGAGAGGTCGACTACCAAGGGGTGAGAGGGAGCATTCGGGGTGATGGAACTGCTGTATATATTGACTGTAATGGTGTTACATGTATCTATGAGTTGTAAAAATTTGCAGAGTTATACAATATTAAGGGCAAGTTTTACTGCATGTAAAGTAAATGAAAAAAGATGTTAGGCATCACCATCTGTGTGGCTCTATATTGACAGCCTTACACTCCAAACTTCACCAGCATACTCTGCTGCTTTGGTGTCGATGTATTGGAGTTCTTGCATAGGTTTTCAGCAAAAACAACAACAACAACAAAACAAGAAATTTTAGGGTACTAAAATTTTGTAAGGAAAGAATCCTTGAAGAAAAAGAATCTTTGACAAATAATTGATATAGTCCACCCCCCTCATTTTATAGATGAAGAATTGAGGCCTGAGGAAGTTTTCCCAAGGTCTCAGAACTAGTTAGTGGCAGAGAAATATGCCTGTTTTTCTAGAGATAGTCAAAAATAATCAACCTACAGAAATTCAACTCTCTAACTACTCTTGTGCACACTGACTATCAAAATTGCATTGTCTAATGAAAAAAGCCTTAGGGCAAAAAAATGCAAAAAACTTCAAATAGCTGCCTTCCAAATGCGTTGAGAAATTGGTCAAAGGCTCTGGCTTCTGACAAATATACAATTACAAGGGAATACGAAGTGATTTTAGTAGTCAGATAGACATTATTGCATGTCCAGTATCTGTCAAAACCAACAGTCACCACCACTGCCACTACCACCACAGCCTGTACTTAGTATGGGGGGAATCACAAAAGAAGATCTAGGTCTTGTTTGGAAGGGGCACACACTTGTTCACTTGTTTACTTATTTATGTAACATACAAATGCCAGGCACTTTCCTGGTTCCTACAATCCAGTGTTGGTCTCTGAATTATAATAAAGCAGTGCCTACATAAGGAGCAATGCCCAACTTCTAGAACAGAACGAGGGCTGTTTGAACGGAATCCATCAACATCATCCAAAATCCCAGTCAGAACTAAACCAATAAACGACGTGTTCATCACCATTACTCATAATGCCTAAGAGACAGCACGACTGGGTTCTAATCCCAGTTCTGTGTGATCTTCAACAAGTTACTTAACCTCTCAAAGCCTTAAGTTTCCTCGATCATAAAACAGAGATAATAACTGTACTTGCCTTGTTAGAACCAATAAATGAGAAATATAAAGTGTTAAGTACAGCTAGTGATACAAAATAAGTACTCAATAATCAGGAGGTATTATGATCATTATTATTAATACAGAAAACTCCCACCATGGTGTTATAGATTGGGTCTAATAAAATTCAGTCTTGAAAATTGGTACGCCAGGTCCTACTGAGAAGCTGATAAATGCTAAAAGACCCAGAATACACACAGACACGAAACTTCGGATCTCCTCGACCAAATTAAGAAGGCTTGGGCTAGAAATGTCACCTAGAAACCAAGGGAACTGCCACTTGAATGGTGTGTTTTCCTTGGGACCATAAGAACCACTGCTGTAGACACTACATACCCACAGACAGGTATGAATTTAAAATGCCAAATTTTGTGGTTTTGGCATTTAAAAAAACCCCAGAAAGTTTATTATTAAAAGTAAACCATAAATTTCCTTGATCTATGTTAAAGAAGTAGAAATATCTTTTTCCTTTCCCTGAGGTTCTTTAGCCATAAGCAAGTAACTGTTTTTTTTGCAATTCTCTTGCTCTTTTTGCAATTCTCTTGCTCTCTCTTCCCATAAAATTTAAATCATGTAATGGAAGTTCCACATTCAAAATGTGATAATTTATGATCCCACAGCCCAAAGGACTCTGAGGAGACAATGAAATTCCCAAATGTGTGCAAATTACTCCAGAATGGGACATGACTCTTCCTGTGTAGCAGTAATTATTTACGTAACACTACCTTGTCCTTTTAAGACAAGGCACTTCTACAGGGTTTTATTTGTTCTTTCCTAATTTGGAAAGACAGCATTTGTACACAGAAAATAGGAAGTTTTACTATTCTATTGTTAAGTGGTCAGGTCAGGTTTCAGAAAGACTGCACTGATGCAGTAAATACCTGCCAAACTTGTAGAAGGAAGGCTCCAGTTCAAACCATGACATACTTGTGTATCTATCCTTTTTAAAATAAGCAAAGTGACCAGGAAATTCCACTACAAAGTGCCAAAAGAGGCCATAATGCCTACTGAAGGGAGAAAAACTGCACTTTACTTCAAATGCACATGCACTTAGTAATTTTCCCAGATGTTATCACAAAACTGCAATTGTAACCTAAATAATCTTGTTATTTTGGTACGTAATTCCATTATTATATTCCCATCCACATCTGGATAGTTCATTTGCACAAGGCAATTTCAACTGAAAAGAGAACTTGAAAAGTTAAGCTAGGTCTAGAGGAACTAATCTGTATATAAACAAGGATTTTTTTTGGTGTGTGTGGGGAAGATCAGCCCTGTGCTAACATCTGCCAATCCTCCTCTTTTTGCTGAGGAAGACCAGCCCTGGGCTAACATCCGTGCCCATCTTCCTCCACCTCATATGGGACACCGCCACAGCATGCCCTGCCAAGCAGTGCGTCGGTGCGCACCCGGAATCCAAACTGGCGAACCAGGGCCGCCGCAGTGGATCGCGTGCACCCAACCGCTTGCGCCACCGGGGCCGGCCCCAAGGATTCTTTTTTTTAACAGTATGGAAGAACATAAGGATTTTTACCTGTACTTGCAGCACTAAAACAGTAGTTCAGTTTGAACTGGTAGCTACAAATTTACATCTCTTGGCTCTGTCACAAAATCAATAACGATTTAATGTTTTCAGAGTAGATCAGATACACGTTCGCAGCAAAATGCCAGTTGCCATTTTAATGGGGCTTTTGCCCTTCTATCCTTTGCCCTACTGACCAGAAAATATTTTTCTTGGAGTTTCCTTTAATGCACTTCTGCTATCTTATTAATTTGCAGCAGTTTTTTTTTTTTTTTTTAAAGCAAGCAAAATAATTTCTGGTATTTTACATCTTCCAAACATATGAAAACATACTACAGGGATCAGAGTATCGGCCTGGGAATCAGGCCGGGGTTAAATCCGATGGGGTTTAATTCATCTAAAGGATTCCACAGGAAGCTTGCAATCACAGCAGGAAGACGAGTGACAGGCTCTAGCCCAGGTAAGGGTGCAAGCCTCTGGATCCTGAAACCCTCACCAGGGACACACATTACAGAAGAGGATGCCCACGCACAAAAGCAGAGCTCCTCTCCCACCAAGAGATCACGCTCCACTTCTCAGCTGCTCTTTGGGTAAAGAGCCAAAGTGAGGCTTCTTGGTACAGTCCTTCACCGGGTGGCTCCAGATCCTCTGCCACCATTTCCTGTTATCCCCACCAGAGTCCTTGCCCCAGAGGTCTTACTTACAGTATCTACATAATCCTGATATTAATAAATCTGGCCAGATGGGAGGGTCATCGGCACAGATCCAGATCAACCACATGCAGCATGGGTGCAGCCTACGCTGGCCTGCAGGAGGACTGAGCTTCCATAAAGTCTGACATCATCAGCTGTGAGTGCACAACTCCGAGGGTATTCCGCAGTCTGGAAGCTTGCACTGCTCCTTGTAATGGTATCCTGACTGTACTTGTTTCTGTGTCATTTTGATGAGCCGACCTCTTCTGATTTAGTGAAGTGGTGTCTAGGTCTGATTGTTCCACCAATCCCAGGCTACCACTGACAGTAATTTCATATGTCCTGCATATCTTATAGCACACATAGATATTTTAGTAATCAAAACCCCTAGGAGGCATATTCTGACTGCTTGGGTTTCTAGATTCCCAAGCACAACTCTGTCCACACCAACAAATGCGTCTGATGGCGAGAAGCTACATGAAATGAATGACTTCCAAGATGGGTTTTAAGTGAGAAAGAGTGAGAAGAGGAAGGTCATTGACAAAAACGGTTTTGTTTGGTGAAAGGAGAGATTACAAACCGCTTTCAACAGTCTAATTGCATCCCAGGAGGTTGAAATCCTGAGTCTGAGGTATGCCATGTGGAGAAGGGAGAGAGAGAACAGTAGTAAGAATGGGCTTCTGAAAAGAGAACTAATCTTCTGAAACGTCTCCTGGGATTGTATCACCTTGACCTAGCAGTTGTGTTTCATTCTACTTTCCAAACTACCTTTGTGTAAGGATTAATGACCTTCCCTCAGCCCATTAACTCAGACTGAATAATCTCCAGGAAATACCTTGTCAGTACTGCTTAAAGGGTACATGAGGAATGCTGTGTTTTAGGTTAAAAATGGTTAACCTTACAGCCCTTTACCTACTCTTTTCAATGATTACTGAGTCTTCCTAGAATTCCTTTTCCCTCAGAATTAGTTATTTTAATCACAGTCTTACCTGTAAGCTATAAAGTTGTTAGATAGGAATTGTAATTGATCCAAAAGAAATGCCTTCCTGGAGGGTAAACAGTTTCAAAAACGTGTTAAAAGGATGTTACTAGGCTAAATTCCTATAACTCATATGAATTTCATGTACTTGGAAACTGAATGTTGCCATTCCAAATTCAATATTATTGGTCAGCTTCAATTGTAGGCTACTTCAATTTTAACCTTTGTTAGGAGCACCCATTATCTACTAAATTAACTTTGTAAATAGGCTAGAAAAATCAATATAGGCATACATATTTGTAAGCTTTTAGAGGAATGTTTATGAGACTTCCACAGTACTTCTTGTCAGGTATTCTTGTGAACACTCAGTCCAAGACAAGGCTAAAAGAACAACTTCCACGGGGGCTGGCCCTGTGGCGTAGTGGTTAAGTTTGGCACGCTCCGCTTCGGCGGCCCAGGTTGGTGGGTTTGGATCTCAGGCATGGACCTACACCACACATCACCCATGCTGTGGTGACAATCCATATACAAAATAGAGGAAGACTGGCACAGGTGTTAGCTCAGGGCGAATCTTCCTCAAGCAAAAAAAGAAGAACAGCCGTAGCTTATTTTGGTAGAAGGAACAACTCGAAAACAAAGTTTCCTATAAACGTAAATCACATCATGAAGAGAAAGTGAGATGAAGGCAAAATTTTAATAGAAAGATTAGAATGAAAGCACAGGTGAGGTTTTGGCTGTTACAGAGAGAAGTGATGACAGAGGTAAAAATACGGAAGGGAAGAGACAAGGATGCCAACGAGCAGCAAACCAGCTACGCTAAAAATGGTGGTTCTCGATCAGTCTCTAGGGTAAAGGAAAATATCAGAGAGGATTGTTTTCATGTCTCCTTTTCCTGATGTCCTCTTCCACCTGAGGAGAGCTAACAAGCTGAGGGCATTGGTGTAAATCACCACAGCGATGGGCCAGACTCACCGCCACTCCTGCAAAACCGAAAGGGGTCCTCAGCCCGAACCTTTGGATTCCTGGGTTTTGCAAAAGCAGGCCTTGGTCAGCCAGCTCCGCGCTGAATTCCTCTTTGCCTTGGTCACTGTCCTCTGGATCTTGAGAATACAGGCCTGTGCTCCAAGCCATTGTTCTTTAAACTAAGTTGTGAACTGCTAACAGTTTTGTTTAAAAGTTTATAAAATGGTAACCACATTGCTACATCTCTCTGGAGTATCTTAAACAAAATGTGGTTCAAATTTCTTGTTAAAAAAGAAAAAGAAGCTCAGAGTTCTTGAATAAACAAATAAAGACAACCCATATAGTTAATAAGCTTTGTGTGACTACAGCTATGTCAGCTTGGTCTTCTGTTTCTTGCTTCGGGCAGAGGTGAGGGTGAGCCATTCAGCGAAGGGGCCTCCAACCAGTCCATCTGGATGCTGTGCTGGAGCAAGCTTCTATGCAGCCCACCCCCGGCACCTCAGTATAATTGGTGGTGGTGGGTGGGTAGAGTGGGCTCCCTTCACTACGGCCTGCCCTTTCCAACACGAACACACACAGAGAGCAGTTTATCTTCATTTCAGGGAAATGAAAAGCCACCCCTCCTCAGGATGGCTAGGAGCCCCAATGTGGTGACGTGGCCTCTGGGCCTACAAGCAAATAAGGAGTGCAAATGGACACTTCTGCTAATTGAAAACCTCTGCATTAACGCAGCTGATTAAACAGCTATCGGGAATCTTGGCAGGGCTGTGCTCATGGTTCTTACATAAAGATCAACTATTCATTGATAATGTCTCCAACATTCAGGGTACAAAAACTCTTTTCTTTAGGTAGAAGACACAGATCCATCTTAATGCAGCAATTTATTTGAACAAATTTGCTTACTGCAAAGCCAATCAGACCACACCTAAATGCTCTCCTAGTGAAATTTCCCAGGGGGCACTTTGTAATAGCCCTTCTCGGGCTTCTAATACGGTCCCCACTGGCAGCCAACATGCACCTTCCCATCCCATCTGGCCCTTCCTGCCCATGCCTCCTTTTTGTTCGACACTCAGAATGGTTGCTGTTTCCTGCCAAATCAATGCTTCCAACTTTCCTAGAAAAAACCTGATTCAAGATTTGGGGAACAAATCCCTAAAGATTAGATATTCAGTCACAGACAGACTTGTGTTGAGAGTAGATTTTGCAAAAATTAAAATGGCTATCCTGTCACTGATTTGGTTCCATGTCAATACCTGTGTAGCAGTCCCCAATGGAGCAAAAACAGCCTTCAGAGTGGAGCGGTCTGCTCTGCTCAGGCCTCAGGGTCCACGTGTGTCTTTCTGAAGGCTCTCGCCATTCCCACTGTCCGAGCTGCGGCCTTCTCCACGCTCTCAGCAGGCTCCTCTTAAAGGGCCACTTACTCAGCTTATGTGGTGAGACTTCTAATCACCAGATGCCTTTTAAAGACTCATGATCTAGGAATATACAAAAGTCAGGGAGGGTATTTCACAAAGTCTAGATCTACGCCCCCTAGTCTGTTGGTCAGCCCGGTTTTTACAGCATTTAGCATCCCAAGCCTCAACCACATACATTTTTCTCCTCCCTGGCACCTGCCCAGCCATGAGCAGAAGGCATTACATTGCTTTTTCCTTTAAGTTGTCCTAGCCAACCTGCTCTGCCCTGGCAAAGCTTGGAGGTAGATGGAAAGGCTATTTTTGATGACAGGGCTTAGCAACATTCCTTAAACAGAAAATGTGTCTTCTACACAGTAAAAACATTATAGAACACTTTTTAATATAATTTAGTCCCTGATCCCAGAAAAAGGAGAAAGCTGGCTTTGCAAGGTGTCGTCTTTGATAGCCAAGTAAAGAGCTAACAAATCCAGAGCAGTCACAGTGTCCTTGGATTTGTTCTTTCAGTCAAACACTGAGCAGCTACTGAATGCAAAGCACTGTGGCGGATACAGAATGGAGTCTGTGCTATTCTTGCCCTTGAGGAATTAACAGTTTAGTAGAAGAAGTAAGAAAAACATACAAACTATAAAACAGTGTAGCATGTGACAAGTGTCACAAGAGAGGTACAGATAAAGTGCCGGGGTGATTCAAAGGAGAAAAAGAACTCCCACCTGTGGAGAAACAGAACTCACATTTACAACAAGGATCCAGTTTCTTCCACAAGCATCCCATGCAAAGGAAAGGCTTTTAAGGCTACTTCTGCTTCTCTTTCCTTATGACCCCCTTTCTGAGAACATTTAGTTATCCTTTCACTGGCCCACCTCCTCCTGTGATGGACTGGATCAGATGGCACATGTGTGACTTTGAAGGCATATTTATTTTCACCGCAATCAAGAATCCCAACAGAAGCACTTTACTCAAAGCAAGGCTGTGAGATTCATAACTTTTCTTCAGTTGCTCACCCTCTGCCTTCTCCTTGCTTCTTCTAAATCCTCCTCATCTGAGGCCACTCTTACCTGGCTGCAGAGCTAGACTGCTCCTCCCCCCAAGTATCAAAGCTTGCTTCCAGAAGAGTCTCTGGTGCTGGCCTGTGCCCAAGGTCAACGCACTGCCTCTCCTCGGGCAATGAGGAGTTGCCATTTCAGCGGTAGCATTAACTGTCCGTTAGTAAAGGAAAGTAGGACATTAGCTGTGCCTGGATGGCAAGGAAGGAAAACACATTTCCTTCCCCAGTCTCTGCAGAAAGCTGTCTTGGACAGTAACTGGTAACCGCCACCCAGGAGAGGCTGATGTATCTGCTTTTCACCATAGTCTAAGGAGAACTCCAATTTGCATCACACAGCTCCAGAGGTCCCCAAGCACAAAGTGGCCAAGGTACCCCTAAATCTGACTGGCTCCCACCCTACATGCAAGTGAGAGGCCAGCGTCATCCCACACTTCCTTCTCTGCTCTCCATTAGCTGGGCTAAAAGCCTGACTCCTGACACCCCAGAAAGCTGAGTCTCTTCAGACTGCCCCACTAGGAATGGAAGAGTCAGGAAAGGAGAACCCTTTTTACTAACTGCCTGGAAGAATTCTCTCCAAAAGGCAGCAGGATACCTCACAACAGCAGTCCACCTGAACCTGCAGCAAGGCAAATGCTAACCTCATCGGCCTCAGACCCCACCAGAGGTCTCAGTAACTCCAGTCCGCACAGCCTCGGCATCCTCAGGTGCCAGCAAAAACACAAGCACCTCTGGTCAGCAGTCTCTCATCTACTGTATTTTCATTCCCATACGACTCTGCTTCCTCCTTCAGATTCTTCCTTTCCTCTCTGATTTCCCTCCAAATCCTTCCCACAGTGCTCTCTGAATCTCTTTGAAGATATGTGGGACAGTGCAGAAGCAAAGCTTTGCAGTCAGGCAGATCTGGTTCAATGATTCTAATGTGGACTCGCTGTGTGGCCCTAAATGATGCGTGCAGCCTCTCTGTGCCTTATGCCTTCATCTGCAAAATCCAAATCACAGTAATCAGTTTGAAGGGTCTTGTGAGGATTAAATGTATAAAACAAAAGTATAGTACTTAACTCATCCTAGGTGCTCACTACAGATATTGCTATTATTGGAAGCCCCACATCCTCACCCTTCTCAGACTCCTGTTCCACCTCTTGTCCACCCCTACCTCCAGGACATACACCCTCTCAGCCTCCCAAGGGAAGACTGTCCACGCTCCACAGCCCACGCACCAAGCCTGGGATAGTATTATTCTCCAGGCCCCACAGTGCTGCTTCCAGGCCATTCCTGTCCACTTTCATACCAAAATCTCTCTTCCCTCAAGGCTCATGCATCGGCTCAAGCCACCCTTGTCCAGTCCCCAGTTCTGCCACCTACTGACCTCTCCTCATCATTCCACCTATTTAGTAAGGACTTTGGCAACTGGGTCAGACATTTTCTTCCTCCTAACTTCCTCCCCATTGTGGGTAGCCTCAATATGAATGTGGACGATCATTACAAAAAAGTGGCTTCAGAGTTGCTGGACTCCAAAACCCTTTGCACACTTCATCTCAGCAATCCAGTGTCACCTGGAATGTTCTACCTCTGCACACATACGATACTTGACTGTACTTCAGTGGTTCATATGTCTCTTGCTTCTTGGTGAATTGTTAGTTCCTCACTGCTAGAGACCATATCTTAATTGATTTTTTATCCTTATCCCTAGGACAGAGTCTGGTACACAGTGGGTCTTTAATAAATATTTATGGAATGAATAACATTGTGCATTTGTGTAGTTTTTTAGAGCTTACAATATGCTTCTCTATTATCTTATTTGATATCACTTTAGAAAGGCAGAAACATTATTACAATTCCCCTGTGTAAATACAGAAATGAGGCTCAGAAAAATTAAGTGACTGACTCAAGGTTCCATGGTTGGTCCACAACAAACACCTCTATGTTACATCACCCAGGGCCACTGGAGCTCTCCTGCCATCCCAGCTGCAAGAACAGCCCTCTTCTTCCCTACCTTCCTTGCCCTTGTGTACTTGCTTTTCACAAAAAATAAAACGAAAATTTGGAAATATGACAGCTTATTCATCTTATGCACATATGAATAGTTCTGAAAGGATTATGCATCTCTGTGTCCCTGAGGGTCTTCTGCCATCAGACTCTCAGGATCTTCTTTAAAGAACTATGTAATGCTATATTTCATTGCCCCCGGTGTGAACATTAACATGATAAATGTTCAGTCTAGTGAGTAGATTTCAAAACTGGAAAATGCAGAAACGCGATCTTGCGTTCTCCTGGATTTAAGCTTCCTGATAAGGCCCACAAAATGACAATTCAAAATTCCTCTGGGTTACCAACGAAAAATGATCATTGGCAGAAATTTGAAAACTCCCTTTTAATATATAAAGAAGTCTGCAATTGACAAAGCAAAAGCTGCTTCCTGAATCACTCCACACCACATCCCATACACGGCTGAATCCAGTAAGTTCCTAACTGGAACCTGATCACAATCTCAAACTTTGAGGTATCTAGTTTCAGGCAGTGAAAGAAACGCCTTTCTTATATGGGTCACTTGTGATCTTTAAAATATTTTCCTAGTTTAAGGAAGACATTTTAAAAAAGGGATTATAGCTAATAGTTTCTTTTCATAGTTAAGTTTCCACCCCGTACATGGTAATGATTTTTGAGAAATTCAGCATTCTTTAAAAAGGTACTGCTGTGCTAGACACTGAGGGATACAAAGTTTTCAGGGTTGTAGGCACTCATACTGCAGTAGTGAGGAAAGATATGCACACAAATATCCATACTACAAGAAAGCTTTCTTTGCATGAATTGATATCTATCGGCGGCAAGAACCAAAGTTCAATAATTATTACTAAAAATAAATGGCAATGATAGCTAACATTTACTAAGTGCTTGCTACATGCCAGGTACTGTGCTGACTACTTTAATACAGTAACCAATTTAATTCGAAGACTGTTATGACAGAGGTATTATAATGAGGAACCTTAGCCTGTGAGATTCAGTAGCTTGCCTAAGGTCAAACAGCTGGTTAAATGGTAGAACTAGGATTCAAATACAGAATTTTTTTTTTTGATTAGGAAGATTAGCCCTGAGCTAACATCTGTTGCCCATCCTCCTCTTTTTGCTGAGGAAGATTGGCCCTGGGCTAACATCCGTGCCCCTCCTCCTCTATTTTATATGTGGGGCACCTGCCACAGCATGGCTTGATAAGCAGTGTGTAGGTCCACAACTGGGATCTGAATCTGTGAACCCCAGGCTGTTGAAGCGGAGTGCTCAAACTCAACCACTAGCCACCGGGCTAGCCTCTCAAATACAGAATTTTTGATTCTAAAACACTGTGCTTGTTCCATTCCATCTCACGATCTCCTTCTACTGAAGCATCTCATCACCAACACAAATATTACTCTATTTTTCTTACCTATTGTCAGTGGGAATCTGCAAACTGCTGAGGGACACACAGGTGGGCTTTCAGCTGGCTGTGCTCCAAGCAGCACAGAAGAGGCCAATGGCTTGGCAATAACAAATTACAGCACAGCCAAGAGTCCAAGTCTTCACTGACCTACAGTCTTATTGCTATTCTGATTTTACCACTCTTTTCAAATAGCAATGTAGCATGAACCATCACTGTGCCTAGCTAAACATTAAAAGTTATTACCTGACCAGATATGCCATTGTTAATAAAATTTTACAAATCAACAAATTAACTGATAAAGGTTTCTACTGAGTAAAAACATTACACAAAGCTATTCAGAAAAATATTCAATAAAGCCACTGTAACTTAGAAGGCAGCAAATATCCTAGCTGAATATTTTGTTGGAATGGAGGCCCAATTCTGGGTCGGGGAAAATTTAAAAACCAAGCAATAAGTCTTTGTGACATTAGCTCAATAACTAAGAATATTCAAATCCAGAACTAATTATTAGAATCAATTAAAAATGATGTTGAAAATAACAGTGATTTGGAAAATGTTTATGATAAACATGTTCATGAAAACGTGTTTGAAACAGTGTGATCCCACTGAACCTCAACCTAAGTCCATCTTATATAAAAAATTAACTAAAAACGGACATGGACTTAAATGTGAACTATTAAACTGTAAAACTCTTAGAAAAAAATAAGAGAAAATCTTTGGGATCTAGGTCTAGGCAAAGAGTTCCTACACTAAACACCAAAAGCACAATCCACAAGAGGAAAAACAGATAAATTAGATTTAACCAAAATGAAAAACTTGCTCTGCACCAGACCCCTTTAAGAGGATGAAAAGACAGTCTTGAGATTGGGAGAAAATACTTGCAAACCACATATCTGACAAAGGACAACTATCTAGAATATATAAAGAACCCTCAAAATTTAACAGTAAAATAATAAATAATCCAATTAGAAAATGGGCAAATGGGCCAGCCCTGTGGCTTAGGGGTTAAGTGTGAGCACTCTGCTACTGGCAGCCCGGGTTCGGATCCCGGGCGCACACCAACGCACCGCTTCTCCGGCCATGCTGAGGCCGCGTCCCACATACAGCAACTAGAAGGATGTGCAACTATGACATACAACTATCTACTGGGGCTTTGGGGGGGGGGGAAGGAGGAGGATTGGCAATAGACGTTAGCTCAGAGCCGGTCTTCCTCAGCAAAAAGAGGAGGATTAGCATGGATGTTAGCTCAGGGCTGATCTTCCTCATAAAAAATAAAAAAAAAGAAAATGGGCAAACGAACAGATATTTTACTGGAGTGGATACACAGATGACAATCTGGCATGTGAAAAGATATTCCACATCATTAGCTATTAGGAAAATGTAAATTAAAACCAAAATGACATATTGCTATGCACCTATCAGAATGGCTAAAATTTAAAAATAGTGACAACACCAAACGTTGGTGAGGATTCAGAGAAACTCGATCACTCATACATTGCTCATACACAATGGGAATGTAAATTGGTACAACCACTCTGGAAAACAGTTTGACAATTTCTTAAAAAACTAAAATATGACCCAGCAATTGTACTTCTGAGCATTTATCCCAGAGAAATGGAAACTTTCATTCACACAACCACCTGTACACAAACATTTATGGCAGCTTTATTTGTAATAGCCAAAAATTGGAAACAACCCAGATGTTCTTTAAGGGTAAATGCTATGATTATACCCATACTGTAGAATATTACTCAGCAAATAAAAGGAACAAACTATTGATCCATACAACAACCTAGATGAATCTCCAGAGACTTATGCTGAGTGGAGAAAGTCAATCTCAAAAGGTTATATACGATATGATACTATTTACATAACTTGTTTTTAAAAATAATTTTATTTATTTATTTTTTCCCCCAAAGCCCCAGTAGATAGTTGTATGTCATAGCTGCACTTCCTTCTAGTTGCTGTACGTGGGACGCGGCCTCAGCATAGCCGGAGAAGCAGTGTGTCGGGTGCGCGCCCGGGATCCGAACCTGGGCTGCCAGTAGCAGAGCATGCGCACTTAACCGCTAAGCCATGGGGCCGGCCCTATATAACCTTCTTGAAGTGATAAAATTACAGAAATGGAGAACAGAAGAGTGGTTGCTAGGGTTTAGGGAGGTGGTAGAGGTAGGAGGGAGATGGTTGTGGCTATATAAAAGGCCGTCATCCTTGTGGTGATGGAAATGCTCTGTATCTTGATTGTATCAATGTTAATACCCTGGTGGTGATACTGTACTATAGTTTTGCAAAAGATTACCATTGTGGGCAGCTGGGTAAAGGATAGATGGAATCTCTCCAAATTATTTCATACAATTGCATGCGAATCTACAATTATCTCAAAGTAAAAAGTTTAACTAAAAAAATCAGAAGTATATATTTTGGTTTTTACATAAGAAAAAGAGTGATAAGATATGTATCAGAACCTTTACCCCTAGGTAGCAGTGAATCAGTGACTTTTACTTTCTTCTTTTGGACTATCTGACTTTTTCGACAACGAACCTACATTGTTTCGGCAATTAAAAAGTTAAGGAAGATATCAGCTATAAGCACAGAACTAAGCTCTAACGACGTAAGCTGTCCAAGTCAGAATACTTGGTAATATGTGAGGCCAGGGATCCCTGTCTTGATTTCGAGATTTTAAGGGGTCCAGTGACTATTGCATAGAGTGTTTAAAATGAACTATCCTTTCTTTTTTAAACTCCACATTTCAATTTTTTCCTTTCTGTATTCTATTTCTTCAGTTATCCAGTAACCTCTAATCTCTCAAGGTACTTATGAAATTGCACAGATTTCCAATTTATGGGACCTGTAGCATCAGGCTGGATCCATACATAAAGTTATGTGTATCCCGGAGAATAACACATTTATGGATAGTCAAACTAATGGAATTTGACCAGAGAGTTCCACAAGTTACACTTGGAGTGTGTTTGTCTCATGAGAAGAATGGAACTATGATTCTAATACTGAAATAACAGATTTTTCTGATACTTAGTCAATTCTAAAAGATGCTGAATGCAGGCAGATAAGTCCTGAGGGCAACGTAGGAACTCCAAGTAGGTATGCATAATTCTTTCTGAAGGGGGAGCCTAAAGGTAATAATAGTAATAATCACCTACTTTCGCTCAGTGTTTACTGGATACCAGGAGTTGTTCTAAGAGCTTAACATGTATTGACTCATTTAATCACCATAACTAGTGGTCTTCAAATTGGGGTATGTGTAATGGGGATGCAAATATTTTGCAAGACGTGCACATGCAAGAGTATTTTAAGGAACTTAGTCTCCAGACCTTAACTTTCATTTGTAACTGCCTGAGAACCTACCTACCTGCACTCATATCAGCCCTTTCACTTTACTAAAAGGCAAACTCTTTGTCCAAGACAAATCCTACCATAGCTCATTGTCTTGTACCTCGTTGTCTTTGGGGCATACAAACTTCCTGGAATCCAAAACATGTGATTAGAAATACTACTGGTTTCAGGGACATGTGCTTTAATCAGGACACCTTCAACTAGCGAGAGTCCTGTATTTTCTGTCTCATACCCATTTTTATTAAGTGTGAAGCTGACTCAGTGTTGAGACGTCCTGAACAGAGTAGAATAGACTCTTTCACATGTTATGTGGATGTTTTCTGGGAATGCTAAATTACTGAAAATACATACCTAAAATTAATGGATAACTTTTTTTCATGATTTCTCTCCATTCTCTGAGTTATTCAACAAGCTGGGTAAAACATTTTTTCAAATCATAATACATGTGAACTATCTTAGCCACAACCAATTCTCATCTTATTTCATGTTATACAATATTTATTCCTTTCTACTTCTTATTACCAAAAATAAACTTTGAAACTTGTGATGAAAAGTTTTAGATTTCAACTTTAAAATGTGTGAGGAAGTACACAGTTTTTCTCAGTTATTTTGAGAGTACATTTCTGAAGACCACTACTTATAACAACCCTATGAGGTGGATATTAATATCTTCACCCCCATTTTACAGATGTGGCACAAATGAGGTCCAGTGAAGATAAGCACTTGCCCTGGAACAAAAAGATGTGAAAGGTCACAGTTAACCTCCTAACCTGAGGAATTTGGCCCCAGAACACGAGCTCTAACCACTATACTACATTGTCTTTAGAATTTCAATTAATATTACTCAAGCCTGACAGAATCAGAACAATGTACCTCTGATACATGAGACTAGATACTAAACAGAGAATTCTGTCTTAAGGAAATGTTGGAAAATGTCTACAAAGAGGAGTTTAGCTTGTGCCTAACTATACTGGCAAAAAATTGTTAGTTTTCTAATATTGTTTTTATTATCTTCCAGAGGTGGCCAAGACAGGAATTTGGGATGCTCAAGCGGGTTCAAATACAAGGATTATCTGGGAAATTGAGAAACAAGTATGTTTTTAAAGATAAATCAGAACATGTTTATACTTCTGGTGACAGAATAACTTATGATGCGAGTATGGGAGAAGCCATGTACCGCTAAGCATCTTTAAAACTGGATGCTCTTTCCTTGTTACATGATTTCCCACACTGTGCTTCTTCCCTTACAAAACATGAGGTCTTTCCAATAAAATTTCACAAAGTTCATTTATTAAAGCATTTTTTGGGGGGAGGGGGACACACAAGGACATACACACACATACCTCTTAAAGGTAGGGTTCCAAGAATGACATTTTCCAATGACCTTGGGTTAAAATTACTTGTAAGCCCAAGTTGCTTTGCAAATGTTTAACCTCTATACTAAGTTCAAGTTTTCTTACAATATACTTTTGACTACATGGGAAGGAAAGAAGCAGGCAAGCTCCAGGGAGGATGGGAGATACTACATTCCCAGTTGACCCTGACTGTCACACTGGCACCTGCCAAGAGCTCCTCGTAGAGTGGCGGGGAGACAACTCGAGCAGCTCCTTTGGAGAAGCTGTCCCTGGCTTTCAGGTGGGCTAATTCTGTAGATCCCATTCTTCCCTTTGATGAGACTCAAGCTCAGAGTGAGGCAGGGAAGGCGATGGGAAAAGCTAGAGAGAATATGACTGCAACCCCAGGATGGTCTGCATGGCTTTGGAAAGACTGGGGCTGGTAATGCAGAGAAAGAGCCCAGGCAAGGGATCCCAGAACAGCTTTACACCCACCGTCCTGGAGGCCCTGGGCAAGTCACGCATCTCTATGGCCTGTCTTGCTCTGAAGGTCTATGACTCAGAAAATCTGAGGTGGAACGGCTTTCTCTAAATTTATTAGAAAATATTACAAGGTAGAGAAATAATCTCTTCCCCGAAAAACCACAGCCAGCATGACTGAATCTCATGCTTGCAATTCCAGCTGCACTTTTCCAAAAGTGTTTTCCATTATTTTCAGTGAGCTAATGTTCCCGTGACTATCTTAAAGACTTAGAAGAGCAGGACAATTAAATTTGAGTCTTGAAGAAAACAACAGCGAAAGCTGCACAATGGACCCAGGCGGACAATGACGCCTGGGGCTTTACTAGAAGTGGCACTCAGACAGTGCTCCACAGTCCAGGGAACCACTGCCCTAGAGTGAGCCCTCATGAAAGGAGCTCAACTGAGGCAACCACCAAGACAGAACATCCGAGCAAAGTGGTTTGAGAAAATGTGAATAAGGTTTTCTGTGGCTACACGCACCCCTACTTCTATTACGAGAAAAACTTTCTGGCTTTGGGGTGAGGGTGTGGTAGCGAAGAAAAGTGTGACTTCCACCCTCCTCAAATTTTGTTTAGAAGTAGGAGACCTTAGAGATCATCTAATTCAATTTCTCCATTTCACAGTTGAGGAAACACAAAATGAAAGAGGACCTGGCGTGCTCTAGGTCAGCCGACCACCTAGTTAGTAGGTGGCAAAATGGAGACTAGAACCCAGCTGTTTCTACCGCACATGCTACTTAAAACACCAAATCCTCCTCAGTTACACACTGGCTGTCTTCTCTCACAGATTACTAAGGAACAACAAATTCTTACTTTATACAAATGCCTAATGAAATTGCTATTTATATTATACTACTTCCATAGAGAGGTATCTTTCCCCTCAAGGGTAAGATATCAACAAAATGATTCAGTCACAGAATTCCATATAAAGAACCATAATGAACAATGATTAATTCCACTCTATTAAACTAAAGCATGTTTATTTTAGAAATGTTTCCTGCTTCATATGCTTTTTGCTTGATATAAGCCATTGACCTATAGGTGAATGCAGAAAAATCTTCATATCTCCATCTCTATCTACTCTTTAAGGCATTTAATTAAGTTAATCCATTATTTGTATAAAGTTAGTAAAACTATAGAAGAAATGTAATTTTCAAGAAATTAGCCATTATTTAAATAGGAAAGAATTGGAAAGCCATGTGAATTTCCTGGATGGTTTAGCTTGTGTATACGCATTGATAAACTTAATTCGTATACTGGGGCCCACCAAATGGAGGCTGCCCCAGCAGCCCGCCCACGGAGCAAACCTAAACCACGTCAGCCTGCACTTAGGGGAAACCTACCACACACAATCACAATTCTCCAACTCGGCTTTGGCTGAGCTCACCTGACCCTAGAAAACAGGACCTGCTGGCCTCATAAGGAAACCCCTACCTCCTGGCCAATGAGGCCCTGTTTCCACGGGGCCTCTGCTAACGCTCTAACACTTGCTCTCGCCCAAAATCCCTCAGGAAGGACGCTCCACTGCCCCAGTGCATGGATGGTTTTTCCTTCAAGAAAGGACATCAAACTCATTACGAATTGTTCTAGTTTTGTCATTTGACAGCATGTAATAGTATTAGGAAAATGCAACTGAAGCCTAATAAATAAAATAATTCCTATAGGGCAAATACAGTCAGAAAATTGGAAAGCAAATCAATAAAAGTACTCAATTTCTTTTAAGTTGAAAACAAGGGCTAGATACTGTAATGTATTAATAAAGTAGCCATGTCTTTAGGTAAATTCTTCATCTGGATTATTTTACTGGCCGGAAATGGACAAAAGGGTCCTTGATGGTGCTTTCTAATATTGATGCTTTACAGAGCAGAGGTGGGAAATGTCCTTATTTCATCAAAGGATACTTTCTCCCAGGACAGTGTCAACCAGGATTTATTCACACACATGTGAACAGTGACTTAACTGGTGTTTTAAAAAAATTTCTGAGTCACAGGCCAAAAAGTAAAAAAATAAATTTTACAAAGTTTACATCACAAAGGGGAAATAAAGACCTCATTTAATAACTACTACCTAGAGAAAAGAAACTAGTTCCACACTGTAATGAATTAGGGGATTTAAAAGGTGAATCAGATGGAGACCAGAGGGAGAAATAGGAAGAAAAAGAAATTCCAGGGCAAAAAGGACAGGAAGACAAGTCAGGGTGAGAAGAGAAACAGGAGACTAGTGGGGGGAACGAAGAGAACTAGGAGAGAAGACACAACAGAGAAAAGAAAGAGACGGGGGGAAGAGAAGAGCTTGATGTCCACGTCAGACTTTGGGAAAGTTGGTATGTTCCAACAGTTTTGAAAATGGAACCATTTTCTTGGCAATTTATTATGAATTATCGATGTGTAAAATATTTCTTTTCTACAAGTGTTAATATCATGTATATGTGTAAGGGAATAATTTAGGTTTTAGAAATTTATTTTGCAACCAGGAAGGTTATGTGCCCATGTATTAGCTATGCCTTGACATATTTCCTTTGATAATAAGAACTTACTCCATTGCATTATTTTTAATTTTGGGGGCAAGAACTTACTCCATTGCATTATTTTTAATTTGCGGGGACCTCATTCCATAACATCTAAAGGCTATATTGGAAACCTATATTAATTTTAGATATGAAACTATCTTTTCCATATCAAATCAAGCTTTTGATTTACTTAAGGGATGTTCAGGGGATAAACTTCTCTTCATTGCCTCCTCCATCCCAACAAGCTCTCAAATTTAACTTTAAAAACCTATAGAAATATAGGAAAACCTACAGGAAAAAAATTTTTTAAATTTCTAGTTGAAAACACAGGAGAAAATCTTGTGACCTTGGTTTCAGTAAAGATTTCTTAGGTATGATACCAAAAGCACAACCCATAAAAGGAAATATTTATAAACTGAACTTCATCAAAATTAAAAACTTCTCGGGCCTGGCCCAGTGGCTGAGTGGTTAAAGTTCCACATGCTCCACTTTGGCAACCTGGGTTCATGGCTTGGATCCTGGGCTTGGACCTGCTCCACTCACCAGCCATGCTGTGACGGTGTCCCACATACAAAAAAGTAGAGGAAGATTGGCACAGATGTTAAGCTCAGGTTGAATCTGCCTCAGCGAAAAAACCCCACAAAAAACAAAAAACAAAAAAACCTCTGCTCTGTGAACGACACTGTTAAGAAAAGGAAGAGGCAAGCCACAGACTGGGGAAAAAATCTTTGCAAATCATGTATCTGAAAAAGACTTGTATTCAGAATATATAAATATATCTCAAAACTCAATAATAAGAAAACACACAATGCAATTTAAAAAATGGGCTAAAGACGTGAACAGATGCTTTGCTAAAGAATATACATGGATAACAAGTAGATAAAAAGATGCTTGGCATCATTAATCATTAGGGAAATGCCAATTAAAACCACAAAGAGATACCATTATAAGAATGGCTAAAAAACAAAAACAAACAAAAAAGCAACCAAACAAAAAAACACTGACAATACCAAGTGCTAGTAAGGATATGGAGCAACTGGAATTCTCATACACTGCTGATGGGAAAGCAAAATAGTACAGCCACTTTGAAAAACAGTTTGGCAGTTTCTTATAAAATGTGAAAACATACATTTACAATAAAATGCAGTCATCTCACTCCTAGAGAAACATCCCAGAGAAATAAAGTTTTGTTCACTTAAAAACCTGTCCATGAACATTTATAGTGGTTTTATTCACAATTGCCCAAAATAGGAAACAACACAAATGTCCTTCAACTGGTGAGTGCATAAGCAAACTGTGGTATATCTATGTGATGGAATATTACACAGCAGCAAAAAGGAACAAAGTACTGGTATACACAACAACTTGGATGAATCTCAAGTATGTTACATTAAGTGAAAGAAACCAGATTAAAAATGCTATAATTCTACTCAACATTTAGGAAAAGGTGAAATGAGAAGAGGAGAAAACAATGTGGTTGCGAGGGGTGGAGAGTGAGGAGAGGGACTGACTAAAAAAGCCAGCAGGAGGGAATTTTTTGGGGTGATGGAAGTGTTCTGTATTTGACTGTTGTGGTGGTTACATCACTGTATGCATTTGTGTAAATCACAGAACTATACATAAAAAAGTGAATTTTACTGCAGGTAAATTTTTAAAAAGTGAAAACATGGGTTAGCCATTGCTCCCAACTCTCCAATGATTTTTATTAAAAATTTTAAGAGGTTCTGCATTAAGTGGTTGTAATGATCCATAGGAAGAGACATCATATTTTGGACTTTAGCCTGGTAATAAATTTTTAAAATATTTTCAATTATTTAAATTTTTTAAAAAGTATTGAATGTGTTAACTAGAGGTAAGGTACTATTATAAGTGATAAAAATACAGACATGAGCAGAACTTGTTTTTGGCCCTCTACAGTATTAGAACTAGAAGGGGCTGTCCAAAAAGGAAGTGAGCCAAAGGTATTTCTCAGTAGCAGCACTTGAAATGATATAATCAATGATGTTGATGTCCACACAAGCACAATGACCTTTGTGACTTTTCTGCCCCTTTCCTCTGTGGTGCTGATGATGACTCCGAATTGCTCTGCTAATCAGCTCAGCAGGGCAACTGTATGAAGAAAATGAAGCAGCCTGTGGCAGGTCAAAGAGTTCCTCCCATGGCCAGCGAGGAAATGCAGCTACGCTCTGTGCTCCACGCAGGCTGGCTACAGAAAGGCATACGTTTATTTCATTAAAAGTTATTTTATTACCTAGGGGAAACCAAATGTCCAGTTGAGCTCTCTAACACGAATCATATTTTATCGAAATGCAGGTGTACTTTTGAACTACAGCAGCCACTTGATTAACTTGTCCAATGACTAAACTCATGACCCTCTATATTAAATGTAGTGATCTTCATGCCAAAGAATCTAACCTGGAGCTAAGTTAGCCACTAACTTAGGGGTATGTACCCAACTTGGGAGTATGTTACTCTTCATGAAAAAGTAACCACCTCCGTGTCTGTGAGTGGAAGTCTCCAGGGAAACACCGAAGGAATAAAAGACATATGTAATTTCTTTTATTTGGCCACTTAGGAAGGGGGTCATCAACATGCATACCTCTGATTCTCAGGTGACAGACAAAAATGACAGAACACTGAGGTGGCTGAAGAATAATTCAGAAACATTTCATCTGGAGGAAAGGTACTTAGTTCCCTCATGAGAGTTGGAAAGCCTATGTCTGAGGATGTTATTTGCCCATATCTTAGGGTTGTGCTGACATGCAGGATGGAAGAGGACCAGAGAGGAGTCTTGGTGATAAGAGAGGAAGGAATAGGAACATTTTTGCTTCTGAGACAAAAGGGGAAAGAAACTTTGGACTGACATACAGTTTTGAGAAATGACAAGTGCTTAGAAAAAGCATAGCCCCAAATGGGCAACATATGTATGAAAAGACTCTGCTATATAGTAAACCTCAGTCATTTTTCCCTAGGTGAGGAAATATGGTAAGAAATGAATTCTTAGAGGAAGAGGGAAGACACAAAACACCCGCCATCTTGATGTGAAAGAATCTCATTAATTTATAGTCACACTACGTCCTAGAATAAGCTGTCCAAAAATACCAAAGTTCTCTTCAAGCACATGGTTATCACCTCTGGCTGCACAGTAGAATCACTTTAAACACTTTTAAAACAATTCCATCCCCAGTGATTCTAATTCCGTTGATCAGGGTTGCGTCCAGGCATCAATAGTTTTAAAAGTTCCTCTTGTGATTCTATTGAGTAGCCAGGGCTGTGAACCACTGCTTTAGGAAATTTGATTTGGTTACGAGGATCAGCTGAGGCCTTCAGTCATGCATATATATTTAAAAGTGTGCCACAATTCAACAATGTTGACAAAAAAATCTTAAATAAAGAGATGGACAAGAAACAAATTTTTACATTATGAAATAATTCCTGGATTCATTCTTTAAAAGTGGTCCTTTAAATAGTGGCTATTTTATAATTCACTAACTTGATGCTAAGCTGGGGTTAATTGGGGATAGGTATTCAGCAACCATATTCCTTCTACCTTGGCTAGCAAAAGGGAAGATATAGTACCTCTGAGATGATAATATGAGCCAACTGAGAACTATGATTTGATTTGTATTCTTTTTTCACCTGACATTTTAGGAATATATCTAAGTGTAAAAAGTGAGGTCCATCTGTATATCCATATGGTTGTGTTTATACATAAGTGATGATTTCTCTAACTTATTTTTATGGTAAAATCCCTTGCATCTATAGAGTAAAACCACAATAGTTCCTGTTTATAAAGCTCCCCTGAATAGACACAGCCACCATAAGGTTCTTATTTCTCATAATATCATAATGTCTTCCAGTTTTTAGGGGATGCTCCCTTTAAACAAATCTTGGAATCTTTGAAAAGCTTTACTAATTCTCTTTGTGTTTTTCTATATATCTCTAACTGAGCCCAAAATGTGAATATGCAAGCAACCTTGATTAGAATTCATATTTAGGACCAAATTAACCAGTTAGGTTGACCAGAGCTTATAAATACTTGCATACTTTTAAGTGTGTAGCGTGAAAAAAACTCTACCCAATGGGGTATTGAAAATAGCAGGTGGGAGACTAACAGCCTTTTGAAATGAGCCATTCAAAAGGCTGGCATTAAAACTACTTACACAGGGGCGGCCCCGTGGCTTGGTGGTTAAGTGTGCGCGCTCCGCTGCTAGCGGCCCGGGTTCTCACCCGGGGTGTGCTCCGACGCACCGCTTCTCCGGCCATGCTGAGGCCGCGTCCCACATACAGCAACTAGAAGGATGTGCAACTATGACATACAACTATCTACTGGGGCTTTGGGGCAAAAAAAGGAGGAGGATTGGCAATAAATGTTAGCTCAGAGCTGGTCTTCCTCAGCAAAAAGAGGAGGATTAGCATGGATGTTAGCTCAGGGCTGATCTTCCTCACAAAAATAAATAAATAAATAAAACTACTTACACATGTGTATGAAATAACAGTATGGAGCTTTTGGATAAATGGGGTACACATGTAGAATCTAGAAGCCCAGTCACCACAGCAAATGAGGTGGGTCCCACGGTCCAAGGTTTTCCTTTAAAACTGAGCACTTTTCTGCTGGCATGAAGGTAGCAGGGTAATAGATTCTTAATGCAGGAATTATTATTATGATTTTATGAAAGGAAGAAATAACACAAACTACCTATGACTTGGTGAAATGTTCTTTGTAAACCAGCTGTCACCTTCAGGATACATAATTTTCTTTTCTTTTTTATTTTTTGAGGAAGATTAGCCCTGAGCTAACATCTGTTGCCAATCCTCTTCTTTTTGCTGAGGAAGATTGGCTCTGGGCTAACATCCATGCCCATCTTCCTCTACTTTATATGGGATGACGCCACAGCATGGCTTGACAAGCAATGCGTCTGTCTGCACCCGGGATCCGAACCTGAGAAGCCCGGGCCGCTGAAGCAGAGCGTGCAAACTTAACTGCTATGTCATGGGGCCGGCCCCACAGGATACATAATTTTTATTTTGATAATTATGCTCATATCCTTAATACTTCTGGTCAAAAGTTACTGTAAAACATCTATGGCATGAATCAAAGAAATGGTGATATTTAAAAAAAATTTTTAAAGTTGGAAATAGAGCTCAGTTAAGACTGATTATTCTAGTACCTTTTTAAAATGTGATAGTAAATGTAGACCTCATATTTCAAAGGAGCTAAAGAAGCATGCTTCTAAGCAAATAATATTTCCTTCTTATCAAAAATCATCTGCTTTTTATGGCATCGGAGATAACAACCATCAAATTAGGCAGGGGAAAAAAAGATCACAATGGTTATGACAGTCTCAAACAACGGTTCTCAACTTTTGGTGTGCATCAGAATCACCTGGAGAGCTTGTTGAAACACAGGCCTCTGGGCCTCACCCTGGAGTTTCTGGCTTGGGGCACAGACATTTCCACTTCTGACAAGTTCCCAGGTGATGTTGATGCTGCTAATCCAGGCAACATATTTTGACAAAACATACTTTAAGAACTGCTCATCTAATATAATCCTTTAGCAATGAACTAGTTGGTAAAGAAGCTACAAGTTCAAGCACTCCTGAGATTCAGTAAAAATTCTTTCTTTGAATCATTTTCTAGACACCTTTGACCCTGTCAGGTACTGCTGCCAACATGTCTGACCCTGAACAATAAAATCCACCTATACCTTTTTAGAGGCTTAAACTGCTGCTGAAAAATTGTAATTTCATAAATATAGCCAGTCAAACATATACATTCTAAACTACTAGATTAAACTTGAACCTTTCTAAACATTAAATAAAACCACAAGGGCAAGAGTTCTCCATTTATTCTTCTTTCAAAACCACAGGCAACCTAATTCTACAGATTATGGAACGTACAACAGGTCATTCTCACAAAATAAACCCCAAGGGGTGAATTATATCTCTTCAAACTAGGTGGTGTTTTAAGTCAATAAGGGTAAGTCTTTGACTATCATGCTGACAAGCAGATTTTGTGACATTTACGGACCCCACAGAAACAGAAACATGTAACAATAAATTTAAGGGTATAAAAAATGGGTGTGTCTGTGTGCCATCTTTTAAAGTCTCCCTAGAGAAAATTTGTTGGAACTTGACTATAACTAAAAAGTTATAAAAGTCTCCCAGGCTACCCTGGGAGACTCTGTTTCCAGAGCTGCATTCAGAAATATGGATGCTGTGCACTGCTCGGGGCCTTCATAGCTGGCTCCTGCCTCACATAGATACTATGGGCCATCTTCTCCAAGACGTTTCTGGAAATGAATAATATCTTACTGATAGAAGAGACTAAAAACCTTAAGTAACTACCATCCGTAAGCTATAAGTTTAATGAATGAGTTTCCTCATCTGTAATGATAAAAAAAATTTTTCTCCCTAACAGGATAGAAGAGCTCCTGTAAGTTTTTGCTATACTATATTTGTAAATTCTTGCCTATGAGTTATATACAAGTACTAAACCGTATTTACTTTTTTGTGTGTGTGTGTGAGGAAGATCAGCCCTGAGCTAGCATCCATGCCAATCCTCCTCTTTTTGCTGAGGAAGACTGGCCCTGAGCTAACATCCGTGCCCATCTTCCTCCACTTTACGTGGGACACCGCCACAGCATGGCCTGACAAGTGGTGCGTCGGTGCACGCCCGGGATCCGAACCCGGGCCGCCAGCAGTGGAGCACGCGCACCTACCTGCTATGCCACGGGGCCGGCCCCAGCAGTATTTACTTTTTGCATGTGCAGCTTCAGTAAATAAAACAGAATGGATTCTATTTTATGAATTCTACGCAACATACTTTATTCTATCATATAGGACTCAGTTTAACAATAATGTTCTTGGCTTGTTATAAAAAACATAATGAAGAATCAAGAGGCTCTTATGTTTTGCAACTCCATTCTAAAGATTCAGTGGAACTAAAAATGTCTAGAAGCATGCCATCCTTGTATAATTATACTGTCAGAACATTATGTACATAGTACTTTTTCGAAGATGAAAAGGGAAGATCATAAGATATTGGCACAGTTCTTTTTCAGATAGCCTTAGATTTAAATATGCCATGCCTCATACTCTAAAGTAGTGGTTCTCAATCAGAGGTAATTTTGTCCCCAGGGCATCTGGCAAAGTCTGGAGACATTTTTAATTGTCACAATGGGAGGGTGCTACTGGCATCTAGTGGGTAGGGGCCAGAGATGCTGCTAAACATCCTACAATGCACAGGACAGCCCCCCACAACTAAGATTTATCCAGCACAAAATGTCAATTGCTGCTGCTGAGAAACCCCGCTCTAAAACATCCAAGAGAAGATATTAATAATAAAAATAACAAAAAGATGTGATGCAATATAGTAACATAGTCAGCTTGACCATCCCAGTAAACATTCTATTATTTTCTTGTGTTAATGTATATAAAAAGTCCACTTCCTAGAGAATTTTTTTTGACTAATTTTTATTAGTGTAACTAATAAAACTAAACTGGCATGTAGGCTTCAAGGAGGCAACAATTAGGGTGCAGAGGCCAAGCTACAAGATCTTAGCCCCAAACCAAGAAATCTTCCTGGTTACTCCCTAAGCTACCTACGGAGAGATCCTTCTACACAAATACAGTCACGTGCAGCATAATGACCTTTCGGTCAACAACGAACCACATATATGACAGTGGTTCCATAAGCTTGGTACCATGTAACCTAGGTGTGAAGTAGGCTATACCATCTAGGTTTGTGTAAGTATGCTCCATGATGTTCGTACAACAACAAAATTGCCTAACGATGCATTTCTCACAATGTATCTTCATCGTTAAGCCACGCATGACTATATACATGGAAGATAAGGGGTGCCAAGTACAGTCAGACTCTTTTAAGAGGCTGGCATTGAGAGATAAGATTAAAATCTGCCCAAAGTATAACAGTGGGCTTTCAAAGAATACTGTTAGGTTTCCAAGGACATAAATTAACCATCAACATATCTGCTGGATAATAATAAACGGTGGCATATAACCTGTTTTATATGAAAGGCGATCCATTGTTCTCCATCTTTATTGTTGACAAAAAAGAGAAAGTCTTTTTTAATTGCATCAGTGTGGATTAAGATTAAGTAGAAGACAGGCAGAGATTGTGAAAAATGTCAGATTGTAAATTGTACTAAATAATCTTCATCTCTTGAAAATGTTTGAGATCAGAAGAAGGACCTTTGGTTGGCTTAGGTGACGGCCCATCTTGAGAGAGGACTGTGGAGCATGGAAGTGGTCTGGAGTCTTGCAACTTTTTTCTAAAATGAGGGAGCATCAAATGAGAGGTTAGATATCAGCAAGACTAACGGATATACCATTGGCTGTTGACAGTGCCTAGAATAACGTCTTCCTCATGTAAGATGCTCAATAGACACTTTTTGAACAAATAAATGAAGAATGATAGAAATACGTGACTCTATCTTTTGCAAACACAGACCAAAACCAATTTATATTCTTAACTCATACTTCAGGACAGCAGTATGAGCCAGTGTCAAATGGATTGCTTTGGTAACCATGGTAGGAAACCATACACATGTATCCCCAAATAGGACCAAGCAAGAAAATTCAGTCCATGCCTTAGTCGGGTAGTAACTGACTGGTGAAAAGTGGTAACATTCCATATCTGTTCTCACAAGCCTTCTAGCTCCAAGGCAAATAAAGAATTAGCTGATATTGCCCAAGAAATGACACAGATTCTAATTATTCATGAACCCATATACTGTCTCCCTGCCACCTCAACTGCTTCTTGCCAGTTGGGGAACAGGACAAGGTATCTACCTTTCAAATCTTACCAGCCTTACAGCCTTCAAATCAATCAGCCTTTCTGGGATTGGTAGCAGGAGATCTAAACTGGATTTCTCAAAATGTGGGCCACAGATTACCTCTATCGGTATCACCCATGGTACTAACTTCAGATTCCTGGGCTCGGCCTCTCACTATAGAACTGGAATTGTTCAGTGGTAATTCCGGGAATCTGCATTTTAACATGTTCTCTGGGTGATTTTGATGAAACCCTCTGTAAAGGGTTAGTATGCTCAGGAAGACTTGGAGCCCTAGTTATAAAAAATGTTTTCTTCCTCTAAGCTAGTTTATGAGACCTTTAAGAATAGTGGCTAGTTTATTTCAGCAAAAGGGTAAAGGTTAAAAGAGGCTGTGGAAGACCAAAGTTGAGACAGTGTTAATTTTTTGACGCCTTTAATTTCTCACACGGTGAATTCAGGGTTGCTTGATCCATCTCCTCCAAGCTTCTACTCATTTCTAACATGCCACGGGAATCTTTGATAGAGATTATACTACACCATATGTGAATTCATTATACTTTAATAAAATGAAAAAAAGAAAAGAAAAAACTACATCCATGTCTATTTTATTCTAAGTTCTTTTTAAGTAATGGACATACCAAACCTTGATTTTTTTTTAGGTTACCATAAGAGTAATGAGCTATAGAATCTGTAAAATGGCAGTAACAGCTCTCCCCCACAAGTCTAGGCTTGACCATGGAATTAATTATTGTTCTGAAGTATGAATATAGATATCTAATGTTTTGGGAATTCACATAATCTCATATAAAATAATAGAACTCCACAATGAAGAGAAAATCAGACGGTTTTGGAAGACTGTCTGGTTCCACACCCTTACAAAGATTTTTAATAACCAGAAGTGATATTGGTTGTTTCTATCCAAAAATAAAAAATCTACTCTTTGTGGATATGATAAAATATTTCTTTTGATTTTTCATGAACTATAAAATAAATTCTTCCACAAAGTGACAACATAAATACCACTTCAACTGCAACCAAGGACATAAAGAACTTCAAACGCAGTATTCATACAATCAGTCAGTCAACAAATGTTTACGAAGCAACTATGTGCTGAATTAAGGATGGCCACAAATTCTTTGCCATTCATCTTGTCCAGAGGTGCTGGCTATTTCCTCTCCCCTTGGATCTGGGCTGGCTTTGTGACTGCTCGGACAGATAGAAAGCATCAAAAATGACCCTCTGCCACTTCCGGGTGTAAGTTAGCCTAAAATGGCCTGGCGGTGTTCACTTTGGCACTCTCAGAAGCCAGGCACCACGCTGTAGAGAAGTCCCTGTGAGACTGCCGAATGCTGAGAGGCCTGTGGAGAAAAGCCTGGGAGGATGAGGGCCATTCTGCACATCTCAGCCTCAGCTAAACTCGCAGCTGAACGCTGCTCAGAGCCCGTGGCCACACCCTGTGGAGGAGAAGAGCCACTCAGCTGAGCCCAGTGAATAAATAATAAATTGCTGCTGTTGTAAACCACTGTGTTTTGGAGTGGTTTGCTATGCAGCAACAGAAAACTCAAACAACCACTATGTATTATGTTAGTCACTGTTCTAAGTCTCAGCACTAAAACAGAAGAAAATGTAGACAAAGTTTCTATATTTGCTCTGGATTAATCAACCGTTGACTAAAATACAGGGAGGTTGATACTAAAGGGTGTATTTCTGGTGGGCATTTCATTTCAATGAGAACTGTTATTTTCTCCACAGTATACTCTGAGACTTTGAAAAGTTCATTTATTTTCTCCATTTTTAGCTGTTCCAACTGAGAAGTAGGTCTAAACATATTATTACTAACATAATGTTTGTATCCTAAAATGCTGAGATGATATGGTTATCAAACCAGTATGTAATCTTTTTTAAAAAAGCCCAATTCTAAGTTATAAACAGAATCAATCAATACTGCTGGTGTAGCCAGCTATTATACTATTGACATGCTGTCTTAGAGTCTGATTAAATGAAACTGAATAAAAAGTCCTTATTGTTCCTAATGAACTTACTTCATTCTGTGTTCTTTACATTCCAAGTTAACTCTTGGGGATGAAGGTCATCTTGTAATTCCTCTACTGGGAATGTTCTTCTTCTCCCCTTTCCATCTGCCTCAATCTTCCTTATCTTAAATACACATTGCCTGGCACTAACTTTTTATGCTACAAACTCTTTGAAGGCTGAATCCAGCTATGTAGGCTAAACACCTACTTGTTGTTTAACTGCTTTTATTTTTTGAATCTTGTTGCTGCCCTGAAACACTCTAAGCGAGGTGCAAACATTTCTGCTTCTCAGATTGTGAGAGAGAGACGACTTTGGTCTTTTTCTCAGCATCTACTTCTTAAAATACCATGCATCACTGTTTGGGAGCTCACTTGGATAATAGCAGAGAGACTTTCTCCACGGCGGTATGTTGCCATTTGCTTGGAAACTTGAACAATGTGTGAATGTCTGGTTTTCCCAAGGTCTTTGTATGTCAACCCAGAGCTATCCCAGCAGCCACTCGTCTTTCAAAGGACGCAAATTTCAAAACACAGCAGTCTGTGACCTTGGGAGACCTAGCCAGAATTTGCAAAAACGCTTATATAAGCATCCTCTGGCCAGCCTTGTACTGAAAGGCCTAAGTAAATGAGAGTTTGATTTCTCACATGGAACAGCAAAGGGTCTTCCGACAAGAGGCATCTCCTGTCTGAACCACGATTTAAAAACTACCCTTTGTCTGTACTATATCCTTAACTGTATAGGACACAATGCCAGGCAAGAAACAACTACAGAGCTAAAAACACTGACTAAGTCTGCATAATGCCCAGGCTGCATAATGGTCTCATTAAACAACTTTATTAATGACCTGGAAACTTGAGTGGACATTACATTAATAAGTTCCTCAGATAGTACTAAATGTGGAGATGGTAGGAGAGACAGAGCTTAGGCCAAACAATATTAATGGATCCGTGGAGATTAGAAATATGGACAGTAAAGTACACCATGAGTTCAAATCTGGCAAAATACAATGAAGTACAAGCATCCAGGAAAAATAACTCAGAAGGTCAACTCAGAAGGTTGACCTTAAAAGCATGTCAAAAGCAACTGCTGGATATTGAAACCCATGGAATAGACAGGATTTTGCAATACAACAGAAATGGCAAAGCATAAAGTCTACGTCAAGCTGCCCCATGAGAGGGCCTCAGCAAATGCTGACAGCAGTCCAAAGAAAAACAGGTGAGTGGGCCGGCCCCGTGGCTTAGCGGTTAAGTACACGTGCTCCGCTGCTGGCGGCCCGGGTTCGGATCCCGGGCGCGCACCGACACACTGCTTCTCTGGCCATGCTGAGGCCGCGTCCCACATGCAGCAACTAGAAGGATGTGCAGCTATGACATACAACTGTCTACTGGGGCTTTGGGGGAAAAAATTAAAAAAATAAATAAAATTAAAAAAAAAAAAAAAAAAACAGGTGAGTAAAAACAACTCAGTTCTTGGGTCCAAGATTGTGAGCACCTGGACTTCTGCTTTGGATTTAAACATTCTTTCAGAAAGATGAAAAGCACGTGAGAGGCCTTTAGAGGAAAAAGTTTTTTACAGAAATCGGCATATGAGAGATTAAAGGAATGAGACAGACAAAACTCTGTTGAGCATGACAAAAAGAGGTATTTAACTCTGATCAAAATTACTGTGTACAGGGGCTAGCCCGGTGGCACAAGTGGTTGGGTGTGCAAGCTCCGCTGCAGCGCCCCGGGGTTCGCTGGTTCAGATCCCGGGCGCACACCGACACACCGCTTGTTGAGCCATGCTGTGGCGGCGTCCCATATAAAGTAGAGGAGGATGGGCACGGATGTTAGCTCAGGGCCAGTCTTCCTCAGCCAAAAAAAGGAGGAGGATTGGCAAATGTTAGCTCAGGGCCGATCTTCCTCACACACACAAAAAATTACTATTTACATGTTAAGGGTGTTCCAGTCAAGCTAATTAACAAATATATTTTTTAGTTATACATATGGCAGTGAAAAAGTGAATTTACAGGAAGTATCAGCTCTGTACAAAGCCATGTAGTTGAAAGGAGACTCAGGATCACAGAATTTTAGAGAAGGAGGGATCTTAGACATGATCCAGTTGGTGTCTTTCAAAGTGTGGTCTGAGGGCCACCTAACTCAGAACTGCCTGGAGAGCTTGTTCAAAATGAAGACTTCTCAGCTCCTACTTAGCCCTCCTGGAACCTAATACCCAAAGGGGAGTGGCCTGAGAAGCTTACAGAGTTGAAGAGCCTCTTTCTACAGATAAGGAAACTGAGCCGAGAGAGATAAGTTGCCCAAGGTCAGGCACCAAGAAGTCCTGGTTCCTGGTCCAAGGCCACCACCACTCTGGGACGAAACTCTCCCCAAATCTATGAATTGCCTTTAAAATCATATTGTGCAAATTTTCCAAGAATTTAATTCATATTCTAGATGTCGCTTCATTTAATTCTTGGGTAATAAGGGAGGGAAGATGAAAGAAAACAGAGAACAGAGATTGGGGTAGGAAGCAGAAAGGGAAAATTCAGACAGGCAGGGGCAGGAGTCAGAAACGACTTACTAGCCTTAGCCTCTGATTAAGATGACATAATATCTACATGTGTAAAGTTAAATCACAGTCTGAACAGAAAGGCCTTCAGTCCACCCTACCCCCCCAAAAAAAACCCATACACTAAAAAGAAGAAAGACTGAGAGATACTGGCCCTAACAAAACCCTGAGGCTACTAAGTGGGTTTGCTTTAATCCCACGGGCCTTGTTCACGTTCATCTTGAAAGAGGGGCCAGGTGGTCTTAGGAATGGCTGTGCCTTCCTTGGGCCTACTTCTGAATCTGCCATCTCAGAAGAGATGGATGTGAGATGGGAAGATGGAGATGTTCCCACTGGGCCACCACACGGGGATGGTACTGTGATGCTCCATTCTCCCAATCCTAAATTATTTCTAAATACAAAGTGCCATGTAAAGCAGAAAAACACAGAACCACATGATGCTCTGTATTCAAAGGTTTTTCTTATAGTTTCTCAACTCTTTCAGACTTCTTGTTTTAACAACTTAAGAACTGCCAACAAGGGTTTTAAAGAATTTAAACCGAACCTCTCCTTTCCTATGCCCATAATCATGTCAGTTTTAGAATTCCATCACCTTTTTAGATTCCCTGATTTATAACGGCTTTTAACTTCTGTCTTTTTTTACATTGACTAACAGGAAAGGAAATGATTTTCAAAAAAATAATAAAGCTTCCATGGAACGAGACCTTACAAAAGGAAGAGAAGTTCAAATAAATTTTCATCCTTCCTAACATGTAAGCTTCCTAAAAAATGTGAAATCTCTGCCTCATTATCATAAACTTTTTGTTCCTATAGGGTGAAAGACACAGGGATGAGAACCAGAATGTGGCCTGTCTCTGTAACCATTTTGTGGCAGCAATTGGCATGTTCTGGATAGTTCTCTTGTCTCATTGGGAGTCTACGTTGCATTAATGCATGATTGCTTTTCAAATAACAGACTAGTATCATGGTCTCTTTTAGTGAGAATTGGCCAGTGAGTGTTTCAGGTTGGCCCTTTCTGGTCTGACAGTTTCTAATCCTGTAAGGGGAATCCGGGTTTGCCACCAAGGCAAACCAAAAGAGAACTAACATGGATCAATCAAATAAATCATGAAAAATATAACAGGTTAAAATAGCCTTATATAGGGGCTGGCCCTGTGGCTTAGCGGTTAAGTGCTCGCCCTCCGCTGCTGGTGGCCCGGGTTCGGATCCCGGGCGCGCACCGACGCACCGCTTCTCCAGCCATGCTGAGGCCACATCCCACATACAGCAACTAGAAGGATGTGCAGCTATGACATACAACTATCTACTGGGGCTTTAAGGGGAAAAAAATAAATAAATAAAATAAAAAAAAACATAGCCTTATATAAATGCAGCTTTATGAAAAAATCATTATTATAAAAGAGAATCAAATGTTTGACATGCATAGATGAGATGATTTAAAAAAAAAAGAAATTGGGAACTGAACTTCAAAAGAAGGATGCATTCCCAAAGCACAGATTTTACTAGTTTTCAGAAAATAGAAAGCTCACTTTATTATAATTTGCCAAATTTATTGGCTATAGAATGGAGTTGCAAAAGGATTTCTGGAATATGAAACAAGATCCATACAGAAAATAGTGGAAGGAAGATTATGCATTCAAGTTACATTTTAGAGTGAAAAGGTCTCTGGAAAATAGATTTCAAAGAATAAGTTAATACAAAGGAAGAAGGCCCCTGATTTCTTATAAAGGCACAACTCTGACGCATCTTCTCTGTTCCCAGAGTGCAGGGAGCAGATTCAGTAGCAGAAATCTTTGCCTGTGTTTTGGAGCGCCCTGGGGGGAGCAGCAAAGGGCTCTCCACAGTCTGCCCGGAGGGCCCAGGGGGCTTTCCAATTTAGAGCTCTGGTCCTCCTCTGCAGGATAAACAGCTCCGGATTCTTCCTTAATGACAACAGCATATCAGCTCCTTTTGAGGTTACAGCATACATAAACAGGATATATGCCTCATATTTTCCAGTTGTGGAGGAGGAAAGGCAAAAAAAAAAAAAAAAAAAAATAGGCCCCCACAAACCTTTTTCTGCAATTAATTGTAGAAGACGACTTGCTTTGACTTGCATGTAAGACAGAAAAAAGGAAAGGAGTACCACAGTATGCAAAACGTCCCCAGAAAGGAAACAGGAAAACCATTCCTGCTCTGTGTGTGAGCCCATGGGTGGGCAATCAAAGGAAAGAAAAGTAATGCTGACCTCTAGGGTTTTAAAAGAAAAGGGATGCAAGCTCAAGAAGAGTCAATGAGTAGAAAGTGTCCTTAATAAAGTCTTCCTGGGGCCAAAACGCACAGAGGCATCAAATGGGAGGTCATGCCCTGCTCTGAGAGTTAAAGTGAAGACTGGCTGTTGAGTCAGCAGGGAGACCAGCAGGCTACTTCCCAGGAACCCTTGAGGTCAGTGCCTGGTCGGGAAACTTTCTGGCCTTCGAGAAGCCCCAACAAAATGCACCAAATGAAGATATTTGCTCACAGAATTCACTTTCTTGCACTCTTTTCCCTAATTCTTTATTTGGTTTTGGACTAAAGGTCTAAAAGAAAAACCTCAAGATTTCTGTTCTCTTGACATAGGCCTACAAGTCTCCTCTCTCACCTCCCCTATCCCAATATTTTCCAGGAGGCTGCTGATGAAAGTTACTTCATTTGTATTTAAGTGAGTACTTTAGTGATGTGAAAGCATGCTTCATTTTGCTATCAGTCAAGGGTCAGCAAACTTCTCCTGCATCATTCAAAACACTGAGTTGACAAACTCAGCCACAAGAGAAAATTACAAACCAGGTACGGTAGGACCACAGGTAGAGGAGAAGCCAGGAAGCCAGCCAGAGACAACGCTGTTATTTGAGTCCCAAGCTTGAGTCAAGGGGAGCTCTCAGAGCCGTGCGCAAGTTTGAGTCTGCATTTGGAAATGCAGGATCCAACTAGGGCAGGTGGTATTGAGAAAATGGTCTCCCATCAATTCTAGGCACATTCCATTCCCAGCTGAATAATCCATGGGTCTGAAAGATCTTGGCATATGAGATTTGAAATGGCTAAGATCAGTGGACCTTTAATTCTGAGCTTACTGCCTAGTGCTTTGCCCTAAAATATGGTCCATGCAACACTCAAGAGAGTGGTAAGTCCAACTTGCTCATCTGGAGGAACGACAGTCCTAAGACAGAGAGGACAGTTTTATCCTGACGTGCTAATTAGCTTGCCACAGGGAAGGACAGTCCTAATGAACCTTTGCAGGTAAGAGTTCTCTGTACTTCAGTTTCAGTCTGTGGATCAAGATATCAAATTATAAAAATATAATTAATTAGCTGATATGGCAAAGCCCCCCTGAAGACACCTGATTAATAGGTCATTTGTTCACACCTGGGAAATAATGCAGTTCGGTGCCCAGTAAACCTTGACCCCCTCTCCAAGTTGAAAATTTTCATGGAGAGCTGGCCCTGATGACCTAGGGGTTAGAGCTTGGCACACTCTGCTTCAGTGGCCCAGGTTTGGTTCCCGGGCGCAGAATCACACCACTCATCTGTCAGTGGCCATGCTGTGGTGGCGGCTTGCATGGAGGAACCAGAAGAACTTCCAACTACACACAACTAGGTACTGGGACTTTGGGGTGGAAAAGGGAATTAAAAAAATAAGAAAGTTGTCATAGAGACTCTCTTCAGGAGGAAATCAAGAGCCAGTGGCAGCTAATAGAAGGAGACCAGGTCAGGAAGAAGATGACGTCAAGAGCTGAAGTCAGACATGGATCTGACTTCATGGAAAGCTAGACGTGGATTGTTTGAGAAGGAACAGTCTTGGCCAGGATAGGGCAATTTTGAAGCAGGATGAGAGAAGGCCTGAGCATGGACGAAGAAAGATCTGTTCAGGGTCAGCCTCCAGGGCCACCGGCCCCAGCACATCAAAGATGGGGCTTGGCTCTGACTAGAATCAGAAGTATGAAGACTCACACCCTCAGGTTTCCTGAACTTCCTCTAGCCCATGTTCCAAGTAAGTTTTAGTGGATGCTCTGAAATGGACCGGGCTTATGAAGAGGAAACAATATCCACTCTGACTGCTTTTCTCAGATGGGGACAGGTTACAGCAAGATGGGAGAGGCAGATAGTCTTAGCAGGGGTCGAACATCTACTAAGGCAGTTCTCCCCCAGGGAACAGGAGGTTATGGTCCCTGTTCCTACTTGCTTCTTGACCTGTAAGTTTCTCCATTATATCCAGCTAGTTGTGTAGCAAATCCAGGCTCTTAATTAAAAGATGGAGTGGGTAAAAGAAAATTAGGATAAAATCTGTTCCCTTGCCCCACAACTTCCCCAACATACATCGATAGTGATATGTCTGAAATAGGGGCAATTATAAGGACTCGACATAAAAAGGAAGTTTGGAAATGCTAGTCCAACCATAAGAAGAGTAGCTTCTCTTTAAAAACAAATAGACAGACAAAAGTTTTTTATTTAAAAAAAATGGCATTACATAAGAAAGAGTTTAATAAGGAAAATCACACAGAGAGAAAAACCACAATATTCCTGATATGAAATCTTTACTCGTAGGCAACTTTTGATGGGTTTGGGGCAGCATCTTATTACAACCCCACGCATTCTCTTAAATTGGCACAAAGTTAATCGTTAAGTTATATGCCTTGCAGTGTACTTAGGTTGAAGCTTAAACTGATTAGGAGAGCAAAGCAACACGATTTAAAACTCTACTCCCAAGAAAAAGCAGAGTATTCAAAATCAGCACTACCGTGACAATGTGCTTTTGATTCACTGGTTAGAAGAGAGCAATCATTCCCGCCGTCTCCTATCAGTTTTACTCCTCACATTCTTTTAGTATTATGATCAACTTCCCTCAAAAATTTGCCAGGGAGAAACAATTGACACCCTCTCCCCCCTCAAAATACTAATTTCAATCAACATCCTAGAACAACATTCAATGTTTCTCACATTAATGGGATTCTGATCCATGTTCTGACCCTAACAGGGGTGAGCAAAGAGCATCGAGTGCTAGCCTTTGGTAATAATTATCCAAAGCCATGGCTTTCTTTCTGCATATCTTATGGCAATGCCATGTGTGCATCCATAATCAGATGCTGTTAATTTTTAATGCATGAGTTTTCTATTTGAGGATCAAGAGAGTTAAAAATTGTGTTTGAAATGAGAAAAATTTCCCATGTACCATACACTTGAACTATCAAATCAGATTTTTTTTTGTTTGCCAAAATGAGCAAATTCCTTTATAGCTTTGGGAATTCCTTTATAGCTTTGGAGCCCTCTATATCTCATGTCCAGGGCAGATATCACTCCCCTCTCTCATGGCAAATCCACAATTTCTCCTTCTAACCTCGCAAATGGACTGGTTTGCCACTCCCTCCCCCTCCCTCAATTCTGAAACTTCTGGCAGAAAAGAGATCTATCAAAACAGGTTACTTGTATTTTTATTGGTTCCTCCAGACCATGACGACATTTCCTGAAAGGCAGTGCCAGGAAACTATTAATGTCTGTGAAAAAGAAGTTTGAGTTCTTAAGAGCATAAACTGTCTGGTGCCCCGGCAGACTGCAGTCTGAAGGAACCACTGGTCTTTGGACTGTGACACCGATTCAACCGGCTGCTATATCAGAATGCCAAAAGGGAAAGTGTCAGAGAAGGGGAAAGTCCTTCCAAAAAGAAAGGTCTTGGAGACACAACAGGCTATTTCCTCCCTTTCTCTTAACCACTTGACTGCCTAGAATAGAGCAGCTGAGCAGGCAGCTGCTAATGGCTGGCTCAGTTAAGGCTGTCGCACAAATTAGTTAATGCATTCAAGTAGTTAATGGATCCTTTCCCAAGCAGGAGGGGTAATAAGGCCTACACCTGGAAGAGGAGAGTGTGGCCTTCCCCATAAATGGGAAGAAAGAATCCATTCTAACATCCAGGTGCAGAAACAGAACTGCACCTTTTTAAAGGACCTCAGTGACCGCTAATGCTAGAGTCACACCGTGTGAGCACCTGACACCCTGATCTTAAAGAAGCAGGAGCTTTACAGAAGACTGGATATTGAATTAAACAAAACTTGTTTGAGGCACTGTACCTTCAAGAGACTTTCAAGTATTTCAAGTGATATATTATGAAGTGCCAAAATCACGTGGGTACCTGCTGAGGTTATAACTGGGTTTGTGGAGCAGAAAGGCAGCTCACTGCACTGTCACATCCCTCTATTTCACAGCGCCACCTGCTGGGGGAGGGCGCAGAGAGCTGAACTTCCTTTCTCAGATTGACCCATAACCTATGAATTCAAAGAAAGAAGAAATGTCCTCACTCCTTCCACTGTACACAGAACACCGAGCAACAGTGCTCTCTATGGTGGCAAGTTCACAAAGAAGGGGACGGCCTGCTCATCTTTGCTGCTGTCTTAGCCACCCACAGTCCAGTGATGAGTGTTTCCTTTGAAATGTCCAAACAGGAAATAGGAGCATTAAAACCAAGAACATAAAATATGGCCCTTGCATGCTGCCTGGTTAATAGCCAGGTCATCTGAATCATGACCTTAAAAAGCTGGATGGTTTTCTCATTATCTTTAAGAGAGCACTGTAAATGCCCCTTCCAGATGACATTAATTCCATTCTCATAATTAACCCTCTTTGGGAGAACATTTAAAATCCGGCCCCAACGTGGTAAACATCTAAACTCGGGGCAGCTAAGAAAAAAGTGTGGCTAAAGATCCACTGTCACATAAAGCACTAGGTTCCATCCCTGGAATGATAAAAAGAAATTACTCCATAACCTGAGCACTATTCATTTAACCTTGAACAGATATGGTAATTTCTCCCTGCTGGAGAAGGTATAGGCCCAAAAGGCCTCATCAGAAACTCCTAGGCCAAAAGTGTTTCAGAATTTTTAGATTTTAGAAAGAGAAAATGGTACAGATATTTTTGTATATTATAATATTATATAAGTATTATATAACACTTCCACCAAGTTCTTGGGCAGCAAGTTCTTGGGCAGAACATTAATATTCCTTCAGTAAGATATAAGAATATCACACTAAGTGATTAAAGACTCTAAATAGATGTGTCAGTTCAGATGAGGTTTTTTGTCAAATGAGTTTGTATAAACCTTAACAAACTTGTGCTTTTGGGAGATTTTTGGATTTCAGAATTGAGGATAAGGGGAGCCTTGCACAAGTCAGTCTTGATTTTACTGAAAAAGAGGCAAAGCAGTGACCAGCACAGAATTCTTTACAGGGCTGCAACACTGGTCTTTATCTTGGTTGTTTGGTTTTGTGGAAGTTACTTAACATTTTTAGCCCCAGATTTCTTACTGGGTGCACTGGGTTGGGGATGGTGGTAGGAGTGACAGTGGAGGGGGTTCCAGGGGAAGTGTGTGGGAATGAGTATTCATTCAGTGCCTACAAAGTTCTAGCCCTATGCAAATTGCTTCTAGTTAATATTATAAACAATCGTGTGATAAACAGCCTAGTAGCTAAATCTTTGTACATGTCCCTTATGATTTCTTTGGGATAAATACCTCAAACTATAATTGCTGGGTCAAAAGACACTCTATCTGTAACTCTGTCTGTCTGTCCATTCATCTGTTGGTCCATCCATCCATCCATCCATTCATTTCTGTTTACGGTAACACCGCAAAAATTGCCTTAAAGGTAGTTTATACTCCCAACAGCAGTTTGCAAGAGCATCTATTTCCCTGCTCCTTTGTCAATGCCAGGCATGATTATTAACAAAATTTGCCAATTTGATATATGAAAAACAGTATTTCTTGGATTAAACGTCTATGTCTCTGATTGCCTTGGATTTTTACATAAACTCCATGTAATCTTCCACAATTTTATGAAGCAGTTAATCGTAAATTCCCATCACTAGTGGTGGACCCAGGTCTGCCTGATTTCAGAGCTTACCCTCCTTCCAGAACCCCCTGTGAGTTGTGAACTGTGTTATGGAGGGGTTTGAAAGGGTCCTTGGAAAGTCCTTGGGTCTTTGGAATATGGAGCAACACTAGGGCACGAATGAGTTGTAGGGTGTGGGGCCAGCTTTGATTGTATCTGTTCACTATATTCACTATATCCGCTTTTCTATTGTACCAAACCCTGAGGCCTCCTCAGTGGCCAACAAAACCTCTTTGAAACAGCAATCCACATGCCTTAAGGCTTGGGTAGAGACCACAGGGACTGTATTTTCAATTACTATTCATCACCTACTCAGAGAGCAGTACACAGTTTTTAAACTAGTTAATCATTAATCAGGTTATTACCAAAACCACTATACAGTAGTCCCTCCTTGTTTTTTTTTTTTTTTTGTGAGGAAGATTGGCTCTGAGCTAACATCTGCCAATCCTCCTCTTTTTGCTGACGAAGACTGGCCCTGGGCTAACATCCATGCCCATCTTCCTCCACTTTATATGGGACACCACCACAGCATGGCCTGACAAGGGGTGTGTCAGTGCGTGCCTGGGATCCGAACCTGGGATCCCAACCAGCGAACCCCGGGCCGCCGCAGCGGAGCGCGCGCACTTAACCGCTTGCGCCACCAGGCCGGCCCCCAGTAGTCCCTCCTGATCCGCGGTTTCGCTTTCCCTGGTTTCATTTACCTGCAATCAACCGTGGTCTGAAAATATTAAATGGAACATTCCAGCAATAAACAATTCATAAGTTTTAAGTTGCACACCCTTCTGAGTAGGGTGATGAAATCTGGCTCTGTCCCGCCAGGGATGTGACTCATCCCTTTGTCCAGAGGATCCATGCTGTATCCCCCACCCACCCAGTAGTCACTTAGCAGCTGTCTCAGTTATCAGATCAAGATATCGCAGTGCTTGTGTTCAAGTCACCCTTGTTTTACTTAATAATGGCCCCAAAGCACAAGAGCAGTGATGCTGGCAATTCAGATATGCCAAAGAGGAGCTGTAAAGTGCTTCCTCTAAGTGAAAAGGTGCAAGTTCTTGACTTAAGGAAAAAACATTTGTATGCTGAGGTTGCTAAGATCTATAGTAACTTTTATTAGAATATATTGTTATAATTATTCTATTTTATTATTAGTTATTCTTGTTAATCTCTTACTATGCCTAATTTAGAAATTAAACTTTATCATAGATCTGTATGTATAAGAACAACATAGTACACCTAGGGTTTGGTAGTGTCCCTGGTTTCAGGCATCCCCTGGCGGGGTCTTGGGATGTGTCCTGCTGTGGATAAGGGGGAACTACTGTACTACCGACTTGGAGAGCCTAGATAATCTTGGAATTCTAGGTGTTCCTTCCTCTCCATAACAGCTTATATTGGTATTAAATAAACCTGTATTTGAATAATGTATCTGCAAAATTCAGATGATCTGACAGCATTTTAGATACAGTGACTTTAGGTCAGACTTTATGTGTAAATCACTCACTATTATCAGTCATGTGTACCAATGGAGGAATGGGACAAATCAGACCCAAGGATTCAACAGACATTCCCAAAGCCTTCTTCTTCCTTACCCATAAAGCCCTCAACAGGGTGCTTAGTTACCAGCGTTCCAAGGTATGAGTGTCCCATTCTTTCTCTACACTGCTCCACAGGAGAAACCCAAATAACTTGTGGAAATGCCAAGAAAGGGCATGAAGAGAGAGAAAGCGTCAGTATAATTCAGTCTGAATAGGAATCCCCTAATTTAGGTCAACTGTAAGCACTGGAAATTTCCCTCTTTCACAAATGAGATTTGAAAATGTAGGCAGGGCCACTGAGGTGCAAAGCTCCTGGATTTTATGTGACTGGTGCCCAGGGAGGGTGCCTCTTGGTGACCCCATGAGAGACAATCTAATCATAGTCCAGGCTTGCTCTTCTGTACATGAGGCACACTTGAGCAGGAAATCCGTGTGGCATATACATTCAGGTGTCTCTCTGAAGAAGACAAACAGATTTCTCTTGAAACAGACTATCCTGAGAGAAAAGGAACGACTAGCTATAAATACAGTCACACAAAGATCTTTAAACTGTGACCCAGGATTTCAAGAGTTGGTCTGGTCCTGGGTTGTTAAGAAGCACCGCCTTCCGCATTATCCTTGCTTTAATCACCACTATCCATGACATCACCATCCGAACCACTTATTTAGTCTGTTTTCAAGCTCACCATATGGCAAGTGACTGTCTACATAAACAAAACAATTCAGTTCTATAAGAATTTGTAGTTGAGACCTCTGGAGAGAGAAAAAAGCGTAATCGCCATCTGAAACCTATGGAAATTTCTGAGTGGTTTTACAAATGAGTGACTGACTCTCTTTAAAAGAGGAAGGGAAAAAAAACCATAAAGAGCTGCAGGAGGCATTTCTGAATCTTGGAGACATAGCAAAGCGAAATCATAATACCCCTAATCAGCTCTTAGCTATCAGAAACCCCAGTCTGAATTTAGCTACTGATAGGTGGGCAAGGTAAAATAGATATTATCTTCGAGAGTAAAGACTACGTCTCTAACTTCTCATGTCCCTTACAGCAGTGGTTCTCAAACTTTAGTATGCAATAGAATCATCTGGAAGACTTGAAAAACATGCTACTGGGCTCCAGCCTTAGAGTTTCTAACTCAGAAGGTCCAGGTGGGGCCCAACAATTTGCATATCTAATAAGTTCTCAGGTGATCCCGCTGGTCCAGGGACCACACTTTGAGCACCACTGTCTTATATATACTGCACATACAGTATATCATGCAAATGGTAGCTGGAAAATAAACATTTATTGATTGGATTGAATTCTTCTTAAAAAATAATGTTTTCTTCCCCACCCCAAATCTGAATATATACTGACATGCTGGTGGACTGATTAGGCATAAGAATGTAGTCATTGGTGGGTCGGCCCCGTGGCTTAGCCGTTCTCTGCTACTGGCGGCCCGGGTTCGGATCCGGTTCTCCGCTTCTCCGGCCTCATGGCCACGTCCCACATGCAGCAACTAGAAGGATGTGCAACTATGACGTAGAACTATCTACTGGGGCTTTGGGGGAAAAAAAAGGAGGAGGATTGGCAATAGATGTTAGCTCAGAGCCAATCTTCCTCAGCAAAAAGAGGAGGATTAGCACGGATATTAGCTTAGGGCTGATCTTCCTCACCAAAAAAATAAATAAATAAATAAAAAAGAATGTAGTCATTAGTGAGATCAACTGACTGTCTGATGATGACATGGCAAGGAAAACAAACCAAGAGTGCCATCTACACCTCAGCATCACAAGGGTGACAGACAGCTATGGGGCACTATGGCAGTGGTAAAATTATTAAAATGAGTACCTTCTTAGGTAGGCAGAAGGAGTAACATGAAAAGTGGAAAACTAAGAAGTCTTTAGGACAGTTGTTTTCATGGTTGACAATAGTTTCTAGGATGAGACAGCAGGGGTAGAAGGAGTAGTATAGACAGTGTGATATGGTTTAACAGACCTGGGATGGAATCTAGACTGCCATGTCAGCACTATGACTTTTGGCAAAATTATCTAATCTCTCTGACTCTCCATTTCCTCACCTGTGACCTGGTTGATAACACCTACCATGAGAAGTAGAGTGGCCTGGGAACCGTGGTTTAGAACAATGGTTCTCAAACTTCTGGACGTAAGAATTACCTGGATATTCTTGTTAAAACATAAAAAGTTTTTAAGACATGGATTGCTGGGTCACACCCCTAGAGATTCGGAATCAGTAGGTCTGGGGTGAGGGCTGAGAATCTGCATTTCGGATGCTGATGCAGCCAGTTCTCAGACTACACTGTGAGTAGCACAGTATCAGCAATCAACTTCTAGTTGTCACTAAAAATCACACCAAGCAGATTTCTCAATGTATATCTCAATTACCTCACTTTCCATATTCTATCTGTCATCTGGGCTCAGGGTTTTCAACCCTGTCAGACTCACCCTAAAGCAAGAACTGTGTCTTGTTCCTCTTTATATCACACACAATGCTCAGCACAGTGCTTTGCTATGCACATACACGTTGGTAGATTGATACAGATTGCATACACGGGCAGCAACAGGAATAAGTGTTTGTTTGTTCGGGTTTCTTTTTATTCAAATCTGCCCTCTACCAATCTATTCACTGCGTGTAAATCTAACTGCTGAATTTCTTAAAAAATTAGCTGTTTGGCAAAATCAGTCTTATGTGGTAGACAGCAACACGGAACTTATTAAAAGCATTCCTACGTATGAGTATGATTTGCCAACATGCCCTCAATGAATCTGAGGCTACAGAAAGTCAGCAAGTGGAAATCACAAGTTCCATTAGGACTGTAAGCATTTTCCAAGCCCTCTGCCAGCCTCCCTTCCTCCACTCCAGGGCCTTCTATCCCCTAGAGAGACAAGGGGTCTTTAACTAAGTTCTCTGCATTTAACATTGGGCTGCATTTGTCAAAACATAAAGAACAAAAACTGGCTTATACCGTAAATTAAGCCAATAAGTTACAGCACACTTAATCCAGCATGGTGCTGGCAAACACATACACCAGTCTCACATCTGATGAGCGGCTTTCATGTTAAAAAAAATAAAAGTGTGGGGGGGTGGGGTGGGAGGTGGTTGGAAACAGAGAGGCAGTGGGGCTGGAGAGCTGGTGACAATTTGTCCTTTAAGATACACAGGAAATGCTGAGAGGTTTTGTCTACTTAGTAAGCTAAACTGCAAAGCAGAAGCTCATATAATATTTACTTTGACATATCCTCTGTCTTCCCAATCCACCATATCCCAAATATATTCTCAGAAGAAAATCCAGGAACTCCAGAAGGAAAGAGAGCCCTTGAAAGTTTATAGCAGATGCAAACTCCTTTTCGAAATCACTATTCTTTCGGGATCTCTGAAACCGGGAGCAATGAAACAAAACAAGGCCTCTTCCACCTGCTTCTCGAAGGTCCAGGAAGCTGAGGTTTGAGAGGAGGACTAGAAGCAACTTCTCCAACTTCAGGCATTAGCATTCAGGACTGGCAATGGGTATGGTCGACAGTATTGATTTGTGATAGTCTTGGGAAAAAAACACGTGGAGACATTCTAACATTTGATTGGGTTTCATCTCCATCCTTCAAATAACAGGACAAATCAGTTTCTCTCTTTAACTGGAGTTCTCTTTACAGACAGAAGAAATGAGATGCTTTTAAAAATGAAAAGTTTTCCACTGTGCCCTGAAGTCCAGAGTTTTGATGAGGTTTTATGCAGTTGGCGGCTTTTCTTGTGACATTGTAAACCGAAAAACAAACCAAAAAAAACCCCCAAAAGCAACCCAAACCCAAAAAACTAGCTAATCAAGTTTTTTTTTTAATGAAAAGTCAAGCCCCCAAATTAAAATAATCCTTAAAATAACTTATAAAAGACTGTCAAACTCTGGACAAGAAAGTATTCATCTCTGCACATTAGTTGCTAATTTTTCAGGGAGGGGTATAAGCTCAAGAGCCTTAAAATTTGGTTTATGAAGTTCCTTCAAAAAATATATATATATATATAAATTCTCCCAGAGAAAATTAAGGCCATCATTCTTTGAATTACAGTAATAAGCTATTCAGATAATACAACAAAAATAAGTTTTATTTATTCAGATAATAAACAAAAATAACTACACTGATAGTAATAACAGCTCTTCAGATATACAGTAATAAGCCATTCAGATCTTTCATGGTTGGCTCACATCATTATTAAGGATGGAGCCAATTTTTAAATTCTCTGTAAATTGTTTTTTTTTCTTAAAGTGAGAAGACAGGGAAAAAGGAGAACAAATACCAGGGGTTATTTGAGAACAAGCAGAACAGAGGTAGAGTCTTGGGGTAAAAAGGTTTTAGATAGTCAACAAGTAGCAGGTGAGGGCATTGGTACCTCAGAGGGTGGCAAGTGATACGATGATGACAAAGAAACAGTTAATCTAGCTTGAAGTTCTTTTGACTTTAGCAGCCACGACCTCCAAATTCCATCTTGAGGGTGCCTGAGAACATCTAGAATCTTAGTCTCATGAATCAAAGGAAATATCTATTTCTATGCTCCTCTCCTGTCTACTGGCTCAGAGAGATTAAGCAAGCTGCTCAAGATTATAGGACTAGAACCAGGTTTCATGATGTGAGTTTGTCCAAGCAACTGCGAGCTGGGAGACCAGTTATGACAGTAATCCAGTCTGGAGGGGATGAGGCCTGGATCAGAGTGGTGGCCAGGTGAATGCTGAGGAACCAGGACAAAGCTACTTCAACACGACATCTCAGCCTAGAAAAAGACTGTATTTCCTCAAGCTTAAGATACGTGGCTTTTAAACTTCTTTTATAGTTTCGAGATTTTTAAGACTAGGAAGCAGCTTAGAATTAATGTCGAGAGAGAGGCAGAAGAGGTGATGGAGCTGCCATTGCCCATGCAGGTACCAACACACAAATCTCTGGGAAGAGTATTTTGGAGCTTGGAGAGGCTGGTTGACTGACTGCGTGAGAGGCTGGCTGCAATGTAGGCAGTGGCACAGAGGACAAATGGAGAGTCCTGGATGCTAAGACTGAAAAGCTATTAAATCTTCTGTGTTAAAAGAAGACAGGATCACCGCAAACAGTAGACTTTTCCAGATCTCTAGGTACTACTGGGGAGGCAATGTAGAGTGGTGGTTTAGAGTGAAGGCTCTCGATCTGGGAAGAGGAAAAAGTTCTGGAGATGGATAGTGGTGTTGCTTGTACAACAGTGTGAATGTATTTAATGCCACTGAATTGTACAGTCAAAAATGGTTAAAATGATAGATTTTGTTATATATATTTTACAATAAAAAAAGTGAAGGCTCGGAGCCAGTCCTCTTGAGTTCAAACATTGCCTCTGATACTTCCTAATTGTGAGCCCTTGGGTTGATGTAGTAACCTCCCTGTGCTGCAGTTTCCTCCCCTCAAAAAAGGGGGGATAACGAACGTACCTCACAGAGCTGGTGAGGATGAAATGAATTAGTATGTGGGAAGCATTTAGAACAGTGCTCGGCATGTGATAAACGCTCAAGAAGTGCGAGCTGTTGTTATTGGTGTTGTAATTATTATTATTGCCTTCATTATGAGGTAAAACAATATTTTTTTTAAAAGTTCTGGCTTCTTTCTCTTCTCATTTTCTGGTAGAGTACTAATAAATGAAACGGTGAAAATGTGGGTAGAAAGAGGAAGAATAAGTAAAACAAGAGCCCCAGAAAATCAACAACTTGCATGATCAAGTCTGGAATAACCAAGAATTGCCTACAGCAGCCAAACATTTAAATTCCAATCTCTAAGCAAAATTGTGTGGGGCCCTGAACCACCTGTGAAGATTTTCAAAGGTCCACATGCTTGGTCCCACCTCAGACTAACGCACTGAGACTGGCCAGAGGTGGGGCCCTGGTAACCGTCCACCAACTCAAAAACACCCTCCGAGTACTTAGGGATGACTCATTTTTGGTACTTCAGGTTTATCTGGAAGATTGCTATATATTCTAATACCTAAAAATTTGCACCTTTTTTCTTTTTATAACAGTCTCTTTCTGCTTTGATTGGGAAAAAAAGGTCACTTTCTCTCTGCACACCTATTAGTCACTTAAGTAAGAAAAGTTTGCTGATACATGTTAGGGCAAAGTGTGTGGTTTCTGACTGTGGTCACTGCTACTCTATTCCTGATCCACTCGTGGACCTAGTGAGAACGTAGTTCTGCATTCCCATCCCCACTTCAGAGCCACATAGGCCTCACTCATTAGATGGATCTGTTCGGCTCAAAGAGATGCCCTCTTTCTTTTTAAATAGTGACTTTTACTCAGTGAGAGGTGGTGGCTAGGGGGGTTGTTTTCTTTTTTCTTGGCGGTGGTGCCATTCTAATTTCATCTGATTTCTTTCCTGCTCGGTTTCGGGCACTGGCACACATAACGCCGCCTTGCTAGAGGGAGGCTTCTTAGAACTGCGTTGAGTGGACTGTTTTGGGATGTGGTGTAGAGGGTGGAAGAGGAAGAGGAGAGGAAACAGGAAATCTCCTGATGGTTCCTCCTGGTGTTCTGTTTTACCCCTTGACTACCAACAGCTTTTCTCCTCCAAATAGCAGATCAAGTGAGCACTGGTGGTTCAGTGATAGAATTCTCGCCTGCCAAACAGCAGATCAACAAACCCTCAGTGGCTCCCAATGACACAGAAGGTAAAGCCCAACCTCCTCAACCTAGCATGGCAGGCCATGCACCACACGGCCTCAGCGGCTCTCTTGAATTCCTAACACGCCCTTCAGTTCCCTCACAGCCCCTCAATGTGCCTGGCACAGCTGAGGCCACAGCACCTGGAGCCCATCCTCCTCCCATCTCCCAGTCCTCCTTCTTCTTCTTTTGCTAACTCCTCTAGCAAGAACTGTCTGTGTCACTCATTAGGGCTCTTAGTCATATGGTCCACATTTTAAATTAACGATTTCATACATGTGTGATTTACCTCACTAATCAGACCAGAACTCCCCAAATTGGAGGCCCATGGGTTGAATTCAGCCCACAGACATGTTTTGTTTGGCCCACACAATGTTTTTGAAGAATTTGAATTAGTTGCCAGCATTTTAAAAAAATCAGGAGATGGCGTATAAAAATCTGGATTTCTGACTTCTCTTGACAAACTGGAAGCTCTGACAATGCTGGGCCAGCATTCCAGGATGGTTCCAATCAGCTGGAGCTGCATAATGATGATCCCTTCAGAAGTGATGTGTTCTTTCCATGTGGGCAGAGTCCCAATCACTTTTCTGTTCTGTGCCCGGCCCCTTCCCACTCCCTCACAGACCTTCCTGTCTCCTGCAGCCCTTTAACCTTGCAACCTCTGAACTACACCCTAGGTCCTTGAAGGACATGGCCTTTGTCTTCATCTCCTCACCTCCTCAGTGCCTAGCACATTGCTCCCTATGTAACAAGTGCTGAAAAAATACCTGTGAATGAAAGAAAGAGAGGCCAGAAGCGAAGCAGCGGATGAAAGTGGTGGATCAGAAAGATGAGGATCAGAGGAGGCCAAGGGCAAGGACACAGGAAGCGTTTTTCAGGGCCTCAAAAAGGATGTGAAGTGGAAGACCGTGTTCTTTTATGGCTTCACATGGCAGTGATTTATAAAGCTCTTTTAAAAAATTAAAAGAGATATTCCATTTTTAAAATGATAACTTCTGGGGGCCGGCCCCCTGGCTTAGTGGTTAAGTGCGCGTGCTCAGCCACCAGCGGCCCGGGTTCGGATCCTGGGCGCGCACCGACGCACCACTTCTCCGGCCATGCTGAGGTCGCATCCCACATACAGCAACTAGAAGGATGTGCAACTATGACATACAACTATCTACTGGGGCTTTGGGGAGAAAAAGGGAAAAAAAAAAAAAAAGGAGGAAGATTGACAATAGATGTTGGCTTAGGGCCGCTCTTCCTCAGCAAAAAGAGGAGGATTGGCTTGGATGTTAGCTCAGGGCTGATCTTCCTCACAAAAAAAAAAAAGATAACTTCCCAGAAGCTGTACAAAGAAACAACTTGGAGTATCGAACAAGGCTCTTCAACTCTGAGTGTACTTCACTGTGTTGTCAATGCTGAAGTGAGTCCATCTATCCTTTTTTAAAGGAAAACCGTGAAGCTTTAAGCCTTTTTTGTTTGTTTGTTTTTTGCTGAGGAAGATTGTCCCTGACCTAATATCTGTGCCCATCTTCCTCTATTTTGTATGTGGGACACCTCCACAGCATGGCTTGATGAGCACTGTGTAGGTCTGTGCCCGGGATCTGAACCCATGAACCCCGGGCCGCAGAAGTGGAGCATGAACTTAACTCCTACACCACTGGGCAGTAAGCCTTACTTTGAACTGTTGACTAGGTAAAAGAGAAGTTACCCTAAAGGCTGCCTTTGTTTCAAGTCTAGCTACAAAATCTCAAAAGAAATACACTGTAAGAGATGCATGTTACCAAGGACCTTTTTCTGAATGTGCACCAAATGCCTTCTGCAGGCCATCCAAGCTGCCCCTTTCCACTCAAATGAGAGTGAAGTTCAGAAGGTCAGGAAGAACAAGGTTCCAGAATACTAAACAAATCATTCAATGACTACACTTTAAGTTAAACTCACACATGAAACTCTGGCTCCAGAGGAGAAGTCAGGGCTTAAACTCAATGTTCTCACATTGGGGGTTTACAGCTCTCCCTTCTACTGAAAAGCCTCTGCAATCTTACTGCTGAGCGGAACAGTCAGGAAAAACTGGTCTGACTGATCTGTCGATGCCTCTGGGCTTGAGGGTATAAAATGAATTGAGTTGGTGGTGAGGTGCTGGGGATTCAGAGAAGAAAGTGGAGAGACTCTTCAACCTATCCAGTATGGGAGTTTGTATTTGAACTAGAAGTTTAGGGAACTGAAGTGAGCAAAGCTTTAGATTTGGAATGTGAGTAACTCAAGCTGCTGAGATGGAGAGGCGGTCACTAACGGGAAACTTGTAGAAGCATCCAAGAACAGACATCTGCCTCACTTGACTGTTTGTCAAGTTTTCTCTATCTGCCTGCAGAGGTGACCTCTTTTCATTTCAAGAAATTAGAACTTAAAACCCATACCCACTTATAAGCATCTGATTGTGCAAAGTTTCATTCCATAGGTAGGGGCTTATCACAGTTTCTAAAGTCCCAAACTGTCACTGTCCTGTGCAGTAGAGTGTAGTGGCTAATAGCATGGGCTCTGGGGTCAGACAAGACTTAGACTGGAGTCCTGGCTCTGCCAGTCAAGGGATTTGGGGCCCTAGGAAAGTCAGATAACTTCTTCCAGCCACAGTTTTCTCACCTGCAAAAGGAGAACAGAAATAGTACATACTGCATGGCATTACTCTGAGGTGTGAGTGAGAGAATGCATGCAGACTACTTAGCACAGCACCTTACAGAGAGTCTGCCTCCAATAACAAGCTAATTTCATCAGAGTCTCTCACAACGTAGAAAGATTTAGATGGTCAGCTGGGTGAAAGGTCATCAGGATCTTCAAGGAATACATAAATTGGCGTGGCATTGTGCTCACAGTTGGTAATTCCAAACAACGTAGAGGTCAGTAACTCCTGTCAGAAGAATATGGGCTCTGAGTGATTTTTCCAGTAGGAAAGACAGGTTAGCTGAGCCAGCCATGCTCACACCTCTGCCCTCTGAGGTCAAATGCATGCATTTCTGAACCAACTGGGCAAGCAGGGGCTGCTCCGCATGAAGCCAACTGTCCCACATAGGGCCTGATCCCACAGCTTTGGATTTTAACCAACTGAGCTAACTGGTAACAGATAACCAAAGGCAAGTTCCCTGCTTGCAAGAGGCCAGCAGACTTTTACAGGGATACATCACAAAAACTTTAACAAGATGCAGAACACAAAATGCATTTTAGTAATACCCAAGAACATGTCATGTTTCAGAGTTTGGAAAAACCGCAGCTACTCTGTCCACTCCAATTTATAAGCAGATTCTACAGCCTGAGAGGTTTGGGCTTTTATTGGCCTTTTTCCCTGATGATGTAATGAGTATCTGAAACTGACATGACTAAGGCTAGACGAGAAGCTCAGAACTAGAGATCACGTCATCTTTCCTTAAAGTAACATCTCACTGCATTTTTAGTTTCCTGTAGAAAGATTAGACACTTGAAGAACATAAGGTCACAGAATATTAGCACCAGAAGAGTCTTCAGAGTACATCTAGTCTACCAGAGGAGCAAAGAAACCACATGTTATGCAATGATTATACAGCTAAATGGTGGCTCTGTCAGCACCAGAGCTTCCCTGACTCCAGGTCCAGAGCTTTCCATATAATCTGCCACCCTGAGCCATCCAATGATCAGCTCCTCTCACAGAGCTACCCCAAAGTTGTGGGACAAACCTCTTGCTCATTTTTTTTTTTTTGTGAGGAAGATCAGCCCTGAGCTAACATCTGCCAATCCTCCTCTTTTTGCTGAGGAAGACTGGCCCTGGGCTAACATCCATGCCCATCTTCCTCCACTTTACATGGGACGCCGCCACAGCATGGCTTGACAAGCGGTGCGTCAGTGCATGCCCGGGATCCGAACCCGCGAACCCCAGGCCACCACAGCAGAGTGTGTGCACTTACCTGCTTGCGCCACCGGGCCAGCCCCTCTTGCTCATTTTTTTAATGGTCTGGAGCTCCACCTGGTTGTATGGATGTCCAAAGCAACAAGACATTTGTTTACAGCTGCCTATAAACTCAATATCAGCTGTGTTAACTATATTATGACATGCTTGTTAATCACTAGCACATAAGCCAGCCAGTGCTAGAAGCACTTCTCACCTAGATGCTAAAATGTTAAAATGGTATCTCTATTGAGCTCAACTAGTATATATTATGAACTTTCCTTATCTTTGTATCACCAGCTAGTAAGCATTCAGTAACTGCAATTTATTCAATATTGAGTTACTTTCGTTTAAAATATATATTTCTAGGTTATTAAATAAAAGTTTCTAAAAAGCCTCTTATAAAATTTTAAAAAGTATTATGTGAGGTCTAGAAAATTTAACAATATTTATGGAACGATGAATCAAAGATTTGTCAGTTCATAGCTGGAAATGTGAGGAAATCCCAGAGCTGAAAGTCAGACTTGGTTCCCAGCCAGGGTCTTGCCACACTCTTCAGCAATAATTCTCTGCACTCTAACATTTTTCTATTGTAAAATGCACCTAACTAGCTTTCCTCTCTATTCCCTGTCTTTCCTCCCTTCAAGCCCCAGCTTATGGTTTTGGTTCACCATAGTTGGCACTCATGACCTACCATTCACCTGGTACCTACATGCTACCTTGGGCAAGTATGAATCTTCTTATATCTGTTTCGTATATCCACAACCACATCAGTCAGGATCTCCTTCCTTGAATGCTGTCTTAGTTCAGGTTGCTATAACAGAATACCATAGACTGAGTGGCTTATAGACAACAGAAATTTATTTCTCACAGTTCTGGAGGCTGGAAGTCTGACATCAGGATGTCAGCATGGTCAAGTCCTAGCGAGGGCCTTCTTCCGGACTGCAGACTGCTGACTCTTCCTATCCTCACATGGTGGAGAGCAGAGAGAGGAAGCAATCTCTCTCACGATTCTTACAAGTGCGCTAATCTCATTCATGAGGACTCTGCCCTCATGACCTCATCTAATCCTAATTACCTCCCAAAGGCCCCACCTCCTAATACCATCACATTTTTGGGAGGAGGGACGGTTTCAACATATGAATTTGGGGTGGGGGGATATGATTCAGTCTATAACAAATACCTAAGACTAAGCCAGGGCTCTGCATACATGGGCTGTCCATGATACAATCTATTCTATCAGGAAAATGAAGGGACTACAGATAATCTTTGGACTCCTTGGGGGTAGTCATGAAAAACCTAATATTCATCATTTTGGGGAAGAGTAAAATAATTTAAAAGAAAACAAGCAAGAATGTGTACAATACTGAGAACCTCCTGAAATGTTAAGGCTAGAATTCTCTTGAGGTACATAACTCTTTTTTCTAAATGTTTGGGATAATCACAAAAAATTCTCTCAAGAGTGAGGACTAAAGAACTGGGAAAGGAAGAGATTAAAATGTAAATGTGAAAATAAACATATCAAAATGTTAGCAGTGATTATCTCTAGGTGGTACAGTTAACGGGTAATTTTTATTTTTATCTTTGCATTTTTGTGTATTTTCCACATTCTCTACAATAACCATATTACTCTTATAACCCGAAAAAAACTCCAAGAAGCTTTAAAATAAAGGTAAAGATAAGGTCTTTAGGATTTACAAATATTTGAGGAAAGACAAATTGGGGTGTTTCTAGCACCAACTAGTGACTGCCATAACATGATAATGTGTCCTGGGAATTCCTGAGAAAAGCATGTGGCCACATGAATCATATAGTGAATGTGATTTTCCACGGGCTGAATGGATCGAGTGTGCCAGTGGTGTTGGGGATAATGAAGAACTAAGAGGGTGTTTTAGTGATATTGATGATTCTGAGGAAAGCTAGAGAGGTGTTGTTCAGGATCCTGAGGTCAAAGCTTGAGGTGATGGCCTTCTACTGAAACACTATGAGTACAAGAAGAAACTGATGAGAACAGGCCAGAGAGAACTGGGAGACCCTAAACTCAGGATAGGGGCTGCCCAGAGATGTTCTATGGGGCAAGACCGAAGTGTCTACAGGGAAGACACTGATAAGAGTCTGAGACAGGAGATTTACAGAAAGACAGTTCTAATCTGAAGTTCAAATACTGTGGGCCAAGGGTTAAAGGATGGAGCATGGAAGCAGAAAGGATGAGTAAGAAGAGCAAACAGAGGATCCACAGGCTAGGAGAGGGCATTCAAAAGTTTCTGGAAGGGACTGTGCTGTGATTAATGAAATCCAAGCTTAAGAGAGAAACATGAGACTGAATTTGAAATTACCTTCCAGTTCTGAAAATTTCAGTTCTTGCATTTAAACTCAGTTGTATCACCAGAGATGGTGAGAAAAAGGGTGGGTAGCCTATGGAACCCAGAGGCACTGGGATTGAAGGTGTGCATCTTACCCCTGAGCTTGGGGGTACTGGCGGAAATCTGCCAAAAGACTGCAAAACAGATGGAAGGGAAACCCGTGATCTGACTTCCTTTGCCCCAGTGCGTTCAATACAGTTTCTTTGAACCACATTAGAAAAATTAAGGTTAAATTCCTAAGTCTTGGCCCAGGGGTAGACAGCTCAAATGCCAACAGGAGCCAGACAGGTAACAAAAACATTGAAGTGGTCTAGTCCAGAGCAGCCCACAGTGCAGGTGAGAACCCAGGCTCTGTCTGAAGGGACGGCTGTGGAAATGTGGGCCCAGGCTTGCAAAATCTTCTGAGCTCTCAAGAAAAGCCAGATATCTGGAGTTCTTTGTGAAATCTGCTATTGTTAGTAACTAATTCAATTTCTCTAAAAAACCATCATCAGATCAAAGAAAACTTATCTGGGGAGGAATGCGGGGCTGGGCTAGACTGTGATCTTTTCCCTGGACCCCTCCTCAGAACAACCACAACTTTGGTTAAGGAAGGGATTTAAAAACTACATGCTGTCTTGAAAGCTCGAAAACATTTGACCTTTGGCCAGACTTTAGAATACTAGGGAAGCTCGAGGTTGAAAGAATCTGGATAATGTAGCTCTTCACAGCTAATGCCTTGGGGAGAATATTACACAACTTTAAGTAAGCCTAATGTCCAGATGTACAAAGAACAAAGTATAGAATTTGGGAAGAAGTTAAGTGTGGGCCAGAGTCGATGCTTGAAAACGCTTGTGTGCGATTTACTTTGATTCTAGTAGGAAGTTGCATATGGACACCGGAGAACAAAACCTGGCCCCAAGGGGCGATTTTATAAAATGATACAGACTCAGGGCCAGCCCGGTGGCGTAGTGGTTAAGTTTGCATGCTTCGCTTTGGTGGCCTGGGGTTCGCAGGTTCGGATCCTGGGGGTGGACCTATGCACCACTTATCAAGCCATACTGTGGCAGGCATCCCACATATGAGGTGGAAGAAGTGGGCACGGTTGTTAGCCCAGGGCCAATCTTCCTCAGCAAAAAGAGGAGGATTGGCAACAGATATTAGCTCAGGGCTAATTTTCCTCACACACACACACACAAAAAAAGATACAGGCTCAGCATGTGATATGGCAGTGACCAGAGAATTGATTAGTTAGGGTTTCTGTAGCTTTGGATAGATTTGCAGGTAAAAGAGATATTATAGTGAAAACAAATATCCACATCCCAAGTGGACGGAAAGCTCAAGGATGCTTTGTTTGAGACTAGAAAAATAATAGTGCTCAAGTGTAGACCCCTAAATGCTCAGGGAAGTGAGAGAATTTAACAAGACTCGTACTACCTGTACAGGTTGAATAGCATGTCGCCCCTTCTCCCTCAATTCTTGTTCACCAGGAACCTGTGAATGTGACTTTATTTGGGAATAGTCTTTGCAGATGTAAACAAGTTAAGATGAGGTCATATCGGATGAGGGTGGGCCCTACATAACTGGTGTCCTTGTAAGAAGAAGGAATCTGGACACTGACACACACTGAAGGAAGACAACTATGTAACGACAGAGGCAGATTTTGGAATTACCAACCCCCTCCCCCCCCAAGAAATGCCAAGGACTACTGGCAACCACCAGACACTACCAGAGGCAAGGAAGGATTCTTCCCTAGAGCTTTTGGAGGAAGCAAAGCCCTCCTGGCACCTTGATTTCAGCATTCTGGCCTCCAGAACTGTGAGAAAATAAATTTCTGTTGTTATAAACCACCCAGTTTGTGGTAATTTGTTATGGCAGCCCTAGGAAACTATGTCTTTTCAAGCCACTCCTGGAATAGAAGTCTTGCTATGGTGAATTATACAATGACTTAACAATTATGCCCTAAATTGGAGCAATATGTAGGGTATAAGAGATAAAGGCACAGGAAGCATACAGTCAACAGAGCATGAAAGCCCTCATTTCTGGAGAGAATGGAAATGAGGAATAATGATTGGTAACCAAATGGAGAGCAGCAGCTCCAGTGGTGTTACTCACAACATTTATCCCTGAGCTGAACTAATTTAATTTCACTTAGGGGAAATTACACATTGCAGATTTAAAAAGTTCCAGTAATCCTATCCTTGCCCAGCTTAGTTTCCTTTTTGTGAAAACATCAAGAAAACAACTACAAGGCATTTTAGGTTCTTTATCTATCTAAAGAACAAGATTAAATATTAATTTATTTATAACTTTGTCCCATTCCATACACAGAAAGTTTTCTTTACACAATATATACTCAAATAACAGGTTTACAGGATTGTTGGAGGAGAGTGCCTTCCATTTCTACTTTGTAAAAATTAAAATATAATTATTTTTGAATTTGGTTATAGAAAGAATGTTACTACTTTCTCCTTGGTTTTATATCTTCATGGGGGTCTCAGATCCCCTTTCCCATAACATCCTGAAATTTCTAATCTAAGCCCAGGGAAAGAGTAGAGGGGCTTCATCAGTCTCACTTAGAGGTTCAATTGATAAAGCCACAATAATACCACAAATGATGCCAGTAGGTCCATCCTCCAACTAGGTGCACTCAGTACTAGTAGGATACAAACACATATCCACACATCACTACCAACCACCATTACTACCACCACCACCATCACCCAGACCTTGGACCAAAGGCTTCCCCTGCAATTTTCGTGCACATAAATGAATATCTTTTAAATGTGCCGTTCATTAAGAAGGGTATTGCTCTGCATCAATCTGGTTGATTTCTGGGCTGTGGATGCTTGCTAACATAAAACTCCAATGGTGTACCTTACTACAGCACATGTGTGTCGTACTTAACTACATGTCAAGGAAAGCTTGAACACATCTGCTCATTACAAGTGTGTATCACAGGGTCCTGGTCAGCTCTGTGGGAGCTGAATTCTCAGACCACGAGTTTTGCCCATTGGTAGACTAAATAATGTGACAAATATATGTGTCATGATAATATTATAGAACATTTAACAGTGTATTGGTAAGCTGTGTGCACTTCCTGTGTGATATATTTTATATCTGTTACAGATTAATAATGCTAACTTATGTGCAATACACAAAATATTTAACAATATATTTCACAATATGAACATGTGATTTAACATAAATATATAAATATGATATATCAAATATATTAAATTATACTTTTTTTTTTTTTTTTGTAAGATTAGCCCTGAGCTAACATCCGTGCTGATCTTCCTCCACTTTATGTGGGACGCCGCCACAGCATGGCCTGACAAGCGGTGCGCCAGTGCTTGCCTGGGATCTGAACCCAGGCCGCCAGCTGCGCAGTGTGCACACTTAACCACTATGACACGGGGCCGGCCCCTAAATTATACATTTTATAATATACAAAATATATATGTTTTTAGGAATGTGAGCAGTTAGTTTTTATTAGTTCTTCAACTTTGAAATAAAATTATTTACTACTCTTTTTTAAGATTCTGGATGAGTCTAATTGCATAGCCTTTACTGAGGTGTGAAAATGAGTTTTAAAAAAATGCAAAAGAATGTGGGAAAAAATACAATGCTGGGGCTGACAGAGAACACTTCTCATGCATTCAAATTTCTGATTTATGTAAAGGTTTCATTGGTCTCAACAACTATCTTGATAATAGGAATGTGAGAATTTACAAATAAATTTACATTAATAAAATATCACTTATATGTGTTTTCTATATTGAGAGTGGGCATAAGATTGTTAGCAAGAAGGGATCTTGCTGCCTAAAACATTTAAAAACAAAGAGTTTGGTACAGGGCATTCCAGAGCTGCCTTTGGACCAAATTCTGATTCTGAAGACTTTCATCCACAAGGAGCCACTTCCAAGCTCCAAGGAGTACATCTCACAGAAGCATCTTCCAGGGTCACGGTAGTACTTAAACAAGACTTGGGGGGCATTTACAGAGACTTCTTTAAAAAAAGAAAATCATGAAAACGTGTCTGATCTAATTTGGATTTGTCCATAAACAGATAAACATTTCATTTTAGCCTTGAAACACAGTTAAAATCAATTTTGAGAGATTTTATGTTTTCACACAGAGCATTTTACATAAATCTAATAAAGATATGCCTTTCTCTGATATTGCCCAAGCTCTTTGTCAATATAAGTTCCTGATACATTACAAGGTACTCAAGAAATGTTGGTAAATGAATGAGCAAATAAAAAACCATTTGCCCTTGAACACTGCCCTATGACGCCCTTAATAAATTTATTCCACAGGAAGAGTCTAGGTGATTAAAATAGCATGTTCCTTTTCACTTAGGCCACGAGGAAACTTAGAGATAAATTTGTGACTTACCTCTAACAACCATAAAAGACCAGATAGTATTTATTTCTGTTTCCCACTCTTATCTCTGGTTTACAATCTCTGGTTTACACTCCAATTACCCCGATTCTGTTGACTAATTATTTTATTCTTCTGTATTGCATGTTCTTTGGCAGAGAGGTATAAATAGATTAATAAATAAGAAGAAGAATCCCTTTTAAAAACATGACACTCTACTCCTTATAACCTCCCCTACAACACAGTGATTTTTTAAAAAGCTCTCCTCAATTAAGCTTTCTATCTTTGGTAAGTTCTGGAAAACCCTAGGATTTCAGAGGAAAGTTAGAAAAGCAATCGTCTAACCCCTGAGCTTTGCTAGGTCTGCTTGTCCCTCACAGAGGTAACATTTCTCTGAGTTAGTGCTGTATGAATCAAGAATTGGTCTGTTTGCTACCACAGCTTATACTTGCCACTTTTCTATAATGTAGAGAAGCCACATGATCCCAAAGGCTTGACTTCAAATACTAAGGTGAGAAGGTACAAGAAACAAAAGAGGAAAGAGAACCATCTGTTAGTGTCAGAGGCAAATTTCTACAGTTCTTTCCAGTAGAATTTAGACATCAACTTTCTTTTTGGCCTCACAATTTATGCCTGAAATTTTTTTCTGCTATGCTCTTTTATTCCCTTTAAGACATAATTCATTTAGGTTTGAAAACAGACTATTGTGTATGTGGTAACTTTCATTCCATGACACAAACAAAAGTGCTTTTCAACAATAGTCCAAGTCCATATTTAAGCAGTTAGTTTAGACCATCAAGACAAGCTTTATACAATTCTGCACAACAGATTTTCTTTAAAGAGTAAAATACAATTTAAGAAGCCAAAAGTAAATTTAACTAGAAGAAAAACCTGGGGCTAGACAGAAAATTCTGGAATTCCAGCCTTTGGCTGTGTACAGGAGCTGAGAAACATAAAACCCACCTGGACTTGACTGCTTGCATCAGCTCAGGTGTCAACAGAATGGAAAGGATTCCTGACTCCGGTTTTGTTTTCCCTCTTTAAATGGCAGTCCCAAAACAGCAGGGTCAGAATCATCTGGTACCTCCACTGCCATGCAGTTTCTCCCCTCACACCCCACAGTGGGATGTGTCATAATAACTTTGCACCCACAGATATGGCTTCAGGGTGGCCCCTAAAATGGAGTGAGCTCTCTGTGTTGGCAGCCTGCTCTGGTTAGCTACAGCGGCAGGGAAGAGCTGGCTCCACTCTCCCTTCCTCCTCTTACCCCACCCACCTCAAACATGCTTCAGGCAGCTTGAGTGGTGGCACTTGAGTAGGGCAGTGCCCAAGGCTCTGAGGGTAAGGGAAGGGGAGAAATAAGGGGGCTCTGTGACTACAGCACAACCAAATTCAGGGATGAAAAAATGAGCTAACTTTAACTCTGCTGCTAGTTTTCCTGGCAAAATAGAAACCAAGGAAGAAGGTATATGGTCCATGTAGTAACCCCCCGAGGGCTGTTCACCAGAGCTCAGGATCTTGTCATTTGAGAGGAGGCCAGGGCAAGAATGTAAGAAGACAATGCAAACAAAAGTGTACTTAGACTGAGGCAGCCCCATATGATTGACTGTCTCCCCTTTCACTCTCAAGAGCTCTGGCCCAGTGTTTCTTTTTTTTTTTTATAATTTTATTTATTTACTTTTCCCCCAAAGCCCCAGTAGATAGTTGTGTGTCATAGCTGCACATCCTTCTAGTTGCTGCACGTGGGACGCAGCCCCAGCATGGCCGGAGAAGCGGCGCCAAGCCACGGGGCCGGCCCATGGCCCAGTGTTTCTTAGGAGGGCACATTTACACCGCAGGGGGACAAGTCTTCCTTTCATGAGACTGCTCTGCTCACTGCAGGAAACTGAGCAGACCTCCCTCTATCCACTACATGCCAGCAGCATACCTCCACTCTATCATGTGCTACCCAGCCTGCCATTCTGACAACCAAACATGCCCTCCCTCTTCTCAGTTGCCTTCCGGGGAGAGCGGGAAAGCTCTGATGCAGAGCCACTGAATGCTCTTCCAGCTGAGGAATAAGGAAGCTGAAGCCCAGAGAGGCGAAATGAGTTGAATGAGGTCATAGCTAGACAGTGGCTGTGGCATTGTTTCTTGACCTCATATAAAGTGCTCTTTCCAGGACAAAACTCTACTATCCCATGACAGACACCTGAAGTTGAATCACTGTTTGTAGAGGCACAAACTGCAGGGAAAGAATTTACATGTGGTCACACCAGTGTTTTATTTGTGACCGCTTAATCATATGCAGTCAGTAGCTTCCTAACCCTTACTGGTTTCAGATGTTATTAATAATAATGTTTTTCTTTCAAGGAGGACCTGATACTTTGATTTTTTAGCACATAAAATTTGGAGTTAAGTTATAAAAGTATTCCAGAAAGGGAGAGGAGGGTTGTCATTATTTTTTCAGTAAATGAAGCTTAAAAAGGGATTAACAACAATTAACAACAATAGCACCATAAACATGTTTTTAAAAAATCGTTTCATCAAAAAATTAAAATATTTTTTCTTCTAAAAATGTGTAAAGATATAGTATTCTCAAAAGAAGCCAATAACAACACCTTACCTCCTACAGTTCTAATTAGTTTTGTCACCGATTAGTGCCCCGAGGAACTCAAGGGCGGGTTGTTTGGAAGCATTTAACTGTTGTTATGTTAAGGAGACAACCAGTAGCCACCCTGAAGCTAACCAAGCCTCCCTACAAGAGCCGTGCCCATGACTTTGCCTTAGTTTTAATGCGAAGATCTCTTCAAGAAGATTAAGCCTCATTACCATACTCTGCAGTGTATCTGTCTCTCCCTTTTGAATATTCATTCCCCAACCAAATAAAAGTTCCTCCTTCCCTTTGTTCGGGGATGCCCTGACTTTGGAATGATTCCTCATGGCCTCCTACTTGCTGCAAATACACTTTACTTTGTGAGACAACTTTCACTGGTGTAGAGTCTTATTTAACTCACCAGGAGGTGAGCCCACTTGGTTGGGTAACAGTTTCAATTCCTCCATAGGATTTAATCCTGAAAATAACCCTAGGAGGTAGGCAGAGAAGGCATTTTTATCACTATTTAACGGATGAGGAAACTGAGGTAAAGAAATTTTAGTGGCTGGCCGGAAGGTCAGGTTTTGGACCTCCAGTCCAGTCTTCTTCATGTTATATCTTGAAAAGTTAAGTCAGGAGCACTGCTGCGAGTCAACTATTACCCTGACTTCAATAGTTCAGCCTCCTTCTCCAGCATTTAGGAGAAAATATTTTTCCTCCAGATAGCCACTCATGGCCATTTGGACTGGCTGACAGCACAAGTCCTGACCCACGGGACAGGGGCGCACTGGGTTCCTCGTGCATGCCCCACTCCCTGAGTGCTTACTCTATGTCAGGCCTGACAGAGGCACTGAGGACACAAAGGCTGATCAGACCTGGCCGCGCCTTTGAAGGGCTCAAAACCATCTTGAGAGCATCTAGAGTATTTTCCTCAATTCGATCACAGTTGACTCACTTCTAATACCTCGAGCAGATATGGCCAAACTGTAGATTGTGACAGGCCAGCTGTGCCCAGGCCAGGGTCTTTCCCGGGGATGCCCATTTGACTAAGCCCTCCCCTCAAAAAAATCCTCAACAACCAACTGTAACAACAACTCCAAACCCTGGGGACACACGGTCTTAGTGCATACAAGCTGTAGAAATAAACCTCTGTGCACCAGTTGGACTACCACCAGTAAACTAAAAAATGGCTGTTTGTTTGTTCTCAGTGATGACATTAAGAAATAGATGAAGAACGATCTGATGCCTTTAACTCCATTGCCAAAGGAAAAACATTTCTGAATTTCTCTTTCTTAGACACATTTGAGGCATAAGGAGAAGTGGACTGTCTTGAATTAGGCTTTTATACAACTCTAAAGTAGTTACTAGGATCTAAATTGCTGGAATATCCTGCCCTGAGCAGTTTCCAATATTCTAGAGATTAGCTTCATAGGGCTCTCAGTGCCCTGTGTGATTAGCTCATTACTGTGAATACTGATACTGCGCAGCTTTGGGGCAAAAAAAAGCTGTCAACATGCTACAGTCCTCACCCCACATTTGCCTCTCCATTGCTTCTTCTTAAAAAATAAATAAATAAGTAAATAAATAAAACAAGCATGTGGCAAATATGTTTCTATTTCTCCACCAAGAAAGCAGACATGACAGCTTCTTCTCCTTCTCTTCTCTCATCTTTCCCAGCTCCGTCTCCCCCCTCCCCACCAAATGACCTCATCCCTGTGCAGAAAGGACACCAGCTGCAGGGAGGGTCTGCCTCCACCAAGCGGGAGCATTATCATCATTAGTAATGCCAAGAAGCCCAGACGCCTTGTCGACATGTGCAATGTGTTACAGCTCTGTGGTCTCCCCACATTCACAACGAAGCTGCTGTCTGGATATGTAAAGGGTTTGCCTTCCTAAAAATAATGTTACCAACAGAACACGTAGATATTTTTTAAGAAATCCGTCAGTGACTGTAGCAATAATGATGAGAACCTGCCAAGATGATGAACCTGGTGGCAGCGTCACAAGTCTTTCGGGAACAAAAGTTCCATTTAAGAAAAATGAAGACCCTTGATTTTTCAGGGGGAGAATTATAGGAGCTTGTTTGCAAAAGGAGAGCTGCCTAGAAAATAAAAATGAGAAAAAAAATTCTAACACACTGGCTTAATAAAAGCTAATATTCTGACCTCAATTTTTACCGACATATCCCTTTAGATTCATGTTCATTTCTTCATGCATTCATTCACTCTTTTCCACTCTCGTCTCTGTCAATGAGTGCCAACGCATTCCCGAGAATGAGGCTGTAAGATTTTACCACACATGGTAATAATAGCAATTACCATATACTGAGTGCCTACTCTGAGCTGGACACAAAGCTACGCGCTGTATGCATGCCTCTCAACCTCCTTGTGCAGAGAGACCATTATTTTCATGTTAGAGATGAGAAAACTGAGGCTAGGAGAGGCGTCCTGGGCCCTCTTCTGGAAACATGCTCTCTTCCTAGGTGATCTCGTCCATACTCATGGCTTTAAATATCATCTATAAGCTGCCTCCCAATTTACATCTCCAGCCTAGACATCTCTTCTGAGCTCCAAATCTGTTTTTACAATTATCTGCATGACATCTCCACTTGGATCAATCACAAGCATCTCAGATCAAACATGTCCAAAACTGAACCTGGGATCTACTCCTGTCACCCATCCCACCCCAAATCCAGGCTAGGCTCTCCTCCAAAAGTTTTCACATCAGGAAACAGCACCTCATGTCAGAAAACTGAAAGTCATCATTGACACTCTCCTCTTCTGCAATGCCACCAATCCACGGGGCCACCAAGTCCTGTAAACTCTCTCTCCTAAATATGTCTTGAATCCATCCCTTTCTCCATTCACGGCCACAATCATCCCTCACCTGGAAAGTGACATTAGCCTCACTGGTTTCCTTCTTGCACTTCTCCAATCCACCGTGTAATGAGATACAATCGGAGTGATTTAAACATGAATATGATCATGTTTTTCTCCCACAAAAAGACTTTCAATGGCTACACATTACTATTAGAAAAGACCAATGTTCTCCTCAGGGCCTATAAGGCCCTGCTTAGTCTTGGCTCCCTACTTGTGTATCTTTCCACTTCCCCTCATTTGCTAGGCTCTTCTAGCTTGTCTTCTCTCTCTCCTCTTTTGCACCAAGTTTCTTCCTGACTTTGGGTGTTGGAATAGGCTGCCCTTCAGCCTGTGATGCTCTGACACTCCCTCTTTGTTTGGCTAACTCCTATTTATTTTTTGAGCCTCAGCTTAAATATTATTTCACAAAATAGTCTTCCTTATTCCTTTGAATCAGATTCTCCGTGTGTTTCTTCTTTATATTTACTATGATTGAAATACTTATTTAAATGTTTGTTTTTCTTTGGCTTCCCCAACTGGGGTATAAACTCAATGAGGTGAAAGACCACGTCTGTCTTGTAAACAATGGTATCCATCATGCCTAGCACAATGCCTGGCTCATAGAAAATGCTCAACCAATATTTGTTAAATGAATAAATAAGGCAAGTAACTTGCTCAAGGTCACAGGATTTGAACTCAAATGTTTTGTTCTAAAGTATATTCTCTTTTAAAATCTTGCAAAGCAGAAAAGAGTTCTCTATAATTTCAACATATCATTATCAGTTTCAGAGATGTAAATTTCCCAAGTCTCAAAGTCCTTACTGACTCAAATGGATGGATGGATGGATAGATGGATGGATGGTTAGACGGTTGAAAGGAATGGGGTCTGGGAGCGTGATGGGATAGGGAGGAACCTGTCTCCCATGGTATATGTGACATAAGAAGCATCTACTGGACTGCATGAGTAGTCATAATAGAGAAATGAGAGCACGTATGAGAGAAAGGAGACATTAGAGATTGCTGAGTTGCTATAAGCTTGGGCAAAATGAGATTTAAAAACCAAGAAAACAAATCTTCAATACAGCTGAAAAGAGCAAAGGCAGTGAGATTTTAAAAAGACAAAATACAATCTTTCAAGGGGGAAGAAAACTTACTGGACGTGGTTTTCTGCATATATATTCTCTCCTCTCCTTCCTCCTAAGTGTGTGTGTGTGTCTGTGTGTCTGTGTGTTGTGTGCAGGGTGTGGTGCAGATAAAGCAGAATGGGGTAAAGAATGGACTATTGGAAATGCCTGAGAAAAGTCTCTGAGCTTTGAGAACTGAGGAGTAATTCTCTTCCATCTGAGACCTAGGACGTCTGCCTCCATCAGTTTATTCTACAAACATTCTCTGCTGGGCGGTCTGTCATTGACCCTCAATGGAGGTGAGGAGAGATGAGCACAGAAGGGTCTGAGCGGCACAGGCTACGTTAGGCCCTTATCTCCGTGGTTCTGTTCATGCAGTCAAGTTTTCTTCTAAAAAAGTGCAGGACTTCATCTTTTTCCACGATGAATGTGGACTTGTGACATTTGCCTTAGCCGTCAAGGTCTGGGAACTTGGGCTTTGCTCCTCTCCTTCAATCCATTTCTCTTCTTGAACTGCCTCAGTTTCTCACAAGAAACACTCAATTATCAGGAACTTTAAAAAGTTTATTTCTTGTGTTGCTGTCCCTTTCTGTGGTCGAAATGGCAATAACAATTGCGTTATCAGTTTTTTGGCAAAGAAAAAAAACCTTTCTCCATTTCCTCCTCATATTCTCCATAAAAGGCAACAAAAGTCTTCATTAAATTCAGTAACATCCAATATGGTTGGAATTGTTCTGATTAATTATGTACTCTGGTTAACATTGCCTGAACCACACAAGGAGTACAAACTTTCAAAGACTTAAAATACACTTAGCAGTAAAATGATATGGGACCCTAACATCAACTTTCTTTGATGAGTCAGAAGGTGCTCAGGATCTTGTAGCACCCTGGGTCACTGCTCTGAACATTTTATAGTATGATGATGCTTAGGGGCTGGCTAATAAGACATTAGATAATCGAGTTCACAGTCTCTATTATTGGCTGGTCACAAAGCCAACTGTATTTGTTACCGGCTGGTTTTCTCATTAGAATACAAAAAAATGAAGCTTCACATTGAGTTTGACATTTATGGTACTAAGTTCTGTGATCAGATAATTCTGTTTGTTTAGGAGCTTGGGTTCCTTCTAATTTCAGTGACTAATTATTGTCCTCCAGTGTCATAATTTTTGCCCTTTTCAGATTCTTTAATATTTAATAATAACTTTAGGGGCCGGCCCAGTGGCACAGTGGTTAAGTTTGCGCGTTCCACTTCAGTGGCCTGGGGTTCGCCAGCACGGATCCTGGGTGCAGACCTATTCACGGCTCACCAAGCCATGCTGAGGTGGTGTCCCATATAGAAGAGCTACAACTCTACAACTGTGATACACAACTACGTGCTGGGGCTTTGGGGAGGAAAAAAAAAAAAGAGAAAAAAGAGGAAGATTGGCAACAGATGTTAGGGCAGGGCCAATCTCCCTCAAAAAAAATTTTTAATAGTAACTTTATAATTTTACTTATTTATTTATTTTTACCCCCAAAGCCCCAGTAGATAGTTGTATGTCAGAGCTGCACACCCTTCTAGTTGCTGTATATGGGACGCAGCCTCAGCATGGCAGGAGAAGCAGTGCGTCGGTGCGCGCCCGGGATCCGAACCCAGGCTGCCAGTAGCGGAGCACGTGCACTTAACTGCTAAGCCACGGGCCGGCCCTAATAGTAACTTTAAAGACAAAAGTCTAGCATTTCTATTGATCTGACAACATTTTAGGCTGGGACCAAGATGCTGAATTTATGGCAAAAGAAAGAGAAAGGGAGGCAGAAGGAGAAGTATGTTAAAGGAAGAGGAAGTGACGAAGATCGTGTAACAGAGAAGAGAGAGGAAGGAAAGGCTCACGTCCTCACAGTTCCTGAGCTGCAAGCCGAGCCTGTCTACCCTATCTTTCCGCTGCCATTATTTTTCAAATCAAATTGTAGCTGGGGTCACCATATGATATACTTTCATTTTGAAAGAAGAAAAAGTTGCGAGAAATCTAGGTACAAAGTGAGTTATTCTTTTCCTGAATTTTATAGTTTAAAAGATCCCTAGTAGATCTAAAACCAAGCGATGTAGGCATAAAATACCCATTTCACCCCATAGCTGGGCTGTCTGCACTCGTTCCCTGCTCCGAAAACCAAATACATACAACTAATTTTTTTTTGGTATGGCAATTGTTGATTAATGAATCATCTTTCCTGTAATTTTTATTTTTTGTAGACTTAGTTTGGCTAGGTTCCCTGGCATTCCTGTAGAGGTATGTAATGGAAAATTTGACCTCACACTCTTTGCTTTTTTCTAACATCACAAAACACTGATATAACAGGGCTACAAAAAGTAGCTTGGAGATGAAGGGATGCACAGAAAGAAAAAGCCCAGTGTGGAAAGGAACAAAGATACACTAAATCATCTGGAAAGTAAATATTTAGCTTTATAGACATCAAGTTACATTTATCTTTAAGAACAGCTCATTTGTTACAGCTTAGGATGTCACAGTGTTTCCATCATAATTCTGCCTTTCTAAAGAGACTGTAAACCAGACATAAAAGGCCATTCTCAAAATTAACTTGGAACACAGGGAGACCATTTTGTAGATCCTATATAACTTTTTCCCAAAATGGTGATTTACGGTGGAGCAAGCAGAATAAAGGTGTCAGTAAGTGATTTCTTACATTTAGTTGTATCTGAGTTGAAATAAAACCTTGGCAGTCACCCTTCTGTGATCACGTCCAAACGTCTCTGGGAAGGTAGCAAGTCACACAGACTCAACTGGGGGACTGTGCAGCTTGGGATTCAGCAGTAGAGACGCTTCAGGGCCGGTCTTTCAGCAAAATTCATAGTGGAATCAATGAAACGGTTATGAAAACCGTCTTTTTACTTTTTAAGATAATGAGACTAAACTCTCTTCCCTAAGGCAAAGAAATCATTTCTTTAACGCATAATCCAGACTCAAGGGGACACTACCCAGCCACTGACAGTATGACCTGAGAAAATATCAATTTGACTATGATGAGAAAAGAGTCCCAAATGGCTCCCAGCACCAACCTCTCAAAATGCCAAAGCCCCCTTAGTATAGGGCATCCAATGAGGTGTTTCATGATACCAACATTGGGTGATGTGTGTTTTGTTAACCCTCACAGTCCTCATGGCTATCAGAATGCATACGCAGAGTGTTCAGTTTATTAATCATCTAGATGTGCTGAAAAAAGGAAGGGGGAAAAGAACAGATGCAGAGAAGGCTGTACAAATCACTACTTATTTAACTCAGGCCGCTGGGAAAATGTGCAGATGTTTCTGGATGCTACCTAAGTTGTTTCCAAAGCCACCGTTGCATCTGTGTGCTCTCCTCTATAAAAATGCAGTGTTATTAACTGGAACTACACAAAGAATTCTCAGTGCAGAGAGCTTTAATATACCACTTAAGGGCTGAATGAGTACTCTATTTGAATAACAATGATTTTTTTTTTAAAGAAGAGTTAAATGGGAGAACCATGAAATACGCAAATAAACCACAAGAGAAGAATTTCTCTTTGTTGAATTTTATGTTTGTAAGTGGTAACAGACAGTCACCTGTTCCAGAGACTGTCTTAGGTTCCTACTTCACTGACTTTGGCAGATGCAGGAAGAAAAAGGAGTATTCAAACAGCTTGGAATGATTCTATTTAGCCACTTATAAAAGGCAGGTGGACTGATAAAGAAAGCTGTTAACTACAAAGAGAACCATCAGGGGAAAAAATTACTGTGCCATTTAATATCCTGTTTAAGGGAAGTATGAGATCTTTGCTGAAAAACAATTGGTGCTATAATAAAATATCAACTCCAAGGAGGATACTCTTCTAGATGCTACTGGATTCCTAAAAATTTCCTAGGTCTTATTTGGTTTCTGGCTTTCCTGAGAAACTCCTGGTATTCCACATATTATAAGAACACTGAATCCAATAGTATCTAATTTGAAATGAGTTTTACCCTTCTAGTTCTTTTTTTTTTTTTTTTGTGAGGAGATCAGCCCTGTGCTAACATCCGCCAATCCTCCTCTTTTTTCGCTGAGGAAGACGGCCCTGGGCTAACATCTGTGCCCATCTTCCTCTACTTTATATGGGACGCCGCCACAGCATGGCTTGCCAAGCAGTGCGTCGGTGCGTGCCATCTGTGCCCATCTTCCTCTACTTTATATGGGACGCCGCCACAGCATGGCTTGCCAAGCAGTGCATCGGTGCGCGCCCGGGATCCGAACCAGTGAACCCCGGGCCGCCGCAGCGGAGCGCGCGCACTTAACCGCTTGTGCCACCGGGCCGGCCCCCTACCCTTCTAGTTCTCATGGGCTATCAAACCAAGGTGATATTTTTGGAGAACTCCACTGAAAACAGCTTTCTTCTTTTCAGCTCTTTATCATTCCTGCAGCAAGTGAGTCTTGTATTCATTCATGGGATGTACTCCTGTGACCAAGAACACTCATGAAAACATCCTGATCAGTTTTGTGAGATCAAGTTAACAAGTGAACCAGACTAACTGAATCAGATAAAATGCAGAATGATTTTCATCATCACAGTGAAATGTTCTGAAGTATCTCTATGTTTGATGAACTATCATTATAGGACAGTAATTTCTATAGCAATAAAACAGTGGTGAAAAGTACAGTTTCCTATTTTCTTCTATAGGCATTAAATTTAGGAGTTTTTTAACACCTAATAATGCTGAAATTAATGAACCTGTGTCCTAACACCAAATCTCATCTCAGGCAAACAATTTTATGTGTGTGTGTGTATATCTTTTCAGAGATATTTTATACATAGGCAGGCAAATATGTGTGTATGTGTGTGTGTGTATATACACATATATTCTTTCCCCCTTTTATTCTATGCAAATAGTAGCATTCAATATGGACTGTTCTGTACTGTCCTTTTTGGACTTAACATTACATGTTGGAGATCTTTCCGTAGCAATCCATAAAGACCTTTCCAGTCTTTGTTTATGGCAGCATAGTATTCCACAAGTATTAACCAGTCCCTACAGAAGTACGGTTAGGTTATTTCTAACCTTTGCTATTACAGACAATGTATGTTAATTTTAAAATTAAAACAAACCAGAGGCCAGCCCAGTGGCATAGTGGTTAAGTTCGTGCGCTCTGCTTTGGCGGCCCGGGGTTCGCAGGTTCAGATCCTGGGCATAGACCTATGCACCACTTATCAAGCCACGCTGTGGCAGGCATCCCACATATAAAGTAGAGGAAGACAGGCACGGATGTTAGCCCTGGGCCAACCTTCCTCAGCAAAGAGCAGGATTGGCAACAGATGTTAGCTCAGGGCTAATTTTCCTTACCAAAATAAATAAACAAAACAAACCATTTATAAGAAACTACATTTGATTGACTAGTTCTGCTTGTTTCTACTTTCTACTCCAATTCTCTGTGAGCGGCAAAATGGTAAAAAAAGAAGAAAGAGGCAAGATGGGATGTTGGCTAATCAGCTTTTGGATAATTGAAGATCTTACCCTTTTTTGTGATTAGTAAAGCAATATGTTTTCGATAGGCTCAAAATAATAGACTCATTACTTCATTACTATTCTTATTTTTCCTTTAAAATATTAACGAGAGGAGGGCCGGCCCCGTGGCTTAGCAGTTAAGTGACCACGCTCTGCTACTGGCAACCCGGGTTCGGATCCTTGGCGCGCACTGATGCACCGCTTGTCTGGCCATGCTGAGGCCACGTCCCACATGCAGCAACTAGAAGGATGTGCAACTATGACATATAACTATCTACTGGGGCTTTGGGGAGCAAAAGGGGAAAAAAAAAATTAACGAGAGGAAAAGAGATAAAAAGAAAAATCCAAGAGGTTCAAAGCCACTTAGTGGAAGGAGCAGAGCTCCTAAAATCTGGCTTCAGGTGGCTTCAAAAACTACTCAGGTAATTGGAAGAAAGAAACCTGAAGTAGAGCCTCAGTGCTGCAAAGGTATTACTCTGTGTTTGGGGCAGGTTATCATCACCATCATTTTCTTCAAAAATATTTAAGCACGCACTCATACGCAGCTCTATGCAAGGAGCTTTCCAAAGCAAGCCAGACGGATACAACAACTATTACCACGCCAGAGAGAAAACAACCGCATGGGTGCCTCAATTACAGATTGGGCTTTGGGAAACTGTGCTTCTATGTTCACTACATTTTTACAAATTTTATAATTTTAACATGAAGATTGCTATTTAAAAGATTTCTGCAGCAAATTTATTGGGAGAAAAAATTTTATATTCCTCAGTTTATCTTTGGGTATAATTTTCAGATATTTATATTTTGAGTTGGCTTTATTCAAAGTGAAGATAACTGGGCCAGCCCTGGTGGCCTAGTGGTTAAGTTCGGCATGCTCCGCTTTGGTGGCCTGGGTTTGGTTCCCGGGCGAGGACCTACATCATCTGCCTGTCAGTGGCCATGCTGTGATGGCAGCTCACATACAAAAAAACAGAGGCAGATTGGCAACGGGTATTGGCTCAGGGTGAACCTTCCTCGGCAAAAAAAAAAGTGACGATAACTGTGCGTGTACGCATGTGTGTATTTGCTTTGTTTTAAAATTTTTTTATTAAAAATTTTTTTTTATTTTGAAATAACTTCAAACTTATGAGAAAAGTTTCAAGAATAGCACAAAAAACTCTTCTATACTCCACCCAGATTCACCAATTATTAAAATTTTGCTTTTGTATTTTATTCTCTCTTTCCATATATACACATTGTTTTTCTAAACCATCTGATTAAGCTGCAGACATCATGTCCCTTTGCTCCTAAATATTTCAATGTATATTTCCTAAGAATAAAGATAATCCCCTACCTAATGATGGTACAATGGTCAAAATCAGGAAACTTACATAGTCACAATATTATTGTTTAATGCACAGACTTTATTCAAATTTTCCAATTGTCCCAATAATGTTCTTCCGCAATATTTTTTTTCTAGTCCAGGATCCAATCCAGGATCACATATACATTTAGTTTTCATATCTCTTTGGTTTTTTATAACCTGAAACAGCTCCTCAGCTTTTCTTTGTGTTTGTTACACTGACATTTTTGAAGAGTATCTTTTAGTTTGGGCTTGCCTGATATTTCCGTAATACTAAATTAATTATGCATTTTGGGGGGCAGGAACATCACAGATGTCTTTCTCAATGCATAACATCAAGAGGCACATGATGTTAGTTTGTTCTATTATTGATGAATGTAATTTTGATCACGTGGTTAAGGTGTCACTACCAGTCCTCTCCTCTCTAAACCCACTATTTCCCAGGGCTATTAATAAGTAACTTGTGGAGAGATTCTTTCAAATATGTAAGTATTCCGTTCTTCACTCACTTTCACGTACTAGTTTTAGCATCCACTGATACTTCTTGCCTGAATCAATATAACTGTGCTGGTTGCAAAATGGTGCTTTTCTAATCTATCATTAATTCCACATTTATTAATTGGCATTCTACTGTAAAAATGCTTTTACTTCTTATGCATGTAGTATCTATTTACACATATATCTCATTTTATTGTGCTCCACAGATATTGCCTTTTTTTACAAGACCCTCCACCAAAAAGATTATGATTCACTGAAGGCTCAGATGATATAAAGTATTTTTAAATTAAGGTATGTACATTGTTTTTTTTTTGTATGTACAATGCTACTGCACACTTAATAAACTACAGTATAGTGTAAACATAACTTTCATATGCACTGGGAAATCAAAAAATTTGTGTGACTTGCTTTATTGCAATATTTGCTTTCCTGCAGTGATTTGGAATCAATATCTCTGAGGTATGCCTCTATTTATTATCACTATGAACTCACTCATGGATTCTTATTTTATTCAATGAATTGTATTCCATTATTATTAGTTACTTTCTTCCTCAAGTTGTCCCAGATTTGACCAATGGGAGTCCCTTCAAGCTGGTTCCTGTGTCCTTTGACATGTCCCCATCATTTTTTGAGCACTTCCTAACATCTTGGCATGAAAAAATGTTCCAAGGCTCATCTTGTTTTTCTTCCATCAGCCCTGAAGTCAGCCACTTCTCCAAGGAGCACTGGTTCCTTTTAGTGAGAAAGGAGATTTAGAAGCCAAAATCTAGGTGCCATGTGTGCTGAGTGCTACTGGGTATCTCTGCTTGAAGATGCTTGTGGCAAGGGGAACTAGGAAATTTTTCATGCTTTAAAAGGTCTTCAGAAAATTGGTTCCAGGGACTCATATTATAAAATTATTCTTTTTATATTAGGTATTTGCCATGCTGAGAACTGGTTCAGGGGTTTTAGGGTTTGGGTCTATGTTACAATGAACTTATATTATAACTATGCTGACTACCAAACATTATTACCCCAGATGGATTTGATGAGATCTCTGAGAACAAGGACCATGTCTCATTCATTTCTTTATCCTCAAAGCCCAACAAAGTTCAAACCACATAATAGGCAATCCACATGAAATATATGATGTCTGGGATTTGCTTCTCAAGAATCCAGTGTGGGGGAAAGGAGTACAGATGTAACAAAGGTGACCATGAGTTAATGACTGCTGCAGCTGTCATGGGGGTTCTTTTTTCTCTATATTTTACATAATAAAAAAACAATTTAAAGGCAGTCAAGCAACACTCCCTTACCCGAATGAAAAAAGTTTCTGCCTCCTCTATGGCTCAATTTCTTTATTAGTTTGGTGGGGTGAAAAAAAGGTAAGGTGTTTGAATTGCCAGGAACCAGACAGCAGTATAAAAGGTTCATGTGAATGCCTCTTCATTTAAAATTTAAGAAAAAAATGCTTATAAAATGCTCATTCATTTATGAATTTAATTTTTTCAATATATTTGGTCTAAGGGACTTGAAAATGACCATGGTTTTCATTGTCAAACCACTAACTAGTCTAATCCTCTTGGAAAGCACTAACTTGAAATACAAGTAATTTAAACATTTTGAATATATATTTATGACATAGAGAAACTTCTAAAAAATAAAATAAAATAAGAGAAATAGGCCTTAGGGAAGACAAAGAAAAACCCTAGCATTTTGCTGAAGAAATATACGAAGATAGCTTTTTCTTGATATCCCAAGTTGTTTTCTGATACTTAAATAACTGATAGTCAAAATATTATTAGGGGAAAGTAGAAAATTGCAGTCATTGACACACCCTACTCTGGGGGAAAAAAAAGACCTCCAACAGATATAAATATGTATATACTGCTCACTGAGGAGAGCGGACATTCTCCTGAGGCTGCTTATTTCACAGAAAGTCTTGGTTTATAAAGCATGTCCCTCCTTCCCATTAGGAAAACTGTCACTGATATTCTTTATCAACATTATTTCAAGAAAGTCTCTTTTGAATTATGAGGGTTTCTCCAACATAAATCTGAGCTCACTGTCTTACCTAAATAGTAGATATCTTCTGTTAAATTTTAAAAAATATGTGTCTCCTCAGTTTTACTGATAAAGAAATATGCTTCAATGACCAAGAGCAGTAAATTCAGATGGGATGTGAGGCCTCAAATCATTTTCTCCATTATTTAGGCAAAAGAAACAATCTTTTGGGGTTACTGGAACTAAATGAAAACCTTTTAACCAATGTTGATTCAAAAGGTACATTCCTTACTAAGGCTAGTGTGAAAATGCGAATGAATTCTTTCCATTACATCTGGGTACAATGAGAATGCTAACACTCTGCAGCCTTCACGTTGTAAATAAATACAGACCCAGTAACTTCCACTGCTGCCATGAGCATGTGTCTTCTCCAGACAATAAGTGGTGCACATATTTGTCTCCTAGCTGCAGCTTTTTTCCCTCCTGAGTTCCTGGATGTACTTGTGGGACAGTCTAGAAAAATCAGTGTTGTGATACATACAGATCAGGAAATTATCTCTTGATGTAGTCTTGTGTCCGTAATCACCATCATCCAGTCTCGCGTATTTCAATGGATGATGATGCAAATTTACTTTTTTCCTTAACTGTATTAATGGGTCATTAATGTAAGCAAAATAAAGCATGGCAGGGTGAATAACAGCAACCATATTTCTTCAATCAAATATCCATACTGTGTGTCTGCTTGTGGTTTCAAAGAAATCTGGATTAAATAACATGATTCACATATGAAAAGGCTGCTAAAAACTGGATTTTGGTATCACTCAGTCATACATAAAACAGCCACTTTGGCACTACATTCTACATTTAGGAAAAATTAAATTGTTTCCTTTGAGACAGGTATACTGGATACTTGACCTCTGAATCCTAAAAACAATTCATGGAAAGAATAAAACTTAGAGGGACAAGAACAAGGCTGAGTCACCTCATATTCTCAATATACCAGGGATTTTTATTCAGTTCTGATCTGTCAGAGAAGCATTTTCTGAAATTCTTTAAGCTTTCCAGTTTTCCTATTGATTATTTAAAATGCTCTCATCCTAATATTTGCTTTTCAGGTTACTGGGTAAGAATTTAGAGTAGAGCAGTCGAGGGGCAGTAAATGTCTTGGTATATAGGTGAGTTACACAGCTCAATGAAGGAATCTGGGTCTTGCAGACAGTGTTTGCTGTGGAAGTTTTACAATGTTACAAGCATTACTCATGACCTTCAAGAAGATAACAGCAAGCTCTAGGAACTGTGATTTTCCAAGGGGATGTGGGAATGAGAGTTTTGATGGAAGTTTTCCAGAACTGCAGCTGCAGAGCTTGGGGGTTTTTCATTGGTTCTCACTTGATAGAGGTAGGGCGGAGGAAGAATTCTTTAAGGGCAAGTTCAGACAGTGAATAGTTCAAGGCTGCAGCCTGTCTAGAAATTGCCAGCAATGAATGGACACACAAATCACAAATATTAAAAGACACAACTGGTCTTATTTTTCAAGGTTTTAAGGGACTGAAATAACTGTATTACTGTACAATAATCATGTAGAGGAAAATTAACATAAAATAATGATAGCCAGCAACATATTTGAGGATGGTTTTTCCAAATTCTGTTTTTCTGCCACCATTTCTCATGTGTGTGCAGGACTGGGCCTCGATTTCATCTTCAACAGGAAAGGGATACCTACCTTGCAGGGCTGTTGTGGGAATAAGTGAGATAATGTATGGTAGCTGGCAGCAGCAGATAGTAGCTGCTCAAAAAATGGTAATTATATTATCATTATCATAATAATTAATGCTCCTTTGTTATAAATAACCACACCACCGTTTATGCAGTTGTTGTAGGTAAGTGGACCTACAGAGCAACAAAAGCTGTACTCAACTGTATGTAAATCACTGATCTTATTTTAAAAAATAGTCCTTTATGGTATTGAGTTTTTTAATTTAAAGTTTATCAATATAGCTTTTATGTCATAAAAGTAGAGATTTTTCGGGTTCTTTCAGCATGGCAGAAGACATATTCTATGAGAGCTTTACAATGTCAGGAACTAGTTTCTGTGAAAGAGGAATACGGCTAGCTGCCTCCTCCCTGCCTCAGACAGACTTCACAATGATTCAATGATAACGAAAACCACCAGTGCCACTCCTAATAAAATGTTCCATTTGCGCTGCATACTTTATGGCAAACTCTAAGTTACACGTCCTCTTCTTATTTCTGCTTTTTTTCTCTAACACCAGCTAAAATCTGCCTTTCGTAAATCTTTAGAGAGTAAATCAAAATAACCAATCTGGAATTTGACTAAGTACCAACCAAGATGACCTAAAATAGAATTAGGGGTCAGGGTGTCCACCACTCTCGCTGCAGGTACATACCCATCAGTCATTCCCCACCACATTTACATCATCTATCCTTCAGGTATCATATTCTGTCTCTTCATGTTTTAACACCTAGAGTCTTCCTCATATTTCATTATTTGTTCCCCCAGGGCAGGGGTTAGCATACTATGGCTAGTGGGCCAAAATTTGGTCCACAGTCTGGTTTTGTATAACATGTAAGAATAATTTCTAAATGTTTGGAAAAAAATAAAAATTAGAGTAATTTTTCATGACGTGAAAAATCTATAAAATCGAAATTTCAGTGACCATAAATAAAGTTTTATTGGAATACAGCCATGCTCACTTGTTCATGTATTGCCTGTGGCTGCTTTTGCGTTATAATGATAGAGTTTAGTAGTTGCTATAGAAACCACATGGCTAAAATATGTACTATCTGACCTTTTACAGGAGAAGTTTGTCAACACTGCCCTAGGGGGTTTTTGTCGGAGAAAGTGAGGCAAAAACACTGCCTGACCTCTCTGTCTGGTCAGTCTTGGAAGGAAATAGAGCCTAGCTTGACTTTTCCGTAAGGGTGGAATGGGACAGTAAACAAAGGAACTGACACCGGAGACAGGAGACGTGTATCTCAAGTTTGTTTCTGTGTTGGTTCCGAATAATGATGTATTCAACTTCTCTAGTCCTGTGATATGGCTTCTGCCTTGTTGGGCTCTCAGTTTCCTTTATGTTTGAAAAAAAGAGTCAGTCCTTCAATGCCTTACTGGATCATCATGATTATATGTGAAACTCTACCACCATCTCCTCCCTCATCCCACCTCCCAAATGAATCCAGGGTCAGCAGAAGCAAGGGAAATAAGGATATTGGAAACATTCCCACAGGACCGCAGGATAGAAGTTTAAAATCCATTTTTGAACCTGTGGAGATGGGGCCCAGTGAGACCACATCTCTACTACAATGAATAACTCACCCTGGTCTCCACTGGAGAGGCACTTAGGGCATATGAAACTGAATCACTTGTTTTCTGGAAATTCCCTAAATAAATACGACTATTAAGCACATAGTCTAAAAATGTTGACGCCTGAGAAAATACCTTCTAAATTATAGCAGAAAAAAATCAGATCTGAAGCTGGACAAAGGGATGGAGATGGGATGGGCAGAGATAATTTTATATTCAGAATCGAGCAGTGTGCAGAGATATTTATATTCACACAGATATTATCAGTTGGCAAATACATTTCTAATCAGAATTCATATCTCATGCATTTTATATTGTAATGTAAATCTACACATTCTCATTCCTAAGCCAAAAATAGGCTACATAGTTGCATAGTAAATAATTTTACTATGATCTACTTTAAAAATAATTTATACCTTATTGGGTTATGAATTGACCAAAACTTTTAGTATTCCAGGTCCTTGCTGTAGGGCAGGAAAGCTGATTGATTTCACTGCCACGCATCTCCCTCCTGCTAACTATATAGCTGATCAGTATTTGTGTGGTAGAGGAAAATCAGCAGTTACTGGATGCCGGTCTAATGTAGACAGTTGAATTAGTTATGGGTGCAGCGATTACTCACCATTCCAAGTAGTGAACAGAGCTTGGAGTCTTGGCCTGCTTTTTGGTCACATTGCATTACTAAGCAGCTTTGAAACAGGTGCTCTCAAAGGGAAAACAGGTTATGAGAAGACTAGAGTGGCTGAGACATGCATGAACGAGAATGAACAATAATTTTTGTAAGCAGAAAGGACAAATAATTACCCTATTACAAATATGATTAAAATCATCTAAACTCATTAAAATTAGAGTTGGGGAAGCTCTTAGAGGACTCTGACTCCAAGTTTCCGTCATCAAAAATCAACTTGCATGTCAGGTAGCCATTGTGCAGCTTCTGCCTGATCACTCACTTCTGGCGGCAAACAGCTCTCTTTCTCATCCATACCAGCTCATTCCTTTTTGGTGCAACTCCAATGACTATACAGTCAAAAAATGCCCAAGAAAGTAGAGAAAAGAATATTGAGCTAGAAAATAGGAGCTCCAAATTCTAACTTGAGCCTACATTAACTTGAGTTGTGTGACATTGAGCAAGTCTTTAGTGCTCTCTGGGCCTCAGTTTCCTCCCCTGCAAAATAGGGTCTCTATGGGGGGCTGGCCTGGTGGTGTAGCGGTTAAGTTTGCGTGCTCCACTTTGGTTGCCAGGGGTTCACAGGTTCGGATCCTGGGCGTGGACTGACACACTGCTTGTCAAGCCATGCTGTGGCAGCGTCCCATATAAAGTAAAGATGGGCACAGATATCAGCCCAGGGCCAACCTTCCTCAGCAAAAAGAGGAGGACTGGCAACGGATGTTAGCTCAGGGCTAATCTTCCTCACCAAAAAAAAAAAAAAAAAAAAGGGTCTCTATGGTCCTTTCCAGTTCTGCATTTCTCTACTTCTATAATTTCCATTTCATGCTACTGAAATGAAAAGCAGTTGTGAGAAAGCTACAAAGAGCTGTGAAGTTTTTCTTCTCACAGTTCTTACTTATGTCATACCTGGGCTGTCTCTGAATGTTCCACTGTCTAAACCTCATCCTAACCCTTGTTCTTCACCTCAGCTTTCCAGATTACCTATAGCTTGATTTTGCTTTGACTGCTGATATCTCAAACGTGATCATGACTCAGAATCTGCCCTTTTAGTCAATAGATAGCCAAGGATAAGCTACAAAATCCCTCTAAGTGGCTCAGTTTGGCTTGCAGAATTCCTTTTTTTTTTTTTGTGAGGAAGATCAGCCCTGAGCTAACATCCATGCTAATCCTCCTCTTTTTGCTGAGGAAGACTGGCTCTGAGCTAACATCTATTGCCAATCCTCCTCCTTTTTTTTCCCCAAAGCCCCAGTAGATAGTTGTACGTCATAGCTGCACATCTTCCTAGTGGCTGCATGTGGGACAAGGCCTCAGCATGGCTGGAGAAGCGGTGTAACGGTGTGCGCCCGGGATCCGAACCCGGGCCGCCAGTAGCGGAGCACACACACTCAACCGCCAAGCCATGGGGCCGGCCCGGCTTGCAGAATTCTGAAGTTAAAAACAAACAACCATGAGAAATGTTTTCCTATTCTCATCCACTGAACAAAAAAATTCTTGTTCTATCTTCTGTGGAATGTTAGTAAACTGCTCAATATTTGAGTCTTTTTTATGATGAGAACACAAAGGCTACAATAAACCTTGAGCTATAAAAACTGCAATTAGGGCCGGCCCAGTGGCATAGTGGTTGGGTTTGTGCTCTCCGCTTTGGTGGCCTGGGGTTCGCGGGTTCAGATCCTGGGTGTGGGCCTATGCACCACTCATCAAGCCGTGCTATGGCGGCATCCCATATAAAGTAGAGGAAGATGGGCACAGATGTTAGCTCAGGGCCAATCTTTCTCACCCAAAACAAAACAACAAACTGCAAGTAATGTATATTTGGTATAGTCTAAGTATATATAATTATTTATTTATTTATTTATTTTTTTGCTGAGTTGTACGTGAACAGTTCACAGTAATGAGTTCTGAGTCTTCCCATGGGACGTAACATAACATCCAAACCCCTTTCCTGCAAGACTGGCCCTGCCACCTCCACAATGTCTTTTCCTGCCGCTCCTCTCCTTCACTCCCTACCCTAGTGTCCCTAGCTCTTCACCTGAATGTCTCCACACGTGCTTTTCCTTCTGTTTGCAGTGCTCTTTCTCTTACTTGTCCAACCCTGAACTTGGTGTTGTGGAAAGTAAGTCAACTGCTCAAATGTTTCCCCCCTTCAGAGGTTTGGAAGTTCACTTAGGAGGCTGAACTAATTTACGTAACATGCTCTATATTCTAAACAGCAAGGTATTGGGAAAAAGCACTGAGCATAAAACAACAAGCAGGTGCTCAAGTTCAGCAGGGTGATACTGAGAGGACACAGTCTGTAGGAGTGGGGTGAAGAGTTCTTCTAGGGTTTCCTGAGCAGGGCAGGTGTCACGATGCGGTCATGAAGTCTGTTTCTAAGCTACGAGGTGCAGCTCGGTCTTCTTTCTGACCTCAGGCCAAAGTGGGTGTAGGCTGGGTTTGGCCCACTGAAGAGTTTTGTTTGGCCCAACATTGAAGAAATTGTTTTTTCAGATTCATTTATCCTTCAAACATTTACTGAGCACTTACTATGTGTGAGGCACATTTCTAGATGTTAAGTATCCGGTAGTGAACAAATACACAAAAACATACAAAGGCCCTCACCTTTTGGAACTTACATCCTAATGTGGAAGACAGGTAATAAACAAGAAAAGTATGTAGTATACTAGATCATGATGTGTGCCAAAGAGAAAAACAAAGCCGAGGAGGGGAGAGAAAGGGTGCATGTATGCATGCATGTGTGGCTGCAAGTTTAAATAGTGTGGCCAAGGAAGGCCTCATGGAGAAGATGACATTTGAGCACAGGGTTGGAGGGGTGAATGGGTCCTGGAGATACCGGGGAAAGAGCATTCCAGGCAAGGCAGCAGCAAGGGCAAAGGTCATGAAGAGGAAATGAGCTGGTGTACTTGAGGAACAGGCAAGAGGCCACTGTGGCTGCAGAGACGAGGTGAGAGAGCCTCACAGGGCATCGGGAAGCCTGTGGCTTTCACTCTGAGTGACAGGGGAAGCGTTTGAAGGGTTGCAAGCAGAGCAGCAACATGATCTGACTTATGCTTTAATAAATCCCTCTAACTGGAGGAGAGAAAGCATGGAAGGGAGACCAGTCAGGAGGCCACTGCAATAATGCTGGAGAGAGACGACGGTGGTCTGGGCTACAGCAGTGCTACAGAGATCCACAAGAAGTGATCCGATTCTGAATACATTTTGAGGGTAGAGCCAACAGGATTTCCTGGTGGATTAGATGTGGGTTTTGAAAGGAAGAGAATAGTCAAGGACAACCCCAAGGTTTCTGGCTTGAGCAAGTGGAAAAAAGGAGTTGCCAACATTTAAAATCAGGAGATTTAACTCAAGAATCCAGACTTCTAGCTTCTGTCAAAACACTGGATCTGGTCAACTGTATTTTTCACATGACAAAAACCAGTTGGAGCTGAGAAGCAGCTGCCCCCTGGAGACAGGACACTGGCTGGCTCTGTGCTTCACTACAGGTCCCACTCCCTGCGGTCTTACACCGGGCTTTCTGGGGAGTAAACAGCTGTTGGTACTTGTTGGACTGCTGCAGGCAGCTCGAGCTTGGGACCCCTCCCTGCTCAAAGTTCTCTTATCAACTTAATGTCATAAAATACAACACAAACTTGCCCACAATTCTGACTGAAGAAAGGGAGGTTTAGACAAAGTATTTATTTAAAAACAAGGTAAAGAAAGAGCACTATTATTCTAGTTTTCCCCTCCACAGTGATTTGACAGCAATCTAGGAGAGAGGTTCACCCTGTCTCTCTTCTTGGTGAAAAGAGAAGCTCCCTGAAGAAACTCCTCTTCTGCATATTCCGACTTCATCAAGTCTAAATCCTGCTCACTTCACAGTCTATGTCCCCAGTGCCTGGTAGTGAGGTATGGTGCTGGTCCATACCAGATCCAGTGCCACATCTCACTTTACCTGTGATTCCTAGACAAGGGTGCTCTGAGGCCCAGGTTGGTATCCAGGGACCTTGGGTCCAGGCTGCTGCTATCACCAACAAGCCTGGTGACTGGCAAATTACTTATCTTCTCTGGGCTTCTGCTCCTCATCAACAAAGAATAGAGATGGACTACAAAGGGCTTCTCAAACTCTAAGGTGTGTACAAATCCCCATTATATTACTGATCCTCATTTTAGTAGAGTTTTAAAATATCCCAAAGGGGGACAAATATTAATCCATCCATTGAATTTCTTTTCCTTTTTTTTTATATTCTGATTTGCACATGTAAAATAACGCTCACTTATGAAAGTCTAAACTCCTATGGCAACCTTGACAAGTCCAAGTCAATTCCTGAAACAAGCAATGGTAAAAATACTGAATGATGTACCATGTACAGCCTGACAAAAAGTGAATAAAGAGTGAAGCGCCTGGTAACAACATCTCTCTGGAAGATCTGATGTGTTTCCCTTCAGCAAATAAAAATAATGTGAACCCAAACGTCTTGTTTTGCTTTGTCTACCAGGAAACTCAGAGCTAAATGCAATGTTCATAACAACACAACCATTTTACCTCAGGGATTTGAGTACAACATTTTCCCCTTTCCTTCATATTCAACATAATGGTTTTGATTTTATTTTTAACTGCCCAGTTGTAGGCACATTTTGACGCTAGGCAACATCAAGTCTTTTCTGAAAGGAGTGCGGCAGGAGAGAAGCACTGGAAGGAAAGGGCGGGAAAAGGAAAGTGACTTAAAAGAAAATCTTTCCAACTTGATATTAGGCAAGTCAGCACATACGGTTTGTGAAAGAGATCAAATAAATATAAACCTTATCACCTCGCCTCAACCCCAAAGCAGACTGGTCTCAGAGGCCTATGCCCTTTAAAAATTGCCCTTAGATGGACAAAAGCAGCCACGAACATTATGGGCTGGGACAAAAGCAGCCATGAACAGTACAGGCTGTAGACAAGCCCTACTAGGAAAATGCTTCCATGCAGCCTCTCCCTCTTATCTAATTATGGTCATTTAGAGACAAATGATAAATTCAATACCCGGATTAACTCCCTGTAATAAAGAAAGATCACTTTTGATATCAAGAAGAATTTAAAGAAAAATGTGTGTTAATTAGCACCACAAAAACAATGGGTGAAGTCAGTATCCAGACAGATAGCTGGTGGTGACAGTCAAAGTACACTCTACAAACCCGCGCTCAGCCAGCACCAGGCAAGCGCAGCAAAGACCAGGATGTCAAGCCTCCTCTGGTGCCCTGGGAAACCCTGGCTTGGGAGTCAGGACACCCAGCTTGGCTACCAATTCATCTCCTGACCTTGGGCAAGTCATGCAACCACCGGGACTCGTGTGCCAAGTGGAGAGAATGTGGAGAGCACAGAGTCGGCAGTTCTCGTCACCTCGCTCCGCGCCCCCAGTTCTTCCCTCTGTTTAACTCAGACTGAGCCAGCACATACAAATGCCGGAGGCTAGAGGGCTGTTCTCTGGTGGGCCCCATGTGCTTCTTCCAACTGTTTGAAGACTGTTTGTTCCCAAACCTGTCTATGCTTGATGGGCTTTTTATTACAATTACATACTTTAATCAAATATTATGTAAACCGATGAAATACAACAGTGAAAGGCAGGAGTTGTTTGTAGAGTACATCGAATAGTTTGAGAAGACCTGATAAAGGCAGATCACTTAAAATGGCTATCAAGACAGATGTAGGTCAGACAGTTCTAAAAGAATGGAAAACGAACTGTAAAAATCTAGAAGGATTCCTTCTAAAGTCTTGTTCTACTTTAACAAAATTGAAATGGGAAACCATAGAAAATGAAATCATTAACGTATAATTAATGCAAGAAAAATGTTAGGAAATTATAATCAGCAGGCCTATAATCAGAGGCAAGGCCTTGGCCCTACATCAAGGCTTCCATGGCAATGGGAAAGGGAACAGGGAAAAGGGTAAAACGTGGAGAGGCCCCAGGCTCTTACTTAAACCAGATGAAATAGGCAGCTACGACACTGAAACAGCTTTTTGGGGAAGTGGCTAGGGACGGAGAGGGAAAGTAGAGGATGGGGTTAGGGTTGTGGGATGGAGGGACGGACAGACACATGGACACTACTTTTGACAGTTGGGCATGTTCTTGCCAGTCTGTCAGCTGGAGAGGGAATAAATTCACTGCTGCAAAGGATCATAGGTTGGTCTCTAATTCCTAAGAAGTAAAGATTTCTTTAACTACTCGAGTCAGTAGTTAAACTCTCCCCCTGCCTCCTCAGTTTTTTAAATCTATATTTGACAAATTACTTAATGAGTAATAATATACATTGAATTTACCTGGGCAATGGGCACTGAGAACAAGAACACAGGATTCTTTGGTTTTGCGACAATAAGACATGCAGAGTGTGACTAGTCTTAGGTAGAAATAATAGTTTTCAACTGCAAGACCAGGCCTGTAATTTTCTGCAGCACACCATGACATCATGGTTTACGAGGCCAACTCCATAAATCAAGCTTTACCTAATTAGAGATTCTTCTGCCCATCTACATTATTAGAACAAATAATTAAAACTGCCTAGGCAATAATACAAGCCAGATCTGTTTACAAAAATGTTCTTTCTTTTCCCCAGATTCTTTTAGTCTCACTACCACTTACAGATCTTTCGCATTTAGTAAATTATAGACTTAGAGCATTTCTTTTAGTCTGACTTCACTTTTAAGGAATTCTTCAATTAACTTTACATTGCTTTAAGCTGTTCATCCAACGAGAAAACAATCTGTGGTTTCTGACTCCTTTGCATGCCAATGGCTGCCATCCATGTTTGACTTTCAGACACACTGTCTCCTGAAAGCCAGGCTCTGTTTGCATAAAACCAGCCAGTTGTCATAGCATTTTGACAAGCACTATAGAAAAACAAGGAACAATACTCCGTGGTGGCTAAACTGGGAGAATTCCCACTGCAAGGGTGACTGCACTGGGGACACACGTGACATCCACACCCAATCTCCTGGCCTCAGCCAGAAGGTAACACACACTCCACTTTCTCCTGTGACCTTTCCATTTTCAGGTGCCATCTCTTCACCTTGTGAGTTCCTTTCTTTTCCCCTCTCTTCTTTTTCCAAAATGGCTAAAACACCTGAAACTCACAGAAAGGTGTGGCTACTCTAACAACAGGAAACCCCCCAGTGGAAATCTAGGAAGCAAGAGATTGCACTGCCTTTGCAGTGGTTACAATACATCTAGTCAGATCGTCATCCAAATATAGTGTAATAAAAAGCATGAGCTCAGAGGTGGGACCTCAGTCCAAAACTCCGAATTTTCTCAGACTCTGGTATATGGTATAGCACCTTAACTCTCTGCCTCTTAAGGCTCACTCACTGATGTTTCTAAAGAAGTGCAAATAACAACTGGGCAGTGGGAAATAACCATGGAAACAAATGATGATGGAAAGAAATGATGATCACTGAAGAAAAAGATCCTTAGGTTTTCTACCTATTACAGCTGAGTCAAGCAGAATGTAGTCACTCCCACTTTCCTTTCCCCTGTGCTTGGCCAGTTTCTGAGGGTCCCTCATCTATGTCTGTCCTATGGAAGCACCTGTGAAGCCAACAGAAGAATAAACTTAGAGTGATGTTATGAAGGCCTCTTGAATACTCAAGTCCAATATAAGATGCACATGCGATTTTTCAAAAATCCTGCCCAATGTTGTTCCTGTAACTGGATGTGCAATTGTTGAAACTGCAGGCCTTTCCAAAGCAACGGAATGACCACTCTGGCTGAGCATAAGGAACTAGCATGCAGGCAGAGCCAGAGGAACTAGAATGAATGCACAGGCCAGGTGAAGCCCAAGGGCTGCGAGTGGACTTGGCACTGGTTCAACATGGGCTGGCAATGGAGGGAGGACCAATGAAGGGCCTGCTCTTTTCTTCGGAACAGAACTGTGCCCTGACTCCCCTCTTAATGTTATGCTCCTGCAACTGAATCAAAAGACCTGTAGGATTTCTGAGAGACCCAAAGTTATTCTAATACCATTCTTCTTCTCTCTCTATTTTTATTTAAATCTCCTATGTGAATTTAATTATATGTTTTGTTTCCAAGCTACTGCAAATGTTTTGTGGAAAAAAGAGATGAATATAACCACGTGTGTCTCATGTCTTCTCCCTCTCCCCTCTCTCTCTGTCTCTCCCGTCTCTCTCTCTTCTTCTTTTCTCTGTCTCTCTTCCCCTCCTTTCTTTCTTTCTATGTCTCTCAGACAGACAGACAGACAGACACAGACACAGACACACACACACACACACACACACACACACACACGGGGACCTAGCGTCCAAGCTATTCTTCCTTCACCATTAAAAAGATCAGAGTTTCATAAAGTATCAGATATTCTTTCTTTAACCTGCAAATCATTGTTTCTATCGAATTATCTTTATGTCGATTCTGAGATTTTAAAAATACGAGCAACCAAGATACCCAGTATAAAATTTACTACTCTGTTCAAAGCACTGCTTTACAGAAACCCAGTACTTTTCTAAAATGGGCTCATAAGGCAGGTCTTGCTTCCAAGTCAAGAGCTCAAGATAGCTCCTTGCTTGCCTCTTTGTTCTTTCTGCCACTTAGATTCTCCAAAAAAACCCACAATGTTATAGAATTTTCTCTCCAGTGAGGCAATTCTGAAATTCTGGAAAGGGTTCCTTTTCTCTTGAAGCTTCTTGCCTAATCCTATGCACCATTAGCTTATTTCCGGAGTAGAGGTAGTAAGGATGCCTAACTTGGAAGGAAACAGTGAACCAAGAGGATCTAGTTGAGGGCACAAAAGCTGAAGTCTCACTTCTTAGCAACTCCAAAGAAGAATGAACTTGCAATGTAGAAGGAGAGCTCTAGGTGTGTCACCAGAAACTCAAGGACTTCTAACAGTTACGTCTGATGCCTAGAAAAGCAGTAACATAGGGATGTGTGTTCCCTAGTTTTCTAGGTGAGAACAGTAAGCTGGGGAACTTAGCATTGGGATTTGAGGTCTAGGCAATCGACAGGCCTTGAAAGAAGAGCACAATGACACAAAGAAAACTCAAAATTATTCATTACCTTCTAATAAAATAGCTCTTAGTAAGTAAATGGCAACCTGTATACTGGTTTGGTAAATTTTAAATTAAGTCATCAAAAATAAATAATTTTAAAACACTTTAAGATTATTTGATAAAACATTATCAGTTATTATTCACTTTTAACTTGCTGTTCCTTTCATTGAGAACAGGGTGAGAGACTACCTTCCTGGCTGTTTATATTTTTATCTTTTGGACCTTGGCAAAAGATACCACCCCGTCTGCTGTCCTCAAGAAAGAATGGCCAGAGCAATGTGGGCTCTCACATGCTCTGTCTCAGGCCTTAGTACCCAGAGCTTAATAAATCGAGTCTGTTTCTATGCTGATGGCATCTATCTTCTTTTGGAATTTCAGTGATTACAGAGAGAATATTTTGGCTTTCTAGTGTAAACCTGTACAGATTTTGAACTTAACAGCTTCTGGCTGTAAACTTGTCTTCTAGTAAGAAACCACAGTGCTACACCATAAGTGAGATGACCCAGCTTTTAGAAAATGTGCTAATGATTTATTTGCAGAATAGCAAAGTAAACTGCAAAGAATTATTGGAAATACAAAGAGGGTGTGGGAGCAATAAAATAAATGAAGATACAAGGCTTTTAAAAGGCCGCACAGGGAAATGAAGACATTAAATGCCACATAACCTTAGAAAATAAAATTACAAGGTATGTGATATGCTAGCAAAATTCTCAATTATAGTAAGGCTTTCCAGAGAATAAGAAAACTTGTGTGGCTACTATGCAGGGTAATTATTGAATTGGAGATATCACTCAGAAAATAAAAGTGCAGATAATATCTAGAGCTGTAAAGCCATTTCCTTGTGCCACACTCCCTCTGCCCTCAATCTCACGCTAGCCACTTCCTCCAACTGAAAAAAAGAACCACTGTAGCTTTCTGGAATTCTCTTCATAAATTCCAAGTGAGTAAAAAAAAAAATCAAATGAAAATAAGCCATTAAGTTAGACGACAATATGATGAAAAATTCTCTTACTCTTTAATGTTGTGATAACAGCTGGAAAGAAAGATTATAATCCTATAGAACGTGAATACACTCTTACACAAACACGCATCAGCTTCCATTTATACCGTTTAAAAAGAGAAGACTTTTAAATAGAAAAGAAATGGAAAGATAGTCAATAGCTATACTCAAGAAGTCTAGAAATAATTTTAGAGAAGAAAAGGCTCTGTTACTGTCGTTAAGTAGAACAAAATACCACAATTTAACTTTAAATGGCAGATAATCCAAGGATTCTGAGATTCTTTGTTGACTCACACTTGATCTCAGTGTACCTGCTGCTTGGTGACACAAAGTACACACAGAGGAACTTCATCTTTTGGTTAGTATGGTGTTGCTGCTTGCTCTCATTTGGTAAGGTGGGTGCCAGGTGGATTTGAGCACATAAATACGATAGAGGATTAAAGAGGATAAACAGGTGCTTAAGGGATGTGATGAGCTGACTGACTGTTACTAGTAACCGGAGAGGTAACTGCAGTCCAGGTATGATTAACATGGTCATTGGGAGGTGCTATAAAAACCTCCTCTAGCTTTACTGCTCCAGTCTATATCAGAACCTTAGAAACCTTTGCTGATCTAACACATTAGTTCTTTCAGCTCTGTATAATATACAGACTGGGTTGGATTCCTTTCCAGCACTCAATTCATTTTCAGCTTAATTGGTAATCAGATAGAGCCATATAATTTAACAACCATTTTGAAAATACTGATTTTTAATTATAGGCATTCTCAGGATACATCAATTTGACAAAAGATAATATCAAAATGAGCCTGCTATCGAAGTCTTTATTAAGAATTCTATGATATATACATGCGTGTGTGTGTGCGCGCATCTATATGTAATATCACAAACTGCGAATTCGAAAGACTGATAAAAATCCATTTAAAGGTCTCTGTTACAGTTCAAAATGAAACCAAATCTCGGGCAAATATAAAATCGTTCATAAGGAAGCTGTGGACTATAATTAGATGGAAACATGGTGATCAATATTTTAGACATGACTAATTCTCCCTTGGTCATTGGATGACATAGACTGAGGCGTCATAAAATCTGAATCTGTTCCTAGAAGCACTGTTAATAAAAGGGATAAAGGAGATGTCTGCTTCATCAATTTATAGCAACATTTCACGTATCTAAAATGTTAGAACTCAAGAGATTCAAGAAATAAGCAAAAAGATAAAAAGGACTCTTGAGCAGCCAAAATCTACAAATTTCATGGACTTTACATATTAGAGAGCTTCCTCGTGTGCTCTTATTTTATATGCATATTCACATGGCTGGTTATTTTAGCCTTTATGCTGCCAGAAAATCAGAAGTACCACATTAGGGAGGGAGGTTTGGTGAGGCACCTTCACAGGAGTCTGCCGGTCTTCACAGCCAGGAAATCAGAAAAGCTAGAAAAAGCTGACCCCATAGCCCTCAAATACAGCATTCAGAAGCTGTCTGCTACAGTGATAAACAGACTTAAGTATCCAAAGGTCCTGAGGGGATCATCACACACAGGAGGTGCTAAATAAACATTTGCTGAAATGAAGTGAACTGAATGATGACCTTGGGTCACCGAAAAAAGTTTAAATTATGGTCAGCATATGTTCTTTTAAGGCAAGTAAATGGAAATATTTTAGAAAAATTTTCATCTAAACCAGTTAAAAGAATAGGTATTTTAAGTTTTGGAGTTTATGGTGCTGCTGCGGGGGGGGGCCTCCAAGTATTGAGAAAATTTTATTACCCAAAATCACCATTCAAAGATTCTAGAGGGTGGAGGTTTTCCTATAGTACAAATATCTTCATAAATTATTTTTCTCAGTGTAATCTTTAAACTTAATTTATGGTGAAAATCTGATAGAAACAATAGCAATTTGTACTATATAAAGTAAAAACAAAAGTTCTTCCAATACAGATTTTAATTCCATTAACTATAGGACATATCTTCTCAGGTAATAATTTTTCATTTGTTACAGAATAGAAATGAAAATAATGTGTATTTAATTACATAACAATTTAATAAATTTTCTTTAAATATTAATACATTTTATCATATTAGTATAAAGTTTTAAAGTACATGAGGACTACACAATAGCTCTGTATAGACAAAAAACAACCAAGACAGTTAATAATAATACACACACACTCACACACACACACACACACTCACACACACACACACACTCACACACACACACCCCTTTCCTTCCTACTTCCCTCCTTTCTTCCATCAATCTTTCTTATCAGGGGTTGGGGATAGCACAGAGGAAGAACAGAACAGATAGATTAAGAATTCTTAATTTCACAAAGTTTAGAAAGAGGAAATGGAAATAGAATTAAAAATAATAGAATGAGTAAATTATAAGCTTCTAAAGGTGTCATTAGTGTTCTTAGTTTTCTCCAACATGTATTCCCAATTAAATTCATTCAGCAAAGCTAAACTTGTTTCTCTATGTACAACATTTTAGAGCTTTTACTATATTTATCTTATTTGTGCTGTGACTATTCAAGAGCATTGATTCCTACTTTTAAACTGACTTGATGGGCCGGCCCTGTGGCTTAACGGTTAAGTGCCGGCGCTCCGCTACTGGCGGCCCAGGTTCGGATTCCAGGCGCGCACCGACACACCGCTTCTCCGGCTATGCTGAGGCCGCGTCCCACACACAGCAACTAGAAGGATGTGCAACTATGATGTACAACTATCTACTGGGGATTTGGGGGAAAAAAAGGAGGAGGATTGGCAATAGATGTTAGCTCAGAGCCAGTCTTCCTCAGCAAAAAGAGGAGGATTAGCACGGATGTTAGCTCAGGGCCAATCTTCCTTACAAAAAAAATTAAAAAAATAAAAAACATCGGAACGTCTCGCAGTCTTCATGGTATTAGGAAGGATTCTTATTCCCAGACGCTCCTACCCTTTACTAAGTGACATGTATTCTTCAAAATACTGATTTTCTCTGAAGTTCCAAAATACTATACTAGAATGCTGGAGTATTCTTTGGATGACCAATCTTGGGGGGTAGAATATTTTGCTTGGTTTTGGGCTTTTAATGACATTAATGAGAAAACCAGAGAGATTCTCAGGAAAGAAAAAGGGAAAACAGAATCGAAATTAATTTATTTTTACACAACTCATATCTAGCAGACCTTATGAATGGGTGACAAGATCTTAATTCTACCAATCTTCTTTCTAGTGTAAAGATATAAAAAGACCAGAAAGGATCTTTAGATATTTTACCCTTTTGGAATATAAAGACAGATGAAGGTGTCAAAAAATCCAACTCAAGTATAGAATCAACAAACATTTTGTTTTTTTTTTAATTGTTTTTTGAATACTTTGAGTTAAAGGATACTATTCATGCCTTGTTCCCCACCTATCACCCCACAAAGGTTTTCAAAAGCAATTCAATTTAGGTACATGATTACTGATATAGGAATTATTAGAATCTCAATATGAGAAAGCATCCACACAACATCATATATTGCCAAACACAAGGTAACTGTGACTAAAATGGGAAGTTCTCCATTTTTTAAGTCTCTAATAATAAAATACTAAAACTCTGATTTAAAAAGTCTAATATGAATATATATGTATTCATCCATTCATCTACTCATCCATCTATTCATTCATTCAACAAAAAACACAGTGCTTTGCAGAGTGAAAATGGTACCCACCCTATGAGCTCTGTGGGGTGGGGTCTATATGTGGGTAGAGATGGGGTAGCCTTCTGATCTAGAAGGAACTTTGCTTCAACCACTAAACTGTTTTAACAGAATGTCAATGTCATCCTATCACTGCTTCATCCAGTATCCAAGGATTGTGACTCCTTTCCCTATCAGCAACAATAAATGCCAATGTTCCATGGTCCTAACAGGATTTTTAACTACTCATTACCAGGTATTTAGTTTATAAAATTAAAACTGAGGAGAGGGAAGAGATAATAGAGTAGGAGAGTCAAAGCAATGTGGCATCCAACTGGTTCTCTGGGTATTTTAAGTTATATCTTTTTATTAAGTTAATCTCTAGAAGAAAACATACAATAAAGTTCCCAGTGAAGAAACACTGGGAAAGGCACGATGTTGGGAGTAGGATTTTTTAGGTTCTGGTTGCTTGTTACTCAGTAGATCAATATGTGCCTAGTTCTACAGAAAGAGAAACCTTCCCACAAGGGAAAAAGAATTGCTAGGATTCATGACTCACCTACCTTTGCAGAAAGTTTATCAAATATCCTTCTTACTAGTGAAAAGACCTGGAACATCAGGGAGAAGCCATTTGATGCTATGATGTGCCCCTTTTTCCGTCTCATTATGCTCCCTCTTCGAGGCTTCGATCTTCTCTTATTATGGACCACAAGCACTGGTACCATCTCTGTGCCACAGAATCCTGGTTTCGTACTTCCAAAATTGTGTATTTTGTTTCTTGTAAATAATAACTGTGTTTTAAAATGAACAAATATCTGAAGACTTAAAACTATGATTCAAAAGAAAATCTCTCTGATAAGATAGAATGCTTTCCCCAAGACGTAAAGCAACATTTTGAGGAATGCCAGATTTTCATCAAACACAACTGGAAAGCCACTGTTCTAAGCTTGGTTGGAATCTCTGCAGTAAACTCAGTTCCTTCTAAATACAATTACATATAATAACTCTTCCACTTCCTGAAGTTCTAAAGGGCAAAACTGATGGAAACAGCTATGGAAGGAAGTCTCTGTCAATTGTGTTTTGACGAATACACATACTTAGTTAGGTGCCTTCTCCCTTGTTTCCCAGCCCTTCCTTCTCTTTCTCTCTTTTTTTTACCTTAGAGACATAGTACACTAAGGAGGCCATGGAAAATACAGATTGAGAAATCACAAAAATGAAAGTTTACCTACCTCGTTTGATAAAAATAGTACTACTTTACCCAACAGAAAATTCCACCAAATGAAATGTTCCTCCAATCAGGTGACTTACCTAAAAAACAAGAGAGAGAAAAGAAAGTGAGAACTTGGTATCGTACTCAATCCTCGAGACACTAGATTCCAAAAGACATGGCAGGTGTCTTAACAACTGATGGACTATCCCAGACAAATAGGACCAACACCAGGTCAGGAAGCACCAATTCCTTTAGAAAAGGTAACTAATGTTAGACAGGAAATGGCAAACAGCAGAAGCAATGGGGAAAGGAAGAGGTTTTACTTTCAAATCACTTGCCTCTCATCCACATTTAAGAGGCTAGTTTGGAAAATGTGGACATACATGCATATAAAGGCCATAGCTAAATTTTGGCAGGATATGCATGTCACTTTCTCTCCCAAGACCTCTGGTTACTGCCTTAGAGACAGACTGTTAAAACTGCAAACTTCCAAATATCTTCACCTCCTATGACTCAACAAATAGGTGCCACCATATCAAGTGCTACTGTAATTTCCTCTGTTGATTTTCTTTCCCTCTTAACACTTGGATGTTTTGGCTGTTTGCTTTTTTATTTTCCAAAGTGTACCCTGATGTTCATGAAAGGTGCCAGATTAACAACCTGGGGAAATTAAGAGCTTGCTCTATCAAGAGAAAAGGCTCAGTGTGGCGGAGGTGATGAAAGTCTACCCTATACAGTGCTGTGCTTGCTTGTGCGTTAGCTCTGACCCACGTCACCCCAGCTCTCCAGTTTTCATGGTCCATTAATGCCTCTGCGCACTCACCTTGCTAACAGGGCAGGCAATCTTGCTCTTGCATTTAATGCTATCATTATTATTACTACTACTGTGAGCTCTAACTTCCTCTGAAAAATTATGTGGAAATTTATATTAGCTGTCACTTTGTTTTAGGACAACAGGAAAATAAACTGAAGATGAATCTTTTTTTGTGTGTGTGAGGAAGATCAGCCCTGAGCTAACATTCGTGCTAATCTTCCTCTTTTTGCTGAGGAACACTGGCTCTGAGCTAACATCTATTGCCAATCCTCCTCCTTTTTTTTTTTTTTCGCCCCCAAAGCCCCAGTAGATAGTTGTATGTCATAGTTGCACATCCTTCTAGCTGCTGTATGTGGGACGCGGCCTCAGCATGGCCGGAGAAGCGGTGCGTCAGCGTGCGCCTGGGATCCGAACCCAGGCCGCCAGCAGCAGAGCGCGCGCACTTAACCGCTAAGCCACCGGGCCAGCCCTGAAGATGAATCTTATATTCTTAAGTAATATTGCAGGTTTGGTTAAAATCCATTAATTTCTTCTAACAGGAAGCAAAGGCTTGGGAGGTCAAATTGCAACAGGCCTCGCTCAATTCAGTCACCAGCACTCAATCTGAATTCTCATTCAGGGACATTCTAATATTTAATGGCCATAGATCTTTTATTTTTCCTTTTGAGTCTACCATAAACTAGTCAATTTTATTATTCACTAGAAACTATGGTAAAGGTTTGGCGGCTGCTGAGGCTAAAACTATCATTATATATGAGATCTGAAAATCATTGTTAGTCAAATAGAGAAAAATCTCTCTTTCTCGTATTTATAGGTGTTTAGGTTTCTGAATTGTCTAAGTATTTTGTAGTTATTAATCATTAATTAATCTCTCCTATGCCCAGAGATCTATGGAATCATTTTGCTTCATCGAGTCAGATACCAACAACTACTCAGTGTTGGCACTTCCTGTGCTATGCTGGTTCTCCACCTAAAATATAAAGGCCAGAGCAAGACAATAATCCTTTCCTTATCTGGAGTTTACAGCAATGAGGGAAGCAGGGCTAGCAAACACATGCAAGATATTAAGGGAACAATGAAGTACAATACTGAATGCTGCTGACTAACAGACCAATAACGACTTAGTAATTATTTGGAAAGATCACAGTATTAATCCCACAGTTGTTCCTGGTCTCTGCCATTGTTCTTTTTGTCAAAGACCAAATTCTCTGCAGCTAGAGTAGATTTCCATCTTGACATGCTAGCACTTCCTGTAATTTCTAATCTCTAGAAGTGCTGGAGAATGAGAATTGTAGGGCACCAATGACTAGAGCAAACACGTGGTAGCAATTAGATGAAGGGTGCTCTGGCTGCATCTCACATGGAAATCTTGGAAAACTTTAGTTTGGGAACTGCAGCTGTTTTTTTCTTTGCCATGCATAGCCTTTATCAAATAAGTCTTTAGGGTATTAAAACATTTGGCACTGGCTCAAGTCTATGCTATTGCTGGCAGGGGATCTAATTGGGAAGGAGGGGTGGAGGAGTTACCTTTATCAGGAAAAGACTGTAACTTTATGGAAAGGCTCTTTCCCCCCTACTGCTTAAGCAGCTTACTGAAAGACTTAAACCCAGATGTGAAAACAGAGATTATCTCCAAGAGCAGCAGCAATTTACTGTAATTATGTTAGTACAAAGATCAGGAAGGTGGAAAATATTATGCCAACTTAGTAGACGAGAAGGGTAACACCCTGTATATAGGTCCCATGCAAAGTTGTACTGGGGAAACCAACTCCAACCCCTGATCCCCAGGGAGGCCTCAGTTCCCAAACTGCAAGAAAATTAGAACCTAACTACTTAGAAAACTAATAACCCCACGCTACTGCAATAACCAATGGGTGGGAGGCCATGAGAATCTGCTCACCAACAGATATCTATCTCTACTCCCTTAGTGGCCAGCTCCTGACAACTCCCTGCTGCCACCAGACAACTAATACATTTTCCCCAATGACTTCTGTCCATCCTGTATTACAATTCACAACAGTGGCAGTCAAAGCAACAAGGCCCATTTTGCCTGTACAACACTCCAGCTTCCATCAGTGAAGCACTTGTCTGATTTAAAGCACTCTGGAAGATGGCCTTGAATTGCAACTCGAGCAAAATCTGTATACATTCTGGGCCAATTCTAGGCCTCCCTGTGCCTCAGGCACACAACTGACAATGTATCTTGCACCTAACTCCCTTCTTCATCACATAATGGATATCTTATTGGTTTCTCCTGACTGGACTTAACGCATTCTTTTTTTTTTTTTTTTTTTGTGAGGAAGGTCAGCCCTGAGCTTAACATCCATGCTAATCCTCCTCTTTTTTTGCTGAGGAAGACCGGCTCTGAGCTAACATCTATTGCCAATCCTCCTCCTTTTTTTTCCCCAAAGCCCCAGTAGATAGTTGTATGTCATCGTTGCACATCCTTCTAGTTGCTGTATGTGGGACGCGGCCGCAGCATGGCCGGAGAAGCGGTGTATCGGTGTGCGCCCGGGATCCGAACCCAGGACGCCAGTAGCGGAGCGCGCGCACTTAACCGCTAAGCCATGGGGCCGGCCCGACTTATGCATTCTTTATGATTTGGTTTCTCTCATTGCCCCACCGTTTTGTGGTGGGAGATGTATAAGCATGGATTTCTAGAATTTGATATTTCATACAAAATGCATCAGTGAACACGGCGAAAATCAGTTCTGTGGACATGTCACTAAGGCTCTGCTCTACATGGTCTTCTAGTCATAGAAAATTTCAGGCAATGAGATATTTTGATCTCAATAAGTAAAAGATAGGCTAAATCCGATAGACTCAAATCATTGACTCTCACGCTCGCTCATAAAGAGAAAATAGGAAGAATAAGTGAGGCCTCTAGAGGAGAAAATGACAGGTGATTTCTCCTTTTCTTCTCATTTCAAACATCTGCCAACAGGCTAATGAATGCCACAGACCCAAGAAACAGCGAGTCAGGGAAAATTATGGGTTACAAGATGGTGTAAACCTCATATGAAAAATACCAGCTAAGGCACTAAGAAAGCCAGTGATACTGAGAGTTAAGAAGATGAATATGCTCATGTTTTGGACAAATAGTACATAAAACAAGACCAAATATACTTTAAAAACAAGTTTGTTTGTTTTAATCCCTCACAATGCACATTAGAGAGCTCAATTTTAAGAGCTTGCAGTGATTTAGTAATTAAACGGCTCAAGACAATGCATCATGGTTCTACCTATCAAGAACACTTGCTTACTTTGGCTGACATGCTGCAATTATTAATTTGGTTATCTGATTCAAAACAGCATCAGGAACAGGTGCCCTTAGCTTTAATTTCTTAATCTAAGTAGTAAATTCTAGGAGTCACTACGCTAAGGGTTGAGTGCATCCCAAGTTGGAATTTTCTTACGGGAAGAGAAGACATAAGATAAACAAGCTGGATTCTTATCATTCCAAAGCTGAGTTTTAATAATATAAAATAAAAAGGGCAACACTAAAACGTCTGAGATTTGAACAATGGATTCCATGACTATGGGGAAGAAATATTTTTTTTAAAAAGGATCCTTTAGAGCAGAAAATTTCAGATGATCGTCTCATGAAAAAGGGTGCAAGGTGGGACTCAAATTTATCTATCTGTGGATAGTAGTGATGATGATTATGGGGAAGGAGGAAAGAAGTGTGTTGGTGAATGTACTCAGAGGAAGTACATAACAGTTCCTATCAAGAAGAAATTGGGAGTATTTAGGGAAATGACTTATACAAAGGAAACAATTCAAAGACAACAAAAAAAAATTTAAATAAGAGCCAAAGATCAGATGAGGGCCTGGGGAGAGATTAGTTTGGGTTAGTTTCTGAGGTTACCTCAACAGGGGCAGTGGAACCGGAGCCAGTCTCTCTTAGAGACCCTACCCCTAGCACTCCCCAAATATACCTACATCTCACACAGTTTATAACTACAACACGTGGTTTTACCCAGAGATCTATGGCTAAGGGCTTTCTGGTCTAAGGCTTCAGGTCTTTTTAGAACCCAGAAACCTTGCCTCCCTCTTTTCTACAAAACTTCAATTCTATTTCTCATCAAATTGCTTTTCTCTTTTCTACTATTCTCCATCCTAGTTCTGGTGCATAAGGGTTGAAAAGGCAGTAGTGGAGGTGGGAATAAATGGGACACAGCTGTGCCTGTGGCAAAGGGACTGTGAGTAGGAAGCAGCTGCATTTTGGAGGCAAGAACAAAGGACTAGGACCTTCAAAGCCAAGGAAAGCTTCTCCTTGTGTCCTTTCCTCCTGTCACCCCTTCCCCTTCTCACGAAATGACAGAAATTTCAAAAACACACAGCCTTCTGAATTCACAACAATCGCTGTTTCCTCACACCCAAGAGTGTTTAATTTATTTCTACTGCTAACATTTTGCACGTACTTTGTATTTATATTTTTCTCCTAAGAGTTTCAAAGAGGTTTATAAATTTTCATCAAAACAAATATGCTTGCCTATATTTTATATTAATAAAATTTAACTTTAGAATGATGAGAATTTGGTTTGTTAAAAGGTTACTTTTCTAGAATTTGGTTTATTATACCACACACACACTTCCTAGATCAGTGGTTCTCAAATTTTAGGCTTCATAAGAATCCTCAGGAGTGCTTATTAATATGCATATTCTTGAGCCACATCTGATCATGGATTTATACTTAGTTGGTCTAGGGTGGGGCCCTGGAATCTACATTTTTAATGAGCACCCAAGGGGATTCTTGCACACATACAGTGGGGGTAGAGGGGCCCTCGGTGAGACCCTGTCCTAAGCTGAGTGCCCTGGCCTCTCAGCTGCAACTTCTCCAAGGCAGCCTGTTTCTTAGTGACAGTAGTCAGGCAGTCTCCTGTAGTTCACACTGAAGAGTGAGTCAAAAATACAAAATAAGCAATGTGCGAGAAAGAAAATTATCACCAACAGGATTTCACTTTTAACAATGCAAGGTGCTATTAGCTACACAAATACAGGAAAGCAAGGGAGGTGCCCTGGTTTTAAGTCCACTTCCTTGAATATGATGAGGTTTGGTATATGTGAATGAGTTGGTTTTTCTATTCTTAACAGTTGAAACTTTACTGGCTCTCCAGTTACATACGTTAACTTCTGGCACCCTCTTCCCCAGCCCAGTGACAGCCTTGCACAGAGCCAGCCTTGATTTCCCAAATTGCAAGCAAATTAGAACCTAATTACTTAGAAGAGTAATAACTGCACGAAATCCAATATGCAATGGGTGCGAGGCCATGAGAAGATGCTTGCCAGTAGACACCTCTGATTCTCCTGCCTCAACTCTGTTGGTGGCTGGATCTTCCCCACCAGTATCATAGGGGGAATCTCGGAAAAGTTCAGAAGCCAGAATGCTTCTTGATGACACCATGTGCTTCTGCTTTTAACCTCCAAATCCTAACTTTTAGGTGCTATCGTCACCCAGCCCTGGTCCTCAAAACTCAACTACCAGCCCCTGTGCCCTCTATTCCTGCTACCCCTTTCTTGGATTCTTGATATCCTGCTGACCATACTGATCCGATACTAGATGATGTTTAACTCCTTGTATCTCGATTCTGACCTTATGATTGATCACAACTATTCTCTCAAAGGTCACCAGTCGCTAAATTCAATTGGTGTTTTCTTGATTCTTTCTCTCTCTCCACCACCCTGTTGGTGACCCCATCACACTTCTCCTTCTGCTGGTTCTACTCCCTTGGTTTCAGTGAAAATGCAATTCTTTTATGGACATAGTGAGTATTTGATCTGTTGGGTATTAATCCTTCCAACCTGGCACAACACACAAAAAATGGAAGGTATGTTTAGTCATCAATATATACAATGTTGTTGAGTCCAAAACAGTTTTAGTACAACCTCAACAAAAATTCCCTGCCTGGGGGCCAGCCCCGTGGCTTAGCGGTTAAGTGCGCACGCTCCGCTGCTGGCAGCCCGGGTTCGGATCCTGGGCGCGCACCGACGCACCGCTTCTCCGGCCATGCTGAGGCCGCGTCCCACATACAGCAACTAGAAAGCTGGGCAACTATGACATACAACTATCTACTGGGGCTTTGGGGGAAAAAAATAAATAAATAAAAATTAAAAAAAAAAATTCCCTGCCTGATTATATGCAAGCCAATATCAACCTACACAAGCTGCATTTTACTTGCGGTTTAGTTTTGTTAAAGAATATGTAAGGCCAAAAAAATCAAGTTGTGTCAAAATTACCTTGAAAATCCCCTAGGAAGGTCCCACGCTGGAAGCCAACATACTGTCTCTCAGTAGGCCCAACCCAGGTGGGTTTTCCTCTGGCATTGGCATAGATTACCGTCTTTGGTTGAATACAAGATGGAATAGTTGGCTTTGTTTAGGATGCATGTTGTACAAAACAGGACACTGAGCAAGGCAAGATGCTCACTCTGAGAGAGAACATGGGAACAGACACGGAGTAAGAAAAATCAATACACGTGTTCTATCTCAGGTTCACTCCTGGGCATAGACTCCTGGAACATAACCTGAGTAGACTTGTCTGCACAATGTAAGCTTTTATTCCTTCTCTTTTTATATTCATTTGCTGAGCAGGTGTAGTTGAATTCATGCAAATTTAGTGTTCGTATGATACAACTCCACCACAGACCTTCAGTGGTTATTGTTCAATAAATATACTTATGCCTAGTCTCTTGACTTCCAGTATCTTAAGGATAAATAAAGATCAGAGGCAGACACTAGATCAAGTATGAAAACCAACCTGAGAGAACTGGACATTTTTCTTGCAAAAATTCCTTTAGTACATAAATCAAAGGCATTTGTGACATAGTGGAAAAAGTACTGTACTTGGCATCAAAAGATGAGGATACCGACCCCATTCTGACACATATTAGCTAGGTGAACTGGGCCAGTGTCCTCCCTTCTAAAGTGGGCACAAGCAGCAACTGCTTTGAGGTTTACAAGAAAAAGTGCATGTGAAAGCATGCGCCATAGTCACTGACACAGGTAGGTATTTGCTGCAGGTTTGTTTGCTGTGAATTTGTTGAACTGAAGCTGAGAGCCAAAATAGCCATGTAAGGAAGAAAACAATCAGCGTCGACGGTACAGGGCACACAGTAGGTGCTACGTAAGCATTTACTGAACTCAGTGGAGAGAGACATCAAGTTGATTTGACCAAGTCAATATGTAATTTGTCTGTTCTAACATTCTTTTATTTTCTCCACATGGTCATTGGTACAAAGTCCACTTATGGCTTCATACACATGGGCTTAAAACAAAAGCACTTCTAATCAGATCTGGCAAGAAAAGGAGAGAAACAGGGTGAGGTAAGTGTGAGGCTACAGTGCTGAATAACAGGGACAGCAGTGCCTCAGCACATGAGTCACACAGACACCGAGCAGTACTCAGCTAGATAATTCGCAGGTAAATGCTGCATGAGCCATTACGTCATCCCTCCTCTGCCCTTTCTTCATCAATCATGTCGCCTGGACTCTGACGCAACCCAGCAAGAATGTCTGATTTGCAGACAGCAGAGAGAGTCCCAGAACACACACATACTTATCAGAGAAAGCAATATGAACCCAAATTGAAATTTCTGGTATTTCCTTTTGTTTAAATCATGCTTTAGAGAGGAAGTCTTATGGGTGGGATGTGTAACTATAGATTAGGCCATCTGGCCTGAAGGCCTAAAGGACGAGGCTTCATTACTTTGGACAAGTCACTCCAGGTCTCTAGGCCCTTTCCACACCTGTACAATTAGATGATCTTCAAGGTCCCTCCCAATTCTGCAATTTCATCATTAAAAATTCAGGCCAATCACACCCGTACAATGGGCAGATAAACATTTAGTCGTGCAAGTCAGACACTGACTCAGCTTTATTTATGCTCAGCTATACAGGTCATTCAAATTTTTGGTTACCTCCATCCCCATCTCTGGATTATTAAGAGAGTGTACAGCTGTGTACAAATCTTGTGAAAGCAAAGAGTGGCAGGTAGGAAGTGGTGGTTCTAGAAAATGTGAATATGCACATCTCACATGATAACGGCTACTCTAGCCTAAATCGTAGAAGCTTACAAGCAAATGCTCACCGAGGACATGATGTATTAACACCTACTTTCTGTAGGTGGGCAGATGGTTTGAACAAGGAGTTGCAAGGAATGCAAAAAAGAAAGGGAGGGAGAAGGAGGGCACTCTAACCTCCAAATAATTCATAACTTGCAAGGGATGCTTCACCCTAACTCTAGACCAAATGCGGGGCCAGTCTGTACATGATTTACCCAAGAGAGCAGCTGTGAGTTCACACACCAGCAGCGCCACAGGAAGGAGGCACTCATCCGAGACCAATGGTGAGCCTGTCATGCCATGACGCTTTCCACCTGTCATGGCACCACACCTTTCCAAAGCTGGCCATGCAAACACTTAGAAGATGTACACTGGAAGATCTGCAACAGAATCTCCATAGAGGGGCATTTCCAACAGAATTTTGGATGGGGGAAACAGACAAGCCTGGTGGAGATGAAAACCAAAGGCCTTGTAGTGCTTCCCTCACAGCTGACACTGTGTGAGGTCCTCTACTTTGCATGCTGAGTGGCTGGGGGGTTGGGAGGGGGGGTCACTCCACTGCACCTGGGGCAGCATTCAACAAGGCGCCCAGCCCTTTAATTGTTCAGCCAAATAATTTATGAAGCTTGGCAGCAAAGACAGGGCAGACTGGTTTAAATTCAAAGGATCCAACCTACAGGTATTCTGGAAACCTTGGCCATTTCTGTAACGAGTACTGTTCCCGTTGGGAGGGGAAAGAATAGAAAGGGAGAAGATTTGACCTGCCTGACAGGAAGACAGGACCCAGCTAGATGGAACATGCCTCCTCACTCCTTCCCCACCCCATCACTTACCAACGCTCTGGCAGCCTTCCTGCCTATGAAAAGCAATCAGACATATGACGTCCACTCTTTCTTTAGCTAGAAATGGAAATCCCCAGAACCACCAACACATTCTCATACACTGGGCTCGGTTAGTTTGTTCTGATTGTTTACTGATGGTATAATCTTTTTGATCAAGCAGGATAGGAGTCAGTCAACTTTTCCCCTAAAGAATGATATAGTAAATATTTTAGATTTTGAGAGCTATACGGTCTCTGTCACAACTACTCACAACTACCATTACAGCACAGAAGCAACTATAAACAATATGCAAACTAATGAACACAGCTGTGTTGCAATAAAACTCTACTTATAAAAACAGATGGAGCCAGCCCTGATGGCCTAGTGGTTACAGATTGGTGCACTCTGCTTCAGCAGCCTGGGTTCAGTTCACGGGTAAGGAACCACACCGCTCATCTGTCAGTAGCCATGCTGTGGCAGCAGCTCATACAGAAGAACCAGAACTTACAACTATACACAACTATGTACTGGGGCTTTGAGGGAGGAGAAAGGAAGAAAAAAGGAGGAAGATTGGCAACAGATGATAGTTGACGGCAAATCTTCCCCTGCCAAAAAAAAAAATACCATAGATTAAGGATTGGATTTGGCCTGCATAGTTTGCTGACCTCTGAACCAGCGTGTTTTCAAATAGCTGAACTGATAAAGTGAGAAGGTACTACCAAATTTATCACCACTTAAAACAACTTAAATCTAAGCCTCTATTTTGGGAGGAGAACTAACCTCTAAAATAACTAACCTTCATTAACAGTAGTTACAATAAGAACCCATTTTCGTGAAGTACGTGTGTGTGTGTGTGTAAAATACACAGTGATTCAAAAGAAACTGCAGACTTTCAAAAATCCAGTACTCAGGGGCTGGCCCCGTGGTGCAGTGGTTAAGTTCGCATGCTCTGCTTTGGCGGCCCAGGGTTCGCAGGTTCGGATCCTGAGTGCAGACCTACAGACTGCTCATCAAGCCATGCTGTGGCGGTGTCCACATACAAAATAGAGGAAGATGGACACAAATGTTAACTCACAGCTAATCTTCCTCACCGAAAAAAAAAAAAAATATCTATCACTCAGTAACTTATGAAAAAGCAGTCTGCACTCAATCATGAGGTTCCCTTACAGGTATCTTGCCATAGGGCAACTCCAGGCTTTGACTACATATTTATATACAACATAGTTACTGAGTAATACATTTTTGAAAGTGTTCAATTCTATTTTAACCAGCCTGTATATTATTTGTGTACACATTATAAAATACTTTGAATGATAAACACTGAAGTATAAACAATGGTTACTCCTGGAGAATGGAGGTTAGAAGTTTCACTGTTAGCAGTGTTGTTTGAATTTTTACAAGCATATATAACTTTGTGAATAAAAAGGTGTTTTGTTTTTCTTTTGTAAAGAAGTGGTGGGGGTAGGCAATGTTCGGCACTGCAGTTTAGAACTATTTCTTGACTTGCATCATCCACTGAGAGCATTGTGCAACTCTTCTAAGTACAGCATTTCCTGCCTTCAAACTTTCACCTGCTTTGACTCTTTCTTCCAGCTCCTTCGCCCCATGGATTCAGCCTAGCAGCAGTCACACATATTCCTAGATCCACAGCTCACACTCACTCAACAGTAGATGCCAGTAAATATCTTATGAAGTCCCTAACCTAGTAGGAGGGACAGATAACAAACGAGAAAAACATAAAATACACACGTTACTTTCAGATTGTGGTAAGTGCTCTGAGTGACAGGGTGATGGGGGAGGCCCCACTGAGACGGCGACCTTTAGGTAGAGCCCTGAAGGACAAGAAGGAGGCAGTCTCATGAAGCAAATTCCAGGCTGAGCATAAAGTTTTCTGGTCCTGACTCTAAACCAGTGTTTTCAAATCCTGGTTACACATTAAAATCAACTGGGGCACTTGAAAAAAAATACTGATCCCCGGGCCCTGTTGCAGGCCACTAACTCTAACTCTCCAGAGGTGGAGTCTGGTATGGCTTTTCCCTTTTTTTTTTTTTTTAAGTGAGGACTGAGAACCACTGTTCTAGAGTCTAGACACTTTTATATCAGCACAAACAAAGGCCTTCAGAGATTAGAGAGAATTGGACTGTGGATGAAACTGAACTATAAAGTTGTAGAATGGTGTGGGGCTTTTTTTTTTTTAAATCTACTAAGATCAACTAGATGCATTGTTTGGTGATGTGATGAAGCCCTGGGGATTCTCCCCTCACCATTGAGCAAGACACCATAGAAACACAGATCTTTCAACTCGGACCTTTTGCCTGAGCCTCTGACAAGCTGTAGAGCAAATGAACCATCAAGTGACAAACTTCTTTGATGTGTTTAGTAAAGCGCTGACAGAGAAGGCTAGGCCCTGAGCTCCTTCCTGAAGGCTAACAGATTCAAAACTGGCTGAACCACAAAGACAAGTTCCCAAGGCAAGAACTTAGCCTATACAGTGTAAGGATAGACATGTGCTCATATTCATGCACCCCCATTCGCCCAAGTCTAAACAAAGTTGGTAACATATGACATGGAAAGCAAGGATCACTGGAATTTTTCAATAGTATTCTAAATAATTTTAGGCAGTTGTTGCAATTTCCTTTCATTCACCCAATCATCCATCCATCCATCCATCCATCCATCCATCCTCCATCCATCCAAAATACACCTACCACCACACACCTACTCTGTACTTCCCACTGTGGTGCATGGAATTTACACGCCTCCCATTCCAGTGGGAGAGAAACACAAGTGATATATGTTATGAGACAGTGCTCCTCTTCTTCCTCCCTTTATCGCTGTACCTTGCATTCTCTTCTATAGTGTGGAGCATATCACACTTTCTATAATTTGCTTAAATGTTTTCTCATCTACAAGTTCTTTAGAAACAAGGACTGTCTTACTCTGTATTCTCAATATCAAACACAATTCATGGCATACAGAAGGCATTCAACAACTGTAAATTGAATCAAATAGATATATATGAGGTATATAGATATACAGTGGAAGACATGCCTATGGGAGCCAGGGAAGGCTTCACAGGGGGTGATATCTGAGATGAATCTTAAAGGATGAACCAAAAATTTTCAGGTGGAGGTTTCCTCTGGGTGTGTGTTTGGACTCTGTCCCAAAGGCAGTGGAGAGCTACTGAAAATTTCTAAGCTGAAGGGAAAGATGGTGTGATAGAATTAGGTTTGAGTTTAAGAATTCATCTCTCTGGAAGCACTGTGGGAAGTGAACAGGAGGGTGGGAAAGCAGTTAAGTTTGGGGGCAGGAAGGGTGGGCAGGAGGCTGTGATATTTCGGTTGCTAGCAAAGATGGATCCAGAGCAATTCAGGCTGTTGAATTAATTGGCAGGATGTAGCGGCTGGACTTCATGGCATATGTTTTGTGTACCCATGTCACTTCTGAGTTCATCTATCTTTCTTGTGCTTATTTCTCTTTTGCTCAGATCCTCTCTTTTACTATCACTGTGAGAGAAAATTATTCTGCCTTATCTTGTTATGTTGAGCTAATTTAAATCTTTTGTGAAACAAGGAGGAGACATATACATACCAATCAATTAGATACAAAGGTCCAGGGAGAGAGAAGTTTTGGCTTTCTTCAAGGATGACAGGAGAATGGTGGGGCCATTAGCCAAAGCATGGACTAGTGCAGGAGAGGGCTGGTTTGGGAGAAGATAATGAGTTCCATTTGGGCATTCAAGAGGAGCTGGCCAGAAATCAGCTGGAAACAATGGCTGGAGCTCAGAAAGTGTGAGACACAGGTTTGGGAATTGGCAGCATATACGTCATTGCTGAAGCCAGTGGTACGCTGTTAAACTAGCTCTCAGAAAAAAAACAAAAAAAACTCCCCCTGATTTGCAGCATTTGCTGATTTCCATCGAATAAACACTTCCACTTTCACCAATTTCAAGCTACCAACATGACAGTCATCGAACAGAGTTAAGAAGAGATGTGCACAACTGGTTTTCAGAAGCTGGTTCCTACATATCAATGGCAGAAGCCAAGGATGAACAAAATTATCCAGGGACAAAATTAAGAGCAAGAATAAAACCCTGGGAAGTATGGCCATTTAAGAGATGGACAGGGCAGCTGGCCTGGTGGCCTAGTAGTTAAGTTCATCTGCTCCACTTCGGCGACCGGGGGTTCGCAGGTTCAGATCCCAGGCGCAGACCTACGCACCGCTCATCAAGCAATGCTGCGGTGGCAGCCCACATACAAAATAGAGGAAGATGGACACACATGTTAGCTCAGAGCTAATATTCCTCAGCAAAAAAGAAGACTGGCAAAGGATGTCGGCTTAGGGCCAATCTTCCTCACCAAAAAAAAAAAAAAAAAAAGAGATGGACAGAAGATGAGCCAGCAAAAGGACTTGAGCAAAGCAGTCACAGAGTATGGAGAAAACAGGAGCAAAAGGAGTCCCAGAAGGCAATGGGACAAATAATTCAAGATGGAGAGAGGAGTCTATAGCATTAAATGTTGCTGTAAGGTGACGAAAGACAGGTGAGGTAGGAAAGTGTCTACTGGGTGTGCCTGAGGGATGCTGCAGATGACCTTTGTGGTGGGAGCTGTGGGCTGAGGTGGATAGGAAGCAGATCCTATTGGAGGAAGAGAAGGGCAGAAAGAGGGAAGCGGCTGGAGGAGAAATTGGATGCGAGGAGGTGGAAGGAAGTTTCTCCTCACCCCTACCCTTGTTAAGACGAAAAGTGTGAGCATGTTTTTAAGTTGAGGGGAAGGAGATGGTAGAGAGAAAAAGGGAGGCTGAAGATACCTAGGGAAGAGGGCCAACTTGAAGGTGTCTGTCCTACAGTAAATCAGCAGTAATGGAAGTAAGAATATAGATTACAGATGAAATGAACTCACCTTGGGTAGGAGAAGGAACTCTTCTTTCTTTGGAAATGGGATACCAAGTGATTATTAGGAAGAATAACAGCTTTGAGTTTCATCTTTCCTTAATTAGCCCAAAGAAATCTCAGTAAGTTATGTGATCAAAAAGCATCTAGGAGATACAGGAAATAAGAGGATGACCAAAGGTCTACACAAGCTACAAAATTGTGAACGGGCTGCATTTTTCTCCCAGAAAAGTAGTACCACCCACAAATCCTTCTTCCCTTGGAAACTAGCAAATGTCTAACTCCAAAAATGCACATTCTTTGCATGTGTATATAAATATAGCTCCTTCCCTCCATTCATAGAATATGTTGGAACACACACACTTAAACACATGCAAACTAGATTAAAACATCCCATTTAAAAATGTTTTCAGTGAGCTCTATGTAGCTAGAGAATATTATGAGAAAATAATATCACATCTAATATAGAGATATCTAGGATAGATGTATCCTTTACAAATATGTATTATTTTATGGAACCAAGTAATTTTTCAGACAGCAATAGATCTTGCTTAGATTAAATACTCTTTCAGTAATGCAGTAGATTCTGAATTTCCATACAAGTCTAACTGGTTTCAAATCTATGGTCTAGCAAGAGCCTGGAATGACTCTTCTGAAAAGTTTTATTCAACTTGATCTTTCTTGCTGTGGAAAGCCTGAGCCCATGTTTTCAAAGAAATTTTCTTCAGAATACATTATATTTAATTTGTATTTTATTTTATTTTGTGAGGAGATCACTCCTGTGCTAACATCTACCAATCCTCCTCTTTTTTTGCTGAGGAAGACCGGCCCTGAGCTAACATCCGTGCCCATCTTCCTCCACTTTAATTTTATTTATTTATTTTTTCCCCTAAAGCCCCAGTAGATAGTTGTGTGTCATAGGTGCACATGCTTCTAGTTGCTGTATGTGGGACGTGGCCTCAGCATGGCCGGAGAAGCGGGGCGTCGGTGCGCGCCTGGGATCCGAACCCGGGCTGCTGCCAGCAGCGGAGCGCGTGCACTTAACTGCTAAGCCACGGGGCCGGCCCCTCTTCCTCCACTTTATACAGGACACTGCCACAGCATGGCTTGCCAAGCGGTGTGTCGGTGCTCGCCTGGGATCCGAACCAGCGAACCCCGGGCCACCGCAGTGGAGCACACGCACTTAATCTCTTGCGCCACTGGGCCGGCCCCTATTTAATTTATATTTTAATAAGGTTTGGGTAGGAAGAGAGTGACGTATGAGTTAGGTTGCCAGATATTTGGTATGTATGGGATATCAAAACTCTGTTACCTCACGCTATTCTTATTTTATCTCTTCATAAATATTCTCTAGTTTTATAGCTGTGTACAAAGTTTTTAACTATTAAAAAATCTACTCTATTTTTCACTTCAGAGGAGGTGACAGTAAGGATGACTGAAATATTCTTTTTTTGGGGAAGCACCTATGTTATTTCCCTGCCGCACCACCCCCATCTCTCCCTCCTTCCTCCATCTATTGTAAGAACTACTGGTGAGCTGGGCCCCGCAATTCTGAAAAAGTTCCCTAGGTGTTCTGACGTGTAGCTAAGATCCAGAAGCACTAGGCTATGAGAAAGAACACTGGACTTGGACAACTTAAGCTTAAAACCTGGATTTGTCACTTAAAAGTGACGTGTGATTCATTTTCTCATTATATACTTGTGAGGATTAAATAAGATAACATGAAATCACTACATACATTTTCAATAACGGGAATATTTCTTAGAAAAATTATTATTCTCTTCCCAAGTTTATTCCTATTTGTTGTTATTATGTTCCTCAATAAATTCCTATTTATTCCTAAAAGTCTCACTGGGACATTCACTGACTGTTCTAAGTCTTTGGAGAGGTGTATGCCCCTGCATGTAGGTATCACAATTCACAAATAGGTGGATCAGCCATTTGAGATGGTCACACTGATTTCTAACGAGAACATCCACTCCTTAAATAAGAAATGGGCTGCTTATTTGTGAATGAGCGGGAATTTTCTGCCTCAAAACTAATATTAAGTGTTTTACTGAGTGTTCATGTGGGGGTGAATGGTTTTCTTGCATCAGAAAAGCTGCTGACTCTCAAGTGTCCTTTGCCCTTATGGGAACTCACAGACCAGGTTATGTGTGTCTGTCACCATTTGGGGATATTCCTTGAACACATATTTGCAGTTCTCTAAACTCTCTGTCTTTTATTTCTAACCATAGTTTAAGATCCTTGAGGGAAGGAGCACGTTTTATGCTTTTTCCAACTCTCCTTCGCTCACAGAAGGAGGCAACAAACGCTTATTTGTTGGATAAAAATATGAAGGGAAATTAAGTGTTTGCTCCCCCTGCAACCCGTTTCTTTTTTTTTCTTTCTTTTTTTTTTTGTGAGGAAGATCAGCCCTGTGCTAACATCTGCCAATCCTCCTCTTTTTTTTGCTGAGGAAGACAGGCCCTGGGCTAACATCCGTGCCCATCTTCCTCCACTTTATATGGGACGCCACCACACCGTGGCTTGCCAAGCAGCGCGTGGGTGCACCGGGGATCCGAACCGGCGAACCCTGGGCTGCCGCAGCAAAGCGCGTGCACTTAACCGCTTGCGCCACTGAGGTGGTCCCTACAACCCGTTTCTTTATGGAATTCCAGAAAGGTATTACCTTTTACAAACATGGATGGATTTTTTTTTCTTACTTTTTTTTTTTTTTTTTCTCCCTTTGCGCACCTGATGGGAAATGGGTTTTCAACTCTGGCTGTATATCAGAATCACACCAGGGAGCTTTGGAAAAATATTGATGCCAGGATCTCAGCCCCTAAATTCTGATTTAATTGGTTTTAAGTGGAGCATAAATATTGGTATTTTTAAAGGGCTCTGCAGTAATTCTAATTGTAGTCAGGACTGAAAATCTGTTGGAGCACATAATAGGTATTCACTAAGTATCTGTTGGTTTGAATTTAAATTGAGAGGAGGTGTGACTGGGATTGGGGGGTTGAACACTCCATGTTCACCATGTTCTCTCTCCAGCTCTTAGCAAGTGCCTGATGGTCTCTCCATGTAAGTCTGGTGGGACGGTGAGTCAATGTTCAGTTCTCCAATGTGCTGTGGTTCAGCTGTGGTTGCAGCTGTGGAATATTTCTTAGAAAAATTATTATTATATTCAAGTACTCATGTGGAAACATGATGTCTATCTCTGTCTTTGCCTTCTTCTCCTCTCGACCACATTCCTCATCTCCCAGTGGAAATGCCATTAGGGCTGGCACTTTGTTTTGTTTTTATTTTTTTTTAAAGATTTTATATATTTATTTTCCCCCCAAAGCCCCAGTAGGTAGTTGTATGTCATAGCTGCACATCCTTCTAGTTGCTGTATGTGGGACTCGGCCCCAGCATGGCCGGAGAAGTGGTGCGTCGGCGCGCACCCAGGATCCGAACCCGGGCCGCCAGCAGCGGAGCGCACGCACTTAACCGCCAAGCCACGGGGCCGGCCCTGGCACTTTGTTTTGTTCATTACTGTATTTCTAGGGCTTAAAGCAGTATCCAGTATATAATAGCTGCTCAGAAAGTTGTTGGTTCAATATATTTCTCTTTCTCTCTCACACACAAACGCAAATAGAGAATTGCAAAAATAATCATTTTATTTATCAGCCTTCTTATAACAAAACACTGGCATTGTTGCTCTTGTTGGTATAATTTACCCTTCCACTAGTAAGCAGGTGTCACATGCTTTAGAACTAAGGGAAGAACTACTCTACTTTCTTTACCTACCTGAAATCTTAACATTGACTATGCACAGTAATGACTTTTGGTAAAACCAGTCTGAATCAGTAAAAGTTTGTTACTTCCACTTTCTTTTCTATCACATTAATGCCTAACTTTTAATATTAACATATTATTAACATATTACCATATTAAAACATGAATACTTTACTCTTTGTACCTTAGATGTTTTTCTGCAGGAAAGATATTAAGAAGGAGACTAAACTGATGAATATTTCTTAAAAACTGCTTCCAATGTAACACTTCTACCATTTAAAAATGTTTCATTATATAGACAGTGTAGCTTGCAGGAGCAGTGAAACACAGGACTAGGAGAACTAAGAGAACAGGGTCACAGCTTGGACCAAGGAATGGAGTCAGGAGCTGGAGTCAACTGGGGAAACTGGCCAAGACAGAAGTGCCGAAGCGCTGCAGTACTGGGGCTCCAGAAGAACGGGGTGGGGCGGCACGGTAAATGGGTTATGAGATGAAAGAGATGGTCTTCCTGTCTGGGGGATTTTCCCGTTTCACCCCCTGGCCTCCTCCCACCTCCACGTTTATTACCGAGAGTCCTAGATACCTGGCCAGGAGTCCCCGAGAAAGCAGAGCAGAACTCAGAAATGGAGCACATAAGGCAGGAATCAGAACGGCTGGCTGTTAATTTTCAGAGGCTCACTTGGGATTTTGTGAGCTTTGGAGTCATAAACCTCACTTAAATTTACAGTTCCTTTATCTCCAAGAAGAGTATAATAATAATACTCACTTCATACAGTTGTTGCTAGATCCAAACGAGATAATGTATATGCAAGTGCTCTATGAAGTGTGAATCACCAGATAAATGTTATATTAGTTTACTCTCACTATTATTAGACTGAAGAATTTGTGGAGAAAGAATCGCCCCTACTTTTTCCTTTGCAGTCCATGAGAGAATGTACCTGCTATAATGGTATAAACACAGTTATACCATACTTCTAACAATTCCATACAGAAATCTGGAAACACAGCAAGTTTCCAATTACTTGGTACTCTGAAACAAGTTTTAATAGAAAGCAAGACAGAAGCCAGGACAATGAGGGCATCTGCCAGATTTAGGACCAAGGCACAAATTACAAAATGGAAGAACTGGTCCCAAGAACAAGTGGCCAATGGTGACAGTTAACGTGTTATCATAACAGGTGTTTCTGTAAAAAGTATAGAGGCAATCCAGACAATTCCACTTTTCCATGTTTAGAGGAAACAAATAGAATGGGTTATTATTATTTTTTTTTAGTTTGTACCATCTAGCTGCCAGTCAGAACTGAACTAACAAATATTCAATAGGACTTTAGAAATAGCTTTTAAAGCAAAGCTTTTCTTCTAAGTAAAACTCAGAAGGTTGAAATTTCAGATTTTCTAAAAAAAGGTATGGTTTGGATTAAAATGGAAGACCTGACAACAATTCTTTTAGCTTTTATTCATTTATTATAGAATAAAAATGTTGAAATAGAAAAATAGTAAAAACAAGATTATTATGAAGCATATATTGACAATGAAATTACAGCTCATCTTTGTATTCTGGTATACTAGCTCTGTTTTACTTTGATTTGATTAGCAAAATATAGCTATTCCTCAGACACAGAATAATGGCCTGGAAGAATACTACCCTCGAAATCTTTTAAGAATCCAACCGGATGAGAGATTGGCAGCTCTGTTTTAAAACTATGTACATTATCGTTTGCCAGATCAAGTTAATGAAATGTTTACTGCTGGAGTGTTATTTTTAAGTCAACAAAAGCATTTTTGCTGACTTGCTCATTGGACATATGCATGCAATTTAACATGGAATTTCAAAATACTTTTATTACATTCACCCATGAAGAAAATAGCTGGGTCTCAAGACTGTACTAAACTAATTCTGACTTTTGGTTCACGTTAATATCAAAACTGTTAGACTTGTCAGATATGTGGCTTTCTATTTTAATAAGATAAAGGCCATAGAGTTCAAACTTCTTTAGTTTAAATCTCGCACACTTAAATATTTCTTTGTACAGTCTCTCAATATACTTTTCCTCTCTCATCTAAATCAGGGTTTCTCAACCTTGGCACTATAGATATTTTGAACTGGATAATTCTTTGTCGTGATAATTCAATGTCCTGTGCCTTGTAGGATGTTTAGCAGCATCCCTGGCCTCTAATCACTAGATGCCACAGCACCACCCATCCCCAGTTGTGACTACCAAAACCGTCACTAAACATTGCCAAATGTCCCCTGGAGGGCAAAAATGTCCACTGCTGAGAGCCACTTAACTAGAGGAAGAACCTTCTCCTCCCTCCACTTAAGTTCTTGGGCCCATACCCAACACGACTTCATTTTATCTCAGTCAATCTCTCTCTCTCTGTCCATCCGCAATCTGTGATTCCCATCTTCGACAAACTAACATCTCAATTCTCCCCATTAAAAAAATGTAAACATACTAATCAACCAACCTCAAATAAGTTCTGCAATTCATGCAGCTACTGACCTCTTTGTTTTCTTTCACTAGGAACTTTTAAAAGACTAACCTTCACCAGCACTTCTCAAACTGTTGTTAAAAATAATCAATGCTGGTGATAAAATTTTTCTTTATTTTTTTAAAGGTACAAAAACCACCAGTCATAGATATATCATTATTCTCTTTAATTTACAATGGTATATCTTTATGTCCATGGAATGGAGGGCCATATATGTAATGCAGCAAGCTTCATGAAAGACTACCTGATCCCACGATATATCACAATCAATTTACATACTGATGCATGGGCACCATCTATCAACCAACCTGTTGATATAAGCTATTTTTACATCTTATAATTTCAACATATTTGGGATATTTGGTTCTTATTAAAATAAAAATGATTTAAATTTTCTATCTTGTGGACTCTTACAAAACTTAAAAACACATATGAAAGAAATTTCATTATCTTATAGCAATTAATTCATCTGTGAATGCATTTCTTGCTGTTTACTTTGCTCTATGTGCAAACTGTATCTCATGAGGTCCTATTAGTATCAAAGCATTGTGATACAGTTGTGTTCTGTGGTCACACTGGTGTGAGCCTTCAATGTGCTTTATGGATATATGCATATACCTCTTATGATTTTGAGAGAAACTCAGAAGGTTAAAGAGGAATTTCAGACATTTAAAAAAGTGCAGTTTAGCTAACTCACTTTCTAGAGACTTATCTTACTAGACGACCAATTCCATTTTTGGAGCTCTTTAAATGTTCTAAAGCAGTGTTTCTCAATCTTTTTTTAGAAACTATGACGTCCTTTAGGATGATTTCTCACTCAATCTTCTCTCTACTCCAATTAATCCAAGTCTCACTGAGCTTTACTTTTGGAAGTCTATGTTTTATAAAGAAACAAACATTTTGAATATGCTATTTCTAACTACATATGTCCTGCACCCCCACTTCCTATACCTTCCTCATGGCAAACCTTTTAAATATTTATATTTAACAAGATTTAGCTTGTTCCCAGTAAATCTTTTCTTCCAAGAGCAATATCCTCAGTTTATTCAGCCCTGGAATCTCAGTTGTCCAAATTCCTCATCATTATGGTCATTTGTTTGTTAATATCCCGTTTAAAACATGTCACTCACATCTAAATGCATCATTTCATATGTGCAAAGAATTATGGGACTATTTCAGCTTTTATTCTGCACACTATGTTTTGGGCTGGTGTTTGGAATAGAATGTCCTCAATAAATATTAGCTATATATATGATTCTTGACTTTATCATATACCTAAACTTAGCTTCTCAATCAGGCAGGATTCTGAGTAAGAAATAGGTTTTTCTATTCCTCCTACACAACTCTTTCCTTCCTACATGCTGGGATGCCTCCCCAGTAGTGGTTAAAGTGGCTGGCCAGAGAGGAGGCTTAGTTTATCCGGCAAAGGTGCTCATTCTTTCTAAAAGCACCTGATGGGAGACATTCTCAGCAAAGATCCTTTGAGAATAGAAGCCCCCTGGCAGTGTGCAGAATGACTTGCAGTGCCCAGGGATAGAAGACAACTGACTGCATCATAAATTTACCAGAAAGTTAATGCAAGTGGTAGAACTTCACAAACCTTTAGAGTTCACAAAAAAGTTATCCAGGGCTCATGAGCTAATGCAGACTAACTGGTGCCTTCTGTTTCTGCTCTGCCATTATCTAGCAGTAATAAATGGTTTAATCCTAAAAATATATTATGTGGTTTTCATTCCTGGCTCAGATTACTTATGGAGAAGACAAAATATAACCTTTAATTTGGTTTGATAAGACATCCTACATAATAAATAAATGAATTGCTACTAGTAAAATTGTACTCAACGAATGCATTTTTGGCTCCAAAACAATCACATTCCAATTTCACTTACAAAAAATCTGCTTAATCCAATTTGTGATGTGCTTCCAGAAATACGGATCAATTATTTGCTACCTGAACAGTTGGTAGAACTGTTTTATTTTACCCTGTGCTTTACACCTGAATACACACATACACACACAAACATGCATATATACGCATGTTCATGCTGATTAACATATCACAGAAGTCAAGAGGTTAACCAAGAAAACAATAAAAGAAAATCTACTAGGTAACTGATTTATATCACATAGTACAGGAGTTTTTCCTCTCCTGGCCTTCCTCCAGTCTGTTTTCAAACCAAATTCACGTTCTCACTTCCTTTGGCAAGTTCTTCTACATTCTGAAATTATTCCATCAGATTGTCTGGTCTCCTTCGCTTTCATCCTCTGATTCTACTTTTCTCAGTGACTACTGTAGAGTCATATGGAATATTGGTTTGAACAGTTGGGAACGGAGATTCTAGGTGAACGATGTGATGCTTCAATTTCTTTACATCAATTTTAGAGATATCTTTCTTGGCTACTTCAGTAATTCCAAGAAGTTAGAAAACAATGCCCTTGAGAAATTGTTTTCAAAAGGCGCTACAGGCAAGTGAGATATACTGACTGCAAAAAGGCTTTGAATCCTCTGAAAGAAAGGCATTTTTGATACATTCATTCTTGTGTTTACCATCCCTGATGGACATAGAACAATGACTTCCCTCATATTCATAGAGTGGGTACAAAAGCACAGCTAATGTAGGGACACTTCAAAGACGTCCACACTACACGTTCTCATCCAGTACTGTGCATATTACTTTGATGTAAGAGACTGAAAAACATGCTTAACACAGCTGCCTTCAGCTGCAAGCCCACATTACATGGATTTGTTTATTTTTTATTCCTGTATAAATTACCATTTCATAGGGTTGGGCTGTTCCACTGTCATCACAAATTTTTTAAGCACATTTTTGAAGGATCATTCTACGAAATACTACATATGGTATTAACAAAGTCATGCAAATGAATGGTGGTCTGGGTACGACCATAGTTAAAAACTTCAATGATTCTAAATAGTTTTAAAAATTACCTGAATGAAATTTTATACGCACTCATACATACACAGCCTCATTAAATTGGTGGAAGCAAAATGTATAATAAGCGTGACTGGTATACGAAGATATCACAGTATAACAAAGAAATGGAAAAATGTGTACTTACATATAATGCTACCAAAGAACATAAGAAAAAGATATTCCAGGCAAATAGAAATGAAAAGAAAGCTGGGGTAGTGACACTTATATCAGACAAAATAGACTTTAAAACAAAACCTGTAACAAGAGACAAAGAAGGGCATTACATAATGATAAAGGGAATAATCCAACGAGACGATATAACACTGGTAAACATCTATGTGCCCAACATAGGAGCACCTAAATACATAAAGTGCATATTAACAGACATAAGAGCAGAAAATGACAGTAACACAGTAATGGGGGGGACTTGAACACTCCACTTACATCAATGGATGGATCATCCAGACAGAAGATGAATAAGGAAACATTGGCCTTAAATGGCACATTACACCAGATGGACGTAATGGATATATACAGAACGTTCCATCGAAAAACCACAGAATTCACATTATTTTTGAATGCATATGGAACATTCTCCAGGACAGATCACATATTAGGCCACAAAATAAGTCTCAATAAATTTAAGAAGCCTGAAATAATACCAAGCACCTTTTCTGACCACAACAGTATGAAACTGGAGATCAACTACAAGAAAAAAACTGGAAAAGTCACAAATATGTGGAGACTAAACAAAATGCTACTGAACAACTATTAGGTCAATGAAGAAATCAAAGGAAAAATCAAAAAATGCCTGGGGGCTCACCTGGTGGTGCAGTAGTTAAGTTGGCATGCTCTGCTTCGGCAGCCCAGGGTTCGCGGGTTTGGATCCCAGGCGTGGACCTACACACTGCTCATCAAGCCATGCTGTGGTGGAGGGACACACACAAAATAGAAGAAGATTGGCAGAGATGTTAGCTCAGGGCCAATCTTCCTCAAGCAAAAAGAGGAAGACTGGCAACAGTTGTTAGTTCAGGGCCAATCTTCCTCATTGAAAAAACAAAAACAAAAACAAAAAAACCTCAAATATATATATATACACATATATAAAAATACCTGGAGACAAATGAAAATGAAAACACAACATACCAAAATCTACAGAACACAGCAAAAGCAGTACTAAGAGGGAAGTTTATAGCTACACAGGCATACTTCAAAAAATAAGAAAAATCTCAAATAAATAATCTAACAATACACCTAAAGGAACTAAAAAAGAAGAACAAAGGAAGCCCAAAATCAGTAGAAGGAAGGAAATAATAAAAATCTGAGTGAAAGAAATGAAATAGAGACAAAAGAGACAATACAAAAGATCAATGAAACTAAGAGCTGGTTCTTTGAAAAGATAAACAAAATTGAAAAACCTTTAGCTAGACTCACCAAGAAAAAGAGAAGCCTCAAATAAATAAAAGCAGAGGAGAAATTACAATGGATCCCACAGAAATACAAAGGATTATAAGAGAAAACTACAAAAAGCTATACTCCAACAAACTGGATAATCTAGAAGAAGCAGATAAATTCTTAGAATCATACAACCCTCAAAAACTGAATCAAAAGGAAATAAAGAATCTCAATAGACCAATCACCAGTAAGGAGATCAAAACAGTAATCCATAGTCTCCCAAAAAACAAAAATCAAGGACCAGTTTCCCTGGTGAATTCTACAAAACATTCAAAGAAGACTTAATACTTATCCTTCTTAAACTCTTCCAAAAAATTGAAGAGGAGGGGACACTTCTTAACTCATTCTACAAGGCCAACATTACCCTGATACCAAAACCAGAGAAGGACAACACAAAAAACGAAAATTACAGGCCAACATCACTAATGAGTACAGATGCAAAAATCCTCAACAAAATACTAGCAAATCTAATACAACAATACATTAAAAGGATCATACACCGTGATCAAGTGGGATCAAGTGGGATGCAGGGATGGGTCAACATTCACAAATCAATTAATGTGATACACCATATTAACAAAATGAAGTATAAAAAAATCACATGATCATCTCAATACATGCAGAGAAAGCATTCGACAAGATACAGCATCTACTTATGATAAAAGCTCTGAATAAAATGGGTATCGAAGGAAAGTACCTCAATATAATAAAGCCTATATAGGACAAACCCACAGCTAAAATCATACCTAACGGTGAAAAATTGAAAGCTATCCCTCTAACAACAGGAACAAGACAAGAATTCCCACTTTCGCCACTCCTATTAAGGTAGTATTGGAAGTCCTTTCCAATTAGGCAAGAAAAACAAATAAAAGGGATCCAAATTGGAAAGGAAGAAGTAAAACTGTTACTAGTTGCAGATGACATTATTTTATATATAGAAAACCCTAAAGAATCCACCAAAAAACTATTAGACGTAATAAATGAATACAGTAAAGTTGCAGGGTACAAAATCAATGTACAAAAATCAGTTGTGTTTCTGTATACTAACAACGAATTAGCAGAAAGAGAAATTAAGAAAACAATCCCATTTACAACTGCAACAAAAAGAATAAAATACCTAGGAATAAATTTAATCAAAGAAGTGAAAGACCTGTACACTGAAAACTATAAGACATTGTTGAAAGAAATTGAAGACGACACAAAGAAATGGAAAGACATTTCGTGCTCATGGATTGGAAGAATTAACATAGTTAAAATGTCCATAATTCCTAAAGCAATCTATAGATTCAATGCAATTCCAATCAGAATCCCAATGACATTCTTCACGGAAATAGAACAAAAAAAAGATCCTAAAATTTATATGGAACAACAAAAGGCCCCAAATAGCTAAAACAATCTTGAGAAAAAGAACAAAGCTGGCGGCATCACAATCCCTGACGTCAAAATATACTACAAAGTGATAATCATCAAAACAGCATGGTACTGGCACAAAAACAGATACATAGGTCAATGAAACAGAATTGAAAGCCCAGAAATAAAACCACACATCTGCAGACAGCTAATCTTTGAGAAAGGAGCCAAGAACACACAATGGAGAAAAGAAAGTCTCTTTAATAAATGGTTTTGGAAAACTGGACAGCCCCATGCAAAAGAATGAAAGTAGACCATTATCTTACATCATACACAAAAATTAACTCAAAATGGATTAAAGACTTGAATGTAAGACCTGAAACCATAAAACTCCAAGAAGAAAATATAGGCAGTACACTCTTTGACATCAGTCTTAGCAGCATCTTTTAAATTTTTTATTTTTATTTTTTTTGTGAGGAAGATCAGCCCTGTGCTAACATCCGCCAATCCTACTCTTTTTTTGCTGAGGAAGACTGGCCCTGGACTAACATCCATGCCCATCTTCCTTCACTTTATATGGGACGCCGCCACAGCATGGCTTGCCAAGCGGTGCGTTGGTGCGTGCCTGGGACTCGAACCGGCGAACCTGGGGCTGCCACAGCAGAGCGCACGCACTTAACTGCTTGGGCCACGGGGCCGGCCCCAATTAGGAGCATCTTTTTAAATACCATGTCTCCTCAGGCAAGGGAAACAAAAGAAAAAATAAACAAATGGGACTACATCAGACTAAAAAGTTTCTGCAAGGCAAAAGAAACCATGAGCAAAATGAAAAGACAACCCATCAACTGGGAGAAAATATTTGTAAATCATATATTCGACAGGGGATTAATTTCCAAAATATATAAAGAACTCTTACAACTCAAAAACAAAAAACAAACCCGATCAAAAAATGGGCAGAGGAAACATACAATGGGGAAAAGAAAGTCTCTTCAACAAATGGTGTTGGGAAAACTGGATAGCCATATGCAAAAAAATGAAAGTAGACCCTTACCTTACACCATACACAAAAATTAACTCCAAATGGATTAAAGACTTGAATGTAAGACCTGAAACTGTGAAACTTCTAGAAGAAAACATAGGCAGTACACTCTTCGACGTCAGTCTTAGCAACATCTTCTCAAACACCACGTCTGACCGGGCAAGAGAAACAATAGAAAAAATAAACAAATGGGACTACATCAAACTAAAAAGCTTCTGCACAGCAAAGGAAACCATCAACAAAACAAAAAGACAACCTAACAATTGGGAGAAGATATTTGCAAACCATACTTCTGATAAGGGCTTAATCTCCAAAATATATAAAGAACTCATGCATCTTACCAACAAAAACTACCAACCCAATTAAAAATGGGCAAAGGACCTGAACAGACATTTCTCCAAAGAAGATATACAGATGGCCAACAGACACATGAAAAGATGTTCAAAATCATTAACTATCAGGGAAATGCAAATCAAAACTACAATGAGATATCACCTCACGCCCGTCAGAATGGCTATAATTAACAAGACAGGAAACAACATGTGTTGGAGAGGATGTGGAGAGAAGGGAACTCTCATACACTGCTGGTGGGAGTGCAAACTGGTGCAGCCACTATGGAAAACAGTATGGAGATTCCTCAAAAAATCAAGGATAGAACTACCATATGATCCAGCCATCCCACTGTTGGGTATTTATCCAAAGAACTTGAAAATACCAATTTGTAAAGGTACATGCACCCATGTGTTCATTGCAGCATTATTCACAATAGCCAAGACTTGGAAGCAACCTAAGTGCCCATCAAGGGACGAATGGATAAAGAAGCTGTGGTATATATACACAATGGAATACTACTCAGCCATAAGAAACGATGAAATCCAGCCATTTGTGACATCATGGATGGACATTGAGGGTATAATGCAAAGTGAAATAAGTCAGAGGGAGAAGGTCAAATACCGTATGATTTCCTTCATTAAGTAGTAGATAATAACAACAGTAAACAAACACATAGGGACAGAGATTGGATTGGTGGTTACCAGAGGGGAAGAGGGGAGGGAGGAGGGTGAAAGGGATAATTCGGTACATGTGTGTGGTGATGGGTTGTAATTAGTATTTTGGTGGTGAACATGATGTAATCTATGCAGAAATAGAAGTACGATGATGTACACCTGAAATTTTTACAATGTTATAAACCAATGTTACTGCAATAAACAAAAAATTAAAAATAAAATAAAATAAAATAAAATAAAAAAAAGAAGCTCAAAAAAAATTCAACGTAAATCTAATCAGGCTTTTAGCTCTAATTTATGGGAAATAAATAAAACAAAAGAAAATGTTAAACTACACCACACCGTGTATGCAACCAGTAAATTTTACTGTATGGAAACTGTTCTGTGGGGAAACTTTGGTTTCTTCAACAAATAAATTGCAAATGAAAAGAGAAAGAGAGGGACCTATAGATGAAAAGAGATTAAAACACATATTAACTAATTGCAGTGAGTGAACCCAATTTGGAGCCTGTTTCAAACAAACTATAAAATAAAATTATGAAATTTATAAGACAATTGAAAATTTGAACACTGATTGCATATTAGATGATATTAAGGAATTATTGTAAATTTATTTCAATTCTGACCGTAGTATTATGGTTATGTTTTTTGAAAAAGTCAGTATCTGATAGAAAAACATGAAATACAACCTAAAATATCTAAGAGTGAAATGATATAGTGTGTGGGATTTGCTTGAAAATAATACATGAGGGTGAAAGTGGGTAAAGGTGGAGATAATACAAGATAGACTGAATTGCTCATCGTTGACACTGAGCAATGGGTATATGAGGGTTTATTATACTATTCTCTCTACTTTCATGTGTGTTTGAGATTTTCTATAATAAAAGATTTTTAATTAAAAAAAAAATGGGCAGAGGATATGAACAGATATTTTTCCAAAGAAGATATAAAGATGGCCAACAGGCACATGAAAAGACGTTCAACATCACTAATTATTAGAGAAATGCAAATCAAAACTACAATGAGATATCACCTTACACCTGTTAGAATGGCTATAATTAACAAGACAAGAAATAACAAATGTTGGAGAGGATGTGGAGAAAAGAGAGCCCTTGTACACTACTGGTGGGAATGCAACCTGGTGCAGCCACTATGGAAAACAGTATGGAGATTTCTTAAAAAATTAAAAATAGAAATACCATACGATCCAGCTATCCCACTACTGGGTATTTATCCAAAGAACTGAAATCAACAATACAAAGAGTTCTATGCACCCCTATGCTCACTGTAGCATTACACAATAGCCAAGACATGGAAGCAACCCAAGTGCCCGTCAACTGATGAATGGATAAAGAAGAGTGGTATACACACACACACACACACACAAAATTGTCCCATTTGCAACAACATGGATGGACCTTGAGGGTATTATGTTAAGCGAAATAAGCCAGACAGAGAAAGACAAACACCGTATGATTTCACTCATATGTGGAAGATAAACACACACATGGACAAAGAGAACAGATTACTGGTTACCAGAGTGGAAGAGGTGGGCAGGGTGAGCGAAAGGGGTAAATGGGCACATATGTATGGTGACAGATAAAAACTAGACTATTGGTGGTGAGCATGATGTAGTCTAAACAGAAACTGATATATAATAATGTACAGCTGAAATTACACAAGGTTATAAACCAATATGATCTCAATAAAATAAAAAAATAATTACAATAAAATACACATAAAAACAAAAGAACAAACAAACCTGTGAGGATGCTACCATTTTCCCGTTTTGCAAATTCAGAAAGGTCAAACAGCACGCTCGTGTTTACAGAGTTAGGAAGCGGTGGAGCCGAATCCACCCAGGTGTGGTAGACAGCAGAGCCCATGCCCAGGGGTGGGAAAGAGAACACGGAAATGTTCATTGTCCATCTCCTTGCAGCTTGCTTCATGCCCTCATTATTAGTTTATCTTGCCTCCTGAGGGCTAAATTATGATCTTTAGTTGAATAAAATTGAATGAATTTTTATTATGTCATAAAACAATAGGCTCTTTCCTCCAAATTTGGGTTTTTATTCTTGCTTTCTAACTTGTTTGACCCGACGCCTATAGCTTTAAAGTCAACAAGGTAAAAAAATGGGCTTTACTAAAGTTACCAAAAAAAGTCCAGTTTTCTCAAGCCCTCTAAAAACTGCAGGTCCACTTCATAATAAATCAACCTGTGCTTGAAAGCACAAGTGTATATACTGGCACCCAATTCAGCTAAGATAAAAATGACAAGTCCTTCAATGATAAATTGTCCTCTCCATATTATCCAATGGAAATATTCATATTGTCCAATACCTACAAGCAATTAGAAGGACTGAGTTTAACTTTCAAATTAAAAGGCCATTAAAATGGAGCCCAGTTCCCCAATCTGTCTGTGAAAAATATTCAGAGAACCTTCTTGGTCTTAGAGCTTGGAAGGAATATGGTATGTAGTCTCAGATTTCCTTTTATCACAGAGCAATTCGGCCAGCTATTTGGAACTGTAACTACAAGAAACGGTGGGATAAAATGAAATGGAAAACTATGCAGGATCTTTTAAAAGTTATTTATCAGTTATACATTATCAGTCAAGGACAGCCAAACTTGAAGGCAAATCTGCCTTCTACCCCCACCCCAGAGCACAAGCACCAGGTATAGGAAAAGAGGTACTGACACCTGACGGGATCCCTGCATCCCAGATCTGTGCTTTCTCACTGCTCCCGAAGCTGGGAGAGACGCGCACTCACACAGGGGTCTCCGCGCAAGTCCACTGATCTCACATCAAGTGTGCAGTGTCCATTATCCCCCCAACCATGGTGTGGGCTTTATGAATTCTATAAGACCTGAGGGGGAGATGTTGGTAAGTTCCATACAACAAAGCAGACATTAGATGTCTACCAGTAACATCTGGGCAATACAATTTAAAATGTCAAAATAAGCAGGATAAAAAAGAACTTGCACGTGTATTTGCACCTGTATATTTCAGATTTTCTGTTTTATGTGAAAATATAGTTTAATGTTTATAAGGAAACTGAATTAATAATCATATTGAGATGGGATTTGCAGAATTACGGTATTAAAACACACCGTTTTTTGAAATGTATAACTTTGCACACACACAATGAGTGTTTACCTAGTGACCTCTTATTAAAAATGAATTCTCAAACCAGTACTTAAAAGTTTTTAACACATCCACTAATTCCTTATAGAGATCACAGAGCACAGAAGAGAGAGACACATTTTTATTCATTTCTTTTATGCTGTGTCTACATAATGCTCCTAATTTCTTACAGAATTCACTGAGTTCTAAAATAGATCTTAAAATCCAAATTTCAGCTTTCATCATTCAGGTGGCTTCGTTTTGCCCTTCATCTTTGTTAATAATTGTCACTCCATCCATCGCTCCTATAGTTCTGCACCTAATTTTGTGAATAGATAAAAGGGAAGCTTTTAGTGGTTCTGTGCAGCCCAAATTCTCTGGCCTGTTTCTGGCTCTCAGCCTTTATTGCCAAAGGCATGAAGATCAAAAGATGCTCTTTGCTGAAGTGTTTACTGCCTGGTAACATACCCTCTCACAACAAAGGAGTTCATTATTTACATCTAACATGAAAGAAAAAGTTCCAAAGTAAAAAGGCCTGCATCAGACAGACGCAAGTGATAGCATTTTCTTGCCCCACACTCATGAAAATTCACATCATTAACACCCAGTCAATCCAAATGTTCTCAAGTGCAAAAACCATCCCTCAGGGAGGGGGTGCAGCTTTGGCTTCCTTCTGCAGTTCCTTGGCTTCACTCATCCCTTCAATCTTCCCCAACAGGGTGGTGACATGGGTTCATTTCACAAGCACAGAGAGATCTCGCGACAGTCTGTGGAAACATGAACCATTATTTACACTGGAAAGAATGACTGGGAGCAGCTGTGCCCAGCAGTAGACAGAATGAGAGGCAGAAAACGGGGCTGTGTCGCCAATCTGTTATTATCGTAGTAACTAATGGAGAGGAATAAAATGGATTACCAGCGCTAAATCCAACTGGGAGGTTTGTGATGCTGCTGTAGGACACTGGCTTCTCACGGTTTATGATATCATCAGACTTCTTGATGAATTTACAGTCTGGTAATCCTGCCATGGCATCAGTTTTCCACACGCCGATCCACGGAATCTAAGTCATTTCGGCAAATGAACAGGACTAGGGAACTCTACTGGTCAAGTTTATTTCAACCTAAGGGAAAGCAAAGACTGGTTGTCTTTCTATTCCTTATCTAATTTATTAAGCCCATGAAAAGACATGTTTGAATGGCACCTTTTCCCATGCTTTGCATATTCATCAATACTTTTTATGTCTCTGCATTATTATTATCTGGTTCCTGTCAAAACCAGTTCCCTCTGATTAATAATATTTGCACTGATTCACTTACTGCTTAACTATATTATTGATGTTTAACCATTTTATCCATTTGTTGACTACACTCCTCGTCAGTGTACTAATCTATGCCTAATCCACATTTGCCTGACTACATAACCTAGGAACTAGGTCTACATAATTCTGCCTGTACAAGACTCGCCAAGAGTGAACACATGGCTTTTTAGGATGACCTAAATCCAGCGGCTCCACTGTGATCATTCATTCATGCTAGGAAGTTGCTCTGCTCCCTTCTATGAAAAAGAAGTTGCAGGGAGAGGGCTGCTCTCGGCAGTAGGAGAGTCTGTGGGTGCCACAGACCGTACTCCAGACCTTCCCATAATTCCACAGGGTAAGGCCCTGATGAAGTCATCTAGCCCAAAGCTACAGCCCACCCAGGGTTCTGTCCCCACACTCGGGTACTAACTTAGACCAAGGAATGGCCACAGGACAGATACTGATGGGGGAAGTGGCAATTTTGGAAGTGAGCCTCAGAGAGATCAAGGGAATCCAACATATTATATTTTCATCTGCATCTCCTGTGAGACCTGGTTCCTGAATCCCAGACCTGTATTTCTACCTGGATTCTACAGACATCTCATACTCAACATATAGAAAAAGAGGACTCCATCTCTCTTTCCAAATTGACTTCTTTTCTTGCATGGTGATCTCTGTCACTGGTTCCAGCAAGCCACACTCTCCAAGTGTCAAAACCTGTCAATTCTTGCTGTTAAATATCTCTGTGTAAATATTTACACTCTCTCCCCTTCAGTCACCTGGCTAGGACCACTGCCAAGCCCTATTCCTTCACATGGATGACTACAGCAGCTTCCTAACTCATCTAGTCTTTTCCCCCTTAATTGCATCCTTACAGACATTTATCCATAATTCGTTCATGGCACTTTGCTGCTTAAAATCTTTCAATGGCTGGCTCACAACATGGAGGATAATGTTTAAGTTCTTTAAAGTGGTAAAAAGTCCCTCAAGACCCACCCCAGCTTCTGACTTACCTCTATCACTCTCTATTCCAAACTCTACCTCTCCCACTATCCCGATTCATGTCCCATCTGCAGAATGCCTTGTCATTTTCTGAGTGACTGTGTTCCTTGCTCTTCCTCACTTCTGTGACCCTGTATGTGCAATGTCTAGAATTCCCTTCCCTGCTTGTCTACTAGCAAACTCCTACAAGAAAACGAGGGACACACTAGGTTCCAGTTAAACAAGGAGGCAGATAAAGTATTCTGCCATTAAGAAGTCTGGGAGTGGGGCCGACCCCATGGCATAGCGGTTAAGTGTGTGCACTCTGCTGCTGGCGGCCCGGGTTCGGATCCCGGGCATGCACCGATGCACCGCTTGTCAAGCCATGCTGTGGCGGCCTCCCATATAAAGTGGAGGAAGACAAGCACAGATGTTAGCCCAGGGCCAGTCTTCCTCAGCAAAAACAGGAGGATTGGCATGGATGTTAGCTCAGGGCTGATCTTCCTCAGAAAAAAAAAAAAAAGTCTGGGAGTGAAGGAGAACACAACAGAAAGGGGTCGGGAAGCACAGAGCATGTAGGTATGAGACTTGAGGAACAACTAGGGAACCACATTCATTTCCTTTACGGCATTTATCTCAGTTTATTATACATTTGAGAGGAGTTCAGTCTCACACCTCCCACATCGTTAAGGCTTAAAAAGGGCAGTGGGGGTAGGGTGGGATTCCCTACTCAGAGACAGACTGCAGGCTCGGGAGCCACACTGCCAAGGTCTGAAACTGGGCTCTACTACTTATCAGATGACCTTGAGCAAGTTATTTATTATTCCTGTGCTTCCAATTCCTTAGCTGCTAAATGGTAACCTACTTCAGAAGGTAGTTTTGAGAATGAATGAGTTAATACATGCAAAGTATGAGGCTGAACAGTATAGCTTGAACATTGTTTTTTTTTTTTTTGAGGAAGATTATCCTTGAGCTAACATCTGTTGCCAATCCTTCTCTTTTTTTGCTGAGGAAGATTGGCCCTGGGCTAACATCCGTGCCCATCTTCCTCTACTTTATATGGGACACCGCCACAGCATAGCTTTGATAAGCGGTGCGTAGGTCTGTGCCCGGGATCCGAACCCATGAACCCCAGGCCGTCAGAGCAGAGTGCGCGAACTTAACTGTTATGCCACCAGGCCAGGCCCTACTTTGGACATTTTTATAGGTCAAAATGCTCAAATATCAGCTAGTTCATATGGATTAACCAAACATTTAAAACAACGCCTAACAAATAGCATACATTCAAAAAGTGTTATTGGGCCGGCCCCGTGGCTTGGTGGTTAAGTGAGCGCGCTCCACTGCTGGCGACCCGGGTTCGGATCCCGGGCTCCCACCGGCGCGCTGCTTCTCTGGCCACGCTGAGGCCGCGTCCCATATACAGCAACTAGAAGGATATGCAGCTATGACACACAACTATCTACTGGGGCTTTGGGGGGAAAAAATAAATAAATAAATAAAATCTTTAAAAAAAAAAAACAAAAACAAAAAGTGTTATTATTTCTTCCCATAGATGCTTCTAAACCCTTACGCCCTAATGCCCCTGGTGTAACAGCCCCTCATTTGTTGAGGTTTATATCACCCAATGGTCTTCTCTCATTGATGTCCCCTTACTAATCTCCTGGTTCCTTTACAACAAGACTAGGGCACTAGGCTACAACCTTTAACGTATCCCTGTCCTCTCGCCATCCTGGGTGGCTTTGTATCCACCTGGACAACCCATCCAATTCCTCCCCTTCTTCACCTCCAGGGTCACCCCCATCAAGGTCATACCCTGGAATTGATCATCAAGTGGGGCTGGGCTGCTCCCCATCTAATATCCAAAGATGACCACAATCTCTGATCCTTCCAGTCCTGTCTTGCCTTTGCTCTCACTACTTCTGCTCTACAATCCCAGGAAAACCATACTTTCTTGACCCTTCTCCTGGTCTCACTGCTTTACTCAGCTGGGAAAGCACGGCTCATCACCCAAACCACTCTCTCACCAATATCTTCAACTACATCGGACGTCCGTCCTTTTGCTTCACTTCTTTAACAAAACTTCAATACAGGATCAATTAAAAAATACACTTTCTGTATTTCTATGACCCAGCTGTTGAACACAGTTGGAGAAAATCAGCTTTCAGAATGATGCCACTATAAATTTATAGCCCTCAATCTCAAGCAGGCAATCAACTCTGCTCAGTCTCTTACTCATCCTTGCTTAGCCTTCTCTTATTTTACTCAGCAACATTTCAAAACTGTCATCATGCTTGAGATCCCAACCAAAGCCTCATCCTTCTCAGCAGCTGACATCATTTTCTACTTCGATGAGACAATTACACACACATTATCTCAGCATCCCACCCCCCCCCCCCCTTCCTAGACCTCTCTGGACCTATCCTTGCATGCTTTCTTCCAGTTCAGAGGATGAGGTCTCCTTCCTCTGGGTCAAGGCCCTGCTCTCCACTCATGGCCCCAATCTTCTTTCATCTCTCCTAGGACCTTGTTCCATCAATCATCCCCTTTATTTCCTAAATCTTCAACCTCTCACTGCCTATTTGCTCTTTCCCCTAAGTGCAAAAGCCTATTTAAATCTTTCAGCATATTAAAGTAATTTTTTTTTCTTCTTGAACCTGGGTTGCCCCCTAGGAACCATCCTCTTTCTTCTCTTCTAAGCCAAGTCACTTGAAAGACAGATCTATGCTAGCTCAGCTTTCTCACCCATCCCAGTTACTCTACAACAAGCCACAATCTGACTTCTGGCCTGGCCATTGCACTAAAAACTTCTCTCATGAGCCCACCAACAAACCCCATAATGCTCTACCTGATGGACATGTATCAAATGTCTCTTTTATTTTTTTCTTATTTCTCTGTCTTTTCCTTTCCAGTCTCCCTCAAGGGTTCTTCTTCTATTGTTTGCCCCTTAAATGTTTGTATTGCTCAAGGCTTCACACTTGGTGCTTTGCTCATTCTACATACTCTGCTTGTGCAATTTCATTTGCTCTTGATTTTAAACACCACTGATATGGGGTGACTTCCAAATGTGTATTTCTGGCCCAGATTCTCTCTCAATGCCTACCACATTTATTTACTTGGATAGCCCAAAGGGACATAAACCCAACATACCATTCATTCAGTTTTTTAAAAAATATTTATTGATGACCCACACCTCATACTAATATTCAGCAGTAAACAAGACAGCAAGATAGGCTCTTTTTATCTTAAGCCTTGTTTCTCCAAGTAAACTTTAGGCTATAATAATATCAAACTTTCTGTAGTTTGCCATTTTCTTTTGAAAGAAGACTAAACACTGGAGGCCTCTGAACATGCTAATCTTTCAGCCTGGAATTCCCTTTCCATGTTCTTTTCAATTTTTAAGGCTTTAGGAGAAGTCTTGCCCTCCAGGAAGCCTTCTCTAAATTCCTACACTGAGCTAAGTGTCCTTGGTCACTGCATTCACTAGGATGTGCTAAAACTATCTATTTGCACATGTCTTCCCCACTGGATCTTCAGGGCAGGACTTATGTCTCTCCAATGAACAGTGGACTGCTTGGTACACCGGTAATAAACGTTTGGGATTACTGAGCTAGATGTAATCCTTCCCCTCTTTAAACAGTGTGGTACTTTTCTAACTCTCCCTAGGACTGCTGCATGCATCTACTTGTAAATCTCACTCCCCTCTTCTAGCTAACGCCAGTTTAACTTTCTTGAGCATGCTGTGCCTCTTTCATTCTCCACACTCCTCAAAATCATTATAATAGGCACTCAAGAACTATTGATTGACTTGAGCTGAAATGAACAGAACAAACACTCCCATATGTATATCTTCTATCTCTGGAATCCTTTAGTGGTGTTGTGTACTTCATGGCTAAGATTTCCCAGTGTCTTTCTGCCACAACCAAGGTCCAAAATAGTGCTATCAAAGATGTTCTGATTGTTCCTCAAGCTCTGGATGTGTCATAAGAGAGCACTCTGATCAGATATAGGAGATCTCCCAACCATGAATGTGGACTCACCATATTTCCTCAATTCACAAAAGAAGGAGGAAAGATGGGATTCTTAGTGGAATAAAAAATTCATTTGACCCACTGGATCACTATGTACCATATGTCTTCCTGCAATGCATTAAATTCAGGCTGTCATGGCCTAAGTTCATTTCTAAAAAATAAATACTTATATTCATTTCTCATAAGAAGCTTCACTCTCAACATATATAAAATTCTTTGAGCTCTCTGTGAAAGGAATGATGTAAACACAAGACATTATTACTAACGTTATCCTTTAGATAACCTCATGAGGTAAGTATTAATGTCAGAAGGAATATTATTTTACAGGCGAAGTCAGCTGATTTGCTCAAAGTCAGAGGTAGTGATAAGAGCCAAGAACATACTCCAAGAGTCCTGTGCTTGTATCCACTGCCAGACCTAATCCAAGCTTTTCAAACAGTTTTTCTTAGTGTGTGAAGAGAGTATAAGAACTCTATTCTTTCTTTCTTGGACTGTTCTTGCCCCATCCTTCTTTCCCTCTTATCAATTTTTCCTTCTTAAAAGGGAGCCAAAAGAGAATGGAATGGTCACCTTGCAGCCATCCAATCCCTCACCTGTGCAGCATCTGGGGTAGTAGAGAGGTTCAATCAGGCATACTCCATCTAACTTCTATCCAGAGCTCTCAATCAAGGCAGCTCAGAGCTCTGCCAGCTTGAGTTAATTCAGTTCAAGTATATTGCTGTGTCGTCCAAGCACAGCATGCTCCACTGAATTCATTCTCCTCAGTTATGTCTCCTACAGGTGGCCCATATAACTTAACAGAAATCCACTCTCCAAATAGTGTTTCAAATCTGACACACTACATTTATTAGGATGATTCTCATTAAGTCTCCAAACTATTTTGATGGGTCTTGCACAACAGCAATCTTCTCTTCTTATGGAGAAGTAGAAATCTGCTAGACTGAATTATATCTAGTTCCATGCCCTAAAGCTTTCACAGCCAAAAAAGAAAATCAGTTATCTGGAAGGATGCAGGACTTAGCTTGAGAAGGAGAAGAGGAAGGAGAATAAGAAAGTGAAGAAGATAAAAAAGAGAAGGAAGATGAGGGGGAACAACTCTTTTCTTTGTAAAAGCAAACAGACAAAAAAAACCCAGTAACTTGTTTCTTATATTTAGGAAGAAGTGCAAAAATTTGTTCAAGTGCTGCATCTGATGACTGATATGTTTAGATTCTGGGGAAGGGCATAACATCATTTATTAATAAGTAATTAAGGACTGACTGTATACTATGCACTGGGGATACAAAGATGGATAGAAATGTCAACTATCACCATTCACAGAGATAATAGCTTTAATTGCTAGCAGGCATTTATGCAGTGGAAACAGAGAGGAGGGAACTCGAAAGGTCATTAGGCCTTCATTTTGTCTTTCTTAACCTCAGTCCAGGTAGGCAGCACAGTCTAGAATGAAGATTTGTAACCTAGAGACAACAGACTGAGTTTCACTGGGATAAAGACCACATCCCTCCTTCCCACTGGTTCGCACATAATTATAACATCCACTGGTGTGCTGATAAATGGTTAACAACTGGCTCTCCGGAAAAAAAATTCCTGAATTGCAGCATTTGCCGATTTCCATGGTGCAAATATTTCCTTGATGGCTGATTTCAAGCTACCAACAAGACATCGCTGAACAGGGGGCAGAAAAGAGAACAGACAACCTCAAGAGCACAGTGTAGTAAAATAATTAGGAAGTGGTGACTTTTGCGCACTTGTATCTTCGTTTTCAAGAACTTGTCTAACTGCCATTGAAAGAATCTGATTTTTAATAACAACGTGTTTAACAAACAGTTCACAAAGTTCTTGAAAATGTAACAGTCGCAAGCCAGTAAGGACCAGCTCCAACATACCACTGGACTCACACCCTAGGCACGCCCAGCGGGGCAGGGGTAGTAATCCAGATCCTTGTTTATTAAAAAGCTGTTCCTCGCTTCACTCCCTGTTGTCCTCTTCCTGTCCTACCCCAGACCAAAATCAGAAACAACTATGCCCCCGTCTGCCTCCAGTGACTCTCAGTAACTTACACCACCCCTCCACCAGGAAGAGAGACCTCGCAGCCGTGTGCTGAGGTCCCAGAGACTGGGTTTGCGGATCACTATTAACTTTATAAACACTGCACAAATGGGGCTACTGTTATTACTGTTACTCAGTGCCCTACCCTCCACAGTTTGATTTAAGATGCCACCACATTTAAATTTTCAAGCTTCAAAGTATTCATAGTATCAGCAGATTTTCAGGTGAGGCGGGACGGGAGATGCAAAAAGGAAGGGCTGCTGGTGGGGGAGCCTACTTCACCCCGAGAGAGAGAGATCTGCCCTGAGCTGACCATTTCAACTCGTGGCCCTTTCAAACCCCTGCTTAGGTGCCTTTCCAATCTACTTCTGAGTTAAGAAACAATATCTCTCAGGACTACTTATAAATTGTGAAAATTTTATTTACCTCTTTTAAAAGATATTGTGAGACAGAGCCCTGTAAATATCCATTTCTCTGTTAAAACACAAACATATCTAGAAAAGTATCTGAGAGAAATTCAGAGCTACAAATTTATTATTTATCTCAATTCTGAAGGTCCCTGAGAGAACACGATGCTACATCCACAGACCACATGATGCTGGAAGCAGCATCTGCCCCAGCATCCAACTGAGCAACACACATAATGCCACAGCCACACTGATAACAACTTCCTCCAACTTTTCATCCTTGATAAAAATGATAAAACTCCCACTTATACAAAGCACACAAGCAAGAAGGTCATGAACTGCTTAGCCTCGAAAGAAAAATACCTAATATATTGGCTGTTTCACAATTTAAGCTTATATCTTTTATCTCACGGTAGGGACTAAGTGATATGTTTGGCTAGTAGGATTTAAATTTCTTCAGAAAACATATTCTCCTGGACCAATGTAATCTTTCAAGGTAATTGCCAGAAAATACATTTATTTACAACTTTATAAATTTATGATTTACCATTTTCTATTTATAGATACGGTAGATTTTTCTAAATATATTAGGTACTCCAATAAATACAATGAAAAGGGTCATGTTTCTTTTCTGTTTGAAGAACAGTTTTCATACACAAAGACTTCTAAAGTCAGGGAAATTACTGTGTCACTGCACGATGGGACTGGTGTCCCACCGATCTGACATTAACTTAGTGAAGCATTTTCCGATTGTTGCTGGAAACTCAGCGGAGTTGGGAGGGGTATGCAGATACGATCCCCTGGGCAGCCTGGCAGTGCCTGGGCCAGTCAGTGGCCTCGGGGACTCCTTGCTTCCTCTGCCCTCCAAAAGCCTCCTCTGTTTACCCTGATGTCCTAAACAAACACCACATTTTCTCTGTGAGCCACACTGGAAAACACAGGCTGAGGAGCACTAGCTTAGGGAATACCAACTTCCTTTTGGCGCCTGACGCACTCACAGATCACTGTAAGAGCTTGATTCATTGAGCTGGTGGGCGTGATAGGGTGCAAAGAACAGAGGTGGGAACAAGATTTGGGTTGTGGCTCAGGCTTCCTCACTACCTAGCCCTGAACCCTGAGCAGATCACTTTACCTGTCAGGACCTCGACAGCCTCAGCTGTAACAAGGCTGATTGGCCTCCATCTTCTTTAAGGGCCCGTCCAACTGGAGACCCCTATGTCCATGAGCATGATCAGCCTCATACTGGGCTAGGTGCTGCAGGGGAAACTTTGAGCAGACTGACACTGCCCCTTTTCCAAGGAACCTGTAATCCAGCTAGAGATGAGGTCATTAATGAAGATAAATAGTAGTTAGCAAAAGTAAAATCTAACTGAATTGTAATGAGTTTGGAGGACTGAGAATCATCAATGCTTGTAATACCTCAATGGCATGTCCTATTGGGCATATAAATCTACGAAGTGAATTTGCATCACAGAAGTAGTCTATGACCTCTGCTTTTATTTAATCATGCAATAGAATAATCATCATGTTCAAACACTCAAACATGTGCTCAAAGATATAAACTCATGTGAATTTAAGAGATCAGTTTCACCTTGGTTGTACCTAGGAGCTCTGGCCTGGCCTATTAACACTTTAATTATGATACATTTTAATTAAGTCAAACAAACTGATGCATGATCAGATAACACTGACCAAGGCAAGGAGGAGTGCTAAGAGTCCTCCTCTGAAAAAAATTCAAACATTCCACTCATTCAACGTTCTTTGCTATTTTTCCAATCCTTTCAAGCAGTTGTTCCCACCTCACTTCTTTTTGGACCCACAGAGACCTAATCCCTTTACTCCTCTGCTAGATCCTTAGGCATCAGCCCACTCCTATTCTCACTTCTTTTCCCACCCAAAGTAGGCTCCATGGATCATCACTTCAATCTCTCTCTCACTTATTTTCATCCCTTCTGTCCCCAAGAAGCACTGGTCTGCACACACTCAACAGAGGATCAATCAACCTTAGAGAACAACCACACGGGTTTGAAAACTGGGGAAACTGTTCATTCATGGCTGCCAGCACCAGCTGGCCTGGCTGGAAACACTGCTGGGCAAGTCCATCTCCCTAGGAGTAAGGGTACTTCAAACCTTCTCTGGCTCACTGTTACCCTAATTATCCTACCCTCTCTAGGCAGGCTAACTCCTCTTTGACAGTGGCCAGAGGCAGGGAGATCAACTGAGGTTGCAGGCAGCCACAGCTGCTAATAACCCCAGGCTAACCCCTGAAAGCCACCAGGAGAGTGACCTCCTCCATTTAGAGATGGGTGGGGGGAGGGTGGAGTAGGGGGGCGGATGGCGGCAGGGGGAGGTGTGAAATGTGGATTTGAATACTGGCTTTATTTCCGCTGGTCACGACCGTACCAGTGAATGTGTGGTTGTGACCATCATCAGTGGGCAGGAACCATGTCTAAAGACGTCTTTAATTTTGCAGGCTCAGTCCATCTCCTTTTTCTCTAACTTAAATCTTTTCCCACATGTTCTTAGGGCCTGGAATCAAATCCTAGCTCTGCCACTTAGCTTTCTAACCTCTGGTAAGTTATTTAAACTCTCTGTATCTGGGGACAATACCTTCCTCACAGAGTTAATGTGGCCATTAAATTTGTTAGCGTAACAGGGCCAAGCCCACAGTACTATATAAGTATTTGCTATTATGATTATCGTTGTTGTCCTACGTCTAGAAGTCACCCAAATTTTCTAACAGCCATAAGAATGTTAAAACTGTATTATCTCTTTCTTCCTCTTGTTTCTCTAAATATATTGTTGAAGGAGAAATGGTCTTCCTACTGAATGAGCCATATCTAACCCTAGCGATTGAATACATTCTTTCTATAACAACAAAACATAATATGCAAAATATTTCCAAACCTATGTGACCTCAAACAGAACCTGTTATGTTTCTCATAGTTATTGTGTAACCAAGAGAACAATAAATATCCTTCCTGATCAGGACTATCCAACATTTTCCACTCTCCTGTAATGTCTGACCCCATCTCCCCACCCACCACTTGTCAGCCCTATTTTCTATCCCAGCACTTCTGGATCTTTATCCACACTCAACACCTCCCCAGTTAGTGCCTCACCCAGACTGAACCATCCTCACTTCCTTGAACTCCCCATGTACACTCTTCTCTCCCCTTCAGCCTTTCCAACGAGCTGGTCCTCTACCTAGAAAACCCTCCTTTCCTCCTTTATCCTGCTCACTTGGGTAACTCATAGTAAGTATTCTTGTGGACTTCGATTATACAGTGCATCCTCCAGAAAACTTTCCTTGACACCCTCAATCTCCAATCACCAAGGCTGAATTTGGTGCCCCTTCTATAGCCCTTATCACTCTATTATTAATTAGCCCAGCAGTTCCCCGGGGGAAGGGATCACAGCCTACTTTGTCCTCACTGCTTCCCTAGTTTCTAGCTGTGTTTAACAAATACATAGTTTGTACTCTGCAAAGGGACAAATGAACTATAACATAAGAAAATAGTTTGACAGACCTAGATGTCTGACACCTAAGAAGGGAACAAGGCAAGGTCACCGCCATTGTCTTCAAACATCTATAAGCATCATGGAAGGAGGAGAATATTTATTCTATGTAGCTTCAGAAAGAGACACCAGGACCAACGGTGTAGGTTCTGGGGTGCCACATTTCAAAACAAAACAATGAAGAACTTTCTGAAATGTAGAGCATGAGATACTCTGGCCAGTATTCAGCTGCACATAACTGGAGGGGTTCACACAGGGGCTGGCAAAAATGAACTGGGTGGTGTCTAGTCTCCTTGCAAAGCTAAGATTTCATGACTCATAAAATTCTACTTCTGGGCACCTGAGTATGCATATGCAGGATTAGAGTTGCCCTGGATGCATAAAAGAGAAGATCAAAGGGTACAGATTAACATCACCATGGGCCTGCCACACCATGGAGTAGTGGGGCAAAAGAATAGTCAGAGCATTGTAAATAAAACAAAGTAATCCAACCCCAAACCCAGCATTCCAACACAGGGACGAGACTGGCAAGAGGCAATCCAGGTCCCCTGGGGCATTCTCCACACTACCTCCCTCATCCTGGAGGAGGCAATTTAACTTTACAGCTTTCAAGAAACTTCCCATTAGAAGCGGTTTCAACTTTAGATTTATTGCATTTTCCAAGGTTACGTCATTCGGGCTGTGCATAATCCAGAGGGACTCAAGGGGCCACACTGTAAACTGTGACAATAAATATTAACGAATATCATGCCTGATAAAACCTGCAATCTGCACACACGCACGCACACATGCACCCACACAAAAAGGGACTTTTCACCTTATATGGTTACTCTAAAAAATCGACTCTTTTTACATTCCACTTTGTTGGTCTGCCAAATACGCAGAGTACATCTACTTTTAAAAACACCAATTAAAAATATTAACAACACAAAAATATATAAACGGTGGTTCAGAGCCAAGGGGACATAAATTGACGTGGATTCAGACAGTAAGTAAACATAAAATGAGTAACATAAACTACTACATCATCCATAAGGAAGCATGAACAATAGCCCTCAATGTGAAAATAATCCTCCCACCCCCATCCCAGCACCCCAACTCCCCAGCCCAGAGGGCAAGGTAATGAAGGAGACAGGTAAAGTGAGTGGAAGAGGAAGGGATGGAGGAAGGGGCCCAAGAACGACTTGGGCAAGACCTGTAGGAGATGGTGAGGAGGAGGAGGAGGCAATCTCATTTTACATTGTCCCCTCGGGCAGCCCCACAGGGATTCATATTCCTCACCAGAAATGTGGCATCTACAAGTGTTCAAAAATCTCAAACACTTGGGCTGCGTAACTGAGGAGCAGCTGGGGAAAGAGGGCTGGCCGGGAGTTACAGTCCTTGGATTAACATTACCATTACTATTATTATCCAGGTCCTGCCACTTAACTTTTCTGAGCCTCAGTTTCCTCATGTGTAAAATGGGGATCCTAAAACCTACCTCATGGCGTTGTTGAGGTAAACAGCTAAAACCAGGTGTGCAAAGGTGACTAACCTAGCTAGAAAAACACACAGAACCCTCAATGATTTTGTTTGTTTGGAGAGAAAAGGACTACTTCCCTGTCTGGTACCTGGCAGGTTGACCTACCACTATTTTTCCAGTGTTGAACTTAGCCGAGGTCATGGTGGAACCCATCAGTATAAAATTGAGAGGCATGATGCTGTATACACTGTAGACAATTAATGTCTGAAGGAAGGAGGCAGGAAAAGATGAAAGGTGAAAGAAAGAACTAGGCATAGTCCCAACATTTCTTCTTGCAAGAGGGATAGACATACGCCCTCAATGCCATTCCCCTGCACCTCCTGGGGGTGGTCTGAGTCTTATTCCTACCAGGTGAATGAGCTGGAGTCTCAGCCAGAGAACCATGCTCATAACCTTACTGTTGGTAATTCTAAAAGAATTACATTAGTACAATTCGTTCCTTTAATTGTTCTCTACACAATTATCCCACACCCTCTGGGAGCTAATTTGATAGTTCACTGGAGACTCAAGATTGCTCTATCTTTGGAGGCTGTTAGAAATAAAGTGTCTTTATTACAATTAACTTTGTTTCTTCCATCTCTAAAGCCTTTTTATGGGCTGTGGCATTTTGGTCTATGGATTACTAAATTCAATTTATCAGTCTGCAAAAGAAATTTTATACGTGGAAAACCAAGGCTCAGGAAAGTCCAGAGAATTGATGCAACCCTTCTAAATAAGGAATTAGAATGAGATAAAAATTAAGAAACCTAATTCCCCTTCATCTTTCTTATATTTATACAGAACCTAGAATATTTAAGGTTTGGGGAAAATGGGAACTGCCTGAACATTCATATAATGACATTTAAAAAAAATTCTGATCACATCCTAACATGCTTTCTAATTCTATTAGATTTATAACATATTTCAATAATTTATCTGATGGAAAAAAATAAAGGATCAAATGTCTATCAAGACATGACAATTTGCTATGCTATTACTCAGAAAAACTCAGTAATGCAAAGGTCATTATCCCCACCTTACAGATAAAAAAGCCTTGCTTAGAACTATCTGATGGCTTCCCACTGCCTAAAGCACAAAGTACAAACTTCTTAAGACGCTAGATGAGTTCAGCACGGCTCTCTCTCCAGTTCATTCTGGTGTCTTCCCTTGTCCCTCCGCTGTCTCCTCTGCTGCATCACAAGCCTCCCCACAACTACCAGCTCTAGCCCCACGATCTGCTCTGCAGTTCCCCTAACAAGCTCTACTAGGTCACGCCCCTGTGCCTAGGATGCCCTCTCTGCCCCCACATACCTTCTTCCCATGCATGAACATCGAGATTCCAGTCAAGCTTCACTTCCAGTATTTTATGAAATGCTATCTCAGTCTACCAAGGGTAGATCTCCCATGACTTCTTCCTGGGGATCCCTCCTACCCTTCTGTGGTGCATACAACATGGCACAGTTCTTCCTGATTCACAAACATCTCCTCTCTCCGTAGGTTCTGTGAAAGGCAGGATAGAGTCCTATGTAAGCACGTTTTCCGCAAGGCCTCAGTAACACACTGCTGCTTCGTGGTCGGTGTGACAAGCCCTAGTTCTATATCTTCACGGCTCTGCCCAACTGGGGGCAGTAAAAACAGACACTGGGTAGCTGATTATTTTCCCCTTCTCTTACTATTCCCTTAAATTCAAATTAAATCTTGTTCATTTTACTTCTAACAAACAAACAAAAAAGGCAAACTCATACAGTATAGGGGCAAATGAGATCAGGGGAGTGGATGGCTCAGTTCTGTACAAGGAAGAGAGAGAGTGACAGGCAGGCTGACTACTGTAGCTTAACCTTCAGTCCGAGGACTGAACCACTCTGCAGAGGTTCACAGGAGGCCCCAAAGGGGATAAATTCCAATTATATATGGTATTGACAAAGTGATTAAAACCACTGTTTTGTTCCTACAAGACTTCGGATGATACTACCACACAGAAACATAATGAGGATCTTGTATATATATGCAAATACATATTTTGTGTTAGTGTTTCAAGAAATGTCATAACTATTTGTGAAAAACCAGAACATTCTGGCTCCAAGTCTTGGTTGGGTTGGCCTTTCTTCAACTAGATACTATCTGTTAGTGCTTAGAATGTGTGGAAATTGGAACTTTTAAGAATAGGCTGCTATGCATACAATGCATGCAGTTCTTTCACCACTTTCACTACTTTCCAGACTTTCTCACTGGCTTGGCCTTTCGTTTGTACCAATATCTTACTGCCAAATCAGAACACCCTGATGAATGTTTTCAAGTCATTCCTCTGCTTTTAAATACTATCTTTTGTCGTATACTACATAAAAAAAAAAGACTAAGAGGAGGTTCCTGGATTTGGAAATCAGGAAGCCACTGGTGAGGGCAGAAGCTGGACTACAAGGAGGGAGTGGGAAGCTAAGGGACTAACAGAATGAGTTCAGGCACTGTGAAGAAGGGAGATAAATTGGTAGTTAGAGGAGGAGCAGTGAAAGTGAAGATTTTATTAAAGAAAAGGACAATGGATATGTTACAAAGTTATAGAAAAAGAATCAGCAGTAAGAAAAAAACTATAGGAACACAGGAAAAGGAGGTATCTGATGGGGCAAGATTCCAGAGAAGGTGCCTGTGATCCAAAGCTCAGATGAGCAGACAGACGTAGAAACCAAGAGGAATGTTCTTTTAAGATAGGAAGAAAAGAAAATGTGTAAAGAAGGGGAGAGGTTTTGGGGGTGGAGGGAGGGGAGGAAGAAAGAATGGTTACTTGTGAAGGGCAAGAATGGTGAGGGAGGGAGTGGAAGGGAGGGAGTGAGAAGAGTGACAAGGGTTTGGAATCATGGTTTAGGAATGAGACAGATTCCTAAAGGAATGTATAAAACTATTATTGATAGTAGGGGCCCATTTGAAGCTGGAAGCTTAAATACATATTCTTTAAGTCAGTCAGTCAGTTGGTCAACGAACACTTACTGAGCCATTCCGGAGTGCCAGGCACCATGCAGCCTTAGCCAAGAAGGACTCCAGGGTCCAGTCAAGAAGTCAGGCAAGTAAACAAACCATAAGGCAATGCAGCAAGCTCTACATTAGAGGTCTACATAGGATACATGGAAGAAGAGAGAAGATGCATTTAATCCAGGGGTGAGGAGAGTTATATAGTTTCCTGGAGAGGGAGTTCCTTAAATTATTAACATAGTCCTATCTGTAAACTGTGAGAATGGAGAATGGGCCATTGGGAACTCCATCTCATTACCCTCCAGGATACACTAATGAGGAAGGCATATAACCATACCCCATGAAATCAAGAATGCCACACATCAGGACGGAGGGATCTTGACCATCAGTGCCTGAGGATGTAATTTTCACGATCACCAGTGAGTTCAACAGGCAAGACTGACAAGAGTTCCACAGGAATATGACAGAAACAAAAACTTTCACAAGCAACAAAGGGTCTGACTGTGCCTGTATATCTTGTTAGAGGCCTCAAGCACTGCTGGGAATGATTCTGGGGAACTGGCTTCCTGATTCAACTTGGGCCACTCAATTCTGGTTTAATAATTACTTGTATTCTATTATCCCCTGGCGCCAAGCACAAAACAAATATTTTCTTAAATGTCTTTGCTAAAAAATCAATTATCTGGGCTTTGTTTCCATCTTAAAAATGCTGTAGGTATCTTACCTTTCCATGAGAAACAAATATTCCAAAGGCCTCCCTGTTCATACTCCTTGTCATTTACAACTCTGAAAATCAAAGTATGCACTCAGCTTTGCTAATGGGCTCTGTTCCGTCCTTCGTGTGAGATGCCACTTCATTACTGTAGAGACGACTGAAGTTCTGACCTAAGATTTCTTAATAGGAAAAACAGCACTCCATGGCTAGAATGGTATGGTCACAGAATTGGAAAGACCTCGAAACCACTTGTGTAATCGCTTAGGTGATGAAGGACAAATTACCCAGCACTTGACCTAACTTGGTGTTTTAAGTGAGAGAAGATACCCTTTCATTTACCATTTATATAACAGAATCTTTGTAATAGTGGACTAGATAGTGGAACAGTGGGATTTTTCCATTCAAAGTGCTTTTGCCTCTGCTGTGCTGTACTAACTGTAGCTAACATTTACTGAGGGCTTATCATGTGCCAGGCACAGGGCTAAGCACTTTACAAGGATTATCTCATTTTGTCCTTACAATAATCCTAAGAGATTGGTGTCATTATTATTCTTACTTTACGATGAGGAAATTGAGGCTTCAAGAAGCTGAGAGCCAAGTAAAGTTTGAGTTCCCGTTTTGATTTTGCCATTAATTGCTGTGTGACCGTCATCAGGTTACCTAATCTCACATGTCTGTGTGTAAACTGGCAACAAGGACCATACCCACCTCACGAGGTGGATGGGAGGATTACATGAGATACTGGCCCACAGCATATCTGCCATGGATCTGTTTTTCCTTTTGGAGGTACTGTGGGGTCCCAGAAAGAACCTGGCTATGGAATCAGATGACTGGGCTCAAAGCCCAGCTCTGCTACTTGTTAGCTATGTGACGTTGGGCCTGTACTTCACCTCTTGGAGCCTCAATTTCCTCACCTATAAAATATGAAGACCAGGGCCGGCCCCGTGGCTTAGCGGTTAAGCGCTCGCGCTCCGCTGCTGGCGGCCCGGGTTGGGATCCTGGGCGCGCACCGACACACCGCTTCTCCAGCCATGCTGAGGCCAAGTCCCACATACAGCAACTAGAAGGATGTGCAACTATGACATACAACTATCTACTGGGGCTTTGGGGGAAAAAAATAAATAAATAAAATTATAAAAAAAAAAAATATGAAGACCAATACCTGCACCTCACAGAGTTACTGAAAGATTAAGTGAGATGATCCCTCATAATGAGCTTACTTAGCCAAAGGCTGCTAGAAACTGAGATGCCATCTCCTTTTCCTCTTTGAGGGTTACATGGTAACTCTCTTAAGAGTACAACAAAAATAAGGAATGGGACTTCTAAGAAGACTGCAGGGGAGGTTTAAGAGACCTACTATGTGGGAAAGGAGGCCCTAGTCAACCACAGAGCAGGTCAGTGTGGGAGGCTGCCCTGCTGCCTTCCGATTCCAGCATGGGTAGATTAGTTGGGCACCAAGGAAAAGACATGAGTCCCCATAAAAGGGTATAACTGAACAAGCTAGCTAATCATTCATGCAGAATGCTTGAGGCAGTTCTCTATCAATATCAACTGAATTCCTAGGAAGGCTATCATTGTGCTTTCATATCTATGAAAAGCACCTTCCAGTAGAAATGATGAATAAGAAGGGGTTCAAAGATATTTATAGCATCTTCTTACGAGCAGGATAATGGGGACAGCCCTTACAAAGATACTGATAAAGTCACCTTAGAAGAGACTGATTGGATTTGATTTATTCTTTTCAAAATAGAGATTTACTCAAAGGTAAAATGGTCCACTGTGTCATGAAATAGAGACAGATCAACTGCCACCTTTCTGGGAAACAATTTTCATATAACTCCAATCCAGACAAAAGAATGTAAAGTCATCTGTACCTCAAATGACTCTCTCAAAACCTCTGCACCATTCACACCTGGGAACTGAGTTGCCTACCCAATTTCTCAGTTCACGGTAGATCTAGAAGCAAAAACCAGAAACAGGGTTGAAGATGGAAGCAGGTGAGAGGAGCAAATAAATGACTGGTTATAATTTGACACAGAGGAGGTAGAAAACAAAATACAAAAAGATATTATTATTTAATACCTCAAATGCTGTTCATATAAATAACACTGAACTTTAAGTGAGCAGGGAAGTATGGATTTACCTTTAAAAATATCCACCTAACTTTAAACTTTATTTATAAAAAAAAGTTCTGGTACTTGACAGGAAAACAGTTCTTGGAAAATTCACCTTCCCAGACACCTGGTTCAATAACAAAAACCAAATCAATAAAATGTTATTCTGGATTCTTTCCAAATCTATCTACAATTCTATGGCCCATTTTGGAGATACACTTCTACTATAGTGTTCACTGTCATTATGCAGCAGAAAAACAACTCAAAATATACAGATTAACATCCTCAACCATCTCAACTGATTCAAATTAAATATGTGAGAAAAAATTCCTATATTTCCCCTTGGGAATATTAATGAGCATTTTAATAAAAAACCAAAGTGTTTCTGTTTTCTTCCTTCTTCACTCAAAACTAGTAAACACAGACATTATAAGGAAATGTGGGTGGGAAGAGGACATGTATGCTTCCTCTACAGCTCTCTCTCTGCGCGTATGTGTGTAAAAGCTGTGTACCTATTTCTACAAGAACTGTAGCACAGTGTTTTCTAGCACCAGAAGTTTAATAAACTGAGAATATAAATGATCCATACCATGCGGCTTCTATTCCACAATGACTAAAATCAACCATGAATGAACACTACACAGATCCTGAATTCTTTACACAGTGGTTCCAAGAGTTGGAAATTTCTGGGCTGGGGATAGGATCAGCCAGAAAATTCTTTTGTTTCTTGGATCTGAACAGACAAAATGACTGCTGAAGAACAGCTGAGGAAAATATTCGAATTCTGCAGTACAATACTATAATTTGCTCATTACGAAAATACTTAGGAAGCTAGCTAAAGCCAAAAATAATTCCATTAAAATTGCCCTAGTTTGATTTAGGACACAAATTTTGTAATCAGAGACTACATCAGATCTCAAATAGGACTTGCCTCTTATTCCCCTTATTAAATCAACGAAGAACTCACATCTATAGGAGGCTGTGGTCTATGTAACATCAAGGCTCTCACAGCGTCTGGTGGAGCCTGTGTCACATCTATATGTTCTATGTAACAGCTTCAAAGTCAATCCTAGGTCTTAGGTACAGTTACACATAACCCACCAGAATAAATAATAACTTTGTGAACAAATTTCATCTAAAGGGGTGGGGAATCACTCTCTCAGATTGATTTATTCATAGGTTCCCTCATGATTGCTTCGTAACATCATCTAAGGCAGGGATCAGCAAAATATGGCTGTTTTGGTAAATAAAGGTTTTTGGAACACAGCCATGGCCATTTATTTGTGCATTGCTCAATGGCTGCTTTCTGGCATGACAGAACTGAGTAGTTGTGGCAGAAACGGCATGGCCTGCAAAGCCTAAAAAAGTTATTATTTGGCTCTTTACAGAAAAAGTTTGCTGGTCCCTGACCTAAAGGCACCTGTTGGACCAGTTAGTCACTGAGTGTCATTAGGAGAAAGGTGCCATGTAGCCAAGCTCGACATGTTGGGGTGGCGGTGTGGCAGGGGAGGTGGTTGGGCAGAAACAGTGCCACACCAGCACTTGCTTCATTGCTTTCTCCTATCTTTCTCTAATATCCAACAGATTTGTAAACACACAGGCTTTGCTAGATTAAGTCCATATGAATTTTGCCAGGGAGACTGGACTGAAACCAAATCTAGTCATTTGATGATGAGACAAACTCATTCATTTATTCGATAGACTGAGTACATACTATGTGCAGAGTACCAGGGACATAATGGTGAGCAAACAGACTATGTCTGCACTTATGGAACTAACAGTCCAGTGGGGGAGGCTGAAATTCTTTAGATAATACAGATGTATATAAAATTGCTGTATAATTGGTGTAAGAAAGGTCATGGTGCCACTAGAGTATATAATGGAGTTATAACCTAGTCAAAAAGGTCAGAGAGGACTTCTTGAAGAATTCTCACTAGAGCTGAGGGTTGAGGGCTGAGCAGGAGTTGTTAACTGGGTGAAGAGCAGAGGGAAGTGGTCCAAGCAGAGAGCACAAGGTGGGCAAAGGCCTAGGGGCGGGAAGGAGAATGCCGAGTGAAGCTACTAAAAGAGGGCCAGCACATTTGGAACAGAAAGAGTGAAGAAGGGAGGAGTACGAGGTGGAATTGTGGGCCAGATCAAGCAGGGCTGTGGAGGTCCTATTAACAAGTTTTGAGTTATTCTAAGGGCAGAGTTAAACCTAGTGATCCCTGGGTGGCAGCCTTTCCCCTTTACACCACTAATGTCTTCATGATCAGTTAGCATTTTTCTCCTTTCTCCTTTCCTATCCTTCTTTTAAAAATCCTGAGCCAAAAGCAAGCTCTATTTTGAATATTCACGTATGGCTTCATCATATTCAATGAGTAAAAAACAAAAAGAAAAACAAGATAACACGGGTCCGGCCCAGCAGCGCAATGGTTAAGTTCGCGTGCTCCACTTTGGTGGCCCGGGGTTTGCAGGTTCGGATCCCAGGCGCAGACCTACGCACTGCTTATCAAGCCATGCTGTGGCAGGCGTCCCACACACAAAGTAGAGGAAGATGGGCACAGATGTTAGCTCAGCGACAATCCTCCTCAGCAAAAAGAGGAGGATTGGCAACAGATGTTAGCTCAAGGCTAATCTTCCTTACAAAAAAAAAAAGAAAAGAAAAATAAGATGATAAAGAATTTACTTGTACATCTTAAACTATTACAATGTTATATGTCAACTATATCTCAAAAAAACTGGGAAAAATAATAGAAAAGCAAAAAACAACAAGAAAGAATTTACTAAGTAGCTTTGTGACTGTATTAAACATGCAAAAAGAGAATTCTGTGGGCTGCCTCCATTTCTCTTCCCATCTGTGGAGGTGAGTGGGTAGGAATATTCACTCAGCTGTGGGCTGCTTCCTGCTGGAAACAGCAAATTTTTAAACTTCAATTATACTATTTGATGAACAGCGTTTTGTAGCTGAAAGGCAAGGAAAGGCACTAGGGGAGACTAGTGAAATAGGAGGTAATACAGAGAAGTGAAAAAATCCCAGGAACAGGACATGTGAACACGGCTCAGCCACTTACTAACTGTGTGACCTTGGGCAAGTTACTTAATTTTTCTGAGTTCTGGTTTCCCCATCTGTAAAAATAAGAATAATCAGGTGTCCATCACGGAGTTGTTATGAGGATTAAATAAGATAATGTAAAAGTTGCTAACGTCTCATAGGAGATCTGATATGGTTTTCTCTTTTCCCAATAGTATAGTCTATTTCTGACGTACATCATGGGACAGGGAAAGCGGGGCAAGTGGCAATAGAAGATGGAGACAAGGAAGCAGAGGTGAAAAAAGTCTTATCTGCACTTACAGTGGGTGGCCCATTGTTGGTTTATGTGCTCTGTAAACTTGACTGACTTTGTTCTCTAACCTAATGACTCAAACTGACTAATACTTTAAATGACCTTATCCCCAATCCTCCTAAGCAGGTAACAAAAATACATAAACTCAAATGTAGAGATGTACCTTTGATTATGAAATTAAAAGTTATTCTGGATAATATTTAATGACATATTCGAGAACACTTATAAATTAGAAAACAGCGACAACAACAAAGCTTAGCCTGACACCGCCCCCTCTTCCCAATATGTGCATGTGTGCTGCACGCGGGCTGCTCAGAATGTCATTGGCAATCACCGCGACTGGCTTTAAGGTAAAGATTAGCAATATCAAAGGAAATAATGGTTTCTACATATGAAATCAGTCTCACTCCAATTCTCAGAAGAACTAAAAAGTAAAAAGTAAACTTTAGACACAGAATGGCTTAAAGAATCACTACAAATGTTTTATTGTGCAACTCTAATCATCTTTTAAGTGTGTTACACCTTTCTGATTCGGAAATTTTGTACTCTTACGAAAACATGAAGTACTCTGAAGTGTAGCCATGTTAGTGCTCTGAGAAGGAGCCCAAGGTTGCTGTTGGATTGTTTGTTTTTTTCCTTCTTTCAACTGATAAAAGGCACTGAGAGTGAAATGGCCTATTCAAGGTGGTATTATAGGCGGAAGCATAGACAGTCATGATTCCTGGCTTCCCCAAATGAAGACTCGAACTGTGTTATGAAACTGAGCATTTAGACAAAGCTGAAGGACAGAAATCTAAAGCATATTTCAATACTTAAACAAGAAGCCATTTGCCAGTTATGGAAGATTTTATTTAAAGTTACTTTATTAAAAACAAACCAACTGAACAGTACTAATACATCAAAATAGAATTTGGGGAAATAGCCTAAGGTTTCCTCACAGGCCTAGGCTCAGCATTTTTAGAACCAGGATCTTACAATGGCAAAATTTTCTTTAGTTATACTCTTAATGATAAATCACTCTGGCCACTTGCTCAGTTTGGGAGGAACTTTTCCCTGCTTTCACATTTAGGAAATCTTCCTCCAAACTCTCTGAAATTTACTCACCACAACTTATATTATCAGGTGGCACTCAACTAATAACAGTGTCATGGGAAACAGAATGGCAAAAGAATTCTGGACACATCTTCAAAGAACTGGCCATGTTTTTAAGACCATACAGTTATGAAAAATGAGCACGTGTAGAGCGAATGTGTGCTTGTCAGAGAGGGTGTAGAGAGAGTGTGTACTGAGAGGGTGTAGACAGAGGGTATACTGAGAGGGTGTACAGAGAGGGTGCCCCTCCCTGGTGTCTGCTGGGAAGGAGCTGGGCAAACCCATCTCCAAGCTCTTCCAACTCTGATGATGTTTTGATTCTCAGACTCTTTTCTATGCCAATCTTATCCTTGTCTGCACATCTTAAGCCATGTAACAATTTAATTTTTGGTACACTGCTTAGTAACCATGTTTTACACACAAAGTACTGTCTTTTGGTAACAAAGGAGCATTAAAGTGGTGACACACTCACTCTAGAGATCAGAAACAGAATGCTATTGCTTTAAAAGGAAAAATATTTCTATCTTACCACCACCAATGTCTATAAAGCTTCTTTTGAAATATACTCCCCAAGTCTGTTTGAAATATACTCCCCAAGTCTGATTCTCATCTTTTGAATTCAAGTCTACATGATGAAGTAATCTGTAAATATAATAGCAGCCCCTTCCATGAAGGGAAAACGTTTGTCAAAATAAATGTCCTTCCACTGTTAAAGATGAATTACTCGGACACGTATTCCAATTCTTATCTCATTTCCAAATTCTCAACTTTCATGGCCTGAAAAGGTGGCACAGTGGTCTACTCTAACAGTATCTAATGATTTCTATATTTATATTTTTTTATCTTAAAGTGTTCAAAACAATTTCATATTTTTAATTTGGTAAAGGGGAAAGAATTTAGAGGGGAGACAGAATAACGATTATGAGTTGTGATTAAATCCCACAGAGACCAAAATCATGACTTTAACATAACAAATAGATATTTTTCTGAGCCAGGGGCAGTTCTCATGGACTCTGGCCAGTTTCATACAGTTCAGACAAGTGGTCAAGGTTCCTTGTTAGCTCTGGATCCCTTCTGGATCCATAGAATATGGGCCTCTAACATGAAAATGGGGGGAAGGGGGAAGGAAGGACCCAAAAAAGAATGGTTAACTAAGCACCCAGTAGAATGCTTACATTGATAATGGCATCGTCACACAATGAAATTCTATGCAGCCATTACAAATTGTGGCATGGAAGAATAATGACAATGGATAATGTTCCCCAAACAACATGCAAATTATAATGGACACAGAAGAGAAGAAAGCCTAGAAGAAACTATGCAAAAAGATGAAGAGCAGAAATCTCAGCATGTTGGATTAAGGATAAATTTCTTTATATTCTTTATGCTTGCTTCCCCATTTTCAGTGCTTAACACATATTACTTTCTAAAATAGGAAATTTTTTTTCCTAATTTTGTCTTCTCTCTTTGGCAGGAAAGGGAGAAGAAAAGAACATTACCATAATAATAAAGCACTCATAGCAGAAGGCAGGCAAGGAAGGGTTAGCACCTGCGCAACCAATGTGCTGCACCCCTCTGGTGGAGAGAGCACTTATACTTGGCAATCCGGTGCTTTCTGTGATAGAGCCAGCAAACTTCTATTTTAAAAACTATAGATCTTCCTCCACTTATGATGGGGTTACATCCTGATAAACCCATCCTAAGTTGAAATATTGTACATCAAAAATGGATTTAATACACCTAACCTACCGCACATCATAGCTTAGCCCAGCTGCCTTCAACGTGCTCAGAATGCTTACGTTAGCCTACAGTTGGGCAAAATCATCTAACACAAAGCCTATTTTACAATAAAGCGTTGACTGCCTCATCTAATTTGCTGAATACTCTACTGAAAGCGAGATGAATGGCTGTGTGGGGACAGAAGGGTTGTCAGTGCATCTGTTGTTCACCCTTGTGATCGCAGGACTGACTGGGAGCTGCACTCGCCGTAGCTGCCCAGCATCACGAGAGAGGATCGGACCGCACATTGATAGCCTGGGAAAAGAGCACAGTTCAAAATTCCAAGTACGGTTTCTACTGAATGCGTGTTGCTTTCGCACCATCATTATGTCGAATCATCATAGGTCTGGGACTGTCTGTATAGCCAACATGCCAGAAGAAGCAGTCTCTACTAAGAGCTAAAAATAAGAATACTCTGGATCTAGGCCTCAGCACATGGCCACCGCCAAGTTAAACTGCAATCATTTCTCACCTGAAAGTAATTCTGGTGTGTATGGTAATGTACGGAAGAGAGCAGGGTGGATGCACGAAGTCTCTTATGACACTAATAAAAAAATGCATCCTTTAGTTTTTAAGATCAACAGTCTATAAGGCTAAATGCCTTCAGCCCACTCCTCAGCTGCAACTACAACTAACAGGGAGTTCTGATCCAGACTGAAACCATGTGGATCAGGAAACGTAGCACTGAAAAGTTCAATAACAAGACAACAGGAGCCTCGCATCTAGCTGCTACAACCAAGACCTTCTGACACTGTTTACCCATCCTTTCCAGGATGAGAACTCATTTTCTGTAAGGAAAAGTTTCCTAATTCCCCACTGATAGTAGTTATAGCTTTTCCTATTCGTGGACTGAAAGAAGAGATAACCACAAAAGCATACAGCAGATTCAGAAAACATTTAAATGGCTCGTCTGCTATCAATCACAATAGTATCCATAGCTATTCTGCAGACACATTACATACTCAGTGTCTCACAATGCTTTTGGAATACGGATTGGAAGGCCCCTTTGACAACTTTGAAAAATCTCAGGAGTTCAGGTTCACAGGTTGAGAACCACTACCGCAAAGCCCGTATTATGTAATGGACCAAGGCCATAATCTCAAGAACTTGATCTTTCCAATGGTTATCACTAGAAATACAGCTATCAACCACCTGCATGCGCACACTCACAAAAGAAATACACGATATCATGGTGAGGTGCTAGGGAGAAGAAATGAAAACAGCCATGAATGAGTCACACGCTGTGGGCACCGAAGTGTATATGGTACTTCTGAGCCCGAGGGTTTCTTCTGTTGGCTCTCTGACAGAGGTTTAGCACAGGAGGCAGGGACTTGAAAGCAGGGGGTGTGTGTGGGAGGGTCTTTTCTAAAAACCATGGGGTAAAGTTGCCTTCTTTTTCCTTATAAAGCCTTCCTGTGTCAACAGGCTGCCTGCCCCCAACCCAGCAAAAACAGAAGTGGCCTCTAAATGCCAAAAGAATAATTGTCTGGGCTTTGCATGCTAAAATTGACTTGGCAAGCTCTCCACCTTGCAAAGAACACAAAGAGCTTAGTTTAGTCTATGTGTAAATGCTTCACAATCATTACCAAACATGCTCAAGGGAGGGTAATGATTCTGTCCCCCCCCTTAACTGTAAACTTCTGACATCCATTTATTTACTTGTAGCTCCTAGCAGCAGCCACCCTGCTTGGTCAACATGCACTCTTGGCTGCTTTGGGCGCTTTCTAACAAAGGGCTATCCGGAACCACACAGTGGGTAGAACTCCCAAGCTCAATCTATCCCAGTTCCACGGACTCTCGAGTGCCTGGAGTCCAGATCTATTCACCAGGGCTGGGAAGGGTGGAAACAGACTCCTTCACAGAGTTCAATGGGCCTAGGGGCTTCAGAAAGGGCTTGGTTGACTCTTTTTAGAGGAGGACACAAGGAGAGCCCTGACATCACTTTGACCCAAACTCACAGGGTCATAGGGTCTTGTCAGAGCCGCACTACCTAGGGCAAGTGTTCACCCTGCTGCATGTGATTTTCTTGATGCTTTTTGATGCTCTCTGACGCTTTCTGACTTAAGCAGACCTCCTGTTTTATAACAGCTCCCTCCTTACCACCTAGAATGAGCAGAATATGGGAGAGCAGCAAAGGAGTATGACCTTAATTCACACTGTGCCCTAATCTCAGATTTGACCAAGCCTAGATATTGTTCTTTCTCCCCAGAGTTCTCTATGTTCTCTTCTCTCACCACTTCACGATGCAGGTCTTTGGCGAAGGGACATTGGCCTTTTAAATTTTGCTGATGTAGTCAAAGCTGTACCATGATTGCTGAGATGTCTTTAAGCAGATCATTATTGCTAATGAGAAAGATCTCAGGCAACAGAACGTAGGTTTGCAAAGACTGGGTGGGCTCTGGAGCTGGCTGGAATTCCTGCTCTGCCACTTACCAGTTCTGTGGCTTGGGGCAAACTGACTTAACCTCTTTAAAATTTGTTTTCCCATAAAGTGCAGATTAACAGTAGTATTTGCCTGATAGGGCTGTTTTCAGTATCAAAGGGAATAGTGCATGTAAAGTGCCTTAGCACAGTGCCTGGCCAGGAAGACAGAAAGTTTTGTTTTGCCCCCTGTTAGAGAAGATTTAAAAAGTCTTGGTTGGTAGAAGAAAAATGGCAGTGAGAGCCTGGGTGAACACACACCTTTGAATCAGCAGCCTTTGTCATCTTGTTCGCAACAGTTATGGCCAGTTTGGACCAAGAAGCCAGTCACTTCATGTTAAGTCCCTCCAAATTGGCAGAATCCTAGTTCCCTATCACCCTTCTGCTAAACAACAGGCACCAATTCCTGGCCAAATTCCAACTTCTCTAGCTTGCCAATCTCCATCTTGGCAAGGTACAAAAAAACACAGTCTCTGAAAATACAGCTTTATTACTGACTATAAGAACTCCCTATCCCCTTCAGCAATGTAAAGTTGAGTAATATACTCTCCTCATGATGCTAAAAGGCAAAAATCCATTAGTTATTTTCTTATCTCAGTTGATGTCCCAAGACAGAAAGCACATCTGATGAATCAAGAGATAAACCTGTATCATTATATCTCTACCAGGATGAGTTATGTGTTCCTGTCATATGCCAGGCACTGGGCACAGCATTTTATACATATGACCTCGAATCCTCCCAACTGTCCTGCAAGACACTGAATCCCAAAGAAATGAAGTAACTTGCCCCAAACTGGACAGCATGTAGTGATGGAGGCAGAGGTGTAACTTGGCCTGACGGGCTCCAGGGCCTGTGCTCTTTCCCCTGCCATATACCATGCTGTCGCCTACTTTTTTTCTTACTTTGAGCTTCTAGAAAACAACCAGAAGCTTCAGGACAAAGATTTGACATACAACTAAAGTAAATACAATATTAAAAACAAAACAAAAGCCCCAAGTTATAAATCTAAATGTGTCATTTTTGTCAAAAGTTCTCCCTTATGAAGCTTATTCTGAAAAAGTGTCATGGCTGACACGTTTTGGAAATATCTTCAAAATCCCTTCAAAGGCCACATACAAAATCCAATCCCATTAATATAAGGTCACAATTGGTTCTTTGACCAAAAACAGTATTAGCTGACTCAAACTCTAATTTGATTCACTAGATTTGGGTCCAAGGAACTTTTCCCAGTCGTCAGAAGTGACATTCACCTTTAACGGACCAGAGTTTGCCATGGCTGAGGGATATACCAAAACAGAAAACTCCAAAAGTGGAGTTCCAACACTGTTCTGAGCAGTAGCAAGGTTGTTAAAACAAGGTCACAGCAGCTCTCTGCTCCTTGAAGTCATGTTCTGTCCTGGCTTCTGGGACACAGCTCTCTGTCTCTGTCTCTCCCGGACAACCAAACATTGGTGCCTTCTTTCTTCTTTCCTCTACTTCACACCTTTTATTTTTCTTTTAAGAGAATCACTTCTTAAAATGTTTATGTATCCAATACTATCTCTTGTATTTTCTTTTTAAATCTTTCATTATAAACATTTCTAAATATACAGATGGGCCGGCCCCGCGGCTTAGCGGTTAAGTGCGTGTGCTCCGCTACTGGCAGCCCGGGTTTGGATCCCGGGCGCGCACCGACGTACTGCTTCTCCGGCCATGCTGAGGCCGCGTCCCACATACAGCAACTAGAAGGATGTGCAGCTATGACATACAACTATCTACTGGGGCTTTGGGGGAAAAATAAATAAATAAAATTATTAAAAAAAATAATAAATAAATATACAGAAAGTAGAGAGAAGAATATAATAAAGCCCATGTACCCATCACCCATCTTCAACAACCCTCAAAGTCTGCCATACTTATTTCTCCTCTACCCTCTGCCTTTATTTTTTCTGGAATATTTAAAAGTAAAGCCCAAGACATCATGTCATTTTACACTTGGATACTTCATTATGTATCTAGAAAAATAAAAAGGACATTCTCTGACATAAATAAAATGCCATTAATACATCTAACAGAACTAACAATAACTTCTTACTATCATCTAATACACAGTCCCCATTCAAATTTCCTTGGTCTTCTTTTCTCACACCCCATGGACAATCACAGCAGCTGCTACTAAGGCAACCTTGCATTGCCTTGTTGATGACTTTCAAGGCTTTATCTCACTTTATCTCACTTTATCTCACTTTTCTCTCCTCTGAAAAAGACCCCCAAATGTGAAAGCAATGTGACTGAACAAATTAATTTCTTTTTCCAAAATTTTTTTTTACTTATCATTATATATTGAAAATATTTTCCCATATTATTAAATATTCTTTGAAAACTTGATTTTTACTGGCTGCCCAACTGGCCAGTATACAGATATTCCATGACTTATTTAATTATTCCCTGGTATTTGTGGGAGACTTGCTTGTTTCATCTTCACTATTATGAATAGCCCTATGATGAGCAGCCTTAACCGTGCCCACAGTTTACCTTTCTACCCCCATCTTTCACTAATGAACACCTCCTTGGCTTTAGCCATAGATTTGATATTCGGATTTGATATTCGCCACAAGCTGTGTTTTTCACCCACCTTCCACCTCTACATATGTCCAGGACACTCTTTTTCATCCTCCAGGCCCAACTCATCTCTAAAGTGCTTTCATGAAGTCCCTTCGGCAGAGTTAGTCATTTCCTCTCAAACGCTCCCAAAACACTTTGCATGTTGGACATTATTTATAGTATGTATCGGTATTTTGTATTTAGTCTTGAACCTTTATTTCTACCACACTAAGTTGTGAATTTCTCAACACCTCAGTTTTTTCATCTGTAAAATAAGGAGAATAACACCAACTCCATGTGTCTGAATTTAAAAAAAGATTTAAAAAAAAGTATAAATCATATTATCTGGCAGATAGAGCTTTACAAAAGTTAGTTTCCTTCTTTTCTCATACTAAGAGAAAGTGTAAATGCGTCAGACTAGACTTACATGACTGAGAGGCAAGGAGTTAAACTTTCCCCCAGTTACAGGAAGATAAACTGAGTACACAGAGATGCTGGGAGATGCTGGGAAAGGAGAAATCAAAGGACTAGAAGGTTGAGTCCTGCACAGGGACTTTACCAGTTGCAATAATTTCTCGGTGACACACAATCTATATTCTAGTCATAGGTCCTTAGATAAATGAAGAGAAAGGAAAGATGCCATGTTCGAATCTATAGATGGGAACTCGTGATCTCTGAATCTCCTGTTCACCTCTGAGCTCTTTATTATGCTGGGTTGATATAGTCAAGAGGAAGCCTAAAGCCACTCAGAATGACCTATTATCACCTAATGGGTGAGGAAGAGGTTGAGAAAGCTAACAAAAATTTGTGGGAGACTTTGGGTACTCTGAAGGATGCATTTTTATCTTTTAGGATTCACATCTATCTAGAGCTGGAAGAAATAGAGGTTGGCCTACGAACATGCAGCATTGCTGTGAAAAGAGCTGACAGAGCTGCAGGCAAGAGACCTGGGTTCTGGTGCTGGCTCCGGGCATGACTGTGGGCACATCAGTTAACCTCCATGGGCCTCAGCTGCAGAAGAAGGGGATCCCATGAAACTGGTTCCAAGAGCTGAAGGGACAAACATTCAAAGAGAATAGAAAGGTTAAGTGACTGGCTCAATATTACTGTACTTCTAAGAAAAACCAGAGCAGAGTTGGAAGAAATATGAAAAGTGATGTAGTTTGAAAACTGTTAAAAGAATCATATGATTTGCAAGAGCTCTGATCTAAAGCTGGGGGAGTATGACATTTAAAAATACATTTAAAGCTAACTTGGACTATATGAAAATAATTTTCTTTTTCTGTTCTATTCCACAAAGATCTGGAAAACATTCCCAGCTCTGTGTCAACCTTAAATGAGAAAAAGAATCTTTAAAGAGCCACTGATTTGTAAGGGAAAACTCGGATAAATCAACTATTTATCCTCTCAGATTTCTATATTTCTTTTTGTCCTTTCTTCAGAACACACAGCTAAGAAAAGCCATGATGTAAGTCTGCTCTACTAGACCTCACTGCTGGCTGTCTGTTCTGTATCTACAGCCTAGCAGCTTCTCTGACTACAGCACTTAGTGGACAAGCAACCAAAAAACACATTCAAGCTAAAAGAAAAAGTGTGAGTTTTGATTAGCCCAGCATGAGCCTAGAGAGAAACGGGCATCAGAATACCTAAGTTTTCAACCCTGGTCCAAGGTTTATTAGCCAAAGTTATTTAAGCTTTCTGAATCTCAAATTCCTCATCTTGCAAAACAGGGCAAATAATTACCTATCTACTGATATATCAAGCAATGTACACAGCAAAGGTATTATTTTAAGTCCTCACCTGGTAAACTAAACTGGAATGAGTCTAGTGCCTAGTATCTGAAGTAGTCTCTGAAGCAGTCTGAAGTGCCTAGTATCACATTTCTGGATCTATACTTACAACTCCAAGCGAGATCTAACATCAGAAGAAGCACTGAGATCTTCCCTAAGTGTATATTCTAACCAATTCACTGCTTTAGTTGTGTTTAATATCTTGGAAATTATGCCTAACTCTACGCATTTCTTAAGAAACACCCACCGAATGAAGAGTAGGTCTAAAGGGGTATAATCAAAATGTGTGTGTGAGATTGTGTGCTGGGTGAGGGAGACTACACTACGTGGTATGGAGAGTGGTTGAAGAAACTGAGAATGTTTCACCTGGAAAAAAGAATAGAGCCCTTCTCATTGAAGGACTACAGTGTGGCAACAGGAGTAGCCTTGCTTGATCCAGAGCTCTGGAGCAGAAGGATGAATGAGTGAAGTTCCTGGGAGCTGGGTTTCAGCTCACAGGAAGCACTCTCAGATGTCTGGAGCTGTGTAACAACTGAGCAGGCCATCACAGACAACACTGAGTGCCTGGTACCTTGGGGGATGGATGAGATGACCACTATACTGCCTTCTGAACCTCATATTTGATTCTCCTCTTTCTGTAACTTCGACTTTCTCTTAGGACAAAGGATCCTTGGGAATACAGACCTGAATCACACATCCTCAAGTTGCATTCCCCTCTCTGAAGCCCTGTCCACGTCCTCCCTACAAGGAAAAATACCATTAAGAGAATGTTTCAATGATTTTTACTGAAAATGGAAGAAAAAGATAAAGGGGGGCATTGCTAAATTAGGTTATCTGGTTTTCAATGTGTCTTTTTTTAGCCATCAGATAGCTTTACTGCAGCTGGCTGAATATAGTGTCTTCAAATGTGGGTGACTAGGGCAATAAAAGGAAACAAATTTTTTTTATTTTAAGAGAAACCAAATAAAATACCCAACAGGATTTTTTTCCCTAATGTGGCCATGCAAGCACAACCTGGCTGTTTTGCAACTGAGCACGATTCACATCTATTTATAGCCAGTATTTTCACAGATGAATCACATTTACCATAAGACAGTTAATATTAAGGGCTCAACCAGCTCTGCTGAGAACCCCATAATCTTCCTACATCTCTTTCCATTCCCCTTCCAGGGAACTAAGTGATAGCTTAGTGGTTCCATACAGAAAGAGGGGGAAATCCAAGTGGAAATGTAAAACTAGCAGACAGCCTGCTCCCCAAATTCAGCGCAGTGTGGGATGTTAAATACATTCAAACTTAAGGCCTTGGGTCACTTCCTGGTTGGTCTCTTGGCGATGAGCGTCCTACAGTTAGCATGGACTTGCTGTGCATTATGCAGCCATCAGAACAATTCACCCCCCTCGAGGCCGGCCCCGTGGCTTAGCGGTTAAGTGCCCGCGCTCCGCTGCTGGCGGCCCGGGTTCAATCCCGGGCGCGCACCGACGCACCGCGTGTCGGGCCATGCTGAGGCCGCATCCCACATACAGCAACTAGAAGGATGTACAGCTATCACATACAACTATCTCCTGGGGCTTTGAGGGGAAAAAATAAATAAATAAAATTATAAAAAAAAAACAAAAAACAACAAAAAAAAACAATTCACCCCCTAAATTTCCTACCAAACCGAGTTTAAATGATACTGCTTTATAAAATATCACAGGACTAATGATTGTTATGCTGCTGTCAAATAAAAAGCAGGAGTGTAGTCAATGTTCAGCTCATTTTATGCACACGAGAGTGTATGTGGGGAGGTGGGGGTGAAGGAGAGCAGAAGGTCAGGGTATATATGATCAAAGGTTTTCAAAGTTCAGTGACATTGAAGCCGGCCAGGTGGCGCAGCGGTTAAATTCACACGTCCCGCTTTGGCGGCCCAGGGTTCACCAGTTTGGATCCTTGGCGCAGACCTATGCACTGCTCATCAAGCCATGCTGAGGTGGCGTCCCACAGATGGCAACTAGAAGGATGTACAACTATGACATGCAACTATCTACTGGGGCTTTGGGGAGAAAAAAGTAAAAAAGGAGGAAGATTGGCAACAGATGTTAGCTCAGGGCCAATCTTCCTCAAAAAAAAAAAAAAATTTGAGTGACATTAACCAGAGATTTCTAGTCAGTCTTGGGGATCTAGTGTTACTCCTCCACCTGGCGAGCGCATATGCGTGTGCGCACGCACACACACACACACACACACACACATACTCTCTGAACTTTGTGTAGGCACCAGCACTACCCTGATATTGATACTAATTTCTTATCTTTGATATCTCCTCTGCGAGTCTCCACTCTTAATTAGCCTTTACCAAGCCCTTTCCTACAGTTTACTTCAGGCTAAAACTCCTTAAGATTAAATAAGATAATACAAAGTACTCAAAACAGTGCCTGGCATGTGGTAAGAGGTCTATACATATTAGCTACCTCTATTATTAGATTCTCAGCGCCATTTTTCTAAATTTCTGGCCACTGGTTCACAGATGAATCATCTTTACCATGAGGTAATTCCTACTCAGAGCCAACTAGTCTGCTGAGGACTGCATGATTCAGTCATTCAACAAATCCCTGCTGCGGCCCAACTCTGCTGGACACTGGGGATACAGACATGAACGACAGGGGCCCTGTGCTCACAGAGTGTGAACCATAAAACCCATAACCAGGTACCATTATCTCCACTTTCCGTTTGAAGGCTAGAGAGGTTTAGTAACTTGTCCAAGGCCATAGAGTTAACGTTGGAGCTGCGATTTAAGCCCAGATCCATCTGATTCCACAATCTCATACTCTATTTTGTATGTCCCCTGTCACCCCCAAGATGCCAGCAAAGTGGTTGAGAAAACCACTTTAAAGTTTAAGAATAACAATGCACTCAAGTAATTTTCTGCACATAAATAATGTATGAAAACAAAGCACCTTTATGGAATAGACCAGTTGCTGAAAGGGTCAGGGAGTTGTGAATCTTATTCAGATTTTTGTGTAATTCTTGGTACCCAGAATTAACTGTACCCATATCAACAATTGGGACATTAGTCCCGATATAGAAAGAAGCTAGCATAAATTGCCGAGCACACTACCTGACACAGTTGGGACTTCATAAATGTTTGTGGTTCTCCCTTCACTATGTACACCTTCTTAGAAGACCCTCTGTAGATACTGCACAGTGATCTGCTGGACTCTGAAGACCCAGTGCCCAAGGTAGGACCTGGCTCTGCCACTTTCTAGCAGTATGACCGTTGGCAAGTTACTTAGCTATAAGCCTTAGTTTCCTCCTCTGCAAAATGGGGATGAATAACAATTTTTTGCGAAGACTAAATGAGTTAATCAAAGGAAAGCATTTAGAACAGGCCTATATTTAGTAAGTATTAAATAAATGTAAGCTATCATTATTACTATTATTTTCTTCTCTAAATCAGAGTAGTTTTGAGTGGCTACCTCAATATCATAGTGAATGATCAAGACCAAAAACAATTTCTTTCACTGAGGTTTTTTTGAACTTCCTTTATACAAGCAAAATGTCCTCTTCCCACCATTCAAACATGAAAATAAACAGGTACATGGAGACTAAATTATATCTAAACAGCACCCAGTTATATGAATAAGCAATTTTTATTATATAAGAGTAATAAAGAATGATTAAGAAAATTTAACTTTTATAATAAGGAGTTGGCTAGGGGTGTGTGTGTGTTGGGGGGAGGTGGTAGGTAGAATAGACCTCTGTTAACATTTGGCCATTTCCTGTAACTAAATTAAGTAAATAACTGCAAATTCTCTACTTGTCGTTCTCCTGCATGGATACATCCTAACCAAGACCCATCATGATTTCAACCAGCTTAAACCCAAGAAAAAATGACTGAGGTCACCACATAGGAAAACAAAGCAGAATCTGCTTCTCAGGGCCAACTGCACTGTATTTGTATCCATAGATACAAGACAACAGAGAATCACAGAATTCTAAAGCGGGAAGTCCCGGGACCTCAGAGATCATCTAGTCTCAGGCCCAAATCCTGCTGTCAGGGGATCAGTTAGGGGGTGAGAAACAGGGAGAGGTCAAGGGAAAGAACCCCTCGTCCTTGTTCCATTCTGAATGACCTCGTGGGGCCAACCTCGCCTCATATTCTCATTTTATAAACGACAACTCAGAGCCTGGCTAAATGAAAGCAGAGCTGAGATCAGAAGCCAGGTTTCCTGATTCCCAGTCTATTGCTCTCTTACACTCCTCAAGGCTGCCATTCTATGGCTATGATGGTCACAGATAACAATGCACTAGGCTATGTTAAATTGACAACTAAGCAGATTTTCTTCTTGCAAAACCACCAGGCATTAGGTCACTGCCTGCACTTTATGAAAAGAGTAAGGCATCATTATTTGTTATAAACAAAAGCAACTTTCCATTCCTTTTTTTTTTTGTAACCTGAAAATCCCAAACCACTGTTGCTATTACAAAATTGTTCTTTTCCTCAGTATGCACCCCTGGGCCAAGCACAGATGCATTAAAAATTTGCCAAGAGAAACAATGAAGTCACTGATAATACAAAGCATGAGAGTATCATGGAATTCATGTCTTTGTTTTCTTCCTCTCGATACTTAATTATTTCTCATTACTGATCATTTTGTAGCTGTTGGCAGAAGGGCAAGGAAACTCCACCACTGTAAACATGCGAGACACACACTCCTCTCAGTAGAGCAGAAGTCTGGACACGATGGGTCTGTTCATAAATGCAACATGAGTGCCAAAAAGAATGTTTGATGCTACTATCCCCAGCCCCCAAAAGAGGACTGGTGGTCTCAGAAAAACTCTGATCACTTCACAAAGAATAAACACAGTATAAAGATGTTTCAGGTCACTCCTTTTTTAATCACTTAAAATATCATCATTGGCAAATGACTTGTGCTCTCGTGGCTGATTTCACCCAACCCACTTTAAGAGTGAGGTTGGGATGCTGGGATGTATACCAAGTTCCATTCAGTCTTCTGCAGCAGCTCAGGGTTGTCTTAAACTCAAAGGGCACTACTTATGAGCAATGCTTACTTAGCAAACTATCCTGCTAAATAGAAGCTTATACATAATCTTGGAATTCTGGAAGGCATACCTTGGATAAAATTAATGGTGGCAGAGGAATCCTTATTGATTAGCAGCAGAATACAAGTTGATTCTTATCAGCATGTTACTGTTCCACACATGAAGATGTGAGTAAGAGAAAAGCACAGGAATGTATCACAGAAATCATAAAAATAACCTTATGCTTCTGGGAAACTAAAAGAAGTAAAGAATTAAACATATTTTACCCCTCTTTTAACTTTTATTTAATATTTAATATCTATATATTCATATATAATAATTAATATTTAATAAAACTAGACTTTTATTCGATTTTCAGAGAAATCTGAATCTGCAGATGTGACACATCTGCAGTTTTTCCAAGATGGCTGCAGTTAACTCTTCCCACTCCTCTGCAATGTGACTTTGCAGCTCCTTCTATCAAGAGGTGGAATCTATTCCCCCACTTCTTGAATTTAGGCTGGCCTTGGTGACATTCTTTCTCCAATAAAAATGAGACCTTGGAGATTCAGCTCTCATCTTCTTGGAATGCTGCCCTGAGACCACTATGTGGGGACGCCTGGTCTAGCCTACCAGAGGTTGAGAGTCCAGGTGGACCAGAAATGAGATGATTCAGTTGGGGTCTCCTAGCCCAACTCACTGGCAGCCAATAAGTGAGTGAGCCCATCTTAGCCCATCCAGGACCAGTTGAGCTGCAAGACGAGTGAAGCTGCAGAGCGACCCATACAATTCCGAGCCATTGCTCTTTAGCACTACCTAAGTTGTGGGTATGCCACAAAGTAGACGAAGCAAACCAGTCACCCTGTTGAAAATCCATTATGTATGAAGCAATGTGTCAGAAACTCCACGGGAGACATGAATGGAGATTAATAATATTAGACAGAAAACATAAATGGCCCTGTCCTTCATGTGCAAATATATCTGTAAATAAAGTGGCACGTAACATTTACCTGTTTTAAATATACCCAATCTACATTAACAACCTTTCATTATTCCCATAGGCCAGAGCATGGGTCTTCCTGGGGTGTTCAAGACAATCCAAAGGGGTAGGAGAAAAATAATTCGATATCTATTATTTTTAATTAATACCTTTCCTTTTTATTTTTTGAATATGTTTTCATAAGGAACATAGCATATATTAATATGCTAGTATATGAACATTATTTATAAATACACAAATATACACATAGTGGGGTTTTCCACAGTCATAAATCCTACACATCCTCAACCTTCCATCCCTACACAAAAATCTACTTCTTCTATGTCTTTGTTTTCTCAAATAAATAAATCATTCCCTGGGTACCTAGGGAAGAGTCAGAGATAACTACTCCCACAGGTCATTGTTCATCTGTACTGTAATTATTGATAAATAGTCTCTTCAGCAAGGCTGTAAGCATTTTTCAGACTGGGTGTCTGTATCCATTTCAGACAAAGTATCTGTAATCACCTGTCTCTGGCAGTACTGTATAACGGCATTATGACATGACTGTTAAGAGTACAGGTTCTGGAGCCAGGTTGCCTGGGTTCAAATCCCAGTTCTGCCACTTACTAGCTGTGCAACTTTCAGTAAGTTATCTGCGCTTCCATTTCTCTGCTGTAAATGGAGATAATATTCTCTACCTCATAGGGTTGTTGTGAGAATTGAAATAGTTAATACACGTAACATGCTTAGAAGAATGCCTGGCACATCGTAAGTGTTCAATAAGTCTTAGCTCTCATCATCACCACCCCCTCCCCTACCATCACCACCATCACCACCACCACTGTCTTTCTCTCCGATGTCTAATGGAGAAAATAAACGTGTGATGGAGGAAAGGGAGACAGAGCCCAAGTTGCAGAGAAAACACGTTACATGACCTGTGAAAATGTTGAAAGTGAATGTTTTAAACTTCTCCAGATGGATGCTGTAACTTTAAGGCAGGGTGTCTCACTAGTTCCACTTCACAGTCGGTTTGCTACTGACAAATAAGACATGTAAATAATAAGTGTGCAAGACAATAAACACCTTCAAACTCTCTTTTTACAGTCTGATTGTTATGATGAGGCTAAAAACAATTCTCAGCTGAAAATTATTACTGGAATTTATTTCCTTGAGCATTGTCTTTTAACTGTACTCTCTCCTCTGGTAGAAACCATGAGACACAGGTTTACTGCCTATCCACAGGGAGCATTTAGATTTCTGTGGATTTCCTATGAGATGCAGACCCACAAATCCACTTCTTCTAAATATACTGTTGATAACCTATGCTAGAAGAAAGACACAGTGGCAAGAATTGCTACATATCATAGGGAAAAGTGGGTCCTGGAGACCACCTTCCCATCCTCCTCACTTCACCAATCAGGACACTGGGCCCAGAGAGGGTCAGTGTCTTAACTAAGTCCCACAGCTGATTTGTGACAGAATTCTTTTCACTTGACTTCTGTCTAGTTCAGTGCACTTTTCACAACCCCAATTTTAGGAACTATTTCCATAAACCTTTTGAGTGAAAGTGTACCACATATATTAAGGGAAGTAAGGAAGCCACCCCATAAATAGCTGACTTAGCACATGGCACACATTCAATAAATGCTTGTTGAAGGATGGGCGGAGGGATGAGAAGAGGCCTAGCTGGCTGGTTGTGAAGTCCTCAAGGCTCCTAAACTGTCCCAACACAACACTCAGGTCTCTCAAGTGGTGCCAGCCAGCTGGGGCTGGTGAGAATCACTTCTTAAACAGAGTACCCAAGAAAGACACAAAACCATTCTTTCAATCTGTTTTTTTTTCCAGTATTCATGGCTCACATCTCACTATATGAAAGAGATAATCCAATAAACTTGCTTCTGTTTTTGAATTTTTTTTTCTAACTATAAAGGTAATATAGAAGCACTGGAAAATTTGGGGGAATAAAAATAAGGTTAATAACAATAATAATAATAAAAGCTAATGTTTATTGAATGCTAATTTTGTACCAGGCATGGTGCAAACGTTTGACACGTATTGACTCATTTAATCCTCAGAGCAGTTACAAACGTGCTACTACTATCAGCCCCATTTTACAGATGAGAAAACTGAGGCATGAGGTATTAAGTAACTTGCCCAAAGTTTTACAGCCAATAAGTAACGGAGTAGAGATTTGAACTGAGGCAGCATGGTTCCCGAATCCATGGTATCAACCACTCTTTTATACTGCCATTGTTGAAGTTTTGGTTTCCAATGCAAATTACTAAAAAAAAACGGATTTAAAATTTATAACTGTGACTAAATTAAAACACGGATCTTATATACCATAAAAGACATAATAAACAAAGTGAAAATGCAATCTACAGACCAGAAAAGGTAACAGCAAAACCTATCATATAATCAACAAAACAGTAATTTACAGAATATGTAATGAATTCCTACAAATTTGTAAGAAAAAGACAACCTTGATACAAAAGAAAAAGGGGTAAAGACTATGAACAAGCAATTTATGAAGAAATCCAAATGGCCTCTCAACACATAAAAGGATGCCCACTCTTGTTAATTGTAGGATGCAAATCAAAAAGTCAGATACCATTTCACTTATGAAATTGGGAAAAATTGTAAATTCCATAATAGCAAGCGTTCATAAAGATACAGAGCAATGAGAACTCTCATACTCTGCTATAAATTGGTACTCTATTTAGGAAAGCAATAATCCCTAGTAATGTGGAGGACACACATACTACACAGTCCAAAAATTCCAGTCTTAAGTCCTAAAGAATATTCCCTGGAAAAATGCATGTGCACAGGAAAAAATATGTATAAGAATGTTCACAGCAGCATTTTTTCTAATACTGAAAAAATGTCAACTATTTAAATATCCATCAACAGTACAATGGATAAGTAAATAGTGGACTATTCATATAATGAAATACCGTATAGCAATCAAAATACGTGAATTAGGGCCGGCCCTGTGGCTTAGCGGTTAAGTGCGAGCGCTCCGCTACTGGCGGCTCGGGGTTTGGATCCGGCGCGCACCAATGCACCGCTTGTCGGGCCATGCTGAGGCCACGTCCCACATATGGCAACTAGAAGGATGTGCAACTATGACATACACCTATCTACTGGGGCTTTGGGGAGAAAAAGGAGGAGGACTGGCAATAGATGTTAGCCCAGGGCCGGTCTTCCTCAGCAAAAAGAGGAGGATTAGCATGGATGTTAGCTCAGGGCTGATCTTCCTCACACACACACAAAAAATACGTAAACTAAAGTAAAATGGAACAAAGAAGAATCTCAAAAATATAGGATGAAAAAGGATGTTTCAGAAAGATACATTCAATATGCTATTTACACAAGGTTTGAAAATACGCAAAGTAATGCTATGTATTGTTTAGCAATATATATACATGTTTTTAAGAAGTATAAAACATACAGGAGGGGCCGGCCCTGTGGCTTGGTGGTTAAGTGCGCGCGCTGCGATGCTGGTGGCCCGGGTTCGGATCCCGGGTGCGAATCGAGGCACCACTTCTCCGTTCATCCTGAGGCCGAGTCCCGCATACAGCAACTAGAAGGATGTGCAGCTACGACATACAACTATCCACTGGGGCTTTGGGGGGAAAAAATAAAATAAATAAAATCTTTAAAAAAAAAAAAAAAAACATACAGGAGAATGATAAACACCAAATTCAAGATGGTTACTTCTGGGATGGGAAGGATAGAGAGTGGGCTAAAGAGATACATAAAGGACTTCAACTGTATCTATAATAGTTTACTTTAAAAAAAATTGTTGGGGCCGGCCCCGTGGCTTAGCGGTTAAGTGCGCGAGCTCAGCTGCTGGCGGCCGGGGTTCGGATCCCGGGCGCGCACCGACGCACTGCTTCTCCGGCCATGCTGAGGCCGCGTCCCACATACGGCAACTAGAAGGATGTGCAACTATGACATACAACTATCTACTGGGGCTTTGGGGGAAAAAAATAAATAAATAAAAATTAAAAAAAAATTGTTTTCTAAAGTATATAGGAAATTATTAAGATTTTACAAATTCGTGTGGTAGCATATAGTGGTTCATTATATTTCCATCCTTTCCTGTACGCTTGAGTTTTTTCAGATTTTTCAAGAAATATTATGACAAACTAAAATCAATTCACCAAGTGATGATAAAAGTTTCATGATTTGTAGGGATGAGTAAAATTAACAATCTGCTGTACAACACTGAAGCAGACAATAAGCTCAATTCATATTTTCTCTTTTCATTAGAAACCTCAAAGGTGGAACAATTTTTCTATTATAAATTAACCTGGATAATTATATAATCAGATGTGGAGCTAATGTGTCCCTCAAATATTAATTTATTTTATATTGATTCCATAATGGCCAACTACTATAGGCAGTAGTGTCCGTATTTTGAAGATGAGGGTCCTAAACATAAGTGCTTGACTCATTCAAGGATAGATCTGGAATTTTAGCAGAATGTCAGGGATACAGCCAGGGACCAAGCCTTTATTTCTTTAATACTAGACTTGGCCATCATAACAAAATAACCCAAAGTATTTTGTAGCGGTAATTCTGATGCTTCTATCTTAATACACCAAAGGCTAAGAAATTTAAAATTTTTTAGAAACTTCCAAAAAAATACTATAATGTAAATCTACAAAAAGTTATAACAATTAGCGAATTTACCATTTTACAATTATGTTAAGTACATCTTAACTTAAGTAAGCACTTAGGCCGTGGTTGGATGTATGACCTGGGTCCCTGAGGTGGAATGCTTGGCGGATGAAGTTCAAACACAGTCTGTTTACCCATGGACATAAGTGGCCTTAATCAAAGCAGAACACATTTTTTAAAATGTTGATTTTAAAAACAGAAGTGTAAATAAGACTGTGATTTATGAATCTGCTAACGCCCTTCTCTGCTGTAGACTTCAGAAAGACTGAGTCTTTGGCTATGGTAAATACAAGAGTGGAGACTTGTTAAAGCAGTAATAGGTGCCCTTATTAAAACTTCACTTCCATTAAGAGTTACAAATTGTCTTCTTTCTTTCCAGCTCTTAAAAAATGCGTTCCAGAAGCAGTGACACGGAGGGCTCAGCCCAAAAGCAATTTCCAAGACTTAGTAAAGACCACAGTTTCCAAGGGCCTGAGGACATGAAGCAGAGACAGCAAGAAAAATATCCCACCAGTGAGGCAGATGCAATGCTTCCACATCCTAAGTCACACAATGGCCACCAAGGAGAAGATCTTTCAAGAGATGACCTCTTATTTCTTCTTAGCATTCTGGAGGGAGAACTGCAGGTCAGCTGGGTTAGAATTATCCCCATCATGCTTCAAGGGAAAGGCTGCTTGTGAATTTGGTGTGTATGCTACCACAGAAATAGATATCTGTGGTTCATACTTGTATATACATGAAAGCAAAGCGTTTAAGTACACAGAATTCTCTTCTGCCAACTCGAAGGGCAATTAATCACATCTAAAAGGGCCGTCGTTATGACACGTGGTTGGCATGCACACTATGAAAGGTCATGTCCTCTGCCCATGCTGCTCAGGAGCTTCAGTGCACAGGCACGTATGGGTAGCAACAGAGGTGACTCTGGATTGGTTCAAAGAACAATAGGAACTTTTGTACCCCATGTGAACTGGCTCCTAGACTTGCCCTGGAAATGTTAACCTACATAAAAAAAGAAAAACAGCTACTACACATATAGGAGAATCTTACTTCCTACCCCTGAAAACGAAAATGCCAATCCATGGAGGGGTCTCATGTTATCTGTTTGTCAAACACAATAAAAAAAGGTAGAGTCCTCCAATGTCATGTAGTGATCACTTTTTAAAACATTATTAATGTGTAACTAGATTGTAAGAAAGATGAAACGGCATAGTTTTGCTACCTTTTCTAAAAGGTGCTATAACCAAATATGACTTGTTTATATTTGAAAGAGAAGAAAAAAACATTCAACTATCACAAGAAATCACTTGCAGAGACTGCTGGTAGATAAAGGAGGCTTTCTGAAATGGCTTTGTTCCTACAGGCTCAAGATGAAGTCATAGGCATTTTAAAGGCAGAAAAAATGGACTTGGCTTTGCTGGAAGCTCAGTATGGGTTTGTCACTCCAAAAAAGGTGTTAGAGGCTCTCCAGCGAGATGCTTTTCAAGCAAAATCTGCTCCTTGGCAGGAGGACATCTATGAGAAACCAATGAATGAGGTATGTATCACATCAGGGGTATGAAGCTGAGAGGTGGAATAAGCTCACCAGCCAGCCAAGCACTAGGCCTGGCAGGTGAGCAAGACCTATCACTCCTTTTTGATTATTTACAGTTTTATGTTCTAAGGCATTTAAAATCTACCCAAGGTAGATAAATACTACATGTTCTACAGGAAAGAAAAGGAGAATAAATCATGGACAGGACGTTTCCACGAGGTTTGTTTCTTGACATCAGACTGAAACTTAACAAATACAAGAGAATTCCTCTCTCTCTCTCTCTCTCTCTCTCTCTTCCTCTGTCTCTCACACACACACAAACACAGAGACACACACACACAAAAGGGTCCGCACTTCTTTTGGGGACTTGAAGGCTATTCAAGCTATAATAAAAAACAGATAAAGTTCAACCATATAAGTTAATTTCTTTGAAAACACTGCAGTATTATGTCATAGAAATTCTGAGCATGAATGGAAATGATCTGAAGAACTGTTCAAGAAATAGTTTTAGCATATATTTTAGATGAGCACATATCCTCTTTTTCCTTCAAAAGTTTAAAGACAGCAAAGACCTTTCCCCCAAGTGTGCCCAGCAGTGACAATGGTAAAGAGGAGCAGTCCTAACAGGGCCACTACTGCATAAAGATGCTATACTGCTTGCTCTTTTACTTGCTGACATTTCTGAAACTCTTTGGCATCCTTATTTTATTCTTCTATTTTCCTCCAAGACTTCAATGGAAAATTTCATAATTTTTCATTTTTATAAAAAAGGAAACAACTAGAAACATGAGTTAAGGCTGGAGAGAGTGAAAGCAAGTTTGGACAAACTTCCCCCACACACGCTCTGGCAACCTACCTTAGGACTGACCTCTAATGTCCTCGCTACTCTTCTTGTCTTGGTTGTCTCATGAGAGAAGACTACCATCTTGCCAAATTGTGAAGGAGTTTGGTCATATGGATCTGCTTCTCTGAGGGGTGAAGATGAGACCACCCAAAGACTGTTGATTGCGCTTTAATCCAAATTTTAAACAAGAGGAGCTGAAGCTACATTCACGTCAAGTGTTAAAACTGTATCCTGGCTCCCAAAACAGTGACTGTGAAACAGCATTAGGCACAAATTCCCCAACTAGGCCTATGAGCACAAATGCAAATGAATGATCACTGAACATATCCTGATGAAATTCCGCAAATGGCAGAGCCCCTCAACACTTCACTGTGAAATGAAACAGACTGATTCCAAACTTATGCTGAAATCAGTAGGAAAAGTTTTAGTTACAAAATCCTATTGCACACATGCAAATTTGGAAATACTCTGACTCTCTGCAAATGCTTGCAACCCTAACTCTGCAAAGTGTCCCTGAAAGTCACCCATAATTTGGCCCTGCTTTACAAATCCAACCTTCTCTGATTACTCTCCCAACAGATATCTCTACACACACACACCCTCCTCACATTCCTACCTCCATGATTTGCCCACTTTCTTCTCTTGCCTTCTACTTCCTCCTTTCCCCCTGATAGATTTCTCTTTCCTCAGCTATGAGTCTATCCGATTCCTAGAAGCCCACATAACTCTACCTACCCAACAACCCAGTTGCCTACTCTCTTCCTCTGTCTGGGAAGTAATGGGTGAGAGCGGGTATCCAGAGAATAAACAGTAAAGGGGGATTCTGACTAGGAGTCTCTGGATAGGGCTGAAGCAAAGAAAGAAAGAGAGGAGAGTGTTCCGACTAAGACCATCTGGGGCTCACCTTAATTACATCAGAATAAGGATCTGCATGCTAAAAAAATTATTATTCTATTGTTTTCTCCCATCCCCCCTCCTTTTATTTTCCTCATAATGTTCTTTTTGAAAAATGTAAAAAATCTCAACCATGTCTGGGGTAAACTAAAGTGGATTTATCTATTCTTAAGGCAAAATAACTTGGAAAAACAAACTGTTCTCAGTTGCGTCACATTGTAGGAACGCTGACTTAAGATGAAAAAGTGGCGGAGGTCTGAGAGCTAGAACAAAGGATGCAGATGGGGAGGCAGGAGCCAGGTTCTCAAGAGGGAGAAGGTGCAAGAACTCAGAGTCCATGTAAGTTTCCACCTCCTATCCTCTCCAACCTGAGGTTCTATACTAGAGGTTACCTTAAAAAAGATACTTGAGTTAACAGCCTAACATATTCTTAGTTCTTCCAAAAAAGATATCAAGGAAAATATAACAACATTTTGGATTTATCAAGGTACTATAATAAAAGAATCTGCATACCTAATTAGCATTACCTTAAGGCAATTCTTCAAGTCCTTATTTTAAGCAACTGTATAATTTAATTTCTAAATTTCATTTTATAATTTTCATTGTATAAAAAGAGTGGTTCCTTCAGGGCGTTTAATGTCCAAGAGAGTGACCACCAACAAACGATCACACAAATAAGTATATGATTATACATTATGTTAATTTCTGTAGTGAAAACCACAACTATGGTTTGAGTATATGAGAGAGGTATAATGGGGGATTGACTTTAGATAGAAGAATTGGGAAAGCCAAGATCCAAAGAACGAGTAGGGGTTAGTCAAGTAGAACATAAAGGAATTCAATTTCCAGCAACATTGTGGACCAAATATCATGAAATCACATCACTAAAAAAATAAATAAAATAAATAAAAAAAAATGTTAGATAAAATATCGAACGCATTCTTCAATGCATGGATGAACTTACATGGAAGCAAGAGAAATCATGAAGCCAGGAACTAAAAGGGAAATTTCTACAGACCACCTTCTGGCTTCATATATTTTGAAACTTTCTCCTTTACAATCCACAAACTTCCAGTGCTGGGAACCAAAGGACATATTCATTTTGCAGTATAGCCTCTGGCCTTTCACCTTTGGCAGTGGCTGGGTGAGCTGGCAGAGTGGCCAGGAACAGCATTTCTGGAAGCCTTTCCTCCATCTAGATGGCTAGCAATAACTTAACTATACATGGAAGTGACTGTGAAACCAACTGAACTTCCCTTTAGCAGGACCCCTCAAATGTTCATAGCCTCTCCAAAACTCCTTGACATGAAAGAAGCATGACGGAGGGTAAGTAAAAATGGAAAAAAGACAGAGGTCTTAACTGCTTACAATTAAAATGTATTACTTTTGTAAATCTTATAAAATATGTGAACACATTGCTGGGACCCTGGCAGGGCCTTGGAATACACCCACGCTTCATGGTAAATCCTCCTTCTCTCGCTCTCTTTCTGCATGTGTGCAGATGTGTGTTTTTAGAAGAGGAAGACTTGACCATTTTGCAGGCACACTTTGAAGGCACAGAGGTGGGATCAAAGTTATAAGAAAGAATCACAGGTGGAACAAAGGCTGGAAGGAGACACATAATGGATGGAGCAAAAAAGTACATACAGGTGAAGAAGTTAAGAATGTAAAAGGATATAGGCACGTTAAGAGTAGCAGAAGTGTAAGAAAAAATAAGAGTATTTATGCTCGACGGACTCTACGCAGTCAAGTAGGAGATAAGAGTAAGAAATTAAGGATGTGTCCATGTCTAGTACTTAGAATAGCACGGGCTTCAAATAGGTGCCTTGAGGAAAGAGAAAGGATGCTGACCAGGCATAAGGAAAGAGCCACACAGAAGGTCCAGCTAAATCTGAAAATCCCCCAGAATGCTACCAAGATTGATGGTGGAAAGGTAGACTGTGGGGGGAGTGACCTGGAGTTCAGCAGACGACCAAGATGAGAGAGAGAAGACTATCACTATTCAGAGAGACCATGAAACAAGGAAGGGCTTTCAGAACAGTCCGGCAGTGTTAGTGCAGAGCCATGAGACCCATGCCCCCATTTCTAGAATCTGAGATACTAGACGAGAATGAGCAGTCTCTATTTTAGGATTCCAGTGTTATCCAGGAAAACCAGGTTTCAGTAAAGACAAAGAAGAAGGGGCATTTTATGAATAGCATATTTGGCTATCTTTGATCCACTAAAGTGGTCAAACAATTTCTCTGCTCTCTGGATTAGCTTTATCTCTACCAGTATATTCAGGGTAAGCAAAGAAAAGGACAATCTTCAAAGAGCCAATGGAAAAGAACAAAGAGAAACAAAGCCATAGGGCAGAAACAAGATCAAACCCAAAATTAGGGTGGTCTGTGACTCAGGAGGTATTAAAACAAAGGTCATTTTTCTTTTCTAAACACATATTAAGCAACTGAAAGTAAAAAGATGTGAAAACCTCTCTGTTCCTCATTCCCTCTGACCACGGAAGAATCCAACCTAATGGAACACATTGTACTTCCTTGTCCTAGGCCAGGAGCTGGACTGTATTAGGGGCTGGGGGATAGGACAGGACATCAGGGAGGCTGAAATGATAAGCAGGAAGCTTGTCACTGCATGTAAACATTAAGGAGCCATCTTCTCAATCTTTTTCCCTTGACACTCCCTGATGAGTCTTCCTGTTTTCTTTCCCAGGCCTCATTCAATCTGCAAGTGGGGACAGATAAAAAAGGGGCAATGGTTCTCTGATAGTCCCTTAGTGCTTAATGACACACCACCTCACATTGCTCCTAACTGTTTCGGGTATGTATCTTATCTTACGAGTGAGAGTATAGGCACTGAGACTTCAAACTCCTCTTGTATTCCCCATGGCAACTATCACAGTACCAAGTACATACAGCATAATAGGCACGTAATAAAAAGTTGCTGCCTTGAGAAAACTGTGGCACTAGAATTGATATTAGAAATCAGGCCCAACCACTTAATTCATAAATGAAGAACCTGAAGTGCAGAATTGCTAAGTGGCTTCGCCCAGCACACACATACAGGTGGTGGGAAATGAAATGAGTTAAGGTCCATCATTCGATCTGTCAGGAATGAGGAAGAGACTGAATTGAGAACCACTGGTATATTTTCTAGGAGGCATTCTTGGTGGGCATGGAGAGATGAAGGCACAGAATAAAACTTCAAGTATAAGCTAAAACATCTCTAGAGTCAATAATTCTTTCTTTGGAAGCTTTCTCTCTGCAAGGTCACTACTCTACAGCTTTCGATACTGCTGTTGACAAACACGAGCTCCTCAGTGGTTGCACTGAATAGCATGCAGTAAGTTCAAGCCATCCTTCCAGAGTCATGGAATGTGACAAGAAGGAAAACCAAGAGAATTAGGCATCTTACTGATATGAAGGAACAACAATTCTACCCAGGAGTGACCAGAGAAAGTTACAACAGAGGAATAGGAAAAGTTTTGGGTGGAAGGGGAAAAAGATTTCTAGGTCTCAGCACTGAAAAAAGTATAGAAGCACCACGGTGTGGTCTAAGAACTGCCCTAGTGTGGCTAAGACTAAGAAGTGTAGTGTGGCTAAAGGTTGGGTGAAAAAGATGGGAAGGTATGGAATGAGAATGGGGCTGAAGTGACAGGAGGCCAGTTGGTGAAAAACCTTCTGGCTCTGCACAGGAGAGTGGGGTAGTCCCACTGGTGGAAGATCATGCTTTCGCTGATGAGGACAGGCCAGAAGAAGGTGAGGCTGAAGGAAGGTAGACTTAGAAGGTCATGCAATAAATAAAGGGCAATGATTCTTTCCAGCCTTTCTTGTCCCTTCAAACAAGGAAACCATATAAGGAGGAAAAAAACACAATGAAAAGAAATAGTAGGTTAAATAAGCCTTCTATTTCCTCTCTTTGGGCCAAATAAAGTTTAAGGCCCATGTCCATACAATTACAAGAAGCTATCTAAGGACACACTTTTTTCTTGCATTTAAGAAGCCAACCTTAGTCATTCATTTACGTTTTACTAAATATCTATTATAATTATTCATTTATTAATTCTAGAGCCAATCTTGTAACAAATTAAACTGAATGTTTTTCTAAGTCAACTGACAACTTTCCGAAATTAAGGCTGATCTTATCACTGTTTCACTCTCAAATTCCAAAAGCAGTTGATTTGAATTTCCCTTACAATGTACTCTAACGTTTGGGCAACAGTAAGAAGGAGTTTTAAGAGGGCGGTTGTGGACAATTAACCACAGGACAATTAACACTATGACCTCCTTCTCAGAAGATGGTCATTAGTTAACAGTGACTCTGCCAGCAGGCAACTTAGCAATTTCACCTTCCACAAAATAACTGGTTACATTTATTAAAAATCAACACCTGTACGGCATAATGAAGTATTTTGTGTGTGTGTTAAAGCACCCTTATAAACCCATATTAGAAAACTAGACAACCAGCCTATGCATTTAGAGGTCAGAGAGAATTAACTGAGTTTTCTATCCTGGGACACCTTGTTCTATTCTTTTTCAGAAATGACTTGGCCATTTTGTGCCTTGGATTCCCAGTCAAGTATGTGCTTTTTAAGGGTGTAGGATTTAAACTGGCTTCAAATTCACGGAGTCACAAATTTCCAATCTTTTACAATAAAGGCAAAGGGCAAAACCAACCAGTATCATCAGTTACAACATCTAGTATTTAACTAATCTAGAAAGTCACATGCTTTCAAAACCATGTTCTTAATTGGAACTTAATTTATCACTGGGCAAAGATCCTTAGCCACTCTTTTTCTTTTTTAAGATTTTATTTATTCATTTTTTCCCCCCCAAAGCCCCAGTAGATAGTTGTATGTCATAGGTTCACATCCTTCTAGTTGCTGTACGTGGGACTCGGCCTCGCGTTGGACGGAGAAGTGGTGCCTTGGGGCGTGCCCGGGATCCGAACCCGGGCCGCCAGCATCAGAGCGTGCGCACTTAACCGCTAAGCCACGGAGCCGGCCCTGCCACTCTTTTTCAATTAGCCACTAACTGTCCTTTTTAATCAGCCCCTTCCCTCTTTTCTTCTTTTTTTTTTTTTTATTTATTTTTTATTTAATTTTATTTATTTATTTTTTCCCCCAAAGCCCCAGCAGATAGTTGTAGGTCATAGCTGCACATCCTTCTAGTTGCTGTATGTGGGACGCGGCCTCAGCATGGCCGGAGAGGCGGTGCGTCGGTGCGCGCCCGGGATCGAACCCGGGCCGCCAGCAGCGGAGCGCGCGCACTTAACCGCCAAGCCATGGGGCCGGCCCTCCTCTTTTCTTCTTGATTCTTTGTTTGCTATTTTGTTTTCATTCTGTAACACATATTGGGCACCTATTGTTAGATGCTAAGAATTTAAGAAAAATAGAACGTAGGCCTTGCCTTCTTGGAGTTCACAGTCTAGTAGGAAGATGAACACACAAATCTGGCACAGGGAGACGGTTTTATAACAGAGATTTAGGTAGGCCACAGAACCACAACGACTGGATGTTTACATAAGGTCACATGCACACTACATACCAACACAGAATTAACAAGGATTTTTAAAATATGTAAACACCTTGATGCATAAGACCATGAAAAGCAGACCAGGGATCCAGGAGGCACACACTGGCAGAAGACTACAGGGAGGGCTGGGGCAGGAGAGGTCGGCTGGGACAGCCACAGAATCAAGCATTGTGCAGGGATTCCTTCGCTTTCCCTCATTCCTCTGATATGGTTTCTCTGGAGAGAGAAGGAAGCATCAGAAATGGAGTATGGGAAAATCGTTCTGACATCTACAGAGGCACCAATTATTCTCTTGGGGGGAAAAATGATGACAGTAAAAAGATTACATTTGTGTTGAAACGCATCAAAAAGTATCAATTAACAAGAGTAATGATAAAAACTAAACAAGAGATCAGAAACCCATTGCTGAATTAATTACTCAAAATTTGGAAATTTCTAAGAGTGAAAGACAGCAGTATTATAAACAATTTGTAGTTAAGAAACTATAAATGTATTTTCTTTGTAGTTGGACAAAGTTGTGGAAAAACATAAAGAATCTCACAGACGAATACTGGAACAGCTTTTAATGGCAGAAAAGTCTCACAGGCAAACCATATTGGAGCTGGAGGAAGAAAAGAGAAAACATAAAGAGTACATGCAGAAGAGTGATGAATTCACGAGCCTACTAGAACAGGAATGTGAAAGGTAAGGCTACCTTGGACAAGACAATGGCCCATTCTGCAAACCCTTCCTAACTTCTCATGTAGGCTAGGCATGGTACCAGGGATACAGGGATTCAAGGATGAACATGACACAGCCTCTGCTCTCAAAGATCTCATGGTCCAGAGTAAGGAAAAGGATGTGTTTAAAGACAACATCGATACAATGCAAAAATAACCGGGTGTGGTAAGGACTGTGGAAACATAAATGTTGGGCATCTGATTCTGCAAGGGAGTGCCCTGCAATAGCTGCAGAGGAGATGACAGGATCTAGTCCCTATGCAAACAAGAATGGAAACTACAGACAAGGCAGGGGCAGAAGTAAGCGTCACAGTGTAGAGGTAAGAAAACAGTATGGGCACTGAGGGAATGCCAGCTTTCCACATGGCTATAGCACGGGTGTAATCGCAGGATGAGAAAAGGAAAGGCTAGCAGATGGATTTTATACTGTTGGCAAGAAGGAGCAAATGACAGATCATGAGAAGAGGAATGAGTTGATCAGGTATGCATTCCTAAAGAACCATTAAGGCAACATGGAGGAAAAACAAGAGGAGCTTTAGACTGGGGGCAGGTATGTGTTCCAGTGGCTATGGGGTTAGAAAACATAAGATGTAAACAAGAGATATTTGTGATGTATAGTCAATATGAATTAGTGACTAATGAGACTGGAAGGCAGAGCAAAGAAAACAGGGACTTATTGAGAAGCACTCCTGGCTATTCACCGAGGTATGGAATACAGGAATGGGGCACAGCTTTTGTTGTTGCAGGATTTTGGTGGGGGAGATAGTTCAAAGGGGGACTCCTGTCTTAGACACATTGAGTATGAGGTACCTGGTATATTCCAATGTCCAGCGGGGAGAATGATACATCTAAACAGACAACCCTCAGTTGGAACTATAGGTCTGGACAAGCCTGGGCTGGTGATGTGGATTTGCAGCTGGCGATAGTTGAAGCTACAGTTGTTGGTGTGGTGAGGAGAGAGAATTCTAAGAGAACTCTAGAAAACATCAATGCTTGATGGTTTTCTGGAGAAAAGAGGGTCAAGAAAGGAAGCTGAGAATGAATGGTGGAGAGTTAGAAGAACTAGAAGAGAAAGAAAGCAAAGAAACCAAGCAAGGAAAGACTTTCAAGAAAGAGTGAGTAGTCAAATAGCACCAAATAATACAGTAAAGGATGAGACGATGTCCCAGAATTTGGCAACAAGGATGACACTGAGGAACTTAATGAGCCCTTTCAATAAAACAGTAAGGGCAGAAGCCAATCGCAACGCTTTGAAGAATAGATAAGAAACAAGGACGTAGAAGCTTAAAATGTAAACTAGTATTTTGAGAAGCTTGGCTGCAAAAAGGGAGAGATTGGTTGGTAAATGTTTTAAAACCATATGGAGGGCAGGTTATTTTGCTCTACTTTGACCCTCTGTTTGAATCACCTTAGAAAGTGTGAGCATCCATATTAAATTGAAAGGACAATTGATCCTCTCTACTGATACTGTAAAGATAGAAAATAACCAATGTTTGCAACGTCAAATTTTTAAGCGATTTTCATTTCACTTTTGTTATTCCATGTGGACTTCTTTTATGAGTTTCAGAGCTGACGATGCTGGATTCTAACAATCCCAGAAAAATACAGAAAAAAATAATTATTTGTAAACTCCCTTTTCTGAAATACTAGTAGTGTCAACTGCTTTATTTAAATACTTACAATTCATATTTAGCAAGGTAACCAGAGTTACATAATGGCTAGGCTAATGGCAAACTTCCACTTCTTCTCAGTGCAGTTCTTGGTAGACATCTGGTCAGAGTGCCAGAGGCTCCATGGCCCTCACACTCAGTTTCTCTTTCCACATTCATCAGGAAGTTTGTGTTCCACTCACTACATAGAGTGGGGGTCTGGTTACCTCGCCCCTCATGAACTTGAAATATCTTCAGGGGCAGATTAAAGGAGCACAAGAAGTCTGGCACCAAAGGAGAATTTGACTCAGACATTACAATATACGACTTGTTGTTCAATAAGACTATGTCATATTAAATATTATTTCGAAGCCCCGTGGTTTGGCACCTGTGGCCTCATTTGGCCTCCACACTTATTTGGCACTAACTTGCTGAACACAGACACTTCCTTTCATCTCTCATTATTATGAACATTTACTGACCATGGTCAGAGTGCTGCCTGCCATACAACAAAGAGGTATACGGGCTGTCCCTGCCTAGCGGGCTTGCCACAGTAATGCAGAAGGCAAGACAATACACATTTAGGGTGGGAATGTGGCGGGCTGTTGGTGGTATAGTTCTAACATTCATGGTTGTATCTCTACTATCTTCTGGAGGAAGGCTGAGGAGGGCTATCCAGAAGTAATACTGTAATGCTGAGAGGCAAATGGTGAAGATTATTTAAACCAAGAGAGAGCCAAGAGGAACAACACTGAGAAACGGGAACAAAAGATCAGTGGGAATAAAGACCATGGGCTAGAGGAAAAGGAAAATAGCCGGATGAATGTAAATTGTACACCACAGAATCGGTTTAAGACGACGAATTTAAAAGGTCATATATTTTAGCCTTATACGACACAAAATTTCTCTGTCTTGAAGAATAATGACAGTAAATATACCATTACCAAAAAAATAGGAAAAAATGACTAGAGTGACTCTCACTCCCTGTTTAGCCATTACAAAAGATATGAGAATATTCACCTATTTCTGTTTGCCAAGGAAAAGCTTCCAGATGGAATTCTCTGGGTGTGAGAATGTTAAGTCTATTCTCAACTCACGTGATACACAGATAATGCTTCCCCTGCTCCGCCTGTACAACATCACAAATCACAACTCCCGTATCTTGGCACTGTTGGTGTGTTGGCCCTCCCTGCTCCCCTGCCTCCACAGGGAGGCTGTTGGCCTCATGAGGCATAAGTGACTTCTACCTGCTTCACCGCCATGCACATCAAAGTGTTAAATGAAGACCACCTAATAAACAGGGAGTGGAAGAAACTCAAATAACCTTAAGTGAATATACACAGAGGAGGGGCTTACACAAGACAGTGAAATACCATTCACGTGTCTCATTCTCAGGTGACAAATGACAAAACACACCCTGTCACTGAGCCCTTCAAACTTTAGTGAGAGTACTTCCTCTCAAGCACACAGCCACCCCTTACAAAAGCAAGACCAACTGTCCTAAGGAGTCAAAGAATAATGCTTACCTCCTCCCTCAGAGTGATGTAAGCCACTCCCAAATTAGTGACCTTTGAACAGAGAAACAAAGATATCATAACCCCCATACAAGGGGGGTTGGGCAAGGAGAGCTATAAAGGACTATCTGATTGAAACTCTGACAAAACACTGTGAACTTTGAGCGCTCATATTTTAAGTGTTTGATAATATCTACTTGGAAATAAAAATTAAGAAAGACATGATTGAGCTAGTTCACAAGCCCTTAAAGTGTGTAAAAATGGATTTCAAATTAAGGCTCAATTTCTGTGTTTTCTTTGGAGAATTCGTTTTATATGGAAAATCCTAAAGGAGACTGATGTCACACTTTGAGTTTAGGCCAAAGTGTTTGCCAAGTGATGTCTTCCTCGTAGTTGTAATCAGTAAACAATTGGCTTTCCCACCGAGTGAGGGTGGGGGCAGGGATCAGCTCAGGAAACCCTGTTCCCAAGCATGTTAATGCAAAGTTTCCTTCGCTGTGATCTGTGTGGTCTGGTCTGTCTATAAGGTAATATTACACCCACATTTCACGACAGCTCTCTGTTCACTGACCAGCTCCCATGTGTGGATGTATGTGTCACCAGTGACCTGAATTATGTACTTGGCTGAATTACAAGTGGAGTCTATGTGAAAGGTTTTATACAAAAGCAATGCCAGTAATTTTTGGCCTTTCTGGATGGCTTCACAGGAAAGCCAAAACAAAAATCACTTTTAGTCAGTGCAATTTTGCAAAATTTTCCCATAAGTGAAACGCCAATTTTGTCTGTACTTTCAAAAATGCTTGCATCTTTTTTTTCCCTTTTCAATTTCAATGGGGGAAAAGGCTGTGAGGAAAAAAAAAGTTTCCTTTTTTTGAAACCATGCATTCTTTTTTAGAATACTGAAACAAACCATGTATACTAACCATATATATTACTGCATTTTTGACCTAGAATTAACCACTAAAGCGGGAAACAAATATTGTATGGCAACTCTGTATAAAAATGTGGCTTTAACCATGGATTTTTTTAAAGTCTTAAATTACTTTTCATAATATCTTGGCCAAGTAGGTTAGCACTGGTATTCTGATATTATAAAGCAGGAGTTCAAATGGTAGTTTCTCAAAAGCCACATGGTGAGGAAGGAGGCACAGGGAGAATTAATTTCTTGTTCCTGACCTGCCCAGGTGTGACAAGATAGAACAGTGGCTCAAGAGGCAGAGGGGTCTTTGGAGGAAAGTCACCAGGGACCCAGTTTTCAAGAATTGTTGCCTTGACCACACCTTGGGCTAAGTCCTTTGCTGTTCAGGTTTTAGTAAAGAACAAAACACTTCCACTTCTCCCTTTGGCTGAAGCAACTTTATAAAAAAAGATTTCCATAATCAATCCTTCTTTACCATGAGAGGCCTATTTTTCAGATTGGCATCAGACAATGTGACTGAAACAATGAGCCGTATTTGACCCTCTTGTTAACTGAGTATAATAGACTACTTTCAAAGGCTTCTCTCAAATACATCAAATCTTCTTTCTAGAGGCTTTGGATACTCCCTTAAAATATATATAAATGAATGAGTGTATTAATTTATCTAATTTTTTAGTTAAACTATCTAGTTAGCTAATTAGAGCTGCTTGCCCTTCATTCATTCATTCACTCAAAAAAAAAACCAACCAAAATCCAATTAATTAAATACCTGCTACATGCCAGGTCTTGTGCTAGATACTAGGTGAAGGAGGTAGATATGGTCTCCACCTACAGAAAACCCCAACTCATTTGTGCATGTGTAAAACAGAGACACCAATGCAGACTTTAAGACTGGCTACTGATGCTTCTAAGGCACTATTAGATTATGATGGGTAGGGAAAAAAGGCACTATTATGGTAAAATAACATGAAATGCTCATGAAAATAGAATATTCAGGAGAAATCAATAAACACATTAAACTGGAGTACTTCACTAGAGAATTCAATATCTTGCAACTATCGCCATTAGGATTTTCAGTTTCTTTGGTCTTAAACCTCAGCTTTTAAGAATACCCCACAAAGCATAACACAGTGGGTGTAATGTTTTAAAAAATAAACAAAGTCTACTTTTTAAAAATCATATTTAGAAAGACAATAGTTTTAAATTTCATGCACACTAAACTATTGTTGTAGAATACATTGTACTCAAATGCAATAATTTCCTTTCAGCTTTCTGACAAGGAGTTATATGTATTACATATTCTCGAGCCTATGTCTTGCAAATGGTGAAATGGATGCCAGATCTCCATTGGACCTTTGTCATGGGTATCCAGTTCTTTGTCAGAACAAAATGGAGACCCACCACATATACATATTTCAGTATTATAATTCTATAGAGAATCACAATGTGATCAGCCTAGTGCTCATATACCCCAGACCTAACACAGCATCTGGGCAGGGATGCAGAGAGATTAACTAACTCATGAGGGTACCAAAAAACCATTTAGGACTGACTGTACATCATGACTTCAACAGATGTCACAAGACCATACCCTTGTAACTGCACAATTCGGTGGTTTCCATACAACACCACTTAATTATAGAGGTCAAATTTCAGATACAGTGATGACACTATTTGATTGCTTTTCCTTCCCAGAAAGCTAAGCTAAATTTTACAAATAATTTTGGGTGTGTATTTGGATGTACAATGATTAGTGAATTTATTGCTCACAAAAGAAGACTACAAATGTTAATGAGCGTCTAAAAAGAAACATAACAAGCACAGTGAGGGATGAACCGAGAACGCGGAGATAGGGGACTCCGGTCTGCAGACCAGATCTGCAGCTAGTGGGTAAATTTGGGAAAACTCCATTTCTCGAATCTTGTGTATAAAACAAGTGGGGCAGGCTACATGATTTGTATGTCTCTTTCAGATCTAAACATCTATGATTATGTAACTGTTATGAAAAAGTACCTTCTACTTCAAGCCTAGGATTCTAAACCACATTATCGAAAGAGGTCAGTGAGAATGACAGCACCTCTACCACCAACTTCAAATCTGAGTCTGTATTTCCATACTTAAAGGATATCTAGATTTAGGTACACCCTACTGCTTCTCGAATGGCACATACTCAAAACTGAACTAAATATCATCTTTGCAAATCCAGGTCAATTTACAACCTTTCTATTCACGTTAATGCCACCCCAACGAATCACTCAATCAGATAACTATATAAAATTACAGAGATCTCTAATCCCGAATTTAAACTAGAAATGACCTAGCAATCTAGACCAACCCTCTGATCTTTGAATTGAGAAAAGCGAGGCCCATCAAGTCTCAGCTAAGAAATTCCAAAATCCTGCTGCTAAATAGTAGTAGAGCCAGACCAGAAGCTAACTCTCCTGATAACATATTCGGTGCTTCTCCCTAGAATCATTAGTAGCTGCTCAAGCCTTGTGCTTGGTGTTGTGGAAGGTCCAGAAGAAATTTAAGACACAATTATAATACAGTTGAAAAGAGAAGACCCTCATAAAATAATTTGTAGACGATTCACGGAGGATGTTCATTCTTTGTTACTGACACCACTGCTGCAACATCATGGAAGGTCAGGCAAAAAGGATATTAAAGACTATAATTATCCAACAGTCAGCAGAGCCCTAGGAGGATGCAGGACATACAGTAAGCACTGGATAAATACATCTAACTGCTTGTAGCTACTAGCTTAACAGCTCTATAAAACAGGAACGCAAAGACTGAATGTGGAAAGGCAATCTCAAACTTCTGTTCCATCTGACTATATAAAATATAAAAAGGAAGAAAAGTCATTAAACCATATCAAAATGGAAATTTTTGCCTCATAAACGGAAATCAAGGGGGAACATTAGAATTAAACTATATCCTGAATCTACAACTTGCAGGTAAACTTTCCTGGCAAGTGTGCTATTTCCTCAAGAGAAGAAGACACCAAACAGCTTTGGCAAGCCCTGAGGACGGAGATGCCCGGCACAAATGATGAGTAAATGAGGAGTAACTGTCACTGCACAGAAATGCCTTTCCTTGGAAGGGGTAGGGTATTGGAGTTAAAAGCATAAGACTCCAGAGTTAGAACAACAAGAGTTTGAACCATGGTCCCATCCTCTCATCTGGTCCACTAGCTATTTGACCTTGAACAAAGTACTTAATCTCTGTAAGCCTCAGTTTCACCATTTGTTAAAAAAATGATATGCATCTCATAGGTTCTTTCAATTACCAAATTATATAATGCATAGAAAGTGCTAAGTATGGTGTCTGACACACAGGAAGCACTCAGTAAGTGTTAGCATCTTTCTTCAAATTTGCCTTTCTTCAAAGTAGTTTATTTACATATTTGGTGTTACACCACTGGTATTTTTTGGATTGCCAAGAAGGCATTTGATTAGATGCTATGCTGGGTGCTAAGGATGTGACGATGAATAAGAGCTTTCAAGGGCATATCATGGGGGAGACCGACACAAAAACAAATGCAATGTCACGATAGAGGTATGATGATGATAGAGAATACAAAGGAGGCACAAATGAGGGATCATTTTCTAGGCCTGGCTGTATCTAATTTCCTTCAGAGTAGGGCTATTACTGAATGTCCTAATGATCGAACACTGTAAAACTTAGCTGGGCACTATAGTGCGCAATGAACTTTTTTTCTTTTAAACCATGGAGACCTATTTCCTCCTTTTGGAAATCATCTTACTTAGATAAACACACAGCCTAACACATATGCAAAATTAAGACTCACCCAATGTGATGGTTTTTCAGTACACAAAAAGACTCCACTGCTCCTCTGGCCTGCCACTATCCAAGATTCCCACACTAATCACATCTCCTTATCTAAAGCGATGTGAAAATCAAATATTCCCACTGTAAGGTAAGTGGGCTTACTTCTGATTTGTTTTGTTCACAGTTCCTTCTGCAGGACCAAGAGCATGGAGAGGTACAATAAATATTTGTTGAATAAGTGACTGAATTGTAGGAAAAGTTGTTACATTTTAATCTATTATTTTCCATTATTATCTAATCATAAATTAGCTTCTGGATGAGTTCTCTTCACTTAGTCCAGCTTTGGAGAATAGTACATAATACAAGTCAGTTTCCACAGCGGAAGCAGAATAAGCTTGAGAGTTTTGGGATGGTCCCAGAGAGAGCAGAGATGAAAGAGGGTGGGTCCTTTTTCAAGGCACTGGAGGAAACAATGATCCTAAAAGGAGATTTTAAAGTTAAAAAACATCAGAAACATTAACGACAAAAAAGCTTAAAACAACTCTCTCAAGTCATATTTTGCACAGTTTTTATATCCTATTTTTTTTTTTTACTAACAAAACATCATGAACATTTTCATAAATCACCAACTACTCCTCTACACCATAATTTTTAAGTATGCCAGTACTACTGTATCATACAGAGGTAATTTATTTAACAAATTCCCTATGGTGGGCATTTAGATTCCTTTTACTTTTTCACTTTTAAAGAGAACACTATGATGAATAGACTCATATTCCAACTAACTTTTACAACTTTCTGATTGTTGCCTTAGAATAAATTCTTAGATGTGGAATTGGTGGGTCAAAATTTACGTACCTCTTAAGGATTTTGAAAACTGTAACTAAATTGCACTCTATAAATAAATCTACTTTGAAACCAGCAATGAAGCAGAGTACCCACTCCTTCTTTTATAACTTTGCCTAAGACTAATCCTGAATCTGACCTCATTTTTAACATGATACAATGTTAAAAAGTATGTAAAATGAACATTAGTAACATGAACCAGACTTTCCCACTGACTTGAGCTTTGATTTTAGAGATGTGTTACTTCTGAAGAAAAGAATTCTAACATGTCATCAAAAACGTACTTAAACATAACATTTTCTTGCAAGAGTATTTTGCCATTGTCAATATAATTTCAGTATATTTCCTTTTCCCCATCAAATTCGGGTTTTGATGGCCTAGCATCACTGGTCTTCCAAAACATTGCTTCTGTTGCTCCTTCTTAAAAGGTCTGAAACCATCTCCCTGTGTACAATTCCACGCTAAATCTTAGAGTCCAAATCCAGGATCCTGGCTCACCTTTTGCACCACACAACAGATTCAGCAGTAGTTCACAGCGTGTATGGTACTGGCCTTACAGGTCCTGACAAGTTCACTTTGTCAAACTCCCCCTCTAATAATTCAGTTGGTTTGGAGTGTGTGAGAATTCCACATCAGTTTCTCCTATTTAACTCAATTTCTACTCACCAACTCTCACTTCCTCACAGTTCTTCCCTATTTATCATACACATACATTTATGTGCATTTTCTCATTTATTTCCACAAATTTTCCAATCATGGCATGTAATATCTGAGATGTCTGGTGCACAGGTAATTTATATCTTCAGAAGATGTTTCAGAAGAAACACATTAGCAGGATTTATAAGACTGAGTACGTGTTTTCTTAAAAATAAGTAATTTCTAACTCACAGATTTGTCACTCTATATTATGTATTTTTTGTTCTGAGTAAACATGACATTCAAGGCATTTCGTGCCATAACAAACATTGGAATATATATAAATAAAGGAAAAATGTGGAAAAAAGAGAATCACATGTGGCTGTCACAACACTGTTTAATAAACATTTCTTTCAAAGATATTAGAGAGATCTCAAAATCGAGTATTTACCAGTAGTGCCAACACTGAGGACCAAATATGAGTGGCAACTAACAAGAAAGAACATTTCCCTGTGGGGCACATCTGTCATTCACTTTACGTCAAATTACTTATGTTAAACAGATTTGTTGATTAATCAAAACTTTAGCTAATAATCTATTCAAGAACACTCCAGCTGTTCTATAACCATACTTTCAAACATGATAGCATTAAGCCATTAGGACAGCATTTAGATTAAATGAATGGTTTTTTTGCGTTTATTTGTGGAGACACAGATGGAGAGCTCCCGTGGCTTCTTCACACAGAAGAATTCAGTGGCTTATTCTCACCATTCCTTTGAGGGCTAAGGTTTTTATTAATAAACAAAGTAAGAGGCACAGAAAAACAAAAATGCTGGAAAGGAAAAAAAAAAAATCACTCTAATTTTCATCTGTGTTGAATTCTAAGTGAGGCATGCCTCAACAATAACAAAGCAGAGCAAACCAGCTAAAACTTCATCCCCAAAAACCTCTGGATGGCAGGAACTGAATTCTCTTCTGGACTGGAAGAGTTTAATTTTGAAATATGCCTCCCTGTCTCCTCTGAACAGGCCTGTATTTTTTCAGATTGATTTTATTTTCTTTGTTAGAGAAACAGGTGGGGCAGTCACTTTGTTCCCACTTCCAGTTCTAGAAGGAAATCTCAAGAATCCAAGGAGATGTGTGGTTTCATAGCAAACTTTTCTTGCACCATGGCTGAGCCTCATAACCCACCAAATCATGCAAAGGACCCAAAGAAAAGAAAAGTTGGTTAGTTTCTTTGGACTTCAGATACACCACACACGGATGGGGGTTGGAGGAGAGGAAAAAAAGTACAAACATTGACATTTCATTCCAAAATGTTTCAGAAACAGTATTCAAATTCTGCTTTCATTAAATGATGATAGTCGATTCAAACTTTCTCACAGATGCTGTATTCATTAATAATTATTTTCATTTAAAATATATCCAAAACATAAAAGGGTATGGGAGGGTATCAACCTCAAAGGCCTTCAGGGGCCAGCAGGGTGAGGTAAACGATAGGAGCAGGCTACACGTACAATAGGGAATGGTGGAGACCTTGAAAACCTGCAAAGGCAAGCCCACCTGGTCAGCTTTCTGAATAACTATGTCAGTATCACCAATAAATAAGAAATAGGCCCTAAGACACAGCTGATCCGGGGGTGAAGAAGCCACACTTTAGGAGTCCAGCTTTGCAGAACAAGAAATGTATGGTGAGGAAAGAGGACAAATGTTCTTTGGAGCCTTATAAGAGAACACGTATACTGACTCAGAAGGATAAGCACTGGACACCAACACTAGGAAGTGCAGGTGAGGTGGACAAGCTTGTTATTTTTTATTATTTTTTTTTGGTAAGGAAGATCAGCCCTGAGCTAACATCCATGCTAATCCTCCTCTTTTTCCTGAGGAAGACCGGCTATGAGCTAACATCTATTGCCAATCCTCCTCCTTTTTTTTCCCCCCAAAGCCCCAGTAGATAGTTGTACGTCATAGCTGCACATCCTTCTAGTTGCTGTATGTGGGACTCGGCCTCAGCATGGCTGGACACGCGGTGCGTCAGGGCGCGCCCGGGATCCGAACCCGGGCCGCCAGTAGCAGAGCGCGCACACTTAACCGCTAAGCCATGGGGCCGGCCCGACAAGCTTGTTAATCTGGCTTCTTGTCTGTCTTCTCTTCCCCACTCATGTGTAAGCTCCACAAGAGTCGAGACATCTTGTTTTGTTTATCTGTTTCCCCAGCCCCTTGCAGAGAGTGCCCAATAGATATTTATAGAATAAATAAATGTATTAGTCTCTCCAAACATAGTCACTAACAGGAGCACTATAATTGGTGGCAGCAGCTTAGGGGCTTCAAAGGAGCTGTTGGTTTTAGTGGACACCTCTCCCCAAAGATCCCCTGCTTTCTGATGGTAAGAACAGAAATGCGTTATTCTTCGTTTGTGCTTCTAAATGCTTTTATACTGACCCACAGACATGAACTCCCACCTTTTTCTACACTGTTGAATGAATGCAGAAACAATAAATTTCTTCAAATTCTATATATATATACACAAAACAAAATGACAACACAGGGGTGCAACCAGCAAAATCAATATTGTGAGAATTCTGTATAACAGACAACCTAGTTTCATTAACAAACAATGTACAGGGGAGAAACATAGAGGGGGAAATTTATAAGTTAAAAGAAATTTAGACTTTTCCATAAAGTGTAATCCATGATCTTATCTGAATTTTGACTTGAAGACACTATAAAAGTGAGAGAGAGACAAAGAGAGGGAGAGAGAGAATGAATATCAGGGAAATTCGAATACTGTCTGGGATATTTCATGATATGAAGGAATTATTCCTAATGTGTAGGTGAGTTAATGGTATTGTGTATTTAAAAAGAATGCTTACCTTTGAGACATATATTCTGAAAATATTTAAAAATGAAATGATGGGATGTTTGGGATTTGATTCAAAATAATCTGGAGTGAGGAGCATAGTAGGGGGGGGAGGAGAAATCACTTTCTCTTTACCCTCTGAGTTCTTGGCTGAGACGCCCCGTAATAAGAGACAGGTTAACAGGAGACAAGAGAAAAACAGAAGTTTATTCACGTGTATACCTCACGTGTGGGAGATATCAGGGAAAATGAGTAACTCTACGAGATGACCTAAGCCACCACCTTAAAAACCATCTTCAGCTAAGGACAAAGGAAAGAAAGGTGTGTGTGTATGATGGGGAGACAGCCAGTTTTGAGAATTTACCAGGAAAACCAGGGTAAGGTTTGTTATGCACATTCCAGTTGGTGACTTCTCCACTGCTAAGATTCTCTTGTGATTTAGTCATCCTTCTCTTCCTGGTCTGAGAGGGAGACACCCTTACAAATACAGATTTCCTTCAAAAATGTAAATTTCCCCTAGAAAAGGGTAACTCTACTCTTGTTTTCAGCACTTCCCATGCATCTGCTGTTTCTCAAAATAATCCTTATGCCAAAGAGGCATATTTTGGCGTAGCATATTCTGCTACCCTTTAGTAAAGTGGTACAGAAGAAACAAGACTGGCCAAGAGTTGATAATTATTGAAGCTGCATGAGGGACACATGGGGGTTCATTATACTATTATCTCTACTTTTATATAAGTGTTTAAAATAACCAAAAAACAAATAAGTGGACAAATAATAATACATGAAAATAGTTAGAAAATCTAAATGAACAGAAAAGTATAAAATGAAAATTAAAGCCTTCCTCTCACTTCACCTCACCTCCTGCTCCCCCAAAGTAACCTTTACTTAATGGTTTCTTATGTATTTTTCTAAAAAATAATTGCAAGCGTATATCAGCAATTCCTGAAAGAGATCATACTATACTCTTCCTACCTTTTTTTAAAAGTGGTTGCATATTATTTCCTTTTATAGATACAATTCATTTAGCTAGGCCCCACATATGGAGTTTATTTATTTATTTATTTTTTTAAAGATTTTTTATTTATTTTTTGCCCCCAAAGCCCCTGTAGATAGTTGTATGTCACAGCTGCACAGCCTTCTAGTTGCTGTATGTGGGACTCGGCCTCAGGATGGACAGAGAAGTGGTGCCTCGATGCGCACCCGGGATCCGAACCCGGGCCGCCAGCATCGCAGCGCGCGCACTTAACCACCAAGCCACAGGGCCGGCCCCACATATGGAGTTTAGATTACATTCTTCTTCTTTTTTTTTTTTTGCTATTAAACATTGTTTGGTGAATTGACTTTCAATGACTTCAGATGCCTCTTAATTCCAACTTTCAGAAACAGTTTAATCATTGGTAACTTTGCGGTTTTTGTTTTTTGAATAATAAGGAACTAAAACACACTAGAAAAGAAGCCTTTACGTAGGACCCTGAAGACATCATAGAAGAGTAGTGGGGGTGGAGGTGGGGGGCAGCAGTGGAATGACACTTCCAGAGTCAGGTCCACAGACCTCACCCATGTACTAGTTAGCACCTTCCCCAGAGGTCTTCAGATCTCCTAGCAAGACAGGGCTGTAAAAGCAACAGAAGCAGGGATTTGATCCAAGAGCAGCAGCTCCTGCAGTTCACATGAAAATTGTACTTATCTGCAGTGGTTGCCTGATGAAGGACACAAACTGACCCCAGAAGAATCAAAGGTAGCAGAATTCTAAAAGCAAGCCCACATACACTTCTTTTTTTTTTTGCTGAGGAAGACCGGCCCTGAGCTAACATCTGTCACCAATCCTCCTCCTTTTTTTTTTTTTTTTTCCCTTTTCTCCCCAAAGCCCCAGTAGATAGTTGTACATCATAGTTGCACATCCCTCTAGTTGCTGTATGCGGGATGCCACCTCAGCATGGCCGGACAAGCAGTGCGTCAGTGCGTGCCCGGGATCCGAACCCGGGCTGCCAGTAGTGGAGCACGTGCACTTAACCACTAATCCATGGGGCCAGCCCCCACATACACTTTCTTTATGCTCCTCCCAATACAAGGGATGCTGCTTGCTTGGACAGGGCACTGCCACTGAAGTGAACGAGACATGATTCACGAACTCCAAATCGCCCTCAGATATTTTTCTGAAGAATCAGAAATAAGGTAAAATAGAGGTCAAACTATTATAAACCTATGAGTCATTGCCATCTATGGCTACTTTCTTCTTTCAGAGAAAATAATCAAGATGATAATTTTTTCTTTTCTGAACTACTCTAAGTTTTATAATTAGACTATAAATCTCAACATATAATAGTTTTAACATATGCTAACACAGCTTATGGGAAATAAAGTTTCTCTTCAAAATACAAAATTAAGATAGACAATATATACATATAAAGAAGCACATAAAACCTCATAAAAACTTAGATCTAGATAGTTAATGTACAATCCTATAAAATGGAATAAAACCACTACTTTGCCTTTTAGAAAAGATGAAGAATTTCAGAACATTTTTCCTTTGCAAGTTAAACTAATACAATGATAATAGTGATAATAATTAGATCCTAAGATATCCACTAAAAAAATACTAGAACTAATAAATGAACTCAGCAAGGTAGCCAGATACAAGATCAGTATACAAAAATTAATTTTATTTCTATACAGTAGTAATGAGCAAACCAAAAATGAAATTAAGAAAGCGATCCCATTTATGATAGCATCAAAAAGAAATAAAACATTAAGGAATAAATTAAACAAAAGAAGTATAAGACTTATACTCTGAAAACTACAAAACAATGTTAACATAAATTAAAGAAGACCTAAATAAATGACAACTCATCTCATGTTCATGGATCAGAAAACTTTATGTTGTTAAGATGGTAATACTCCCCAAACTGATCTAGAGATTCAACACAATCCCTATCAAAATCCCAGATGAGGGGGCCGGCCCCGTGGCTTAGCGGTTAAGTGCGCGCGCTCCGCTGCTGGCGGCCCGGGTTCGGATCCCGGGCGTGCACCGATGCACCGCTTCTCCGGCCATGCTGAGGCAGTGTCCCACATACAGCAACTAGAAGGATGTGCAACTATGACATACAACTATCTACTGGGGCTTTGGGGGGAAAAAAAAAATCCCAGATGAATTCTTTGCAGAAATTGATACGCTGATCTTAATTCATATGGAAATTCAAGGGACCCAGAATAGCCAAAACAGTCTTGAAAAAGAAGAATAAAGTTGGATGACTGATACTTCCCATTTTCTTACTTACTACAAAGCTTACTTACTACAAAGTAAACTTACTACAAAGCTACAGTAATCAAGACAATATGGGAGTGGCAAAAGGATATGCAAATAGATCAGTGGAATAGAATTAAAAGTCCAGAAACAAACTATTATGTTGATGATGGTCAACTGATTTTCAACAAGTGTGCCAACTCAATTCAACAGGGGAAAGAACAGTCTTTTCAACAAACAGTGCTGGGGCAACTGGATATTCACAAGCAAAAGGATGAAGTTGGATCCCTACACCTTACATACCACATCCAAAATTTAACTTAAAATGGATCAAAGACCTAAATATAAGACCTAATATTATAAAACTCTCAGAAGAAAACATAGGCATAAATCTTTATGACCTTGATTAGGCAATGGTTTCTTGGATATGACACCAAAAGCACAAGCAACAAAAATAAGTAAATAAACGGGACAAACATCATCAAAATTAAGAACGTTTGTGCTTCAAAGGACACCATCAAGAAATAGAAAATTCAGCCCACAGAATGGCTGAAAATATTTGCAAATCTTGTATCTGATAAGGGGCTTGTATCCAGAATAAATAAAGGTCTCGTACAACTTCACAATAAAAAAGACAAAAAATTCAATTAAAAAATTGGCAAAAGATCTATATAGATAGTTCTCCAAAGAAGATATATAAATGGGCAATAAGTACATGAAAAGATGCTCAATATTATTAGCCATCAGGAAAGTGCAAATCAAAACTACAATGAGATATTACTTTGCACCTACTAGTATGACTATAATAAAAAAGACAGATCATAACAAGTGTTGGTGAGCATGTGGGGAAATTCGATCCCTCATACACTGCTGAGTAGGAATGTAAAATGATGCAGCTGCTCTGCAAAATTGTCTAGCAGTTCCTCAACGAGTTAAGCATAAAGTTACCATATGACCCAGCAATTCCACTCCTAGGTATGTATTCAGGAGAAATGAGAACATATGTCCACACAAAAACTTATACATGAATGTTCATAGCAGCATTATTCATAAAATGGCCCAAAGTGGAAACAATCCAAATGTCCATCAATTGATGAATAAACAAAATTTTGGTACATTCATGCAGTGGACTACTATTTGGCAATAACAAGAAACTCTGTGTCCCTTAAGCAGTCACTCTCCATTTCCCCTTCCCTCAGACCCTGGAAACCATTCATCTATCTCTATGAATATAGAGATTTGCCTATTCTGGATATTTCATATAAATGGAATCATATAATATATAGCCTTTTGTGTCTAGCTTCTTTCACTTAGCATAATGTTTTCAAGGTTCATCCATGTTGTAGCATGTATAAGCACTTCATTCCTTTTTGGCTGAACAAAACTGAAAAAGTCTGTATGGACATAACTTTACTGATTCAAGTGATCAATAAGACAGATATAAAACTATTAATGATAATGAATATTTCTCATGAGATATAGGTTGCTGTTTTCTTAAAACTTTATAAGGAAGGCCTTTTAATGCCAGATCATATTTAGGAACCAAAGGATAGGGACTTGGAAACAGACTACTGGGGATACCCCAAAGGGAAATGATCAAAGGCCAATGATTATTTGCTGGGAGAAAAAGGAGAAAGAGCATTTTTGTTCTACATGATAAAAAGGGAAAATGGGGATACCTATCATCCATTCATTCACTCATTTGACATTTATTTAACCTAACAGTATGCATGGAACTAGGAACTAAGAAAAAAAATAAAGAATAAGACATGGATCCTGTCTTTGAGGTCCCAGTAGAAAACATGAAAAGTATGAAGTAATTAATTGTGGGCTGCAAAAGATGCATGTACAGAGACTCAGAAATCCCGTTTGAGGGATGGATTAATTCTGCATGGAGGGAATGGGAAGTCATTCCAACAGGGAGCAATTAGCTTGAAGGCTGTGTAGATTCTTATCAGGCAGAGAAGAGCGGAAAGGATACTCTAGGCAGAAAACTGCATCTATAGATAGAAAAGAATGAAAAAGACGAATTTGTGGAATTCAGTCTCTGTTGAGGATGAGGTTAGGGCAGGGTGTGGAGACTCTGTGTGCCATTACCCCAGGTTTTCCCTTTATCCTGAGCCCAAGAGAAATTCATCATGCAGAAAAATGTCAACCTGCCATTGGTAATTTCTCAGAGAACCCACAGCATACACAAAGCATTATGTTAGGTGTGTCCAGAGTCAAATTCGGAAAGAACATAACAATAATAATAATATTAACAACAACAACAACAAAAATACTATTATAAGCTAAACATCAAAGAGGGCAAGGCTCTTTAGAAATAGATCCTATGTTACTCATTACTGTACAACTTCCTGATAAAGACTCACTTTATAGCAAAATGGGATTGGAGAACTACATGTCCATTTGGCTAAAGTAAATGGAAAATAAATCTCATTCCATCCTACCCAGAAAGGGAGGTGTTTGTGTGTAATATGCTACCTAATCCCTTTTGCTTGGCCTAAAATTGGCTGGTTACAGCAACATGTGAAAAAATGGCAACGAGATATAACTAACTAGAAAAGAAAAAGGAACAGGAGTGTCTATTTATTTTGACTGTATCCTGAGCTCTGCCAAGAAGACATTCCAATCTCCATCCCTTCATCCTTGAGAAGAGCTACTCAGCTAACCTTACTTAGAGAGTATCACTGTTCTTAGAGAGTATCATTGTCTTTGGCCATATTTTGAGTTTGCCCTAAATTTGTTGAGCGAACTTGATAAAAAATAACTTGAGTTCTGTGCTGATGTTTCGATGTGCAAAATGCGCAGAAACATTCTTCCTATCTACCTTCCTTGCATGAGGGCTAATTGCGAAGAATATAGGTAACTACTTGGGCAAAGAATTTGAGATCTGTGGATCAAAAGTGAAATATAAAACCAGTAAAATGCTTACTTACATATGGGAATAATATCTAAAATTAAGAGCATTACTTTTCTCAATCAAGGGCTAACTACTAATATTTCCCAGATTACCTTTAAAAATTATCTCCTTTAAGAGTGGCAAGGGGGTACTGGATATAGTATTGTGTCTGTGCCACCTCACCCAGCACCTAACAGCTGTGAAGACACGTGTTTGTTTATTTTGAAAGCTCTTAGTGATAGGAAGATTTATTAGAGAAATGCAACACTTCACCTCTAAAAGCTCGCAGAATTCTGTTTTTGTTGCATTAGTCTTGCCAGGAGAATTCTGAATGTGTTTGCATTCTATCAGTCGACAGTCTGAGTCAGCCTGTCCCAAACCGGTTTTCTAACCAGAAAACTGAGAAGTTTGATGACACATTTAGGTAAACACGCTCACTGGATGAAGTTATTTAAAATTTTATAGCCTTTTAATCTTCTCTAAGCCTCTAAAATCCATACAGGTTTTTAGACAAGATTTAAGTTCATATGAGTCAAAGAGTAGAAATTACATACAAACCAACTCTATGAAGAATTCCATGGGTGCTGGATAACTAAAAATGTCCAATACTTTAAAGAGCAAGGAGGTTAACCTGAGTCCAAATTGAAGCCCTTAATTGTTAACTAATCAACCTTATTTCTAATTAAAATTTCAGCTCTAAATATGCTTCTTGCCCCAAGAAGTGAAATTTCTCATCCATTCTGGTCAGATGACGACAGCTCTTTGTTGACAATGAAAAATGAACTCTGACTTGTGAAGGTTTCACTAAAGTGAAAGAATTGTAGACCATGACTCTCGTCACCTACTCTCCAGGCAATCTGAGAATTCAATAGGCAGCTAAATGCAAACAGAATAAAAATGTGGCAAAATATAAGTCAAAGTTTTTTAAATTAACTAGAATTGATAGTAACTGTAAGTTATTATAAGAGTTAACTAAATTTGCCATGTGATGGACCTTTTAATCCATGTAGATGAAAGGCATGTAACACACAGATCCAAAGATTATATATTCCTCTTTTCACACCCTGTTCTTAGCTATAGTATTACTTCCTTATGAAAAGAAGACTTTTCAGATGAATCCACCCATTCTCCTGCTCTGGAGAGTTTCTGCTTTACTTAAAAAAAAAATATTCTTGCCCCTGCCATGAAAGAGTGTTTCTGCTCCAAAATTTAACTTTTCATTATTCACTATTACCCTTGGGAGTAAATTCATAATGAATAACTAAGGTATAAGGGAGTGGCTCTAAAACCTTTCCATACTGTGACTCTCCCCACTCCCAATCCCTCCCTTCCGCCCCAAGGGTTCCACATCTCTCCTCCATGGATATATGAAACACACACACACTCCAAAACTCACAGTTTATTTTCTAGGTAGCAGCACCAAATCCTAGTTCAGAGTACATCTGCTCCATTCTCTGTCTGACGTTGGACCAGATAGAGAATTTCTATAAGGAGAGACCAGAACTTGAAATAGGTGGCTCTCTGCATTTGTTTTACCCACAGCCTCAACTTCCAGCCCCTAAATTATGACATGTGAAATATCTACTTGTTTGAGAAATGCTGCAAGAGAACATTCAGTTCTTAAATTTTCCAAGTAAGCATTTCTTTGTAATGTTTCCTTACACGCACACACACAGTAACAGTCCCTTAATAATTAAAAAAAAAAAAGTATAGAGTGGCTAATTGGTAGATTATTCATGAAGAATTGGAGTCAGGGTAATCTCACATAGAACTTTATTTATTTTATTTATTTTTTAAACAGTTTTATTTATTTATTTATTTTTTGTGAGGAAGATCAGCCCTGAGCTAACATCCATGCTAATCCTCCTCTTTTTGCTGAGGAAGACTGGCTCTGAGCTAACATCTATTGCCAATCCTCCTCCTTTTTTTTTTTCCTCAAAGCCCCAGTAGATAGTTGTATGTCATAGTTGCACATCCTTCTAGTTGCTGTATGTGGGACGCAGCCTCAGCATGGCCTGACAAGCTTTTGTCATGCTTTTTAAATTTTTTTTTTATATTTATTTATTTTCCCCCCAAAGTCCCAGTAGATAGTTGTATGTCATAGTTGCACATCCTTCTAGCTGCTGTATGTGGGACGCGGCCTCAACATGGCAGGAGAAGCAGTGAGTTGGTGCGTGCCCGGGATCCGAACCTGAGCCGCCAGTAGCGGAGTGCGCACACTTAACCGCTAAGCCACGGGGCCAGCCCCTCACATAGAACTTTAAATGCCTGAAACTAAAAACCCCATTAAGAGAAAGACCACACATACCCACAGCCACACCACACACATAACATGAGTGTTTTTTTGTAGAGACAATAGATTCTATTTTGTATATTCTGTCTATACAAAAACAATACAAAGAAAGATCCCTTATAAAGAACTTGATAATTAATGATAATATTACCAACAATATTTACATTTTCCTGAATGTTTACTGTCCAACACTGTGCTAAGCATCTGAGACGAATTATCTCATCTAATTCTCACAACAATCTTTTAAAGTAGGTACTGTTATTGTCCACATAATATTTAGATAATCACATTGAAGCTTAAAGACACTACGTAACTTTCCCAAAGTTATACTGCTAATAATTGTAGAGAAGAATTAGGACTCAGGTCTATCTCACTCCCGAATCTGAGCTCTTAACCCTTCTCTGCCAGTGGTTACCAAAATTAGGTAAGTGATCATCACAGTTGCCAGGGGAGCTACTCAAAATATGCAGATTTCTGGGCCCATCCCCAAATATACTGAATCAGAATCTCCAGCTGAGGCATTTGGAGGTAGGAACACAATGGCATCTCGAATACGGTTCAAATGTTCTTTGAGGATGCCAAGAGAACACCAGTGAAGCCAGTTGTCACACAGTTGTCTAAGTCAAATCATCTGCTTAAAACAGAAAATAGTATCTCTTTTTCCATGTGTATCTCTTCTCACTATATGGTAGTCAGAAAGGTCTTGTTTGTTGAAAGGTCAAATGAGGTCATGGTCACACTATGTCAGCAATAAGTACCAAAATATCCAGCTGCATGGGCTGTTTTATGGAAGACGAAAGTAATACAGCACAGCAAATCTGCTGATTCAGAACTGCTGAGTCAGAACCTCACCTTAGAGAAGGCACAGAACCAACGTGGAGAGAGAGCTTAAATGTCCAGCTAGGCTACACTTACTGCATGACCAGATCAAAATTTCTTCATATTAAATGAACAGTTTTAGCTCCTGAAAAATTCAATTATCATCTAGTTTATTTATTCATTTATTTCAAAACACTTAACTGAGTACCTACCACGTGCAAGGCACTAGCCCAAACAAATGATCCCTGTCCTCAGGAGCAGAAAAGCATTCAGGTGGTGAAAAAAGGTGAGCACTAATTAGGGGAAAGGCTTCATGGAAAAAGTAGCATTTGAGCTGCCTTTATTATTTAAGTAATTTTAAATATTATTTAAGTGAACTTAAATGAGCTCTGCTCCATCAGATCATTCAGAGCGTTGTCTTCATCTACATAAGCCAAGCTGAAACCCTACTATGTCTACATTACAGTGCATGGAGAAGTGGAGATGGCGGGGGAGAAGGGTGAAACATACTAAAGGTACTTGCTTTCAAGTTGGAGATGACTATCTCTTCTATTCACATTCCACTGACCCAATCCAAACTCACACAGCCACTTCTCAAAACAGGGAAAGCTAGAAATGTCTGGCTGCACAGCCATATGCCCAGGAGGAAAGAGCCAATTGACATTTTAAAGACAACTTACAGTCTGCCACAATCTTATTGCAAACCACTTAACTTCTGTGCCTCAGTTTATCTTCCTGATCTTGAATAAGGTAAAGATTTCTTGAAAAGGAGACAAAAAGCACTAATCATAAAAGATTAATAACTTGGACTTTATTAAAATTAATAAATTCTGTTAATCAAAATATAACAATAATTGGATGAAAAGGCAAGCCCCAGATTGGGAGAAGATATCTGCACATGTATAACCAACAAAAGACTAGTATCCAGAATATATAAAGAACTACAAATCAATAAAAAAAAGACTGACAACCCAATATAAAAAAGTCAAACACTTAAGAGACACTTCATGAAAGAGGATATCCAAATAAGCATGTGAAAAGGGAGTTTAATATTATTAATCATCAGGGAAATGCAAATTAAAACTATCATGGGATACCACTACAGCCCTAAGATACCAGAAAGACTAAAATTAAAAGGGCAACATGAAATGCTGAGGAGGAAGTGGAGCGACTGTAACGAATGGAGCCAAGTCCCAGAGAAGACAAGTGGGCGTGGGAGGCAAGGAGGAGGCAGTGACTACAGACAGTGACAGGGAGTCAAAATAAGCCCGAATTTCAGGTTGACTGAGAAGCAATGAGCAGCCATAAAGGAAAGGAAAAAAATGCAAAAGGAAAAGTAAGAAAACCTTTTTCCCAGGTCTGGATAGGAAGATGTCAAACCACACAAATTCATGAGGTCTTTGACCTCATTTTAATGGAATATCCTATTTTAAAGGAGCATGTTAAATATATTTTTAAAAGGCCCTATTTTAATTTAGTCATTGAAAAATATCAGTGACAAAAAAGCTGAATAAATTTTTACCAGGCAGGTTCTACTACTTAAAGTGGTTATAAATACTTGATTGGAAAGCAATGTTTTTCTCTCCCTACTAAAAGATCTATTCCAAGATTAGCAACAATAACACTAGCAAATGATGGAAATAACAAAATAAGCACACTCTAATGGTAAAACAATCTGGTCTATGGTCTTTACAGACCTTTGTTTATAGTGAGAATAAAAAACACACACTTATCATTAAGAGCAAAATAACAAAAACATTCATCACACTCACTTCTGCCAGAAGTGTAAAGTGCTTGTCTGAACACAGGGCAGCTCAAGCCAGGTAAGAGGATTAAGTCCCACTCAGATTCCGAAGGAGGAACAGATGCTTGGAAAACCAGATTCATATCTCAACAGTCCCTTTTCCTGGCCAAAGATCTTGCTTAACTCAATTAGCTTGGGCTTGTTTCTATTACTTGAAGCCATCCTTTTCTATTACCAAATGAAGAGTTTTTCATTTAGGACAATTAGTACAAGTAAATGAAGCAGCAGGGGACAACAGCTTTATCATTATCTTTCAGCCTGGGAAAAAAGAAAGGAGCATTACATAGTTTTCTGTGTGAAACATTTTAGCAAAAACAGAAACAAATACTTTTTGGGTCAGGTCACTGATCCAAGCAGCCCAGGGTCCTCATCTCTGATGATGGCTGCCAAGGAAGCCACGTACGGGCCTTGTGAAGACTCAACCTTACAAGATGAATTACTCTTAATAGCCAATTTTGGATTTCATCCATAAATCTATCAAATTCTTCTAAACCTACTTCTTTTTTAGCCTACCCAACCAATATGGCAAATGCTTTAAAACAAGTACACACAGACACACACACATAGTGCTTACTATTATGCCAGCCACTGTTTCAATTGCTTTTCACTTAACCTTTAATCCTAACAACCCTATGAAATGGGTATTATTACTAGCAGCATTTTACAGATAAGGACACTGAGGCCTGAGAAGATAAACACAGTGCCTAAGGACACAGAGCTAGAAACGGGAAGAGAGGTGAACTGAACCTAGCAGTTTGACCCTGTGTCTATATTCTTAACAGTGAGCTGATCTGCCTCCAGTGCACTGCCCTCTGAAAAAAGGTACTTTCTTCAAGTCTCCAGTTCTAACAGTTCTACATTTGGGTGAACAAGAGTGTGGTTGCTCTGCCACATTGCTTATGATATTATAGATTTTAATCATATCCTTTTCCCACTGTAATCTTTGAAATTTACAACCTAAATTTTAGACCATCTTCACATGGAAGTCTCTGCATTACCACTGTTTGCACTTATGTGAAACCTCCGACTCTGGTTAAACCTTTTTCAGGACAGGTAACTAGAATGGCAGAAAACATAACATGTGGATAGGCTACATTTTTAATCAAAAATAAGATCATGCTATTGATTTAGTGTGAATCCCTTCCTAACAACCATTTTGTTGATTTGTTAACCCTTCTGGCTGTCCAGCGTCTACTAGTGACAACTGACTATAATCCAAGATTTCTTCCCTGGATCAAAACTGTAGTTTTCAGATGCAGCTTGAATTACCACTCTTCACATCATATTCCATCTTAGAATTGGCTGATAGCTAGATACCTTTTGCATCAGGATAACTTCCTTAGAAATGATAGTCTATCACAATGTTATAGAATCACCTGGAAGGTATTTAATTTTCACTACCTTTTCCATGTCCTCTCATGGAACTGCATTTAAAGAAACTTATTCTTATTGCCTAAGAAATGAGTATGAGTAGAACATCTGTTCAATTCAACAAATATCTATTGAGCACCCACCTACTCTTTCCTAGGTACTGGGTGTGACAGAAACCGTCATGAGTGACCCCATATTTTTGGTTGTCAGGAGATCATGCCCCCAAAAGCCTACTCGAAAAATGACACATGATATTAAGAATGTCTTGGTTACTAATATTAAGAGTCAATTATACTGATAAAAGTATGTCTTAAAAATGTCTGACACTGTAAATATCCTCATTACATAGGAGGTCAGTGAAAGCAAGCCAATCATTTAAATATTTTACTCCTAAAAAATAAAATAGAACTAGCTTAACATTGATCTTAAAACACCTCATATAGTACTGGCAGATGGACCATAGGAAATTAATGAAAAAGCCACTCTTTACGTTTTGTTTTGTTTATTGGTATCATTATTATCAGCAACACATAATATTTTGTGTACCTACTACATGCAAAACATTTTGCTGAGCTCTACTGGGGATCAAGCTATGCAGTACTACTTACACAGAAACAAACATAAATCTTAAAAAACGTGTGTGTGTGTGTATATATATAAAACTATTCTTAAGCTTGTTGAGATCTGCGCTATTTATCAATAAGATAATGAAGAGAAAATACCTTATCCATCAGGTATATTCTGTTCAGAGTTTAACAAAGAAAAAATCACTTGGCTGAGAGTAGAGTTACACAAATTGTTTATGCCAAAAGACTGAGCTCTGTTCGACTCGAGCTTTAGAACACACACCACTGATATTTAAGCAGTGTAAACTGTATAGTATCATTGTCAGTGCAAATCACAGGTCTTGATGTGCAGTGAGCTTTCCCAAAGAACGTCTGGCTAATAGCCAAGCAAAAGTACATAATTTAAAACACTCAATCAGTTTCATTCTGAGGCATTTTGTTTAGTGTTTAATAGCTTCCCCAGGGACGGGGAAATTACAAAAGCGCATTGTTGTGACATGAGCTAAAATGAGTCATCGCTCGTCACTACATTTTTGAGGATTTGGCACTAATCTTCTGAGATGATAAACCAGAAACATTTGAAATAAATATCAATTTTCCTAAACAGTTTAGTACAGTCAGGCTACTCTCTCATTGGAGCAATAAGCTGGTAACCCTAAAGGAAGGTACTATCCTATTCCCATTTGTAGCCATTTTGTTTTTTCCAAGTAAGTTTCCTAAACATTTTCAATGGCCATGTAAGGGCCCATGACTAAAGCAATGCTCGAGATTACTTGATTTTTTTAAAATAACAAGTTAAAAGAATAGTATACACAACTTAACCCCTGGGTAAATTCTGAACCCATTGTCACCTAGTATTTCCAGCCAGTATTCCTTGCAGGCAAGGGAAGCAATTCTCAACAAAAAGCAATGCAAACTAACTTGAGTTTCAACTCCTGGGTGCTCCAGGGTCCAAGAGCTCCTACTACCTCCATGCCCCACCCCACCTCAGGCATGCTCTAGGGCCTAGACCAATTTCATTTTCCTTTAGACTAGTGGACCTAAAACTTTGCTAGATATTAGAATCACCAGAGAAGCTTTAAAAAATCCGATGCCCAGGGTGTACCAACTAAGTCAGAATCTCTAAGATCTAAACATCAATAGTGCTGAAAGCTCCCCAGGTAACTCCAGTGTGCAGCCGAATTACATTATCAGTGTTGTTGACTGGTCGGGGAGGGCAGAAAGAGGCAGAGTTAGGCAATGATCAGCACCTTTGGTACTTTATGGTTGTTCTGATGAACATTAAGTAGGGAAAAAAGGGTAGGACTAAATAACTGCCATGAAATTACAGCTTATTTATAACAGAGTTAAAAGTGTGGATTCTGAAGCCAAACTTCCTGGCTTGAATCCTGGTTATTTATAACTTCTCAGACTCAGTTTCTTCATCGATTCAATGGGGATAATAGTAGTACCTACCTCATAGGTTGTTGGAAAGATTAGATGAATGAATCTATGTAAATATAAAGTGTTTAGTATTTTACACACAGTAAGGACCAGGTGTATGTTGTTATTAATATCCTCATCGTCACCATCTTTGTTATTCATACCTCTGTAACACAGACGCAAATTGAATGATCTCTCCTAAACCTAAGAGAGTTGAATGTCTTTGATTTCCAGAACTTAGTTATCATGAATTTTAAGGGTGTCATCACTATTATACATGTATAAAATTTTTTTCATTAGTTCATTCCATAAATATTTACTGAGTACTATGTGCCAAACGCTGTTCTAGATGCGTACTACATTCTAACTTTTCAAAAAAGCTTTCATGCACATTTATATTTATTTCATCCTAAAATACTGCCAGGTTGGTTCTGACCTTAACAGTCACAGGGTTTCAAAGATCCAATACAACCAGAACCACGGATGGCACTTCAGGGATGGACAGTGAGAGCTAAGTACTTGAATACTTAGTATATGTAGGTGCTAGTCTAAGCATTTACAGGCTGTAACTAACTTAGTACTACAGCACTCCTATGAGGAAGGTATTCTCACTATCCCCATTTTATAGACAAGGAAATGAGGCACACAGAGGTTACACAGCTGGTAAACGGAGAGCTCAAGACCAAATGCAGGGCCAACCCATGGCTTAGCGGTTAAGTGTGAGCGCTCTGCTGCTGGCGGCCAGGGTTCGGATCCTGGGCGTGCACCGACGCACCGCTTCTCCGGCCATGCTGAGGCTGCATCCCGCATACAGCAACTAGAAGGATGTGCAGCTATGACATACAACTATCTACTGGGGCTTTGGCGGGGGGGGGGGGAACTATTAAAAAAAAAAAAAAAAAGACAAAATGCAGGGAGTCTGGCTCCAGAAACTTGCTCATCAGCACTGGGATGTTAATGTGCATTGAGGAAAGACGTCCTGAAGGTGGATTATGGTGGAGTCACAATCAAGAAAGAAGTGGGAGTCAAAAATGCTCATCGTAACAATTTCAGGAACAGTGCACCTTGTATGTTATTCCTCACACTTTCTCTTAGAAATATTTTGCTGAAGAATGCAACAGGGGCTAAGAAACTGCAACAAAAAAGCACCAGCAGTAATGACAAGAGCTACCACACATATTTCACCAAAACCCAGACCTTTTATACAATAACTTTTGATTATTTTAATTATACAGTCAATATAATTCATGGAGAACTTCTTTGTAGAAAGAATTATGTGGAATATTTCCTATACGATCTTAAAATATGTGATTTCCATTTTTAACTCTAGTGCATTAGTAATGCTCATTAAGGGTAAATGGATGCATCACGGTAAGAAATGACCAAAACACCTGTGAAGTGTAGTAACTTGGTATTGGAAACCAGCAATCGTCTTTTGAAAACTATAACCAAATGTTCTGTTCAAAATAAAATTGAACAGACTTTCTATATGATGCAAAATAAAGATCAACGAACACCAGAAACTACTTTCTCTTAAGATATTTTTAGATGAAAGAAATGAGTTCTTAGTTTAAGCCTCTAAATAAATGCACACATAAAAAAAAAAATCTCGATTTAATATAATCAAAGCACATCTATTGCAGCTGTCTCTAAGGCACTAAATAAAAAGAAGTGATTACATTTTTTCCCTTTGTGTGTTCAGCCCTTCTCAGGCGATTTGAAATACCAAATCTTATTTGTATTAATATTAATAATCATCTAATAATAGAGTAGCTTGAAACGTACCGAAACTTCTATGAGAGCTTCAGACTCAGTGTTCATGGAATCTATCTCATTTAATTGTACCTTCTTTTGATATTCTCATGTGAGAGTCCAAGTCACATTAAAACAAAAGAAAACAAAATTACTAAGATGATGTGAAAAATGCATACATATTTCCATGTGTGAATGATGCACGTCAAAAGTCCATCTGTTGGAAATTTGTCACTACGAAAGAAAAATTTAGCTGATCTTCCTAAGTTTCTATTTTTAAAGGAAGAGATTTTGGAAAGGATGAGATTGGACATAAAGAATCAGAGCAAACGTAGCCTTTGGGCATTGTTTAATTCTACATAGAACAATTTACGTGAAGTATCTTTCCTTCCATATACCCCACCCATAACACACCTGTAAACAAATGGGTGTGGCTGTGTTCCAATAACACTTTATGGACACTAAAATTTGAATTTCATATAATGTTCACATATCATGGAATTTTATTCTTATTTTGATATTTTCCAATCACTTAAAAATGTAAAAACCATTCTTAGCTTGTGGGCGGTACAAAAATTGGTAGTGGGCAGGCTATAACACTTAACTTGTGTCTTCTCTCGCCATGTCCTGCTTTATTTTACAGGTAAATATATACAGAAATTTCTGACAACAAACAAAACATTTTGTTTAGATTACTTTCTTAGGTATCGATTTTTAAAACATGAGATCAACCATAAAACCATCATACCAATTATGCCAATCATAATAAAGCAGAATATTGGGAGAGAAGGCACAAAAATAGTTGGGTTCTACAGCACTGATGTGTTTAATTCCTATTTACAGATATATACATATTAATAAGTCCTTTGTTCATGCTAATATTATTCATTGTCAAGGCCCAAATCAATAATAACATCAATTGATTTTTTTCCCACAATCTGAACTATAGTTAAGTCTTATTAAGTAGTTAAATTTTAGAAACATAAAGGCTGATATTCTTTGTCACAATCATTTCTGAGCAAAGCAAAAAAAAAATTGTTCTGAGAAACTAATTATGTTTCTTTCTAGTACTTTTCTCCAATATAACAATAGTCTGCAATTAAATTTTAGAGACAAAATTTATTTCCTATTTATTAGCCATGTATGACAGACAATTGGAAATGGGCTTCAGCATCCTTTGTATACATCGACTTTTTTCTGTTAAGAAAATTATTTTTTCAAAGTAAATCATTGTGCTTTCCATTGTTAGAAGGTACATACTGATTAATGCACAGTTTGTGGAACAGACATCAAACCCTTGCCTTTTTTTTTTAATATAAAGTTCTTTTTTTTTTTTAATTTTTTTAAAATTTATTTTCCCCCCAAAGCCCCAGTAGATAGTTGTATGTCATAGCTGCACATCCTTCTAGTTGCTGTATGCGGGACGTGGCCTCAGCATGGCCAGACAAGCGGTGCCGCCAGCAGCGGAGCGCGAGCACTTAACCGCTAAGCCACGGGGCCGGCCGGAAACCCTTGCCCTTTAAGGCAAGTTATTGAATCTCAAACTACTGAGCAAAGGTTTAGTTGCTATGGCAACAAATAAATCATAAACATTGTCATTGCAGAATTATCATTTAAAAGAAGAGCTGGCCTGAAGACAGTAATCTGGGGCCCATTCCTCTGTTCTCAGCCCTTCAAAGTGACTGTTCTTAAGTGTTTCCTCACTTCTTGTTTTTACTACTTTAATAAAGAGTCCTATCTCCTGACCAGGTTCTGTCTTTCCCCTTTCTCTCCAAGATCTCTCTGTACGGAGGTTCAACAGCTCCAGGTGACTGCCATTCATGAAAAAACAGAACAAAACAACACAACACAAAACAACTGGAAAATATATACATTCCACACACAGAAATGCTGTACTTATGGGGCATGCAGACTTTTTAAAGTAAAACAGCCCCTCTGTGGAAGAGCATACCAATTATGTGGCTAACACGAGGGCAACACGTTTTCTACCTTCCTATTGCCATATGCCTGTCCTTTTCTCCCCAGAGTTTCCATTCACTGATTCAAACATATGTTGCCACTTATTTGCCAGGAAAGGAATCTCTGAACTACCTCCTTTATGTATGATGAAATGGCAGACGGAATGGAGCCAGAGAGAGCACCATTAACAGTTATTCACACTTCTGTTTTCTCTTAACTTCCTTTTCTCTAAAGTTTATTCTTCACATGCTAGGAGGGATATGTAATCATAAAGACATCCGTGACTCATGCTTATTTAGAATATGGAACCGCAGCAATTCCCTGTAGAAGCAAATGGCTCCTTCTTCCACTGAGCTGCATGCCTCTCCTACACAAAGACTATCTTTACAGCTTACAGTTTGATCAAACATAGGTGAGGGGCTCTTCTGTCAAACCCTCATCAAATATCAACATTCTTCTCTTTTCTAGCAATCACTGCTAGAGTTTACCCAGCATTTAACCACAGTCTTTTAATAAGGCACCTGTTCCATGGGTTCAGGTTGCTAGGAGATTGATTGCCCTGAGTCAAGAGGAGAAAACACCATGGAGCTTAGATAAGAGGAAGGGGTTTTCCACCAAAGATGAAGGGGATTTATGGAGATAAAATATGAAAGTCTGGTGTTATATGTTCAGTAATAAGAAATGAATGCTTATTTCAGTCTGCATTGATTGTCCTCTTTTGGCTTACTGAAACCAATCTATAAGCCAAGAAACATTGCCATGAATTAATCGTTATGCTATTGCTAAACTCAATTCCTTAAACTGTATCTGGCAGACACTACCAGGAACTTGCCTCTTCTGAAAAAGAAGATAGGCTAAAAAGTAAGCTCTTGTCCATGAGCAGAAAGGAAATACAGTACCTTGAAGAACTCACAAATATTACCATTCATATGTTATGGGATATGGTAAAAAATAAAAACCAGTCTTGCTGAGTGACAGCCCACTAAATCTATGAAGCCAACTGCAAAGCTAGTTGAATTATGACTCATCCTTTAAAGGGGGATGTTTTCAGCTTTTCTAGTCATGAACATGGATGACTGCAAGTTGCCTAAAAGAACATGCTGTCATGCTTGAACCTGTGAGAGCTAAGAATAAAATATATTAAGTATAACCATCCTTGCCACATAAAATACACACAGGCATTCTCTGGGTTATGAACACCTGACTTGTGAATATTCCCCTCTATGCAAAAAGCCAGTCTGCATTCTGCTCAAAAGGATGACATCTGGAAGGGCAAGAGCACTTCCAGAGCTACTTAATATTCTTCAGGCTAGTTGGCCAGGGGCTGCCACGGATATGGTAGGGAGATATTCGACTGGAATCCAAAGTGGGAACCTGGAACACATTTGCTAATAAATATCATGTTTTATGTAAAACATAGGCTCCCAGCGAGTAAACTAGCTGACCCAAAAGATAGTTTAAATTCTATATATTTGCACAAATATTGCTCTCCACTACATGCTGTAATAATCACATTATGTATAAATCTTATGAGCTTTGCTATTACTGTGCTACAATATGACCATACTATCACAATTACCTAAATAGAGGTTTTCAGTTTTATTATGGGTTTAGTAAGCCTCCTTGTGCTTGTCTGAGAATCAATTTTCTACTTAATAACATTGTTTCTATGGAGAAATATCTTAGAAATGAACCTTTGAAACAGTCTTTTTGCAAGATGGGGAACTTCCTACATTTTAAAGATTAAAGTATTCTCTTTCATCCTTGTTGTAAGAATGCAAATTGCCCTAAGATCTATATAAATTCAGCAGTATCCCATGTTTCTTCCATGAGCAAAGGAAACCATAAGCAACGCAGACTTTAAAAACTTAAAAAGCAAAAAGCAAGAAATGGTTATTCATGGAAGGAAGATAACAGCACACCAGCACACAAGGGTAATGTGTCCAGTGAACCAGGCTCCCCTACCCACCCCCTCCAGGCCAGATTGGGCACCAGACAAGCTCCTCCTTAGTGACCGTACATCTTATGCATCCACACCAGAGGAGCAAATGGGATGGAACTTTATCTGAACTCCTAAGTGCCACCTTCTCTCATACTTTTCCAGATGTAGAACTTCTTCCTCTGCAGGGAAAGGGCACTTCATTTATATACCTTGGAGAATTCACTTAGTTTGTAAATAGTCTATCTCCTCTTCCATATTAATACCTCTCCAACCAACTCCCAGCTGTAAATTCCTTGAAGCAGGGGATTTGTTTTACTTTCTACCATATTGCACAAAGTTTTGAATATAACAGCAGAGAGGAAAGGAGCTAAGTTTACTGAAGCCTATTAAAGGCTGGTTCTATGCTAAATGGCCTTTTCTCCTCAAATTTGTCTCACTTAACACAGTAGGTGCTTAATAAATGAACACTGAATATCTAGTCACCCAGCTTCAATAAGAAGAAAACTATAAAGCAATTAATAGAAATATTTGTGGATTTAGCAAAGAGGGAGTCAGATTTTTTACCTTCAAAATGCCTTTAGGGTTGGGGATAAAATCTAATTATATTTTAAAATATCTATGTATTCTATAAAGGGATCTTGGTAAACAAAAATCATTCTCAATCAGCATAGAATCTAATTGTATTCTATATAGAAGTATAAATCAATTATCTATAGAACTTAAAGTGTTGTGGAAATCAAAGCAGTTGGAGGTTACTTTAAGAAGACAGTTAACTTGGGCCAGCCCCGTGGCTTAGCGGTTGAGTGCGCGCGCTCCGCTGCTGGCGGCCCGGGTTCGGATCCCAGGCGCACACCAACACACCGCTTCTCCAGCCATGCTGAGGCCGCGTCCCACATACAGCAACTAGAAGGATGTGCAGCTATGACATACAACTATCTACTGGGGCTTTGGGGGAAAAAAATAAATAAATAAAAATTATAAAAAAAAAAAAGAAGACAGTTAACTTTGTGTAAGTTTAAAGATTCTTTAACTCATACAAAGAATTAGCTATCTGCTTTCATCAAACTACATAATTCTTATAATAGAACAAAAATCCATAAATCCTCATACCTTAAAAAGCTATGACCTAGTTTTAGATTGGGGATAAGACTTGAAATTCTACAAAATAGACAATAATATTTTTGACCTTACCATTCAAAAGTACCTAGATCCTAAAAATTTTGTTACGGAGATGGAGATACCTGAAAGCAGAAGGCTGTGTCCTGACAGCCCTCAGATTTCCTCATGGGAACACCTTAAAAGAACAGACACACAGAGTATCCTGCATTCATCTAAGCAAGGCACTGTCCCTCCTTGTCCACAATCACCACTGCAGCCCCCGACCTCTTCCTGGGAACAGCCCAGAGGCTTTGTTGCATGAAGGGTGCAAAGGCCATCATATACCAAGGCCATGAAACGAAGACCTGACTTGGCATGTGGGCTGCAGACCTACTCATCCGATCTTTAAAGACTTCAGGTCACTTCCTCCTGAAAATCATTTTTCCTCAACCCCTTGCTGAAGATGAAGCAACTGCAATACAGTGTTAAGGAAAAGACACACACACACACACACACACACACAAGCAGCTACTGTAACAAACACTTGCACACACATGCATGCACTCACATTTACCTAATTAACTACTGAAGAAAGATAATGAATGAATAAAAATATGCAAACAAATCATGGTTTCTCTGATATTTAAAACAAATTTAGTCACCAAATCACATTAAAAAAGCCATGATCTGGCAATAAAATATGGTAACATCCCAATAAATAACTTCAGGCAGGTGACTTGTTTCTTCCAACTAGAAAGTTTAGGCTTTAGCAAAACCAGAAAATACTGCCAGCAGAATCCTCAATAACATTTCCATCCATTGAACCTCTTCAATTTTGTTACTACTTTGTCTCTACCCTAAAACTAGTTTCCACTTTTTTTTTTTTTTTTTTTTTGCCGAGGAAGCTTTGTTCTCAGCTAACATCCATGCCAATCTTCTTCTATTTTTTAGTATGTGGGCCTCCAGCACAGCTTGGCTGCTAACAGAGAAGTGTAGGTCCATGCCCGGGAACTGACCCTGGGCCACTGAAGTGGAATATGCTGAACTTAACTACTAGGCCACCGGGACTGGCCCTAGTTTCCATTTTTTAAAGGTATAAGAATGATAATGAATTAAGAGAAAAGGAACAATCTGGGGAGAAAGAAAATATGTAAGCTTATTACATGATCTTTTTCTAAATTGGAACTATAGCACATAGACACACCAGCCAGTAGGTCAGCACGATGAATTTCATTGTTACTTAGAGCTGAGATTCTTAGGAAGCACTTACACCATATTCTCATACAAAGTTCATGAATCATTACACTGACCCTAAAATTAGAGATGTGACATTCTCCACATGAGCTAAATGATTTTAGTTCATGTATTATTTATGGAGTCAGTAGAGTTAAAGGGGCCTAAATTTACTTTGTCAAACAGATTTAATATTCTATGCAAGTAGAATAAATTAGACTACAGAAAAATGTTATATTATGTCTACAGAAAAGATCAACAAGTGACACAATATTAACATTCACTTTCCACAGGGAAAAAAGAAATTTCTTTTTTTTTTTTTTTTTGTGAGGAAGATCAGCCCTGAGCTAACATCCATGCCAATCCTCCTCTTTTCGCTGAGGACGGCTGGCCCTAAGCTAACATCTATTGCCAATCCTCCTCCTTTTTTTCCCTTTTTCTCCCCAAAACTTCAGTAGATAGTTGTAAGTCATAGTGGCACATCCTTCTAGTTGCTGTACTTGGGACGCCGCCTTAGCATGGCCGGACAAGCGGTGCGTTGGTGCATGCCTGGGATCCGAACCCGGGCCGCCAGTAGCGGAGCGTGCACACTTAACCGCTAAGCCACGGGGCCAGCCCCAGATATTTCTGATTTTACCAATAAAACATTACACCTGCTGCTTCTATTCCATAGCTACTAAAGGCTAAGGACAAGGAGGAGTCTACAAAATAATGGCAAGGATTAGAAAACTCAGCGGGGATTTTTCTCCCAAAGACCGTAGTAATGTTTTAGTTTGAAGACTGATGGATTTAAATGCCACAAAGCTTAATCCTGATCACCTCTGATTTTCTGGGCAGAAAAACATGAAAATCATACATTTGTGGGGACATAAGAGAATTTCAAATATGAGAGTTTCCTAACTTCCTATTTTGGCCTTAAAATTCACTTCATAGAACAATGGGCCACTTACTCACTGAGAACTATATACAGGTCATCTATCAATTTAAAGAAAGTAATATGAAGGGCCAGACCAGCTGAATGATTTGGTTCACGCAATTCACTCAGTCTGTGAGCACTGTTGAAATGTGTTGAGTATAACATCTCTGTAGCTTTCTGTGTGGGGGTCAGCATCAACAGGGGTCTCCATACTCTTTATGGAGAAAATTACAGGCCAATAGTGTACTCAAAATTTACACAAAAGAGAACTTAGAATAATCCACTGAGCCTATATGACTCACCTAAGTATGACCCTTTGTCTAGGTCAGGGATAAAATCTGATTGGTCTATAAGCCAGTCATATTACTTTCCTTCCCTCTGACAGTTCCAGCCAATAAGATATAAGGGCATATCTTTGGGGGAGAGGGGGAGTTATGGGAAAGGTCTCCTGGTTCCTTAGGAGACACCACAAGAGATGGTCCCTTTTTTACCTCTGGGTGCTGCATGTCTGGATGTGATGCCTGGAATTGCCGAGGCTGTCCTGCTACCAGGGTGATGATGATACCATCCAGAAGAAGAGGCCAGAGCCACAAGAACCCAGAGAAACAGAGGAAACATGTCACGTCTGGAGCCTGCCCCAAGTTTGGAATTTTTGTTGTGAGATAGTACATTTCACCATTGTTTGAGTCAAAGGGAGTCCAGATTTTTGGTTGACTGCAGCTGGAAGCATCCTAGCTAATGTGTCATTCCTTCTGGTTACTCACATTCTAGACTACTTGGAAGAACTGGGGCACTATTTTCAGGATAGTTCTCACTGGAGGCAAACAAGTCAAAGTCATCGTATCCTAGGAGCTCTTCCAAGATGTGAAGCCATCTTACGTTACATGATATTCTGTACAAAATTAGAGACTTGCCTAGTGCTCTGTGAAAAGCTCTTGAATTCAACATAGGACTACCTTCCTGCAAGTGCCATCATTCTCATGAGAATAATTTCCCTCTGAAGCACCTGGAATGAGACTTCAATGATATCTAATTTCTCACAGTGGTTCAGTAAAAGTGTAGAGGAAGCTTCCTTTAACTCTCTTAGACCATGTCTCTTTACACTTGGCTCTGACTAATGTGTGTTTGCCTAAACTAAGAGTAACAACTGTAAAATATCAGGAAAATAATTACATTTAATATAAATTTAACTAATAAGTGGAAGTGGGTCACAGCTATCCTAGACAGCAGATCCATATTCCCATTAATGTGTGGACCTAAGAAAGACTAAAACTTAAAAAGTTCAAGTTTTGCTAATAATTGAGCTTACATTTGAGATAATGTTTATATTATTTGGCAGCTGAAAAATCACTGGTGGCCAATTAGTACACTGAACAATGAATGTAAATGCTAAGATGTAAAACCTTAAAAGTTTAAGCTAAAACTCTATTTCTTAGAATAGAAAGCCAAACAATTGGCTCTAACGTATTAATTTGAAATATTTCCTTTTAGATACTTCCCATGTAGTTTTCAGGTTGGTTTTCACTATTAGATTATGTTGTGCTAACGTCCATTTCTGATAGTGAAATTGATTAGCTACTTTAAATTACTGTCTTACTAAAAAAACCCCATAAAACACAAAGTGCTAAATAAAATGTATAAAATATTTTAAAATACACATCCCTCAGATGGCAAGTCATTAAGAAATACTCAAAGGCCCTGGACTGAATAAAAGTGAAAACCCAACAAGGTAAGCAAAGCACTGAAGCTGGCTTTTGCTTTGAGAGCATTTTTTTTTTTTTTTTTTTGGTGAGGGAGATTAGCCCTGAGCTAACATCTGATGCCAATCCTCCTCTTTTTCCCAAGGAAGAATGGCCCTGGGCTAACATCTGTGCCCATCTTCCTCTACTTTATATGGGACGTCGCCACAGCATGGCTTGACAAGCGGCGCGTCAATGAGCGCCCGGGATCCGAACCTGTGAACCCACGGCCGCAGAAGTGGAACGCGTGAGGTTAACCGCTACACCACCAGGCCGGCCCCTGAGAGCATTTTTTGAACTCCATGAACTTAAATTTTAGTTTTCATGGCATCATAGGGCACAGAGGACAAAGCGCAGGGTCCTCCCAGCCCCACATAAAGCTGGGATTGCAAAGAGCTAAACCATCAGTGTAAAGGCGATTTAGAAACATAACCGACCTCTAGGAACTGCAAGGAAAAGTGCTCTCCTTGACCTATGGCATTGGGAGTAAGGGAAGAAATAACGTCCTCTGAGAATTTATAACAACAAGCTAGTCCACATGGTATTTGCAGCCCAAATTCATACTATTCATATTAAAAAATCCAAAAACACACCAGAAAATAATGCACAAGGATTAAAACTCAGAGAAATGACAGCAGAATCAGAGCTGCAGAGATTTAAAGACCTCAGATATTTAAATTATCAGACGGCATGTAAAACATAGTATGTTAAAGATAAAAAGGGGGATTGAAATTTCTAGTTAAAAGAATAATAGACTATAAAGGGCCAAGTGAATTGGGAAAAAAGAAACTTTTGGCAAGGAAAATTATAATTGCAGATCAGCAATGAGAATTAGTGACCTGGAAGACAAATCTGAAAAAATTATATAGAATACAGCCTGAAAAGACAGAACAATGGAAAGAGCAGTTAAGGGACATGAAGAACAGAGTGAGGGAGTCTAACATGTCTAATCTGAGTTTTAGAAGGAGAGAAAAAATTGTTCAGAAACCATATTTGACAAGTTAATATTGATTGAGAAATTTCTAAAACTGAAAAAAGACACCCAGGTCACAGATTCAGGAATCTCAGTGAAATCAAGGGAGGATAAAATAAATTTATACTTAAGTACATCACAATGAAACTGCAGAATATCAAAGACAAAGGGAAAATCATAAAAGCAGCCAGAGAGAAAAGGAATGACAATTAGAGTGATGACCGACTTTTCAACAGTAACACGGGAAGCCAGAAATCAGTGGAATAATATTTTCAATGTGCTGACAGAAAACAAGTGTCAACCTAGAAGTCTATACTCAGTAAAAATCTTCCTAAGAACAAGAGTAAAATAAAGACATTTTCAAATAAATAAAAAGAGAACATGTGTAAAGAGCAGACTTCCACTAAAGGAACTTGAAAACGATGTATTTAGCTTGAAGGAAAGTGATCCCAGATGGAAGTGTGGAATAAAAGAAGGGATGAAGAGCAAAGAAAGTGGTAAATATGTTGGTACATCTAAACCAACATTGACTAAAAGAACAATAATAGAGAATGACAATGTCGTCTGGAATTAAAAAAGGATAGAACTATAAAATACGACAACAATAATACATAAATTGGGAGGGTATGCTCAGAGTTAAAGTGTTCTGAAGTCCTTAAATAAAAAAGGATGATTAAAACACTGGATAAGCTTTAGATTTTGATAATCAACTTGCGAGGTAGAATTTATAGGGTAATTAATCCCTAATAGAACAGGAATAGTGTGTAACTTCCAAAGGAGAGAGGGAGAAAATGAATAAAAACACAACTCAAAAGAAGCCAAGAAATGAGATAAAACAATAACAAAAAAGGTGGTAAAAAAACATAGACCATCAAATAAGATAGCAAAAGTAAATTCAAATACATCAATAATCATCTTTTTTTTTTGAAGAAGAAAACCAGCCCTGAGCTAACATCCGATGCCAATCCTCCTCTTTTTTTTTGCTGAGGAAGATTGGCCCTGGCCTAACATCCATGCCCATCTTCCTCCACTTTATATGGGACACCGCCACAGCATGGTTTAACAAGCAGTGCGTCAGTGCGCCCCTGGGATCTGAACTGGCAAACCCTGGGCTGCCACAGCAGAGCGCGAGCCCTTAACTGCTTGCGCCACCGGGCCAGCCCAATAATCATCTTTAATGTAGACTAAATACTCATGTTAAAAGACAAAGATTCCCAGACTGGATTAAAACAATTCTAACTAAAATAATAATTCCCAGCTATATGCTGTTTACAAGCGACTCATTAAAACATAATACAGTAAAGCTGAAAGTAAAACGTTGGAAAAAAGAAATTACCAGGCAACCAGTAACCAAAAGAAAGGTTGTACAGCTATGTTAATATGAGGCAAAAGGAACTTTAAGGTGGAAAGCATCTATAAAGTCATATAATGTGAAGAGATTCCATTTCCTAGGAATAGTTTGAAATTACATGTACCTAAAAATATGGTCTCAAATATGTAAAGCAAGAGTTGACAGATATACAAGGGCAGACTAATCCACCATCACAGAGGAAGATTCTAACACACCTCTCCTTGTCATTAATAAATCAAGCAGACAAAAATCAGTAAGGTTACCGAAGATTTTAACAACACAATAAGCAAGCTTTATCGATACAGAGAACACTGTTCTTAACTCCTATAGAACATACATTCTCTTCAAGCAGATAGGGAACTTGTACACAAACTAACCACACAGAGGGGCCATACAGCAAATCTTAACAAATTTCAACAGTACATAGCATACTGACCATATTTTCTGACTCTAATGTAATCAGTGATAGAAAGATCTCTCCCCCTACCCAAAACACATGTTTAAAAATTAAGACACACAATTCTAAATAACTCTTGAACCAAAGAGAGAGATGAAGGCCCAGTAAGATCATGGGGTGGGGAGGGGGAGAAACAAACTCAAGTTCTTAGCAGTTCCATTTTTTGCAATGAAATTTATGAAATATCAAAACTGACCCAATGAAGACATAGAATTCCTTTCCCTGGAAGACGGAAAAATGAAGATAAAGTGTCTGTCTCAACAAAAAGCATTCTGAGAAGATTCTCAACCTTACCTTCCGCAACGACTATATAAAATTTTTAATGGGTAAGTAGTTAAGGTGCACCTAAAACATCAAGAGCCTCCCATCATTTTCAGTAATGGATCTAACAGGCCCTTTGCAAAGCACATCATCAAAACAATTCATTCATTCAGTCAGTCATACTCAGAGTGTGTGTGTGTGTGTGTGTGTGTGTGTGAGAGAGAGAGAGAGAGAGAGAAAGAGAGAGAGAGAGAGAGAGGGAGGGAGGGAGGGAGGGAGGGAGGGAGAGAGATATAAGCTTCCTTGGGAGATCTTTACCCAGCTACCAACTTTTCCTCTGGAGAGACTCTTCGGTAAAGTAAATCAAGTAAATCATAATTACTTGTCAAGTAAATGGCTCAAGAGAGCCATTCTTTGAGCAGCCATTCTAATATTTAATAAGACTAAAAGAAATTCTCCTGTTTAATTAAAACATGATAGATCTATTTTATTTTGATTCTCAGAGAAGACCTTTAAAATTTTTCAATAGACGCTGCACCACACCTTCACTTGTCCAAAGGTTGTACCTAAAAGAAGCATTAATATATGACAAGGTTGGCATACTCCTAGTTCTACTTCATATGTATACATTGCACTTTAATATGCAATTGAAAAGGAACTTTCTAACAATGCCATGGTTCATTTAAAACTGCTTTCAATATATTACTCAACTACTCAAAAGTTCTCTATGGCACCCTACTGTCTACAACATTAACCCCATTAACCCCAAACCCCGCTGCCTGAATTTTAAGATCCATTCATAGTCCGGCCCCACCCTATGTGACCACCCTCTCCTCCAGGGCTACGGTGCCCACCACCTGCACAACCACCAGCAGAGGCCTAGCGCTGCTCAATAAGAGCCAGTCAGTGACTCCACTCAATCCAGGGCCCCTTTGCTCTGCCATTCTCCTTCCTGGAATTCCTTACCCACCCTTCAAGGTCCAGAAGAACTTTAACTTCTGTTACGAGGCTCTCCCAGATATTTCTAGGCCTAACTGATACTTTTACAAAAATTCGTATTTCACTAAACTCAGCATCCCAATTTAATATTAATTGTTTTTTTGGCTTTCATTCATTTGTTTGTTCTATCTACCCATCAAAATTTGGGCAGGAACAAGCTGTATACTCTCTGCCTCCCTTGTATGAACTCAGCATAGTGATAAATACACAGAAGGTACTCAACAAATAGTTGCTGAGTGCCTCTTAAAAGAACACAGTAGATGCAGACTGGGCCTATCTCTTCTATTCCTATAAAGTATCACATACACCACATAGTATTCCCTTTGAATATGCTACTTCCTTCAATTTACAAGGGAAAATGTAATAATACCTTTTTTTATCCACTCAGTGCCATTCCAGTGAGCAAATACTATGAACAAGGGTGGATTTCTTTCAGGAATTTTAACAATATTTTCTCATTGGCACTTTCTAACTGGAGAATATGGGCCCTTTTATCCTCTCAGGGGCATAAGAAACTTCAAATGTTGTGCATGTGAAAGCCATGCATCAGTTGCCAATCACCCTCCCACTCATCCTACTACTAACATACTGGCATAAATGACTGATGATAATCTTAGTGCCCCAAAAGTGCTATTAGTTGTTGAAGGTCACCACGACTGGATGAAAAGATATTGCACGTAGCCTTTGGGAAGTAGATTCCCATTCCTGATCTAAAGAGTTGAATTCCACTGTTCTTCATTTCCTGTCGCAGTTGTTGCTGAGCCTACGTGAAAGCCTGCACATGTGCGTGTGTGATGTGCGTGTGCTTGAAGCAGAGAGGAGGGAAGGAAGAGGGAGCGAGTTAGACGTGTTCCACAAGATTTCAGCAAACCACAGCCACAGATAGAGGATGGATGGAGGGACGGATAGATAGAGAATGTTTTCAACTACAAGTCAGTCAGTATCTCTCACAGGTGAAGTGAGACCTAAGCCACTTTCAAATTGTGCGTCTACTGATATATTAAAAAAGGAAATGAAGAAATGCCAATTTAAGTTTAGGAACTTGTGCTAAATTTTAAATCCTTGCATTTAACAAAGAACTTATAATTTTTGCAAAAATAAAGGTAAGAATGAAATATAAGTTGGGCTTTTCATAAGATAATTATAAGGTTTATTTAAAAATTAATTTATAGCACACTCTAAGTGGCATAGTCTAGTAATGAGACAAACTTACAATCATGATAAACTTGTACTTCTGTTAATTTTATCTGAGTACATCAGCATTTGCAGATAAATCTCAGAGTCCCAATCTGAGGTCAGTGAGCATCAACAGCAGTGACTCTTCAGGCTCCTTGAGTGAATAAGTGGGCTGGGACATAGACATTCTGGCATCACTAGGGCAAGAGCCATTCATGGTGACTGAAAGTTGATTCTATGTGTTCCAAAACTCAGCTGGAACAGTTTTCATTAGAACTGATTATGTTTAAAAAGAAATCAGTACTATTTTAAGTTACGTTTTGCCAAGAAGCCATCGTTAGGCCATAGCTGACTGCTGAAAGGAAGCTCTGCTCCTGCAGTGTTTATTTCTCAAGTCCTCCGGCTGTCAGAACAGTATCATGACAGAATTTTCCCCACTTGCATTGTTAAATATACCCCCAAGGGGAAATTTCCTTAGCAAATATTTGTGATCAAGGGATTAAAGAAACTTGATTAAATGGAAGAAAGAATAGTTTCCAGATCAAGACCTTATCAGTATTCAGTTGATTTAAAAGTACAAAGCCAAAATTTAATACTGTAAATAGCATCCCATGGCATTCTGCACACACATTTGCCTCAATAGCAGTGAAATAAACGGCACATAAAATGAACCAAAAGCTAACAGTCAATGCGTGGGAGTGGTTTGCACATGATCATCGTCTCTTTCTCCTGCTGGATTCCAAGCACTTCTCTCCATTCATGTCCTCACTCATCAGCTTTGTAGAATGTCCACTCTGTGCAGGGTATTGTGCTAGTCCTCATATAGAATCCCACAAAGTGGCAAGGAAGTTTGAGACATCAGAGGTAGAGGGCTGGGCAGAGTGACTGGCACACAGTAGGCTCTCGATGAATGACAGCAATTCCTTTCCCTTCCCTTCCCACTCCCTGGATCTTCTTTATGTAAGTGGCATATTTGAGCTGTGAAACTTAAATCAGTGAGATTTTAAAAATATATTTGATGAGATTCTTAAATCTATGTCATAATCTAAAAAGATAAAGAACTTACAGATTCAGAAGTTGGCAATAAATGAAAACAGTTTAAAACATGGTGTGGTAGGATTTTAAGTGATCCTTTCAATGTGCTTTCTATTATTTTTATTGTTGTTTTAATGCTTATAGTGCCATAAATAATTAGAGAGGGAGAAAAGAAGACAGAAAAGGAAAGAAGGAAGGGAGGGAAGAAGAGGGGAGAAAAGAGAGAGAGAGGAAATTTTACAAAGCAGAAACACTTTAGAATTCTGCAGTAGAGAAGGCCCTGCATTCTGGCCTGAGCTCTGCCCCATCTGTGTGCCCCTGAACAGGCCACTGCACAGCCTGGGTTTCAGTTACGTGAACTATAAGACGAACGAAGCTGACCAGATGATTTCCAAGATCTAGTCTCACTCTGCCACCCCATAGCGCGAACCCAATGAACCACCACACACCAGACAAGAGAGGGACAAAGTTCTATGACTCCATGTTAGTACTGTTTATCCTCTAAGTCCAAATTCCATTACAAGACAACGAGTGTGATTTCCACCAGAGGTTGCTGACGTCAGTCTGCAGTCCAAACCCTGGTGCCACATTTACTAGCTGTGTGATCTAGGACAGGTTACTTAGCCTCTCTGTTCCTCAGTTATCTGTCCCAAAGGGTCATTATGTGGATGAAAGTTGATATTATATGTATATGATATTATATGTAAAGCATACAGTGCATGGTATCCATTAAACATTAAATGTGTCATCTATTATTGCTGTTATTATAAAATGCAATACAAACAAAACCAGTAGAGGATAGAAGTGACTAGATAGAAGCATAGAAGCAGTACATGATGAAAATACTTAGGTGTGTGGTTGTTCATTAGGAGGCTGGTGATCAGCAAGCTCAATGACACAGCAGTCTGACACGGTTGTCTAAAATGCTAAGAAAATCTATGATTCCACACACACACACACACACACACACACACACACACACACTGAGTCTATACAAGGGGAGGATAATCCTGATATGCTGAAGTAATTTGTTCATTCTGAGCCCCAAACTTCTAGATACAGGGTGTGAGAGGACTCAAATTATATCAAATAGGAACAGCTGAATATTTAGAACAAACCGTCTTCAAATATTTAAAAAGTTGTCATGTCAAAGCAATGTATTTGTTCAATACGGCTCCATAGAAAGACCAGGGACAATAGACGGAAGCTAGAGGAAGCCAGTTTTCAGTCTGGAATGGAACGGACTCGTTGGGGAAGTAACAACCCCTGGAGCTGTTCAGCCCTGACTAATGACAACTCAACTGTGCATGTTCCAACTCCTAGAAAGAAAGCTGAAGTTCTCACTCGAGAGAGAATTCAGTCTAAAGGTGGACAAAGGACATGACATCCCTTCTAAACCTGTATTTTATGATGTAGACTGGATGCCTAGTGACATAAATTATAACAGGATTTCTCACGTACAGAATGACCAGTTGGCAAGCATGCAAGACAATGGTGTTAAACAATAACACAGAATTAATGTTAAAAGTTTGGACCTCTCCATTAAATTTTTAGCTGGAGTTGTCGATGCATGGCCAATCTTAATGGCTTGAGTTGACTACCAGCAACATATAGATCTCTAATTTAAAAGAAATGCAACAAAAAGATTGCATTTTTAATCAATAAAGTGGATAACTAGCTGATTAATACTCCAAATTAGTTCTGTTGTTAGTATAAACCTAAGTAAATTACTCTAATATTAATTAGAATTTCAGACACATGCTTTTTGACAGTTCTACTCACATTGTTTAATTAAGCCATTTTTGATTTTTCATGTTCCCCAACAGAGACATGCAAACACATAAAACATAGTGGCTGGGTCATCAATTTACTGTTGACCCTGGGGCAAGTCCTTTAACCTCTCTGAGCTCCAATTATCTCATCTATTTAAAAAGGGGGCACAAGGGGTGGCAATAAGCAGAGTAGACGTTTTCTAAGGCCTTTCATATTCTAAAATGTGATTTTATGAAAAGATCATCCTTCATAATAAAACTCAAAGGATATTTCTTATTTCTTAATTTATTCATTATTTTTCCCAGTGAAGATATCTTTAGCCATAATATAGGGAATTGAAGCATTTAGTCTGTAACACCACCACTCACTGCTCTATGAGACAGTTTTATTCTGCCCTTCTGGGGTTTGGAAGAAGTTGCCCAACTGAAGGAAAAAATTTTACAATTAGAAGACGCCTTCATATCAAGCAATAATTGACTATAAATAATGGACAAAGCAGAATTGGCAACAGGAGGGGAGACTAAAAAATGTTTCTTTCGTGAAAATAATCTTAGAATGAATCACTTAGTCTCCTCCTTTTCTTTACTTCCTAGATGCTTTTTTTCCTCAGGCCTTCTAGACCCATTTCAATGAGTTTCTATGATTAAGTTTATTCTCATACACCTTGCTTATACAATTTTACTGAATTTGCTTATTCAAAGTTTATTCAATACACACATTGCTATATTTGAATTTCCCATGATAAAAGAAAACATATAAATTCAGCTTACCCATCAGTTTTACCCTTAGTTGGCCAACATATTTCAATGGCATCCTAAACTGTTCTAATGACTTTCAACTAACAAAACCTGTTCTATTGTACTTTGAATACATGGGCCTTTCTCTAAAAATATTTAGCCTGAAACCAAGCTCCACAACTATACAGAAAAATCTGTCAGAGTAGTTTCTTTAAAAAATGCATTACTTAAAAAAGATATAGGGTACAAACTGCTTGACAAGGTCCCTTTAAAAAATGAACTGGACAAAGCATTGAGAACAATCTGTACTGGCAAGGGACAAAGAGGATGACCTCATAGGTCTTTTCCGTCTCTAATTTCTGTGATTCGAGGATTTTTTTACTTCTGTAGTAATACTTGTGAGTTCAACAATTTCTCAAAACTATTATTAGTTACCAAGGAAACACAAATATTTGCAGGAATAAATAAGCAAATGGACTGGACCTAAATAGCAGGCTTTTCCCGCTTCTCCTTTAATAATCTTACGGTGGCGTCATATTATCAATTCTTCATCCTCTCCCAGTCATTCTGCTCACCTATTGGCATCGTCACCAGAGTCCCATAGCCAACACACGGCATCCCACGTCAACGAAGATCAGGAGGTCTCTGATCAACAGAAGGGTCTCTATGAAATACAGACTTTCCTGTTTCACTTGGTGAAGAACAAAAACCAGGGCAATGTCAAGTGAATAGCAGCAGTGGCTGGCTTTATGACTACCATTTTCTAGTGAAAATATGCAAATATATGCTTTTAAATGACCCAATGTCTACAAAAAAGCCATAAACATGATTAAAATACATATAATAAAGGTAAAAAGTAAGACACACAATACACACATATGGCCCACAGTATGAGAACGATTATGTCTTACAAACGCTCAGAAAAAGACTAAAAGGAAGAATTGTTAACAGTTGGCAGTATTCATGTGGTAGTCCTAGGTGTAAATATCTTTTCTACTTTTCTACATTTTCCAAATTATGATGGTCACTGAACTATTTTTAAATTCATTTTTAAAGCCACAAAATATCATTCACTTTAATGTTAATAAAGGGCTTCCCATTCCCTAGTATCACACTGGCGCTGCTGCTGTAATCAGTCCGAGTTAGCTCAGGGGTATTGGTCCCTGTTCTAAACACAAAGTCAGCTGAAGTATGAACAGCAACAGTTGAAGAGCTTCTGGAAACTTCAAGAACCATGGAGGCCTGCGACAGGATATTTGGGCTGCAGATGAGAGTGAGAGAATCTATACGTCAATCCAAGGTCACTGCAGCCCAGTGACTGCTGGTGAAAGGCTCTCGGTGCACAGTGTACGTGCTGCTGCCTGGGGATGTGGTATATTTTGTGTGGGCATTTACGTGTACAGAGCCAGGCAGACACCACCTGAGGAACAGAGAAAAGAGTTAACAGGTGGGCCGGCCTCGTGGCTTAGCAGTTAAGTGAGCGTGCTCCGCTGCTGGCGGCCCGGGTTTGGATCCCCAGCGCGCACCGACGCCCCGCTTCTCCGGCCATGCTGAGGCCGCGTCCCACATACAGCAACTAGAAAGATGTGCAGCTATGACATACAACTATCTACTGGGGCTTTGGGGGAAAAAAGGAGGAGGACTGGCAATAGATGTTAGCTCAGAGCCGGTCTTCCTCAGCAAAAAGAGAATTAGCATGGAGGTTAGCTCAGGGCTGATCTTCCTGACAAAAAAAAAAGAAGAGTGAAGAGGCTGGTTAGTAAACGGATTGTCCCTGGCATGGAGAGAAGGTCCTTTCACTTTCACCCTCAGACCTCCCTTTTGGCTCCACATTCTACAGCTGCCCACCCATGGTGCTCAGTCCCTTCAGCTTCCTCCTAAGTTGTGTAGAAACAGGGGAGAGATCAGCACCACATACATCACAGGCTTGCCCAATGTTCAGAAGCAAAGCTGCTGTGCAAGAAGGCTGCCAGTGGGGTGTCAGAATGCTCTGTGAGCCGGAATACTCTAGCACCAAAAGCTCACGCTCTGGCCAATCCAGCTGCAGCCTAATGCAATGCGGGACCACAAAACTCTGCCTCTCCCCTTGCCATCTTGGATCTGTCCCCACTCTCTTTAGCTTCTCATACAGGACCATGCCCATAATAACAACTGTTGTTTCTCTTTGCATGCTATAGTGTTTCCACATATACTATTTTATAGCGGTAAAGGAGCAAATGTGTCACATTCAAAGTTAGTGTCACCATCCCATAGTGAAAAGCAGAGCTTCTGGGGAGCAGTGCACATCACCCCTTAACTGATGGAAGAACCAGAAGTGAAAACTGTGGGCAGAGGCAAGAAAGGTTCAGTTAATTATGAATACTGCTTCTCTGGCACTTGGATGACTGAAAGACTTCACCATCACAAGAAGAAACAAAGGCAGGGAGACAGGACATGAAAGAAAATAAGAGCAGTCACTTCACAAAGAGTAACTAGCTTTGACATGCTTAGTAACATGATAATGGTATTTTCAAACAGTTAAATAACGACGACATTGCGGACATCACTAATAACACCCGTTGCTGTGGTCATTGTAATATCCTCCTGGCGTTAGCTTGAATGATGGGAAACTGCTGATATTCAACTGTTTAGGACTATCTAACAAAAATGATTTCATGCAGTGAAACTGACCAATACTTCCTCGTTTCCAGCCCTCTTGCCTATGAACCCTTCTTCCACATTAAAAAGCAGTTAGCTTAACAGAAAAATCCCTTTGTACCACTTCCAAATAACTTAAAGCTATTGCTGATTTAGATCATAAATTCAGATTACTGATCATAGAAAGGACTTAATTTGTAGGTATACTTATTTGTAGGAAATTCCTGATTATAAAATGAGAGGAGAGTTATAATGGCAATGGGACAGAACTAGGCTAGGAAGTAAAATTTTCTCAGGCAAGACTAAGAGAGTGGTCATAACTCTGTTTATTCTTTTCATAATAAATATATGTCAGAAACCAAGAGAACAAAGATTATATCTCAAAGAGAATGTTGCTAAGGAGGAAGGAAATAAAAGTCTACTCATCAACTCAGGTAGCCAATGGAGCACAATGCCAACAGCTGGCTGGAGTGGGCAATACAAGTCCCAGGTGCTCTTGTGTCCTCAAGACCCTTGACTTTCATCTTTAGGGATACTGCCATAATATTCTAATTTTATTAGAACAAGGCATGTTGCTCATCCTCAAGAAAACTATCTTAGTCAATATACAAATCTACAATGTCTCCAATGTGAATGACACTCCCCAGGGTTATTCAGTGCACAAGCAGGGTGGCTCTGGTGTGCGGACTGTGAAGAGGGCAAGTCTTGGTTTTCCTGGTTCAACATTCAGTCTGGAAAATAAAGACGCAAATTTCTCAATTACATCAGAACACTTCTTTACCGGCAACGCCTCTGGGAGATTCTGAGCAAACCACTAAGAGAAGACAAGTCTAAGGTTGTACATACAAACACTGCTCTGAATCCCTGCCTTCATTACTTCACCAGCAGTGTGACCTTGGTGAAGCCACTTTACCCCTCCAAATGTGTTTCTTCATCTGAAATGTATAGAAAATACCACCTCAAAATGTGTTGTGCAGATTAAATGATATAGAGTGAATGTACAGCACTAAGCACAGTGACTGGCATGAACTAGAAGCTCAACAAGTAGGGGCTATTATTGGTTCCTGAACAGAGTGGTCACATACCAGGACCTCAGTTGGAACCCTTAGTCATAGCTGGGTCAGACCAGTGCTTCAGGGAGTAACTGCACCAGGCAAGGCACATGAGGAGGAGGAGTCCTAATCCTCTTTTCTCTGGCTTCAAGGACCCTAGACAAGTCTTGTATCCGCTTAACTTCTCTGTTCTTCAGTTACCCCAGCTAAAGAAAAGGAGCAAATAATACTGACATACTTTACAGAAGAACCGAAAGTCAAGAGAATGAAAAGAAATGCAAAGCAGGAGGACAAAATTAAGAAACAAAAGGCAGTGTAACGGAAGGAAACCTCTGTACTCATCAGAGGGGAAAGGAGGCAAAACAAGTTACAAAAACCCTTGTTTAGGGGTAAAGGTACTTTATGTTACCAGTTTGGAGCTGAGATTCAGGTGTTTATGCTTCTTGCAACTTTCTTAACATTTTATCTCATTTGTAATAAATCAAATCTAGCAGAAAAATCTCAAAAAGGATGTTTAATAAGTACGAGGCAAGCACAGCAGACTAAAAAATTCAAATGCACTTCACAAGTATAAGGTAGAGTAATAAAACTAACACAGTGACTGGCATGTGTTAGCATCTAAAATGCTAAGAAAACTGCAAATCAAATATTAAATTTTAAGTTCAGCTGAAGGGTATGATCATTCACTTCTCTTAAAACAGTATATATGAAAAGCAGGGGTAAGTTTAATTTAGGCTTCTCAGTAGACAGGTAGAGTCATCTAGAACTGTCAAAGTGAGCCCAGTTTAGCAAAGATGACACACGTTTCTTTTTGTGCCCTGCAACTTTTGTCCACGCCATTTCCACTAACTGCACGTTCTCTGCAACCAGCCTTTTTCCACTCCACACTAAGGAAAAGAAACAAGCAGAGTATTTTCATTATTCTTATGTTTGACAAAACATATGGAAACAACAGTTCTATACACATAAGTACATCAAAATAGGAAGCAATTCTATTGTAATTTAAAAAGAGGTAAATAACTCAAGTTATTAAAACTACTCAAGTCATTACAAGCTCGCAAATAAGGCAGCCACATCTCTAATTTATTTAGCAGATTCATATAATTGGCTAGAACTTTAGAGAGAACAGTATTCTCCTATTGATGTGCGAAGTAATTAGGAGGCTAATTTTCATTTCCCAGAAAAAGGACTTACACAAGTAACCCTGCCCCATTCTAGAGGATAACAGGCTTAAGTCAGTCCTATTTGGTCAGTTTCTCTTTTCTTCTCATTTTTGTTTCTAATTTTGTTTGCTAGTAGAAGAGAACAAACGGATTAAAGCTGGTTCTAAAGCTCAATTTTTATACTTTTGTCTTGAAAGTACAGCAAAAAACATTTAATTTCTTTAATAAATATTTTCGCTGCCAAATAAACTGATTCGTTTTAACGACTTTCCTTAAAACACAGGCATGCAGAAATGAAGAACGGGGAGGTTCTTTCAGGAAAAACATTGAAAAAATAAGATTTCATCTGGCCTTCCCATCATCACTTGAAGAATTGTTTGGTAGTTACATCATCAGGAAATAAAATACTATCCTCTGTGGACCCCTACTCTTTACAAAGAGGAAAGAGAAGGTTTGAAGTCTAAATCACCCCCGGAGATGTCTCCAAAAAAAAAAAAAAGACTTCTGGCTTCCCTCTCCCGCCTCACCCCCACCACCAAAAAACAAATACAGCAGTAAAACAGTATTTACAAAAGTAAAGAGTAAGAGGGTGCGTATTTAAGAGTCCGAGGCAATAACAGAAGCTTTAGCGCCCCAGATGGAGACGGGTCACGAGCAGACGACCGTGCCCCCCGGCCGGGGCGAACTCGGCAGGAGGCCCTCGGCGGGGAGCCGCCGCCGTGCGTTCACACGGCCGGGCGTCGCGGGCCGAGCGCGCCGCTGCGCCGCCGCCTCCTCCGCGGCCCGCCGTCCGCGCCCGCCGCCGCCGCACACGCGGAGAGCCTTATAAGGCAGCGCGGTGACGTAACGCCCTAGGCCGGCGCGCTCGGGCCCCGCTCGCATTGTTCGGGCGACTCCCGGAGCGCGCGCAGCCCGCTCGCAGCGCGGCGCGACTCCGTCCCGCCCGGCCGCCGCCCGCCGCCGGCGCAGGCAGCTCAGGTAAGCCCGAGAGCCGCTCCGCTCCGCTCCGGCGGGGGCCCCGCCGTCGGAGCCAGGCAGGACTTAGGAGGCTTTAGAGGTACCAGCATCACCAACTGCAGACAGGTTTCGAGAAGCGCGGCCAATGAACCCTAGGTTCAGAACCTTTTCCAGCTCACACACAACTTGCAAGTAAAAGTTCTCTCCGACGGGAAAACAGATTGGCGCTTTAATTTTCAGTGCTGAGACGTGGGGGGATGACTATATGTGACCCGCACTCTCCCAGCGAGCTTGCCCATTGAATCCTGCCTGTTGGGAAGTCTTCGGGGAACGGGCGGGGGTCACGGCACTACAGCAGCTCCCTCCCCGTCGCCCTCCTCGGGCTGGGCTTCCAGAGCGGAGTGCGAAACACCGCCAGAGTCCGGGTGTTGGTGCGGCTCCCACCCCTCCCCTTGTAAATCCTCATACAAGAGACTAGAAAACCCTGTCCGGAATATCTCTTGTAATTAGGATGCATCTAACTTAAAAAGTAAAATACTTTAAGCTTCAAAAAAACCTTACAAACGCTCTTCTGTCTTAAAGCAAATACGAATTTGTACAAAGAAGTAACTATCACAGTTTGAGTTCTAACTTTTTACTTCAACTCCAGTCAATGGATAAATGACAAACTGCACTAAAAATTAAAGACAAAGCTAGTTTCTCTAGCGTCATATTTTGAACAATAGTTTATTATGTATAAATACTAATTTAAAAGGTAAAGCCTATAAAAGAATTTTGTTAATCAGTGGCATTTTGAATCATAATTAGTTACATCTAAACCCTGAACAGGCTATTGCTTTATAGTCTTTATATAGCATTTATATGAAACCTTACAGTATGATAATCGAACATTTGGCAGATGCTGAAAATGTACATATTTTAACTTTTCAGCATAAAAATCAGCAGAGGAATTTAAAATATGCTATGTCAACTTTAAAACACTGCAATAGGAGATGAAAAAATGATTTATCACTCACACTTTATTTAGTCTGAACATACATTGTAAAACAAAACTTAAGAAATGTTGTGACAGAATTATTTCCCTTTTTAAAAAGCCTATATGTTTTATTTATCATTTGAAACATGCCATGTTTTTTTATATGCTCAAAATTCGGGATACATCTGTGTGTCTAGTAATTCCTGTGGTTGAGTTTTTTAAAGTATATGATGTTGGTGCCTACCACTTTTGCTTCATAGGAGTTTTGTTTTGTTTGCTAATTTTGTTTGGAGCAATGCAAGACTTTGGTTTTAGTATTCTGAAAGAAAAATTATATGTTATTTGGCCTGAAGATAGGCTATATAAACTGCAGGTTAGTACTGAGAAATAGGATTTCCCTAAAACTATTATTTCAAGTCTAGGGGAGCCTACCATGAGAAGAAAGAGGGGCCAACACCCAGGTCACTGTGGAGAACGATGGAATATGCAATAGAAGAGTTGTTTATTTGATATAGGCTGTAATTGGAAACTGAAAAATTCCTGCCTTGGGAAAAAGGTATTCCACTCTTTTGAATCTAATAGAGGAGGAGGGAAACAGAAACCATCAATTATTGTTTCAGCTATACCCAAAGTACCATCTGTACCATAAACTATAGTTCAACTGTTGAAAATCATAACCTCTATCAAAGCTCTAACAGCTGTGTTTCCCAGAGCCTGCATTTTATTTTTTTAAAACAGGCAAGCATCATTTTTTTTTAAATGACACACTTCAATATTCCACACTTTTTTCCATTTATTAACTTTAAAGCATGGTTCAAAGAACAATCACCCATTAAGACTCCTTTTAAAACTGAAAGTTAAACAAGACTTATCGTGGGTACATTATCTCACAGGGCTCTCTGAGTGAGCATTTCTTAGTCCTTGGGGCAATCTATATGATGGAAAAAGTGTTTTAGATTGAATAAATGTGAACTTTTACATTTCCAGATAAAGCACATATTAATTTTATGCTTAATTAAATTCATTTGCCCTTTTATGGTGATTAACTTTAACTGTTAGGTATTGGTATTTCTGTGATATTTTCCTAATGCGGTGATGGAGTCTATAACAGCCAATATGAAAACATGAATCAAGCTTTGAGCTGCTTAATTTTCAAGTCCGCTTGCAATTTCCCCCTCCAAAAAAGTGCCTTTGGTAATAAATTGGTTTTGAGCTAAAAAAGTGAAAATGGGGGAGGCAGAATAAAATTCCATTAATTCCTCTTAGGTCATGTTCTGTCTATATCTAGTGCTTCAGGGCAAAGCAAATGCTTTTACAAGGTGAAAAGAGAGAAAAAATACAGCCTCCCATTTAAGGGAAGGAGGAAGGGGACAGGAAGAGAGCTGTTTATAAATAAAGACTGGATATTGTGGAGTAATAACCAGAGGCTGTAAAGCAATATTGGTCTCAACCTGCTTCAGGAACTGACTCATTATCTTTGAAAAACCTAACACATCCTACCTTATCCTCTTGGGCATATCATTAATCTTGAATGATTTTTAGAGTTTATTTAATTTGTATTTGAGTATGAATTTAGCTTCAATTTTGTTTAATTTCTGTAAATTATGTTTAAATAAGGACTTAAAGATGAAGAGAGACTGCATATGCAGCCAGCATCACAAACTTTCAAAGAAATATTTCTGTGGCTGCTTGTGCCATCACTGCAGTATTTCTGGGCCACCAACCCAATCCCTTACATTTAATGTGTGCTGCAAAGACTTTTAGAACCTCCTCTGGCTGGCCAGTTTCTACTTTGAATGTTAGGTGCACTAATTTCTAGCAGATCGTCATCAACACTGTTGTAAACCCTCCTACATCCCTCTTTTTCTTAAAAACAGAGTTGAGATTCTCCCTCCCTGCCTTTTTTCTGCACTAACATTACCTCCGACTGGGAAAGCTGGGCAAACAAAAGTGGGAAGGCTTGCCAAGGAAAGTCCCTTGGTTCTTTTTTAGACATGGGAGAAGCACTCCCTTCTCACGCTTTTTCTCGGGGAGAAGCACTCCCTTCTCATGCTTTTTCTCGCAGATGCTTTAGCAGATTAAGATAGGACAGCAGCAGTTTTAATTCTGAGCCCAAGAACAGAGAATAACATATTAGCAGTTTTCTTTCTCTAGTCTGACCATCCTCACATTCCTATGCCCTACTGGTCCCCAAATACGATTAAAACTTAAAGATATAATAATTATTTTTTAATGAGAAGCTTGGGGAATGATGTGCTTGGGTGTGGGGGTAAGGAGGTACATAGAGGAGTAGGTAGGTAAGTGTATCACTGTGACAGGTAGGGGTACAGACAACCTACATCCAACTGTGTTTCTATTTATAACTACTGATTCTAGCCTAAAGGACAGTTATCAGTAAAAAACAGCATACATTACATCAGAATAGTAAACACTCAAGTCCACAGATGTGAGTTTGAGAAGTGCCTTGATAAGTTCTTCTGTGTGGACAGTGGGATGCCGCAGGCCCCAGAGTGTGTACACACACACACACCTGGCAGGGAATGTCCACAGAACTTTATAGCTGGAAGAGGCCTTAGAGGCCATCTGATCCAAATGCCTAACTTACAGAAGAAACTGATGTCCACAATGTGACTTGCTTCAGAGACACAGAGCTACTAAAGAGCAGGGCCAGGGCCCCCCATATTTTTGAGCTACAGCCTTTGGTTTCTCCTTAAATTAGTCGTAGGAAGAGAGGACAGAAGCCCCAGAAGAAGCCTTGACACTGTAGGTGTTAATTGGGATATAAAACCCATAAAAAAAAGTAAGAGGTTCCAGGTTCTTGTGAATAGGTATAAGCAGTAAGAAGGCAAAGGGGAAGGAGGGAGGTGAGAATCAATATTAGTTCAACCAGGCGACAACAATGGAAGGGAGCTGATAAAGGAAGGACAAAGATAACAAACAATAGATTACTTAAAGGTCCTCTGTGTGGCAGAGCTCACTTTGCTTGGAAGCTGAGAGGTGCCCTGGAAAGAGTGTGCTCCACAGTCAAAGACATTTGGGTCAGAACCACTAACTTGACAAGTGACCTCCTCTCAGCATCTTCTATCTAAGCATTTTGCAGTCCCCAGACCTCCCAGCTAGCAGGTTCCCTTTCAAAACTCAAAGTGACTCAATGCCTTTGAAACAACCTCCCCAAAACTGCAGAGGAAGACACCAGTGAAGGCTGTCAGCTCCAGGTGCTACTTACCCTGCTTACTCTCCTTCACACCGTGCATTGCTATATGATGTTAAATTACACATTAACTGCTTATTGTTATTTATTGTCTGTCTCCTGAACTATAAAACTCCTTGAGGGTCAGTTCCGCCAAATTTATCCCTAGTGCATAGAAAAGTACCTAGCTAATTAATAGGTGTGTCACTGGGACAAGAAGGATGTTGCATAAATGTACAAACAAACAACTTAGAACCCAGAAGCTTCTTATTTGGTAAGAAAAGAGTATTTCTGGAAATAGTGAGCTAGGAGGGGCTCCTTTTTCTAGATTTTGTTCAGGAGCCCAAAACAAATCTCTGCCACTATTTAAAGTAACCATATAGAATTGACTTACAAACACAAACCAGAAAACAAATTCGGCTCAAATCAAGTCAAGGCAGTGAAATCTGCTTTGTACTGTATAGTATGTGTTATGTAGGCAGACCAAGTCAGTTGCTTCTCTGCTCTCTGCCCACCTCCACCTACCTCACTTGAACTTCCTCCCCAAAATAATGAGAATGCAGGTGGTGAAAGAGTACCAGGTGAATCGCCCTAGGGCATGGAATGGACTAGAAGCAAAATAGGAAAGAGCAGAGTATAGTGGCTCTGTCCTTAATGCAGGGTAGACGCCTCCATTTCCCCTAACGTCAGAGCCTCAGCTGCAAGCTGGAAGAGGCAGTGATTGGGCCCAAACAGCTTGTCCTTACAGAAACTAGAAACCAGCAGACAGCCTTTTCCCAAGCATACACTTTGATTCCAAAGTTTCTGTTGGTAGTCCAGTGCATCTGCCAAGTTTTACAGAAAAGGAGTGATTTTTCTATCATTTCAAAGTTAGATAATTCCAATGTCAACCTGTGAAGCCAGCCTAGGGCTCGAAACTCCTCATCAGCAGCAAAAATTTACTGTCTACAAGGCACTGTGCTAAGCACAAGGAGGACAAGAGGCCCAGCAACTAAGTTATCCACACACCACACCATGTCACTAACCCAGCTACACCTGCTAGCACTGAATGGCACTTTGTTGATGACAAGGGCTAAGATCACCAGCTCTTGCACAGTCTTCAGTCATGGTCACGGCCCTGCTCTTTGTTAATGGACTGATAAAGCAATGTAGATAAGACAGGTCAGCTGTACATAAAAATTAAGTAAAGATAAACAATGTGGGACTATTTAAAAAAAAATACAAGAGAATACAGTCAATGCAGTCAAGCTTGCTTACTAGTGACGCTAAACTGACATGGACAATTAGTGTTATCTCAGTGGTAAGACTAAAGAGTAGGAATAATGGTTCATAAATCTGAGTTCTACTCTTCTTGGTTCTGCCATCCCTTCACTGGGTAAGCCTCCTGTAGCCCCGGCTTCCACAAACCTGAAAAGAGGGAACAGTGTCATCCACCGTAAGTCTCAATACTCGGTAAGGACAGAATAGAGGGCAATAACCCCTGATGGAATTCTGATCAAATAGAGCCAAAGACTACATAAAATACAAGCTACTGATCGTATCATTACAGAGACAAATCAGCTGAAGAAAATGGGAGGAATGTGAGGGAAAAACTGCACACTTAAGCACAGAGGAAAGATTAACATAACTGTAGCATGTAAGACTGTGAGAACTCCAAATCATTGTACCAAGAGCAGCCTCAAAGATAAGGTCAGCCCTCCAGGATGGGCCACTCTGACAGGAGCAAGTCTGCCAGATTTATTATATCTCATGGCCCACCAGTCTTGGAACAAAAGTTTAAAGGTGAACTAAGTTTTTCTCTCTTTTTAAAATTCTTTTTTTTTAAGTGAATCAAAACAAAAACAAATCTCTGAGCAGAAATCATAAGAGGAATGTAAAACATTCATCACATTTCGGCTGACAAGACTTAAGTGACTGCTGCTGTTACATTTGAAGAAAAGGAAGGAACTGTTTGGCCTAGGAGCTTGGGGAGAGCATGAGAAAGTTCCTGTTTCTTGCTGAAGACAAAGGGCCGTGCACTGAGATGCTGTGCAAGTCCCTTAGCCTTCACTTGCTACTCTGTTAACTGGGAACAACAGAGGAAGTGAAACACTGGAGTTGTGTGAAAAGTAATCCTTTGCTGCTAAAGGGAAGACTACCTATTCTTTAAAAATCATATCAATTTATTATCAAGATATTTAAACACTCGTATCATTAAAAGAAATACATTATATTTGAGGTTGCATATTATCCTTCAGGCTCTCATACAGCTGGCTATATGGGGCAGACTGAGATCTTTCAGATAAAGATGAGAACAACTTTGTCAAGTGATTTGGGGTTCCACTCATCTTCCCTACAACTATACCTCACAAGATTCTTCTCACAGTCCCATAAAATTCATTGAGCTGAGCAAAGATGCAAAGAATCACAGGCAAAGACTCTCTGGCCAGATTTCTCCCATCCTGACTTTATTTAAATTTGTCTCCAAGTGAATTCCTCACTTCACTGAATGGTCCCTCCTCAGAAGTGACAGGAACAAGAGGACCAAAACTCCACTTCTCCTCCTGCTCTAATAATAAGAGTAAATTCTGAGAACTTAAGGCATCATTCAGACTAAGAGGGGGTTATGCTCCCCTGAGAAATGGTTCTTCTCACCTCTCAATAGTTTGGTCATCTAGTATGTACTGAGTTCAAACCCATGTGAGGGACACAGAGGTATCACATCCTTCAAGGGGCTTACAGTTAGTTCAAGACCATACTGGATATACAAAACCAAATTAGAAAGTGGTATAAAACCATATAGAGTATTTGAGTCACAAAACTGTAAGGGCTGTGGTGACTCAGAAAGGGGAAATCTAGCCAGGGGAACATCCATGGAAAAGATGGAAACTGAAATGTAAATGGAGGCTACTGGATGGAGCATTCTAACAGGATGGCAGATTTACTCCTTGGAATTCTCCTATGAAAAGGAAATGTGAGGTAAAAAGAGAAAGAAGGCCTGAACCAGGATCAGAACCCCAAACTCTGATTTTTAAATCTATTATTTGGCTTTCAGAAAGCAAGGCATCTTAAGTGACTTCAGTCCTTAAAGTGAAGATAAATTGTGATGATAATGCAGTTGGTACAGTGCCAGACTCATAGCAGACACTCAGGAAATGATACCTATTACTCGTCTAGTTATGCCAGTCTGCCCACAAGGACGGTGCTCCATCATCACCTGCTGCTATAGCGTTCTGCCAGGCTGAGGCACAAGGGGTTGTCTCAGAGCCAAACAGGAGATGCTCTGTAGGATGCAGTCCCTGAGAGCTCATGTTCTCTTACACGCAGCCAAAAAGTGAAGTATAAGATTAAGCTTGTTGGAGAAAATCCATGTCTGTAGTGCCTAACCTCAGCCACTCTGAAAAGTGAAGTTATCCTTTATCCTGATTTCTCTGCTAGAAGGGAATCCCTCCTATGAGAAACCCACATGCGTTTTCCTAAAGATGTCTTAGTCACCTGAAATAAGAAACAAGTTACTGAGTAGTTCAAGGACCAAAGAGAGCAAAAGGCTTAAAAGCTAGCCTGGAATCTCCCTGTTTTACCTTGAAAGTCCTACCATGCCTGAGGGGCACACACACAAAACAAATGGGTAAGACAAATCTTACAACTTGGGCTGAACAGCTTATATCAGATCCTAGCCACAGACAACTGATAGTCTAAATACTTCTCCCTAGGTGTTAATTTTTCAGTTTATTTGTACTTTCAATTTAGCATAACATTTTAGGTATCAGAAACTAAAAAGATTTACTTCTTTACTTTTATAGCACATGTATAACCTTGAACTATAACAAACAGTTAACATATAAAGAACCCAAAATAAATCTAGATCCTATGAAATTCCAATTAAGGTTTCCATATAGTTATGAACTATTGAGACTTGACAAGTCATAAAATCTCTTCTGATGGAACAAAACATACATTTTGACATGTGAATTTGTACACATGGGAAAAAAGGGAGGAGAGGTGTCTAACAGTTATAGGATTTACTCTGTGGAAGATCAAGGATCATCAAAGGCTTTGTAAACCTCAGAGATGAAAGGGTGCTGCTTTCCCCATGCTGCAGCTGAAGTGACCGGCAGATGAGGCAAGGCCACAGAGTGAAGTCACTACCAGATTTTGGTCCAGTATTCCTTGTCCATTGGATACATAGCTCTTCTGAAAGTTGCTTTCCTATTGTTTGAGAATTAGGGTTTTTCTTTTTTCTTTATTTTTGACTGTGAATGACTGAACTTTAAAAGTGAGGTATAGTGAAGTCAGTACCTTTTTCAAAAACACTTTTTTCAACTACTACAAACCTGAAATAGTTTGCCCTCTCTTAAGATTCAAATCACAAGGTAAGATACGGTCAGGTCAAAAATGGATGGATATGCATATAGCACATATGTCTTTTCATTACTTCTGCCATGAAGAGAATTTTTCAGGACCGGCCCGGTGGCGCAGTGGTTAAAGTGCGTGCACTCCGCTGTGGTGGCCCGGGGTTCGCAGGTTCCGATCCTGGGCGTGTACCGACGCACCGCTTGTTAAGCCCTGCTGTGGCGGCGTCCCATGTAAAGTAGAGGAGGATGGGCATGCCTGTTAGCCCAGGGCCAATCTTCCTCAAGAAAAAAGGGGAGGATTGGCATCAGATGTTAGCTCAGGGCTAGTCCTCCTCACAAAAAAAAGAAAAAAAAAGAATTTTTCAAAGAGATAACTAAATGGGTGAAACTCTTGCTTAGGGACAAAATCAGCAGCAGACCCAGGGCCAACGGAAGTGGAGTGTAAAGTCATTGCTCTCACCTCTAGCACGCCTGTTGCTAACCACTGTAACATCTTGATGGAACTGCCCCTCACTACACAAGTTTAACATTCTTTAGAACAGGTTCACCTTAAAAGAACCCAACTTAGAGAAAATAGGATCAAACTCTGTGGTCATGCATTCTGTCTTCTCAATGCTCAGAAGTGGCAGAAAAGGAAAATGTAACCCAAATGCTCTGAACTGTCAGTCAAGGGAAAATTAAACAAGGCTCAGATAAACTAATTTTAATTTTTACAATGCACACAAGAGGACGTGCAAAACACAGACCACAAAATGGTCAGATTCCAACAGATTCCAGAATAAAACTTTCTCACCTGTCTGTAATTAAACTTTACATAAGGCCCAAATTCTAGCTCTCCAAAACATCATGGGGGAGACAGAAACCAATCCTCCTCAGGAACTAGGAAAAGTGGGTAAGAGTAGATGGAGGATGCTCACTGTGGTTCATGATCTCATTGTTTGCTCAGCAGGAAGCCAAACCAAGCATCACCCTTCATCCTCCACTGCGCTGCCCTCGAAATACTATTCTCTGCTATTAATTGCTCCTAGTGCCCTTGCCCCTTATTGACTAATTTACTATAGCTAAAATGGGAGGGGGGAAAAAAGGAAGTTCTCTAGGGATCGGAATGTTTCACATTTTACACTCTTTGGGCTCCTGTCTACCCTGTTTCTCATGGCAAACTGTGTGACTTCAGTAGTCACAATAAAACATAAGCCTCTGTTGTTGTGGTTTCTAAATTTCTGAAGTTTGAATTCCCCACTAACAAGTTAGGAAGCGTTTGGTTTCCCAAGCATACCACGCTAGCCGCTGCCTCTGTGCAGGCCGCCAGACTACAAGGAGGTGAAACCCAGTTGAACTCATCCACTTTGGCACATGACTGTTGCCTGCTTCAGCCTTTTATGTTAAATCTGACAAACTGAACATCAGTGAATTCACAGATGAAAGCCAAATAAAAGAGGCAAGCCTTTTTTTTTCTTCAAAGACTTACAGGAACTAGGGGCTTAAAAAAAATTTTTTTTTTGGCTTAGAATAAGATTTGGAAAAGGATATACTCTTTGTAACTTTTTTAAAGGGAGAGAATAAAAAGAAAGGGCAACCTACCAAAGAATAAGTGTTAAGAGAAAGGAATTATACTAATCCTCCAAAATACCTATTTGCAATATCTGAATGAAAATAGCCTGTGATCTGGGAAGAGCAAAAGGGACTAATGAAGATTAAAAACAAAATTCTGCAGCTACATCAGAAAGCTTTTCTAAAGAATCCATTTCTGTTGCCCTCAATCCACTAAGATACAAAAGGAACATCTAAATATAAATGGATTTTGAGCAGAAAGAAAAATACATATAAATATTCTTAATAAGATCAAACACATACACTTGCACTTTTAAAGGTATTATGCCCTTGCAGTCTGCCTGAGAAAAGGCTGCCTGTTAAAAATATTTTCCGAGAACTTTAAGTTCCTTGAAATGTTCTACGGAAATGGTATTTATGACAAACCCACCTACTCTGGGGAACATGAGATGTTATTACTGGCAAAGTCACAATTTTTTCAACCGTCCAAAAATAATTATGAATTTTTGCCAAATGACTAACCTCGCTTTATTATTACAATGATTAAGAGAATATTTGCTAATGTCTCATGATCAAGGCTCAAAGTAGCCATGAACCTACAGAAAATACTGTGACAAAACAGTGGATTGCAAGTAGTGATTTCTGTGCCTTTGACAGGCAGAATATTACAACACACAAATTCAGTGGAGAGATAGATAGATAGGAGATAGATAGGAGGTATGGATGTATGTCATGGTGATGAGAAACAGGATTTGGAGTAAAAACTATATTGGCATTCTGTTTCTGCCAAATACTAGCAGGACTTTTGGCAAATTATTTAACTTCTCCGAGCCTCAGTTGCTTAATTTGTGGACATGATGAGGACAATAATACTATACTTGCCTCCTATGACTGTTTCCAGGACTAGCATGGTATATGGCATATAATAATTGCTCAATAAACAGTAACTCTGTTATTCAGAGACTGTAGAAGGAAGGAACTACTTACTATGTGTCTTGCTTACAGTTATACCTTTATTCCCTAACATGGTATCTAGTTCAAAAGTAGCATAGGTATTTGTTCAAATGTTTAACAAATATTTATTGAATACTGGTTAAGTGCCAGGTACTCTTCTTAAGCTAGAAATATAGCATTGAATAAAACAGACCAATAATTAACCAGTCATTGAATAAAACACACACACACACCGCTACTCACATGAAGTTTACATTCTAGTAGGAGAGACAAATAATAATCAAATAAGTAAAATACAGTGTGCCAGATGGTACTAGATGAGATGAAGGAGAGAGTCCAGTGGCTCCCTGGGGACGTGGTCAGTACAAAAGCCACAGCCCTGTTGTGTTTAAGGGAACAAGGGAGCTTGGTGTGGCTGGGGCAGAGTGAGCAAAGGTAGGAGGGCCAGGGAGCCAAGGGGGTGGGGGCAGAGAGTGCAGAATGAACAAATGAACACTGAAAACATGGGATGGGAGAAAGAGGAAACTCTTCTGAGGTCAGCACTCTCTCTGGGCTTTCTAGCATGTAGCCTGGTTAAGTGTAAAGAATATATGCTTTGCAGTCTGAATTTTTATTCTGGTTTGATTTTTTGTGCTGTTTGGTAAATTATTTAACCTGTCTAAATTTTAGTTTTTTGGTCCTTACCCTCCTCTGTAAAATGGGAAAAATACTTACCTTATAAGGTTGTTAGAAGGATTAAATAAGATCAAGTGGCACACAGTAGGCCCTCACTCTGCTTGTTTCTTTGTCTCTCTAAGCGAAGTCCCACACGGGACAGCAGCTTGGAATTGGAGTCTGGTCCCAGTTCCGGGGCTACCATACCAGTGGCCTTGCATGGTATTTAATCTGCCTGGGCCTCAGTTTCTCAAGTAAGAAAATGCAGACGCTACACACAGACATTATAAAGACAGATATACAACAATCAAGATGCTGTTATAAAACTATAAGCAAATAATATTACTATTACAATTTATCTTAATATTCAAAATTTCAAAACAGCAAAAGCATACGACTCCCATTCCTCTACGTTATTCAATTAAAAAATCCTAAAATTTTTAGCATCAAGAAAAATCTCGTAAAGATTTATTTAGCAGTTACGTTCATTTTCATTCCCTTTTCCTGCCCCTGCTTAAGAACACTGATCTAATGGAAGGATCTCCAAGAAATGTTTAATTGCAAAAATCAAAGTGCTGAACAGTGTATTTTATAGTAAGCTATGTTTTGTATAAAAAATGGAGAGAATAAGAATCTTTATTTGTATTTGCTTGTTTACTCATAAAGACACTAGAAGTACATATAAGAAACCAGTGGTTATAGGTTGGGGAGGGGAAATGGGCAGATGAAGGATGAGATGGGAGGAAGATACTTCAACAGTATACCTTTTAATATACATATTTTGAAATTATATATTTAGGAATGCTAATCTAAAATCTGAGACTGAAATGCAGACTTCCTTGAAAAGTTAAAAGTGGGCAAAATAAACTTTGTATAATTACAAAGTTAATTATTCCACAATATGAAAACCTCAAATGACCTGTTTCTCAAACAATTTGCATATCCTTCAACTTGTTACTTTGTATTTTTTTCTGAAATGCTTAAAAAACATTATAAAATATCCTCAATAGTCTTCTCCACATTTTTCACTATGGAAACCAAGTCTAGCAGTAGCACATACAGAAAACGACTTCCCTCCAGGTCTGTGCCAAATCAGTCAGCCCACCCTGCATCTAAACTTAGTCCCCAAGTAGTCAAGTCTAGGAGTATCTAACACCAGCAGCGAAAGTGCACATTCACATTCAAGGAACGAAGAACAGGGGTAAGATAAGCAGAACGTCAGAGAGGCTTTGGGAAGGTCAGCTATTAGAATCCATTGTGTTATGCTGGCATTTCACTGGATAATGCACACTCAAAGCATCATTCTCTTCCAGGAAGGGAGAAGACCTGTGGTGTAGATCTGTGAACAAAAGAGAAATGGAGAATACTGGCTGATCCCAAATACATTTGAGCAGCAGATAATGAAGAGTTATGAATATCAGAGACAACTAACACAATGAGATCTAACAGAAGTTTTCCATAAAATTAATTATGCCCTCAAATGGTGGTTCTCAACCAGAGGCGATTTTTGGCCCTAGGTGTTTTGCAATGTTGGGAGACATTTTTTGGTCATCACAACTAAGTTGCAAGTACTAGGTTACTTCTGGCATTCAGTAGGTAGAGGTCAGGGATTCTGCTAAACATCCTATGATGCACAGGATAGCCCCATAAGAAAGAATTATTCGGCCCAAAATATCAATCGTGCCAAGGCAGGGAAACCCTGGCCTAAAATGACAATCAGTATGGCTAGCCATGTGCATGGCTCAAAAGATCCATGAATGGCCTGAAGGCAGATCACAGTAAACAGATTATGGAATCATATCTTTCATTCTAGTGTGAGTTCTGACTCCTTCTCTGAGGTGACCCCTACTTTAGCCAGCCGACATGACAGAGGTGCTCTTCTGCACTGCCTCACCATCAGTATAATTTCCTACTTCTAATGGTAACCGATATGTATTGTGCCAGGCAGGATGCTAGGAGCTTTTGTATGGACTGTTTTATTTAATCCCTGGAACACTATTATAAGGGAGGTGCCAGTATTATCCCCATTCTACAGATGAAGCAAATGAGACTCGTAGAGGCTAAATTGCTCAGTCACACTAGGTAGAAGTGGGGAATCCCAAGATTCAACTCCCAAAATCAAGCTCAGAATCTGAATTTCTCCCCCAGCACTCCCCTGCCTCCCACAGTATTCCATTGCCTCTTTCCCACTGTGCTTTGGTGCTGGTGAGTGTCCTTGCTCCCTGTCAGTCATCCTGCTGGCTCCTTGCCACTCAGCCACCTATACTGTTTACTGCCATCTACTGCTGGGGTGGTAGGGAATCGGCAGTAGGAAGGACATCAATCCTATCCTAAAAAAGGCTACCTTGAGGCAAACCAATAAGATACAGAAGAACACAGATCACAAAGAGTACAAAATCAACCCCAGAAAGGGGGAGGAAGCAATGGAAAGAATGATAAACAATGAAAGTGTTAGGAACCTAGGGACAAGCCCAATTATCACCATCACTAACTTAAAGGTGGCTCTGCATGCCATGTACTAGGCAAGGCACTCTCAGGAGTACCGGTGCACACACGTTTGTGACAATCCAAGGCATAGCACATGCTGGGTGGCTTTTTGTTTCTCCCTAGAGAGAGACAAGGCAGCCAGGGAAAGGCATGGCTGTGGTAGGCCCAGGTAGGCCTTGAAGGATCAGGGAGATGCCCACCCGAAACTTTCAGTCTGCCAAGGACCTGAAGTAGGTTTTTTTTTTTTGTTGGTTTTTTGTTTTTTTGGTGTAGTTGCAATCAAAATGGAAAGTCTGGAAAACAACAAAAAAAATGTTGATCTGAGGAATCTTTTTCAAATAATTAAGAACCTCATTCAGAGTGTGGGGGGGAAGAACACAAAAAGAAAAGTCAGTAAGCTCTTTAGCATAGCAGTGTAGTCATAGTGACTGGTTTTTTAAAAGTTCCTTCTTGATAGCTATAATATATTCAAAGCAAAGCAAAAGAAATCCATCTGAGTAAATGGCAAAAAGAAAAATCCACCTGAGTAGATATTTTTTAATATGAAAAATTAAAATGGGGGATGGCAAGGCATAAGCTTAGTGGTATGAAATGAACATCCATTATCTAACAGTTCTTTCTAGAAAGCTCCTTAACTGACAATACAGCACTGAAGAAACACCACCACATAATTCAGGCTCTAAGTAATTATCCTGGTATTTACATGTGCTATCCTTATTGTCACTTCCCTGTTAGTTCCCATTTCCTCTCCCAGGCCTAGGCTGAGCACCTCCTCAAGTCTCCACCTGGCCCTTTGACTGGGGTGTGAAGAGTCTTTCTTAGCCCGGATTCCAAGGTCTTAAAATGAAAATATTCTCCCTTGTAGCCTTACTTCCTAAGCTCTGTGCCTGTGAGCTCTCAGACTGGCCTTATTCTGGTTCTGAAACCCCATCTTTCAGCAGTTTTTCTTTCCAGGAGACCCTTTACCTCAGTCAGTTCCTTTGCTCTTTTTTCTGCTTTTAAAAAAGAGTGAGATTTGCCCCAATCCCGATCCCTCTGCTCAACTTGAGCATTTCATAAGCTCTTCTCAGAATCCTGTTTCTCTGCTAAAAGCTCCGAAGCTCCTTATAATAGGTCATTTGACTATTTGCATCTTATTATTTCACGTCCCCTGACCCCTGGGGAGCCAAACAAGATTGTTCAGATGATGAAGAGTTCTGACTCACCATGCCCCATTTTTACCATATATTCCTCTGACACCAGCTAAAGCTTCCTTCCGAATCACATCATGCCCTAATTCTTGTTTCACAGTGAAGGAGAAAAGTAACCAGCTTGCTGGATCTGTACCCATTTATGCTGTCTCTAAATGATCTCAAGGATGATGACAGGATCTTCAGTAACAAGGACATAAAGCAGACATAGATGTACACTCATACTCGGCTAGCAGATGCCAAAAAAAGTGTTACTGTTCTTCCAGATCTTGCTGACCAAGTCTGATGAATCCAGCATTACATTATGACTATGGTATGCTGTAGCTGTAATTTTTAAAAAACCTTTGACTTGTGAGAGAAATAAAAGGAAGCAGCATACATAGAATAAAAAAGACTGGTCATAGCTATTTTTATGAGTGCTCCTAAAAATTAGACAAAACAGTAAAAAGTCCATTGAAGAAGCCGGGGCAGAGCAAGGAAACATAAATTATGGGCCTGATTACCAAGAACCTATCTCAGCCTAAGGCAGCTTCCCAGTAAATTCCATGTAATTACTCTGCACACTGCTTAGAACTCTGTGGTTATTTAACCGTGGACATAGCTGCTATCAATGCAATGCAACAATTAAAATTACAGATTAGATAAGAATTGCTAAAAGATGGAGTGGATATAATCATAACGAGACTATGAAAGTCTAGCCATAAGAGCAGATATAAAAATGAATACACTAGTGTGATGTGGGAATTTTCTGCTTAGTAATTAACATGTTATATCAGGAAGAAAAAGTGTATTAAACAAGCTCTGGAAGAATGGAGGTTTGAGGACTCCTGCTCTGGAGCCCTTGCTGACATGCACTGGAAATCTCTCCTCATTCTTTCCCAATAGGCTACAAATTCTTTGAGAACAGGAACCCTCCCCTGTTCATCTCAGTATAGCCCAGTACTAACTATAGCCTTTGTTGTTTGCAAATTAAATTAACAAAGGTCTTGCCATATTCCTAACATCAAAAGCTTTAAATTCAAGATCCATATAGCAAACACAGCGGACTGTTTGTCTCCTAAAAATGACAGATGAGAGGCTAAGCTGACTCTGAAGTTGTTCAGTACTTACAGGTTGACTTCTGCACTAATACAAACAACACAGTGCCATTAATGGCTTGTGGAATTGGTTTTATTGCTTGATAATCACCCCAAGTTTATTTAAATGGGCTAGTTATCTGAAAAACTGGAAAAGAATCTGGAAAAGTAGAAACATAATGGATGTCTTAGGGTAGTCAGATATAGATGAATGTTTCCTTTTCAGTTTCATTTGCTGTTGATGTAATGTTGCTTTTGTCATAAACAGATATATTTGTCCAGTAGAGCTCTAGACTCTGAGGAAAAAATTAAAGAACCACTCCTTTGTTTGCAAAGATGAAATAACCTAAGGAGAGTGAACGGCTAGGATATGGACATTTACCGCCTCTCTCTCTTCTCCTCAAACAAGCAAGCACCTGCAGTTCTAATGCAGGGATCTGAAGAAGGAACAGAAGGACATGTTCCAACAGTCTCGATTCTTTATAGAGGCCAATAATGTACTTAGAGAAGACCAATGGAAGAACCATTTACACCTCATTTTCTTAAATACCTAAAACCACGCACATGCTAAACACTAGAGCATCATCTTTAAAAAATGAATAAAATTACTTAGGACAATGCTACAGTGTTTTCCACAGGAAGGTATATTTGTTCGTCCTTTCATTCATTCAGAAAACATCCATTCAAGGCCGGCCTGGTGGCGCAAGAGGTTAAGTGCACGTGCTCCGCTGCGGTGGCCCGGGGTTCACTGGTTCGGATCCAGGGCGAGCACCGATGCGCCGCTTGTCAAGCCATGCTGTGGCGGTGTCCCATATAAAGCAGAGGAAGATGCGCATGGATGTTAGCCCAGGGCCGGTCTTCCTCAGCAAAAAAACAGAAGGATTGGCAGATGTTAGCACAGGGCTGATCTTCCTCACAAACAAAACAAAACAAAACAGAAAAACATTCATTTGGTACCCTCCACATGTAAGGGCTTTGTGGTAGCACTATGAAGACACAAGTGAATCAGACATGTGTCCTGTTCTTAAAAAGCTTATATTTTAGTAGGGTTGATTGTAATGTACATAAATAAGACAAAATCAAAAGTAGTGAGAATTATAAATTATTATGGGTATGACTGCAATCATAGCATTTATATACACATGTATATATATATAGCATATATACACACCATCTGTTTCATATGTGTGTTATACGATGCATATTACTAACACTCAACGTCTCACATAGCAGAGATAAAATATAGTCACACATGCGTGCTGACATGTGTGTGTAAATAAAAACTGAAAAGACCCTCTGAATGTACAGTTTGTAATAAAGAGCCAGCATTATGGTTAGTTCCAAAGAACATTCAAGATGACAGATGTGGTATTTTTGAAGAAACAAGGAACTGGTATTGCACATAATAATAGTGATAAACCACAGTAAGTTATAACAGTTCTGAGCCATAATAGAAACTCTGAAGAAAAGCTGTAATAAGGCACTGCTTTAAGCCAGTTTGGATTTAACTACCTCACATTTGTGTCCATAAAACCAGCTTCCACAACCTGTTTTTATTGGACAGAATTCTGCGAATGTTCTTATAATCCTGTGGTGTCAGTACTTGAACATGAATATGAGTACTCCAAGACAGAAGTCTTCAAACTGGGGTACACATACCCCTGAGGGTACACAAAGACTTTCCCGAGGTACAAGCATGGAGAGCTTTAAGGGAATCAATGTCTGAATCACAAGTCACACACATATATGCTTTCCAAAACCAATCTGCCAGAAAAAGTGTTTGTGCCCTAGGAATTTTCCAACAACCCTTTCAAAATAGTCATCTTTTTACTTAACAAAATTTTACCAATTGCGTCTCCCTGGGTTGGAAACCCCTCTGGTACACAGACAAAGGGACAACTATAGACTTACTCCTGAGAGAGTCCCATGAGAGCAGAGCAGCAGCAGCTTCAGAACCAACCACTGGATGGTGCAGTGCCTGTTTCTGCATCTGGGGACAACTCAGAGCAAGCCCCTATGCCTCATCTCTTTTAGAAGGGAAAAGGTTACCAGAGGGATGTGTATTTACACATTTACAATAGTCCTCCCTCATCTGAGGGGGATATATTCCAAGACCCCCTCGGAAAGTACCGAACCCTATATATACTATGTTTTTCTGGTCCATACAGACCTATGAGAAAGTTTAATTTATAAATTAGGCACAGTAAGAGATTAACAACAATAACTAATAATAAAATAGAACAATTATAACAATAGACTGTAATAAAAATTACCACAGACCTTAGCAACCTCAAGTCAAGAACTTACAGCATTTCACTTAAAGGAAGTACTTTATGGCTTTTCTTTGGCGTATCCAAATTGCCAGCATCACTGCTCTTGTGCTTTGGGGCCATTATTAAGTACAATAAGGGTGATGTGAACACAAGCACTGCGATACCGTGATAGTTGATCTGATAACCGAGATGCTACTGAGTGACTAACGAGTGGGTGGCGCCTACAGCCTGGATTAGCAAGACAAAGGGATGAGTCATGTCCCAAGCAGGACGTAGCAGGAGAGTGCGAGATTTCATCACACTACTCCGAATGGCAAGCAATTTAAAACTTATGAATTGTCTATTTCTGGAATTTTCCATTTAATATTTTCAGGCTCCAGTGACCGCGAGTAACTGAAACTGCTGAAAGCAAAACTGCCAGTAAGGGCAGACTACTGTACTTTTAAGCTGAAAAATGAAGTCTGACTTTTCCTGAATGTCTGATTTGGCTGACTGGTTTGCCAGTGATGACTTTTAGATTATATGGCAGATGTTAATATATATCTTTTGCAACTACTTAAACCTTGAATAAAAAATTCTAGATGCCAGGTTTAAAATGTGTGAGGGGGAACTTAGTTTTTAAGAATTCTTTTAGAACAAACTATCACAAAGAGAAATTAAGAAAACAATCCCATTTACAAAAGCAATAAAAAGAATAAAATACTTAGGAATAAATTTAACCAAGGAGGTCAAAGATCTATACAGAGAAAGCTATAAGACACTGATGAAATAAACTGAGGAAGACACAAATGGAAAGATATTCTGTATTTATGGATTGGAAGAATATTATTAAAATGTCCATATTACCCAAAACGATCTACAGATTCAATGCAATCCCTATCAAAATTCTAATGGCATTTTTCACAGAAATAGACAAAACAATCCTAAAATGTTTATGGAACCACAAAAGACCCCAAGCAGCCAAAGCAATCTTGAGAAAGAACAACAAAGCTAGAAACATCACACATCCTGATTTCAAACTATATTACAAAGCTATAGTAATCAAAACAATATGTTATTGGCATAAAAACAGACAAAAAGACCAATGGAACAGAAAAGAGAGCCCAGAAATAAGCCCATCCATACATAGTCAAGCTTCACTTAACGATGGTGACATGTTCTGAGTGATGCATTGTTAGGTGATTTCATCACTGTGCAAACATCATAGAGTGTACTTACACAAAGCTAGATGGTAGAGCCTACTATACACCTAGGCTATATGGTACTAGTCTTATAGAATCACTGTCATATATGCAGTCCGTTACTGACCGAAACGTCGTTATGCAGTGCATGACTATACGGTCAACTAATTTTCAACAAAGGAGCAAAGAACATACGGTGGAGAAAGGATAGTCTCTTCAGTAAATGGTGTGGGGAAAACTAGATATTCACGTGCAAAAGAATGAAATTGGACCCCTATCTTACATGATACACAAAAATCAATCAAAATGGATTAAAGATTTTAACATAAGACTGGAAACTGTAAAACTCCTAGAAGAAAACATAAGGGGTAAGGCTCCTCGACATTAGTCTTGGCAATGATGTTTTGGATTTGACACTAAAAGCAAAGGCAACAAAAGCAAAAATAAACAAATAGGACTACATCAAACTAAAAAGCTTCTGCACAGCAAAGGAAACCATCAACAAAATGAAAAGGGAACCTATGGAATGGGAGAAAATATTTGCAAACCACGTATTTGATAAAGTGTTAATATCCAAAATATACAAGAAACTCATAGAACTCAATAGCAAAAAACAAAATTAAAAAGTGGGCAAAGGACCTGAATAGACATTTTTCCAAAGAAGCCATACAAATGGCCAATAGGCACATGAAAAGGTGCTCAACATGACTAATCATCAGGGAAATGCAAATCAAAACCACAATGAGATATCACTTCACATCTGTTAGAATGGCTATTATCAGAAAGACCAGAAATAAGTGTTGGCGAGGATGTGGAGAAAAGGGAACCCTTGTACACTGTTGGTGGGAATGTAAACTGGTACAGTCACCATGGAAAACAGTATGGAGGTTCCTCAAAAAATTAAAAATAGAACTGCCATGTGATCCAGCAATCCCACTCCTGGGTATATAGCCAAAGGAAATGAAATCACTATCTTATAGAGATATCTGCACCCTCCCATATTCATTGCAGCATTATTTACAATAGCCAAGGTATGAAAACAACGTGTCTAACAACAGATGAATGGATAAAGAGAATGTGATATAGGAAAAGGCTGGTAAAGGGATACAAATCAGTTATAAGATGAAATAAGGTCTGAGGATCTAATGTATAACATGGTGACTACAGCTGATAATACTGAATTGAATAACTGAAATTTGCTAAGAGAGAAGTGTTCTCACATACACGAAAGGTGAATAGGTCAGATGATGGATGTGTTACCTTGGTGGGAATCCTTTTACAATTTATATGTATATCAAATCATCATGTCGTACACTTTAAGTATTTTACAGTTTTATTTGTCAATTATACCTCAATAAGCTGAAAAAAAAGTAGGTAACATTTGCTAAAGGGAAGTGCTATGATTAGGAACAAACTAGTTGTACATAATAAAAAATTATGTTAAGAGATATAAGAGCAAACACTTGAAAACCACTGCTCTATGAGATATGAACTAAAAAGAATGCAAGCACAATGATAAATGAGAATTTTTCTTTAAGTTGATGGTTTCTCTAATACAGAGTGTTCCTTTGTATGTGGAACTGTATGTGGGCCAGGTCCATGCAATAGCTCATGTTCTTTTTTTTTTTTTTTTTTTGTGAGGAAGATCAGCCCTGAGCTAACATCCATGCTAATCCTCCACTTTTTTGCTGAGGCAGACCAGCTCTGAGCTAACATCTATTGCCAATCCTCCTCCTTTTTTTCCTCCCCAAAGCCCCAGTAGATAGTTCTATGTTATAGTTGCACATACTTCTAGTTGCTGTATGTGGGACGCGGCCTCAGCATGGCCTGACAAGCTTTTGTCATGCTTTAAAAAATTTTTTTTTATATTTATTTATTTTTCCCCCCAAAGCCCCAGTAGATAGTTGTATGTCATAGCTGCACATCCTTCTAGTTGCTGTATGTGGGACGCGGCCTCAGCATAGCCGGAGAAGCGGTGAGTCGGTGCACGCCCGGGATCCAAACCTGGGCCGCCAGCAGCGGAGCGCGCGCACTTAACAGCCAAGCCATGGGGCCGGTCCCAGCTCATGTTCTTTGTTGAAGAGGCAGTATGGTGGTAAGGGGAAACAGCACGGGCTTTGCCCCTTCCTGACCTTTCTGAGCCTCAGTTTTCACGGCTGAAAAATAGACACAATAATCCCAAACCCTAAAGCTTACCATGAGAATTAAAACCAACAGATGTATAGACTTAGCTCAGTGCTTAGCAGCACATCACTGGCACTAAATAAAGGTAGCTATTATATATTCTCCTGTATTTTAGTCTTTAGGCTATGTGAGGAAAATCACAAATTGGAACTAAAATTATTTACTGCCTTTTTAAGGTGAAAATTTAACTACTGACCCACCATGTAAGATATGCATTTTGAGTCATTTTTTCAAGTAATGTGGACAGATTTTAGCTAATTTAGTCATGCTCTCTTACCTGATATTCTCTGTTAAAAAGTGGATGGCCCCGTAGGTTAGGAATAGAAGCTGTGTCCACAGATTAGGTTGTAATCAATAATGAACAACTGGCTGAGTTAATATTCAGCCAGAATACCATTTCCAGAAAACATATGACATGAAAATAGTAAAGCCTTGCTACCCATAGTCAGTCCTGGCATCACCTGAGAGCGTGTTATAATGCAAAATTTGAGGCTCATCCCTACCTGCTGAATTGGGATCTGCAATTCAATAAGATTCCCAGATAATTCAAATGCACTTTCAACTGTGAGAAGCACTGGTAAAGAATAGGCCATTATCTGGGAAGATAGTCACCAGGTGTATATGTAACTCAGGTGCGAACTTTCCGTTGCACCTGCTTAATTAAAGCTGAGAGAGGCTGAATGATGGAGAGTCTAACTTCTAATGATAGACTGACATATACACATGTCCATAAACACACACACAGATCAGTGGTTCTCAACTGGGGGCAACTCTGCCCCTCCTAGGAGACATTGGGCAACGTCTGGAGACATTTTTGGTTGGGGAGAGGAGGGGTGTACTGGCATGTTAGTGAGTAGAGACCAAGGATGCTGCTAAACATTTTACAGTGCACAGGACAGCCCTCTACAACAAAGAATCATTTGGCCCAAAATGTCAATAGTGCTGAGGTTGGAGAAACTCTAGCATAGATTGTACAAATATCCCTGTATAAAGGCAGATTAATTGGAACTATTCATGTAAAAAGGAGCAATAATTTGACTACACAGCTCTGAGGGAATGAATTTCATATCTAGACATCTCAAGGTCTATGCTGCTTTCAAGGTTATGAGTACCCTGGTTAAAAGCTCTCAAAATCATTTATCTGCTTTTGCTAGCAAACCCAGAGTCAATGATAATCTGTATTAACATATAAAGTCAGTCAGCATCAATGCCTAAAACCTGTTAATATGTAAAGAAAAATAATGGGAGACAGAAAATTAAGTTACCCAATCCTACTGAAGAAGGAAGCGAGCTTAGGACGCTCAACTCCACACCCTCCTTACCCAAAGACACCAATAGTCTATACCTTCATTATACACGTCCACAATCCCATGTCTGCGATTTCAAAAATCTAAAAACTACACAAAGTTTCTGGTAAATTGTGGCAGCAAAACTTCTCCTTATCTGAACTCACTTGGCAGCAAAACCTGAATCAATGTGAGGCCATTTATTATCTCAGTTATCCCACTTAGTGTAACTATTCACATGGTTCACTGCAGAAGTATTCAGAGGCTTGCTTAGGAGGTGGTGCTGCCACAGGCCTTATGGAGCTGTTATATAATATATGGTGGATGCTTCTTATTGCCTTTCTAAAACTCTAGAATTTTGAAAACATTTGGCTTCAAAATTTTTGGATAAGTGATTGTGGACCTCAAATGACTAAAATACAGTCAACACTCAGCAAATATTTACTGAAAGCATTCACATATATTTGAAAGAAAAAATATACCTCGCCAAATATATGTGTGTCACACACACACATATACACATCCCTCTGCATTAGTAATCAGCAATGTGCTTCCTTATTTAGGGCACTGGGCACAACAGGCCAGGCTTGCAGCTTCAGATCCTTTAATAAGGACCAGCTAACTCTGTAAAGAAATGCCATTCCTCAACCATAAACTAACCTCAAACTTGAATCTTCAAATGCTCCTATTTCCCCCCTGACAGGCTTTATCTGACTAGCCTGTTGACTGTCCTATGCTGTGCTCCTGGGACGGGCCCCGGGAAATTGCAGGTTGTTAGCAAACAAGTGTAAGGAAGTGCTGAGAGCAAATGTATTCAAATCATCAGTTCTTTGTGCCCACCTTGTAAGATGGGGCTTGGGAACAGATGCTGATGCTAACTGATTTCCAGAAACCTTGAAAAAGTTTCTGGATACATGAGCTTGCACCACATTGAAAAAGATGCATCATGCTTTCTGCTGAAAACACTGAACACAGTGGAAACAACTGAAACTTCAAAATCTTTTTTTGCCAGTTATGGCACTGCCAAGATTCACTAATCACCAGTCAATTTTAATGCTCTTGTCATTACACTGCTAAACAATCTTCCCCCTCCCCCCCTAAGAAAACATATCTCCTTCCCATGAAAATGAAACAGCACATGGTTGGTATTATTTAATAAGTTGAAAAGATCCTGAAAAGTTTTTGTGAAACTGTTCTCTAATAAAACTCTAAGAACTGATGTAGAGAGGGGAAAATATTTCACTGCAGTTATGCTTAGCGCATTGTTAAATATGATTCTAATGCTAAGGTGGGAGGAAGAAGCACTTTGCCAAATTTTCTGTAACTATTTCGCCACCAAAGCAGTTTACCCGTGGATTCTGCCACTTGGTTGTGAAGTCCCATGACCATTCAGGAGGGAGCCGCCATGTTTCTCTTCTCAGGCTCCCAGGTGTCAAATAAGGAGTGGGACAGGGCCAGTAGCCACAGGCAAGCCCCTTGCCAAGACTGCAGATGAGATCCTCATCAACCCCCAACCCAGCATTCAGCCCAGCTTCTTCAGAATTTCACAGGCGGAGCAACCCTTGGGCCAGCCTCCTGTCAGGTTCTCAAAACAGGAAAAACTAAAAGTGGATCCTCCCCACAAAAAAGTTTGGGAATTCTCACATTATACAATTATTTTAAACATATTCCTCTTGTGTAGTGTAATTACAGAAAAGAACAGATTAGGATCTCAGAAAGGACTCTATTTCCAAGAAGACTGCCTCAAATTAGTTTCCTTTTAAAATGTCCTCTCAAATCCTTAAACAACTTTCAAAAAGAAAGTTTTGTGACAAGGATTAAAGACATGCATTGGATAATTAACTCATTACTAATAGAAAAGATATATTAAAATATTATGAACTCTTTGATCAGAAAACAAATATTTATAACTTTTCATCCATGACAAATCCTTTAGTTCACTTCTTTGGGGATTCCATTCTATTTTAGCTTCTGTATAACAATACTGTAAAGCTGTAATTACATCCTCTATAATCAGCCCATTCCCACTGTAATTAAGAGTGCCACAAATTTAAAACTATGACCTCACTACTGAGGAAAAAAGTGTGTGGAAGAGATAGTTTATATTGCATGTAAAATGCTCTCCTGTTATGTGAACAAATTCAAAACGTAAAAGAAAAAATAACGTTATAATAGAATCATCATGTACGAGGGAATCACTGATAATAGAGTTTTTCCTCCATCGTTTCTAGCATCTGACTCTCATCAATAAGCTCTTTCCTGTCAAACCTCATGCTGTTCCCATAGGTTAGGAAAACTTTAAACCCTTTCAGATGCCTCTCAGCTTCCCTCGTTCAACTACCATCCACTATGGGGATAAAGATATATGTGATGTGATTCCTGACACAATGTCATGCTAGTGTAAACCAAGTTTTAACTTGCAGAGAGGTCCATCCGTGAAGTGCATAACTTCTAAGCAATGTGAATAAAATTTGATCTTAACTAAGAATCAGGAAGTTGTGCACCAAACATTAAGGTACCACATTACATGGTTTAAGCAAACCATTTGATAAATATAATAATAACTACATTAATAAAAAAGAACAACAGCAACAGCTAACACTTATCAAATGCTTACTATGTGCCAGTACTCTGAGAATCTTAGATGAATTATCTCATTTAATTTTCACAAACGGCCCCTGAAATAATACAATTATTGTCTCCATTTTTCATGAGGAAACTGAAGCTCAGAGATGTTAAATAACTGTCTAGGTTAATTAGCTGGTAGAGTAGGGCCAGTGTGGAAGACAGATCCAACCGAGTCTCAGGCTTGTGCCTGTTTTTACAGCCTTCAGGTTAGATAGCCTGCTAATTATGTTACACAAGAAATTTAAACTAAATATTCTTGCCTTTATTCTTCTAGGAAGGCTCCTGGTGAACTGCAACTGTTACCAATCACTGAAGGGTTGGGGGGAGGTGGGTAGTGAAAGCAAAAAAGCAACCTAGCTGTTTATCAAGATTCTCCTCCCCCATCAAATTCAGGAATTCCTTTCCATATTCTGTATGAGCTGATACAGTCTTTCTAAATTACATAAATGTTTAATCACAGCCAATAATTTACTAAAGCACCAATCACAAAATAGAATATACTCTTGTATTTTTCAGATTAAAGAAGCTGATTGACCAAGAAACTGAGTCCCGGGAGAAGAAGGAGCAAGAAAAGGAGAAGAAGGTCACCGCCCTGAAAGAGGAGCTGACCAAATTGAAGTCTTTTGCTTTGATGGTGGTGGACGAACAACAAAGGCTAACAACACAGCTTGCCCTTCACAGACAGAAAATCCAAGACCTAACCGCAAGTGCGAAGGAAACACATGCTAAACTAGCCCTTGCTGAAGCCAGAGTCCAGGAAGAAGAGCAGAAGGCAACCAGACTAGAGAAAGAACTGCAAACACAGACCACAGAGTTTCACCAGAACCAAGAAGCAATTATGGCGAAGCTCACCAATGAGGACAGCCAAAATCGCCAGCTTCGACAAAAGCTGGCTGCACTCAGCCGGCAAATTGATGAGTTAGAAGAGACAAACAGGTCTTTACGAAAAGCAGAAGAGGAGCTGCAAGATATAAAAGAAAAAATTAACAAGGGAGAATATGGAAACTCTGGTATCATGGCTGAGGTGGAGGAGCTCAGGAAACGTGTACTAGAAATGGAAGGGAAGGATGAGGAGCTCATAAAAATGGAGGAGCAGTGCAGAGATCTCAATAAGAGGCTTGAAAAGGAAACATCACAGAGTAAAGACTTTAAACTCGAGGTTGAAAAACTCAATAAAAGGATTATGGCTCTGGAAAAATTAGAAGATGCTTTCAACAGAAGCAAACAAGAATGTTACTCTCTGAAATGCAATTTAGAAAAAGAAAGGATGACCACAAAGCAGTTGTCTCAGGAACTGGAGAGTTTAAAAGTAAGGATCAAAGAGCTAGAAGCCATTGAAAGTCGGCTGGAAAAGACAGAATTCACCCTAAAAGAGGATTTAACTAAACTGAAAACACTGACTGTGATGCTGGTAGATGAACGGAAAACAATGAGTGAAAAATTAAAGCAAACTGAAGATAACTTACAAGCTGCTTCTTCTCAACTTCAAGTGGAGCAAAATAAAGTGACAACAGTTACTGAGAAGTTAATTGAGGAAACTAAAAGGGCACTAAAGTCCAAAACTGATGCAGAAGAAAAAATGTACAGTGTAACCAAGGAGAGAGATGATCTAAAAAACAAACTGAAAGCAGAAGAAGAGAAAGGAAATGATCTCTTGTCCAAAGTTACTATGTTGAAAAATAGGCTTCAATCCTTGGAAGCAGTTGAGAAAGATTTCCTAAAAAACAAACTAAATCAAGATTCTAGTAAGTCCACAACAGCATTACACCAAGAGAACAATAAGATTAAAGAGCTCTCTCAAGAAGTGGAAAGACTGAAACTGAAGTTAAAGGATATGAAAGCCATTGAGGACGACCTCATGAAAACAGAAGATGAGTATGAGACCCTAGAACGAAGGTATGCTAATGAACAAGACAAAGCTCAGTTTTTATCTGAAGAGCTGGAACACGTTAAAATGGAACTTGCCAAGTACAAGTTAGCAGAAAAGACAGAATCCAGCCATGAACAATGGCTTTTCAAAAGGCTTCAAGAAGAAGAAGCTAAATCAGGGCACCTCTCAAGAGAAGTGGACGCACTGAAAGAGAAAATTCACGAATACATGGCAACTGAGGACCTGATATGTCACCTCCAAGGAGATCATTCAGTTCTGCAAAAGAAACTCAATCAACAAGAAAACAGGAACAGAGATTTAGGAAGAGAGATTGAAAACCTCACTAAAGAGTTAGAGAGGTACCGGCATTTCAGTAAGAGCCTCCGTCCTAGCTTCAATGGAAGAAGAATCTCTGACCCTCAAGTATTTTCTAAAGAAGTTCAAACAGAAGAAGCACTAGACAATGAGCCACCTGATTACAAGAGTCTCATCCCTCTGGAACGAGCAGTCATCAACGGTCAGTTATATGAGGAGAGTGAGGACCAAGATGAGGACCCTAATGATGAGGAATCTGTGCTGTCCTTCAAATGCAACTCATCTACTTCCTGTCCTATTAACAGGAAGCTATGGATTCCTTGGATGAAATCCAAGGAGGGCCATCCTCAGAATGGAAAAATACAAACTAAACCCAATACAAATTTCATGCAACCTGGAGATCTAGTCCTAAGCCACACACCTGGGCAGCCACTTCATATAAAGGTTACTCCAGACCATGTCCAAAACACAGCCACTCTTGAAATCACAAGTCCGACCACAGAGAGTCCTCACTCTTACACAAGCACTGCAGTGATACCCAACTGTGGCACCCCAAAGCAAAGGATAACCATTCTCCAAAATGCCTCCATAACACCAGTGAAGTCCAAAACCTCTGCTGAAGGCCTCATGAATTTAGAGCAAGGCATATCCCCAATTACCATGGCAACCTTTGCCAGAGCCCAGACCCCAGAGTCTTGTGGTTCTATAACTCCAGAAAGGACAATGTCACCTATTCAGGTTTTGGCTGTGACTGGTTCAGCTAGCTCTCCTGAGCAGGGACGCTCCCCAGAGCCAATAGAAATCAGTGCCAAGCATGCGATTTTCAGAGTCTCCCCTGACCGGCAGTCATCATGGCAGTTTCAACGTTCAAACAGTAATAGTTCAAGTGTGATAACTACTGAGGATAATAAAATCCACATTCACTTAGGAAGTCCTTACATGCAAGCTGTAGCCAGCCCCGTGAGACCTGCCAGCCCTTCAACACCACCACAGGATAACCGAACTCAAGGCTTAACTAATGGGGCACTAAACAAAACAACCAATAAAGTCACCAGCAGTATTACTATCACACCAACAGCCACAACTCTTCCTCGACAATCACAAATTACAGTAAGTAATATATATAACTGATGACCTTCACCCTCATCCAGTCTATACTGATATTATTGCAAGGAACTCAATCCTTTTTAATGATCCCTCCACATCCCCAGAAAGACTGACTGAATTTGTACTTTGGGAAGGTTTATGCATGAACTATCCAACAAGAGTATCTGAAACTAACTAAGTGTTGCCTGTGTAGTCATACCAAGTGTGCACTTACTGTATATCTTTTCATTTACATACCTGTATGGAAAATATTTAGTCTGCACTTGTATAAATACATCTTTATGTATTTCATTTTCCATAACTCACATTAATTTGACTGCAACTTGTCTTGGTGAAATACTTTAACACCATAAAACAGTAAATAATTTGTTATTTTTACCATTGCTTGCTGATTTTTCTTTTGGTCATTTTGTGTTATATTTTTGCATGTACAGTAGAATTTTATTTCCTAATCATAATGTCTATTAATTCTTCCTTAAAAACAAACAGGAACTACTTCCCATTTATAGTCAACTTCTGATCACATGTTAGAGGAGGAGGAAGCGGTTCAAATAAATAAAAATTTATGTCTCTTTGATTTCCAAGTGAATTATGAGATCTCTCAGGAGCAAACTTAACTTCATGCTTGAGATGTATTTCAATATCCCTAGTGCCTAGCACAGTGCTTAGGAACTTAGGGACTTAAATGTTTACTGATAATAATTGAACAAAATAATGTTAAATAATTTGCTTTTGTGAGCACATATAAGCTGATGCTGAAAGTAAAAAGCTTTGAAATGTGACAGGAAGCCATAAAAATCACATTTGGAAATACAAGTTACCTTGTGACAGGAAGCCATAAAAAACACATTTGGAAATACAAGTTACCTTGACAAACAAGAGTCGACTGTATTTCTACCACAGACAAAAACCTGCGTAAAACATATATGTCTATCTCCAAACCTGGAATCAGACACTATGACGTATGTTCTTGAACACTCTGCTTCAAAGCCAAAATGTCATTCTTGTTCCTTTTTCCTGTTTGGTTCTCAAAATAGTTTCAATTACTTAAGGTAGGTGCTTCCTACCTTGCTTGTAAGCGGGCTGCATTCAGAAGCTTACAACTTAATCGTAGTTTTTTTTTTTTTTTTTTTAACCTCTCAACAAGCAAATAAAAGCCAAAGATAGTTACAAACACAAGTTACAGAAAAGGTATATTTTAAACAAAATCATATAGTATGTTAATTGAAGCAAGTTTCTGCTGTGATTATTGTTATGCCATTTACAAGGTAGGAGAGAAAAACTCAGCCAAAGCATCCTAAGAATTCTGATACCCGGCTCATGGGACTCTGAGCATAATCTGTACTTCTGTAGCAGAGAACAACAGCTTTCAGAGGAACATTTTAAATTACAAATCTGATCCCCAAGTCACATTCCAAAAAGATGATTTCAGTCAAAGTAGTTCACTGCCATTTTCCCTTTTCCAACCTCATAACTGTTAATTTAGTGCGGTCAATTTTATTGCCAGTTATTGATTTTAAACACAATTCATTTAGACACCCAAGCAAACTGTGAAGATCTTTAGAAGTAAAAGAAATCTTTCACAATTATCCTCCTTTTCCCTGAAAAATCAATTTAATGATAGCCAAGCGAGGATTTGTTGACAGAAACAGTTCCATGGTGATGAACTGTAACACCAGTGCCGTGGGTTTGCATCATCATTAAATAAATCTGGATGAAAGTTGAGGGTAGTGATGACTGAGAAAGCTTCTGTTTAGACAAACTTATCTTGGGAATCGGCAGTGACCCAACTGTATTACAAAATACATGATGGTCTAAATGTTTTTCAAAACTACAGTAGTCCCCACCTCATACGCAGGGGATACACCCCAAGACCCCCAGTGGATGCCTGAAGCCTCGGATAGTACTGAACCCTATATATACTCTGTTTTTTCCTATAGATACAGACCTATGATAAAGTTTATAAATTAGGCACAGTAAGAGATTAACAACAATAACTAATAATAACTAATAATAAAATAGGATAATTATAACAATATACTCTAATAAAAGTTACCATAGATCTTAGCAACCTCACCATACAATTTTTTTTCTTTCCTTAAGTAGAGAACTTCCACCTTTTCACTTAAAGGAAGCACTTTACAGCTTCTCTTTGGCATATCCGAATTGCCAGCATCACTACTCTTGTGCTTTGGGGCCATTATTAAGTAAAATAAGGGTTACTTGAACACAAGCACTGTGATACCTTGACAGTTGATCTGATAACTGAGAGGCTACTAAATGACTACCAGGAGGGTGGCGTATACAGCATGGATTCGCAGGACAAAGGGATGAGTCACATCCTGGGCGGTACTGACTGGGATGGTGCAAGATTTCATCACACTACTCAGAACGGCGCACAATTGAAAACTTACTTATTTCTAGATTTTTCCATTTAATATTTTTGGACCACAGGTAACTGAAACTGTGGAAAGTGAAACTATGGATAAGGCGGCACTACTTTATTTTTATTTTTAAGTCACTTCGGGCTAGAACTTTAGAGGGAACTACATCATTTTACATCTTTCAAAGTAGACATTGACAATGCTGCTGCATAAGATGTTTTTCTAAATAATAATCAAGACAGGGTAAATGCAACATTTTGGAGAGTAGTGATCAACTGGTCATAAAATTATGAACAGAAACTAAAAAGAATTAAAGAGGAAAGTCTTTCCAGTGCTTCCCAACCTTTGTCACATAATGGCACAAACAGAAAACATGTTTCCACAGCACTGAATACAATGGATAAAGAGGCAGAGATGACCAGCCAAGGGACTCCTGTCACCCCAAGGTTCCTCCTGGGTGCCCCAAGTGCTGAGGGGAAGATCCATTCTTGGCACACCTGTAACAGAGTTTGAGAAGCTCTGGGCTATTCATTAGTCCATCCATTTTGTGAGGATTCAATTTCTTATGTGAGCCAGAGCAATTCTCCACAATAAACACAAGTCCTGTGCTCCATGTTATAATGCACAAATTCTCATTCATCATCTGCTCCAGATATTAACTATAAATAGGCTTCCCCAGTGATTAACATTACTGGAAATTTAACAGACTTTCAAGGAACCAAACTTCTTTCAGAGGTTCCTCTACTGGGAGGATTACTTCAGTATAATTCATATTAGCATCAAAATTTGGGAATACTCTCATATTAATAACATATAGACTATTAAAGTGCTACTAATTAAAGTTTATGGTAAAGACAGCATAATTTCTGGAAAAAAGCATCTTCCCTTTTCTGTAATATCACACAGAAAATGGCACATAGATTTTTGGCCTTTAATTTCAAAAGTAATTTTTTATATCTGTGTGTGTGTGATTACAGAACTTTCTTTTTCATTCACATACAATCACAGAAGGACCTTGAAAATTAGAAAGGAGAGAGAAGTGACACTGGAAAATCATCATATGAGATATGTGAAGGTGGAGGGTGAGTTTAGAGGATATACACATCTGAAAAAATAATATCTTCCTTTCATTTCATTTCATCTGAAGTCCCAGCTTCAGAATCAAGTTTCATTTTACTCAGTCCCCCTATTTCTTTAACTTTTTGAGCTGCAGCATCATATCACAGATTTGAATGATTTTACCACATCCTTCTTTCAACAGCAGTGGCAACACTTTCCCCATGAGGATGTCATGCTCTCTGGAGGCACTGGCAAAACTAAAATCATCACCCTCAGAAGGACAATATGCATTACTATAGTTGGATCTTTACATATAAAGAAAAATCTCTATATATGTTCAAGATGATGACAAGATTACACACACTCTCCTCAGAAGGTCTCCACAACTACATTTCACAATGCCAAGATATTAGGCGTGGGGTCTTCATGACACCCAAAGGATAAAATTAGGTTGCACAGTGAGATGGTTATAAAACGGATATCTAACTAAAATTTCTTAGACTTGTAGCCCAACGATTCTGTGATCGTTATTGACTGAAGTATAACTCCACATAAAAACATGTTTTTAGTAGCTTCTCTGATTCTGAATCTTTATAAAGTAAGTCTCCTTTGAAACTTGTTAGACAAAGGGAAAGATATTTAAATGAACAATATTCTAGTTTCCCCTATACCTTGGTTTCTGCTATTGTTAAGTCTTTTTCCTCCAAAAAAATCATTTTGCTTTGCAATCCTAAGAGAAAAGATAATTAGGCAAAAATGCATGCCCAAAACCTTAAGATCAGTGTTTCTCAAAGTAAAATCACATTTATGAGAATCCCCTGATGTCCCACCCACAGCTATCAAATCGAAATCTCTGAGGGTAAGGCCCAGAAAGCTGCATTTTTAATAAGCTCCTCTGCTGATTAGTATGCACCCAAAAGTAGGAATTCCATTGTTTTAGAAATTCCTATATTGATAAACATTAGCAAATGTGTTCTGACTGTAGTCCCGCTCTATCAGAATGAATTACACCTATCCCAGGAAGTGTGACTTTTCTGCCCTCTAGTGGCTGGCATGACAAACAGAAGGCTTATTCCCCAGGTTTTCTTTTTATTCAAAAGAAAAGCTCAACAAAAACTACTATTTTATAGGGTGGGAAGGTTCCCAGTTTCATAACTGTAGCAAAGCATAAATGCCTGAATCTTTGGCTGAGCGGCAGCAGACTGTCTGACACCTACAAGTTCCGTTTCTCCCTCAGACCCCAGGCCCTCAACATAACCCTACAGCATTTCTTGGGAATGGTCCAGAACACACACTAAAGAGAGCAGTGTGGATGAACCAAAACAAAGGACAGCATTCACCTTATGCCACAGTGAAGCACATCAAGAAAGAGCAAGGAATATAAGTGGTTCAATAAAGTTCCCAAACCTTAAACCCCCTTAAAATTCTTTTTCATTTAAACTAAATTCCTGGTCCCTTCCTTTCCAACTGAGGGATCCTTCCACTATGCAGTCAAATATATCAGAGCAGGCACCCCCCTAAAGGCAATGCTGTAGGGTAAGAAATCCTTAGGGAGTCCAGCAAGCTAACTGGCCAACACTTCTAAGTACTTTATAATTTGATAATGAATTAACACTGTTCATATGGCAGCACATACAAATCTGTCAACATTCCATCAGGACAGCAGGTTTTACACTTAGAATGTGCCATAAAAATGTCCTCTGGGCTAACCTTTGGCATTGCAGTCAGCTATCCTAGGGATAATCTTCTTTACCCATGACCTCATTTTAAAATTTCACTTATTTTTTCACAAAATTACTGGTCAAAAGAAATAAAATTTATCTGATTATTTGAGGCAATTTTTTAAAAGCCTGAAATTAGTTTTCTCCTTTTAGTAAGTTCCTTTTTCCCCCACAGCCAAATGGTCCAGTATGATATTTTTGTAAGGTTACCTAAGACAGACTTTTTTCTTACCTCTGAGTTTTGTGTTTTAAAGGCTAGTCATCTTTGGATAACTAACAACGTACACAGGCCCTACAGAACTACAAAGGCTGTCTCACTCTCTGGCACTCCTTAGGCCTCTGGAAAGGTGGAGTGGGTTTGCTAACTGACGTACCACTCACGTGTCTCAGTGATACGCGCGGCGTCTCAGCACGCAGTGCTAACTTCTCTTCAAAGCACCACACGGACACAATTAGTCAAGCCACTGATCATGACACACTGAACTGCCTATCTCCTACCCAGCGCTGGGGCAGGTATTATGGAAACAAAAGATTCACTGTCCTTGAAGAGCTTATTAATTTGAGCAAGGGAAGGAGACAAGAAACAAGAGTATCAGACAACATTTAATCAAGTGGCAAACTGAATTCCCCACAATAAACTAGAGATTAAGGGGTCTAGAGCAGATTAACAAGGCTTCAGGGAGCAACTGAGACTTGAAACTGAGCAATAGATAAGTGCAGTGACTGGAGGAGGGAGCATTTGAGGCAGGCAAAGAGAAGACCAGGTTCCAGTTCATGTCTTTTCCAGTCAGCTATGGGGCCCTGGACAAGTCACTCAATCTTTGTGAAATAAAGAGAACTAGACTTGGTGATCTCTAAGACCACATCTAATTCTAACTTCCAATGATTTCCGAATTCTCTCCAAGTCTTGCCACCCTCCTTGAATCGTTTAAAATTCCTTTGGGAAATAAGGTTGGGGCATAAATAAACAAACCAATTACCTGCATGAGTCTCTTTTCAGAAATTAAACTTCTCTTTCCTCATCTTCCCACTTGTAGGTGTCTTAACGACTAGGTGGTTCCTAAAGATTTGTTTTCTTCTCTAAGAGTCTATGAATTAATGTCTTTTCATCAGCTCATCATATCAGCTCTTTTTTCATTAGAGCAAAGTTTCTCAACCTCAGCACTATTCACAGTGTGGGTCCTATGATTATCTGTTGTGGAAAGATGTCCTGTGCATTGAAGGATGGTTAGGAGCATTTCGGCTTCCACCCACTAGATGCCTCCCAACTGTGACAAACAAAAATCCCAGATCCCTGAAAAATGTCTCCTGAAATAGCCAAATGTTCTCTGGGGGGCAAAATCACCCCCTGGTTGAGAACCACTGCATGAGAGAGATGGACCAACTGACTCTATAAGCCAGTTCCTCTTTTACATTACTTGCTGTGGGAGATAGCTGACAGCTCATTTGGAAACTCTTACGTCTGATGTGTAGAGATGAGAATCTTGAATCTGACTAAACATAAGCCTCAAAGCAACTTTAAAAATCTGCAATGAAGTTTCATTGCATAAGGACTGTTTCTACTAACTTGACAGATCAGCCCAGAGCATGTGCATATTTCAACACTTATATTTGTATTAATACCATGTAGCACTGTCTCTTTCAAAAATATCATATTATAAACTAGAGTTTTCAGATGAGCTTTCCATTTCTTGCATGCCTTTGGGAGAAATAAAGAGAAATCTAGACAACCAACCACCTTTGCCTTAAAAGGGGGAAAAAAGGGGTTTCAGCAGGATTCGCAAGCGCTTAAGAGACAACCCTTTACTGTTTAGATCTTTCTAAAGAGTCTTCTCTGAGGAGTTTCAATTCCTTCTGTATTAGCTTATAACCACCACAGGTTATTAGGATACAAACTTTCTTCACTCCTCAACAAATCACCTAAAACAAGGAACTGACAAACATTTATGAAGCACTTATTACTCATTGCTGTGCCAGGCAGCTATGCAGCTGTTAAGACTTAGAATCTGAGGCGGAAGTTGAGGACTACCATAAAAGGTAATTGAGAGCCCAACACAGAGAAGGAATTCTATAGCTAGGAAGTACCACAGGAGTCTGGAGGAGGAGCAGTTACTCTGGGGCAGAGTTCGCTGTTAGATCAGAAACAGATGAGATTTGAGCAGGGGCTGGGAAATGACGAAGACTGAGATAGAGAGAGGACAAAAGGTGTTCCAGGGAGGTGCTCACACAGGGCAGGCCAGAGAGCAGAAAACCAACGTTCAAGGACAACGAGCAGTGCAGAGTGGCTGAAGCTGAGATGGTTGGGGCAGGGTAAGGCTGGAAGGGCACACTCCAGTCAGACTGTAAGGCCTTGAATACAATGCTGGGGAGTGCTCGGGGTCCTCAGAAAAGACTTCTGGGTAGGGAGATAATGGAGAAAACCAATCCTTTATACACTGGCATTCCATTTCACAAAAACCCTATAAAGTGGGTATCACCACAATTTTAGAGATTAAAAAATTTAAATTCTGAGAGGTAAGGAAAATTGCTCCAGGTTATTCTGTTAGTATGTGACAAAAATGACACATGACACAAAGTCTAGTTCCACTGTCCCATTTTCTTTCCATGCAACATACTGAGGAGCTATGTCAGTGCAAGAGGGAAGCATAATAAATTGCATTTGATCCTCTCCACTACCTATGGGCATAGAGAGGTGGCCTAACACGACCTTCCTGCATTCTGCCTCACAAGCCCGACCCTTTAGACACAACACTTGGAATGCACCTAAATATACACAGGGCTTTCCTCCTCCTCCTCCCCACTGCTCTACATGGATAGAATTCTCTTCTCTCATCAAGTGACCCACACTGAAGGGTCTGGCTCAAACCTTACCTCTTCTGAAACCTTCCATGACCACCACACAGTCGAGAGTGACCTGCCTCCCCTTCCACCTCCTCTGTCTCTCTGAGGCCACTGTTAGGGTAATAAGAGATAATGAATGTGAAGAGGCCAAGCCCCACACAAAACAGCAGGCCTGGGGAAGACTGACCTGGGGATGGTGTTGTGCGTAGGAGATGGGAGAAAGCAAGACCAAGGAGAAGCACAAGTCCTCACTGTCAGGAGACTGTACTCAGAGAGAGCACTGGAGCTGCAGTCAAAGTCCACTCAATCCTAAAGCAAGATTCTATAAGCAAAGGCACAAACGACAGGCATGAAGAATGAGCATGGACAGGCTATCAACATGTGCAGAGCAGGAGGTTCCTGATCAGCCTCAGAGGTGGCTGGAGAGAAAAGTGAGTGAAAATGATCCATAGAAGGAGCATCACAACCATGCATGCACATTGAAGCTTATCAGTAGGTGGCTCCTTAGTCCTGATAGCGACCTGAGAGCTCCAGAAAAGGCAGTCAAGGGATCAAGGTCTAGCCACCAGAAAGACAAATATCACCAACTTAGCCCAGAGGTGGTAGGACTTCCACCTTTGCAAAAGCCGAGAAAATCTTCCTAGATGGTATACCCTAATTTAGGGTTTCCATTTCTCAAGCAACATCATAACTTATAAGGAAAGACTGGTGGTCTCAAAATCACTTAAAAAAAGCATTTTGTATTTTCCCAGCTCAAGGGAAGAAGTATTAGGGTTCAACCTTGTCAGTCTCTAAATTCTGCTTCCAATTCAGGATTAAATAAAGGTAAACCAAGGAAGTATCACAAATAAAACTGGCGTTTTAGAGGAAAGTCTTCAAGTTAGTCTCCAATGTATCTCGCATAACAATTAAATGCATATAAAAACCTGCTTCGATGGAGCCACTCTTCAACAAACAACTCAAAGCAATTCCTCAAGAATGAATTACTATCCTTCATTATTACTGAATTGGGTTTTTTCCTTCATAAAAAAAAAAGAGAGAGAGAGAGCTATTCCTTTTTTGTTCTTTGCCTTTTAATGGTGTTCTTGTCTGAATTCATTGATATCAGTCAGTTTTGAAGCCTGAGAAAAATACAGTTTTACAGAAAGAGGAGTTAACTAAAAACTGCAACAGATCCCCAAAGGGTCCATAACATTAAGAAGCATTTAAACAACTCACAGTGCCTCAGGCCAACAGGGAGGGGGCTGATGGGCAGGAATCACACTGAGAATGATGACATCTCTCACAGCGACTGACACAGGCAGCACAATTTTTTTTTCTATAAAACTTTTTTTCTGAAAATAATACATATTAATTACAAAAACTTTGGAAAATATAAATGCTGCCGGGGCTGCTGATTTTACCTTCTAAGAAGGGTAATGAGAGGACTAGGGGGAACAGTTGACAATTACTATTTTTTTAGGCCAACCTATCAACTCTGGCCCTATTCTAGGTTTTCTCAGACTGCCAATGAGGAAGGAAATGTGCTTTGCGGGGTAGGGAGGCATCTTGTCATTACCGAAAGCCCCCTGCGCTAAGGAGTGGCAGATCCCCCTAGAGAGTGCAAGTTTATGTAATCTGTCTGCTCTGCCCAGACACAATGGCGGAGGGGCCAGCCTGGTCACTGGAGGAGAGGGTCAGGATTTCCTTTCCCCCAGCTAGCCAATCAGTGCCTGGATAATGGTTCAGTCACTGTGAACTGCTCAAGTACTGGGAAGAAATGGCTCCTTAGGGGGCTGCTCTCAGAACTAGTTACACTTTTATCAGCTAGTAAGATGGGTGGTGTTGTGGAGGGGATGTGGGTACAGTATAGAGCCAACAAAAATCACCTCTCAGGCTCTGGGAAAGGGATACAGAAGTAGAGTGGCAGGTGAGGAGGAATTGCATTTTCTCCCTGGGCTGTCTCAGCCACTCAAATGCTATCAACAATTTCTCTGTGATGATTCTCAAAGCAACATCTCCAGGTTTTCAGTGCTTGCTGAACAGTTCCACAAGGAAGGTCCAACTACACTTCAAACACGGCTACACCCAGCACACTGTCACTCTTGGACTGCTCTGTCTCACTTCTGGTGATGGTCTACCACCTTCCCTGTTGCCCAGGTTCAACATCTGGGAGCCTTCCTCCACTTTTCTGCTTGTCCCCCAGACCCAGTCAGCCACTCTGCTCTGGTATTTCTTTCTCTGCCTCCCCCTTGTATCTGTGCTCCTCCTCCCCAGGTCCAGCCCTCAGTCCGCACAGTACTGTAAGACAGCTGACCAACTACATTTACTCCTCACCTCTCTCATCCAACCTTCACTTGTGTTGCTAGGTCCTTCTACAACACTCTCCTGATCGTGGCAATTCTCCACTTTCCCCTCTCCTCCAAACAGCACTCACTTGGCACTCACATTACTGATTGCCCGAAGTCCAAACCTTCCACCAGGCCTCCATCTCCCTTTGAAACTCAGAACATCCTCCTACACACCACTGGGCCTTCTCAGCCTGTACCTTTGCTCACACTGTTCCTAGGGCTGGAACGCTCTTCTCTCTTTGTTCCTCATATTAAAATCTTACTCCTACCTCAAGTGCCAATTCCTCTGGAAAATCTTCCTTATTTTTCATAATCTTCCTCTGAGTTTCCAAAAAACTTCTATTTGTACCTCTATTATAGCACTTCATTTTGCCTCTTGTTATAATTGTTACCTCTCCTATACTATCATCTCAAGAATAAGAATCAGCTACCATTTATTTTTGAAACTCTTATATCAATGTTTCTCAAAATGCAGTCACTGATCACCTTTATCAGAATCACCCAGGACTACGCAGATTTCCATATCCCCAGACCTAGGAAAAACAATGCAGGGAATCTGCATCTTAACAAGCTGGCTGGGTCATTCTTAGGCTTATAAAGTTTATGGACCAAAGATAATAATGTTGACGTTAACAACTAACACTTTGGATGTGCCAGAAACTTTCTTATATAATATCTCTACTCCCCAGAGAACTTGCAAGTAGGTATTCTAATCCCCAGATAAGGATTACAGATGAGGAAACTGAGGTCTGCACAGGCTAACTGGCTTGCTTAAGAACACACAGCTAACTGGTGCCAGAAGCAGAATGGAGACCCAAGTCTGGCTCCACAGCCCGTGCTCTAGCCACTAACCCAAGGCTGTTGCAAAAGGTAAGCCTGTGAATGATTAAAAAAAATTAAATGGGTGCAAACGAAGGAATGAGAAAGAAAAAAGGGGAGAGGATGCAAAAAAAAAAAAAAAAAAAAAAGAAAGAAAGAAAGAAAGAAAAAAGCTAAGGTGAAAAACCTGACCTGACAGATAAATAAAAAGAAGGAAGACAACAGTTCAAGTTTAGTGTACTTTATTTTAAGGTACTATTTCTACATGTGATGCTATGTGTCTGGACACAAAATGGAAGCAACTGGGTTAGGAAGGATTTTTGATAACTATATTTCAATGCTTATTTTTGGATTGCCCTCACTGCCTATGGTGTAATTACCACAGAGAGACTGGGAGGTGACTAGGTACAACCACAAACATATTACATTATAAAATAAAGGCATCAATTTCCTCTAACCTTCACTTCAGAAACTGGACAGCTCTTTAACATAAATCATAGCACTGCAACTCTATTTAAAACCAAATGTTCTGTCATAAGAGGTTAATGGGAATGAGCTAATCAAACTACAGAGTTTCCTTTTGAAGGACCTCTTCCATATAAAACTTCCATGTAAAACCTTCAGTAATAAAGTTTTATTGTTTAATGAGGCAGTTCTGTGAAAATCAAGAGAAAAAAGCCAAAGCAGCATATGAAACTCTGCGCTATCTGCCAGATTCATTATCTGTTATTTCCATTATTATTTTTTTTCACAAATTAGCAGTGATTTACCAAACGATACAAAAGAAGGCAAAGTATTTCAAAGACATTTTTTTCTACAGTTTCATCCTCCTTTTCATCATCATATCCATCATTATTACTTATGCACTTTCCCATGAAACAGAGATAAAAACAAAAATACAAAACACTGTCATTCTGATAACACCTGGCCTTGACCAAGCATTCCGAAGCTGGGTCCCTGAGGGATTCAGGCAGCTCCGAATCCGCCTCCTTCCTGTACCACCCCAATGACCACAAATCAAAATGATCCAAGGTCTTTGGGAGTCTTTCAACTTCTAGAGCTAAAGGTGTAATGAGGAGCCCTGCAGTCCTGGAGTCAGGAACACTCTTGAGGGAACACTGCTTTCTTACACAATATGTTGCCAATATATCTCCAAAAAGTTCAAAGCACTTACAAAATTAACTTCATTTAGGGAAAAGGAAACATCCTGTCTCCAGCTGTCTAACCAGGATCTGATAGCTTCCCCATAAATGCTGATGTTGTTTGGTATATTTTCAGATGTTTGCCCTCTAAGATAATGTGTAAAAGCACAAGGATCAAGTAAAAATTGGGCTACATAATTAAGACTTGGAATAACACTGAAAACATTTTCATCTTTCCGGACTTCTTTTGGTCACTAACGCTCACTGCCATCTAACGACTTGCTGTAACCAAGAAATCTTGTAGATTGTTTAGTTTCTTTCAAGAACCCATGGACCAAATAAGCCAACATTTTAAGAATTTAATGAACACATTCCACAAATATACTCCTTTTCTTTCTACTGCTCCCTAGATAAAACCAATGCCTCTGCCTCACTGAACTCAGCATCCTTCAGACCTGTAACTCATACCAAATCCCAATCTCCAAGTTTGAACTGAGTTAAACTTTTTAAAATCTTTTCTTTTATGAATGAGCTTTCCAACTTGCTTAATCTCCTCCAAGACATACGCTTTTTGATAAAACCCAGGAGCCTCCAACTCTGAGGAGAACATTCACTGTGTGGTCTTAAAAGAGCCATATGCATGGATTCCCCTTGCAATATGCATTCCAAATTTGGATAAAACTTTCTTGGAGCTATTTGACATAATGTTCTATAAAAATGATCCAGGAGATGACACATTTTAAAGCTCCATACCTCATTTACTGAAACATGTCCAAGAATAAAATTCATACAAGAGAAAAAACACACCATCATTTTTTAAAGATTTGGGAATGACATTTAGAGTTGTAGGGGCCAGCCCGGTGGCGCAAGCGGTTAAGTGCACGCACTCCGCTGCAGCAGCCCGGGGTTTGCCGGTTCGGATCCCGGGCATGCACAGACACACTGCTTGTCCAGCCATGCTGTGGCAGCGTCCCATATAAAGTGGAGGAAGATGGCCACAGATGTTAGCCCAGGGCCAGTCTTCCTCAGCAAAAAAAGGAGGATTGGCAGACGTCAGCTCATGGGCCGATCTTCCTCACAAAAATAAAAAATAAAATAAAAAAATTAAAAAAATAAGAGTTGTAATAAAATACTGACCAGCCTTTGCTGCCATCTAGAGGTAAGAACTATGTAGTGAAATCAGAGGTACCAAGAAAAAAAATTAACGTGCAGCATCCATGGTGTAGCAACAATGGAAGCCCAATAACTTTTGGGCAGCTGGCCCTACCAACAACCACCATCCCAAGCTACACTGTCTTCAGCAATACATATCACTAAAGCTTAAAAGAAACAAGCCCCACCAATACTGTTTTCCATACCAATTGGTTTACTGGACAGATTTCAATTCTGAATAACCTGTGGCGCTCATTAAAAATTCACATGCCCGTACTCTACTCCTAGACTCTAATCTGAGTCAGTAGGTTCTGAAATGGGATATGGGCATCTGCAGTGTTTTAAAAGCCCCACAGGTGGTTCTGATGAACATCTAGGAAACCATTGGGCCATCAAACCCTGGCCTTTCACAGTGTTGAGCCTCTCACACCCAGGCAGGCCAGAGTTCCAGGTGAAAGAAAACAAAGCTCACATCTAGAGGAGGTTCAACGATGGCTGTGTTTCTCCAAGTGTGGCAGGCTGACCACCTGCATCAGGTGAATCATCCTACGAGTTTATTAAAAATGTGGATTTCTGGGTGCACCCACAGACAAATGAAATACAACTTCTAGGGGTAAGGTCCAGGAATCTACAATTTAAAGAGGATCCCAACACAGATTTTTGCACACTAAATAAGAGAACCAATCTAAATCTTGACAAAGTTAAAGGACATTACAGAAACCTATCTTGGAAAGGCTATTATTAATGCCATGGTCACAAGATCAGCCAACTTGAATTAGTCTATCACTGATTTCAAATGCAGCTGCTACTGCTCATAGTTTGGACAATATGGTTGATGTTCACAGAAATGGCCTGGTCTCTGAAGTGCTTCCTTCCTCTTTATCCATTAATATAACTTAAGTATTGCTTTTTCTAATTGCATACTTATTATAGAAAATATAGAGAAGATAGAAAATGTAAGGAAAATAAAAAGCACCTATAACTCCACTAACCAGAGTTAACCACTGATAGCACTGGTGTATTTTCTCCTCAAACATACATAGTTAAAGCATGTAATAGTTTTTAATGCTGCTTTTAACATTTCTGAATAAACATTTTCCTATATCTTCAAAAACATCATTAGTTAAAGACAGCATAATATTGTGATATTATGTGATTATAGGGTAATTTATTTACTCCCTTCTGATTGTTGGTGTCCTAAACTGTGTCCATTTTTCATTGTAAATAAAGCTAAAGCAAATAGCCTTGCCTGCATCTCTGATTATTTCCTAGAAAAGATTCCAAGCAATAAAATGAATGAGTCACAGGGTGAGTTTTAGGAATCTCAACACATACTAACTAACTACTCTCCTAATCATCATTGAGGCTGCCCATCTCACCAAACCCTTACTGGACACTGAGTTTTATTATTTAAAAAAAAAAAAAAAAAAGTCTGCCTATTGAAGAGGTAAAAACATTGGGTGAGCATTTCTGCACTAAATATGAGACTATGAGGACAGGCTGAGAGGTGGGAATGCCTTTAAATAAGGAGGACACTGATATCAGAGCAACAACATCTCATTTGCTATGCTGAAGATTAAGTGCAAAAAAAATGTCAGTAAGAACACTAAGGCCCCAAAACTATTCTAGCACCTAGGCATAGACAAGTTTGACTAAATGTACCAAAAGAAAACATATTCTCCACAAAGTTTATCCTTAGTTGAAGGACTCCTATTTTTAGCAAAGTTTGTGTACTGTTTACTTGAAAATCTAAATATGGTTACTATAAAAGTTAGGGGGCATTTTAAATAAGTGAATGTTGACATAAAGAGATAAATGGACTTCATTGTACTTTGTCAGTACAATAAAAATGTGGAAACAAATTTCTATAGAATGAAAAAAAATGTAAAAAGGGTTCTCATAAGAACAGTATTAGAAATACATGATGAAAACCAAAATGCATTTTTAAAAAATTTATATTTTTGAGTTCAGAGCAAGGAAAGGATGATGAAACCAAAGAAGGCAAAGATCATCATCATCATCAACTGTGGATTATAACGGGAGAACCACAGTTAGCTGAGACATCTGTCCCATCTCTTTACCAACAAGTATTTTTTTTTTTTTAAAGATTTTATTTATTTTATTTTTCCCCCCAAAGCCCCAGTGGATAGTTGTATGTCGTAGCTGCACATCCTTCTAGTTGCTGTATGTGGGACTCGGCCTCAGGATGAACGGAGAAGTGGTGCCTCGATGCGCACCCGGGATCCGAACCCGGGCCACCAGCATCACAGCACGCGCACTTAACCACCAAGCCACAGGGCCGGCCCCCAACAAGTATTCTTATCCAAGAGTATTTTTCCTTAATAAATGAAAAGAGTATATTTCTAAACGAATATGAATTCAATCAACCCTTCACTCTTGCACACTCCACAACCCATTCTCCCAGTCTAGATCATTCAACCTATGTGATTCCTCTCTCACTCCTCATATGTTCGCAGTGAACAAATTCTAACACAATTCTATCTCCACATCTTGTCTTCCCCAACCTATGTCCTTACTATCCCCCTGCTACATACACACAGTCTACAGAATCAGGTACAATTTTCCCAATCTAGCCCCAGTCCACACTCTCATTCTGCCTCTCAAATACAACCTAATTTGAAGTCACTCCATTTCTCAACTGTGTCCCATTTCCTACCTCAGGGACACTGCCAAAAGTATTCCCTCATCCTGTTGCCAAAAGTATTCCTTTACTCTGGAACGCCCTCCCATTCCTGCTATTAAAAATCCTAAAAGTCTTTGAAGGCCCAAGTCAAATGCTACTTTCTTCGTGAAGCTCTCTTCGAGTTCTCAGTTGAAATTAATCTTTCTCTGGCAATCTCATGACCCTTTGAGATTAATTTGGGACACTTACTCTTGTTTATTTCCCACTATACTTTGATTGCCAAAAAGCAAGAAACATAACCTGTTTATCTCTGTATCTACTACTATCTACTGTTGAGGGCCTTGCACAGAGCACACACTCAACACATGTTGGCAAAACTGCTTTACTGAAATTTTTTCTTCAACCTGACAATCTTTAATCTGATGTGTCCCCAGAACCTAGTGCTTTCAAGGAAGCCAAATGCTCCAAACTGACTCTATGTCCTGAACAATGTCTGCTTCTCCAACTGTACCATTAACTACCTTTTGTTCTTCTGTTTCATTCAAGATCAATGAGGTACGCAAGCAGAGAATGCCAACACGGAACCCTAAACCAAAATCTACAGGCATCACTAAGCTCTCCTCTAAAACTCCCACAGGGCCTATGGATAAACCTCTTCACCACGCTGGCTGTGGGAAGCTACACATCATAAGGACTGTCACCTCTAACACCTTCCTCCACATGGGAGGGAAAAGGTAAGTCATGCCAATGCACTGCCTGGATATATTCACCTATAGAAATATCTGGAAAGCTGAAATTACCAGTATGGAAGGCCAAAGAGGAAGGGCCACCTCTCCAGGAAATGGTGAAGCAGCAAGTGACAGATGTTTCATTCACAGGTTGCTGGACCTGATAAAAACCATCCTGAGAGATCAGTGCATCTACAATTATTTTACCTACATATGTGTATATACACAACCACAGGCCCAGGCACCCACCCCAAATCTTCCCAATTCCTCATCCTACCTGTAATCCAAGCCAAGGCTGGACTATGTATCATTAGCCTGGGATAGGACTGAATTCATTAGAACGTTTCGAAAGTTTTCTGGTGAACTCAGAAGTAATCCTTCATTCTACAGAACTTGATTGAATCATATTTTGCTAAGAAGGTATACTGGTGAGAATTCCTAATCTGCTTCAAGCAAGTCAGATTATTTCCATCAAATTGGCAGGACAATTAAAATCATACTTTAAGGTCTGAAACTATGATTTCTTTATGACCAGAAGAAAAAAAAAGTGCTAATTCTTAGTTACAAGAAGGAAAGGAACAAAAAAAATGAGTAATAGCTGAACACATCCTTCACGTGGCTTACCTGATAACGGCTGATGTAGTATGCACACTTGACAGCTGGCATGTAGTCTTCTGTACCATTTTTTCTAGTAAGTTGCCCCCCCGTATATACCATGCCATGGAATCATACTGCTCGGCTTATAAGGCAAACCATTTTAGATTGGTACTGCTGCTTTCTATGGCAATCAGGACATTTGAGAGTCAAAAGTCACTAATACTGAGATCTTCTAGGGAGATACGAACCACTGTCCTGGGTGCTTAAAAAAAAAAAGCAACAGGGCCAGCCCGGTGGCGCAAGCGGTTAAGTGCGCACGTTCCGCTGTGGCGGCCCGGGGTTCGCCGGTTCGGATCCCGGGTGCACACCGACGCACCGCTTGTTAAGCCATGCTGTGGCGGCGTCCCATATAAAGTGGAGGAAGATGGGCATGGATGTTAGCCCAGGGCCAGTCTTCCTCAGCAAAAAAGAGGAGGATCGGCATTGGATGTTAGCTCAGGGCTGGTCCTCCTCACAAAAAAAAAAAAAAAAAAAAAAAAAAGCAACAGTTTGTCATCTCATAGGACATTCTTTAATCACATCTCTTCCCTGAATCAACGCAATAGAAAAATCAGTTGATTCAACAAAAGCTTGAGATCAGAAGACTCAAATTCCAATCCTAGCTTTTCACTCATTTGACAATGAGCTTGAAATTCACTCAATCTAGGCCTTGAGTTTCTCATACGAAAAACAGGAGAGCTGAATAATTCTTCAAGTCCTTTCCAGTTCTGATAACCCACGAGTATGTCCAACTACAGAATGTTGAATTCAACCAGTCATCTACAAGGTAGGACTCAGTCCCCTAGCAGTAAGCTAAAGTAATTCTTTTCATCACACCAAAAACTCTCTCACTGAATCAAGAGAAAGGTGTGTCTGTAATTCAGTGTGAACAGAGTAACACAATGATGTTTTAAGACAAATAAGGCATTTTTGACACAGGAGACAGTTATATTTCACAAAACTTCAATCAGAAAAAAAAAAAAAAAAAAAAAAAACCTACAAAGAGCAGAACTCAATGTTCGCTGTGATCCTATACCTAGAACTGGAGGCATGACCCTGGGAAGAAACCCCTATGGCTAAGGACAGTGCTTTAGCCAGCTTTCCTGGGATGGAGCTAGCAGAGCAGGAGCAAAGGAACTGCCATTCTTCATGCTCATCCAGCCAAGCCCGCTTCAATGCGCTGATGCCACTGTACAAATAGCCCCGGACCCACTTCAATTTCAAGGAGGAGAAGGAGCTGGAAGCCTGGGCAGCATTATTCTACGCAAGTCAAAGAGAGGAATGATGTGCAGCAGTCCCAGCAGGCAAGTAGCAGAGTGAGAAGGTGGGAAGGCTAGATGAATTAAAAGCCTGAAGTGGAAAAGTCTAAGTTTTAACGGGAAGCAGTAAGAGAATAGTAGAAGGAGGTGGAATACAAAAAGTGATGAAGCTCTGATGCAAAAATAATACAAGAGAGACAGTTCAGAGGGAAGTGCAGGGCAGTAAGAGGCGGACGGTGCAGTGGGAAAACATGCAGCATGCCCAGAGCTGTGCCCGACATAAGCAGGTAATGTGAAGTGAACAGAGGATGAGTGAATGAGGGAGAGGAGGGCCATTCAGTTATGACACAAGCGAGAAAGGGCACTAAGAGATGGCAATGGCATATGACAGGGTTAGGGAAAGCAGTTATGCCAGGTGACATTCAACACTGATAACTATGCGAATGGAAAGAAAAACACCTGACCTCCTATAGCGGAAACCAAACAGACTGAAAAGAAGCATAGAACAGGAAAAACAAGCACCAACAACACTCCCAGAAGAACAAAGTACCCTGGGAACTTTTTACCTTGAAGAGGAGCACAAAATATGTTGTACGTTGGAGATTTCAGAATTGTTTTCTCCCATGTCAGGAGTCTCCCGAAAGTACATTTTCATGCCAAGTTGGTATAAGTTCAAGAGCAAGCAAGAAAAGAGGAACAAGATATTGTAGAAAGTACTAAAAGAAAGGGTAGGAAGATAGTGACACTTCCATGGAAAGCGGCAGAAACCCATCTTTAAATGGTAAGACAGTTATAATCCCACTAAGACAAAAGTCTACACAATAACAAAGTCTATTTTAACGAAAGAATTACCAACTAAAAACCATGCTTATTTTAAAGCAATGTGTAATACAATAAAAATGTATAAACAACTTAGAACCAGGAATAACATCTGGGGTTCAACGAAACGGTGTTTGACCTATAACATAATCGAAATATAAAGAATCCTGCCTCCTGAACATAATCCTGTTTCTGCAGAAATGTGGCCCCTCTGAAGAACAATGAAAATGCAAGAATCTCTCCTAATAATTCTAGAGTGACTTTATTAGGGTATATTTTTAAAACGAAGCAGATAAAAACCCAAGTGAATGAAAACTAATCCAATTTGTGACAAAAAATTTAATAAGCTGATAACTTCTATGCTGGAGTCTTTCCTCAGCCCTTCTTTTATTTAGCTTCAATGATTTCTGAACTAATCACCTTGTAACTTTTTGGAATAAACTATCTGATTTTAACAGGAATGTGACTGATCTAGAATATGACTGATAATTATGGACTAAGTAATGAAGTAATTGATATAAAACAATTCCCTCTGGGGTATGTTTCAAATTCCTGCTTTTGGGGACATGTGACATAGAACTAGGGGTCTGATACTGAGTCTGGGACAGAGGTCTGCAAACTTAAGCCCACAGGCCAAATTCAGACCACTGTCTGTTTTTGTATGGCCTGCAAGTTAAGAACAGAGTTTACATTTTCAAATAGTAGAAAAAAATCCAAAGAAGAATATTTTGTGAGATGTGAAAATTACATGAAATTCAAATTTCTTTGTCCATAGATAAAGTTTTATTGGAACACAGCCACACTCATTTGTTAACAGACAATATTTATTGTCTATGATTGCTTTTATGCTATAATGGTAGAGTTGAGTAGTTTTGACTGACCGGCTAGCAAAGCCTAAAATATTTACTATCTGGCCTTTTACAAACAAAGTTTCCTGACCTCTGGTCTAGTGTGAACTAGACTAACAAGGAACTCAGGAACAAGAGACAAAGAAGAGCTGAATCAACTAATTTTTAAAAGCAATATTAGCAATTTAAGAATTTAATTACGAATTCTATGAAAGTTGAAGATGCAGAAACTATATTTCAAGTTGTCTGTGATATATTCAGTAAAATGTATAATTCTATCAACGCATTAAAATGTTCAAAAAAAGAACATAAGATAAGACAGGTCAAAGGATTTGTGCCACAAAATAATGTGTTATTCTTGAATCTGAGGGGTGAAATGTAAGTATTTTTAGGCCTTCAAAATTCCTGGTATTTTTCAAGAGATTCATAGACATTTAGCAAAATTACAGCAGAAACACTGTACATGTTATTTGGAGAAAGATGTGTAAATTTGCACCTTTAAATGTTCACAACTATTGTCAAGAACCACTTGTTTAATCATTTGCAAGAATCACGGAAATTGTACCAAGTTAAACCAGCCCATGAAAGGTTATGTGTGGGTCCATTTGTTACAGTCTTCAAGAACAGAAAAATGACTAACAATGTAGTCCTTTCTCTCCTCTTTCCTCCCTCGTGCCTTTTAAAATTTATCCTGCCCCTGTTTTTTGCCCTTGAACATCCGTCTTAAAATAATATCACTTGCATTTTGATTCAACCACATCAATATATAAAGCCCATAATGTAAGCAGATTGTTTTTTCCCTTTAATTCCATTACAGTGTCTAAAATAGGGTCAAGCATGAGAGCTCAATAAATGATTTTGAAAACGACATGCCCTGAAGGTGATCCTCTGTTGTGTGTTATCAACACCTACTGTAAATATTCCAAGTCTGAATTTTATAAGTAGAGGCAACGCTTTACAACATCGACTATGCATGGCTGCCTACAGGTAAAATTAATACTGTAAAGGCCTAACTTTGGTGTGAGAAAAGGAAAAAAACCAAAAACCTGAATTATTCAGGTTTAAAAGATCCAAGGTGTTCCCCTACTTCATTTCCAGAAGAAACTCAGCATAGGTAAAGCAATATGATTTGAAGGAGATACTATATAATGATATTACAACAACAACAAAAATTTACAATGCTCATTTTAGCAATCTCAAACATAATGAACAATCACGTTGATTCTAGGTGACAAAAACTGTTACCAGTAGGAATTATCAGCTCATTTACAAAGCAAAAGTCTGTTGTCCCCTTTCAAAATATAATTTATAAAACTAAATCCAAATACAGTTAGAATAAAATGTTAGTAGACACAGTTGTATGACCAGGACTTCTAACATATTTTCAGAAGGAGAAAAGCAGCATCTGCCAACTGTCAAAAGCCTGGGCAGGATTGTGACAATGCTTCCAGCAGATCAAGTTTCTTTGGATGCAGAACTCCTACGCTGATATCCCCAAGAGGTGGCTACAAAATAGTAACAGTTACTTACTTTAGGCACAAATGCTTAGTGAGCCTTCCAAGGACCCAGATTCTACTCTAGGCTCCGAGGACACAGCAAAGGACAAGATAAACAAACCCTGTTCATGAGGCACTTCCGTGCTCGTGTACAGAGAGAGCCCTCTGCTGAGAATTACCATAAGGTGATAATGTTAACAGAACAACTTGATGGCTACTCTGGACTGGCTGGCCAGGAAGTGCTTCTCTTTTGGTGATGTTTGAGCTGAGGTCTTAATATTAGGAAAAGGCCAGCCATTCGAAATTCAGAAGGACAGATTAGAAAAGAAAAGGAACAGCTACTGCAAAGGGCTAAGACAGAATGAGCTTGGCATGTTGAGGCACAGAATGAAGGCTGGTGTTGGCTGTGACAGCATAAACCAGAGGGGAGGGAGTAGGCGAAGATCTGGCAGATACCAGCCATGGTGGGCAATGCGGGCTTTATTCTGTGTGTCGGTGGACGCCACCAGAGGGTTTAAGCAGGAAAGTGATCTGATCACTCTGGCTGCTGAGTAAAGAACAGTCCACAGAGGGACAAGATGGAAACTGGGAGCCCTGTTACTTTACTGCAATGGTTAAGGCAAATGAGGATGACAGCATGTACTCTGATGGAGTTAACAAAGAAGAAAAATGGATAAAAAGATTCAGGATATGTTTTGGAGATAGAGACAAGACTTTATAGATCAGATGTGAGGAGTGAAAGAAAGAAATAAATGAATAAATCAGGATATTCCTAGGCCTTTGTTTGTGAAATTGGGTAGTTCGTGATTTAATTTACTGAGCTAAGGAAGTCTGGAGAAAAAGCAGGTTTGGGGAATAATTCAGGTTGGGTCTCATCTGTGTTTGACATTCCTATTAAAAACCTAAAGACTTCAAGAAGACAGCAGATATGTGAGCCTTGAGCTCTAGAATCAAGTTTGAGTTGCTGGCAAAGGGACTATTCTCAAAGCCCAATGGTACAACCTGCTTATTTGTATCTCTGAGTAATCAATGTTCTTTACTAGAGGACACTTTGAGAGACTAAGCATTAATAGACACAATTTGATAAACGATGTATATAAACAAAAGGGTTTATATATTATGAGCCTCTTTAAATTGATAAAAGATTGTTATTTTAGAGATGAGATTCTTACCACTGATAACTAGAATAATTATCTATGAGAAATTTGAGTGCAAGACTGGTTTCAGATTGCCTGCCTATGAATCACAGCCTCCTCACTTACCAACTGAGTAACACTGGGCAAATCACTTAAACACTTAGTGCCTCAACTTCCTCATCTATAAAATAGGGATAACAGTAACTACGTCATGGTGTACTTGTGAAGATTAAATGAGCTACACGTAAAGCAATCAAAACAGTATCTGGCACATAGTAACCACTCAACAAATGCAAGTGAGTATCATTATCTGCAGTCTCCCTGCACTGTACATAGAAGTGTCTTCACACTTCAGTTTTTTAGTTAGATGCCTGATAAGAGATGGCATCAAAGATTCAGAATGAGCTAGGAAAGCATATGAAAAACCCTCTTCAAAAGAAGTGGGGGCTAGAGTTTTGCGGATTGCTAAAAACATCCTCTTCAAAAGTAAGCTTTACATCTGCCAGTCATTCCTAAACCTGTATCTCCAGCCCTGACCCAACTCTGGAGCTCCAAACTCACATACCCAGCTGCCTACTTGACACTTGACTTGGTAATTTAATAGGCATACTATTGGAACAAAAAGGGAAAAAAAACCAGTGTTCTCTTCAGTAAGTGAATGATCAAGTGACCACCTCCAACTGCAGAAACTCTCAGCTCTGCTCCACAAGTCACAAAATCCATGCTGTGAATGATTCTCTCAGTTTTCAGCTTCGCACTGAAAGAGTGCTTAGTTTGGTCAACTACACAAAATCTCAGGCATTCTATCTGCTCACTTCAGCATTAATCTTTTGCATTCCTGATTCTACTGCATGTACTGTTTACTGTAAATCATCTCAAATAATTTCTTAAGGTAGGCAGGGAATAAGGAAACAAGTGAAATGAAATGAAATGAAGTATTAGATGCCATTAGATGACTCCTGAGCTCTGTTGCCTGAAGCAGACTGGACTGCACACTCCTCAGAAGAGGCAACTCTCAGCTGTCTTATCCTAGGCCATGACTCTAATAACTACCAATGATATCACCAATAGGGTGACCAGACATCCCCGGTGGACTAAGACAGTCTCAGGAAAATTCTAATAGCATGGCCTTCCACTCTCAAAAGTGTCTAGATTGGATGAGAAATTATATGTCTATCTATGTATATGATCACCAAGAGCTCTGCAGCATCTATCATGCATGCATGCATTCATTCAGTTAATATCCACCAAACACCAGCTAAGTGCCAGGTCCCATGCTGGGCTTCAGTACAACGCAGGATTCTAGTAGAAAAATGACAGGTCTTCAAGAGTTATCAGATGTATGCAAAAAGGGTCACATGTAGGTCAAGAGCTTCAGTAAGAGTCTCTGAGTTACATACCACATCTAAGAAGACATGAGGAGGGGCCAGCCCCATGGCGTAGCAGTTAAGTGCACGCACTCCGCTGCTGGTGGCCTGGGTTTGGAACCCCGGGTGTGCACTGCTTGTCAGGCCATGCTGTGGCGGCGTCCCACATCAAGTGGAGGAAGATGGGCACGGATGTTAGCTCAGGGCCAGTCTTCCTCGGCAAAAAGAGGAGGATTGGCAGATGTTAGCTCAGGGCCGATCTTCCTCACAATAAAAAAAAAAAAACTCTAAAAAAAAAAAAAAAGACATGAGGACAGCAAAAACAGTACATTTCCTTAGTCACTAAATAGACAGCTGGATACGTTAGGCAGATGTTATACACAGTGTGTGTCAGTGTTTGGGCATCTGTGTGTTTATATAGTTTGCTCTCAGAAAGCAAGCATGAGAATTCATGACCACAAACACTGGGCCTTTGTTGTAGATATAGATTACTGAATAAATGACTAAAATGATCCATCCTCTTGCCACCCTAAGTGTGAACTCAGAACAGGTGATAAGTAAAGAGGTAAAAACAAAATATAATTTACACATTTTAGGCTGATCTTTTCCTATTAAAACAGGTAGAATCAGGAAATCTGAATTGGTTCAGCTGTGATTTCTTCTGAATTAGAAATGCTAAACAGGTTAGGCAAATCACCAGCAAATAGATCAATCAAGCAGATCTCAAGGAAGCTTATATGCTCACTTTACTTAAAAGCAGCTAATAAAGCAAAGGTCCCCGATAAATTCAATGTTAGCAATTTTCAAAGCTTAGTCATACAGCTAGAAGGAACCTAAGAAGTAGGGTGATCCTGGGGACTCCAATATATTATCTTGATGGGAATCCTGGCCATTTAGACGAAGGAGGCTGTAGCAATTTAAAGTTCTAACTAGATTCAATGTTTAGAACTGTTGGTTGGTAAAATCCTTAAAAATATGATCTCTAAGGCCCCCTCATTTTGCAGATCATGACACTTAAGCCCAGAGAAGCCACACAGTAATAGTGGGAAGAGCTTGACTTTGAAAGTTAGGCACACTTGACTAACCGCTTCCCAGATCTCCTCCTTGCTGCATTCCTAAGAACATTACTTACCTTTTCTCAGTGTCTCATCTATAAAAATGAAGGTAACACTTATCTTTTAAGCCTGTTATGAAAATTAAATGAATTCATATTTATGAAAACATCTGGCACCGGGGCCGGCCCCGTGGCATAGCGGTTAAGTGTGTGCGCTCTGCTGCTGGTGGCCCGGGTTCAGATCCCGGGCGCGCGCTGACGCACTGCTTGTCAAGCCATACTATGGCGGTGTCCCATATAAAATGGAGGAAGATGGGCACGGATGTTAGCCCAGGGCCAGTCTTCCTCAGCAAAAAGAAAAGGTTTGGCATGGATGTCAGCTCAGGGCTGATCTTCCTCACACACACACACAAAAAATCTGGCACACAATAGATACTCAATACATGTTAATTTCTTCCCTCCAAAGGGTGACTAACTTGAGAAATACATAGCTGATGAGGGGCAAGAGGCAGAACTAGAACCAAGAATTAGGATCCCCTTCACCTTCATTCAAAAGAATTCAATTAGTCTTTAAAAGGCGTCTATCCTTGAATCATACCATAAAATATAGCTTTTAACACGTGAGTTGGGTGGGAGGGGTTATGAAAATAAATGTGGAACATCACAGCTGCAAAGAAAGGTATTTGCACCTTTAAGCACAGAGATATATTTGCTAGAAACAAAGTTGCAAAACAGCAAGGAAGGTTAAGCCAGGCAGTATTATATCGGCTACCCTTTTAAAAATGACATCTGCTCAGTTTGTACCTGAAGCCTGCCCTTCTGGAAACAATACTGTAGGAGAATTTTGTTGTTTTTAATGGATATTTCACAACTCATATTTCAAGATTAATGTTTGCAGCAAATATGTATAAGTGTCAACCATGTGCAGGGCCCTGTGGACTATACAGATGTGAATCAGACTTTGGCTTTGTCCTAATTTAAAATCTTAGAACCTAGCAGAGAGGCAGACTTTGAAAAGCAATAAAAAACATAATCGCATATTAAGCGTTATGGGACTTGAAAAGCTCAAAGGAGCCTCTGGGGAGGAGTTACTTAGCGCTATCCACTCAAGGATAAAACGTCCACTGCATCAGCAGTGGGTACACACAGCAAAGTCAAATAAACCGCGCTTGAACTGCCTTAATTCCAGTCTTGTTTCTGGCACCAACCAGCTAGCGAACTGGTCAAGTTACTTGACATCTTTGGGTCTCACGTTCCTGTCTGTAAAATGGGTGAGTTCAAACGGATGACCTCTTACATGTAAGCCTCCTTCAGGCTCCAACAGTCCAAATTACACGATGATGATGACGACGACGACAGCAAGAGAACTACGGCTGTTATTTACCGCTATTTACACCATGCGCCGAACACTGCGCTAGAGAACATCATTGGTACTATCTTCATTTAATCTTCCCAACAATCTCATAAACTGGCATCATCATCCTTATTCTACAGAGGAAAAGGAGGCGACACAGCCTTAGAGGGTCGGAGTCGCCATGTGAACAGAGGCAGTCCGAACCTAATCCGGTAGGGGCCCGGACTCCCGGTCTTCATGATACCTGTCTTATCCATTAAGCAAGAAGGAACACAAAAACGGCGCTCGGAGAAGGGCCCCTGGGGCGGCGGGCAGGCGGGCGAACGTCACGCCCGACTGTGTCACGATCCGGTGGGTCTCGTGCCCCCACGGCCGTGCGCACCACGCGGGACGGACGCCGGGACTGAGCCGCCGGGCTGAGGCGCTGCGGGGCTCGGGGAGGAGGCCCCGCGGGAGCGCGGGCGCGGGCGTACCTGGGCTGCTGGCCACTCCCGCCGGCTGGTTCTCCCACCACTCGTCTCCGAGGTCGTCTGCCATCTCCACGCGGGACTCGACGGACGGGGCGGACCGCAGGGACAGCGGCCGCGGCAGGGAGTCGCGCTGCCTCAGGCGCGGCGGCCGGCGGGCGCACGCGGAGCTTCTCCTCAGACCCCGCGGCCTCCGCCCCGCAGCGATGACGTCACACCTCCGCCCCGCCTCCCCAGCGGCGGCGCTCAACTCGTCGCAGTTTCCACACGGGTGCTGACGGGCAGGATCAGTCTAAAGACTCAAAACAAATCCTCACAAAAACATAAATGTAAGAAAACGCAAAAAAAAGATTATCATCTTTTAAATTAATCTCTGTTGAAACTTTTTGTTTATTTATTTATTTATTTTTTGCCGAAAAGATATTGACGAAAGTGTGAAACAGGATGCCAACACAACTTTTCTCTGTTCCGTTTCAAAGACCTTGCGCGGCGGGAGAAGACCCGAGCACGTGGCTGTGTTTTCGTTTCTGTGTCAGAGTTTGTGCGTCCGTGTGTTGATAGAATTTGCTCTTAGAAGACGTGCACAAGAAATCATGACCATTGATGTGGGTACTACTCTTTTTATACGATATGAATAAAGAAAATGTCGAGTGGTTCGGAAGGGCTCGCCGACGGAAAGACCCAAGCGGTGGGGAGAGCTGCGAGGCGACTCCCCCACACCCCTTTCGGTTGTGTTTTCTCCGCGTTTTGTGAAACGAGAGAAGAAAGGAGCCCAGTGCTGCCTAATGATAGGTAAGAGACCTGCACCTCTTCTCGTCTCACCCCCAACGTGAAGTGGCAGAGATGGGCGAGGAAAACCCGCTAGGCGCCGAGTGCTGGGGCCAGCTGTCAAGTCAACGACGATATTTTTCAGGACGGTCTTCGTACATAGAGATAAAATCGTAAAAGATACATCTAATAAACGCAGTGTGCCTGGCACTGTGTTTGGAATAGTGTTTTAAAGATGAGTAGGATATGATCCCGCCTCCAGATGTCGCCAACTAGAGTAGAGGAGATACAACTTGTAAGTATAAAGTTCTCAAGTAATGATAGCATACATCCTCGGAAATGACAAGGACAGAGAATCTTAATATGATGAGGGTAAAATTAGCATTATGTGAAAAGTTACCCAAAACCCACCGAACTACTAGGTGGCTTATAAATGCATTACTCATTAGACTTTATCAAAATGCCTTAAACGCCCTAAGAGAGAAGTTATTAGGTGTAATTTTGGCAAAGGTAAAATAATCTGTATTCATCAAAAGTAATGTGTCTTTGATGAGAAAATGTAGATGGTAGAAAATTTTGATGGTTGATAGATTATTGAAAAGGAAAGTTAGATAAGAAATACTAGTGTGGAAGAGGGAGTGCTGTGACCAATAAACATGTGAAAAGATGCTCTGTCTCATTATTAATCTGGGAAATACAAAAAAGACCACAGTGAGATACTGTCTTTCATGCAGTAAATTGACAAAAAGTCTGGCATTACTAAATTCTGGAGAGTATGTGCATCAGTGGGAGTTCTTACACATTAATGGTATGAGTGTAAATTGGCATAACCACTTGGAAAAGCAATTTGGCACAATCTTGTAAAGATGAACATATACACCTTATGATCCGGCAATTTCCACTCCTAAATATATACACTTGGGAAACTCCTGCTTATGTGTACCAGGAAACTATAAAATATTCACAGTGGCACTGTTAATAATATCAAAAAAGTGGAAACAACACAAGTGTGTTTCAATAGGAAAATGGATAACTAAATTATAGTATAGTCACACAGTTAAGCTGAGTGAGTGAATGAGCACGTAATAACATGGATATATTTTGGAAACATAATGCTGAGTTTAGAAAAGCCAAGTCCTAGATGCTGTTTTTATAAAGTTCAAATACAGGGGAAACCAAAAATTGTTTAGGTCAAAAAATACTTATGTGAATTTAAGGTAAGAGAATGGTAAGCACAAAATTCAGGATGTGGGTTGGTGGGGGAGGGGAGTGGACAGGGAGATGGGATTAGGAAGGAGAACAAAGGTAAATGTAAGTTATTGGCAAAGGTCCAATTTGGGGAGAGTGGAGAGTTCACAGATATGCGTTAAATTATCATGCTTTATAACTTACAGGTATGTTACATATATTTTTGTGCTATCAAATAATATTTATTTATATAATTTAAAAGGTAAGGGAAAAGATCCACTTGTACAAAAAAGACATTTTTAGTAGAGTTAAATTAGGTGCTATTTGTTAAGAACTCACTAAGAATTCCAATTAATGACCCAGCATCCCAAATGACACTCAAAGCTGCCTGACAGTCCTACTACCTTTTCCCATGAAAGTTCACTTTCCCACTGTCCCCAATTTTATCCCGGGATCAATTTCCCTATTGTGCTCTGGGTCCGAACCCCTTTCACCTTCCCCTAACCTCTTCCAGTTTGGTAAGTGGCAGCACCATCCCCCTGGTTGCATTCTCATCTGATCCATTGGTAAGTCTGGTGGGATCTATCTCCAAAATATATCCTAAATCTAACCATTTAACCATCCTTCTCACTACAACCTTGGTCTGAGACAGACATCTCTCTCCTGGGCCACCGTAATAGCTTTCTAATCAGGCTCCCTGCTTCCACACAGCAGTCAGAATCATTATGTCACTCCCCTGTTTAAAATGCTTCAGTCGTCTCTCATCACACACCCACTCCCTCATCACCTCCTTGGGGATTGGAATTGCATCTCTCTTATTCACCGCTGTTTCCCCAGGACCGAGGACGGTACCTGGCACAGTGTAGACACTCAAAATCTGCCTAACTGAATTTAAACTCTCTTTACTCTTGATTGTTTTACTCACCAAGCAGCCTTCTGATAATTTTGTTTCCCAAGTCAGCTTTCTTTCTGGCAGCAGATTTCAAAGGTCAGCAGACTAAAGCAAGCCAAATGCAAGCCATGGCCTGTTTTGTCCCAGTAAGCTAAGGATGGTTTTTACATTTTCAAAGCATTGTAATAAAAAAAAATAATAAAACAAACCAACAACAAAAATAAAAGAAAAATATGTGACAGAGACTATATGTGGCCCTCATATATTTACTGTCTGGTTCTTTACAGAAAAAAGTTTGCTGACCCTAGACTATATAGCCAACCTAAGCTGTACATCCATTTAACTGTTCTATTTATTGGTGAATTGGGATCCCAATTTATAAATCAGTCTGTTGTAAAATCCTGCCCCTCAGTATTTGATCACTGCATCTAACAGGGAGAAGCTTGGGTTTAAGCAGATCTTTATCTACTCTCTCCTTCTGTACAGTATCTGAATGAGTATTGTGAGAGTTTAGAGGAGGAAGCATTCACTTCCCAGTGGGCTGAACTGAGAAGCCTTCATAAAGGAGGTAGTACTTGAACTTAACCTTGTCAGTGGATGTCAGTTGACATGTTTTGTTTGTTGATTGACATTGGTATGGATTTGGACAAGTCATTTAACCTTGTTGGGCTTCACTTTGCTCATCTGTAAAATAAAGGGAATAAATTAGATGACTCCTTAGGTCTCTTCCAACTCCATGCCTTAATCTTGAATATTAGACCAAGAATTCTGGGTATTGTTGTTCATTGGATACAAAGAATGTGATGGAAGTGTTGTTATAGGAAAGGTAATTTGGCATTACTGTGCAGGGTAGATAATAGATTTGAGCGGAACTTTCCACTGGCATGGATATGTTAAGTTACTGACTCCCTCAGTCTTTGGGGCAGGCAGAGCTCCTGGGCCAGTGCTTCAGGTTGAGGAGAGCCTCATCTCTTCACTCCAGTGTTGTACAAATAGTGCTATTTTCTGTGGGTGCCCTGGTATAAAATGGTTGGGAAGGACTGGATTAGAGGAAGCGAAAAAATGTTTGAAGGCTGTTTTGTGAAGCCTCACCATACAATGAAAAGAGCTTAATCAGGGCAAGGGGTCTTAGTCCATGAACCCAGTCTATAAATGTACTTCAGGGAGTCCATGAACCCCCGATGATGTTCACATTTTTGCTTCGTATGGACAATAATAAATAATAACAAAAGCACGTTCCAGGCACATCTCTAAGCACTTTGTATCTTAATTCATCTAATCATCGTAACTCCGTGAGGTACTGTGCTGGATTGGATATTTTCCATTTACCACTCTCTACCTTTCTGTGACCTAGAAGGCTGATGTAAGTCTCCCCTGAGCACTAGTTTCAGATTTGCGTTCAGCAAATTGGAGGCATCAGTAAGAAATCAAAGGATGAGAGAAAAGTGACACCCTGTGTGTCATCTTTTCAAGGTTGGGACTAAGGTGCTGCAAGCAGAGGCCCAGGGCGTGTAGTTTGAGGAGGCCCTCACTCTCAGGCTGGCACTTGCGTGAACCGAATCTCAGAGTGATGCCTCCGTAAATGCTGTGCTGGATAGAGGTGCCTGCTTGCCTCCCCTGGTCCTGGCCCTCATCCCTCTACTGAGGCACAGCCCCTCAGATTTAGAAGTGGTAGCGGTGTTGGCTCCCGCTATAACTAACCATCCCTGTTTCCCTAACCCTATCTCATCTTCATAAACACTCCCTTCACTAAATTCTTTTCAGTTATTCAACTTAAGGGGATCATTTTTTTTTCCTGCCAAGACCCTAACAGATACAGTCACTGCCTTAGTTTGGGTTCCCCTAAAAGCAGAGCATGGATGCAAGTAGTTTATTTGGGAGGTGAGCCTGGGGGCAGGAATAAAGACAAGGAGAGTGAGACAAGGAAGGAAGGATGAATATTAAACTGGTTATTGGTATGGGCAGTAATTGGCTCTTTATTTTGTAGGGGACCCTCTGAGAAATAATGTAGACTGCGCCTCAGAATTATCCTCACGAAGGAGGAGGCTAGAGCATTTATCCACTGACTGCCATCCACCCTTGGCTGAGGATTGTCCCCGGGGATTTGAATTTCCAGATACTCTCAGGCTGTGCTACCATTGGAGAAAGCCCGGAAGCAGGAGAGCAGAGCTACACAACATCTGCAAACTTGAGGTGGGATGCTAGCAGCTGCCCAGAACTTGCCTCAGTGGCCGGGCTGATTTCAGAGTGTGCTGAGGGCACAAGAAGCGTCTGCTCCAAGTTTTCACTCTTATTCTCTCCATTTCCTAAATGATGAGACTGAGGCACGGAGAATTAAGTAACTTGCTCGAGTCATCCATCTCGTCGGTGGTTTCACATATGCCCATGGCTTTCATAACACTCTCAAAGTGGCCTGTGACCCAAAGTGGTCTGTGATCCGTAACCACTGGACCAAACAGTATAGACAAAAAAGGAGGAACTGAAGTGAGGAACATTACCAACAATTTGTGGTAATGGTTTGCAAATAAAATGGTGAGGAAAAAAGAGGTCAAAGAAACTGTAAGTCTTAAAAAGTGAAAACGTAATATCATCTTGGATGGAACTAGGAAAACAAGAAGGAGAGAACAGTTTTGGGGATGAAATGATGTTTCGTCTTAGACCAGGTGGAAACAGACAACCAACAAGTAAATAAATAGCTAATTTCAGATGACAAAACTTCTATAAAGGAAATAAACAGCAATTGTGACCTGGGTGGGAGGGTTAGTGGAGGAGCATGGCAAGAGGGGAGGATGGAAAGGGGGGCAGGGGCCAGGCCTGGAAGAGCTTCTCAGCCATGGTGAAGATTTCAGATGGGAGACCAGGGAGGGTTTTTAGGTTGGGAGACCTGCTTACATTTTCAGAACTGGCTGGTGTGCAGGAACAGTTGAAGCAGGAAGACCAGGTGGAAGGCTGTTGTTGCAGTTCCCCAAGTGAGATAGCAGTGGCTTGGAATAGGACAGTAGAAATGGAAGTGAAGAGAAGGGAGACTGCATGAGATCACTCAGGGAGACAGTGCTGAGAAGAGAAAAGAGTTCATGGGTGCAACGGACTGAATGTTCGTATCTCCCCAAAATTCGTATGTTGAATCCCTAATCCCAATGTGATGGTGTTTGGAGATGGGGCTAATGGGATTAGTGAATGGAATTAGTGCCCTGATAAGAAGAGGCCAAACTGCTAGCTAGCTCTCTTTCTACCATGTGAGGACACTGCAAGAAGGTGGCCCTCTGTAAATCAGGGAGAGGCCACTTCAGGTGGAAGAGGAGGAGAAAACAAAGAGCCCAGGAGAGAATGACCAGAGAGGGAGAGCAGAGCCAGGCGTATGTGATGTCATGGAAGCAAGGAAGAAGAGTGGTCCCCAAACAAGGGGGTGCTGCAAACAGTCAAGGAAGAGAGCGGATAGTTGCAGGAGTCAGGTTCTTGCAGAGGGGAAACAGCTGAGATCTAGAGCCAAGGGAGGAGATGCTATCTGATGCAAGCAGGGTTACTTCATTGTAAGGTGATTTGATTGCAGGCAGATGAAGGTATTCCTGTTTTGCAGCTTATGTTTTCTCAACGAATCCTGAGACCTAATAATGATCTAGGACAGTGGTTCCCAGTTCTAGCTTTGTGGTGGAATTTCCTGGAAAAAATACAAACTCAGGGGCTGGCCTGGTGGCACAGTGGTTAAGTTAGCGCATTCTGCTTCAGCAGTCCGGGGTTCGCCGGTTCGGATCCTGGGTGCAGACATACTCACTGCTCATCAAGCCATGCTGTGGCGGTATCCCACATAGAAGAACTAGAAGGACCTACAATGTAGGATGTAAATCCTGTAGGATTTACAACTATGCACTGGGGACTTTGGGAAGAAAAAAGGAAAAAAAATAAAAGCGGAAGATTGGCAATAGATGTTAGCTCAGAGCCAATCTTCCTCAAAAAAAAAAAAAAAAAACAAACTCATGGGCACTACCTCCCAGAAATTCTGATTGAGTATGTCTTAGGTGGGCCTGAGAATTCAGTTTGCTTTAAGAATTTTCAGGAGATCTGATGCACTGCCACTTTTGGAAATGACATATCTTTGGGATTAAATGACTTTTTTTTTTTTTTTGGTGAGGAAGATTAGCCCTGAGCTAACATCTGTTGTCAATCCTCTTTTTTTGCTGAGGAAGATCAGCCATGGGCTAACAACATCCATGCCCATCTTCCTCTACTCTATACGTGGGACGCCTGCCACAGCATGGCTTGATAAGCAGTGAGTAGGTCTGCGCCCGGGATCCAGACCTGCAAACCCCAGGCTGCTGAAGCGGAGTGTGCAAACTAACCAGTATGCCACCGGGACGGCCCTTGGATGACATTTTAAAGGCAGGAATGACAGAGGAGAAGAAATGAATCGGGTGGGTTACCATAAAATATTTCTGCAAGTATATTTTTCTTGATTTACAAAATGAATTTAGTGATTTTGTCCATAGTAAAGAACCACTGCCTCCCTCCCCTGACATACACACCATCTTTCACATCTGCATGAAATCAAGGAATCCCGTGGAGTTTGTTGTATAACATGAGTCCATCTGGATTTGACTCATGTGTATGGTGTTGGGGTTGGATCCAATTTCACTTTTTCTCGTGGATATCCAGTAGTTCTAGCACCATTTGTTTAAACAGTCTTTCTTCTCTAGTGATTTCAAGTGACAGCTCTGTCATAAACCAAGTGTCCATGTGTTTATGGGGCAATATTAGGACCCTCTATTCTACTCCACTGGTCATTGTCCATCTTCGTTCCAAAATCATGGTATCTTAATTAGCCTCTCATGTTTTCCATCCCTTTATCTCTTTGTGTTTATGTTTAGGGTGATTTCCCTCAGATTGTCTCTTTAGTTATGACTAACATGCTATGCTAAATCCATTAGGGATATATATACACATACATATATATACATACATACAGTCATGTGTCGCTTAATGATGGGGATACATTTTGAGAAATGCATTGTTAGGTGATTTCATTGTTATGCGAACATCAGAGAGTGTACTAACACAAACCTGGATGATGTAGCCCGTTACAGACCGAGGCTATGTGGTACTAATCTTATAGGACCACCATCGTATTTGTGGTCTGTCCTTGAATGAAACGTTATGTGACATGTCTGTATTTATATTCTGGGAAAAACACTCCTGTGTTTTTCCTTCACTTTCACACTAATACCACACTCACAACACTTCTGACACCAGATGTGTGGGTTTTCCACATATCAAGCAGTTATCTGGGACACTTCACCAGCTGGGTGTCCTACAGTTCAATTCAATTCTAACACTAACCGGAGTTAGCGCAGACCCCACAGGTTAAGGGCTCGGTTCCACAAGACTGCCCGCCTTGCCCCTCAGATGCCTGTCACAAGTCCCAGGTTGTCACCTGTACTTCTGACCCACTGGCTATAAACAGGAGGTTGTCATGTCCCCTCGCTGGTTTCGATTATTTGCTAGAACAGCTCACAGAACTCAGGGAAACGCTATGTTTGCTGGTTTATCATACAAAAGGTACAGATGAACAGCAAGATGAAGAGATACACAGGGCAAGGTCTGGAAGGGTCCCAAGCAATGAACTTCTGTCTCCATGGAGTTGGGGTGCATCACCCTCCTGGCATGTAGATGTGGTCACCAACCTGGAAACTCTCTAAATGCCATTCTTTTGGGATTTTTATGGAGGCTTCATCACATAGGCATGATTGATCATTGACTCAATCTCCAGCCCCTTTCTCCTTCCTGGAGGATGGGGAAAGTTCCAAGCTTCTAATCAAGGCTTGGTCTTTCTGGTGGCCATGCCCCATCCAGGTGCCCACCAAGTGTTGCCTCATTAGAACAAGACTCTCCCATCACCCAGGAAATTTCAGGGGGTTTAGGAGCTCTGTGTCAGGAACTGGGGTCAAAGACCAAATATTAGAATAAAAGATGCTCTTAGTGCCCTTATTACTTAGGAAATTCCAAGGGTTTTAGGAGCACTGTGCCAGGAACCAGGGGCAGAGACATAGATATAGACTTTTTTTTTTTTTTGTGAGGAAGATCAGCCCTGAGCTAACATCCATGCTAATCCTCCTCTTTTTGCTGAGGAAGACCAGCTCTGAGCTAACATCTATTGCCAATCCTCCTCCTTTTTTTTCCCCCCAGAGCCCCAGTAGATGGTTTTATGTCATAGTTGCACATCCTTCTAGTTGCTGTATGTGGGACGTGGCCTCAGCATGGCAGGAGAAGAAGTGCGTCGGTGCGCGCCCGGGATCCGAACCCGGGCCACCAGTAGCGGAGTGTGCGCACTTAATCGCTAAGCCACGGGGCCGGCCCAGATATAGACTTTTAAAACCCTCCCCTCCTGGGGCCGAAGTTGAAATTTTGGAGTCGGTTTACTGACTGATCAGACGGTAACAAAGATATAACTGGTCGTGGTAGGAAGAATGGTAAAAACCTCTGGTGTGCTGTAGCATCACAGTGACTGACACAATCACGCACCTGTGGCAGATTAGGATGGAGAACAGGTGGAAGGATAACTGCCGGCTTGTGCAGTAGCTTTAGCACTTGAGATCCGGGCAATTGTAATTGTAAAGATTGTGGAGTTGGATGGTTGTTGTTAACTGCTCTACGCCTTGGGAAAAGAGAATGATAGTCTTACCAATTCTGAACATGCTGAGAAAGCCAGAAGTTCTCCCTGGCAGTGTTCAAAGAGAGCCTTATCTTCTGCAATCAGAGGCCATACTGTGCTGTAAATTCAGGCCAGACTTAGAAGGATGGCAGAGCTACATGGCTCACATGTTTCCTATGGTCAGTGAAGTCCTAAAAGGGAAGGAGAGGGACTTGAAGACTGAAATGGGGACATTTGGGTAGATGTGCTTGAGGTCCCTGAACCCTCAGATTCCTGAGTCTTCTGGAGGAAAGCTGCCTCCCATATACTGGAGACCATTCAAGGCCCCACCTTAGTTGCCTCACAAGATGATGTTTGAGCCCTCACCTTCCTTCATTGCTTCTTCACCAGTAATGAGAGTCAGATCTCAGCATAGAAGAGTGGAAAGTACAGTCCCTACTACAAGAGAAAAGTATTTATTCACAGGAAGTTATTGATGTGGGGACACTCTCCAGTGGCCGATGCTTTAATGTCCCAGCAAGTCCTAATACCTTGTGAGGATGGCAACTTGAAGCTTGGACACAATGTAACTTAAGGTAAATGAGATGGAGGCATCAGAAATGCCTTGGCAGTTGTTAGGAAAGGGTGAGGAGGCTCAGAGAAGTGTGCTTTAGAAGGATTTATTGTGTGAGACCAGAGAGCCTGCCAGCTGACTGTGTGCCCTGGGAGGGCCCAGGGGACAATCCTTTCGCTAAAGCCATGAGATTGCAGTAGTGTGGGTACTGACTCAGTTGAGAGGCTCAAGGGTGACTGTCCTGTGCAGGCCAGAGATGACAGTAGGAGATGCCCTAGTGTCAATGAGAATGATAGAATTTCAGAATAGCAGAGCCAGTTGGCAGCACTTAACCATCAGAAGCAAAGTGAATGTAATTACCAGTCAAAGATCCTTCAAATATAGGCGATCTGTGGTGTTCCACAGACTGTGATATTCGTAGGGGTAAGCTAATGAGAGTATTGACTGACTTATATAACAACAAGAGAAACAACACAAGCAAGAACTTGTGAGCTGAAGGCATATGTCAACTGCCAAAATGGAAAAGCATGATCTCTGGACCTGTTTCCAGATATGAGCCAGTTCTCAAACCCAGAGCCCATAAGTTAAAGGGAATACGGAACCCCCTGAGGAAGTCCTCTGCAACATCACAAGGATATACAGTGTGTATTCATACCTTTTCTGTGGAACCTGTGGCCATTTGTTCAGAGTAATTGTACACTGGGAAATGGGGACTACCCGGCTCTTTCGAGGGCTGTTGGATGCCCTTGGGGTGAACTACACTGATACAGGGACTCCGAACTACCACCATAACCCCATTAGAGCGGGGCATGCAGCGACCAGATGATAGAGTCCTGGCCCAAATCTGTTTCATGGTGGCTCCAATGGGGCCATCAACTTATGGTCATCCAGTTGCTGAGTGCATAATTGAGATGGATATACTCAGCAGCTGGTAGAACATCACATTGATCCTCTGACCAATGAAGTAAGAACCATTAGGGTAAGAAGGGCCAATTGGAAGCCCCTGAAACTGCCTCCCCTCACCCCATTCCTTTCAAAGATAATAAATCAGAAGGACTATCTCATTCCAGTGGAACTGCAGAAATTAACGCCAACCTAAAAGACTTAAAGACTGCAGGAGGATCCGTTTACCAATATGGTCCTCCAAAGCCAGATGGACCATGGCAAACGACGGTGGATTACTGTAAATGTAATCAAAGAGTATCTTCAGTCATAGAGGCTGTGCCACGTGTTGTGTCTTTGGTTGAACCAATCAATACAGACTCTAGCACTTGCTGTGTGATTTTGATCTCGCAAATCCCTACCAGGAAAGAGGATCAAAAGCAGTTTGCATTCATTTGGGAAAACTGAGTCCATATTCACTGAAAGCTGTGAAAGCTTTCCTCTGAGCACTCTCAGGGCTGGTTTACTTTCCTGCTCTTTGTCATAATATAGTTCAAAAGAATTGATTATCTGACTCTTCCTCAAAACATCACATTGATCCACTGTATTGATGACGTAGTATTAACTGGATCTGGGGGGCAGGAAATGACAAGTACTCTGGATGCCCTAGTAAAATACATGACATCCAAAGAGTGAGAGAGAAATTACAAATGTTCAGAGGCCTGCGACATTGATCACATTTTTAGGAGTCTGGATATCTGAGGCATGCCTGGGTATCCCCTTCAAGTTATTGCATCTTTCATCTGCTACCACTAAGAAATAGAAACAGTATTTGGTGCACTCCTGGATTTTACAGATAGCCTAGGCCACACTTGGAAAGACTGCTCTAACCCATTGGTCAGGTGGGTCAAAAGGCTACCAGTAGGTCCAGGCTGTGATACAAGCTGCTTTTCCACTCAGTTCATAATGATGTGGCAGATCCCAAGGTGTTAGGTGACAGTTAATGATGCTGTGTGGAATCCAGCAGGACCTAAAAGGAGAATCATAGCACAAACTCCTAGGGTTCTAGAGTAAGGCCATGTCCCTGCAGCCGAACCATTCGAAAGGCAGCCACTGGCATGATACTGAGCTCTAGCAGAAATAGCATTTGACTATGGGACATCAAATGATTATACGAGCAGAGCTGCCCCTCAGGACTTGGTCAGGTAAGGTCAGGTGCATGCAGCAATAATCCACTGCATAATAGAAATGATATACATGGGATTATGTCTAAGCAGGTCCAGAAGTCATAAGTAAGTTATGTGAACAGGTGGCAAAGATCTCCATGTCTTGTATTCCTCAGCTCACACCTATGGCCTCATTAGGTGTTCCCTATGATCAGCTGATGATGTTGGAGGAAAATACTCAAGACTGTTCAGGCTTGGTATGTTGGTAGAGCTGAAGTTGGACTGCTGCTGCACTGCAGCCCACTCGGGGAGAGGCCCTAAAGGGCAGTGGTGAGGAGAGTCCTCCTAGTGGGCAGAGCTTCAAAATGTACATTTAGGGTTCACTCCTTTGAATGGAGAGAGAAGTTGTCTGAGATAAAGACAATCAGAGTCTCGAGCAATAGTGAGTGGTGTGATTGAGTGGGTCAAGGGCCTGGAAGATATAATGTTTGAAGTTCAGTAGCAAAGATCTGGGAAGAGGCATGTGGAGGGAACTAAGGGAGTGGGCAAAAGTGTGGATCTTTGTGTCCCATGTCTAGGTCCACCAGAGAGTGTCAACTACAGACAAGACACTGAACAACCAGGTGGACATATGGCAGATTGTATTTTCCAAAGATGGCCATGAATATCTCCCATCCTGAGTAGTCTTCTTTTAATGTGACCTTGACACTCCTCCCATTGAGTGGTGGGGTTCCCTCTCCGTGAACCTGTGCAAAACTTTGTCACCTCTACCTAGAATATGGTAGAAAGGATGTTCTGTGACTTCTAATGCTAGATCTTAAAAATTCTGTGCATTTCCACCTGGCTACCTTGGAATGCTCACTTGGAACCCAGGTGTCATGCTGTGAGAAAGCCCAAGGTAGTCCACACAGAGAAACCACATGGAAAGCACATATGTAGGTATTCTGGCCCACAGCTTAGCTGGAGTCCCTGCTGACAGCCAGCATCAACAGCCAGACATGTAAATGAAGATGCCTCCAGATAACTCCAGGCCCCAGGTGTTGATTCACCCCTAACTGGCCCTAGACATCATGGAGCAGAGATGAACCATCCCCACTGAACCTGACCCACTGAATTCATGTAAGAAAAAACCTGCTTGTGGAAATGCTCTGGCCTCGAGAGGGAGACCTGGTTCTCTGGGGACCTGGAAGTTGCTGAAACCATGCTCACTTCCCTTCTGCTAACCAAGGAGGCTACCTTGCCTAGAGAGGCAATAAATTTTCCCTCTTTCTCCCCATAGGGCCTGGTGAGGTCAGGTGGCTGGATTAAAACTTTTAAAAATCTCGTATCTTGAGTATGTATGGGCTCTGTAAAGATCCCCTCATTCAGAGGAAGGAAAACCTGATCTTGAACTTCACCTTTGGAACCAGAAAATTGGCATGGAGGTTGCATGTTTAGGCTCAAAGAAGAAAGGAAACTCATTCTGGTTTTCATTTTGGGGTCATTGGGTGAAGGTGGAGTGTTTGCCTCCTGCAGCCAGGTCTTGAGGTCTCTGGAAGGTGATATCCATTGAAGTAGAGGAGGCGCAGTAGGTGGCAGTCCCCAGAGTGGTCCCAGAGCATCCCTGGGAGAGGCGGAGGCTTGTGGTGTCGGGACCACCGCAGTGGTGCTGCTTAGACTCCTGACCTGTCTAGTGAGCATCACTGCGGTGAAGTCGGAGGTGAGGGAGGCTGCTGGAGGTCCATTTCTAATTACATCATGGGTTAGTCCTATTAACAGGTGGTTTTCCCTTGAGTTTTTTATTTTTTAAGTTATTTTTTTAAATTGTAAAATATGCATAACATAAACTTAACCATCTTAGCTATTTTTAAGTGTACAGTTCAGTGGCATTAAGTACATTCACTTTGTTGTGCAACCATCACCACCATCCATCTCCAGAACGCTTTTCATCTTGCAAAACTGAAACTCTGTCCCCATTAAGCGATAACTCCCCTTCCTGCCTCTCCCCAGCTCCTGGCAATCACCCTTCTACTTTCTGACTCTATGAATTTGACTACTCTGGGAACCTCAAATAAGTGGAATCATACAATATTTGTCCTTTTGTGATTGGCTTATTTCTCTTAGCACAATGTCCTCAGGTTCATGCATGTTGTAGCATGTATCAGAATTTCCTTCTTTTTTTTAAGGCTGAATAATATTCCATTGTATGTATATACTATAGTTTGTTTATCCATTTATCCATCAATGGACATTTGGGTTGCTTCCACCTTTTAGATATTGTGAATAATGTTGCTATGAACATGAATATCTATTTTGAGTCCCTACTTTCAATTCTTTTGGATATATACCCAGAAGTGGAAATGTTGGATCATATAGTAATTCTATTTTTCATTTTTTGAGGAGCCACCAAACTGTTTTTCATATCTGCTGCCCAATTTTACATTCCACCAGCAGTGCACAAGGGTTTCAGTTTCTCCACATCCCCACCAACACTTATTTTTTGTTTTGTTTTGTTTTATAGTAGCCATCTAAATGGGTGTGAGGTGGTCCCTTTCATTTTTAAAGCCAGTTGCCCTCGTATCTCCTAACGGATGTCACCATGACATATGTCAGTATAGTCTTCTGGTTATTTCTGTTGTCTCCGGTAAGGACAATAGCTGAGAAATAACTCAGAGCTTGGTCATCTCTGTCTTTTGAGGCAAACTAACATCCTGAACTCTCACTGGCAGTTGTTTGCTTCTTAGGCAGCTGAGAACTTTTCTCTCCTGCCTTGAGGCAATATGGTGTAATAGCTCAGAGTGTGGCCTATGAAATCAGAAACCTGGGTTAAAATCCTGGCATAGTCATTTAGTAGATCTTGGATAAGTTTGCCTCAGTTTCTTCAGCTGTAAACTGGGGCTAATAGAGTTCTTATGAGGAGTAAGTAAGTTAATACCTAAAAACACTTAAAGCAGTTTCTGGGACATGGTTCTCACTCAGTAAACGGTAGCAATTGTTATGCCTCCATACCACACTCTGGTGCTTCCTCCACACTTCCAACTACTGTAGAAGGTAGTTGGTTACCACCTACTATTTACAGGTGCAAAAGCGGAAGTTTAGAGAGTTAAGTACTTGACTCAAGACATCACAGCTGGTAAACAGTGGAGCTGAGATTTGTTCTCGGACTCTGGCCCCAGAGCCCTCTCCTGACATGGTCTATATTGGTGACTCTGCTTTGGCAGAACAAATGACAAGCACAGTGTTGTCTCTGGTGAGGAAAGGCAACTATCCGCCGTCGGCAGTGGGAGACGGGTAACCCCCTCAGCTTTCCCATTGTGCCTCTCATCCCACAAGTGAAGAGTGCATGTGAGCATTGCACCAGACACTCACTGTCAGAGGAGAACCGACATGGCTGTGCTCCTCACAAAATTGACTTTTAGGTCTTCGTGGTTTTAACAAGACGTGCGAGATGTAGTTCTCCACAGGAATCATTAACTTTAATTTAGAAGTGCTTTTGATTCTAATAAAACTGATTCTAATAAAAATCTATTTTTACTTGCAGTAAGATAACAAAGAGAAAAATCTCTGGAAAGTTTCTGGATGCCTCAAAGGAAAATTTGATTAGATGATTCTGTGTTTCGGTAACACAATGAGAAACTTCTGAGTAACTTGTTAAAATGGGATGATGTGCCCCACTTTTGATTTAAATTCCATTGCACTTATCTCCAGGAATTAGCAAAAAAATGTTTTTCTCATAATAAAAATCATTAACAGCTATTTGACATCTTGAAGAATAACTTGTTTGAGGATAAAATTTATCCTGACACAAATAAAAAATATTTCCAAAACGAAAGAAAGCATCAGAAATTCTGTGTAACTCTTTGCTAAAAGAAAGATAACCCTAAGCTACTTCATAGATATTTTTCTTCTTCATTATATGGAATGGTCATGAACATTTGCATTTTTAGAGTCAGAGGGACCATTAAGGAGAAAAACTGTTCTGAAATATATTACAACAGGATTGATTTACACTCTCTGCTGGCTCTGTATACTTGGAATTCATTGTAATTCTTATGGCTTGGGATGATGTTTACCTTTGCTGTATCTATGATGAAAGATTTGTTAAATTAATTCCTGCAGCAAGTAAAGCCGATTTTAAAGCAGTTTAATCGTTTTTGTCTGCAGAAGGTGCTGCTGGTTTCCAGCAGGTCTTCCTCTCTCTCTTATCACCGCAGGCCACCAGGCCTCTCCAGGCTCATGGCTGCACTGTCCGTCTTCCTACCAAATGCACACCGGGAGCAAGACGCCCCCCGTCAGGTGAAATCCCACAGATCTGTAGCCAGACTGAGTGTCTTTTCCTGTCCCTGCCTGGAGTGGGCTCTGCGGGTGGACTACTCGTTTCTCTCTGTGGCGCCATCCCTGTTGTCCAGGTGTATCAATGAGAGGAAACCACCTTTGGGTTAAGCTTCCTTCTCCCTCATAAGGCCATCCTGGGATTGTCCCACGTTCAGTTCAGTCTTTCGGCTGTCTCCTTAGTTTTCCATTCTTCTTCATTCCATTTCCTAGCCCTTGAAATAGCTCCATTGTTATGCAGTCCTCAAACCCCGACAGCTGACCTGACATCTGGCTCACGCTCTCGAGACTTGGTTAGGACCCATCACCACCAACCCATCATCCCGTTCCTGGATTGAAGCTGTCTGATCTCATTGGTTTTACTACTTATATCTTATCTTCTCCATAGAATCATCACAGTAGTTTTTCTGAAATACTTATTTTCCTACCATTTTCCCTCTTAAGGACTTAGAGTGTCTTCTTTTTGCATACTAGATAAAATATAAATGTCTCTTCCCTATATGTAAAGCCCTGTATCACTTGATGCTCCTTTGGTCATTAAGTCAGTTTCCTTGCTAGTCCTGGGGTAGATCCTCTGATCTGGTCAGCCCATTTCCCCTATCTCAGCCTCCTCCCCCCTCCCAGAAGAGACACAGACATGCACACAAAAGGAAAACACCAGTTTCCTCCTCTCTGTCTGTTAGAGGAAGAGAGGCTTTTACTCTTGGGATGCCTTATGCTTTATCCTTCAACTTCTGTCAAATGAAAGATTTCTTTAAAAGTCATCTTCTCTAAAAAACTATCTGAGATTAGGTTTCATCCCAAGTAGACTTCTAAATAATCTTGAACATATAATCCTTTGCATAGTCTTGGACTCTCAGAGCTGAACTCAGTCACACCTCACACTGAATTTAGCACTGCCTGCCACAGCAGCCCCGAGAGATTCATTCTTCTCTCCAACCTGGTATTGGACTGGCACTCTTGATGGGCTGTGGATGCAAAGACGGAACAACGAGGTGCCTGCTCTCAAGAAGTTTACACTCTCTCTAATAGGGGAAACAGACAGTTCAGTTACAAAGCAGGAAAGGTAAAGAGACAGAAGACTGTACAAGGCAGGGTGGTGACATGGGGGAGAAAGTGACTAAATCTGAGCAATAGGGAAGAGGAGGTGATGCTTGTGCTGTGTCCTGAGAGGTGAGGAGGAATTATCCAGCAGACAAGTCACAGAAGGCATTCGCAGGAAGGGAGCAGCATGGAATAGTCTTTCGCTTCTGAACTTCTCTAGCATGTAAGCGTCCAGTCAGCATCATGCCACCCCACACTGGTTTGTGTATCACCTGGAAATCCATTTCTTGTTTAACAAACATCTTGATATCCTCCAAACAGAAGATACTTTTTTTAAGGAGAAGGGCCATGTTTTCTGTTTGCTTTTGTATCCCTCACATTGCCTGGTAATATCAGGTAGGAAGGAGGGGATTCTTTGTGTTTTGTTTTAATGTAAAGGGATACTATAGACCCACTGTAAGGATGCGTTTTCCCTGCTTGTCTAGCATTCTGGACTCCAACCATTTATTCCTCCTTGCTTATACCTCCTATATCTGTCCTTCCATCTACTTCTGTGACTAACGCTGTGTGCACACAAGATGGCTGGTCCATGTTATGGGAGAGACTTGACTTTGGCCATGGAATGAAATAGAACAAATTGGGTTGTATGGGAATGGAAGCTGTGGTCTTGAGCTTCCCGATTGATGGTTTAAACAAGTAAGTTAACCAGCCACAGACTGGTGTTACATCCTTGCTCGTGGAATGATTTGAGTAATCCCTTTATAATATTCTAAATATGATAAGTCATAATCATTCTGAGCTTGGTAAGTCATCACAAAAGAGTGCTTTCCTTTTCAGGGATGCTTAGTAAGACCCTCGGGTTCTTGAAGAGGTCTGCCTCTGCTCTGTAGCTCCACTCACCACTATCTCCCTTCCAGATATTTGGCTTTCGTGTGGCACAGTGAAACAGAGTATCTGAGGACTGCTTTCCTACGAGAGGAAAGAGATCTGAGGCAGTTTTTCCTTTTATGATGGATGTGACAGATGCAGCAGCTAAGTGTCCCCAAATATCTGTTCTCCCTTCATATTAATAGAGCCCCTGATTTCTAGCTGGACATGTGGTTACCCTGAATAGATATTCAATTTCCCACTCTCCCTTCCAGCTCGTTGTGGCAGTGTGACTAAACTCAGAGCAGTGGGATGCAGGAGGGGGTGATCTAGCAACTGTGGGTTGAGTCCTTTAAGAAGGGAGCATGCTGTCCCCTTCCTGATGTTTTCACCATCCCCCTGGCTGGAACATGGCTGTGAGGGTTAGCTATCCTGGACCTTAGAGAGGAGGACAACACCTTCAGGGTGGGAGAGGAACAAGATAGAAGGAACCTGGGGCCCTGAGTGAACCCAGACTGCTTGTGTCAAAGAGAAATATCATCCTGGCTTAGCTGTCTGTCTCTGCAGCTAATTAACACATTGGGGGATAAAAAAGTTATGCAGTTCAGCTGAGTGATATGAACAAGATGTGAAACATATTTTTAAAGATATTTAATAAGACTTTTTTTCAAATCAGTACAAAAATTTAAATACAAAAATGATTTGCTATAGACAAATCTCAAATCTATCATGGAAACTCAAAAAAGTTACCAGTCTGTTCACCGTTCATGATATTCTGTAAAATATTTGAGAACAGTCACCCACTACAGACATTCTTTTCCCTCGTGGGGTGTCATACTGCAGTAAAACTCTGTACTTAAATAACAATCATGCCAGTTTGGTCCATTTCACATGGAAAAGTTCTAGTTAGTTTTGAATTCAATAGGGATGATGGCGCTGTCCCCAGACTTCAGAACACGTGCTGGTTTCATCTGCTTTTACACTGATGTGTTAACGTGATGTGCAGCACTCGAAAGGGAGACACAGACATAGAGATAATTACTTAAACTCTTCTTTAAATTAAATGGAGTAATTCATTTAGCTCTGAGATTAGCACCATTGTAGAATACACAGTATCTGGCATAGATTTTGCTCCTCCCCTACCTAAAAGTTAGAAGCATATGCCTGATAATACACACACACACACACACACATACCACATGCACACGCACACACATATATTTAGGCAATTGAGCAAAACCAATAAATAAGTTGGAAGGTATTTTGAAAAGTGAAATTTGGTTTTAACTAAAGAGGTACTTTCTCTCTTGATGGAAATAAAAAGCCCATACATGTACAGATAAATACAGTTTTACAAATCAGCTGATCTGACTTGCTTCCAAGCCATTTCAGTGCAACTATTCAGCAGCAGGAGTCCAGTGGATCCATGTTGCCCCATAGTCATCAGCCCAAAACCAGCATCCTCAAGACCAACCAAAAGGCTATTTGGCCGTGTAAATGTTGTCTGCATTGAAAATGAAGGTTGGGTGGGACATCTTTTGATGGGAAAAGTTTGTCATATAATTAGCAGTGAGTTAGAAACCCTGTGGTAGTGAACTCATTTCTCTATATAAGAAATTGAGAAGAAATGGTGCTTGTATATCATGTAAGGGAAAAGACAGATGTTATTAGGTTGAGAATTTTCTTGATGGTTAAAATCATTCAGATTTGACATAGACACATTTCCATGTGGGTTTATACCGTATTTATTTGTGTATTTTCCCATCTGTACCTATCCCCTCAACTCCTCACTCTTAATTTTGAGGAAAGTATACAAGGGTCCACCACCATAACCCCACGTTATTTTCCCCAGTGGCATGTAGCGTCAGCAGCAGACTCATAGCCAACTGGAAATGCTTTACCTGTGTTTTGAGACCAGATTTGAATGCCTGAAGCAGTTAGCATGTACCTAAGTGAAAACCTGGGAAAATGTTTATTTTTCCTTTTAAACTTGCATTGACTCTTGACTCGTGCTGAATATGGGGCGACATAAAAATCACAGGCTGTCACTGTGCTTTGACATTGCAGACGGCTTTGCCACAGTTTGCTTCGAAAGAAACAGTTCTTTTCCTACAATTTTAGTACCTACACCAGGAAGTAGTACATCCATTTTTAAATTTCAAACTTCAGAAATTATTTTTTCAAAAAAATTTATTTTCCTATGTAATTCTGAAATTCCTCCCCACAAATAAAGGCTGGCTTGGATTTTGGAAATTGATTTTGGAACCTCAGACGACACACCCATTTGCATATATACTACACGGGGAAATTTCTTCAAAACTCAACAGCTACTAAAAAATATTGATATCTTCTTCATGGATGACACCTCACTGTAGTCATTTGTGCAGGCAAAGGAGGGGGATTTTTATATGCATGTAAACACAATAACTGCTATTGATAATGAACATTCCAGAAAACTGGAAAGTTACTGGGGAAGAGGGTTATTATTTTTTTTCTTGTAACTTCCAGGTGTTCATATTAGTTGGGCCATAGTCGAAATTACATGGAGGGAAGAAAAAAGAAAAAAAATCACAGGAATAAAAAACAAACAAAAAGAAACCTTGAGGAATAAATGAATTAATTACTGCTCATGTCTCCCAGCTGGCTTGTGAGCTCCTGTCTATGCCCCACAGAAGTGTCTCACCCAGTGCTAGCATGGAGAAGACACTGGATAAATACACAGCGTTGACTGGTTCACACGTTCTGGAGACACGAGACACACGATTCTTTGTAGGACTCCTGTTGCTAAAGACACAGCCTCTGTGGGGAGAGAAACATTCCTCGGACTGAAGTTCTACCGTGGTCCCCTGGCCTCTCCCAGTGGGGCATTAACACTGCAGAACTCCCCACCCCCTCAAACCATGGCAAAATATCTGCACAAATACAGAGGAAATTATGCAAGTAAATACGGTATGTAATTGTTACCATTGACATCTCTTTAAGCCATATTTATAAATATTTTAAACAATATGAGTGAGTGACTTTCATTAGCTATGATTTCATACTGAAATATTTTGACTGATCTGAATAAGCAGGTTATCATGGAAGCTTATAACATACAACAGCTAATATGATTCCAGTGGGTACAATGGGTGTCAGTACTTGATACATAAATCTATCCCCTCCTTTTCAATTACAAGCTGCTGTGCGGAGCATTCAACATGCATCTTAGTTTTTATTTGTACATGATGGTTCAAATTTTCACTTAAATATAACTTTCCAACTATATAAATGTTTTGAAGCAATTATGTTTTTCATTTGGATTTTTTGGTGCGTCATTTTCATTTCTTCTATTAACTCTCTCTCTCTCTTTTCTTTTTTACATGGGATATAATAAATATCCTGAAAAGGAGGAGTGGACGTACTGCCCGGCGTATAGCCCCGCAGCCTGTTCTGAGGGCAGCTGGAGGAACACGCGGTCCCCGGGCCTGAGCAGCAGCACCGCGCTCCCCGACGCCTGGTCCAGAAAGCCCTTTTTGTACTCGTCGTACGTGTACATCACAGGCTCGTTGTTCTTGAACAGGGCAACCCATACGTTACCCCCCTTGCAGTGAACGTGGTATGCAAAGTAGTAGACGCCGGGGACCTCGCAGGTGAAGATGCCCGTCTGCGGGTTGTAGTTCTGTCTGCCGTTATAGAGCAGTTTGTCAAACTTCACTGGGGCCCCCACGGGGGGGAAGGGTGCAGTCAGCTCAGCGGTAAACGCGGGCATCTCGTAGGCTGGCCCTCCGTTCTTGCCCTTCTTAGCCCCATAGGCATGGGGGGGCTTCACACCATCAATCCCTACCCCCATGTCGGGAAGATACTCTCCATGGGGTGGTGGTGTAGGGGGCATCCCAGCTGGGGCGCCTGGGGGCCCTGGAGGGCCAGGGGGCCCAGGAAGGCCAGGCTGGCCTTGAGGACCGAGGGCACCGGGCTTTCCTGGGGGGCCATGAAGTCCTGCTACCCCGGGCTTCCCCACTCCAGGGAACCCAGGGGGCCCTGGGAGGCCTGGTTCCCCCTTGGGGCCTGGAATTCCAGGTGGTCCAATGGGGCCACTAGGGCCTGTGATCCCTGGGATGCCCGGGGGGCCCTGTAAACCCTGAACCCCTGGGATTCCTGGTTCTCCCTTTGGTCCAAGAAGCCCTGGAGCACCGGGGAGCCCTGGCAAACCTTTGAGCCCAGCTTCCCCCTTGGGCCCTATGGGACCTGGCAAACCCCTTATGCCAGGGGGCCCCACTTCGCCCAGGAAACCTGGCTTTCCTGGGAAGCCTTGAAGCCCTGGTTCACCCTTGGGACCTGGTGGCCCCTGTGGCCCTATAATCCCACCTTCTCCTTTGGGTCCAGGAAAACCAATGGCACCTGGAGGGCCCATAGGACCTGGGATGCCAGGCAGGCCTGGCTCTCCTGGGGGACCCCCCACTCCAGGAGGACCTACTGGTCCTTTCTCCCCTCTCGGTCCCAGAACCCCAGGAAGACCCCCTACACCCCTTTCGCCTTTGGGTCCTGGGAAGCCTGGTTTCCCAATCCCAGGAAGGCCTGGGGGTCCTGGCAGCCCTGGCAGTCCCTGCTCCCCTTTGCCACCTGGAAATCCGGGCTGCCCAGGGATCCCATCCTGGCCTGGTTTTCCAATTCCAGGTATCCCAGGAGGTCCTTGAATCCCGGGGACCCCAATAGGACCTTGTGGCCCAGGCTCTCCTGGAGGACCTGGCTTTCCCAGAGGGCCCTGGGGCCCAGGAAAGCCAGTCACTCCGGGTTTGCCCACTCCTGGAAGTCCGACAGGGCCAGGAGGGCCGTGCATCCCTGGAGGGCCCTTCAGGCCTGGCAAACCTGGCATCCCGAAGCCCTTCTCTCCTTTGGGACCCTGAAGGCCTGGAGGTCCTGGTGGTCCTTTGGGCCCTCGCTCACCCTTTGCACCCGGTGGCCCTGGTAACCCCGGCCCACCTGGCTTCCCAATGCCAGGAAGTCCGTGAGGGCCCGGAGGCCCTTGTGGCCCTGGGACCCCCATAGGCCCTATCTCTCCTTTGGGTCCAATCTCGCCTTTTGCCCCGGGCATTCCCATGGCCCCGGGCTTTCCTGGCATTCCAGGCATACCTGGCTTTCCAACTCCTGGGTATCCCTGTGGCCCTGGTTTTCCTTTGATTCCAGGTATCCCATGACCTGGCAACCCGGGGGGCCCAGGTGGTCCTCGTGGGCCAGGCTCTCCACGGGGACCTTGCTCCCCTCGTAAACTGGCTACTGGCATTTCTACTGAGAAAGAGGGGATAGAGAGAGAGGGAGGGAGGGAGAGAGAGAGACGGAGAGATTAATATTGATTTTCCTTCCCTTCAAGGAAGCCACAACAATGATTATTTAGTTCTGGCACATTTGCCTATTACTTATTGAGGGGAAGGACTAGGAATACCGTGCTTGTCTTCCAGGACTGTTTGTTATCAGTACTTAAAGGACAATCAAGCTGATCATCTCTTTGACATATCTGAGATAATGTTTGAGAGCTGATATCTGCAGCTGCTTTTATCAGCATTGGTTAAGTAAAAAGGCTAAAAAGTAATGAAGAAACATTTTTGCAAGCACAAAAGTTGACGATATTATGGTATGTTCACTGTAGAGAATTTAGAAAATTCAAAGAAGGATAAGGAAAAATCAAAGTGGCCTATAAGCCCACTATGCAGAGATAATCACATGACATTTATATGTTTTTCCATCTCATGTGTCCTAGGTATATATGTGTGTGTGTATATTTTAAACAATGTTGGAATCATTCTCCATTTTTATTTTTTTCTATTTTTTCCTACTTAATGTTATTTGTATTTTTCCATGTCCTTGATTTTTTAATATAATGATTTATGGCAAAATGATACTTCCTCTTGTGCTAAAATACAGTATGATGTGGATGCTGAAAGTCATTATTCTGTGTACTCAGGGAAGAATAGAAGCATTTTATTTTGTATATGGTTTAATAACAGCTTCCACATCTGTCCTCTAGAGTCAAATATATTTGCTTAATTTCTTTAATGTGCCTAGGATTTCCTAAGCCTCAAATAATAATTCTTCAATACATTATTTCTCATTTGCAAGTTTGGTTTTTAAACAGGAGAAGTGAATAAGGTATTTCAGGATGACAAGCAGTGTGGATAAGGAGTTGAGCTGGCATTAGAGCACGAAGCTCGGCTTCTCTTCCTGGCCTTGAAGTTAGATGTTGATTGGGTCACGTAAGCCCTCAGCGTCTCTGCTTGCCTATCTGTGCAGCAAGAACAATACGCCCACATTACAGGATCATATAGTAGATGTGAAAGGCATATGCTTTTATGAATTATCAAAATACAAAGCACATGTTGTTATAATGATTAGGCTATGCCTTGCAGGGAACACAACTCTGGATCTCCCACGCTACTGGGAGTGATGGATAACAGCAAGAAATGAAACTTATGGTCCCAAAGTCTTATTTTAACCAGTAGTCACATCTGAATCCTGACTGTTGTACCTTTTCACTGAACTGCTGTGAGGGAATAAAGTAGAACTCATATTCTTTCCAAATCCCCTGATTGCACACTGGTACCCATCTAGATGAGCACAGGAAGTGCCACGGACCAGTCAGGCCACCCAAGAGAGGAAGGAAAACACGTGGCTGAGATAATCCCCTGTATGGAACACCAGCGCCCAAAGAGAAGAAAATGGGGACTGCTGCTCCTGCGCTAGGAGATGTTATCACAGGACTCCTAAGGCGTGGTGTTTCCCAGCAGTGGACTGTGCAGCTACTGAATCAAGGGAGCGTCTGGGGCAGGGTCACGTCTTACTCATCAGGAACCCCTGGGCCAGCACAGCACCCGGAACACACTCTGTTCTTACTCAACGGTTTGTTGAATGACTAGCTGCAGCAACTCAAAGTTCATATGGTGCTTTAGTGTTTCCTTAGCACTTTGACTTACCCAACGTCACTGATTCTCTCAACAGTCTTACTTTACAGATGAAAAAAGTCGGTCCAGAGAGCTTAAATGACTGGGTTGCTCTCATTTCTGGCCTCCAGGCATCCAGGCCTCTTAGGGCCAAATCCCCAGACCCCAGAACTGGGGCCTCCTGTTACTGCTGGGAGTGGGCGTAGCCTCCACTTCTTCAAGGGGCACTGCGACTCGGAAGCAGTTCCTTTCCTACAGATGCTAGGTTTCCTAGAACTCCAGAGAGACCAACCAGATTGATGAGAAAGTGTCTCTCACAGTGGTCGGCACTTTGCAGGTGTGGAATATCTAATGAATATGCCTGGAAGTAGTGGGAGAGATTGCCACATCCATCTCTAGCGCAGTCTACCCTTCAGTCTCCTGTCCACTTACTGGCGGCCACGTGTGGTAGCTTCATTAGACTAGTCTTAAAAATACCTGCATCTATCTAGCACCTGGCACACAAAATGTTTTCACATGATTTTTGTTAGTGCTGCAGGACCTTCCTTACAACATCGCTCTCCTGGTTCACGAGACTGACTGGTGCCTTGTTTTCATGGCTTTATCCCCCAGCCTCCAGCCCATAGCCTGACACAAAAACAGATGCTCATTAAATAGTTGCTGAATATTTGAATCAATAAATAATGAATAAGGGAATAAACTATGTTATTAAATTATGTTTTGTGTCATTTGATGCTGTTAAATAATAAAGCACAACGTAAAATGGTAATTTTGTCTATCTTTCCTTAAGACTTGAACTTTTCCAGGATAGAGTTTAGAACACAGTGGGCATTAATGAACGTCAGTAATGCATTCTAAAATAGAAGTTTCTACAATTTAGCTTTCCCCCGACCTCATGGTTTGGGATGTGGGAAGGCTGCCGTTCGGAACCACACGGGAGGAAGACGTTACCTTTGCCCTTCTTGGATGCTGCATCCTTGCCCATTCTGGGCGCCGGCTGAATTTCCTTCATGTATTGGGGTAGATGTGGGTACTCTTTGCCATACTGCACATGGGGCAGCTCCTTGCCCACGTTAAGGCCGTCTTTGCCCAAAGGCATGTGAGGTACTTGCTGGCCCAGGGGCTGGTACTGTGGAATTTGCGGTGGGATCTGAGGAGGAATTTGAGGTGGCAGTGGCTTGATCCCATAGTAGGCACCAGCCCGCGTGAGCCTGACGGAGCCCAGGGAAACGGTAAGCAGCAGTCGCAGCAGCGGCAGTGGGACAGGTGGCACAGCCATCACCTGTGGAGGGAAGGAACGCACCAACGTGGTGAAAACCTGCATGCCAATGGACAGGAGATTACTTAGAGAAAGGGGGGAAAAAGGAAGCACAGTCTTTATCATCAGAACTTCACGAGTGGAAGACCAGTGAAAAGGAAGATGTGACCTTCAATAGAAAACAAACAAATAAAAACCAGAAAGGAGCAGGATCTGTGGCACGAAGGCACTTGGTGGGTTTCTAAGCTATGGGAGAGACTGCCAGCCATCCCAGAATGGCAGTTCTGCCTTGTTCATAGTATGGGGACCCCTGATTTTCAGCTGGAACAGAGCAGCCTGGAATGAAGACATCTCAGCCAGGTGTGGCCATGTGACAACGTTCTGGCCAACTGGATGTAGTTGTAATGGGTGCAACTTCCAAGAAGGATCCTCAAGGGGAGTGGGCATGTTCTTCCTCTTCCTCTTTCTGCTGGCTGGAATGTGGATCCTGCCTGGGAAGGGACCAGACACCTTGGATGTGAAGTGAAAGCTGCGCACTGAGGATGACAGAGCAATAAGCTAGAGGAAGCCTCAGCCCTGGTTGAACTCGGAGGCACCGTACTAACCCTTAAATTTGGAATTGGTTTACACGAGAGAGAAATAAAGGTTTATCTTCTTTAAACCACTGTTATTTGGGGTGCCACATATTTGCACTAAACTTAATCCTAACAGAAGGACTAGATTCTCCAAAAGGAGGCAAACTTGGTGGCAAGTCAGGCTTTGTTCTGACTTGTGCCAGAATTCTCTTCTAAATGGAAACAGTTAATAATATGGGCTTTATGCCAGGGGCATAGATTTTTCATTTGCCAGAGGCCCTTTGGCTGCCTTGGTGTGGTCACAATAAATGTAAAGGTTCAAGAGCAAACAACAGCAACAACAAGAACCAAAGTCTTCTGAATTGGAAAGAAGGTACGTCATGTGACAGTCCCAAAATGTCATTTAAATAAATCACTATGATAATTATGCACATACAGGGATGCCATTTCTTTCTTGTATTTAAATACCATGAAGTCATACGTTCAGAATTTGGCTAATTGGACCTGGAGTCCATTAAAGTTTATCTTTGTACCATTATGAAAGAAAGGAGTTTACAAAGCAAATTAGTTGTATAAATAAGATAGAGATGTTTAACTAATCACAAGAATAAACTGTTTCTAAGCCCTTTGATGACACCCTTTGCAAATTAGCCGTTAATAGAGTAAATATAAATGGGGCTTACCTGTTTATAAAAACCAGCTTGAAAAGACAGCTGTTTGGAAATGCCACGGGCTGAAGCCTGAACAGCCCAGGGAAGTGCAGTGTTTGCAAATGCCCGCTAGAGGGCAGGTGTGGTACACATTGAAGTCAGCTCCTTACTCAGTGCTGCTGACACGGCAAGAGAGGGAGAGATGGAGATGAGAGATGATGAGAGATGGGAGATGATGGGAGACGGGAGATGATGGGAGGGGGAGAGAGAAAGAGGGAGAGGAAGGCAAGTTTCTCACAATTTTTTATGTAAATGTATTCTGGAAACTTTTAATAAACTTCTGTCTATAAATAATTTAATTTCCATTCTGAGAGTTTTTCTTTGCTTCTGCCTTAATTCTGGATCGTAGTTTTCCATGTCTTAGAAAATGTGCATTGACTTTGCAACATCCTATTTGAGAGTAATGCCAAGAGTATGAACAGGCTTCAGAAGAACTGGTTAATAAAAAGCACCTAAGAAAATATTTAATAAGAATACCCACCACAAAATTCACTGCTTTACAATTTTTCCAAATATACTAACTAATCATTTTTTCCCCTTCAGGGGAAAAAAAAATGAAGAAACATCTGTCAGCAAAATAATTTATAAAATTTTCTCCATTTCATAAATCAGAATAGTCTCAAGAACTGTTTATTTCAAGTGTCCTCTACATAATATAGGTACTGATAAACTAGGAGAAGACAGCTGTTATTTTCTGTTCTTCTAAGAATGATTAATTGTTATAAACTATTTGGAAAGAGCCACAAAATTAATATTGATTTATACTCAATAATAGTCAGATATATTTTGGGTGGGAAAAGACCAATCTGCTTTGAGCAGTCAAGGATAATTTATTGAGTACTGACCAGATGCAGGGCCAGAACCGCCCAGGGAGTATTACAAAGATGAACATAATGTAGTCAGTGGGTTCTGCCCTCACAGGGCTTATGCTCTGTTAGTAGGAGTGACGGATGGGTCAACTATTAGTGAGCAGCCAAGGATATCCAAAAAAAAAGCAAATTCCCCTCCCACTTCTGTTCTCTAGTATCTAAAATTCCTTCCCTTTGAGCAACAACTTTTCCCATTTTCCCCCATATTTTTCCAGAGATAGTCTATGAATATGCATGTATAATACATACCCCTTTAAGACACAAATTTACAGCTCTACACACACCTTTATCCCTTACTTTTTTCACTCAGAAGACCAGAACTTCAGACCTTGTTTCTCATCTTAGTTTTGTGTATCTGAACATCCCTTCAACTTCTTCTTTTGTCAAAAATAAGACTCGGTTGTTCTCTCAAGTCTCATCTGGCTCTAATATTCAAGGTCTAAAGGCAGTAACTAGAGAGCCAAAAGTGTTAATTCATACCAGAAACACATGGTAATAGCTGGTAATGTATCTGCTGGGACTTAATTCTACCTTTGGGGATGAATGAGTTTAATTATGAAACCCTAAACTTGTGGTGGTGTCTTTAATAAGCTAGCATGCTTGGCCCTTCACCCTCCCATCAGTTCAGTGGATGTGTTGCGTTGTACTTAATAATCTCTAAACCAGGACAATCTAACGAAACACTGGAAAACTGGAAGGAGGAGAAATGCCTGGAAGACGACCAGTTGAATACCAAAGGCCCCTGGGATCCTGCTTCACTACAATTATTTCCGGCTCCTAGGCTTGGCCTTTCTCTCCTGAAAACCACCTCCTTTGGTCTGCCATCTGCCATTTCTCTGACTCTTTATTTAAGTACACTTGGTTCAGTTTTAACTTGAATATTTATGTAGGGGCCCTGGTTAGAATTTACCACTTGACTTATCCTTACTAACTTCCCTCTTGTCCATAAGGGTATTTTTGGTGGTCATAGGAGTGTGGTGGGCCTCCCCAAATCACTCAAGAGAACACTGGGTTTGTGAAACACTATACAAACACCTGGCGGGAAGAAGGAGCCTCAGAATTACTGCTGAGACGAAATGGTGGGAGGAGGTTTCCTTGCCTCTTTTTTCTTTTTTCGAGGATGCAGAACATGGTATGGTTGTGAGTTTTATTTGATGTTTTCTTGGACTTCTATTTGATAACCGGTGTGTGTGTGTATTTGTGCTTGAGTATACATGCACATAAACATCATAATGTGTGTGGACACTGGATCTTTGCCAGCCAGACCAGCTTAGTGGTGAGCGTCACGTCGTATGGGAAAAGCATCTTAGAAGACAACAGAAGACCTGGGGTGGAGTTGTACCTCTGTGATTCCCCATCTCTATGACCTTAGGCAAGTCCCTTATCTTCAGTAAACCTCAGTTGCCTTACCTATAAGACAAATTATAATCTCTGCCTCTCCCACAGAGCTGTTTAAGGGCACAAATGATAATATGAGTTCTTTGTAAGCTGAAAAGCACTATTCAAATTTAAGTTATTATTAATGGAGTGTGACCAAAAGACAAATCGAAACCAACTGAAATGTCAAAGACGTTCAAAGAATGATGCCAGCCAAAGCAAATGTGAGGTTAACGGCAATAATGACAAACCTAACATAAATAAGATAATAATGGCCACTAAAATGTACTTGTTAAAAATGGCAGGAAAGAACAGCTGAACCAAGGCAGTTGTGCATTCTGGAGGCAGAGTAGCCAGCCCTCATCATTTTGAACAGCCCTAAATGGCTCCCTGTATCTGGGTAGGGCTGCAGAGATCTTAGGTGTCCCCGAGTGACCTGGAATGTATATAACAGAATAATGTGATAGATGGTATTTTAGACGATCCTCAGCATTTTGTTTGTACATTCATCCTCATGAGATTTTGGCTTGCTGTGCAAGAGAATGTTTAAGTATTTAAACCTTCAGTTCTTGCCCTGTAGACAACTTTCCCTTTCACACGGGGCTGACACAGCACATCTGTGTGTGTGTGCGTGAGTGTCCATGTTGTGTGTGGTTGGGCAACCGCTCTCATCTGCTCCCGGGCAGTCCTCCTCTGCACCCCCTACTTGCCCCTTTCACAGGGTTCGTAGTGTCTCAAGGTCTCAGATTTACCACAACTGGAGCAAGGGAAAGTCAAGCAGAGTCCTACTCCAATATTCACCAGAATTGTCTTCTTGGCTTTTCCGTGCCTATCAAAGAAAATTCTCTCCTGATTGCATTTCTCAGGGCAATTTGTTCATTAGACAGAAATGTTTACGGAGCACCTACTGATCACTGTGGACTGTTCTGGGTCCTGGAGAAGAGCAGTGAGTTAGAAAGATGAGGTCCTGGATCTTATGGAACTCACATTCTAGTATGTGGAGACAGGCAGCCAAAAAGTAACAAATAAACTGTGTAATTCCAGATTTGAGTGCTGTGAAGAAAACAAAGACGATAAAGGGCTGGAGAATGAGGTGGAAGACACTGTTTTGGAAAGGGTGGAGGAAGACATCTCTGAAGAGGTAAACTTTGGACAGAGAAGTGAAAGTTGAAGGGTTTATCATCTCTCTTAAGACCCAATACTGAAAAAAAGAGTCTTATTTATTACAGTGATAGTTGCAGGTACCTTTCACTCATATAAACCTGTTTCAAATCTTTATTCCTCATCTATGTCTACCTTCATTTTGACCTCTATTTATTGTGTTCTTTTTTCCTGGGGGATTCTTTTTTTTTTTTTTTTAATCACTCTCCAGATTTCAACTCTACTGCGTGAGTTTGCTAGGGCTGCCATAACAAAGTACCTACCCAGATGAGGCAGCTTAAACAACAGACATTTATTTTCTCGGAAGTCTGAGATCAAGGTCTGGGCAGGGTGGGTTTCTCCTGAGGCTTCTTTCCTTGGCCTGTAGAAGGCTGTCTTTTTGTGTGTCCTCACATGGTCTTTCCTCTGTGAGTCTGTGTCCTCATCGTCTCTTCTTATAAGGACACCATCATATTGGCTTAGGGCTCACCCTACTGACCTCATTTTAACTTAATTTCCTCTTTAAAGACCCTGTCTCCAAACACAGTCACATTCTGAGGTCCTGGAGGCTAGGGCTTCAACATACAGATTTGGGGAACACAACTCAGCCCCTAACACCCACCACTGCTCTAGACTAAATCAATTCCCACCTCCTCTGTAAAGGCCTCTCTACCTTCTTAACCATCATTACTCTCCTAGTCCTCCTGAACGCATAACACAAAGTTCAGTGCGATTCTAACCAACCTTGTTTTTGTCCATTAGACCTCAACATGATTTGTGAGCCTCCTGAGGAAAAGGAAATTGTGTGATATTCTTTTGATTTTCTCAATATTTATTGATGGATCCTCACAATCAAACTCTTAGCGTTGATAGGGGCTTTAGAAAATATCTAACTTAGCCTCACTCCCCATTTAGAATCCTGCCCACAACAGTTGCTGACAGGAAGCCCTCATATTTCCCCTTTAAATATTAATAACTGATGGAAAGATTCATAAGACAGCTTGTTATCTTGTCATACAATTCTTGTTGGTATTTTTATTATCCACCTTTTTTGATTCATACATGGCAGTGCAAATGTAGCTTCCTTTCAGTGGGGGATGGGGATGGGGACATTAAGAAATGGATCCCAGAATTGGCTAAGGCAAAAGATGGATAGTCGCATGACCTTTTATTGTCATGCAAATAAGCCTACCTTAGGGTCATCTAACTAGGGATATGTAACTGTGTTGCAAAATTGATTAGTATTACAGATATTAACAACTTTGTAAACTATGTTGAGTAACCCCACTCAGGTTATGGTTTTATTGCCCTTTAGAATATTAACCAGTTTTGTGTCTAACTTAGCGTTATTTCAGCATTTGTTTCTACATAATAAAAAACCCAGGTTTTTAATACGTCATTTTAAATTGGCTTTGTCATCATGTTAAATAAAACTTTAACCTGTTCACTTATGAATGAGAATTGTGTTTTTAATATTTTGAGAATTTTGCTTTGATGGGGACACAAAAAATAAAAACATAACTATATGATGTGTTGGATGATATGGAGAAAAACAGCAGGAGAGGGTGGGGCGGGTGAGAAGGTAGATGGTTAACATTTGTTGAGATGATGCTCTTTGAAACCCATTTACTGCAGAAACAGCCTCTGTGCTTGGATGGCCTGGCACTTGGGTTTGAAAGGAAGATAAAAGTAACTCTAAATAATAGAGAGTAGAGAAACTTGGCCTTCTGGGGGATTCGAGAGGAGATGAAGTGTGAGCAGAGTTGACTGCCGAGTTGGGGAGAGTCAGAGAGAAGGAGATCTCCAGTGGAGGAGCAGTCAAGATAGGAAAAACTCATGTCAGAGGCGCTTTCTACGTTATATGGATACGTCTTGTAAATTCTCTCCTTCATCCCCTCAGAGATAAAGAAATCCTAATCCTCTGAAGAAAGCTTCAGAAAACCTAACTCTTGTGTGGGAATGGAATTTTTTGGGGTAAGAGGGAGAATGGTTCAATGCTGTTTCAAATTGGCACTGGGCAAAATCAGTGACTGTGATGAGAAAACCAGAACCAGAGGATGGCTGGGGGAGGCGGGGCAATGAACAGCAAAGTTATAATAATAGTAGCTTTGGTTTTTTTTGTGTCTATGTGTGTGTGTGAGGAAGATTAGCCCTGAGCTAACATCCATTGCCAATCCTCCTCTTCTTGTTGAGGAAGACTGCCCCTGGGCTAACATCCCTGTCTATCTTCCTCTACCTTATATGGGATGCCGCCACAGCATGGCTTGATAAGTGGTGTGTAGGTCCGTGCCCGGGATCTGAACCTGCGAATCCCTGGCTGCCGAAGTGGAGTGCACGAACTTAACCACTACGCCATCAGGCCGGCCCCTAGCTTTGTTTTTGAGCACTTACTTTATGCCAGCACCACAAGCATACTTCAAATACATTGCATCATTAATCCTATATCCACTTACGAGGTCTTTTTTTTTTTTTTTAACAATTAAACTCTTTCAAATGATACCTCCCCAGCCTGTATTTATATAATTGACTATTTTACTAAAATCCAGGACTGTTACATCCCAATTTAGAAATTTAAAATTCTTATTTGATTACTTTTAGGAGCTGTCATCCAATACATTAGCTAACAAGTCCTTCTACTTTGTTTTACCAGATACAGATCTAACCATACTGTCACTTTCTCCATCTGGTCCTCCAAATACCAAGGCTGTCTTTTTAGTTGAAATAAAGAATTTCTCTGTTATATCTGAAGAGATCCTGGACTGGATCCCTTACTTTTTGCTCTTTGGATTAGGGACACAAGCTTGGAAGGTATTCATGAAGTCAGAAAGCCACTGGCAAGGTGAATATGCAGAGATGGAGCCCAAAGAAATAAACCTATTGGATGTTGGTCAACCAATCCCGTGAAGGCAGTGGGCAAGACCATCCAATAAACATTCATTAGTTTTAGTCAATCTTGCCCTTTACACCTAACAGGACTGATAAAAATATAAAACAGAGCTTGAATTATATGCTTCACTGATGAATCCTGAATTCTGCTACAATTAAGAGCAGCCAACAACTCCACCTACTAGCCACAGGCAGAGTATGACCTCCAGGGACCTACCGAACTTGAGATGTCAATGAGGTTGTGTCCCCAGCTCTAGGAATGGGCCACCCATATAACCCCTCTGAGAGGGATGGCCAACCACCACATTCCAAAAGTTCTCCAGAGGAGGAGATTTCACAATATTCCCCAGTAACCAGTTGCAAGATTTCCCAGATCTATATTTCCTAATATCTAATCTGAACTTTCTTGCTGACCTTTAAGCTCATTTCCTTTTTTCTATTCTCAAAGGAGGTGAGAAACATCTGGAGAATATTTTTCTTAAAATAATAGTTCACATACTTGAAGTCTGCAATTAACTCCTTTTGTTTCTCTAACTGGAATCATGTCAGCTGCCAAATAGTTTATAAAACACTTGAGAGAACCCCTAAAAGAGAAAGTTCTAAAGTGGAATCTTTTTGTTTGTTTGCTTTTCTTCCCATAATATGAAAACATCCTTGTTCTCAGAGCTCAGAGCACCTAGATTCTAGTTCTGACCTAAGTCACCAGTCCTGACTGGGCACCAGTTCCCTCATTTGTACAACAGGGACATTGGCTAGAAGATTTAAAACTCCTCTAGTTCTAAAATTTTCTGGTAGCTGTGAACGTGAATAACATATCCAAACTTCATAGATAAATGATTTCACTAATGTACACACTCAAGCTTTTTGGATGTCACAAAGTTAGATCCATCTCACACTTCCAGTTTTCAGTATTTCACTCTCCCTTCTTACAGTTGGAGATGGAACAAGACGAGTTTGAACAGTTCCCCATAAGTATTCCTCTGATGAAATAAGCTGTACCTGACCAGAAACCAAAGGAAGAACCTAAATAAGAATCAAAGTATCAAAGTTTAGGGGCAAAAAAATGATTTATAACTTTTTTTTTTTTACCATATTCAAAGACTGAATAAAAATTGAAACTTACTGAGGAATCTTTAAAAAGTGGCTACAAATGATAAAAACTTCCTACAATGTGTAGGCTCAAAAATGCCCCCAGAGTCATTGAGCAAGTATGAATGCATGCCTCCTGTCATAGCAATGACAAATGAGGACAAAGTATATAACTTGGGAAGGAGAGGTGGCTAGTGACTTGGTGTGACTAGTCATGTTTTTAGGAGCTACAAGGTTCATTTTGTAAGAAAAATTGAAGATCTAAAATTTAGAGGCAGCTCCATAGTGAAGTAGGTGATGAGGGCTTCCCAAGAATAAGGTCTTCCCCATCCCGTGGGCCTGGTGATGCGCAGCAAGGTGAATTCCTTCCTGGTGTGACCCGAGAAGGACTGATGAGCACTCTGCCTTTCACGTGAGCATCTTTCTGCCTTCTCTGCCCCGGTACGGTCTGTGTAAATAACACAATGTAAAATAAAGGTGTGTTCAGGCCTTTGCAAGGGAGAGACATGTGTGAGGGAGTTTCATCTAATGTAATCCATTGAACTGGACGTTGTAAAAATATGTATTTAGAGCAAACAACTACAACGTATTATATAAAATATAAATTTCATGGAACATTTGTTCACCACAAACACTTTATCTCATCCTGAAATCTTGTTCAGACCAACAGGATTCAAATGAATTTCAACCGAACAGAACTCAGCCATGTCCTTGTCATATGCATAGTTAAAACTTGGTAGTTGTGGTTGAAGCAGCCCTTTGTAAATAACGTGAATGAATTGAATAAAGTAAAATGATAAACTTATACTCATTCCCAAAATATCTAAGGTCGTTGAGACTACAAAGGTTAAACCAAGTTAGGCAAAAAGACAAAAGCGCATAACTTGTTTCCTGAATGACCTTCACCTAGGTCTTGACCTTTAAGAAGTCGGGGTCCTAGGGCAGCATCTAGATGTGGGGGGAGGGACAGCGAGGAGGAGGTGGCTTGCTTACGGACTCCAACTTTTCCTGAGGAAGTCTTGCCTTTTCTATTGGAAGCTCTTGCCTTTTCTGTAACTTGGTGTGTCTTCTCAATGTTTCCCTGTTGCTCAGCATCTTACTCAAGGAAGGTTGAGAGATTAGGTGAAACTTGAAGGAGTTGTGGTGTCTCTTACCATTAGAAGTTCTGATGGAAGTTTTGAAAATTGAGAAATTTGAAATATAAAGTACAGTGGGTTTAGCTCCCAGCCAGCAGGCACTTCCTGGAAGCAGGAGGAAGAGCCCTTTGCCACCATGGATGTTTCTCCCACCACTTTCCTCGGATGGCGGTAAGGAAGGGCTGAGCAGCACGGGAAGGTGTCTTTTGTCTGCCCCATTCTGAATGGCACTTCATACTTTATCAGTATATCCAGAAGATTAAGCGAGCAAGCTAACTTCCTGTGATAGCATTTTCTTTTTATTAGCAGGCTATTATGGCAGGAGACTGTTCATTTTGGTATTTTTATAGGAAACTGTGATACAAACAAAAATTTCCTGAACCAAGGAACAAATCCTGGCCTTTCCCGTCTTCCATAGAACTAAAATACTTATTAATTAAATTACTGGGCGGGTACATACGTGTAGGCGAGAGGTAGAGGGCATGAGGCAGCCAAATGTTGACCTTTTTCCTCACTTTTGAGCTGCTTATTTGGGGGTTCAATTGCTGAAATTTTATTTAGTTAAGATTACTTTGAGCCGCATAACCTTGCATGACTCGACATTAGAAGTCAAGCCCTAGAATTGCTGTCATACATGGGCAGCACATTAAATCAAGTCAACAGCACTTGGAAATAAAAATAATTAACCAATTTCTTCCAAAATTGGCTCCCCCACCTTCACCGCCCTACCGCCCACACACACGGAGCTAATCTCCAGTCAGAACAATCCTACAGCAATCTACCAAAGTTCCAACATGTAGCCCTGGAAATTTATGAATTATAAAAGAACCAAAAAAATCGCCACAATCTTTTGGTCAGTAAAAATGTGAATTTGTTCTTTCTCTGCTGCACAGTTCACGAGTAGCAGAGATCATGCCACAGGACCGTTCCCTGAAATGAATTTAAATAAAAAAAAAATCTAGCTCTCCAGCTGGGGCTAAGCCTAAAACACTGCCTTGTGATAAACTGTCAGCTATAGAGGGCGGCCTCTGAAACCCACCACTCGCAACCACAGCTCCATCAGGATAATTAGCCGGTGGTAACATCCTGCCCTTTGAACAGAGCAAAGCCGGAGAGCAACCAAACCACAGCCATCTTGGGATCGGAAGTTCCATCGCTTTCAGGGCTGGAATTTATTTGGAGGGAGAGAAAGATGGATATGCTGTCTGGGAGGAAAAATCCTAAGGTTTTCACAGTTAATTCACTGATCATTTTTCAGAGAAAATGGAAGTGGAGAAAGGAAAGGACAAAGAATTATGTAATAAATGCCATTCTTAGGGATACATAAGTTAAGGAGGCCACGAGTGTGTAAGAGACTTTCGCTACAAGGCACAAGAATTCACACAAACATGGAATTCCACTGGTAAATGTGCTTCACAAATGTTATTCCTTAAGACTGAGAGTGTTACTGGGAGACTGAACGGAGAGGAGAGACTTGGGGTGTAGTCACTGCTTGTCATGATGCCCTGTGATCCTTTCAGAGCCTGCTCTTCCTAAAGTATAAGATGAGGGGATGAGTTAGATGGGGGGGGCAGGACCTAGGGGAGGCAGGGGGATGGGCAGTGAGTAGAGCTGGCTGGCCAGAGGCGGTGGTGAACAGAGTATTTGCCCTGTCCAGCCCGGGGCAGTGTTGACCCAGCGCTTGTGTGCCTGGTTTGGGCAGGTCTTCCAATTTTTCAAGTGAAGCCACATTTAGGATATTTTGTGAAACAACTTCATTTAAAAATTTTGTCTCAATTCTTTTTTTTTTTTTTGAGGAAGATTGGCCCTGCGCTAACATCTGTTGCCAATCTTCCTCTTGTTTCTTTTTTCTCCCCAAAGCCCCAGTACATAGTTGTATGTCCTAGTTGTAGAGTTGTGGCTCTTCTATATGGGACGCTGCCTCAGCATGGCTTGATGAGCCGTGAGTAGGTCCGCGCCCAGGGTCCAAACCAGCGAATACCAGGCAGCTGAAGCGGAACGTGAGAACTTAACCGCTATGCCACCACTGGGCTGGCCCCTCAATTCTTTTTTAAACACTGGTTTAAAGTCTGGTAGATTAAAAAAATCCCTCTGTGGACAGGATTCAGCCTTTAGGCTGCTAGGTACTTTTGGACCAGATGGTTTCTAACATCTCTCTCCTTCTAAAATGTGGGGTGGGGAGTCCCATGCCTCTGTTTGCTTACATTTCTAAGTCCTGGCATTGCTTCTCTCCACCATGTCAGTGGATTAATTTAAATACTAAATACAGCAATACTGAATTTTAAGGCGCTCACTCCTATGTTAGTGGCTGGAGATATATAAAAATAAGTGAATATGAAATAAGGACCTACTCTCAAGAAGTTTCTAGGCAACTGTTGCAAGTTAGAGCTTAATCTAGCATAAGTGCTTCAATAAAGATAAAATACACTGCTGGTGGGAATGCAAATTGGTGCAGCCACTATGGGAAAAAGTATGGAGATTCCTCAAAAAATTAAAAATAGAACTACCATATGATCCAGCTATTTATCCAAAGAACACTAATTTGAAAAGATATCTGCACCCCACTGTTTACTGCAGCATTAGTCACAAATGCCAAGACATGGAAGCAACCCAAGTGCCCATCAAAGGATGAATGGATAAAGAAGATGTAGTGTATAGATACAATGGAATACTACTAACACTATTCAGCCATAAAAAAGATGAAATCATGCCATTTGTGACAACATAGATGGACCTTGAGGGTGTTATGCTAAGTGAAATAAGTCAAAGACAATTACCGTATGATTTCACTCATATGTGGAGATAAACAAATAAACACATAGATACAGAAAACAGATTGGTGGTTACCAGAGGGGAAGAGAGAGTGGGGAGGGCAAAAGGGGTAAAGGGGCACATACATATAGTGATGAATAAAAACTAGACTATTGGTGGTGAACATGTTATAGTCTATACAGAAGTCGAAATATGACGTACATCTAAAATTTATATAATGTTATGAACCAATGTGACCTCATTAAAATAAATTAAAAAAAAAAAGAAAGAAAAGACAAAATAGACTTTAACCTGGATGGGGCGGGAGAAAGTAGGATTGGTCAGACACAAAGTCCTTGAGGGGCAGTGTTAGAAGTAAGGGTGAAGAATAAATGGGAATTGTCCAGCAGAGGAAGGAGGGAGGTGGAGGGTATTTCTTGCCCTTCATCAAAATTATCTAAAAGAAGACACTGGCAGCTGAAATAGTTGAAGAGCAGCTGTAGGGGGTAAGGATTAAGAGCAGCAACTCTGAGTTAAACTGCCTGAATTAAATCCCGAGTTCATCACTCCCTAGCTCTATAATCTTAGGCAAGTTCCTTAACCTCTCTGTGCCTCCATGTCCTCAGGATAATTGAGGATGATGACAACATTACCTGTCTTGTGAGGTTGTTCAGGGAATTGAGGGAATTAGTATAACTAAAATGCTTAGAACAGTGCCTGGATAGAGGAAGCATCCTGCACACTTAGCTATTATTGAAACGAAGAGGGAGAAGGGTGGGGGAGGAGAAGTGGAAGCAGCCGGAGTTCAGGGGTCAGGAGCATGTACTCCATGACTCTTTTCGTGACTGCAGTCTCGGTTTCGAAGAATTTGAAAGGTAATGATTTTTGTTGTCACTCTGCTCCAGACATCTTATGAAAATTGCCTGAAATTCCAGAGACGGGTCAGGTGCAGGTGGCTCCTCATACACACATAGCAAGTACTGTGTCTGCGTCACACCTCTCCGGGCAGCCGGCGCCCACCTGCTCGTCGCCAGCAAGTTCCCGTCCTTCAGAGGCTGCAACCCTGCTTCCCTGTCCTCCGGGAACCGGCCACTCAGCGACTGTCTTGGTACGACTGGGGACTGGGAAGGGCTTTGGCTTCGAAATCCAGAGAACCAGAGAGGTTCTGGGAGGTGAGAGCAGCAGGCTGGCCTGGTGCAAGCAGCTGCAGGACCTAGGCTGCATTTTACTGCTGAAGGAAGTAAAATTCGCAAGTGATAATAGCTGTAAACTTTCAGGTCAGAAAAATAATCAGCTTGCAATCACTTCTTTAGACGCTTGACCTTTCTGTGCTATTTTCAGTGACTTTAATAATAATAATAATATTGCTATAGTTATTTACTGTTTAATATTCCAAGACTTGCATCTGAAAGATTTATGTCCCCCCACAGGAAAGCCCCTTGCTTAATTCAAAACTATATTGAGTTTTGTATCCGAAGAAACACAGGCTCAACTCACTATACACTTCTTTTGTAGTTAGTGCGAAGTAGTAAACTCAAATCCCAAATCCCCAAAATATCCCCAACCGTATTTAGCCACAAGCATTTATTTAAATAGAAAATGTTAATTTCCCCCCAAATGAAGCAAATTTATACTGTATTTCATTTTTATTTTTTTTGCTGAGGAAGATTTTCCCAAAGCTAACGTCTATGCCAATCTTCCTCTATTTTGTATGTGGGTTGCTGCCATAGCATGGCTGCCAATGAGTGATGTAGGTCTGCACCCCGGAACCGAACCTGGGCCACTGAAGCAGAATGTGCCGAACTTAACCACTAGGCCATAGGGCCGGCCCCCAACTGTATTTTATTTTGAACAACTAATTCTTGGTCATATAGTCTAGGAGCTGGTTATGGGATGGCAAGCTCCACATAAGGGCTCTGTCAATTGTCTGGAGGACTAGGATCAGAACCTCATCTTTGGGAATTCTCTTTGTACCTAGTTCATAACTGTGTACAAAGTTGGCTTTACAAATGCTTGTAGAGCCAATATATGAATGGCACCCTATTTTCATCCTGTCCCCTCCTCCCTTGTCTACATGTCACAATAAGAAGGCTAAGAGACCATCACAATTTCTAAACAGGAGTTGGTGTTACTCCTCTCTCTGCCTACTCTTCATTCTTGCTCTCCTGATCTTGTGTCCTGGGGTCACTGCCAGCTCACAAGAATGGGAAATCCTACATCATAGCCATTCTTCCTTAGAAGTTATTAAAGAGTGCTGTTTTGATTAAAAATAAAATACAACCTTGTAAGAACAGGGAAGGGTTGGTTGGAGGTAAAACAATCAAGATTGGTGACAATTTTCACGCATAGCAGGATGCTGCCGACAGCCTCTCTATGGCTCCTCTGAAGGTCGTAGACCGGCCTGAGCTGAATGACAGGGTCATGGGGGCAGTTTTCTAAATCCTCAGTCTTAATATTCAGTTTAGGACTTTAGACCTCAAGTGAACATCTCTGAAGTTCTCTCCTTTGTTAAAGTAATCTCCGAGAATCCATCTCCTTGTTTGTAAAACCAAGTGTGTTGGCCTAAGTGATCCCTAATGTCACTTTCAGGTCTAAAAACTCAGTGTCCTCGGCCCTGCCCAGTCTAGTTTTTCGTTCTGTCCTATTCAAGTCAGGACCGGAGGTAGGCAGGTAACGGGTTGTGGAGTCATGTACTAACATGGAATTGGTGGTTGGGGAGAAGGAGGAGGAGAGATGAGCGTCTTAGTATTTTATAGTCATGTGAACTCTTCAAGAGCACTTTGCGGCATTCCATGAGTCTTTTCCTTGTGATCACCTGTTTACGGGCCACATCCTTGCCATGAATTCTGTCTCATTGCTGCGGAAACCAGCCAAGGACACATTATTGACCACCTGCTCACTTTCTTACACAAGACGACTCCCCAGACTTATTTTCTTTGCTTTCTCCTCCTGCCGGTTTATGGCTTTCCCTTATGTAGCAATAAAACTCTTGGAGAGTCCTCTTAGGGATGAATTAATGCCACTTAAGTATATTTCCGTTAGCTATTCCTTGATGGTTCCATTTAAAAATAAAGGGGGAGTTGGGCAGCTTGGTTCTTATTGAAATTTTCCTTCCCTTGCTTTAAAGTTACCAGTCCTCAGAAACTCTTAGTTACACTCCAAGAGAGCTTTGCTAACAATAAAAAAAGTCTGGGAAATACTGTCAGAAGACAAACTCACCATGTTTCAAGTAATTTTTTCCCAACTGGAAAGGTATTTACATTATAAAGAGGCCCAGCCCAGCCTGTATCAGCTTTCCTCGTATTCCTTTAAATATTTAAACTTATAAATAATAAATAGAAAGTGTGTCTGGATTCCAGAAGAGCAGAGCACGGTCTTGTTCTCCACCCTCATAGCAAACGGATTAAGGATCGGGTGTCAGGATCCCATTTCAACTGTGTGTAGTCTGAGATTTATTTTTACTTTCCCCACACTTTATACTTTCTTAATTCATCTGAATCTTACATTTAGTCTGAGCCTGCTCTGGGGCAGAACACCCTGTGAGGCTCTGCTTCCTCTTCTCACAGCCCCAGCCCTGAGAGGGGAAAGACATGAGGGTCTGTCCTGAGCTTGCCACCCGCCCCTGTGTGCCCTCGGGCCAGCCACTCAGCTTCTCTGATGTGGCAGTAATAGAAGCTGGATACTGAGGGGAGAAATCCCCAAGGAGAGGGGGTTTCAGCCACCGTCATGGAAACTAGCACTAGAATAAACTCTTTTCATTTATTCCTTCTCCTCTTTGCTTAAAAAGTGGAGCTAACCAGATGACACGCAGTGGGGCCTGGGAGGTGTCTCCATGCCCCCTGCCACTGAGCTCACGTCCACACACCCCTCCAGTTGTCCTATTTATCCTATTCCACAAACATTTTTGAACCACCACGCTGGGAACTATGGAGGATTCAAGCCTGACTAAGCCGTCACTTCCGCCTCAGTGAGAATCCAAGGTGAAGACAAACATGTCTGAAAAAAACACAAAGAAACAGGTCCAGCCTCCTTTTTGGATCTGGCTTTCTGTTCCCCCTTTTCTCTTGTACCTGCTTCTTCTCTTCCCTTGTTCTTTCCCAACTCATCCCCAATTCCTCTGCTCTTTTCCAGCTTTCTGATTCCCACCTGGTGTTTACAACCTTAGCAGCCCATTTTGAACCTGAGCACAAATAAAAAAATAAAAACTAACGTCTTCAAAGGCCTCAGCAAGACACACAAATCAGATCATCTCTCTTCACTGATTCAAGGGCAGACTTCCCACAAGCAACGAAGAAATGCAACGTGGTCTGATTAGGGTGGTGTTAAAAAGCACCCATCCCTCCCTGGAACCAGAACACCTCCTCACAGGTCTGCCAAGTGCCTGGAATTTCTGCTCAAGTTCCGGAATCTGGGCAATCTAGTGAATTCCAGAGATTTTTACGGCAGATTATTGAGCTGTAATGTAGAACAGGGCCCAAGGCACTGCGGCTCAGGGAATTGAGAAGAATGGGGCTAGGGCAGTTTAGGGCTTGGATGGGATGTCTGACAGTAACATGGAGGTACAAAGTACTGGGCATCTTAGGGAAGTCAGAGGCATAAGATGGAGGCAGGAAGCCTAGCCTTGCCCGGAAGCATCTCCAGCACCTCCTGGGGAGCAAGGCTGGTCAGGATGGCGTGTTTAATTTGTGTTTGCCACGTCAACACCGAGAGGCAAGAGCTAATGTATTTAGGAGGGATCACCTGCAGGTTGGACTCTCAGGAAAGGAGTGGACATCCAGCAAAGCTCCATGGAAACTGGCTATACCCAGCCCCAAATTTGCTTAAGACAAACAATCCTGGTCATCTGCAAGGTTTGGACCCCAGCCCCCTCACCCCCCATCATGTCAGCGGAGTGGCTGGTGCTTCTCAACATGCACACAGGTGGGGCAAACCCTGCCACCAGCTCACTGCATTACTTAGCGGGAGTTGCAAGGCGTGGACCCCATCTCCCAGATAGGAGAGGGGCTGGCGCTCCCCTCGGCCCAATTGATGAGAGGCCAGGAGAGGGCTGGAGCCAAGTTCTGCAGCACTGCATCATAGTGCTATTTCATCTCAGCCTCTGACCCCACCAGGGAGGGACTGGTGCTTCCCTAGTCACACGGTTCAAATGCCTCACAGGCCAAGGGGCAAGCTCCCTCTCCTGGAGTCTGACTTTCAGGCCGGCTGGATCTTTGTGCATGACCCTAGCCTGGAGGGTGCCAAGGACAAGGGGGGACCCTCACACCTACAACTGCTTCTCTCTCTGCAAATTTTCCTAATAAACAACTCCACCTGGTCATTTGCCTTTGTTTGCACAACAACCTCCAGATCCTACCACAGTGCTCCACTTGGGGATTGGAATTCTAAGACAGAAAGAATGCAGAGAAATGCTCTCACCCATTAATTAGTTAATTCGTTGACCAATCCATTCAACGTTGTTCAGTACATAGCAAGTGCCAGGTGCAGCAGACACAACAATGAGTGGAGAGTGAGGGCCCTGTCCTGGAATGACTCAGTCTGGAGGGCTGGCGAGCTGAGGACTGACTGCTCAGCCTCCTTCCCTGCGTCAGTTTCTGTGAAATTAGTCCAGGGAGACATTCAACTCCCGTTCACGTGTGCCGGGCTGACCGCTCACTGGATGGTAACGGCCAGTACTTTTACAGCCTCACGCTGGCGTCCCTCCACCTTCCAGCGTGTGATGAGGCTTCTTCTGCCCTCTAGTCCTTGATGTGTATCCACAAAAAACAAACTTATTTTAACATCAGTCTCAACAAGACTTGCAAAGAATGCAAATAGAAGACACCGCATAGCAAACATAAATGACTTTTGAATGATCTCTATGATCATCTGGTCTTATACAGAAGCACATTAAAAAAATAATGAGTTACCCATAAGAAGTCTGAGGCAGGCAAAGAATTAGTAAACCTACACATTATTTAGCATATAATGATATTTTGGGGTTTTTTTTGAGGAACCATACTAGCGTCTTACTGCTGAACTCTACTTGTTCTAGCTTCTATCAAAATCAAATAACATAACTTGTGAAGAAAATTCCTTTTTATGTATGTCTATCATCTACCCTCCTACCTATTTATCTTCCAATCTATCATTTCTCTTCCCACCTACCTGTAGTTATCAATGTGGGCATAGTGGTACAGAGACACAAAGGTTGGCTATTTGCTTGGTTCTGAGATCTGACTGGGTATGGAAATGGATCTTGCCAGCATCTCTTAAAGGATCTTTTGGATTAAACACATAAAATACAATTATGTATTACAATTTATATGAGGTTTTTCCTTCAAAGAGCTCATTTCTACAAAGTTACTTTTAAAATAAAGATCTTCAAAATAAAGATCTTTTGTGACTAGAATTGATAATAGCCTGAATTTTAATTTATTTTGAGTCCAGTCAGATTCTCGAAACATACAGGTGTAGACAACAGTCGTACTATCTCATTAGAGGAGGGTCTGTGCCGGCCACTGCTGCCCTCCACACCCGGAGGAGCCTGCTCTCTGTGACAGGGAAGCCGGGTGTCACCCTTTGCCCCGACACTGGCACTACCAGGGGTTAACTGAAGTCTGGTTATTATTAATTCATTGAACACATATTTCATGAGGGCTTGGAATGTTTTAAGCACTGCTACACTCCACTAGTAATAACAATATTAAGAGTAACAAACTGTGAATAAATGTTTACCCAGTACCAGACACCGTGCTAGCTGCTGTACATAAATTACCTAATACAACTCCAACAACTCCAGAAGGCAGGTGCTATTGTATTCATTTTATAGATGAGGAAAGAGCGCCCAAAGAGTTTAAATAACCTGCTCGAGGTTGTCACATGGCTAGTAGGGAGCATGGCAGGAGTTGAATCGGATGGTCTGTCTCCAGAGGCCCCACCCGTCAGGACTACTCTGGATTAAAGCCACCAGAAGAATCCACAGCTTCAAGGCCTCAGGAAGGCAGTTCAACCAAAGCACCCTAAGATCATTGTTATGTCTGGGTGTTTGTTTCCATCGGTTCAGATACTGCCAGGAAGGCCGGCAACACTGCTTCCACGTCCCCCAGCCCTGCTCCACACACAGCGAGTGCCCAGGAGAAATCGTGGGGTGTGCTCAGTAGTCCCCTCTCCCCTCCGGGGACCCCTGGATCCTCTTGACATCCCCATCCCGCTGCCCAGGATTACTCACCGAGACCCTCCACATCAACCTTCCCCTCTGCTTTGTAAAAAACACAATCTAATTCCATATTATTCTGCCTTGTATTATTTAATTTTTAGAAAATAGATTTTATTTTTTAGAGCAGTTTTAGGTTCATAGCAAAAGTACAGGGAGTTCCCGTATACCCCCTCCCCCTACATGCACAGCCTTCCCCACTATCAACATCTCGCGCCAGGTGGTACATTTGTCACAATCGATGAATAAGCATTGACACATCACTGTCACTCAAAGTCCATGGTTTACATTAGATTTACATTAAAACATCATGCTGGCTGTTTTACCTGCTATGGGTTTTGTATAATGACATGTATCCACCATTATAGTATCCTACAGAATAGTTTTACTATTTTGATAATTATTTACTAAAAGTCCTCTGTACTCTGCCTATTCATCCCTCCCTCCCTTCCAACTCCTGGCAACCACTGATCTTTTTACTGTCTCCATAGTTTTGCCTTTTCCAGAATGTCATATAGTTGGAATCATACAGCATGTAGCCTTTTCCGACTGGCTTCTTTCACTTAGTAATGTGCATTTAAGTCTCCTCCATGTCTTTTAATGGCTTGACAGGTCATTTCTTTTTAGTGCTGAATAACATCCCGTTGTCTGGATGCACCACAGTTTTATCTATCAACCTGTACTTTTGAAAGTCACGTTTTGGACTTCCCAAACTTCTTCCCTCACTTAAAAAAAGGTGCATATGGACTCTGCTAGGCGACAACTAGGTAATTTAAGAAACTAACATTGAAGGATGTTCACGACCGACAATCGTATAACTGGGTTCCTCCTCCAGGATACAACATTTGTCTCTTAACAGAGTTCCCATCACCTCAAGGAGGAATTTGTGATGAGGAAGCTCAGGAGTGTGAGGGGTCACTGGGGGCCCTCTTGCTGCCTCTTAATCACCCCAGAGGACACCTTATCCCTGGAGAGGGGGGCAAGCTAAGATTCCTGACCCCTGCCTGGTGCCACACTTTCGGTCCCTTAGCACCTTCACGGTTAGCATGCTGGGATTTTCATGAAGGGAAACCTCAGAAGAGGCCCTGGCTCACTCTCAGCCACAAACTCAGCTTGATGGGCTAGAAAGGATCCTGCTCACACACGTCTGTTCTGTAGAACGCACACCAGGTGGAGGAGGATTAACTTCAAATTGGTTTACTTGGCCTGGCATCTTTTTGTTCAGAATTTATTAAAGGATATCTTTTTGCCTCACATGGGTAATGATGGTCATAATGGACCCCTAAGTCACTGAATGTCCCCAAATGACTTCTGAATCATTCCATTTAACCGAGTGATGCTGAAACTATACTTCTAGTTAGAATTAGTATATTTTATAATTATTTGAAAATTGGTAATCAGTGTATACACAATGTGATGAAATAATCGTTCTTCTTGAATCCATTGAACTTTGTTAGTTTGATTCTATAAATATCCTTTATCATTTAAGAAATGTAAATCAGATCATAGCACTCTTCTGCTGAAAACCCTCCACTGTCTTCCTATTATTCTTTGAACAAAATAAAAAATCCGTATTTCACCTGGTCCCTGCCCGTCCCTCATTCCATCTCTACCTGTTGACTAAGGGCAAGCCACACTGACCTTCTCTCTGTTCATAGAATTCACCCATTTGTGCCTGCCAGGGCCTTTGCACATGCTGTTGTTTCTGCCTGAATGGTCTTTTCCCAACTCTGCACACAGTTGGCTCCTTTTCACGTCATGCAAGTCTCAGTTGGATGCCATCCCCTGAGAGAGGTCTTCCCTGACCACTCTGCCCAAGGCAGTGCCCAAATCCGCTCACTCTCTATCACACGGCCTCATTTATAACAATTCTCAATAGCTGAGACTGTCTTGCTTATTTATTCACTGTCTATCTCCTCTGCTATCTGTAAACTCTGAGAGAGAAGGGACCTGGCCTGTCTCGGTCACTGTGCTGTCTCCCCAGTGGCTAGCACAGAGTATGCTCTCCATAAAAATTTGGAGCACAAATGACTGAATGGATGACACCATGGATGGTGATCCCTGTTCTCTGAGTACGTTGCTATGTCTCCTGTGTGTGCCTCCACGTGCACACCTCTAGAGGGAAGGGCTTCTTTTCTGTTCTCTCTTTTGTTGTCACTTCTGCTAGCAGGTAGCACGCGCCATTTCATTGGCTATTTTTATTTCTGCATCCCCCAGGGCTTAGTGCAACATTTGGCACATAGTAGTTGGTGAATACACACACGTTGTTGAATGAATGGATAAATTTGTAGGCAATGTTGATGAATCTCTTTAAAAAGCAGGCTATGCCCTGTTGGCATATAATCCAACATAATGCCAACATCATGAACATTGGTCTCTAGTGAAGCTGCAGTCTCACCAGCCGTCCACAGTCCCTGCTGACTGCTTCTCCTTCTCCAGCAAGCACATGAATGGAGGGCAGGCTGCCAAGGTGGCAGATAGCAGAATGTCTGCCCTTACTAACAATGAGGAGCCTTGTCAGTCTGGTTTCCCTGCTACAATACTACTGTGAAGAGTTAATGACTTTTGTTTTTTAAGTAGATGAGGAACCAGAGACTGAGAAAATTGAGCTCCTTGCCCAACTTTACACAGCTGATATTGGCAGAACTAGGATTTCAACTTCTTTCTGACTCCAAATGCTGTCCTTTTTGTACCATAGGCACCACAAAAACAACCAAATCACAACAAAATCTCCTCCAGTATGATTTATTTGGGTTAATAAAACTCTCTTCTGAAATGCAAATACTCTCAGACAGAGTTGTCCTACTATCATCCACACATTAGTGTCAATAATCTTGACGAGACTAACTCTCACCTGCTCTCTAATGGAGGTCATTACCCATGAGAAGGTACAAGGTGGAACGGAGGGCTGGCAGACGGAGCGTTTCTGAGGGTGCATCTGCTCAGGGAGAGGACCCGGTGGTAAGAGGCTGGGGGCAATGAGAATGGTAGGGCGGTGGTCTGAGGACCACGCCACGCTGGGTCCACACTAACACTTGGTATCCTGTATTCAGAGGGTGGTTTACTGGTAGGCTGACCGGCAGGATGTAAGTGTGAGGAACAGCATGGCAGGGCGGTTACATGTATGAGACCTAAACCAGATGCTCTGCCACTCACGGTCGGTGTGACCCTCGGGGAGTTACTTAGGCTAATGTTAGTTACTTCAGGGTTAGGGTTTGTGGGGTCCCCATATCCAGGAATGTAGGACATTTTTGCCTAAAAGGAACTTTCATTTTGCCCTTATGACACTGTTATTAATTTACCTTAATGTCACCAATTACTCTTTCAGTTTGAAAAAACTAAAATTTTCAACTATTTGAAATCGTTAATAATAGTTAATCTCATTTCAAATGAGATGAGTTATGTGCCAATATCAATCAAATTTTAGTTATGTGCAGATGAGTTCCCATCGTATTTTACAATTTATGACAGTCCCCTTCTGTCACTGTCAAAAGGAGAACGGGCCATTTCCACAGGTCCTGGGTTTGAATCCTCCTTCTAGTTTGGGTTTCTCACGCTAATGCATTCTGAGAACTGCGTCTCTTTAGGACCATCAGTATTACCTTTACTCCTCACTGCTTATTTCAGGTCATCTGCTTTGTCTTTCGTAATATCGTTCACTTCACACTTCGTCCGCACATCATGATTCAGAGGCCCAGTGGTAGGACGTGTTATACATTGATCCGCTTTTTGATAATCAACTGAAACTGTGATGATGGGCTGCAGTATGTTTAGGTTGGAGCAAAACGTTCATCCTGATGAAATGTGACTTTATGAAAGAAATGCTCCTAATCCTCTCCAGGACTGAGCCAAGTCATCATGGGAAAATGGGAGGTATCTGAGGTTTCTTTCTTCTTTCTTTTTTTCACAAACACATGTTGGGTCTACCAGCTGTTACCAAGAGCATTATTAAAAGTCTTGTCAGCTCAGAGTTATTGCTCTTCCTGAAGAAAAGATAAATGTATGTATTTTTACATCTGGATATATGAAGGTTTAGAAAATATTGTTGTAGAGTTCTCCTGGCTACTTTTCTTTAGCTCTTTTCCAAGTTTTGGGCTGGAGAAACTCAAAAATATCTCCGTGCCAAAGTTAAATGCTAAATGAAAACCTCGTGTCTGAGCAACTTCAGGATTAATAAACTGTGGCGAAACAGGTAAGATCCCAAATCATCAGAGAGAAATCTCCAAAGGGAATGGGTTGTATTGTAAACAGTGTCACCTTCTGAGCTGCAGGATAAAATCCATAGGGAAGATGGACCATCACTTATTTCAGGCCCAGAGGAGGCATGATCTCTTTGAAGGTATCACTGTACTATACTTACTATTGTTGAGCTAGTACACAAAAAAATATTTGAAGGAGCCAAAGAAGTTAATGCCTTACACAAACATGCAATGTGATACTGTAAGAGAGTCTCTCTCCCCTAGGGGACATCGTCTTTATCAGTAGCACTGGCTTCCGAAAGTCATGTCCAATTACGATGATGAATATTAATTTTAGTACCACCACATTTTCTCTCGAGATTATCTTCTTTCTCAAGGAAAATACTAGGGGAAAATGGAGTATCGTCGGGGGATTATACAACGACCCAGGACTATAAAAGTTCAGTGTTCAGGCTAGTTCTAGTGATAATCTGTTTCCCAGCCTTGAGCGCATGGATTGGCTGAGCTGTCTGGGTTTCAGTTCTTCCTTCCAGTGAGCTGCAGTGATTTTGGACCATGTGCTGAGAGATAGCCTGCAGGGTGAGAGAGCTTGGAGGCTGGGGAGTCGGGACCACCTGGATTTGGATCCTGGCTCCACCCCTTACCAGTTGTGTAACCTTAGGAAACCTTAGCCTGGAAAAATGGGACTAATAATCCTTAGCGGGAAAATATTTGACAACAACTGTCTGACAGATACCTGGCAACTAGCAAAAACTCAACAAAGGGTAGCTATTATGACAGACATTATATAGCTTCGCATTCTTGCTATTACTGTAGTTCCAGGATCCAATAGGATATTAATACAACTTTTACCAACCAATTCTGGTACCTTAGGCACATCCGTAAACAAAACCATCCTTAAGAGAAATCATCTGTCCTGGGTTTGTTGAGCTAGCATCTGATATATGAGTGTTTGCATTGAACATGTTTGGAACTCCTTTCTCAAATAAAAATGTAATTTTGACACATTGAGTAGGCATGAGAAGAGACATCTGTTGTGTTGGAGAAGAGAAAGTTATTGAGGATAGCTGGTAGAAATAAAATGAGATGTTAACAAATTTAGAAGAAACTGTAACAGGCCAATGAGACTGCACGGAGAAATATACAAAAGAAATAGGAGGAAACTATGAAATGTTAGCATTCTTAGACCGGAAGCCAAGAACATGGATACGACTGACGAGAGTTAAAGGATCAACTGAACAGTACTCTGGTTACCTTGCCAGTAGGAACCCTGCCTTGTGCTAATGATATTATAATGAGAAAGCCACATGCCAATGAAGTAAACAGTAAGTAGATGCAGTACAATAAGTGCTCCAAGCTTTACCTTGAAGAATGGCCTGGGAGGAGTCTGGGAAGGGTTTGGACAGCAAAGGTTAAGATCATGAGCAAAGGAATTTGGGCTCCAGAAAGGATTTAAACCAGTGTGCATGCTTTAGAACATCTTGGATATGGCAGCCTCACTGGCTTCACTGTGGAGAGTATAAACAAAAAACTCTGTGCTGTGCATCCCACTACTGGGAATCTATCCAACGAACCTGAAATCAACAATCTAAAGAGGCTTATGCACCCCTATGTTCATTGCAGCATTATTCACCATAGCCAAGAAGTGGAAGCAACCTAAGTGTCCCTCGACTGACGACCGGATTAAGAAAATGTGGTATATATATACAATGGAATACTACTCAGCCATAAAAAAGACAAAATGGTCCCATTTGCAACAACATGGATGGGCCTGGAGGGTATTATGTTAAGTGAAGTAAGCCAGAAGGAGAAAGACAAACACTGTATGATCTCACTCATATGTGGAATATAAGCCAACACATGGACAGAGAAAACTGTACTGTGGTTACCAGGGGCAGTGGGGGTGGGGGGTGGGCACAAGGGGTGAAGGGAGTCATATATATGGTGATGGACAAACAAAAATGCACAACCCAAAATTTCACAATGTTAAAAACCATTAAAACATCAATTAAAAAAAATAAAAAATAAAAAACAAACAAACACACAAACAAAAAAAACTCTGTGCTGTGGATTCCCATTGCATTACCTGTTCACCAGACACCTTTGCTGAATGGACGGGACACTGGTCTGGGAATGGTGGAGTTTATTCCCCTGATGTTTGCTGGTGCGAGTGACAGCAGTTGTAGGAGACTGCAGCTAAGACTGAGGCCCCTGCTCAGAGGAGGACAGTGAGTCAGCTGATATCGTGATAGCAAAGACCAGGCCTCTAGAAGCCATATTTTCATGATATAACTTATTATGTTGCCTACGCTTGGTCGCAAACGCAGCATGTAGCATATTCTGTCATTCCTGGCTGTATCCTGTTCACTACTATTATTCATAATAACTGTTCTCTTAATAACCATAAAGAAAAAATATAGTTAACTACTTTATCAATCCCTTAAAAAATACAACTGTTTAAGTGCTGAAAGATACCATATTTGTGCTTAAATTCTGAGATGGTTTGGCATGACAGCTAGCATTCATGGAGAGCTTACTATTTGCCAGGCAGTATTGACAGCACTTTTATTGATTAATTCATTTAACCACCTTGTATTGATTAACTTATTTTACCCTCAGAAACAAAAGCCCCCTGAAATGGAAGCTATTACCATAATCATTCCTATTGATCTATGAGGATACTGAGGCACAGAGGGTTTTAATAACATGGCAAAAGTCCCACAGCCAGTAAGTAGCAGGATTGGCATTTGAACTCAGGGAGGCTTCCTCTAGGGTCTAGGCACATACCTATTACCCCATATCACCTCCTTGAACAGGAACTTTGAATACAGAATAGACTCTGGCACCTATATAGACTTTCCGTATTCATGTCCATCTACAATGATTGAATTTGGAATTTTTATACAAATGTTGTTCCGCTCTTTATATTCATTGAGCTGCCAGAGTAAAACTCAAGAATTATTGAAGAATACAGAAAAACTTCATTTATTTAAAAATTTCTGAACACCTCTTGCATGTAAAGAACTCTAGTAGGAATTGGAAGTAAAGAAAAATAAGACACAATCCCCAATCTTTAGTGAACCCTCAGGACAAGAGAATAAGTAAATTGTCATACACAAAGCTCTTCTTAAAAACATCTAGTTAGGTCTTGAGAGAATTGGGGCTGTTATGGTTTCCTTGGTCTCTGGCAGGTGATGGCCAGTGGGCCTGAGAAAGGGGAGGCTGTTCTCATCCCACAGGACACAGACAGTCCTAGGTTGGCCACAGAGAAAACAACTCTTCCAACTACTAGGGGCAAATGCATGGTTACCTGGGGAAAAAGGGCAGAGTGGAGGGTGGCCAATGGCTGACCTGGCTGGTCCCTGCATGGCAGACCATCTCAAGAAGCAGTAGAATGTGTTGCTGACTGCACACACTCTAGCACCACACGGCCTGGGTTGAAATCCCAGCTCTGAACCTTATTACTCACGTGACCTCAGGCAAAGTTACTTAAAAAAAAAAATTTTTTTATGGCTCACTTTCCTCCTCTATAAAATGAGGATAATAATAATACCTGCCTCATAGGGCTTTTGTGCAGATTAAATGAGTCAATATAGGTAAAGTGCTTAGAACGATGTCTAGCCCAGAGTGAGTACGATGTAAGTATTAGCTGTTATTATCGCTGATCACCATTGATCCCTCTCCCTCCCTCCCGTCTGTCAGATGATGTTTCTCTGACTCCTGCTTGTTTCATCTTCTAAAGAAATTTATGACAATGAAAAATGTGCTTACACTCTCTCCTCTCAAAGTTATTTCCATGTTAGATAATAATTCATTGTTAATGATGTCTCCTTTTGAATATTTAAGAGATTCTGTTTCTTCATTGGCTTTGGACCATGGAAACTGGAGCAGGAAATCAGATGACCGTACTCACAATCCAAAGAGTAAATTGCACAATCCTCAGCGATACTGAGGGATGGATGCCTTGCCTCATGTGAAACTATGGGTCTCAAGCCTCTAGTTCTACTCTCCTTCTGAGATACTGTTCATTGCTACTTAGAAGCCATGGATGAAAAGTGTCCAGTACATAAGGTTAATTCTCACTTAGTTGTAGTGAAAAAGGGGACATTAACTCCAGGTATCACCCAGACGGGGCCAAGAGGGGCCTCTGCTCTGACCCTCCTGAAGCTCTACGGGGCGAGGAGCCAAGGGATTGTGCTGTCCAGAGCCCACACTCTTCTAGACCATGCTCTGGATACACAAGACCCTAGGATTCTCTACCCAGATGATCTTGAGTCTTTCTAGTGACTGCACAGGCTTCTCCTCAGGGGTCAGCCTCCTGAGACAGACTGTCTCCCCCGGGTGTGCACCTCTGGGTCTCATGTGGGTCCAGGCAGCAGCTGTGTGTTCCGGGTTGTGGATGGAGTTAGCTGTGCGGATGAGGCATTCACATGCGTGCTTGTGAAACCTGCTGTGTTCCATGGCTGAGCTGGAGTGGGGATCAAATGAACCAGGGCAGGCTGCTCTCCCTGCGCCCCTGCATCCTGGTGCAGCGCTCCAAGGAGTCTGAGAATTCTAAACTCGAACGTGGCCTTCCAGGTTGTTACAAATGTCTATTTGCCAAGGCAGAGGGGTAGGACGTAAGTTATTTAACAGTTGGTTAGCTTGATTCCTAACTTTTAAATATTTAAATGTATGGAATGCGGGCCTCCATTGGTACTTTTGCCCAAAGTGTCACAGTGTTAGGGGTGGGCCCGATGCACACAGACACAAAAATCCCCTGCTCCAGTCTGCAGCGTCTTCTCTCCCGACACAGAAGTGCCCAAGATGCAGAGCAGACAGTCCAAAAGCAAGAGGCGAGGAGAACTAACAAAATGCCAGGGCTGACTCTCCATTGCCATCTTTATTCTTTTTTTATCTTGCAAATGAGATTCTGGAAAGGGAAATATGATCATAATTAATAAATCAAAACCAATAATGAGACAGTTTCATTGGAAGAGAAAGCAGAAGAAAGCAGAGGGAAGATCCCCAGACACGCCTCTACGGAACATGGTCTGTGTCTGCTCTCCGTCAGCCGAAGCGTGGTGTCTGAGAAGCACTGCTGGAGTATCTGGAATTCTTAATAAAAATTCCAGGAAACCTGGGGGCTTCTGGGCAGCAGATGTGAAGTTAAGAGGAAAGAAATATTTCATTTTCTGTGAAAGTCACATTACAAAGACAAGGTGTTAACAAGGCGGCTGGGCGTGGCAAGGTGAGTGTTTTCTTCTTTTCATGTTTCCTATATTTTCTCTAAGTGTCTGAGGCCAAAGCTTATTGGAGAGAGGGGGGAACCTTTCCTTCCCCACTTAGAGTTCCCGGGGAAAGTCGCATATGTCTCCTTGGCATGGAGGCATTCCTGCACACAGATGGCTGCCAACCACTCCCGACCTGCTCATCCCAGCTTCAACACAGGCTACCCATCCACTCCTGGACCACGCGTGAGGAGATGAGGACCAGCAACAGCTAGTGTAGAAGAAACTCAGTCTTGGAAATCAGGTTCTTTCCATTTGGATTTCAATCCTGAGGAGCAACTAGGGGCTCCTTTGATACATCAATCTCAGCCTCTCTCCTTTGCAATCACGGTGGCCTCTGGCAAATCACTGCATCTTGGTGAGCCTCAGTTTCTTTAGGTGTCCCATGGGAACGCGAACAACCTACCCAGAGCGTTACTGCCAAAGTTGCCAACACAGCATCCGGTTTACAACAGATGCTTCCTAAGATGTTCTGAAGCCTCTTCCAAATAATGTAGTATTTTAAAATCGATATCCATTTATATCAGACACTTACTGTTTCTTTTTTTATTTAAATAAAATTATTACTTTAATAAATTAAAATCATTATTGAAATATATTTAAAATTATTATTAAAATAAATTTCTACCTGTACCCCGCCCCGAGTTTATTCACTCATTTCTACATATATGTCGGAGGTATAGTCCTGGAGAATTAACCTAGCAACAGAGCCAAAATGAAACTAGAGGATGTTGTGTGATTATTTTCTGCCTCTACCAAGGAACTCCGGAGTTAAAAATGCATCTGGCTGCCATTTCCTGCAGAATTTTGCTTATTTGAAATGTTCAAGAAATCAATTGATCCGACTTCAAACAGACGAGTTTCGCTGGCCGCGTAAAAGCCCAAACCCCTGTCTGTGCCACTCCCAAGTCTGGGCTTCACAAGCAGCCAGTTCCTTTCATACCTTCGTAAAGGACTTCTCTTTGGCTGCTTATTCTCTGTGCTGAGCCAAGTGTCAGGCTGGGAATTGTGGCAATAAATCTCTGTGATTCTTCGTATTTGGAATTTCTCCTGTTGTTTCTGATAAGGAAATGACAGAGTCGCTCAACTCTATGCACGGACCTCAGAGAAATTTGTAATCCAAATCATGTTTTGCTCACAAAATGGAAAACAAAATGTGCTAAACCTGGCTTTGAGTTAACCCAGATGGTTTTGAGGACTTGGGTAGTGAACGTAAAAATTATCTTTGTTCTTGACTGGATTGCACTTGGAAATTTTTAGAATGAAAACAAATTCCACTCTCTTATAAGCATTCTGATTAAATCTTTCTTAATGGGGGGCGGGGGAGGTGAGTGGCAGCAAAGTTCTTCCTAGATGAAGGCCTTTGCACAGGATCTTCGCTTTCCTGCGGGAAGAACACACCTCTCCTCTGGTTGTGCCCTTCCCACATCGCCTTCAGTGCTTCCAAGGTTCCTCCTGAGCCTCAGCGACCGACTGACATGAATGTGAGTGTGGATCAGCACTTCCTCAAAAATGGAAAGACTCTCCCAGGATCTGTCCTCATTCTCTGAGACGACTCATGAAGCCAACCCAGGTCTGGCTAACTCCCTGTGTGATCACAGTGAAAAGATATTCTCAAAATAAAACAAGGAACACAGTTTTTTAAGTTTCTAGTTGATTTTGAGTATGTTCTATCCAACAACATCACTGACAGCATTCACTATCTGGCATTGTAGTGGAAATGGTAAAAATTACTTGGAACAAAAAGCTTCACATTCAGCGGCACTTCCTCAGCCCTAGCCCCTGTTTGCCTGAGACCACCCAAAAATAAGAGGAGGAGACAGATTCCATTGTCCATGGCCAGAATCCTGTGGGGGTTTGGTTAACATTGATCTGACATCAACTAGCAGGTGGCCCCTTTAACAGGAACTGTGGTTTTGAGCCATACCGGATGAGAAACCCATTTAAAAAGAGTTTCTTCCTTTCTCCTGAGTCTACAGTCAGGTTCTGACTTTGATTTTGCTGGCACAGGGTAAAATGATCAATGATTCTGACACCTTCACCATTTGGAGTGAATTGGTCTATCCATTCTTTGACTACTGAAACAATGGCTTGAGTTTCATTGGTTTAACTAACTCTTTGGTGTCATGTAGATACAGCCTTCTGAACAAGTAAAGCAGAGTCACTGTGTGGCTAATGAAAACACTAGTTAATCTAAAAATCATGTACATCTGATCTTAGAATGTGATTTTTACTTATGTTTGAACGTGGGTGTGTCTGATGTCCTAAGACTTCGTTTCAAACAAAATATTGAAGCCATAGAGTGAAAAATATATCCAGATCTCCCAGTTTAACCCTTACTGAGTTCTCCTTTTTCCTCACGTCCATGCTATGACTTGGGACAGGGTAGATTAGGAAATCATTTTGAGGACATTTTTTGGTTAGAAATCTTTCTTTTGCTTTTCACACTTATCACAAAAAATTTTGGAAGCTCTGAGAGAACTAAGAAATTATATAGCAAACAGAACCCCTCTACTTCGCATTTATTATGCATTTGTTAAATGGACTCATTTAACAAATATTTCCGTGGTGTTTACTGTGATCAGGCCTTGGAGAGACAGTGACAGACAAGATCTACAAGATTCCTTTTCTCACGGAGCTTACATTTTAGTGGAGGGAGCCAGACAGTAAACCAGACCAGGTCACTTTAGATAGAGGCAAGCGCTATAGTGAAAGGGAACAGGGTCTTGTGATGGGACAGGAGTCGGACCGACGTTCCTTTAGGTAGCAGTCGAGAGGGTCTTCCTGAGGAGGTGGCAGCTGAATGTAACAGAGGAGCCAGCCATATGACACCGTGGACAGTGTGCAGGCAGAGTGCCCAGCAAGTGTCAAGGCTGATAATAGTCCTTCATTGTGAGGATTAAATGAGTTAATATGTGTAGAGGGCTTAGAACAGTGCCTGGCATCCAAAAACGCCAACGGCTTTGCACTCTTTAAACATTCAGTGAGTATCCACCAGGGTCCAGTCGCAGTGCAGGTGCAGGGAAGGAAGAGCTGCACGGGGAGTCCTGACCTCAGGGAGCTCACTCCAGACTCCAGGGCAGTGACTCAGTGTGTGGTGTGCAGACCATCTGCTCTTCCTCTCTGGCCTTTCTTGTCCCCGATCTCCCCCCCACAGTCTGACTAGACAGGCTTGGAGAGGGGCCAGAAATCTGCATTTTCTGCAGGCTTGCTCCAGCTCACTCTTTGGCCCACTGAAGACTGAGAACCGTGGTCCTACAGGATAGGTTATGACTCACCTGGGTGCGTGTTATAGCATCGAGGATAAGTAACTGCCCCACTGCAAGGAGTGCTCCATAATACTCGAGAGTAGCTCTGGCCGGTTTATGGAGCCGTACATATCATGGAATTATGTCTCACAGTGAGCATCCTGAAATACTTAGGCCTGCTTTTTTTGTTGATTCTGAGCTGGTTGCGGATGTTGTGTGATTTGGATTAACCTGCTTTTGGCCATGTTTGGAAGGTTTGCCTGACACTCTTAAGTGTCATTTAAAACCAGCCAAAGAAAAAAAAGGTTTTTACCTTTTAGGAAGAATGTGCCAACCAATGTTTGCCAAAGGCTCTTGTATCCTGGAAGAAATTCTCCTTGTAAGTAGATTAGCCTAACTGAAATTCTTCCCTTGGGCCCCTCCCCATACCTATTTTTAAAGTGTAATATCACCTAAAAGGGATACGGGAAAGATTTATTTTATTATCTATCCTTGGCTTTCTACTAGAATGTATCCTATTCATTTTCTCACTTTAGAATGACTTATACACATTCCTAAAAGGTCTTAGATTCAAGGATCTCAAAGAACATTGCATACAAGGACAGATTCATGCTGATCGACTCAGGGCTGAGTGATTACAGCCTCTGAAATCCAGACTAGATTCCAGGCCAGCCTGTGCTGGAGAAGTGAGGCTCCTGTTTTCCCATCAAATACTTTCCTTAGAGGATGTTTCCCATCATTTCTTATTTTTCTCTATTTACTCATTTCCATCCACAGCTACTCAATAGCTGTGGCCAGAGAGGATGATGGCAATGGAAAAAAAGGGGCCGCTGTGCAGGAGCTCAGGACTGGTGTGGGGGAATGAACGGATGTGAGCTTAAGGCAAACTGGAATCTCAGACGTGGATCTGAGGATCTTAGAATTGAGTGGCTAGTCAAAAGGAATCAAGTTTTGGCGCAGCCAATCATTCAGTTTTTTTGTTTAACTCTTCAGGTGGGTTTTGCCCCCCCCTCAACAAAGAGTATGAAGAATGAGTGAGGAATGAAAGCTGGTGGACCCCAAGACAAAGACCTGTTAGTGCTCAGTGTCGGCGGATGACATGCGCATGGAGGGCAGTCAGAACTCGCCCGCGCCACCGGAAACAGCGAATGAGACAACAGCTGCGCCCCAGAGACAGAGATTTCTCCTGTAATTTTTATTAGATTTCACCTGACAACAGGGCTTTTTGTATAAAAACAAATGAAAAAAAAGATTCCTTTCTACTTTCTATTTTTTCCTTCGATTTAGTGATTTATTCAAGCTTTTTTAATTCATTTATTCAACAAAGATCTGCTGAGTGCTGAGTGTAGGTACAGTCCATATCCCGGGAAACAGCAACAGAGAAGACAGAAAGGCCCTGTCCTTGCAGCGTTGATGTGCATTAGGATTTCCTTTCTTCTTCATCTGTAAACATGATCACAGCTAAGTAGTAGTATTATCAGACGAGTTAAATGTGGAAAAGGAGACATTCTCTCTAAAAGTGGGGACCTGACAATGAAACGATATTTCCTCAGAATTTGGTGTCCCTTCAATTTTCTCTGCATATAAGTCAAATAATTTCTGTGTCCATTTTAAAACTACTGTTTACTTAGTTTTGGCTCTACGCCTGAGTTTTACTGGTGATTTTGGCTAAGTCTTCGTACCCCAAAAGTGTTTCCCTGCTCTTATCAGTCACGCACGGGTGATGTGATGGCACTGTCCCCGAATCCTCGAGGTCAGGCCCAGTGCGTCATAGCTGCCTGGAAGATCAAGACTCTGGTTCCCACCAAAGAGCCACTGGCTCATCAACCAAACACATTTCTTCCCCATTCCCACTGTAACATTTCTTTCTCAAGAGGACACATCTCGAGCTGATAGTTAATGTTCCGCTGAAGTGAAGAGGCAGGGTGCACAGGCCCAGTGCACAGTGAAACAGAGGTCTCCTTGGGTGAGCGCTTTTCTCCTCCGTAAACTCCAGGAGCGTTGTTATTCCCTGCCAGCACTTCTGGACAATAGCACCGGAGGTCAAGTCTGCTGTCCTGGCTCCTTTCCCATGTTCAGGACAATTTGAGAACTGAGATGGTTACTGCCCCTCATCGGCCTGTTTGCTCTTGGGATCACATGCACTGGATAACTTGAGCAGTTACTCTAAAATTTAATCTGGCTTTAAAGAACTCCAAACCATGTACACTACATTTTTACTTTTTCTGTTATATAGATGAAGAAAGTGGAGCCCAGAGATGTTAAGCAACTTGTCCAAGGTTGCAGAGCAAGTTGATGCTCTTTTTGTTGCATAACAGTGGCTTTGTGTAGGTAGAAACGTTTCCTTAATGACTGCACATGAGCTGATTTCGTTTGGAGGAATCAGAAAAAATTCATTGCTTCAGTATGTATTTCATAAAATTTTTCAGACCCATATCCGGGAAGTGATAACCATTGACAGGTACCAGTTGTTTCAGTAACGATTTGAAATTGCTGATACAGGTGGGTTGGCTAGAGTAACCTCTCTCCGGAAGCTGTCTAGATTCAGTCCCAGCTCCACCACTTGACTGGCTGTGCAACCTCAGGCAGTGTCTTAATTTCTTTGTACATCTGTGTCATAGGTCCTGTCTGTAAAACAGGGATAATAATTGCCTCTATCTCCTGGGCTCCCAGTGAATGACTGAACATATATAAAGTATTAGAACAGTGTTTATTTCTGCAGCACCTAGATACAAGTGTAGATAAGACCAGAGTACTTTAGAGCTTCTTCTCAGGAGTTCTCATCTTGAACACAGTTTTGTAAAAAAAAAAAAAAAAGCAGTTTCCAAATGAAAGCATCTTTTCCCTCTGTGGTCTCTAGATGCAGTAACTCAAAGTTGTCACTAGATGGCAATTGTGATCCATTGTGACTTCAGCTGCAGGGGGTTTTAACAGAAGGATCAGAAGCTGGAATTTGTTTTCTGTGCCCTGCAGTGTTGTGAACCCAGGCTGTGCCTTACCCACAAGGCCGGCCTTTAACAAAACTGTTGCAGTCAGCAAAGTCTGCCTTCTGTGGCTGCTCTTGGGATCCACCCACAGGTGCCCAGCCCTCCTGACGGCAGCCTCACAGAAGCCTGGGTTTACCTGCCTCCATCCTACTATGAATTTGCATATTAAGAGTGTTCTCGGCCAGATGACAACAGGACAGTGCCAGGATCCTGTGTTAAGAAGATTAATCAGTGGTTCCCAAAGTGTGGTTCCCCCACCAGCAGCCTCAGCATCACCTGGGAACTTGTTAAAGATGCAAATTCTTGGGCCCCATCTCACACCTGCTGATGAGGATTCAGGTTTTAACAAGCCGTCCCGATGACTTTGATGTCTGCTCAAGTCTGAGAACCTCTGAGAGGAACCGATGTTTAGCATCATACAAATGTTGGCACGGGGTAGGTCCTCACAGAATATTTTGCCCAACTGGCTCATTTTGCTGAGACGGAAACTGAGTCCAGAGAGGTTAAATGACTCAGTGAAGACACAGGGTTGGGCTGTGGCAGAGCTGCCAACTGTGTCCCTCAGCTTTTCCTACCATACCCTTCTCCCCTTCAATCTCAGACCACTAGGTGCACATTCTAGCCTGATACCTACTCACGAAGAAAAAAAACCCTGCTTACTTCTTTATACAGGAGTTGGTTTATTCACTTCAATAGACATGTCTACAGACTCACAAACCCTGAGTGCAATGTGTTTTCAGTCCAGCGTGTGTTGGAAGTGAGGGAGGATCAGGTAAAAAAAGTCATGCTCTCAATTAGTAGGAGAGGTGTGTGTGCAGGGCACCAGGAAAGGGGCAAGTGAACCGAGGTCAGGCACAGGGATTAGGGAAGACAAAACAGGAGGAAGCTTCAGAAGTGAACTTGGGGTGGGGGTTGGGGGTGGGGGATGGGTGGGAGGTCCCGAGAGAAGAAGTAGGGAAGAAATGTTTGGAAAGAGGATCAGCCTGTGCAAGGGCCCGGGGCCACGAAACAGTGTGGGGAATCCCAAGAGCTGGTTTGATTAAGGGGAAGGGTGTCTGTGGAGGAGTTATCATATCGTAAGTAATAATAATATTACTACCAATAACAGTGTCTGACACTTATTGAGTGTAAACCACGCACCAAGCACTGCACTAAGCATTTACATCTATTATTATTGACTTAAACCTTAAACAACTTTGGGAGGCTCTACTTTTATTCCTATTTTATAGACGACAATAGAAACGCACGTGCTGGGTCAGCCCGGTGGCTTAGCGGTTAAGTGCTCGCGCTCCGCTGCTGGCGGCCCGGGGTTCAGATCCCGGGGGGGCACCGACGCACCGCTTCTCCAGCCATGCTGAGGCCACATCCCATATACAGCAACTAGAAGGATGTGAAGCTATGACATACAACGATCTACTGGGGCTTTGGGGGAAAAAATAAATAAATAAATAAATAAATAAAAGATGGAAAGGAGAAGTCTACCTTTAAGAAATGCACGCGCTGCTCTAGTTTCCTTAAAATCAAGTGTTACTATTTCCTTTTCTTAGACAGACATTGAACTTTGAAAAAGATCCTTAATATTTACTTGTTCCAGGACAATCTCCATAAGGCATAGTATGTGTACTTGGGGGATGAGGAATATGTTTTTAATACATATAATTTTAATATAAGTATATTTTTCATAAATGCACAAAATCAGGAAGATTTTAACATCCTTTCTTGTTTAACTCAAGGAGTGAATTTCCCATTCTTCTCTGGTCTATCAGCAACTGTGGAAGTAGCCAATTTCTCATGATAATAAACGATTTGTGTCTGAAAAGTGGCAAAGAAAGCTCCTTTCAATTATTTGACTCACTGAAGAAAGGAGGCTGAGCCATGAGTGAGCGATCTGGGCTGAAATCACTGGCTTTGTGATATTTCTTGTTTTGACTTTATAGGCATCCACTGTGAATGTGCTTTTCATATACTATAGGCATCTTTGTCCATGCCAGCATCTGTCCTTCCTTGCACAGGAGCACCCACAACCAAACTAAAAATTCCAGTCATAAAGTTCCGGTAGGATTTGAAACGCCTAGCCCTTCCCAGGCACACTTCCAGCAATTCCTGGATTCTTTGGGATATTTTTCAGTAATTGCACTTTTCTTGAGAAATAATGTTTCAGCTCCTTAGTTTTCTCATCGGCAAAATATTGTTATTGGATGAGATTAATCCAGAAGGCCCCTTTCAGCTCTAACAGTCTGAGGATTTATGATTTAATGACTAAATGACACAAGGAGCTCATTTCTGAGTTTTCTTTGTAGTAAAATTTTAGGGTCGTTTTCATAAAAAAAGTTACCAGACCAAATATTTCTCCATGAACTTTTAAATGGGATGCCCCAAACAGCTCTATACTCACTCTTCAGACTCACTAAGACCCTATCCAGCTCAAAGACGTGATTCCATGATATGTTCCCACATGATGTTCCACCTCTCAGGGCTAAGACTGAGGCCAGTTTTGAGCAGATGCTATTAGAAACGACTGAGGGCCACTCTGTTAGCAGGTTTCCGGAAGAGGCGCACTTCCCACGAGGCTCTGCTTTTCTCGCTGCCCCAGCAACACCTCCGAGCTTTAAGAGCTCACACGACAACCTTGCTCTTCACACTCATGTTCACAGCGGAGCACAAACTGCTTCCCAAGAAAGTCTAGGAAACCCAGCGCACTTTTTACCTTCCTTGTCTAGAGAAGTTGAATGGTCCACTGGTTACTTTATCTTGAATCAAAGGAAGACAAGACCGCCTGGAAAGAAGGACCTATAAGATGTATTATTATTTTTAAATTTGTGATTGAGAACAAGATTTGCATTTTACTCCCCCCAGAGAGTTTCTGTCTTTCTCGTTTGCAATCAGTTTTGGAGTTGATTACAATTATTTTTCCATATACTTATTATAAAAGTAATTCATGTTTATTCTGGAATTATTACAAAGCGTAAATAAGGACATAAAAATATCTAAAATTCTGCCACCTAGAGCTGGCTATTGTTAATATTTTTCTTTTTATTTTATTCTAGGTAAGCATGAACATTAAGAAATTGTCAACAAGTTATTATATTTTGAAACATTTTTTTAAAAAATTAATATATAATTAGCTTATATACGTAATTTTTAATCTCTACCTTTAAAAGTAACATTATTGGGGGCCGACCCTGTGGCATAGCAGTTAAGTGCGTGCGCTCCGCTGCTGGCGGCCTGGGTTCAGATCCCGGGGGCGCACCGATGCACCACTTGTCAGGCCATGCTGTGGCGGTGTCCCATATAAAGTGAGGAAGATGGGCACAAATGTTAGCCCAGGGCCAGTCTTCCTCAGCAAAAAAGAAGAGGATTGGCATGGATGTTAGCTCAGGGCTGATCTTCCTCACATACACACACACAAAAAGTAACATTATTGTATAAGAAGTTACAAAACTTTTTGGTTTTCCCTATTTCCTGATTTTCAGTGCCATTCTGATACATGTCATATGATTTAGGTAACATTATTATTATTATCAGAATTGTATAAAAAGTTATAAAACTTGTTAGTTTTCACCGTTTTGTGATTTTCAGTGCCATTTTGATTTAGGTTCACTTTTTGTTTGTTTTCATTCCTCCTTTTTCCAGAAAAGATTTAAGGTAATTTCAGCCCACTTTCCTCCAAGTGGGTATAATACATAAAGGAAAGCAAATCTCTGAAATTCATACCACATAGGTTTTTTATTTTTTACACGAGACTTTTCTTTATAAACAACAGGTAAATTTTAATGCACTGGGGAACAGGGCTATAGTGATTTCTATTGTAACATAAAGAAACTCTTTAGAAAGTGAAGAGTAACTCCTTCATACAAACTTGTTTATAAGTATGTGTTTTTCAAAAACACGTTCACAAGCCTCCAACATGCTCCTCTCTGAGGGCCGGACTCTGGTCTTACTGCCCAACATTCCCTCAGCATCTGGAACTGTTCCTGGTCCTGTATTTGCTGGATAAACACTTATGGAGATGAAACGAATAAAATAGACTCAAGTCCCAATATTCTAATACCGTTGTGACGGTTACACAAACAGCATTGAAGTAAGAGGCAGGAATGAACCAGAGCTTCAGTTCTGCTTCCTGTTGCTGATTTTCAAATCCCCGAATGAGATAATCTTGGTTTAGCTCTTAGCATACCGCTTGAGCCCAAACAGTAAATGCTGAATAGACGTTAGCTGTCAGTGATTTGGGCTATTTTTTTTCTATATATATATATATATTTTTCCCTAAAATATGAGTCCTAACTGGACTTTCAGTTAGATTTTTCAAAACAGGAATAAACTACTGCTTTAGAAATTATATATAAAATATCTTAAAGAGTTGTAGGGGGAATAAATTATACTATATTTTATAATAAATTTATATATAATTATTATTTTATATTGCCTGTATCAACTAATAGTCCAATGTCTCATTCACTCGTAATGTTTAATGGGAACATATTTTAAAATGAGGTGCACTACAGAGCCATAAATATAATTTATAGTTCTTTCCATGGTACTTTACTCTAAGCCTTTCAAGCACTCAGCAAGTATAAAATGAGCCCTTTTAATGAATGAGTAATTTGAGATATCAACTAATGAAGTCTGATTTTCCCCTGCATGTGGAAGACGTATGAGAATGATTGAATCATTGCTGCTAATCTAAATGGTTCTATGTTTGACAGAGTCTTTGGAAATTTGTCTCGGCCACATCAACACAGGTGCATAAACAAGTCCAGTACTGTGAAATCCATACGGTGGGCTCTCAACTATGGAATCCTCTAGTTCAGCACTGTCCAGTAGAAACAAAGTGAGCCACATATGTGGCTTCGCGTTAAAAAAGTAAAAAGAAACACTAAAAATGTCACATTAATAGGGCTGGCCGGGTGGTGCAGCGGTTAAGTGCCCCTGCTCCGCTGTGGCGGCCTGGGGTTCACAGGTTCGGAACCCCGGGCGTGCACCGATGCACTGCTTGTCAAGCCATGCTGTGGTGGAGTCCCATATAAAGTAGAGGAAGATGGGCATGGATGTTAGCCCAGGGCCAATCTTCCTCAGCAAAAAGAGGAGGATGAGCAACAGAGGTTAGCTCAGGGCTAATCTTCCTCACACACACACACACAAAGTCACATTAAAAATGTTAAAAGAAACAGGTGAAATTAATTTTAATAATATACTTTAACTCAAGATACCCAAAATATATAACTGTAATGTACAATCAATATAAAAAGTATTAATGAGATATTTTACATTCTTCTTTTCGTTCAAAGTCTTAGAAATCCGGTGTGTATTTTACACTCTCACTACACCTCAGTTGGGACTAGCCACATTTCAAGCGCTCCATCAGCCAGGCGGCTGGTGGCTACCATATTGGACAGAGCAGCTCTAGTCGTTCCCGCTTTGGGGCACCAGAGGGCGGTAGTGTGGTGTAGAGGAAAGAAAGAGACCAGCTGAGAAGGAATCACCATACATGTCTGCTCCTGGCTCTGACATTTGACGTTGACGTGACTGTGAACAAGAGATTTAGTTTCTCTGGGTCTCAGATTCCTACTCTCTATAATGGAGGTTGTTAATAACTGCCATACTCCTCCTATGAGGCTGTGGGAAGGTTAAATAAGATATTGTGTGTGCAAGTGCTCTGTTAGATCATAAAGCATCATACACATGTAAGGCATTATTACCCCTTTTATTGTAGATTTACTCTCATGACTTGCCTAAGGCCACATTCCAAGTTGGTAAAATCAAGGATAGAATCTGGCACTTCTGACTTCCAGCCATCTGCTTCAACTAAAGGTTGTTCATACCAAGCTGGCTTAAAAAAAACCCAAAACACCCAAAAACATTTTTCATTATAAAAAAGGAAAAAAAAAAAAACCAAGAAGGAAAAGAGTGGCATTAAGAAGTAAATTCCATATTGAATAGTTAGGGTCTTTTTGGCCACTGTTATAATATTCTGCAGTAAAATTATACATACAGGATATTTATATACTTATATATCAGAATTACAACCATCAAGGATTGGACTTTATTGCTGTCATATAACACAAAACCCCATGTTCTTCAAAGTTTCAAACAGCTTCCAAATTGAACTGTGGTTCTCTACTCTATTTATCTCCAAGATATAGCACAACCACAAGAAAGCACTTCCGTAGTGGGCTTGATTAGTAAAACAGATATGGATCAACTCAGCAGGTTTTCCATGGATTATTTTTGGTTACAGATGTAGCTCTTTAATTTCCATGCGTGAGATGTCACCTCTCTAGTGTGAATCCAAGAGACACATTCATCTCTGAACAGAAAGTGGGAACAATTCATTTCGACCCATATTATTTAGAGCTTCCTGTGTATAAGGCACAGTAGGTATTTTAATGAGCACAAGGAATTTGTTTCTATGATAATTGTCACTTAGAAACATATGTTATTTAAGTTGAGGAAAATATGGGATCTGTCTACCAAAATGTCTATGATATGTGATTCAGGAAACTATCTTTTTGGAAAGTAAAAAGATGATCAGAAAGGAAATTCCAGATCATTCAAAAATAATTTAAAAAGTTATCTTCTTTACTTGTGGAAGATGCCCAGAGTATTAATTATCTTGATCTATTTCCATTTCCTGAATTGTAAGCCTATCATGGCTTTCATATTTAATTCTTTTGGTCATTTCCTACATTTGTTTCAAATGAATTCCTTCATAGAACTTAAAAACCACATAACATAGTTTTACACTATGTGAAATTAAGCATAAGCCAAGTTCATTTTCACTGAGAAAAAGACATAAGTGTGAAAAGTTCTTTATTCTTTTTTCAGTCAAAATTCTTTCTTAAAAATGACTTTCAGCTGGTTATTTTTATAAGAAAACTATCACATATAAGCTTTGAGCCTGCCTGAATTGATGACCATGTTGAATAAATGTAATTTTTATTTTCATTTGCTGAATCATTGCTGTTGACCACTGAATGAAATAATTTATTGAGTAACCTTTACATTTTATTGCTTTTGCACCCTAGTTAAAAAACAAAGCTTAATTTTTTAAGTCTAATAAAACGTATTTTTGATATTTCCACCATAACTTTATAAGCAATTCCTCTCCTCTGCCCTGTAATACCCACCTTCTGCATTTTTATGATTTAGTTTAACATTATTATTGTAATTTTTTATTGAGTGAGTCCATCAATGCCCTTGGCAGCAAGATTTTGTTACAAGAAATCCAGAAGCTGAGCCTGTCGTTGGTTGCAACAATTATAAAGTTTCTCTGGATCATGTCCAGAGCCTTACCCTGACGTTAAGAGTGTAACCCGAGTCATGCCTCCTTCATCAGCTTCTCCAAAATACATGATCGGCTTGAGTCCTACAATCTGTTGCTTAAATGAGCACATACTTTTTATTCAATGGTTTTGCATTATAAATTTTTCATTTGATTAACATATGGCCTTGACGGAATTCAGCCAAAATAATTAGTGATACCTGTAGCAAAAATGTGATATCTTAGGAAAATCATTGACGTATCTGCATTTCTCCGGAAAATCTGTAAGGATTCATTTTAGACAGGGTGTTGTCAAGTGGCGTTAACTATGGGGCTAGATGCTGCACTGTTCTTTTTGTTCAAGTGCACCTCCAGCAAGAACACAAAAATCCGGGGAATCTTAACTATTCATTCTTTAAATTACTAAATAAAGTTAAATAGACTGTAAAAAGCCATTGCACTATTAAATATAAGGAAATATTGAGTTGTGCGTCCAAAAGTCACACTTAACACCAGGCAACAGAAATAAGTGTACGATGGCTGTGGATACTATGAGATAATGTCTACTCATCAGAAATGGATGGTATTTTTGTTTTCCGTCAAGGTTCAAAAGTTAATGATGTAACTTACATTTTGATTGTTTCCACTGAGAAATCAATTAAGGAATAAAGGAGATTCTGGCATACTGTTATTGTTTCTCACTGTGGATGTCTTCAACGTCATGTGAATAAGATCATATTTGTTAGATCACACCCTGTTTCATACTTCCCAGGGTGTCTTTAGGAAAATTTAGGACCTGTTGCTTCAGTCATCTGAAAGGAATCGTTTCTTCATTACAACTCATAACTTAAACCTATAAAATACCAGCCAGAAAAAAAACTGACCCAGTTAAGAGAAATTTGATCAGGGTAGAAAAGCACATACGGACATGACTGGGAGATGATAAGATTATTTTAATTTTCCCATTTGCACTGGAATTATTTACTTTACAAATCTCCAGATCTTTTATTACTCAAAACCCTCTGCTGAATCATGTAAAGAAGCTTAAGTTAGCATTTTTCCTCTGCAAAATCTAGCTGCTAGCATCTGGTGAACACTTGGCTACCTAGTCGGGTCCTATGGAAATGATTATTTTAAGACTCTATTCAACATGCCTGGACTTAAAAATCAGCTAGAATCACACTCTGCACATGTATTTTACTCCCGGGGATTCTAGAACCTGGCATGAGCGGTGATGGTCTCAAAGCTCTCGCCGCGGCGGACATGGGGATGGGAGATAGGACATGCAGGCAGGCGGAGCCGAGTGTCTCCCACTGCCTTGTGCGCCCACCGCCACAGCCGGCGCGCCCTGGCCCACGGCGGCAGGGCCACGGCGCCCTCCAGCCTTCTTGCACTTACATTGAGACATGCGCGGCCTGCGGAGTCGAGGACCAGTGTCCTTGTGCCCTCCTGTGGCACTCCTGGGGCTGGTTTCTGTCTCTTCGCCAGACGCTGCTCCGCGTCCAGAACAGCTTCTGAGGTAGAAAAAAAGAGGATCCTTTGACTCAATTGGAAAGACAAGAAGAAGCTGAGATATTATCAAAGTGTATTGTTTTGGGATCACAGGAGAAATTACGTATTAGGAATACACAACACTAATAAACATGCTATTATTTATTAAAATGTATGTGCACATTTAGGAGATTTTAGAGATCCTTGTATGCTGATTAGAAGAGAAAATAATTTTTTGCATTTCTATGTATGCAAATATGCACTTATTCGTTTTTACACATATACTACATATAGTTTTTGGAGAAATGAACAATTGATTGTGTATCTTTATTGCTTTTCATGGTTATATTACCTGCTAAGTTCTCATTAATTTAATTCTCATTAATGCAGACTTGAGACAATTTAGAAAGGATTTGGGCACTTGCTACGGAGGAAGCAAATTTATGCAGCAGTAACAGCTCAGGGAGAAAAGTCAGGTTTATTTAAGAAAAGTAAACTCTTCCAGCAACACGTTTCCACCCGATTTGTATACAATAGTGTTTGAGTTAGAAATTATTCTTAGTTGTTTATCAAATCAGGTCTGATAGAGTTTTAATTTGGTAAGACTTTTAGGTTTTTGTTTGAGCTTTTGGTGTAATTGAATTAGTTGAATATACTTTATAAATCATCTGTAATTTAGACTTTTTACAAATCATATGGGACTTCTCCCCACTTAAAGTGGATTTTAGAAATTTAAATCTGTGTTTTGGAAAACAGATACTCTCTATTTTATTTTGTTCTATTTCACAGAGATTTATTTATTTATTATCTACATTTGTTATTCAAAAAAGATTTAAATAGGAACAACCTCAGACATTTAGATAAATAAAAAGATTTGAAAGCCAGGATTGGTTGATTAGGAAAAGTGCAGAATTGGGTATCCAATTTAGAATTTCTGCAATGTGATATAATGATAAACTCTAGAGCAATACTTTTCAATAAAACTTTCTGTAATAGGAAATCTTCTCTATTTGTTCAATACGATGGGCAGTGGCCACATATGGCTATTGAGTACCTCAAATGTGACTAGTCTGATTCAGGAACTGAATTTTTAGTTTTGTTTAATTTTACTTAATTTGAATTTAAGTATCCACTTGTGGCTAGTGGCTCCCGTATTGGAGAGTGTAGCTCTAGAGTTTATCTGTGTTCAGTATTCAAGACAGAACGAAGAAGTGCTTGAGTGTCTTCCAGCTGCTGGATGTCTACACAACACAAGTGTCCCCAAAACACAGGGCCCGGGCTTGGACACGTGGCCTTCCCTGTGGAGCTCCCCAACGTGTGCTTCGGCCCCCAGGGTGGATGCAGCAGCATTCTGAACTTGGGCTCAACTTGTGCATATTCAGACATAAACCAAGTCTGGCTTAGCCATAGGCGATTCGGGAACATTTTGTCTCCAGAAAACAGTGGGATCTCAAATTATCTCTAGTAATAAAGTTCAACGATGGTATATGGACTCAAGGGTTGACTTTTCCAGCCCATTGCTGGTGTGGAATGACTGGCAGGTAACAGAGACAGATGTGGAGGAGATACTCCACAGACAAGGCTGCTTCCATGGAAAGACTCTCTCCAGATTCAGACTGGATAGCAGGAACAGGCTGATAAATACTTCTGAGCCTCTCCCCAATTCATTCCTTAAGAAACCTTCACTGAGCACTCTGGGTGCAGGCACAATGCTTTGTGTGGGCGGGAAAATGTTGGAAAAAACAGATACAGCTCCTGTCCTCATGGTGATTAACTGCATTAGACAATGAGAGTTTTTCCAATGTCTTCTTTCAAAATTCATTTGTTTCTGGATATGGTGAAAATAAAACAGGAGAAAGATACACAAGATAAGTGGAAGCGCTGGAGATCACTATTGTGTGTGTGTCACACATCTTATTCCATCTACTCCTCTCAGCACGGCTTTCACACTGCCCCGCCCTGCTAGACGACAATGCAGTATTGGAAGCAGAGAAAATAACTGAAAAGACCTCCATTGCCATTGTAGAACATGAGACGAGCATCATCATTTAGCATTTATTGAACGTTTACAATATATGTTTTAAAAAGGTTCTTTCCTCTGTATGAGCCAGAAGAATGTCTTTAAAATAATTACTAATTAAATGACTTTTTTGTTGCTATTATGTAATGACACTTTTTTTTCCTTTGACATTCAAAACACTGTAAGAAAGAGTGCTACAGTTACCATTCATGAAATGAATGAAATTATTCAATATTCAAGCACCATCACAAGACCTGAAGGGAACTATTAGCTACCCAGGCCAAATGTAGCTCATTGTATTTCAGTTCATTTTGGAAGCAGGAGCCAGAAATGTGGGAAAGTACCAAGGAAGAACTATTTAGTCGGACTTCTTTTTTTCCCCTCCACACAGCAACTGCACAATTAAATGTATGGCTCAACCTGCATTTTTAGATGAATTTCCAAATGTGTCACTGATGGAAATTTCAGGATGAAAAGGATCAAGAATTAAATTAAATGACTGCAACCACAACACATAGAATTTAAAGTATCTAAAGACCATAAAGTCATTTCTCCAAAGATATTAATTGATAATGTCCCTGGTTTTGTAGACACTCTGAAAATAATTAAAAAAAAAAAGAATTCCAAAGCAATGGAAGAAATCACAAAGAAAAAAAGATAAATTTATATAAATACTTAAAAACCATTGCATATAAAACATTATGAACAAAATTAAAAGGTGAAGGGGAGTTTGCTTTATTCTTTAAAACATTGTATACACTATGGAGATTTGAAAACATGGCCACAAATTCTTTGACCCTCCTGTGTTCCCTCCCACTGAGTCTGGGAGGGCTTGGTAGAGCTTTGACTGCGGAGCAGGGTGGAGGCTGCACCAGGAACCTCTGAGGCTGGGTCATGAAAGGCCACGAAGCCGCTCCCTTGTCCCTGGAATACTGTCTTTTGGAGTCCTGAGCCTCCAAGTAAGAAGTCTGGCTACACTGAGACCACGTGCAAGAGCGGCCACACGTGGGTGCTCTAGCTGGCAATGCCGCTGAGCTCAGCCTTCCTTCTGGCCCTGCCAGGGCACTAACCACAAGTAAAGCCATTTGGAGCCCTTCAGACCAGCCAGTCTGCCAGGCGAGTGAGCCATGAGGGCAGAAAAATCTCCCAGCCGAGACCCATAAACTGTGAGATAAAATAAAAGGGTTGTTTTGAGCTACTAAATTTTGATATGGCTTGTTATACAGCAATAGATAACTGGAGCATACCCTCTTGTATGGATGATATTTTTACAAGAAAAATTTAAAAATTGAATGTAAAAGACACTCTGGGAAGTTATTTGCAAAAATTGACAAAGACAGTCTTAATAGTCTTCCTATATAAAAAGCTATTACAGATCACCAAGAAAAAAATACTAACACCATATAGGAAAACAGGCAATTAAATAAACATAAAATTCACAAAAGAAAAATAAAAAGGCTCAAAAACATATAAGAAATAAAAAGCCCAATCTCAGTAAGTAAAAGAAATCTGAATTAAACAATGGAATTAAAATTTTGGTTATCAAATTGGCAAAGATAAAAAAATATTATTTAATGTTGGTTTGGGTTAAGTGGGAGTATAAACGGCACAAACTTTCTGGAAAATAAATTGATATTACAGAGCTTTAAAAATATCCTATTCTTTGACACTGCTAGGAATTTAGGAATTCAGGTAAGGAAGTAATCAGATATGAGATAAAATAACATATAAAATATTTATCACAGTTCTATTTATAGGAGCAAAAATATAGAAACAAGCTAAATGTCAATTAATACAGTTAAATAAATTATGTATTTTATATTACAGAATATTATTTTATTATTTAGAATAAAATGTTAAAGATATTTTGCTTTTCAATTCTGACCGGGGGACAGCATAGTGGAGCAGGAAAAACTGGGGCCCTTTGTCACGTAGACCAGGCTTTGCTTCCTGGATTCGCTATTTACTTTTGCTGGTTACTTGGAAATTCGACCTCTCTGAGTTTCAATTTTCATATAAGGAATTTAGTCACAAGTAAATGAAGTTATGTGTATAAAAATAAGCATAATAGTTCCTCAGTAAGTGTTGTCTCTTTTCTTACAATCCAAGGACACTGTCTGAGCGCCATTTCCAAATTCACCTCACTTTCCGAATTTGCTACAAGTTCTTCCCCTCTGACTCCTTCTATATACCCCTGTCCACCATACTCCTGTCTCTACACCGTAGTCAGAGAGATCTTAGAAACAAAATAAAAAATAAACATGTCAATTTTCTTGCTCACAACTCTTTGATGGTTCCAATTGCATTACAAGTGCATCTACTCTGCCCCACCCTCCACACGGCAGATGGGGCGAACTTTGGTAAAGTAAATCGGATCATGCCCTTCTCCTCAACACTCCCCCCCTCGCACCCTATAGATCCCCAGAGCACCGAGAACAGAGCTCAACTTCTTTCTGGCTTCCATGCCCCATCTGACTCCTGCTTTGCCTCCCTCCTGATCTTGCCCCCTCCCCCTCTTGCTTTTATTTTCCAGCCACACTGGCCTCATGGACAAAAACATTGCGCTGGTCTCCACTTTCAGGCCTCTGCTATTGCTGTGCTGGAATGCTCTTTCTTTAGAATCCTGCATGGCTGGCCCCTTCACCACTTACATCTCAACTTGAATATCACTTCCTCAGAAAGGTTTTCTTGACCAACCAATCTAAAGTCAACTCCTCACTTTCCTATATCTCTATTCTAATTCCCTTTACTTGTATAGTAGCAGTTATATCTTCCAGACTTAGTTATACATTTTATTCATTTACATTCTGCATTAACACCAATCCTTCCTCTCTCCTCCCCCCTCCTTGAGAGCAGGGAACTTGATTGTTTTGTTTACTGTAACATCCTTTGCCACCAGCACCAGGCCTGGCACGTGGCAGGTGCTCCATAAATATTTGCTGGACGCCTTGCAAATACTTTTTGTACTTCTGAAACACAATACTTCACAATGCAAAAGAAACAGCTTGACATCCTTTCAAAAAAAACAGAAATTGTAAATTACATGGGCATTTTTAAAAGCTTTGATGGTTCTGATTAGAGTTAAGCACATCGCTTCAATTTTGAAAAAAGAAACACCCACAAGGAGAATCACAACAGCAGAAAATTATTTCAGGAGTGTGATGAGAACTCCCCTGTCAAACCAGATACTTTTAAAACTACACCACCACTCAACAGGCTCCTTGCCTTGAAATGAAGAATGTGCACCTCCCACCAATATTTTCATTGCTGCTGAACATGTGATTTATTTACTGGATAAGGAACAAGTCTGGGTAAGGCACTCTCCTTTCAGCACTGACAGTGTTGAAAACAGGGTTTCAGTTTCTGAGGCTGGTTAACACAAGCCTCTAATGAGGAGATGTCTGAATTACCCCGTGGGGTGGACCGGAGTTCAAGCTGCTCCTGTTAGCGTTATTAGCTCCGGGACTGCAGGAACCTCAGTGGTTGGGCTTCAATGGCCAAGAATGATTCCAAGATTCTACAGTAATGAGATGTTTCTATAGAATCCCTGAGAAAAATCTGAATTGCTAGTTACAGATACGCCATACCATTTCAGAAATTATATAACATTCAGACTCTCAGGCACAAGTTTTGATATGTGTTTCGACATAGCCTATCTGCACCAGTTTTGAATTTCCTCCACAAAGCAGGCTGCCCACATTCTTATGATTCTTGAAGGGAAAGGAAATACACGTTTATTAAACATGTCCTTTGGGCCAAACTCCTTGCTAATTGTGTTATCTGTACAGTCTCGTGTAATCCTTACAACTGAGCAACAAATGAGTAAAGGCAGACAAGGCAGATTCTCTTCTCTCTCCTAGTGTTGATGGAGATTGGTGAGGCGGGAATCAGCAAAGCCAGGGGACTGCCCTTCTCATCCTGTTGACATTATCTCAGGGTTAGTGTCAAGTGTTTCAAGGGACCCTGTATTTTACTTTTCTGATTCATGGCAGTTGTCTGGAACATGACAAATGTTCATTGATTATAATGCTATTAAATTGGGCACAAGATTTCCATAGGAACGCTGCATTTGAGTTGTTTAGAAATACCAGGGCTTTGAAAAAGACAACTGGTGAGGCACCTTTAGGTTCGCTATTCTTATCATGCCATGGAGTCCTACATCTGATTTGGTTTCATTAATAATGTTTGGAGAGCTGGAGGAAGGAGTGGCAGGGCTATTTCCCTCTCTCTACCCATCTGAAGGAACTCCTTAATCCTTCAGCCGATTTTTAAAAAACTTAAGGTTGTACCGTCTCAGATAAAACTAGGATTGCAAATTCCATTTCTACTGAAACAGGATCAATTCTGAATTAACAAATAAATCCTGATAAATTAGAAGAGAGGAAAAAAATCTGTTAAGTTTGTACTAAGTCACCATTGAAGCTCTGGACTGTTGGATCACTGGCTTTCTTTTAGGTGCATTACAGTTAGAGAGACGTTCATTTTCCTTTATTTATAAAACCCACGTAATGGTCACACAGATCAAGGAAACCAAGTTTAAATGATCTGGTAGAAGAAGGACTGAAAAGATTTAATATTTAAAGTACATCTAAAATCTTTGGAATAAGGAAGGTGGAAGTGAGAAATTAATTACACTTCAGTATGCGGATGAATTTGAGTAACAGCAACTTTAGTTCGGAGAACTGGAGAGCAGAAGCTTCAGTGGCTGGAACCTAAAATCAGGCACTTGTCATACAACTCAAGAGGCAATATTCAACAGGAAAGAGTCTGTGAGATTTTCATTCTGGGTGCGTCCTTCTGATACTTTTGCAATAGACAGAAATATATCACACGTTTCCCAGAAGTTCCTCATCTTTGCTGAGAAATTTTTTCAAATTTCTTTTCAAATGAGACCATTGGATGAATCTTCAGGATAGACTGTTGAGAATCTAATGGCAATTCAAAGCGTGGTCAGAGGTTTTCTAAATAACAGAGTTCAGGAGAAAGACTAAGGCTATGTCTCTGTAAGGGATATTCAGGGAGAATCTAGTATGAAGTTTTCTTTCAGTTATCCAGATATTTGGCATTATAGAGCAATGTGCAAAGTGAGCGGATTCCTTTCTTTGGGCTAATTATATTATGACAACCTTGCTTCAATCATCTTGTCATTTGCATTATGATTCATTCATATATTCATCCATACAATTAGTTAATTGAGTAGTTGATTAATTAAACATACCTCACCTAAAATGACCTGTCAAGCAATTTGTTTTGGGCGAGTTTAAAAAAAAAAACGCCTTGGGTGAGTAAAATTTGATTTAGTTTTACCTCCAATTAAAAGGTGATTTATTCTTGTTTAAGACTAATTGATGATACTGATTCAGTAACAGCTAACTAATTAAAATGATGCCCTGAAATAATAATTTTATGTACCTTTGAAATAAATGTGAAAAACTTCAAGTGTATCTTTGTAGTCACTTGTCTTGTGGAATAACTATGATCCAGACCATGGGAGGAGGAAGCAGGAAGGAGAAAAAAATGTGCTGTGTGCATTTGGGATATAAGTGGGGTTCTGAAACACCCCAGAACCTTCATAGGAAGAGCAGGATGAGAACCAGACTCTCTTGGGATATCAGGATGTGGCTGAGCTCCATTTTTGGTGGGAAGATATAGACTTCAGTCTTCTAGATGATAGCTTCTTTTGGGCTTGAATGTGATATTCTTTCCCCCCCATAACAATCAAACTATGTTGCCCATAATCCAAGGTCAAATTCGATTTCCAGAGAGAGCCCTCTCAAAAAACAATTGCTCTAAATCAAGCCATTATTCAGCAGTAATAGTAATGGCTATTACTTATTGAGTTTATCTTATATGGCAGGCTCTGTGCTAACTATATTTTACACATATATTATATCATTTAATCCTTACCATGTTACTACAAAAAAGCAATCTTCTTATATTTAAGATTGTTTAATAAAATTTAAAATTAACTCATCACATACATTTTGAAGATAAGAGTCTATGTTTCGTTCCTCTCTCTCTGTCCCTAGCACACAGTGAGTGGCTCATTATTGGTGGCTAGAAAATACTTGTTGAATTAAATGAAATGTCATTTCCAGTGCTTTCCTTGAGGGAAAGGTTTTCATGAATCATTTTGTCTTTTAATGTAACTTTGAAGACTCTTAGGGATGAACAGGCATTGGAAATTTTTAACCCAACTAAGAAACGTGGATCGACTCACCTCTGTCCACTTGGGTCAGTGAGGAAGACTGGTGTAAAGGAAGGTTGGAGGAGGGTTGTGCAGGGATTGGTGGGAAGGAAGAAATATTAATTCTGGTGAAAATGACTTTTGTTCCTTCTGGGCTGTAAACATGAAGAAATAAGAAAGCCAAGATAATGTGAAGTTGATAGTCTTCTATAGAGTGTCTGAAATATGACAACCTCCTATGGCAATGGGCACTGCCAGATGATGCTCTGAGCTGAGAACTCCAGCAAGATTGGGATTATACAAAAGAAGAAAGAGGGTCATGATGGAGGGCAAGCTCCCAAATAAAGGCAGTCTTGTTTTCTCTGCATTTCAGACTCTACAAACCGAGTCCTCTCTCTCCAGCTTTGATTAATTCATGATGGCTTTTTTTTTGGGAGAGGGACATCTAGTCATGCCAGGAGCCATCACCGTCAAGCACAGTCACATGGTGCCCACCTGTGTGTGCATGCGCAGCGTCGTGCAAAGCAAAGTAAGCAGACTCCATTCCTCGCCTCCAGGAGCTCACAAGGAAAACCAGACAATAGACATGGTGAACACAAGGGGGCAAACAGATGCACAGCTGTACACACAGAGAAGTACAACAAATTAGAGAATTTTGCTATAAACTGTGAGTGCAAGTGCTGTTGTGCGCTGGAAATAAGGGGAAATTCTGCAAGTTGCAGAGAACTTGCTGGAGTCTGTGTGAGGTAAGGAAGGACAGGGTGATGGTAGTGGTGGAATCATCCTGCTTCTTTCAATTAAGAGGGAAAGAAGTTCTCCTTTGGAGTGGGGGGAGAGGTTTTTCTTCACAAATGTCTACTCTGAGGGCACATGGATTGCTACTTGGGGCTAGGTTCCTCTAAGAGATTTGGTTGAAACCAGCCTAAAGAAGGAAAATTAAAAAGTATTAAGCAGGGCATAGCCTGCCAGAGAGATTTCATATGCCTTCTTTCCACTGGAAACCAGGCTAAAAAGAAAATAAAAACCAGAATGCATTATAATTGGACATTCCACTTATAACCAACTAGCATATGCCAATTGATTTTCAAGGAAATGATTACTTTGGGTGAGTTTTCTTTCTTTTTTTTTTTTGAGGGGCAACATTTCTTGCCATTGTCTAGCATTTACTGTCTTTGACGTCCTGAACATTGTCAGGAATTAATCTGGGCTTACTGAATTCAGCTGAAAGCGAATTCCAGGCAGGTCTCTATCTCAACCACCCTAGGCTGATAGGTATCTCTCTTCTCTTAAATATATTCAGATAGGGAATTTGAAAACCTCCCCAGGAAACTTTTCCAGAGTTTATAAAACCTTCACTGCCAATAAAATCTTTCCATCGAACTTAAATTCCTTTTGTTGTAATTTAAATTCATTTCCTCTTCTTTCCTCCTTAGAGAGGAGAGTACCACCCCCAATATCCACTCCTCTAAATACAGCTGCAAACACACACCTCAGGCTTCTCTCCTCAACACAAAGGACTTCTATTTCAGATGCCATTTATTTATCTTTTTTTTAAACTTGGGCTTCTGGCTTCTTTTAAGATAAGATAATCTGCTAAGATCTCTTAAAACTGTAAATTTCCATAATTGATTTCATGACGCTCATTACACAAATATTGATAGGTCAAGATGCCCCATTTCTCTAGTTCCAATCAGATCTTATTAGGTCATAAAAATCTAAAAGAACATCGGAATTTATATTTTGTGCTTTTGTGAAATGGCTGAGATGTTAGTCTTAATCTACTAATGACCACTTCCTAGCTCTTTACACCTTGGCAAGCAATTTACCTCTAGAATCACAGAGAGGAATGCTATAAAATGAGGACAAAATAATTTTAAAGTTTTATCCACCTTTTATGTTCAACAGTTCTATGATTATGTTTTAAGTCATTCTTTGGCCAAAAGAGCAGCTATTTTCCCTTAACTACCATTATTTTTATACACAGTGGTCAATGTGTGTCATCCTATCACAGATTTCTCAAGCAAGAACCTCTAAACTCTATTTAAAAATGTTTTATTGAGGTTTAAGTTACATATTTTGATATAAGTCCTCCTTGGTACCTACTCCTGCTTAACTGATACACTCATGCCAAAGGGTGGGAGTTTTTGCATACGCTAAATCATTTTTCAGTTTATGATTGCCTGGATGTTTTTGCAAGGCCACTGATATCAATTATGAGTGTTTTTATTAAATAGCTTTTAGTCTACTGGAAAGGAGTCTGTGATTCTCTATCTTCTTTCTCCACATGGGTACGTCTCACTTCTTTCATGCTCTGGGATCTTTGAAAGTACATACTAACAAAATTAGCATTTTGAGAATATGATGGCACACAGTGTTTCCTTTAAAAGATAATTCCATTATTTCAAACACTTACATAGTATGGAATTTAAAAAATATTTATATTATTGAAAGAATTCTCAAAATTAGGACATTGAAAAAAGTCCATGGCAGAAATATTTTTGGGGTGGATCTCTTTCTCCAGTGGTTATATATTCAGTGATCAATTTTCACTTCATTTCCTTTTAAACTTGTGCTGAACTTTGAATTAAGCATCAAAGGAACATCATGGTTAACCACATCACCTCCCGCACTTAGGAAACCCGGTGTCTGCTGAAGTATTCTCAGGGAGTTTGCCTTGTTATGCATCAGCCTGGCCGTCCCTCACCTCTTCTCTTGCAGACACACCTTACTTTTAAGTCATTTCCTGCTTGACTTGAAAAATGTTCTTCATCAAACCTGATGGCTAATTAAACACGGAAAGTCTGAATTTAATCACACTCCAGATATCCAAATAGGATGAATAATTGTATAAATGGAGCCACTCTTCTTATATTACAAGGTTGTCAGCAATTTATTTTCTGCCACAAACAATAAATCTACCGGGTTTTAAGCCCTTTTGCCCTCCTGCGGGCATCCCCATGCCCCTCTCTGCTCTCTCTCAGCCCTGTCCATCTAGGCTGCGGTGGTGTCTTTTGTAGCAACTGAGCACAAAGCCAGTGTTCTGGACTCACTGGCAGGCTGACTGGTGTGCTTAGCAATCCGCTGACATTTCTAATGGTTCTTTTCATGCTTTGTCCCATCTTGCACCACACAGCTCCCATTACATGTCCTGAGGAACATTTGCACTTTCCAACTAGTAGGCGTGCATTCTGGCTTGGAGTTGGCGTTAGCGGTGAGCTAGGGGGTGGCATCTTGCACTCCCCCATCTTGAGTGCTACTCCCTAAATTCTGAATGGCTTCAAGAACACTCTCCGCCACTCCTTTCATCTTTTCATCCCTTCCTTCTCCTCCCGTTCGCCTCTCCTCCTCTCCTGCCCTTGTCTGCCTGTCTCTTTTCCTCTGCTCATTCCTCCCACCACACGGAAGTCACAAACGAAGCAGCGAGGGAAAAGCGGGGCAAAGAGCATCATTATGAGGCTCCTTCTCCATCTGTCTTGGTTCTCAGAAACTCCTCACCATCCTTCTCAGGTCTCGACATAAATGATTTTCCCCCAGTTTTAATTCCAAAAACAGAGCTTGCCTTTTCTTAGTTCATAGTCCAGTACTAGGTTCCAGTACTAGTACTAGGCTTTTGAACACATGGCCTGTTCCTTCGTTTTCCTGGTACCCTAACCACTAAGCAATTCATTCTGCAATGATAAAACAATTGACACATGGCTCAGAGTGATGGAGAAGATTGTTTTAATTTAGGTTCTCTCAGGTATTTATGCCAACTTACATGATACGTTTATATGACAGGCTGCTTTTTGGTGAATATAATTCCCTTGAAATCTCCTGCTAAAGACCTAGATGTCATTATTATCCCGATGTAACGTTATCACCTTGAATTCTGAGAAAGAGAAGCTCAGGTTAGCTGGGGGACCATCTAGGAAGTCATCTAGAGTAATGCAGCATACATGTTCAGTAAAATTGGTATCAAGAACATGTTAAATGGAAGGTCTACAGGATTCTGGAGCTTTTTTATTCCACATCTTGCCACTTATCTCCTTCCCTGAGAATTCTCCACTTGTCATTTAATATTAGAAAATAGTACAAGTTACACCCATTCTGAGGCTGGGTCAGCCATACACATAACGTTAACTTGCCTCTTCTGCTGTCACCATAGCAGAGAGAGATCAACTGGTTGACTCACAATATGGCATCAGGGAGGTAGCCAGCGAGAAGTTCTATGACAAAAGTAACAGATCCAATTGGATCAACTCTCAGTAAGAACTGTCTACCCACAGGCTTTGAGTCCATAAGATTCAAGATAGCTTTGGTCTTCGAGACCACTGTCATAAAGACAGTCAAAGACAGGTCTGGATCTGAAAACCAAAATGATTATAATTCTAGCCATGTGGACTCACAGATGTGCAAATTGGCAAATGAACATCAAAATTAATCTAACTCAAAGCAAATGTCAGAACTCTGAGAACCCAGTGAGAAGGAGGAAGCCACCAGTGGCCATTCTAAAGCCAATTTAAATGGTACTGTAGCCATTAGGATGGAGTCCACGTCCCTGGTGTTGCACTCAGGGCCCTGCTGACTCTGCAGCTCCCTTTCTCCCCTCTCCCCCCGCACTTCATCTGTACTGAACCACACAGAGTTAAAGGCAGGGAGCATACTCTCTCACCCTCTGGATTTGCCAGGTACTGTTACTTCTAATGTGCCAGCTTAACAGGTCCTTCACATCTCAGCCTGGATGTCATTTCCTCCATAAAACCCTGTCGGTTCCCTTGAGTTGGGTTAGGTGTTCCTTCTACCTTCTCCCCAGTGCCCTGTGCTGCCTTATCAGACCATCACCAGGTATAAGAACTGCCTCTTGACTTGTCTGCTTTCCCCGCGTGTTCCCCCTTCCTCCGCACCAGACCTGAAGGTTAGGACTATTTTGCTAACTGTTATATTCTGAGTGCCTCCCACGTTGTAAGTCTGCTGTGAGGAATAGATGAAACCATTCACCATTCAGCAATTATTTACTCAGGCCTACTGTGGGCTAGGAACTCCTCTTGGTGTCTGAAACATATCAGTAAGCACACTCACACATTTTTACAAAATTTATGTCTGCTGAACTACATATAAATTGCTCAGCACAGTGCCTGACATATTGTGAGTATTTAACAATAATAACAGTAATGATAAATAACTAACATTTACTGAGTGCTTACTATGTGCTACACATTTAAAGTGTTTCCTCATGTATTATCTCATTTTGGTCCTTACACCAAATCTCTGACTTAGGATAATTATTATTCCTACTCAATAGGTGGGGAAAGCGAGGCACAGAAATGTGAGGTGACTTGCCCACGCAGTTACCAAGTTATGGACCCAGAATCCCAACCTGGACTGTTGGACTCTTGAACCTGGGCTTAACTTTTTTATTCTATTTATTTAATATTTAATATTCTACTATCATTATTATTGTCGTCATGAGGCAGACAATAAATACATGCTAAATAAAAAGAAGCTGGAATAAGAAATCTTTTTCTAAGATGTGCGAATGCCATTTAATGCTTATTTAATGAAGCTGTGGCATTCTGGTGCAAGTAAGTATACAAATGATTTTTTTTTTTTTTACTAATTTTTCTCATAGAGTTCCATATTATTCATCTTTTATCACGTGGATTCAATAAAGTTTTTCTTACCCGAGAAAAAAAGTTTCACTTCTAAGCACAGGATTTATTGCCAGAAATCAATGCTGCAGAAGTAGAAACCTCACTCAGAAACAGCTGTCAGTCACCTGGGCAGGCTCAAGTGGATTTTCTCTACATTTGAAAGGAAGGATTGTAGGACGGGATTAGCAGCAGCCTATCGGCTGTCTTTCCCTGCCCTCCCTAATTAGTTCTAATTAGTTTAAAACCTCAATCAAACTTGCCAGTTTTAAGTTTTGTATTAGGTTTTGTGGATTCTCAGAAGTAACCAAGAATGGTTAAAGAAACAAGAAAATGTTTGTTCTCCACTTTGCCCCCCTGCCCACTCAACTTAGTATTAATCGCATACCTGCTGTGAGCCCATCCACCAGTGTTCTGCTTGACTGCACTGAGATAAGCCCGAGTCATGGTACTTGTCTTCAAGGGGCCATCAGTCTGACTGGAAGATCGGATGGACAAGAGAAACAATGGAAGGACATCATACACGGTGGATAACTGTGTTCTCAATTGTGTGGACCACCCTGGGGGCTGGAGGAGTTCAGAAGAAAGGGAGATTCATGAGGGCCAGAGGAGTGAGGGGAGATATCCCGGAAGCCATGGGAAACTGGGTCTTGCAGAGTGAATAGGACGTGGATAAACAGAGAGGGAGGGAGATAGTGGTGAATATGGGGAAAGATTTGGCAATGGAATAAATGTTTGTGGGATCATAAAGACACTGGTCTGGCTAGAAGAGAACACACATTTTGGAGATTGATGAACAATATGTGTCCATGTAGTGAAGGGAATCCCTGAATAACAGGCAGAACAATAATAAAATATTTAGAGCTAAATGAGCCCTTAGGGAGCATCTGCATTGGAATTCCATCCACAACAAATGATCTAGCCTCAAATTTATCACTGGTTTATAATACTGGGCAAGTCAAGCTATCTGAAGGATCATAATTAGTTAAAAAGTACAAGAACCATGTCTGGAGTAGGAGAGATTTTAAGTTATAAACCTAACTAGGACTTGGTCCTCCTCTGATATTAGTGCCTCACTAGGTTGCATGACCTTGTGAAGGAGGTTACTTATCTTAGCTGGGCCTCAGTTTTCACATCTGTAAATAACAGGAGTTGAAGCTCTTGATTTCTAATGACACTTTGAGCTCTAAACGACTTTGATTTGTGACTTTGATTCCTTGTGCATTCTGTGCCCATGTGATCTTTTATGATGGATTAAGTAGAATGGATTTTCATACCAAACTCAACTAACAGCCTGAGTTTCTCTTAAATGGATTGTGCTAGGTGGTATGTTGGAGGTATCATGCCTTTGTGCGGCCATGAATAGTCAAATCAAAACATAGAGATTTTAGGGCTAAAACAAGCCTTGGCAGGCATAGGCTGAAATGGAAAACAGTATTCATTCAGTTCCGACCTTTACATAAATGGAGTGAGATTGTTGATAATGAGGGTAATGAATGAAATATGCTGTTTACTGAATGCTTATTTTGTGCCAGGAATTTTACCTATAATATCATTTATATAATAACCCTTCATGTAAATATTATCTTCTACTTGTTGTACAAAACTCAGACGTTCTATGACTTTCCCAAGGTCACCTAATGCACCAGCAGCAATGCCAAGATTCAGTTCTAGGGCTGTCCACACAAAAACCTATTCATTTTTTTACTAGGAAATATCTCCTTGCTCAGTGAAGGATTCAAGAGCATTCATTGCTAAAATTAACATAGGTCCTGATTCCACACGGAGCTGGGAAAATTTGAAGCACACAGGACAGACGCAAGAATTAGGCCCCTTAGAAATCATTAGGATTTTGAATTCCCTATTATGTTTAGGCCAGAGAGTCAAATACCATGGCTGGAATTTAAAAGGGACTGAACAATCTTATGACTAATAATAGCATTTGTAGTCATGAGGATTGAGACAAAAAAGGAGCCAACAGCAAGCTTTGAGGTCAAACATTCAGCACTGAGGGGTTAGCAAAATACTTTCATCCTAAATTCAAATGTCATGCAAAGAAATGCTGAGGATTGACTGCAATTGTGGCTTGTGCCATTGAGAGGTCTTCTGAGGAGTGGGGTGTGGCTCATCTGATATGACACGAAGACCACCTACTACATTTTCTCTCTGGGTTTCTATTATTTCCATTATTGTTGACAAGGTGTGCTGATTGAAATTCTTATTATTTAATAAGCTTGCTTTCTGTGGCACATCTTAGAGCATGCATATAAAAATTCCACTGTCAGTATTATTAAATGGATCTATGTATTATCTTCAGGGAGTCAATGAATTTGCATTTTGGTTCTAATCATTCTGATGGAATGTTTGTCTTAGAAGCATTTTTTTCCATTGCAACTCCCTGGGTGCTTTTTCAAGACTCTGGTCTGATGGATGAACTTTCACAGGCTGAAGGAATTCAGATAAACAGGGTGCTTCCCAGCCAACATGAGAATTAGAATGTTCAGAGAAGTCTTTTGCATATGTTCCTGCACCAATCAGTTCTAGGTAGTCAGTCTACTAAGAAACCCTCCTCTATACCAGGTTACTTCTGGCCCTGTAATTACCAAGCTATGGATGCCCGAGTACGGTGAACTGAGATGTGGCACACGAGGGTTTAATTAGATTCCAAAGGGTATCACATAGTAAGCAGTTTACTGATTGCAAATTCTTCTACCTTTAGATGAAAGGTGTTAGACTAGTGTGAAGTGTACTCATTTTAATAAAGGCAATCGGAGAAGTGCCCAGAGTGAACACATAAGACCTTTTAATTCTCTCTCATAGACTCCATGAAATATGGAAACGCAATAGACTGTTCAGAGAAGCAATCTCCAGGAGTCCACCAGTCTTTGCAGATTGGTCTAGAGAGTAAACATCTCAGGTTCCCACCCTAACCCCAGTTTTAGGATTCCCACTTACTAACAACTAAGTCAAGTTGCTCCTTTCAAGGAGCAAAGGAGGACTGCAAAATCAGAATTCATGCCTTTGTTTACCCTCTCATTGTCTCAGATCCTAAGGAGAATTATTTTCTCTTTGCTGACAGTTTATGTAGCTCTGGCCCTAACAAATCTTTGCTTGTTCTGAGCTACATGCAGAAAAGAGCTGCGCTGGGAAGACGTCATGGGCTGAAAAGCATAAATAGCCTCTTGCATCTCAAGAAAACATGGAGTAAAGTGGAGAACAGTTCCCAGGACTCATTCTACCTGCCTGGGCTGGGATTATCCATGGGGAGCCAGTCTCAGGAAATAGCACTACCACCTCCCTCCCCAATGGTGTAAGCCCAGTACTTCAGAGTCATTCTCGATTCTCCTCTTCCTCTCATTTCCCACATCTAATAAACCATCGTAAGACCAATCAGCTCTTTCTTTAAAATATATCACTAATATATTCACCTCTCACTGTCTCTACTACTTGTCCAAACCACCATCTTGTCTTGTTTGTTTATGGTAACAGTCTCTTACATGTTCTCCCAGTGACCACTCTTGTACCCCCATCCCACCTGACATCTCATTCCCCACCCAGCAACCATATGGATTCATTAAAATTATAAATCAGATCATGTGACACCTCTACCCCAAAACCTTCCAATGGCTTTTTGATGCACCTAGAATAAAACACAAACTCCCCTTAGCCTCAGAAGCCCTATATGAACCTCCAACTCCATCTTACACTCGACTCAACCTTGCTCACCCTCCTATAACCACAATGACCTTCTTGCTGTTCCTGTAGCTCACCAAGCTTATCACTGTTCCCAAGGACTTAGTGCTCACAATCCCTTTGATCTGGAGTATTCTTCTTTTGAAATTTTAGATAATTCATGTCTGAGCCCAAATGTTATTTCCTTAGAGGAACCTTCCCTATGTAAAGTAGCTCCTTCTCCCCCACATCATCCCCTATTTATTCTTTACAGCATTTGCTGTCATCTGAAAATATTTTATTTATTTTCTTGCTTATTGTCTGTCTCTCCACTAGACTATGAGCTTCTGCATAAATGGATGGATGGATGGATGGAGAGATGAATAATGGCTAGACAGATGGACACAGATCCCTAGGGCTACTGCCAACACACATAAAGGGAGCTGTCACAGGGGGCCAGTAGGATGCAGAAGTCTACTTAAGTGTAAAAGCCCCAGGACAAAGGTCAGCTCCTCAGACAGATTCCATTTCATCATCTGTCTGTTGAAATTTCGGGAAACACTGGATACCTACATCAAGAGCTCCATGAGTCATTGGTTTCCTTGAAAAGCTGGAGACTTTACGGGCCTGGCTTTAGAAACTGCTTCCTTCTAGCCAGCTGGTCCTACTTTCACAGTGGAGGGTGCCCTTGGGGGAAAGAGAATGCCATGACTTTGAGGTGGGTCAAGTTTTAGGAAGTCCAGCAGAGTGCTAAGTCGAAAACAGATGGTCTGGGTACAAAAAAAGACGGAGCTGTTTGCTTTACAGCCACAACTGTGTGGTGGTGGTCTCCCGCCCACTAGTCATAAATACACATGTTTTTAGACATGTCCAGGGAGAGATATGTCAGGGGCTCTCATTTAAAATGTGAATGCCTGAATTTGTCATCCACGTGTATCAGTGGTTACATTTCCAGTTGGTCGTGTTTTCCATTTGCCCAATTTTAAGTGTTAACCTGGAGATGCATCTAGACTGCCTTTTTCTCCTCCCCTCTCATCAGAGCCGCAAGCTCCTGGCACTCTGTTTTTATCCAGGATACCAGATGAAGTAAAACAGCTTCTCTCCTAAGATAAATCCTCTAGTGGCCAGTCTGGGGCAAGTTGTCTCCTCCTGTGCAACTACACACTGTGTATTTCAATAGAAATACACACAGAAATGTGAACATTTCTTTTAATTGTATTTTCTTCACAAATCCACTTCCAGAGCCTGTAATACTCTTAAACGGTAAGCCAAGCAATTACAGTGGCAACTTTATTCAAACAATACCTCTGCTCCGAGAGAGGGATTAAACAGGCTCCGGGGCAGCCGTCTGGCAGGCTGCTTAGCTCACAAGAGATTGCCCAGTACCTAGGATCAACGACTGAAGAAGGCTTTAGAGAGAAGGCACCGAAGGGCTTAACTGACGCAGGGTTCAAGTAACTTTGCCATAGGGTTTACAGCTGTATTCCATAGCAGCTGTGGATTCTGTTTTAGGAGGGGCTAAACCAACTGCCAGTTAACAAGTGTTAGCTTGACTGGTTTCTCCCTTCCTTGGTCTGTTTCTTGAGGGAGCATCTGGCATCAAGCACGTTCCTGGAATAGCAAAAAAAGAAGAAATATGTCCCGTTCTAACTCCATCTTAAAGCATCACCAGGCTGCACACAAGCCGTGAGGACTCTGTGTGGTGGAAAGTGGAAGGCGTCGCTCTTGCTGAAGTTCAACGCACTTCACGATACTGCTCATTCCGGCTCTCCTTCCTGTTTGTGGGAATTTGGGCAAGTTACCCGAATTTCTCTGTTCCTCAGTTTCCTTATCTGTGAAATGGGGACAATAAGAAGTAACTCTCAAGGCTGTAATCAGGATTAACTGAAATGGTGTTTGCAAAGCACATAGCAGAGGCTGGGCACCCAAAAAGGACGCCGTGGATGCTAGCTGCTATTACCTGAGTTTTTATTCCTATTTTCTCCCTTGCTCAGGTTGGACAAGTTGTTCTCGGTATTGCTGGGACTTCTCTTTCTCAACATTTGAGCCACAAAGGCATCCAAAGTCTCCTATTGGGTGACCAACTGTCCCAGTTTGCCTGGACTGAGGGGTTTCCAAGGATGCTGGGCCTCCAGTGCCCAAACCAGGAGAGACCTGGGTGCACTGGGCTGGGGAGCTCCTCTCCCCCTGGAACGGTGCCATGCCAGATTCCAAGTTCTGGAAGGTCTTCTTCAGGCTAGGCAATCCTTCCAAAGACAGTCACTTCTGATGCTCTGTGAAATCCACCTTGTTTCTGGAAAATCTGTAGACCTTTTCCCTTACGTCATCTCTGCAGACATGGGGCGAAAGGTGGTGCTGCTTCACGTGCCAAGGGAAAGCGGGCTTCTCTCGGCATCTTCAGCTGCTGGGTTTTCAATTCAAGGCTTGTAAATCACAGGCCCGGACGTCCGGCAGGCGGGAAGGTGGACCGCGGAAAGGAGTCAGGGTAGACTGAAATGACTTTTGCCGTTGGCTTAGCCAGTACACCTTGCCAAACGGGTTTTCCCTCAATTTTAAACAGATCAGTGTCATAAGGGGAAATGTACTCCATATGTTGCTCATCTCTTTGCCCTCAATTCACAAAAATGCCATCTTCTTAGAGAGATAGAGCTTTCAGGGACTGTTTGGAACCTTTTTCCTCAAAGTCAGTCCCACTTGAATAGTCACAGATCAGTCAGTTTTTCTTCATGGTTCTTGGTGAGGATAAGCCCTGGTTTTGGTTTCTGCCCCTACTGGCCCTAAGTGCATTTTCTCCTGACCTTTTATAATCTCTCATTCCAAAGTACAATTTTGCCCCTTTCCAAAGAGTACAGATTTTCTGTTTTGTTCACTTCCAAGTTTACCTGAATTTAATAAGGTCCACAAAAACTCAACAGGCTCAAGTGTGTTTATTAGTGGAAAGTAAAGTCACAAACTGAGAATATTACTTCTATTTATCGATAACATCAAAACCAAGTTTTGTTTTTTGTTTTTTGTTTTTTTTAACCAGCTTCAGTTTGCAGACATAAATCATCACAGGGGGGTAGATAGGTAGAAAATATCATCCGTACTTTGCTGATTTTTTTCCTAAAAAACATTCTGTTAAAAAAGAACCATACTACTTAGCTTAATCTTATAATTCTCTCTATCCCGTATCCTCTCCCTCTACTCTGAAAGTAATAGTCACCTGTTTTTCCATGACCCCATCAGTTGCCTCTAAGCTCTGATGTGGTTCCGTTTGTCAGTGGTCTGAGGACCAGACAGGCCTGAAACCCTCTGCCATTTATGGGTCAGGGGCCCCCCCTCCACCTCCCCCAGGTATTAGGTCACCTCCCTTTGTTTGTCTGGTGAGCACTGGCTTCCTCTTCTGAGACTGGACGCCAGCTTGGTTCAACACCAGAATAGGAACCTGGAACTGACATTGGTTTTGCAGATGTGCAAAGAATTCCCAGGAGTTTTGAAAAAAAAAAAGAAAGAAAAGGGGGAAAGGGTTTTGAGAAGAGAAAGGGTTTTCAGCAGGCTGAAAACAAAACAATTAATCACATGGTGACGATTACACTTGTCTCTATTAGAGTGACCACTTTCCCTGCATGTTTAGACTCGAATTTGATTCCATTTTTACGTAATTACCGAATAACTTTCACAATTTTTTTTCTTGCTTTCCCTTTGTTGTTGTTGTTGTTTCTCAAAGTCAGAAGGCTTTCAATGGCCTCCTTACTCCTAGACCAGAAGAGGCCATGATTTCACGCGGAAGATAATGAAGTGAAAGAGCAGAGCCCGATCACTGCAAAGATTTGCAACTGGAAAAAAAAATGTCTAAGAAAGAGTCTTAGAATTGTCATAATCAATTGCCCAGGGCAGACAACTTTCGCAGGACCCTCCCCTCCACCATTTCTGGTTTGAGGAAGATTTGCCTTTTGGTACCCAGGTAGAATTCCGAAATGGAGAATTCCATCTCCTATAGGTAAGGCCCTGGGGTGGGGCCAAAAATGACATAAGAAAATATAACATTTTTTTTCTACCTCACATTTGCCCAGCTCATTGAGACGTTATGATTTAACAGCAGAAGTTTCCAGATTGTTAACAGTGCAGGCAGCACGGCCTTGGACTCACGTAGCCAGGATGTTAACTTCACCACTTTCCATCTGTGTGGCTGTGGGCTAGTTACTGAATGTCTCTAACTCTATTGTCTCACCTATAAAATAGGAACAATAATAATAATATTAATGCCTGTGCCTGGCACAACCTCATTATAAAAGTCAACAGACTGACGGGTCCTCCTGGCAGTAGCTGACCAAGTGGATTAGACTCCTGGAAGGTCAGTGCAAACCTCTTGCTTTTTGCTTGCATTTCCTCAGCTTCGGTTCATTCAGTGTTTTTGGCATTTTGTTTATGGGGCACTGGAAACTTGGCTTAGTTTAACAGAGTCCCTTTTATTCGGACTTAACTGGCATTCCTTAAAATAGATATAATTTTATTATTTCTCTGAATTAAGTCCTCCATGGGTGCCTGCAGAATACATGGAGACTACAGGGTGGGCTTCTTCTCTGTGTACTTGGCCCCCCCACCACAGCAGCTCCTGCTCTGGGAGCCCCTTTTCTTTCTGGCGGGGTAAGGAGAAAGCAGCTGGGGAGCAGCCCAGTCAGAGTCTGGGAACTATCCCAGGCCCATGGACGACAGTGCTTTGCTCCAGGATTCCTAGGTCATCTTTTTCTAGTGTAACATATAACCCAGAGTTTTGTTTTTAGGACATAACCTTTTTAGTGAGTCAAATAGCCAAGCTCTTCTCACACATGAGAAAGGAGCTGGGTGTGTGATTAAAAGGGACTTCCTTATGTATCATTGTCTGTCTCTAACTGAATTTTGTGTTTTAAGCTTTGTTCTTGAAAATCTTAAAAAAATTAAAACAAAAGGCTCATCTTCTGGGCAAAAATTAATTTTTAACCACCAACAATGCCTCTATGGCTATTCAGAACATTGATGGTGATCACACAGGTCAAACAGAACAGATATGAGGTCAGTTTCAATAGCATTGAATGAGCACAGAATGAGCATTCTGTGGGTTATGGTTTTTGACTAAATTTTTCATATAAACTTGTTTTAATTGCTTTATCACTTTCTGTTAAAAATGGAATTACATCTTAGGAAGTTTCTAGTTACCTAAATGTCTAGTTTTCTATCCTTTTGTGTATGCTCACTGTTTCTCAGTATTACCACTTGAATAATTCTCTGTACTGGGGGGTCATTTGTGCTGTACATGAGGTGTCTAATTGCAGCAATAAAGCATTTCTTTAAAAAGGAAAAAAAAAAAAATGGAATCACAATAGTCCCTCCTTATCCATAGTTTCACTTTGCCTGGTTTCAGTTACTTGTAATCAACCTTGGTCCAAAAACATTAAATGGCAAATTTCAGAAATAAACGATCCATAAGTTTTAAATTGTGCGCCGTTCTGAGTAGGGTGATGAAATCCTCGCCCTCCTGCTCTGTCCCTCCCAGGATGTGACTCCTCCCTTAGTCCAGCGGATCCAGGCTGTAGACGCCACCCGCCATTAGTCACTTAGTAGCCTCTGGGTTGTCAGATTGACTGTCGCAGTATCGCAGTGCTTGTGTCCACGTCACCCTTACTGTGCTTAATAATGGCCCCAAAGTGCAAGAGCAGTGATGCTGGCAATTCAGATACGCCAAAGAGAAGTTATAAAATGCTTCCTTTAAGTGAAAAGGTGAAAGTTCTTGACTTAATAAGAAAAAAAATTAGTATGCTGAGGTTGTTAAGGTCTGTGGTAACTTTTATTACAGTCTATTGTTATAACTGTTCTATTTTATTATTAGTTACTGTTGTTAATCTCTTACTGTGCCTAATTTGTAAATTAAACTTTCTCATAGGCCTGTATGTATTGGAAAAAACATAATGTATACAGGGTTCGGTACTATCCACCATTTGGGGCATCCACGAGGAGTCTTGGAACGTTTCCCCTGTGGATAATGGGGGACTACTGTAGATTAATTCCTGAAATTAAGGATTCCTTTAAAAAATGGTTCTGAAAAATTGATTTGCTTCAATTCAGTTCAATAAATACTTATTGAGTAGCTACTGAAGCCGGAAAGTGCCAAGGTCTGAAAACTCAGCAAAGTCCTTGACCTGATGGAGCTCATGGTCTCATGGAGAGGACAGATGTTAAACAAGTCAATTTCCAGTATGACGAGGGGCTGACAGGGACTGTCGGGGGCGGGGGGGGGGGCATAGCATGGGATTTAACTCAGCATAGAGCAGAGGTTCTCAGACTTCCATGTGCATATGAATCTCCTGGGAGTTTGTTAAAATTCAGTTTCCCAGGCCCTGACCGTTCTGATGAGGTGGCGCACAGGCCACACCTTGGGAACACTGGTTAGTGGGTCAGAAGGCTGCCTTGAGAGTCGAAGCTCAACCAAGGTCTACAAGATGAGGAGTTGCTTTTCTAACTGGTGGTCAGAGGAAGAGCTGTCCAGGCGGACAAGAGCAGAAAGGAATGTGTTGGAGGTGGGCAAAAGGGACACTGAATGATGGGCTCCATTCCTCCAGGCCCGAAACCCAGTGGGTCCAGGGGAAGAGTCCTAGCACCATGGCTTCCAGGTGCCAGTCTGAGGAAAAGAACACTTCTGTAGGGCTGCCTTCTCAGGGGATCCACTGGAAAGCAAGGCCTAGTTTTCTAGGCAATACTTCCCAACACCAAAAGGGAAGAAAGAATTGGACAGGGAGACAGGGAGAGAAAGTATGCACCGGGGTCTAATTTCACCCTCAGACCAGTCCCTCCACTGGAAACCAGGGGTTGGAAAATGCCTTCATAAGCAGAATTCAGTGGTATAATTAGAAAATTATCTCTTCCTAGAACATTCTGTGAAACTCTGCCGTGAGGTGTCAACAGGTCCTTGTGGGGCTCGCTCCAGCAGAGATCGGCTGACATGTAAAACACAGTGGAGTTCCAAAAACGCCACTGTAAAATCCCAAGTATGTGGAAGGAGTGTGGTGTGCTTGCCAGTATGGTTTTTCCAAAAAAGAAAAATTCTGCAGACATCAAAGAAGGGCGGAGGAAGCGGGCCCTAGCCTCAGGCGGAAGGTTTTATCATCAGAATAACTCAAGCTGGTGATTTCCTGGCAAGGCCGGTCAATGGGCCAAGGGAGAGAAGTGAGTACCCAAGCCTTTGATGGGAGACAAAGAGGAAGGGAGACCCGGCGAGAAAGGAGAAATGAGGAGTCAGGGACAGCCACTCCTCCTGGGCTGTGTCCCTGGCCGCAGCCTGTCCTGAGGCCTCTGGCATCTTCCGGTTTCCAGTCCTAGGACAGAGCCTGCTCAGGGCTTCCTCAGATGTCTGCTCACCACCTGCCACCACCTGCCACACCTCTGAGAAGGTTGGGATGATGTAGGGGCAGCACAAATAACACTCAGTGTTTTCCCTGAACACTTTTTTTAAACAGAGTGGGAATCAGGCTAACCCAAGGACAACAGAAGTCTGAAACGGTGGTCCCAGGACATGTGTTAATGGGTGAAGGGAGGTGAGGTTGGAGCTCACAGCCAGGTGAGCGGCTCTGGAGTGAGACGCTCAGGGTCAAATCCCAACGGTACCACTGACCAGCTGTGTGCTCCGGGAAGGTCACCCAACCTCTCGGTGCCTCTGTTTCTACATCTGCAAAACGTGTATCTGCCTCACAGGGTTGTTGGGGGGATTCAATGGACAAACTGTGAAGCTCCTAGAGTGGCATCTGTGCACAGTAAGTGCTTAATAAATGTGGACTGTTTTGTTACACATGTGTACAGGGGTGTACACTAGCAGGCTTTTAATGTAATGTTATTACTTATGTGTCTTTATTTGTTTTTCTTACTTGATGGAACTTTCTCCAATTTCCTCTCTGGGATAATGCCCCAAGTTAGGCAGGGCCTGGGCCCAATCATGTTGATCCTCTGACTTTCCTACACCCCCTCAATGCATCAGGAACAAAATAAAACAGAAGCAAGGGGCAGCCCAGTGACCTCCACCTGAGCACACTCGCCAGCTCGTCAGGGAGGGAGCCATGCACACACATCCCTGGGGACTGAGGGGTCCTCATAGGCTGAAGAAGGGGGAAGATGCTCAGCTCCCTGAGGTTCTGGATCTCTTTGGTTCTCCCATTGATATGAAGAGGAAGGTGCTCTCCAGTCAGGTGGGAAATCGAACGAACACCTGGGGCCATCTCGGGGTTTGAGGGCCTGGTTATCCCACCCGACCCCTGTGGTGTGACCCTCCTCCCCAGACCAGCACAGCGCCCCCCTCAGTATCATCAGCGGTGTGAGCAACAGGGTAATTTGTGTGTGTTTTTTTCTTTTTTTAATTTTTAGTTTTTTTTTTTTGTGAGGAGATCAGCCCTGTACTAACATCTGCCAATCCTCCTCTTTTTTTGCTGAGGAAGACTGGCCCTGGGCTAACATCCATGCCTATCTTCCTCCACTTTATATGGGACGCTGCCACAGCATGACTTGCCAAGCAGTGCGTTGGTGCGCGCCCGGGATCCGAACCAGCGAGCCCTGAGCCGCCGCAGCAGAGCGCGCGCACTTAACTGCTTGCACCACTGGGCCGGCCCCCTGTGTGTGAGTTTTTATAACCGATCCTGTCTCCCTTTTCATACGGCCTGCTAGAAAGACCTGGGCCCACCTGTAGCCTGCGTGTCATGTGTAAAAGCAACCAGACAGCATGTCATGATGCGTGCCTGGAGTCCCCCTTTCTCTAGGCCCCGTTTCACTTCTCAACTGAGTTCCTCTGTGATTATCTTCACTTAATTTTAATCTGTTTTATCTCACTGCATTGTCTGCCTCATAATAAGCTGACCCAATCCTTTTGGAACGTTAGAAAAGTTAAATGTTTAAAAAACACACATTATATAAATCAATCCAAGGCACTGATCATTCAAAAAGATTGGGGGGCCGGCTCCGTGGCTTAGCGGTTAAGTGCACGTGCTCTGATACTGGAGGCCCGGGTTTGGATCCGGCCATGCTGAGGCCGCATCCCACATACAGCAACTAGAAGGATATGCAACTATGACATACAACTATCTACTGGGGCTTTGGGGGAAAAAAGGAGGAGGATTGGCAATAGAGGTTAGCTCAGAGCTGGTCTCCATCAGCAAAAAGAGGAGGATTGGCTTGGATGTTAGCTCAGGGCTGATCTTCCTCACAAAAAAAAACAAAACAAAACAAAAACAAAAACAAAAACAAAAGATTGGTGTCAGTCCTGGCTGCTCCCTTACTTGAATTTCCCTGTCTTCCTTGATGCTTTTTATGTGAATGTCCCTTTTGCAGAACCCCAATATTACTCATGAACAGCAAAGTCTAGATACCTTTCTTAAGTAGCTATTAAATCCACCATTGCAAAGGTGTAAAGGTCAGGTCTGAATTAATGATTTAGAAATGACATGAAGACATGCATTCTAAAGTGACTGAATAGATGTAACTTGTGTTCCATAGAGAAGGCAGCTGACAAACTCCAGACTTGCCAATCCTAACCAGCCACGGAGCCAGAGCTGTTCATCGTGATCAAACGTAAGGGACATTTGGTAAGAGCACAAGGCCTTCAGTCTGAAAACAGGGTTAGAGTTTTGGAGTTCGACCCCTGGAGTTCTAGCCCTGGCATTCTATCCTGGGTTCAGCAATTTTTCTTTGGGAGGATGACCATATCAGGTGGTTGAGCAGCTCGTGTTTTAGAAAATGAACTTCCAACTCTCCTTAGCTGGGTTCTAGGTAAGGAAAAAAAAAGAAGAGAAAAAACCACTCTGGAAACAAAGCTGGTTTTCATTGAGAAAACTTCCCCTGCTCTTTCAAATAAGATTATGCTAGGAAGCTAGAAGACCTGAACTGGAGACGAACGTCCTTCCTGACTGTCAAGGATTCACACAGCCACTGTCTTCCCAGCACCGAGGGGCAAGTGCAAACCCAGACCAGTGTGGATTGGGTGGGGGGCGGTGTGGGGAGGACAAGACTCAGAAGTGTGTGCACAAGGCTCCACGTTCCTCCTGACCTAACGGTAGTTTATTCACCAGTCACTCAGGTCACTGTAGTTATGACTAAGGACCATACAATTTGGACTTTCTCCTAAAATGCCTAAAATGTTTATGAAAACATAGTATAGAGATACAAAAATATAATATATGCTGAGAAAAAAATATATTGACATTTTTAAAACAGATATGACTAATTATTTATCATAATATTTGTTCTGTGCTGGGAAGATATTAAAATTGGGTGAACTGAATAAATAATTATTCACTTTTTACTCTGTTCATTATGCCACCAAAAGGATCATATGGGCAGGAGTTTATTCATCGCCAAATGGAAATGAAGTCCCTCAGCTTCTTAAAAAAAAAGTGAGCTTTGACTTCTTCCAATTTTTGACACAAAAGCCGTGTTGTGTGTGTGCAGACTGTTGACCTGCCTCGTATGACGGTTTCTTGGCCTCTCCTGCGGTAGGTCTCCCGGGATCTCTACAGAAATGCGGTCGCGTGAGCCATTCCAGCATGCGAGTAACTCAAGTACAAAGTAAGGGCAAGAAATAAATAAAATCAAGTGGTGTGCAGTCCCTTCTTCTGGACTTTCACATTGTCCTTCAGTGACGGAGGGAGCAGCACGCAAATCCTCACAGAGAAAGAGCACGCGGAGCCCTCTCCTTCCTCGTCTCTCCAGTCCACCCGAACCCCTGCTCTATCAGCCCAGCGGGGAGGAGAGCCCCTTCACACTCCCGGAGACCTGAGAACGCACTTGACAGGATTCAGAGGGGCTGCGGAAGTGTAACAACGGGCAGTAAAACAACCCAGGTTGTTCAGAGTCCAGAGGGCTGGGGCAGAGTGGAAGGGTCTGACAGGCAGGCGGGGAGGCAGGACAGCCCAGGCGGCCAGTGCTGCCGGGAAGCTGACCCACGGCCGCTCCGCTCCTTTACTATCTTTGCATTTTTTTCCTTTTTTGAAATAAGATATATAAGCTTTGTGCTTTTGACAAGGTTGTAAATTCCTTGAGTGTAGGGAAACCCTGTATCTAGCACTTTAGCTTTCCCTTCAAAGTGTTAAGGTGCTCATGGAGCTGAACTGAGTTCTTGTATCTGGTGAGATTCATTCAATTTACTTGACAATCTCTAAAGAATGAAGGAGAAAAACACTATGCATGAAGTATGGTTTTTATTACATAATTATTTATGTATATATATCTACATTTTACCTAATTATGTGCACATTTTACCTAATTATTCATGTAAAAAGGATGGCTTTTTACTAAGATTACAAATTATAATTTTGAGAAACTCTAAAACTCTGGCCCATCACAGAAAAAGGTAATTTAGTTATGTTTTTCTGCATTCAAAGACAGTGCTGAAAAGATTTAATGATGATAACTTTCTCTTTTGAACTTTTGGCAACCAGGTCTTTAATTTTTTAAAAAATTGTAGAGGAGGATTGACAGTGATTATAACACATATTTTGTGGAGAATTTCTTTACAAGTTTTAAACAATTAGAGTTGTCTGGGTAGGTGGGTTGAGAATCCCGGATGAGGAATACCGACAGGGCTCCGCTGCAGGGATGCTCAGTCCTTCCGCAGTCTCCTCCACCGCCCACTGTGCAGGCAGAGAGCTTGAGCCCCCTGGGGGCTGAAGAGACAGTGTAGGTGATTGCTACAAAATTACAATTCGGTTCTACTACTAAGTCCTATCTTCCTGACTTGTAATAGACTCTTGTGGGTGTTTTTTAAACAACGTGACACAGCCAGGTATTTCTGACTCATGGTCTACAAAGTGCAATAGATCCATGAAACAACGAAAATGGAATGAAGACAAGTGACGCCTCTTCCCCCCGTAAGGATTACTCCCAGTGGTCTCCATCCAATGACACGGCACAAATTTTCCTTGTCTCAGCCTTGACATCTTCCGTGAGAAGTGGGAGAGTGTAGAGGGTAAAGGCGTGACCTCTGCAGCCAGGTCGCCTGGGCTGTTATCCCGGTTCTGCTGTTTACCATCAATGTGACTTCTCTGTCTCAGTTTTGTCACGTGCAAAATGGAAACAGTACAAATCTCATAACTCACAACACTTCAGTGAGTAATACAAGCATCTGTCCTTGCCTCCTAAAGTCTAATCTAAACAGAGTGGCCAGAGTGATTCTTCTAAAACATGAGTCACATGCTACCACTCTTCTATTCGATACTCCTGCTGGACCCCCATCTCCATTAGTGCGAAAGCCAAGGTCCTGACGATGGTTTACAAGCATCTCCGTGGACCTCTCCGGCTTCAGCTTCTATCATGCTTCCCCTTGCTTACTCAACTCTAGTCCCACTGGTGTTCTTGCTGTTCTTTAAACACACCAAGTACACTCTCTGTTCTGGACATTTGCACCCGCTGTTCCCTCTGCTTGAAACACCCTTCCCCAGAAGTCTTCATAGCTCACTCCCTTATTTCTTTTAGGTCTTTGCTTGAACATGACCTTTACACCAAGGCCTTCCCTGACCACGTCTGTACAGAAGCAACCCCCCTGACAACACGTTTCCTTTCCTCTCCTTCACTTTCTCCCCAGCCCTTTACACCATCTGACGTGTATGCATCCACTTGTTTGCTTACTATTTGCCTCCACATTAGAGTGTAAGCTTCATGAGGGCGAGAGCTTTTTTTCCTCTCATCATTGAAGTCCCAGCATCTAGAACAGTGCTTTACACACAGAAAGTAGTACTGGGTGAGCGTTTGTTGAATGAATGAGTGAATGAATGCACTGAGAACAGTCCCTGGCACACCTGACATTACCTGTCAGCAGCAGCAGCATCATTAGCATCATCATTAGCATCTTTATTATTATCTCACATGAACTGAAATCTCCCCTGGATTGTCTCTGGAATGTTAGTAGCCAAAAAAAATTCTTGATTCAATTGGGAATGACAAATCTTTATATTCTCTTTGGGCACTGGTCATTCATTAGCTGCAGTTACGAGCGGCAACCAGACTCTACAGAGATTTGCCCCTTGTATATTATGGCATGTCAACGATGTTTATAATACAGCGAAGGCCTGGCTTACACAAGACTGTGAAGCAGATTAAGTTTGGCATATTCATCTCTCCTGTCTGTGCTTTTCTCTCTGTTCTGAGCTCTCTTAGATCAAGGCTTTATTTCTCCCATCTGGAGAGAAGCTGTCTGATAAACAAATTCAGAGTTAGCTGTTAGTGACTTCAAGTATCATCTCTCAGAATGTTTGAATGTTAAGAGCCGACACTAGGGGCAGAGTACTGCTCACCCCGACACTCAGAACCCCTCCTGGTGGAGGCTGCGGGTGTGTGGCAGGGCTGGGGCGGTAGATGGGAAGGGCTTTCCACTGCACTTGAAATAACACCGTGACAGAGACAACTCCTCGGGGCCCTGCATAGCGAGTGGCTGAGATCACCTCATTCTCCGCTCACAGGCTCACCCCTAGGAACAACAGAACGAGAGGGCAGAGGACAAAAATGGGCCCAACAACACCAAAGTGCTTTTCAACTAATGTTTTCATTCTTTCATGTAAATCTGGTGCAGTGTAAAAGAGCACGGGATTGGGTTAGAAGTCCAGCCTTGCCTCTAATTATGAAATATTAACATTTCACCGCAAAGGGCCTCAGTCACACACGCATGAGGTATGCTCTCTAATAATTGTTCAGACCTAAAATTAATGACTTCTAGAGACCCAAGATTAAGTGGAAGTTAATAGCTGAGATTTATTTCTTAAGGAGGGGAGGGGAGGGTGGACATAAGTTTTCATAAATGCCCCAAGTTACAGAGTCATGGGGTTCAGAGGCAGGCTGAGAAAGGACCTGGCAATTCAAGAATCCTCGTCACACTTCTGTGTTCAAAAGGACAAAAGTAGGAGGATAACGTCTCTCAGTGCAACTCTTGCTTCCTCGAGTGTCTCATTTCCCTTTCTGTACCACAGAAGTGGGTTTCAAAAGTCACAGAGGATGATGACTCTCACGAGTCATGTTGCATCGTATTGACAGCGACACACTATTGCCAAAGGACACGCTTCTCTTTCTCTGTTAAGGAAAGTCCCCCGCATGAAGTCCAGGGTAAAGCTTCTAAGGGAGAGTTTGTGCTCTGTCCACCCATGTCGTGTTTGGTTCTGGTCAGCGCCATCATTTCTCTCCTTTTGTGTTTTAAATGGGGTGAAATTTGCAAGCAGAAAGGAAAACACAAGCACAAGGTCTTTCACTGTATATGTGTTTTGTGAAAGGTAAATTGAAATGAAATGAATCCAAGGCTGATATGCTGCTTATCAGACTGAACTAGAAATGAGTGCTCTGTGTCCCAACTCCTCAGCCAGGGCCTCGCTGAGGTTTCAGATGCTCTCCAGTGAGCTGTGTCCACTGGTCCCTATCAGAGGAGAAGAAACTCAGACTGTTGTCTGAATGTGCCTCTTGTTTTGCCTTCCTTCTTACAAACAAGTTCCTTCTGAACTTAGGAACCTGATGCAAAATCATGAGGCTATGGGGAGAGGGTGGGGAGGCCTATGCATGGGAAGCTACTAGAACTTTCTAGGTGTAAGTCAGACAACCCGCATGTCTGTAGACATGGGACGTCCACCAAGTAAACCAAATGTGGTTCAGGTGCCCAGCACACACACTGCCAGAGGTAGGGGTGTGTGTGCACGTGTGCAAGTGTGCACGACTCACAGGATGACTCAGCAATGCAGCTTGGTAGAGACAGTGTGTCTAAGTCTGGGCCTCTCAGATTTCATAATCAGCTGGTTTAAGAAAATGAAAAACAGTCATATGTTCTCTGAAGGTTTTGGTAAAGCTGTGATAAAAAAGGAGAAAAGGCAGCCCAGCTGCCTTGGCAGGATTAAGGCTATCGCTCCCGATTCTGTCTCAGGTGGGCTGGAGGCCGAGGCCAGCGAGTGAGGAGCGTCAGATCTGAAGACGTGCCTCCTCCCTCCGGAGAAGGTGGTGAGAAACAGCTGCTCTTCCAGAGCGTGGCCCTCTCACCGTGGGGGTCAGAGGAGAGTCGGGGTGCCTGTCGGGGGGCCTCCACTGGGGCAGCATGGCCGTGGGCGGCCTGTGGGCCCCAGCTGGGAGGTCGGTGTATCTATGCCGGCCCACTCCTGCCAGTGCCAGCTCCGGGGCCTAGAGCACACCATGTCACCAGTCTGGGCCTCAGCTCTCCTGTGAAGGTGAGGGAGTGCGACAGGGTGGTCTCTGAGGTTCCTTTGTGCTCGTGCTCCTTGTCACAGCGCCTGGGGGGTTCTCAGGGCAGCGGCCTCTGCATCACTGGGGACCTTGTCAGAAATGCAGGCCAAGGCCTCACCCCAGACTCTGTCTTTCTACGACATCCCAGATGGTTCACGTGCACGTTAACATTTGGGGGGCGTTGCTCTGGCATCCTTTTTTATTCATCTAATTATTTCATCAATAATCATTAATTTCAACATACATTATAAGCATGACTCTATTTACCATGACTACATTGTTTCATCTACACTTAAAAGGAGTAAGAAAGAATGTGTGTGTGCGTACGTGTTTCCCCTGAAACAGAAAGAGAAAGAGAGATTTTTTTCTGGAATAGAGCATTAACTAGATTTTTTAAAAACTAGATTTTTAAAAACTATATTTTTGCTTAGAATGGAGAAATCTCTGTGCTCAGAATAAAAATGTATTTGAGAAAGTAAAATAAAGCCTAGGAAAGAAATATCTTTAAAGGGTCTTTGATTTGAAGCTCTCAGATAATTTCTCAATAGTATTATCTAGGAAGTACTACTCAATTATACTAAAGTAAAATAACTTGGAGCATCCTCTCTGTCCAAAGCACGGGGTTGGGTTCTGCAGAGGACAGAGGAATCACAGGGTTCTAAGATGCGAGACTAGAGGGACTACTGTGGAGGTGAGCTAGCCCGTCCCAGCTCCTCACTGAACAGATGAAAAGACTAAGGCGGAGAGGTTTGTGATCTCTGTCCAGTGTCACACACATAGCCTAGAGGCTGAGCTAGGATGAGAAGTCAGGCCTTGGAAGGCAGATTTGGCTTTTTAAGACCAGTTCAGAGGCTGCTGCAATAGTTCAAGTAACTGAACGAGAGCTTGGTCAAGATGCTGGTGGTGTGAGTGGAGGAGAGGGTACAGAAGAGACAAATGGCTGAGGTGGAGTCTTTAGCACTTGGCCACTCCTTGGCTGTAGGGCAGTAGGGAAGGGGACCAGGCGTCTTTGGTGGCTGTAGAGTGTGGAGATGGAGAGAGCCGCATTTTTAATGGAGAGAGGGGAGTGCTCAGGGGCGGTTTCAGTATCGCACCTCTATTGCCTGAAGAAATTCAGCAGCTAGCCGATAACCATCCTACCAGTAGTACCCGCTTCTGCCTTTCACGTGCTACCTCACTCTGGCAATGGTCCTTTGCCCCTTCTTCAGATCTGACTCATCTTAAATGGCTCCCCCTCCCTCTTTGGTGGAGCCTTCCTTGACAGTCAACCTTCACTCTACTCTTCCTGGAAGGCTGGGGGCTCTTATCATCTGTGTCACTCAGCAAGGACTTCATGACACACAGCCATAGGGGATCTAGTTTACTCATGATTAATATACTCATTCCACTAATGTCCTCTTCTAGGCTCTGGGAGCACAGATCTACCCCTCCTCCCACGGAGCACACATTCTAGTAGGAGACAGACATCATAAGCAATAAATAAACAAGTAATTTCAGACAGTGACAAGTGCTGCAGAGAAAATAAAACAGGGATAGGATAGAGACTGGAGTCTACCATTATTTTTAATGGAGGGCTTTATCTTCCTATTGTTTATATTTTCTCTATCCAACTAGATTGCAGTTCCTCAGGGGGGGGAATCCAACCTTATGTCACTCTGGCGTCCTTTCTAACAGAGTGGCCTCTTGACAGAGTGGGGTCCTATCAAATTTCTTTCTGAATAAATGACTGTTGAATGCTTTACTCTAGCTCCTCCTCTGTCATCCACTCCAGTGTTTCTCTCACACTAACGTCTGTACTCTGAGCTGGGCAGGTGGCAGTAGTGCTATCAGCATGGAGGGAAAGTACGATGTGGAATGAAGAGGGTTCTGTGTCGGGAAGTGAAGAAGTGCACAGACGCACATCCCAAGATCCCCCCAGAGAAGCTGGCCCCTGGATGTCAGCAGCTGCGCTGACCCCTGAGTCTCTCAGGTCTCCTCTAACCCTCTGTTGTCAGTGAGAATTTATACCCCTCATTGTCGGAACTGTGTGTTTTTCAAGCTCCAGTCCCTCCTGGGTGCTGAGAGATTCTTGAACTACCTTTCTTGTGCCACAGTGTTTTCAGTCAACTCCCCGAAACTTGCTTTTATCTCAGCTTCCCCGACCTCTTTAGGGAATGCCAGCATTTTAAACAACTAGGTTGTTTTCCTTTCAACTTCCTAATCTGTCTAATTTAATTCTGAGTCATAAACCGGTGAGGTTTATTAGCAGATCTAATCGTCTGAAGGTTTCTTTAGGGCGGCTACTCCTTCAATGTCTCATGTAGTTAACAGGAAACGTTTCACTCCTCAAACAGGCACTCGGGTTTTTATGTGTGGTTTTACATTTTTATATATTTCAGGTGAGGATTATAGCAAACTGAATTACTACACAGTAAATTTTTTTAAATGAAAAAATTCAAGAAAAAAGTGAGTTTGAGAGTGGGATGGTGAAAGTATGAGAAAATAGATCTGCATCAGTGATGCCTAAATCTGTCACATGAATTCCAAAATAAATACCCATATTTCGACCTTGGTCACCACCTTAAGGTCTGGCAGCCACAATCTGGTGTGAGATGGCTCTTGTAGTTTCTGTTACGATGGTGCAGGAACCACGTGACCCTGGGCCTGGAGGAAGGCTGCTGGGTGTCTGTGCAGAGGGGCCCTGGTGGGTCCAGGCTCTGGGGGAGCCGCTGGCCACAGGCAGGCAGGCATCTGCCCGTCCCCTCAGGCAGAGGGTCGGATATTCCCTCTGCCCTGCTTTGGTTTCTGTCTTTGGTTTCCCTCTTTGACAGTGTTTCAAGCTCTTCCCTGACTGAGCACTGTTGGATGCTCTGGGTGAAAACAACCCAACTCCCAGAATCTTCCTCCTCCGTCCAGGCTTCTCTTGGTAGGTGTCCCTAGCAGATCCTTCCTCGCCCTGGGGGTGGGACCCAGACAAGCTTTAAATCTTGTGAATCTCGACATTTGGAAGAGGAAGATTACCCTTAAACATCCAGGAATGTGCTACAGAAGTGAAATTTTTGATACATTTACTCTCTTTGCTTTGTTCAATTCAGATGTTCGGTAAATGATATTTAGAATTCTAGTGTGTGTTATTAATGAAAAAGACCTTTTGGGGCCAGCCCTGTGGCGCAAGCGGTTAAGAGTGCGCGCTCCACTGCGGCGGCCTGGGGTTCGCCGGTTTGGATCCCGGGCGCGCACCAATGCACCGCTTGGCAAGCCATGCTGTGGCGGTGTCCCATATAAAGTGGAGGAAGATCGGCATGGATGTTAGCCCAGGGCCAGTCTTCCTCAGCAAAAAAAGAGGAGGATTGGCAGATGTTAGCTCAGGGCCGATCTTCCTCAAAAAAAAAAAAACAAAAAGAAAAAGACCTTTGTGTTATATGGACTTAGGTGATGCTCCTTAATTTGTTTCTTAATTCTTTTCACAAATATTGAGAGATTCTCATGTGCCAGGCAGGAGGGCAGGTACTATGGACCTAACAGGGCATGTGACCTACGGTTCCTGCCCAACGGAGCTTCTGTTCCATGGGACACAGGTGACAAAGGGAACCAACAACTAAATGACACGATTACAAGTTGTGGTAGAGCTATGCTGGGAACAAAGAGACGTATGAGAGAGAGAGAGAGAGAACAGCCCTCTGGTCTTATGATTTTAATTATTTTTATTTGTTTAATGGAGAAATCTGAGCATTAACTGCAAATCTCATTCATAGAAGTAATTAGTGATAAGAAAAACCTTCAGTTTTTTGTATTGTTATAAAAAACAAGAGGCCATTACAATTCAATTATCTTAGGGCTTATGCTGATTTACTACCGAGAATGGCTTTTTCAATTGCCTAAAAACCATTCACGCTTTTCTGTAAATTCTAACCATTTTCTCCTTCTAATCTTTTAAGAATAACATCCTGTGTGGAGACTACTATTACTAATGTAAAATACCTCATTAGTAATTTTTATTACATGTTGAAATGATAATATTTCAGACATATTGGGTTAAATAAAATATATTGCTAAAATTAATCTTATCTGTTTCACTTTACTTTTTAAATACGGCTGTCAGAAAATCTATAATTATATTGTGGCTCTCAGATTTCTACTGAATAGGCTGCTATAGAATCTTGGTATGAAAATTTATTTATTATTTGGGTAGACTGTGGTTTAAGATGTGTACCCTTAACAATTATTACTAAGAAGAGATGTAACTCGGTGGAGAGGATGTTAACCGTATCCCCTCACATCCGTCTGTTATCAGTCTGTAAACCTTCCGCCAACAGGCAAAAACATCTCAAGAAGAGGGAGTATGCATTTTGATCTGTTCTTTGCTTCCTACCCACCTGCTAAATATTTTTATTACTTAGCTATACTTTGTAAATCACCTAATCTCGTCACACTGAAGACTGCTCATCTATCAGAAAAGCCCTATAATATTGTATAAGAAAAAGAGATTAAGAACAAGAATCCCCCCAATTACAAAGATTTACAAATAGCAAAGAACTGAAGAGTGAGGAAGGTATTATCAAGCATAAAAGAAATACTCAAATTAACATTAGGTTTGACACATTTGGTTCGACAATTCTCAGATGATAATGCTACGAGGGAGAAGAAAAAGAGACGATCATTTCCAAAGGGTGGACATGGCACCATGCAACTATTTTTTTTCTTTGTTTTAAATAAACCTGAGAGTTTTAATCCAGGCAAAACTCAGGACAGTCTTGAGGCAAATTGAAGAAAGTATCAGACTTACTAAGGCCAAATACAGGATACTCAATTGTTCGTTCAAGTCATTTTGTTCCATTTCCTGACTGGTTGCACGGATCTCCCTTGTTTCTAGGGCACTGTTTGATGAGAACAGTGGAGAGAGGAGGGGGAACAAGAAGGAAGAGAATAGATTGTCCCAAGGGAGAGAGACACTTGTCACTGGGGGCATACAAGTGTCATTATACTCAATGTCGAATTAGTGAAATTTGTTTAAATGTGCCCATAATACTGTTCTCTCAGTCTATATATCCACCCATTTCTTTGTGGTTATTTGAGATGTATTTGGTTTTCAAGCTACAGAAGGTTTCAGTTGTTTTAGACAAGGCAAAATGCTGGTCCTAAAGGGGTTATTGATTAAACTGGACTTGTGAGCACCCCAGATCATGGCCTCACATGGTTTCTGTTGTTGTTCATAATTGAATTACACCTCCTTGTGGTGGGGGACGTGTGCAGGCAGTGAGGGGTCCCCGGTGCGAGGGAGGGGAGGGGAGTGTAGGCGTCTGGCCCAAGTACAGAGGCTTCACTACCGCCTGGAAGAGGAACGAACACCCTGTAACTCGATGCTTTTCTAAGTACCTCCAGGAAAAACATCATTTCATTAAAAAGCAGTCATTATTTAAACCAAAAAAAAAAAAAAAAAGGCTTTTCCAGGAGAAGAAAAGCATTGCTGTGCCTTGGTTGTAACAGTAACACTTGGCAATTTAATCCTACCACTTTGTAACATTCTCGAGAAACAGTACAACCAGCTGCAGTGGAAAAACATAATGAAATCTGGATTCTGCTACTAATTAGCTGTGTGGTTTCAGGAAATCTGCTTTACCTCTCTGGCCTCAGTTGCCTTATCTTTCAAAAGAGAGAGCTTGGATTACCAGAACTTTCCAAAACATTAATCCTTACTGCTAATTCTGCCCTTAGGTTCCATCCATGAGGGTGGGTAGGGGGGTCTGAGGTGTTAGCAACAGAGTCAGAAACCAGTGTTCTAGTTCCTCTGGGCATCTTGTTCAAATGCACATTCTGGCTCAGTGGGGTTAGGCTGATAAATGTAGAATTTCTACATTTCTGACAAGATCCCAGTGATGCTGTGCTACTGTCCACCCACCACACTTTGAATAGCAAGGTGCTAGATGATTTTTTTCCCCAACCGTCTCACTAGACAGATGAAAGTGGGTTCTAAAAATGCAGAGTGGCGTGCCCAAGCTCACACCGCTGAGTAGTGCACTCCATTCAAGAATTCGCGGTGTTACGACACTCAGTTTGATGATAACGTCACTTCCTACATCTCTCATATCCCTTCCAATGCTAAAACTCTGAAAATATTTTGTGGCTTCATATTTCTCAGGAGTCACTCTGGGCTCAGTGTTTTTGGCTATACTATCTCATTCACTTTCACAATTTCATGTCAAACCATATGCTGTAATTGCTAGAAAAATTAAATTTGACAAATTGATTGCCAACTCATGGCCTTAATGTCCATTTAGAATGACCCTTGCCTGTCTGTGTACTGTGCATGGACAGGAAGCAGGAGTCCACTATGGAAAATATCCTGTTTGCTGATTCTATGAATTTGAACAGCTGTCCGTTAATGCTCTTCAGGGTGATACCAGCTTCGGCACAGATTATCAGGGCCCACATTCTGTGGAGCTTTGAGTTAAGATAAAAAGAAGTTAATTCTCAAAGCAAAGAAGTAGCCAGTGTAAACCATGCTATAGCCAGTAGAAGAAGTCCCACAGTGTCTTTTCTGTTCAGGTATCATTCACATCCAATAATATTTTTTGAGTCCCCAGGCGTACAAGGCAGGGATTAACAGAGTTAATTTGGAAAAGATAGTCTGCACCTCTAGGTATTTTTAAAAATAAGATAGCATGCATTTAAAAATATCCATTACCACACAGTTTGTTCTCCTTAGTCTGAGGAAAATAAAAATTTCCCTAATCTAGATCGATCAGCATTTTCCAAAATATGTTCCTTGAACACTAGTCCCATGAGATGCTCTTAGGGGAAAAAAAAAGATTTTTGTCATTAAATAAATTTGACTGCTTGCTTAATATATATTTTCCTTAAATTTCACAAAGCACAGTAGAATATGAAAGTATCTGAGAAATCTTCAAATAAAAACATTCTTTTAATTTTAACAGCATTTCCCAGAATTATTTGATCCCAGGTCACCCCCTATCCTCCCCTCTTTTTTTCCTGTAATGTATATTAAGATCCTGTAGAACTAATGTTCTGTGGAATACACTTTGGGAAACTCTGGTCTGGATTATTTCCCCCAATGTTTTAGTTTGCTTTGTCTGTGGTTATCTGGCTGATGTCTTACGTTAAACATATCAGTACAAACTACCTGGTAAAACTGTTTTTTAAGGATACATATTTTAACTATTATATATTTTAAAGGAAAATGAAAAGGAAGATTCCTAGGAAAGAGTGAAGTTCTCTCTCTGGTTGCGAGCTTTCAGCATCTCTCCGTGAGCTGTTTGCTTTGTTGCACTTTGATGTTACCCCATCTCTGAGGAACTTGAAGAGATGGGAAAAACATCTTTAGAACTGGAAATACATGTCAGGCTTTGCTGATGTTGGTCGCCTCCAGGGCAATGTTTCTTAAAGTAGTGTATGTGCTTCTAATGGTGAGACCCTGTTGAACGGCACATGGACAAACATTAAAAATTTTATAATTACATATTTTATTTAATGTGTTTTAGAAAAATTATGATAGCATTCTAAAACACATGATTTTGTGTATATTATTGCCAAAGTAGTATTTATGTTTGAAAAAAGTAAGTTGATTTAAAGACAAACTCCCAGTAAATAATGGCAAAAAGAAATTATGAAAGAGGTGTATAAACGACTGAAGCTTGGGAGTCGATGCCGAGGACTAGCCAAGAAGTGAGTTCTAGGGCCCGGCCTGTGTGCTCTCGGAACCACCATCAGCCCTGAGTTTGAGACGAGCACAGGACAATGGAGAGGATGCTGGGTTTAGGTTGAGGACATTATGGTCTGTGGAAACAGGATAAGGCTCATGGCCTTTGTGAGGCGTTACATGTCAAGGGCACCACTCAGCCTGACGTCCAAGAATTGAAAGCCTCATACACAACTCACACTGTACATGTCATATAGATGAGTTACTGCCAGTGAAAAAGACTTAACTCTGAGTTTATTGTCTTATGGACAAAAAAAATTAGTAGTCAATTTAGCTTACAAGCTGAAATAAATGACTCACATTCGCCCCCCTAAGATTGGCCATCAATACCACCAGATCTTTTGCCTTCTGGGAGTTATTGCCTTTAAAGAGGCCATTACAATAATCTGGCTGCTCTGTGTTAGACCAGTGGTTCTCCACTGAGGGTGATTTTTTTCCACCCAGAGGACATTTGGTTTATGTATAGACACACTTTTGGTTGTCACAACTGGGGGGGCAGTGCTAGTGGATCTAGTGGGTAAAGGTTAAGGATGTTTCTAGAATTCCCACGATGCACAAGACAGCCCCTACAACAAAGAAATATCTGGCTCCAAATGTCAATAGTGCCTAGGGTGAGAAACCTTGTGTTAGACTGACTTAGGCAGGAAGAACTGGACACAATGGTTTCAGAGCTCAATCACTTGGGCTCATTGGGCATATTTAAACAATTTTTTTTAATGCTCTCAAAGCATTATTTTCCTTTAGAGAAAAAGTAATGATAACACAGTAAACTATCTGTGGTATGCTTAATAATGGACTTCCCCAAATGTCCATGTCCTAATCCCTAGACTCTGTGGATATATTATTTTACACGGCAAAAGGGACTCTGCAGACGTGATTAAGTTTAGGATCTTGAGATAGTGAGAGTATCTTGGATGGTCTGGCTGGGGCCAATGTAATCATAAGTCCCCATAAGAGGGAGGCAGGGGTGTCAGAGTCAGAAAAGGAGATGTGATGACGAAAGCGGAGGTTGGGGTGATGTGCTTTGGAGATGGAGGGAGGGCCCTGAGCCAAGGAACGCAGGCGCCGTCTAGAAGCTGGAAGAGGTAAGGAGATGGATTTTCCCCTGGTGCCTTCAGAAGAAATGCAGTCCTGCTGACACCTTGACTTTAGCCCTGTAAGACTTCTTTGAACTTCCGACCCCCAGAACTGTAAGATATTAAACTCGTGTTGTTTCATGTCACTAAGTTTGTGGTAATTTTTTACAGCAGCAATAGGAAACTAACACGCTATCATTTGGCGTGATTTGAGGATGGATATGTACTTCCAATATAACATAAATAGATTCCAGAACACAAAATACACTAAACCCATAGCTATTGGGGACACTTTTTTCCCTAAGGGTCTGGGAGGCACTGTGGGGTTTTGCACGAGCATCGAAGACCATCCTGGCGATGTGCTGGTGGGTGTAGCAGCTGATTGACAGAATCTTAATAAGAGAACTTTCTCTGTGCTGCCTTCTTTTACAGGCAATTTATGGGTAAAATAATTCAAGTGTGTTGGAACATGCAGAGAACAAGGAACTATTGTGACCATGGCTGTACCATTATTCGTGAAATCTCCAACATTAAAAACATTTGCTATTCTATCACTTAAATGCTTTCATTAATTTTTTACAACCACCATATTAAGTTAGTTGCTATTATAAGATTATTATCATAAGTTTCTCACTGAAGGCTGACATCCTGCTTTTCAGTTTGAACCCTCAATAAAGATGGTGTCAGGTTTTTTCTGGTCCACATCAGGCACATTGGTAAGAATCGGAAGGCGTTCAGAGTGCAGCACGGAGTCTTGTAACTGTCAACACCCTGTGCACATCCTCACCCGCGTACCTGCGTGTGGCTGCAGCTCCCGCCCAGGCACACACCCACACCCACCCTCGTCACACGCAGCGCATCCCCCTCACCTACCCCTCTCCATTTGTGACATGTAAAAGTTTCAGAATCGTTTATTCCACAATAATAGTAAATACACACACACACACACACACACAGATAAGGATAACTAACATCTGCCTAGTGCCTAACAGCACACAAAGTGCTTTAGACCTCCACTGTCTTACTATCTTTAGCGCAATCATTGTTATTATCAATATTTTGCAGATTAGGAAATGGGGACAAACAGAGTTTCGGTGACTTGTCTAACGTCAAAAAGGCAGTGAAGGCAGGTGGACTCGAATTTTATTTCTCTGACTTGGCAACCACTGGTCCGCCAGCTGCTAGGTGGTTCCACTGCCTCTGGACTTTCAGAGACAGACGGTTATGGAGCTTGGCCAAGGTCACTGTGGGGGTCACACTGGGCACTTAAACAGGAGTGCCCCACCATGTGGCCCTCATGTTCCCCTGCTCTTTAGACTTTATTTCTCTGCCTCTGGAGCCTTCCCTGTTCTCCTCGGGCTAGGGGAACGAAGGCATTTCTCTGGCCTCCTCTATTAGTATGGCCCTCTCCCCAGGGTTCTCTGGTTCTTACTTTGTGGACACTTTTCTGGATTTATGCTCTCTGAAATCTATTAAATAAACCGACATGAAGTGAAATGAATGACTAGCTACTTCATTGTTCTCTTTTCTTCACTTTCATTTGTTGTAAAAAGCTTTATACTAAATTCAATAAAGTATCTCATTAACATTATGTGTGGTAAATTCTATTAAAAGTTGAGTGCAGGTCTTTGGTGAGAAAGATAACCCTTGATCTAGTATTGTTTTGAGGATGCAACATATAGTTTAAATTTATTTTGCCTTATCTGGGAAATTTTAGGATCAATTTAGGGCTACATGGTTAGTTCTAATGAAGTGAGGTTGTGAAATTTTCAAAAGTGGCTACCTTTGGGGGATTTCTATTCTAGCATTTGATGAAGAAGAAGGATAATATTAAGATATTTATTAGAAGCAAAACTATTTTATGTAATATTAAAAAAAAAGACAAAAATAAAAACCCTTGTATGATTGGAAAGGTTGCCAAGTCCCCAGCTGAGTGGCTATATGGGTAAGGTAGTCTGACTATTAAATCCACATTTTTTCAATCACAGAAAACGGCCATGGTGGATGAATTAGCACTCTTATTAAGAACTTATTCTATTTCTTACCATATTACAGACTTAAATAAACAAAATCAACAGGACTTGGCCAGAGGCTTTTAGTACGCAGAGGTAAACTCTACATTTGGATTAAAAACAAATTCTTTTACTCTATGTGGAAAGCCATCAGAAGGAGAATTATAAATGGAAAACCAATATAGGAGAATTTAAAAAAACACTCAAATTCTACAACAGAGAAAAGGGGAGAAAAATGTACATTGACATGGGGTATGGTATAGACTGTGCAGGGAAGGGTGAGTCTCATTTCTTTTCTTCACATTGACACATTCTTATTTGGCAAATTTTTAAGTTCATGAGGAAACTGAGAAAGAAAGACTAGCAAAGATGGAAACAACAGCATACTAATCTTATTATCCAGTGGAATGTGAGTAAATTAATATTATTTCATGGTTATGTATATGAAATAAAATTCAAAATAAAAGATTGAAATGTGTGCCACTGGGAAGATATTCATGTTTTGGGCCCACACAGGGTATACAAATTCCTGTTCCTCCTCCTCACCACTTCTGGGGATGGTGAAACAGTGGTAAGCAGTATGCCTTTCCATCAGCTTTTAATGCTGTATTTCGCATTATTTGCATTTGTCTTCCTGCTGCCTGAGCTTTCATTTTAGTTGAGTGACACCATTTTTATCATAGAGTCTTTATAACATTAAGAAAAAATGTATTCCTTAGAGTGAGGCAATAAACTAGTATATTAACATTTTTTGGAAGACGGTAACATTTGCAAAATACTCAGAAATATTTTCTTTATGAAGAGCCTAATTGAGCTGTAGGTGTCACTGGAGAAATGGCAGAGAAAAGTATTGCCTTCTATTCTCTCCTTCCAGCTGTAGTTACACCAACAAATAGGATGACAATCCTGTCAAAAATATTTCCATTTCTGTTAAGAACGAGACCTCGAGGTCCACTTGAATCCATGCACTGCTCCCCTTCCCAGGGCCTTCTTCAATTCTGGCAACTTTCACAATTAGGTAATGGAAGCACAATTCTCGTTCAGAAAATTATTCCACAAGGTGCCAAATTCAGACATTATAAAGAAAATACACTACCTTAAAAAAATGGTTCTATCATTGAAATAATACTGGCAATTCTTAAATAGCAATGGGTTATTGAGATTTGACAACCCTACACTTCAGTAGGAAAAAGATGTACAACTGATTTAAACCAAATGACAAACCTACTAAAGAAGAGGAACTACTCACTCAACAATGCTTTATGTCTACTGTGCCTTATGCTTTATGCTATCTTTTCACAGCTTTCAGGTTTAAATGCTTGTACATGATCCAACACTACGTCAACCCCAGTTCTTTAGGAAGGCAAGCAGAGAGAGACATTTGATCATGAATCCTGACTCTAACTTGGTAGCTGGACAGCATTGGGAAGTTTGCATAACCTCTCTGAAGCCCCATTTCTATAGATATAAGATGGGACTAGTGACCTCTGCCTTTTGGGATTGTTTTTAGGATTACAGAGAATGCATATAAAATGTCTAGGACAGTCCCAGACACCCAGGAGATGCTCGATACACAGTGATTAAACTTGAGAAGAGAGATCTTATAAATTCATGCTCTAAGTGTGGTCCCCATGGCATGTCTGGCTTACATCACTGGATACCGAAAGGCCTGAGTGAACGCAGGACACTGAGATTTCAGACCTGATGACAATGAGGTAGGGTCCCAGGACCTGAACCTGTTTGACTGATCTGAACAGTTTACTTATTCAATTCATTTTAACAAAATTAGCTCATTTCAGATCTTGCCCCTCCAACTCGGTTTCATGAAATGTTCAGTTTTCCAGCCTATTGTTTTGGTCTTATCAAGACAGACTCACAGTCTCCGCTGGCCCACATTCACAGCACGTCCGCTCGGCTGAAGAATCCGCTGATGTAAAAACAGAGCATATGCAACATAACAATATTGGGTTAAATATTTGGACTCTTCGTTTTATGTGAGCTTGTTCGAGACACAGTCAGGGTAACTGGAAAGAATCATTTAATTGGAAGGATTCCTGAGGGTTCATTTGGAATCACTGAGTCACTGAAGCTCAGGCTGAAAGAAATCATGTGGTCCTATCCATGTGCTTCCCAGCAGGACCACCCTTTCACAAACCAGAATTTATCCTGTCCCTCAAGAGCTGCTAAGAAGGGAGTTCTGGAGGTTTTAAACAACCATGAAATACGCTTACATATTGTGTGTAGTTATAGCTCTTCCCACATCTAAATAAAGCAAAAAATGATTTCCGTTTTCAACGAATGGTCTATCAGTCAGCTTGTGAAATAAGCTTCAATTTATAGTTTCTCTCCTGTGATTTTATTCTCGTTTTTTCAACCAGGAACCTTCATTCATTCAACAGATATTTTATGAATGCCTAAGATGTGCCAGGCCCAGGGCTTGGGATTATCTTGGTATATATGGAAAGGAGGAAAGGATGGACATTGTCTTCTAGAATCCAGAGTCTCATGGGAGAGAAAGACATGTAAAAGGATAATTAAAATATGACACACACTGTAATAGAGGTATGGAAAAATTCTGAGCGTACACATGAGTAAGCAAATAATGACCCTGCTGGGGATTCTTCTCTCTGGATTTTTTCTGGAAAAAAGCATCTTTCATTCAGAAGACACCAATTCTATATTCTTCCTTTCTGCACTTAGAAGCATATTTCACAACACTTAATGTCAGAAAGTTCTTCCTTCTGGAACGTAAGTCCCTTGTGCAGAAGGGAAGGTGGGGAGGGAACGCACGCTGATAGAGTGGTGAACACAACAACTCTATGAGGTAGTTGTGATTTGTTTCCTTTTCCAGATTTCACACCATTGAATTTCTGACGGAAGTGGGTGCTCAACGAATAGTGTCGAATAGGTGAAAGAGGAAACTGAGCACCAGAGAGGTTAAGCAACAGCCCGACGTCACAAAGCTAGTAAGTTCAAGCCATGCTCTGTGATCTTGACATACCTCGGAGCCACTCAAGCCATTTCCAATGATTTTGGAGTTAGTGGAGATGGAGAACATCAAATTACATTTCTCTGTCTAAAAGGTCTTCCTACACTTGGTCAAATCCCACAGCTTCCTTTTCTTATTTCAAACAAAACTGCAACTAACTAGGTGAGAATTGATCTGGTGCACAGAGGAAGTAGATCCTACGAGTGAAGAGAGCTGGCTCTGGAGTCCAACTCTCTGGGTTCAAATCCCAGCTCTCTGCTTGCTAGCTACTAACAAACCTTACTCTTCTCATCTATAAAACGGGAATAATGGTAACGTTTCTCTCACAGAGCTGCTGCAATGATGAACGGAGATCACGAATGTAATGTACTCAGTGCAGAGCCTGAATGTAGAAGCCCTTCACACACGTGAGCTGATATTAGCATCATATCTGTCTCAAGTCTCAGGATATCCTTGAGACGTGGTGGAAATCTCTCTCAGTGACTTGTTTCAGAGACCCAATTGGGAAATTCTTTGGGTCTAACCCAAAGCGCCACCTTCTGCTGTAACTGAAGGTGGTTTCCTTGGGTTCTAGTCTTTGAGGAAACATAGAGCAGCTGTTTTTTCATATTCTTGATGACTTTTATTAAGCCAGACACATTTCAGAGTTTTTGTTTCTAGACTAAATACACTCCCCAATCAGAAACTTTCTACATAAATCTTTTTTTCTCCCTCTAATCTTTTAGTCTCCTTTGGACCTTTAAGGAACAAAGCCATTGGTGTGAAAATTTTGCAGATGGAAAACACAAGCGATTTTTCTTAGAAAATAGAGTCTACAATTGCTGACGTAGTGTTACTGGACAATCTCAACGAGGGAGAGGTGAAGTAAGAGTTGCTAATGAAGTAACTCAGAGATGGAAATTTCTCTGGATATTAAAAATACACCCCAATCCATATTTATGTATCTTTTAGCCACAGTAATTCATCTTGTAAATGTGCTGGCCTATTTTTCTCACTATTCCAAATAGAGATTCTGACTTGGCCATTGCCATGCCAGAAACAGATTGAACCTTTTCTATAAACATAAACTGATTTGCAAAAAGAACAGAATAATCCTGGAAAGACCCGTGAAGATAATTTACTTCATCTCTCTCGTTTGACAGACAGGCAAGAAAGGCTGAGAGAGGTTAGGTGATTTGCTCAAGAGCATTCACCAAGTTAGTGAGAGTGAAGTATTCTGACATGCATTTCAAGCTTCTTTATTGGATGTCAAGGACTGCCCTTCATGTTGTTGATTTCAATAAACTAATAGGCAACTATCGACATACAAAATGAAATCACCTAGCAATGAACTGAAACTGTGTCATAGAAAGACAGAGGGAGAGGACTCCCCATAACGTAATGAACAGATACAATTTTCCCATTTTCTGGGGATTTAAACAGAGTGGAGAGCAATAAGACCCTACCAAGAGAACGCAGGTGGGGAGGCCGCTCTTCTCTCTGCTGTGATGCAAACGTCACTGCCCACGTGCCCAGCTTTCACCTGGGTTGAATGCAGGAGAGAGCAGTCAGCAGTAATATTATTTCTTCTTCTTCAGCTGATCTCCCTTGGCTTTTACAATTACCTAATGACTGTTTTCAAGCACGTCTTGGACTTAGAAGATTGCAGCCTTGGCTCAGAAAGGAGCAGTCTTATTCCTCAGGCTATTTTCTTAAGCTCTGAAGGCTTTAGTGAAATAGTGCATTACTACGTCACATATGGTGCTCATCTCGGATGACTGCTAGAAGCTGCTGAGCTCTATATCCATACGAGACGTCCATATGTGGGTAGAGTGAGCACGTGTGTCAACATTTAAATGGGGACTGATCTTCTGTGCTTTTCACCCTTCAATATTTAGGACATTTCTATTTGTAGCGGGAGGAAGAAAAATCCAAACATATCTTGAAGTATAGGAGAATCAAATATGAATCGTAAACAGTTGGTTTTTCAATAAATTATCTTGTATTTCCTAATATGAAAAATACTATTTAATAGATTTTTGTTGTTATACTATTCTCTTTTCCAAGGACCTCTCCTCAACATTATAATTACTAGGAACTGTTATGATGGAGAATTTGAACAATCCTGCCACAGATTTTTTTTTTTTTTAAATCACACATGGGGGAGGAAGGAAACAAGTCTTGAGAGGCAATATAGCTGCAGAAAAAAACGACAACAGACAAACGGAGATCTAGTTTACTCTCTGGGAGAATTTCTGGATGCCCAATGTGCTTACTTTTCCTGGTCTCAAATCTTATCTTCTAGATGAGTGTGGTGCTGGCAACATATCCTTCTAGTGCAAGAGTGTAGAATGCCTCCCCTTCCACAGTCACCTTTGTCTTCCCTTTCTTAAAAGCCTCCTCTAGGCCAATGAGGAAAATTTCATCCCTGGCACTTAACGTTACTTGGTGTATGTCGAGTCCAAGTCAGCATGGCCAAACAATGGTTGAGAAACAAACCAGCAGTTGTTTGAGGATTATCACTGGCCAGTGACTCAGTCACCAACATCTCAGACAAGTTGTTTTGGGAATTGTATAGCCTCAAGAAGGGAAAGGCAAACTTGCTCACCCACATGTTGAGGGGTCAGAGCAAGGAAGATGGTAATTTGTTCCCCTGCATAAATGTGTTCCACCCACTCCTAGCCACAAGCGGAGTGAAGGATGGGGCTTTTGGTCTAAAGGGTGGAGTCAAGCTCGTCCCCCTCGTTTCCTTGTTGGGGATGTTGGGGAGACCAGTGAGATCATGTCTACAAAGTGGATTGACTGGAATGTGCTCATGTTGTCCAATGTAAGTTATGCCAGTAAGATTTCTTTTTAGTTTCCCCTTTCTTTTCTCACAACTCTCACTGGCAACCTGTGCAGATTGTCCCATGTCCTCAAGTTCAAATCCCTCTGCCAGCACACTCTGGGTAATTCACTGTGGTCTGTGTGTAAATGGCCAAGTCCTAGCTCTTTGTCTTGCAGAGCCTTCCCATAGACAGCTGGAGCTGTTCTGAGGGAGGACTGCATGGAAAAGCACAAAGGAAGACTTGTAGTTGACCCCAGTGTCTAGCAAATTCCTCATAGAATCACAGAATATTTGAGTACTCTAGATTTTGCCTGAGAAGGCATTCAGAAGTTCTCTATTAGTTCAGAATTGCTTCTCTAGACACCTTGTACATTTTCATGTGATGTACTCTAAGATGTTCTGCATGAAGAAGCTATCAGAGTATGTGAAGGAATATGCTTTTGAGAGAGCTAGAAAGACCTTGACCACCAGGTGTTAATTTAGTCTCTTTTGGTACTCTCCCTCCAAGACATAAAACCAATTAGAAACCAGTGGCTCTCGTGGAAACTTTCCTGAAGTCTACTCCTATTTTCTGATGTTATTAGGGAAACACTGCTGAATTTTCAAATAGCTGTGATAGCTAACAAAAGAGAGGAAGAGGAAGAAAGACTTGGGTACTGGTTTTAGAAGATGGTTACTAAAAATTAGTTATATCTACATGGATTTGGGATCTATTTTTAAGCTCTTGTCCTATCGGATTATTATTACTCTTACAATACTCATTTCTTGATGTTTATTCTTTAAATTCCTTTCCACATATCTGCTAAACTGATGTTTTTAATGCCATTGTAAATGGTGTCTTTAAAAAAGTTTCATTTTTTTGTTTGTTTAGTGTTGTATATAGAAGTTAATTGCTTTTTGAATACTGGACCTTGCATCCAATGGGCTTGATAAATGCACTTATTCGTTCTAATAATGAATAATGAAAATTGTATTTTTTCTGTTCCAATTATTATGCCTTTTATTTCTGTTTCTTGCCTTATTGCACTGATTAGGCCCTCTAGTAAAATATGAACAAAAATGGTGATAGTGGGCATCCTTGTCTTGTTCTGAAAATCACAAGTAAGGATAATATTTGCTGTAGAACTTTTCTAAGTATGCCATCAGATTAAGGAAGTCCACTTGGTTTGCTGGGCAATTTTATCATCAATAGGTGCTGGATTTTATCAAATGCTTTTTCTGAATCTATTGGATTTATTATGTGATTTTCTCTTTTTTTCTGTTAATGTGAATTACACTGACTGATTTTTGAATCATAAAGCACCCTTGCATTCCTGGAATAAAGCCCGCCTGGTCATGCTAATATTGCTTATGATTTTTGCATCTACATGTCTGCTATTTTTCTTTCTTATGTCCTTGTCAGGTTTTGGCATCAAGGTTATGTTGGGCTGATAAATAATAGGGAAGTGTCCCTTATTTCTTTTTTCTATTCTCTGGAAGTGCTTGTGTTAGAGTGGTGTCATTTATTCTTTAAATTCTGGAATAATTAGGGCCGGCCCCGTGGCTTAGCGGTTAAGTGCGCGTGCTCTGCTGCTGGCGGCCCGGGTTTGGATCCCGGGCACGCACCGACGCACCGCTTCTCCCGCCATGCTGAGGCCGTGTCCCACATACAGCAACTAGAAGGATGTGCAGCTATGACATACAACTGTCTACTGGGGCTTTGAAGGAAAAATAAATAAATAAATAAAAATTATAAAAAAAAAAATAAATAAATTCTGGAATAATTCACTGGTGAAGCTATCTGGATGTGGAGTTTTCTTTGTGGGAAAGTTTATAAAGATAGGTTCAATTTCTTTAATAATATTGGACCATTTAGATTTTCTATTTTTTCTGTGTCAGTTTGGTAATAATTTCATATAAATTGTCATAGTTATTGGCATAAAGTGTTTCATATCCTTTCATGTTTTTTTAATGCCAGCTGATAGTTTACAACGTTATCATTCCTATAACCAGTAATAATGCCAAATATAATTATCAGTTCTTTGAAGTTTGCCAAGTCATTTCATACTGATTATCATATTTATTCAGGCCATTAAATGAGATGAAATAATACTGACGTGAATCACACAGTCTTTTTATCTCTATGACTTCAAATATTTATACTAACATAGAAGTACTTCTTCAGGCACAGAGGGAGTCAAAATTCCAATTACATCCATGTTTGGAGGCTGTGACTTTGGTGAACTGAGGTACATCACCAACATCTCATTAACGTTTGAAATCTCACCTTTCAGCTGCCTTTTGTTCTTGAGATAATTCCAAGGGTGAGTTGGTGAATGCATGAGCACCCTGGATGAAGAGTGTGACATTCCATGGGGACGATAAGGAAAGTTGCTAACTAAATACTGCTGGGGTCAGACATTCCAACTTTAAGCAGCAGAGCCTACTAATTCTGTCACAAAATAGAGCATCTTGAGCTTCATTAGTAGCCGGCTGGGTGACTTGGGCAAGTAACCTAACCAACGCGTAGTACTCTTTTCCAGTATATGAAGTGGAGTTAATATGATTTTCCCTTCGTGAATCCCTGGTGCTCATAGCAAATAATGAAACATCGTATGTGGTTTCTTTGGCTCCAGGGAACATCCAGAAGGAAGGTCTTAACCTAGGAAGTTGTTAGAAGCACTCTCGATATTTGATAATGATTTTTCTCTGGGCCAAAAATAAAGGAGGAAAGGCAGCCAGAGGAAGAGGTCTCTGAGGGAGCATCACCACGGCCGTTACTGTAGCACTACCTCTCTACGCCACGGCCAGGCGGTCGGGCCAGCCCCATCGTGAAGCATCAAATGGAGCTTTCGAGAAACGGACGGTGGAAGCCCACACTCCCTCAGACTATGGATAAAATGATAAAATCAGAAAGAATAACCAAACAAGAGGCCATTTCTCGTATTACTCCTAGATTGCGTTATGAGACAGTGAATTTCGACCTGGAAGGGACTGCAGGGGTCATGGAGTCAGGTGTCCTAATAGTCCCCTAAAGAAACCTGAGCACCCAGATTAAGTGACACCTACAGTGGAGAAATTGATGCTAGAGGTGTGCCTTCTTTAAGGTAAACCAGATTCCAAAATTCTAAAGGTGAAAACAGATGAACTAAAGGGCCATTACTACTTCACAAAGGAATTTTATTATTCAATAAATAACCCTCTGCAGCATTCATTAAGCAGCAAATTCCCAATGCATTTAAGAAGGGATTCAACTTGCAAACATTTGATTTTTACGCAGAGTTTCAGAAACACGTTTTTGGAGGAAAGCAAGGTGCACTGCTATTCTTTCTGTGACCGGCCATCATGAGCTCAGTCATACTCCTGGGTGTTTGCCAGAGCACACACGACCAGGGACAATTTATGGCATTTTCCCAGGTGGTGAGGAATGTGAACGTTGTTGCTTTCACTGAGCAAAATGTGGAGCCTGAGCCGCATGGCCAGAACGGAGAGGGCGGGCCATGAGCTGGGCCTGGAGGGTCTTTCATGACTGAGGCAGTGGCCGGATATTGCTTTCTTGCTTGTCAGCCACACCTTCGAGACCTTTTTTTAATGGATACAATACATTTTATCACAAAGGTATATTAAAAGTGGAACAGAAGTTGGGTGGAGTAGCAATACCACGGTCCAAAACCTCCGCCTCCGAGTTGATGGGGTGGAGCCAGCAGGGCACTCCTCACCAAGGGTGTTTATCTTGGCCACAGGTCCAAGATACCCCCGCCCTGCAGGGGGTATGAGCGCCCTCTCTGGCCACAGAGCTGAAGGGTTCTTCTTGTGCCTCAACTCCCTCCCCTCTCAAGAGATTTCCTGTAAACAGTCTCAACGAGGGTTTTGATTGAAAAAAGGGAGGGTTATTTGGATTCATTGCCTAAGTCATCTATTCATGAAAAATGCAGGAGATCACGAGAAGTGGTAGCATAGGACTGTTTCTTTCTATATTCCATGAGATTTTTCCATAAAACCGTGAAATCATTAGGCTAGCTTATGGTTAGGAACACTCTCTTAGAGATGTGTGAGCAAAAGGCCTCGTGGAAATTTGAAATAGAACAACAACTAACATATATTGGGGGCTGTTCTAAGTGCTGCTTAGATATTAACACATCTAGTCCTTATAACAACATTCTGTGGTAGGTATATCATTATCATCATCCCTATCGTCCAGATGTGGAAACTGACACACACACAGAGGTTAAAAAGCTTGCCCACAGTCGCACACTCAGTAGTAAGTGGTGGAGGCTGAATTCAAACCCAGGCAGCCTGACTCGAGAACCGGGAATTTTAACACTGATGCTACTTCTTTACAAGTGGCACACAAAGTGGGATTCTAAGAGAAATACCCCCCAAACCAACAACTGTCTCAGAATCAGAGTGACACAAAGGCAGGAAAATAAAATAATAAAAAAAAGACGAGAAAATGTTTTCTCCCAAAATACTGTTCTTCAAAATTTACTTTCATATAAATAAACGTTACGGACTAATAATATGGAAACTGCTTCACGCTGTGAATAATAAACTCATGTGTTTTACACCAAAAGCAAAGGCTGTTTTAACATATAAAGAGAGATAAAATGTTTTAGAGCAGGAAAAATGAATTAATAACTTCCACATTTTCAGAAAAGCTATTGAAATGAGCAGCAGAAAACCTAAAGGGGGTGATCTTATAATGGATTTTGAAAGGAAGAAGGATGTCCTTAATCTCTAAGTCTAAACATTCACTCAGATCCCTTTTTGGCAGAAAATTCAAAGACTTTCACTTTTGATCAAAGAGGGCGACCCTGCCCTTCTCCTTCACGTTTCGGTGCCAAAGTCAGTGGTACTAATCTCCGTGTTGCCCCTTCACTACATGTCGTAACGTTGATGGGCTTAGGACCTTGTATAATTTTTCATTGCAAAGGATTTCTTAAATGTTTAAAAAAAAAGTCCACAAAAAAAATGGAAGAGTCAACAGAAATGAAAGTCTGATAATTCAAAGAAATGAGTCTATTTCTTACTTGTAAAACACTACTTCAATAAGATATCTAGCTCCCAAAATTCCCAAATTTGTTTTTTTCACTACAAAATTGATTTCTGGGAAGGCAGGCTGACTAAGCAGATATACGAAGCATATCCTGTAACTCAAAATAACATAGTAAAGTCAGCTACAATATAAATTTAAAAATATTAGCTACAAAGCTAAGTTCAAAAGCCAGAAAGGGAAATCTCTAAGTAACAGGAAATAGAGGAAACAAGTCATTGTAGTTAGTGGTAGTTGATGCCAAGCAGGCCAAGGGAGTAAGTGTGGATATAGCTTTAGAAGCTAACGTCAAAGCTCTTTGTACAATGGGGAAATATATCTGGAAGTAGTCTGTCCAATTCACGAAGGGAGCTAGAAAACTCTGATCCAGACACAGGCGTGGGATAGAGCATGGGGATGTGGCAGAGAAACACATCCCCTGCCCTGGGCCATGGGTGGAAAGACTTGTGGAAAGACTAAGTCCAAATCTAGGCTGCTTGTGGGACCTGAATTTGAAGAACCCGAGTAGTGCAGAAACACAACCTCAGAGTCTAAGGCAAAGCTGGTCTAGAACTAGTGAAACTTGTAGAGCTCCAGAAGAGGAAAATACAAAACTACTCCAAAAGGAATCTCCACATTTCAGGGTATAATCAGTACAGAGGTGGGAGCCAACTCTCTTGGAAGATGAGCTCACAGACCAAAATTACAAAGCACACACAGAAACTCACTGCTTAAGATAGAGTTATTTGATGCAATAATGGAAGAATTCTGTTAGATAAATTAAACTACTGATAGCGTATTCACCTAAAGGAGACTTAAACATAAGTGTATTATGAATGATTAGCAAGAACAGAATGAATAAATTCATAAGAAAAAAGGAGGGCATACTGAAAAAAAGGGCAGACTCTTTTAAAAAAAAAACAAATATAAATTATAGAAATGAAATATAGTCATTAGGGCCGGCTCCGTGGCTTAGCGGTTAAGTGTGCGCGCTCTGATGCTGGCGGCCCGGGTTCGGATCCCGGGAGCGCCCCGAGGCACCACTTCTCCATCCAACGTGAGGCCGGGTCCCACGTACAGCAACTAGAAGGATGTGAACCTATGACATACAACTATCTACTGGGGCTTTGGGGGGAAAAAACTGAATAAATAAAATCTTTAAAAAAAAAAAAAAGAAATATAGTCATTAAAAATGAAAATATGTTATTAAAATAAAAACCTCAAGAGATGGGTTAAATGAAGGACTAGATAAACTGAAGGCATAAGGAAAGAACACAGAATGTAATCCAAGGAGAAGAAGAGATGGAGAATATAAGAGAAGAAAGCACAGAACATAGGAATGAGTAGTTCCAATATACATCTAAGGGAAGTGCCAAAATCTAGCTTCTGAATCAAAGTACGTAATAGTTATTTATTTATTTATTTTTGTGAGGAAGATCAGCCCTGAGCTAACATCCATGCCAGTCTTCCTCTTTTTGCTGAAGGGGACTGGCCATGAGCTAACGTTCGTGCCCATCTTCCTCCACTTTATATGGGACGCCGCCACAGCATGGCCTGACAAGCGGTACATTGGTGCGCGCCTGGGATCTGAACCTGGGCCGCCAGCAGCAGAGCGCGCGCACTTAACCGCTACAGCACGGGGCTGGCCTCCCATAATAGTTATTTTTTTACATAAAAAAAGAAAAAATATTATTTACACGTAAGAAATTTAGATATTGAAATAGAAAATAGGTTTTCTACCTCTCTTTTCAATAGCTTTTCTGAAAATGTGAAGTTACTGATTTTTCCTGCTCTGAGCTGTGGAGACTCCCTACAGATGAGTTTTGTGTTGGCCTCTGTGGAGTCTTCAGGTTTCTCTCTAGATTAATTGTGTCTTTTCTGTGGTAAAAGCTCTCAGGATCTCCAGTGGGTAATCCATGTAATTCAGTCAGTGTCTGTGGAAGACAATCAACTGAATAACTCAAGTCCCCAAAGTCCTGCTTTCTTCTTTTGCAGCAGGTTGGGGAGAGATATCCTAGATAACCGAATATTTACTCCTCTCAAAATCTGATGAACATAATCAAGAGCTTTAAGCTTTCTACCTTAGAACATCCTCTCATCAAAGAAATTAAAAAATGTTTCTGAATCTTTAAGCATCTGAAGAATTGTCTTTTCTACAATACTCTCAAAGAATGTTTTCATATCACATACATCTTAATTATTACCTTTATTTTTTCGTATTTTAAAAATAATTTTATTCCTATTCCTTTGAAATCATCTTCCTTACCACAGGTTCATGCTCCACATTCTTTAAAAAATTTTTTCCTCAAGGATTTCAGTTCTGTTGCAGATTGGTAGAGAATTGGTAGAAAGAAATTATACTTTTTAAACACCCCCCACACCCATACGCACAGTCACACACACACACACACACACCCCAGAAGAGATTGGGTGTGCCACAACTGGGGAAGGAAAGAAGGCAAACAACCCCATATCCCAAGAGGCAGTGAAAAGAGGTGTCTTCACGGATAGACTTAACGGTTTCTGCTTTCTCTCCAAAAGCTAGTTCCAAGTGAGTTTACCCATCTCCACAGGACAACAAGATGACTAAATTTGACTAACATTAGGTCTGACTTCATATGAATGGAAGAATCATAACTGTGTTTCATGCAATCATACCTGGCATGCAAGAACAGATATGACCATTACTATTCAAATTCAGTTTTGGTTCAAAAAACTTCCTATAATGGTTATGACTGAAAAATATTTGCCATTCAGGTAATCACTGCTAATGTCAGAGTGACATCATCTTGTTTTTCTTCTTTTCTTAACCGCATTTGAAAAATAAGCTCTTCAGCTGAAATACAAAATATGTATATATTCCACACAAGGCAAAAATGCTAAGTCTGATATAAATATGTGAAATATAAACCATCTCTTGTCTGGGGTCCTGGAGGTGATGTATTGTGTATGCTCTTGAATCAGAAATTGTACAGGATTTTGCTGAGCTCAAGAAGGCTCTGGAAAACTTTTTTCCCACTGGAATGGAGTGACAAAACTGGTTGTAAAAATGTCATTATTACCTTATATGTCTGTAAACTGTTTTTTTTTCCCTCCTCCAAACAGTTGGTATCACACCTTAGCAATTTCATCTTTTATTTTGATTTCTTTTTTTTAAATGATTTTTTAAAAATTTTTATTTATTTATTTTTTTCCCCCGAAGCCCCAGTAGATAGTTGTATGTCATAGCTGCACAGCCTTCTAGTTGCTGTATGTGGGACGCAGCCTCAGCATGGCCAGAGAAGCGGTGCGTCAGTGTGTGCCCGGGATCCGAACCCAGGCCACCAACAGCGGAGCGCGCGCACTTAACTGCTAAGCCATGGGGCCGGCCCTATTTTGATTTCTATGAGTAGATATCAGAATTGAAATCTAAACTTTCTGTTCCTTTTCCATCGAGTTCTGGCTGTCTCTAGAATTCTTCTTATCTTCCTTCTGTCTTATAAATGTATCTTCCTTCTGTCTATCTCTTAACACTTATAATTTCATTTCTTCTCTCTTTCTTAGAGATGGAGCCTGACTTACATGGTTACTATGCGGGATATGAGAGTGGAATCTCATTTCTAGAGCTCTAAAGGCATTTCATTCATTTATTCATTCATTCAACATTTATTTTGAATACCTATCATGTGCTAGGCTTAATATCTCTGAGCCTTAGTTTCTCCATCTGAAGTCTTCAACTCTAAAATTTGCTAATCCTAAGCAAAAAGAGTTCTTCCCAATTATCTGATGGTGTGCCATTCCAACTTAATTACAAAGACATTAACACTGATGTGCTTTTTAATGCTCCCAAGCATTTACAGACACTGCTTCTGCCTGGAATGACCTTCCTTCCTCCTTCATTCATCAGATGACCCCTCATCCTTTAAAATTCACCACAAATGACAGCCTCGCCTTCTTGGTCTGGTTTAGAGCCTATTCTCCATGCTCTGACTGCCCCTGTGCTTTTGTCTTTCACAGCATTTATCATGTTTTACTATAAAATTCTGTGGCAGATAAACCCTAACATGGCCCCCAATTACTCCTTCCTTCATCTTGTTAGCAGATTCTCTCTGTTGCCTTTTTAACTTGCACACTTTGATAAAAAAAAAAAGCAGCCATGTTGGGGAGGCCCATGTGGCAAGGTATTGAGGATGGCCTTCAGACAACAACCAGCAAGAAACTGAGGACCTCAGTCTAACAGGCCACAAGGAACTGAATCCTGCCAACAACCACATGAGCTTGAAAGGGAATCCTTCTCCAGTTGAGCCTCCTGATGAGACCTCAGCCCTGGCTGACACGTTGATTGCAGTCTCGTGAGACACTTAAACCAAGACCAATCTTTGAAACCCTGAAGCTGTGAGATAACAAATTGCAGATTGTCTTAAGCTGCTAAGTTTGTAAGTCATTTGTTACACCAAAATTTACTTATCATCAATGTATTTGTTTTAGTCTCCCACTAGATTATAAGCTCCTTCACCCTGGACATCCTGTCTTCTTCACTTTTGTATCATCAGAGCCTAACACTGTGCCTGGCACATAGTAGCTGCTTAATAAATATTTTTTGAACAATGTGATAGTGAAGCAAGTTCCCTGGCTTTGTAGAAAGGGACTCAGCCTTTTGCCGCCAACTTTATGATCCTCATTTCATTCAAGTTCTGAGTCTCAGGTTTCTTAACGTGAAGAATCAGAGGGTTAGACTTAATATAGCTCAACTTAGCTCAAGCAGTTTCCATATCTCAGTTTTTCTCTTTAAAGGTAAGTATCATTGATATGTGTGGCTGTCTTATATCTTAGTAGATGACTTGATCTTCAAGGCATCTCTATATTCTGGTATCTTTATAACTCTGATGTGAAAAAAGCAGTGATGGCAAGAATAGTGTATCTTTGACTTGTAGAAATGATGACTCTACTTAAAAGAAACCTCTAATAGATTAAAATTAAATAATGAGAACACAAAAACTGGAATGAACTCATGAAAAATTGAAATCAATTTTAAAAAGGGCATTTGATGACATGTAGCATGACATTTAACAGCTTTCTTAATTAAATGGACTAAAAACCAGATAACACAACTTTAAGACAGGAATTTCTTTTTCCATGCTGACAGGAAACATTTGTTTTGTTTTAGCCAGACGGTTTAAAAAAATGCTATTTATAATAGCTTTGCCAAAGTGAAAAAAAAGAGGTCTATGAATTCTCATTCATTTCTAACTTTTAAAAAAAATTTGCTGTATTATCTTTTCAAATGTTTCTTCCCTTTCACCGAGTGTTTAGCTGATAGGAAAATCATGATTCACTCCTTCAAAGACTGACCAACAAGACATTTTTCATTATCTGGGCCAGCACATATGGAGAAGACAATTCTTATTAAGCACATGAGATAACTCTTGACGAAATCAGTTATCTATCAGACAGAGCTACCTTTCCTTCCTCTCCACCCTCTTCCTTAAGTGTTATTTCTCCAAGGCCAAAAGTCCCAGGCACAGGTGATATTGAATTTTTGTTATTTAAAAGAGTGGATGATGAAGAACACTTTTCTTTTATGCAAGACTTGGGCTCCTCAACTGTCCATCTATGGACATTTTGTTCCTTCTATTTTTAATCTGTACAGACAACCCCTGAAACACTGATTCCAAGAAGGAATTAACATTCTTTGTGGTGTATCAATATGATATTTTTGTATCTCCCCTTAAGCACATCCTGTCCTATTACTTCCCATCATAAGACAGGGAAAGGAAACAATGATCAAATTCACTCTCAAGCACTGACAATAAATTAGAATGAGGGGAACCTCATCAGACAGAAAACTCTTCCTCCCAACAGCACACAATAGATGGTCTTTGGAGGAAGGCTGTATAATCTCCATTTGGGGGATCTTTAAGAAGAAAACTATTTGTTTATGTAGAATATTTTTGGAAGAAAAAGTAAAAGGAGAGGAAGCTTCCTGATATTTATTTTTTGTCCACCATTCACAGCACAAAAGTAGTTACAAACTATTAAGATCTACTATTTTTTTAATTGATGTTTTAATAGTTTTTAACATTGTGAAATTCCAAAATTTCACAACCCAAGTTGTACATTTTTGTTTGTCCATCACCATATATATGTCTCCCTTCACCCCTTGTGCCCACCCTCACCCCCGTAGCCCCTGGTAACCACAATACAGTTTTCTCTGTCCATGTGTTGGTTTATATTCCACATATGAGTGAGATCATACAGTGTTTGTCTTTCTCCTTCTGGCTTACTTCACTTAACATAATACCCTCCAGGCCCATCCGTGTTGTTGCAAATGGGACGATTTTGTCTTTTTTTATGGCTGAGTAGTATTCCATTGTATATATATACCACATCTTCTTGTAAGATCTACTATTTTTTATAATGTGTAAAACCAGCAGTAATAATTGACCAATGACACCTCTTGCAATAAGATGAAACAGTTCCATGGCTCAGAACATGGAACCTAAAGGAATAGTTTAGGGAGCTCAGAGCTCCTTTAGGTGACCGCATATTGCAGCAATTAGAACTAGGGCTTTGGAACAAAATAAATGAGGGTTTGGATTCAGGTTCTACTTTGACTGGCCAAGCCACATGCTGTGCAAGTTACTGAACCTTCCTGAATCTGTTTCTTCATCCACAAACTGCAGATTATGATTCCTTCCATACAGAGTGATGTGAATACAAAATGATAACATAGGATAAATGCTCTCCATAGATCCTGGTACAGAGCAGACAATAAATTAGCCTGGCCTTAAATTGACAGATGAGGAAAATGAAGACTAGAGGTTAAGACTTGCCAGGCATGTGTAGTTAATTACAGAACTTTTGATGGAACAAAAGAGATTTCTTCCATAAACTCAAAGTTTTATTCTACAAGTATCCTTTTATTTCACTGCCATAGCATTTGTGTGAGAAAAGTAGATGTTGTCCCTTATTACTGAGAGAATGAGAAAGTACAGAGAGGGACATTGGTTTATATAAGGATGTGAAACCAGTTTCAATGGAAAGCTGAAACCGACAAAATTAGATTAATTCTCCCCCCCCCCCAATAACATCCCACACTAATCTCAATTTTTGTTCCCTAAATGCAGATATCACAGAGGACGTATCTCATGTGTTCAGTGACGATCCCAAAAAAGCTGGGGAGACTGAATGTGAAAGCAAAACCACACAGACTGCCCCACTTTACTTATCTGCGTAGCGGCAGAGAGAACCCAGTGACAAGGCCTCCAACACGAATCGAATCCCAAGGAGGAGCATTCTTAAATATCTGTGAACTGTGGCCAAATGTTTCTGTTTTAGGATTCTGGTGGCATTAGATTCTAGGAACTAATGAGACATTTTAAAGCCCAAGGAGCCTGCAGCAAACAGAGAAAAGAGGCTGTGTTGTTCTCAAATGTTTCTGTTTTTAATTTCCCCCAAAGCATGTTATCTCATTTAAAAAATATTATCCTCATTATTTTCTCATATGGAAGATTTTCTGATGACTGGGGCATTTGGAGAAGCCCAGCCCTGAACCCCGTGAAGGTTCAGAGTGGGGCTTAGAAATTCCTGCACGAGTCTGAAGTCTCCGTGATTTCATCAGGATTCAAGACATGATACCCACAAGCTTCTCTCAGCAGGTTTCAGTTTGAAGTCTAGAATTTCTGGTCAACATCTCAAGGACCCAATCATATATCAAGAATTTAAAAGTATTTATTGAGTGTCTCCATCACTGCTTACGGAACAAGGCACTATGCTAGGCCCTGAGAGGGATGCAAATGTAAAAGACAATCTCTTTTTGTAGCATAAATAACAGGATATTGATGGGACTTTTCTTGTTGCACTGACACTGATGTGTGGGGTCCTAGTTGAAAACAGAACGGTGGTAAATCCCAAAAGATTCACCAACTGCTCCTCACAGCCCAGTGTGGCCTTCCCAAGAAACCCCAGGAGTCCCTGCCCTGTGGCAACCAAACCTAACATTTCTTCTCCTCCCTTCGCTCCTAACCCCACTCTATCTAAGAAAGTACAGAAGATGGGGAGAGTTGGGGGCTGGGAACATCCGCCTGTTGGGGGGTCACGGTTCATGGTGAGAAGGTTTTCCTGTGAGAGGGAGGGAGAGGATGGGTGTTTTCCACTCCCCAAAGCCAACTGAGAGACTGGGGCCAGAGAGTGGGGCTCCCAGAAACTCTCTTATAAAAGTTGAGAATGCCTGCAAGAAGAGGGGCTTGGCCTCTGCTCCCCGACTTTCCAATCTAAGAAATGGGAATACTGAGGGGGATGACGGCATGGAGCAGCTCCCATTCCCACTTCTGGGTGTGGTGGGGACATATTCGTTTCTTGGGAGTCAGGAGGACTTTACAGAAGGGAGCTGTTCCCCAGCAAAGACGCTTCAGCCAATGGAAAAGCACTCCAACCACAGCAGGTTAAGTAACACAAACAAAGCCGGTCCATTCCTTCTTTCACCTCCTACCCCAAACACTTGAGGAGCTAGGCCTCCATGGAGGGGAGTGAGAGAAGGGATGTTAAAACCAGAGCCAGCACGCCCAGCCTCCACAACAGGGAGCTGGGCTTGGGGGAGGAAGGAAAGAGCAGAGTGCAAATCCAGCTGTTGGTGAGAGAGGAGAAAGATCTGCATTTTATACTGGATTGAGCCTTTAATTGCTGAAAGTGACCAGAAAGTTACAAAATCTACCCAAAATGTCACTAAAGGACAGTGAAAGATGATTCAGTAGAGCCGGTCTGAAAGCTGCCATTGCAGAAAAATAACCTTGCTACATTCAGTAAGAGCAGTTGAGGGCCAGTGCTCTGCCTGGCCCTGCTCCATGTCTTGGGGACACAATGAGAAGAGAACAAAATAAAGTCCCCGTTCTTCAGAGCTTACGTTCAAGTGGGGAAAGACAGACAACAAAAAGCAAACAGATAAGGGTATACTTGCACATTGGATTCTACATCACCACATCCGTGCTAGGCAGGGAGAATGTGCTTATAACATTCATGCCATGTCATTGAATTCTACTTAGATCTCATGGATAGACTTGGCTCTGAGGTTTCTCTACCCACCGTTAGTATTCGATAACTAGTTATTTGGGGTTTTTTTTAGAACCCCCAAATCAATGAGTTGTGATGGAATGCCCATCGTACATACAAAATTGTGGTAGGGGAATTTATAGAATTGTGGGAGGATTAGGAAAAAACTTTAATCATTTTTCTTAGCTGTATGGAGAAATTTTAGAAAATATTCTAGATTTTTAAAATTCCAAAGAAACCTGTCTTTAAGAAGGGAATCCAGGTGCATCCCTTTCTGTGGGAAAAAAATCTCACCATCTTCATCCCTCTAGTGTACACTTTTCATGATTTCAGGAGTCAATTAAAGGAAAAAAAAAATGACAGTGGCCATTGCTGAAAAATAAGGTTTAAAGGTCAAAGAGTCAGACGTCAGCTTACCTTGGGATTTGGTAAATTTATAGAGCTTACTGCAGTGAAAAGACAAAACAAAACACCACCACCACCACTTGGACCAGAATTTCTTTAAAAAACACAAAACTGCGTATTTGCTTGAGCTCTGCAGCCCAATGTTAAGAAACATTATGGGGGCAGCAAACAAGAATTCTGAGGGGACTTAGAGAAAACAGAAAAAGGATGTGAGCCGGGTCACTCTGGCATGTGCTGTGCCTGAAGAACTAAGAAACGGTCAGTCAGAAGACTTTCTCAGGGACACTTGGTGTTTGATGTAATGGGCAGTAAAAGGGAGCAGTAGGCTACGGCAGATGTTGACTCTGATGAGGAATGAATAAGTGTTCCTCACTATTCTCAGGACTTAGGATCAAATATCTGAAACCCTTTTCCACCTGGACTCGGCAGAGTGGATTCTCCCACCTACAGTGAAAACATGGCACCATCCGGGAAGTTGAGAGAACGTCTCCCAGTCAGAGATGCCACTGATTCTTTTCTTTGAGCAGCTGAACCACAGGGGCTCAGTTACTCCATGCCTCTTCCCAGCAGCCGCAGATGCAACTGAAAGACAGATTTCTTGGAGAACTGGCAGGTAGTGGGCAAAATTATCTAACTCATGATTTCAAAGCTGAGTTGATGCAATTCCATGAAGAGACGCCTTCAGGAAACCTTTAAGTCTGAGTCAGGGCCCCCAACTCAGACAGCTAGCACCCTGTGATTCCTTTACCCAAACCCATTTCACATTGTCTTATAATTGCCTGCTTTCTTGATCTCCTTCAAGTGAACAGTGACCTTGTTTACTTTGCTGATCAATGAATCCCCAGGGCCTGATACAGTCCTGGCTCGTAGTGGGTACTTAATAATTATTTCCTGATTGAATGGAGGGATGAAGAGAAACTCTGGAGGAGTGACACAGGTTTGCTGGTTCAGCTCTGTCTGCTGTACCAGCCTATGGTGGAAGTTGTCCTTCCCATGGTGACAGCCGAGGGTGGCACAGACACTGCAGAGGCAGAGTGGAAGAATCGGGCTGCCTGATCACATAACATCACTATGCTGCCCTAAAAAGTACACACTGCAGATCAATGACCTCTGTGTTCAGATCTTTGTCTAGGAGAAGGGATGGGTGGCTATTTTTAGGCTCAGTCAAATTTTGTTGTGACGCACAACAAACACGTATGAGCCAAATCTGAACAAAACAAGGGACTGCATATCTGAAATTTACTGAAATATTTAAAAATGTAAATGCCAGTGTGGTTAAGGGCCTAAGGTCACACGGCCAGCTAGTGCCAGAAATGGAGCTCCAACTGGCTCTCTGGATCCAAGTGCAGGGCTATTTCCACTCTGCCACTGACTCACAAGCCCTTTTTTGGGAACACATAAAATATGACTGTTTTGCCCATTGATGTCTGAAAGTATTCCAACAATTTTGGGTCACGTAATTGTTGTAGCTCCCACTTCTCTCGAAGGCAGCCTAATACCCACTGTGGAGGACACTACAAGGCACCTTAAAAGGTTTTAAGTCGTTTGCTTAAATTCGCAATAGCCATACGTACTGGTTGAACGTTTTTCAATCAATTCAGAAATGTGGAGATAAAAAGTATACGTACTGCCCACCCACCCTCCTCACTCCTCAGCATTTCCCAGAGAGTGACCCCAGGTAGTAGTTTGACGTGTACCCTTCAGTCCTTTATATGTTCACATACACACACCCACCCATAGACACACATGCATAGGGACACATATATAGCTTTTCTAATAAGAAAGAATGAGATCATTGTTATGGGTTTGAATTGTGTTCCCCCAAAATTCATACGTTGAACTCCTAACCCCAATGCTTAGAATGTGACCTTATTTGGAAATAAGGTTGCTGCAGATGTAATTAGTTAGGATGAGGTCATACTGGTGTAGGGCGGGCCCCTAATCCAATAAGACTGGTGTCCTGATAAAAAAGGGGAATTTGGACACAGAGATAAACATGCACACAGGGAGAACACCACGTGAAGATGAAGGGAGAGACGGGGGTGATGCATCATCTACAAGACAAGGAACGATAGAAATTGCCAATAAACCATTAGAAGCTAGTGCAGAGGCATGGAATGTATTCTTCCTCACAGGCCTCTGAAGGGGCTAACTCTTGACAGCTTAGAATTGGCCTTCTGGCCTCCAGAACTGTGAGACAATAAATTTCTATTGTTCTAAGTCACCCAGTTTGTGGTACTTTGTTATGGCAGCACCGGCAGACTAATACAGTCATTATAAGTATGTCGTTCTGAAAATTGCTTTTTGACTCAAAACACAGATGCTGTACATCCTTCTAAGTTAATACATGCATATATACAACATCTTTTCAATGGATGCATGGAATTCTAGTCAATAGCTGTTTCGCATTTGAAATATTTGCATGTTTTATTTTTTCACTATTACTGTAACACCATTATTCTTTTTTTAAAATTGTGGTAAAATACACATAACACGAAATTTACCATCTTAACCATTTTTAAGTATACAGTTCAGTAATGTTAAGTACGCTCATATTGTAATGGAATCAAATCTCCAAAACTCTTTTCATCTTGCAAACCTGTCATTCTACACCCATTAAACGACAACTCTCCATTCCCTCCCCTCAGCCCCTGGCAACCACCATTCTACTTTATGTCTCTATGAATTTGACAACTCTAGGTATCTCATTTAAGTGGAATCATACAATATTTGTCTTTTTGTGACTGGCTTTTTTTATTTAGCACAATGTCCTCATGTTTCATCCATGTTTTAGCATGTGTTAGAATTTCATTCATTTTTAAGGCTGAATAATATTCTGTTGTATATGTATACCATACTTAGTTTATCCATTCATCCATCCATCAAGGGACACTTGGGTTGTTTCTACCTTTTGGCTATTGTGAATAGTGCTGCTATGAATATGGGTGTATACATATCTCTTTGAGACCATGCTTTCAATTCTTTTGGATATATACTCAGAAGTGGAATTGCTGGGTCATATGGTAGTTCTATTTTAAATTTTTTGAGGAACTACCATATTGTTTTCTATAGTGGCTGCACAATTTTACATTCCTACCAACTACGCACAGGGTTACAATTTCTCCACGTCCTTGTCAACATTTATTTTCTGGTTTTTTTTTTTTTTTTTTTTATAGTAGACATCCTAATGAGTGTGAGGTAGCATCTCGCTGTGGTTTTGATTTGCATTTCCTTAATGATTAGTGATGTTGAGCATCTTTTCAAGTACTTGTTGGCCATCTGTATATCTTCTTTGGAGAAATGTCTATTCAAGTCCTTTGCCCATTTTTTTTTGGGGGGGGGGAAGATTGCCCCTGTGCTATCATCTGTTGCCAATTTTCCTCTTTTTCTTTTTCTTTTCCTCCCCAAAACCCCAGTACATAGTTGTGCATCATAGTTGTAGAGTTGTAGCTCTTCTATGTGGGACGCCACCTCAGAAAGGCTTGATGAGTGGTGCGTAGGTCCACACCCAGGATCCGAACCAGCGAACCCTGGGCTGCTGAAGCAGAATACGTGAACTCAACCAGTACGGCACCAGGCTGGTCCCCAACCTTTGCCCATTTTTAAATTGAGTTCTTTACTTTTTTATTGTTGAGCTGTAGGAGTTCTCTGGATATTAACTCCTTATTAGATATATGATTTACAAATATTTTTTCCCCATTCCATACGTTGCCTTTTCACTCTGTTGATTGTGTCCTTTGATGAACATCACTATTCTCATACTGTAAGACAAGCATGTGAGTATTTCTGTAGGATAGACTCTTGGGGTGGAATTACTAGTTCAACTTCCAAAAGTTGTACCAATTTAGACTCTTACTAGAATGTATGGTAAGTGTATGACCATTCCCCCATCTCTATTGTCAGCACTGCATAAGACACATATTTTTAAAAATTGACATAGACATTGAAAAGGATATTTTTATACATAGCTACTCTGTTCTTCAAACAGTAAAAGCCTGTTACATCATGGTTAGCTATTAAACAAACTTGAGTCAAATCATGTTCCCTGAACTTGAACACTTACATACAGTAAAAACTTATAACTGAGAACTAGGTTCTGCCCCATCCCCAGGGTAAAAAGCTTTTAGTTTATTTTTACTAAAAGCTCTATAATTAGTCCTCTTGCCTCAAGTGATCTACTTTAATGAATGGTGCCATTTTATAAATTGAGTAAATAAATCCACTCCAATTCATAGCTAGGGAAATTACAGGAGAAGTCAGTATGCAAGACCGATTCAGCGCATGCCAAGGATTCATCTCTCCACCCAGGATTCTTCCCGTTGCCAGCTCCACTGCACCACCACACATTTCCAGCGCCAGGGCCGGGAAGGCCAAGATGAACGAAATGTCTGACACTGGGATGAAGGGTGACAATGTCCCATAGATTTGGTGGGAGTTATGTCACTGTGAGAAAAGGACCTGGTCCAGGAGGATATGTCATTTGTGGTTATATTTTTAAAAATATTAATTATAGGAAGATAATCATGCTTTTAGATCTTGGGACTAGAGGGGGGACAAAGGCAATGAGGTTCTCCTCCTTAAATCAAAGCACCTGTGTAAAGATATATGCGGTCCCCACACTGACATTAAGGAGGTTATACAAAGCCACGGTGCCCTTACATATTTCCTCTTCCATCCCTGCTGGAACTTTCTGTGCAGAGCACTTGTGATGGACAAACCATGCTTGTGGACAAGCACCCATTCTCTTGTGTGGTTCTGTGGTGGAACACGAGGGTCCCACTGTTCCTAAGGTCCTCCATTGCAGTTTATTAAAAACCAGAGAAGTGGAGCCTGATTCTTCCATATGGCTTTTCTAGTTTATTGGCTCTATTTTCTTGTAAAAATATGTTCTCAATTACACTTAAAACATTTGATTCAAATGACTTCGAGAAAGTCAAGATTGTTCTTCCTGCCCACATCACATACATTCTAGGTTATCGGGGACTTAAGGTGCAGCACACTGATGTCAAATACCAGTGACAGAACAGGTCTTGGGAGGAAGGGGAAGAGTAATCTTAAGCTATAAATAATAGAAGAGTAACAAAAATCAGTGTTTATTCTGGACTCGTTGAGAGCCTGACAGATTACGGACGTGACCATAAATGACAAAACTATATGTAAAACCCCAAGGAAAAAATGAGACTGCTTGGAACACAAGATCAAAACAGGAAATGTCAGCTTGAGGTGAACCTCTTTTCCTCAGACAGAACTTTCTAGACTTTTTCAGTCAGCCATATCGAATTATTTTTCTTTGACAATAATGCAAAATTGGAAAGGGCTTTAAAACCACAGGCTCAGTGGGGCTAAAGGGGACATTTTTGTTTTCCTCAGAGGAGTAATAACTTACAATAAACTCTTCATAGTTATTATTATTAGCTTTTTGTCCAGGTCCTGGACAAAGGAATATTGTTTTATTGAATGCTGGTTAAATATTCATCTGTCCAGACAGAATGTGTAGATGGATTGTCCTGGGCCATGCTCCAGACAGGAGAAGGGAGGCCGCAGTGAGAAGTTAAGTGGGGGTTACGGCTAAAGTGCCATGAAAGCAGCAACCCCCCCCCCCCTTCCACATGACCCTTGCTGGAACTTCCAAGGACCAACCATGAGTCAGCTCTGCATTAGCTCATCATGGATGAACAGGGCAAGGGGTCCTCACCCCTGAGTCACGTACCACAGGCAGAGCCACTGGGGCTCCAGCGGCGAGCCAGCTACCACCAGGACAGGGTGTCTGCTTCCTGCGCTTGTTCCCTCCACTCAACCAGGGATTGTAGTCGTCCCTGCTTCCAGCCTAGGACCTTAAGGTACATTAGTATCACCTGGGATGTGGTTAAAAATGAAGATTTCTGGCCCCAACCATGAGATTCACTAGGGCTAGTTGGGGATGTGGAATCACGAGGCAGGGAGAGCTTGGACCGCCCTGTGGCACACTCTGGGAACTCCGCCTGGGATGAGGATGAGGGGACTGGCAGATGCTGAGATGATCAGTTCTTGCTTGCCCTGATTGCTCAGGGCTGTCTGGCTCAGACCTTTTCTTCCCGCCTTGCACTGTTGGTTGCTAAAGATTTCTTGATTTTTGACTTCTTTGACGAGAATTTTGACCACTCACTTTTTCTAGAACCCTGGTTGATCCTTGACTCCACTGCTTTGTCTCTGATATCTGTGCTTCTCTGATTATCATTTGTGTATCCTTTATTCATTCTTTCATTCAACCAATATTGAGTACCTACACTTGGTTTCAGGCTGTGTGCTGGGGACCCACTGCTTAGTAAGACACTCAATTCAGCCATCATGGGGTTCATAGACGAGTAGGAGAGACAGTCAATTAATAAAACAGCTACAATGAAAGTGTCAGATGCCATAGAGAGATCTTGGGGCAATGTGAGATCACACAGCAAGGCCACTTAATCTAGTCCAGGGGACCAAGGAAGGCTTCCAGGAATGCTTAGGGAGATGGGAGGTGATGAGCAGACAGAGTGTTCCAGGCAGAAGGCCAGAGCAGTAAGAATGAAAGCCCTAAACAATAAGAGGTACAGCACTTTCAGAGAAAACTGTGACTGTAGTGTAGAGTAAGGCTGGTGACAGCAGATGGCGTGGCAAGAAACGAGTTGGAATGAGATGGGCAGGCTGGGAGCACGAAAGGCCTTGTAAATCCTGTGATGGAGTTTGGACTTGAATGTGAGAGCCATGAAATATCTCTGAAGGATTTTAAACACCAGTGAGTCATAATCTGGTCCTCACTGGGAGACAACGCTACAGCTGCAACGGGTGTATTCAGAATGAAGTCCCCAGAAGGCAGAGGGGTTGGAGGGGGAACAGCCTGAGAACACAGTGGGAAGAGACCCAGGAAGAGAAAGGGCTCTTCCACTGGAATAGGAAGGAAGGCGTGGAGGACGGGGGGCCTGTAGGGAAGGTGAGGATGTTTTTATAGCAAGTTCCCGCCAGGGAGAAAAGAGTGAAGACATTTGGAAGGTCCTTAGAGCACTTTAGGTAACGAGAGTTTAGTACTGAGATAAATCCTTCAACTGGGTGATGTGTAGGGTGAGCCAGGGGTTCAATCTCATCAGCCAAAGAATGACACTAGCCATTTAGAAATGTACCAAAACTATTATTTTCTTTTCAGATTGTGTCTTTAAGATTTAAACAAACAAAAGAAAAGATTTAAAAAAAATAAAAGACTAAAAAAAACTTTAAGAAGCCGCGAGCATACTAAGTCTCACAAATGAATTCAAGTACATGAAAGCCCTTCATATAAAGTTATAGACCATATTAGATTGCGAAAGACTTTAAGAAAAACAAAAAGCATGATGTCTGATCACCCTTGGGATGTAATAAGGATTTCAGTGTCAGAAACCTCCTGGTGAAGACTCTTAGTGCATCTTCAGCTTTCTGAACCATGTGGACCTTCCCTCCTGAAGAAGGATGGAGCCAGCTTTTCTAGTCACAAAGCTACGTACGCCATTTTCCTTTTTGTCCTAAAAGCAAGTTTAAACTGAGAAACCGTCTTATGGCTTGAATGAATATGATCTGGAAAAAAAAAACCCACTCAAGATTTCATTGAGAGGCAGAAAGCTCTGACAACAGGAAAGGGCTTTAATGGGAACTGCACGCGCAAGCAGACTTTTCTCACAAACGCATAACACTGGACAGATTTGGACAGATTTGGAATGTGCCGTTCTTTCTGCTCAAGACGTTTTTCCACTCCTGGCCTTCCAAAACACAGAGTTCAAAGCTTCACCACTACTTTTTATGCGGGAGCAAGTTGACCACAACACTATTAGAAAAAGACGTGAGTCAGGGTGTTTGTCTCTTTGTCTCTTTGTGGTGTTCTCTGGAAAGAAAGATTGTAAGGAAAGAAAAGCAGGAAAAGAGAGACGGACTTGCTTTGCATCTTTTCCTCGAGGGGTGTTTGCTTAAAAAATAATAGCCCAATCCAGGCTATTACGATTTATATTAAGCATTTCCAAGTTTTGAAACAGCAACAAAGTCCACCAGACCGTTTCGAGGTAAGCTTTTGTCTTTCCCATTACACAAATAGAGAAACTGAGTCACGGAGCAGTGAGGTCATTTCCCCAGTCTTGGCTGCGTTAGATGAAAAGCAAGCACGAACTCTAGGGTTTGGATTCCAGGTACCACTTTCATCTTGCTTTCATTGGAAGCTGACAACCAAAAAGTTAATAATCCGTTATACTACATGTTAGAGGGATGAGGTTTTCTGGCTTAACAGGAACTCCACTTCGTATAATTTTTATATATACATATATTCGTGCATGTGTGTGCATACACACTCATACATGTTAGAGTAACTTTGACTTTCCTGAGTCTTTAGAGAGTGAGATATTTCGGATATTTAAAATTTTCCCAGTAGCTGATATTTTACATTTGTAAGGATCAAAATATGCTTGTTTTGACATGATAGATTTAAAATATATAATTTTCTTAATTCTTAAAAGATGCTGCTAAATATGTCGATATCCATATTTAGCTGTGATTCAGTGATTCCCTCAGGAGCTTCTTGAGGCTATCCGACTATTTGTCTCCTCAATGAGTCTCATTATGCTTTTAAAATTCTTTTAAAATTATGAAGTGAGGACTCCCTGGGACAGCTCAGGAACATGAACCTTCATGACCACTGTCTTTTATTCTCAGAACACTTTCGACTTACTTTTTGTCCTCAGCTATGTTCTGCAGGGTTGAAGTTTTCAGAATTCGGAATTCTAGATAAATGAAAAGTTACTTAAACATATTTTAATTCTACAACTCAACTAGGAATAATTTCCTTTTTCTCCAGTGATTCAGACAGCACTCATCCAACAAGCATCTACTGAAAGCAAAGGGCCTGACTGTTCCAGGGCCTCAGGGTTTCTCAGTGTCTCAAGGTCATCCCTGGGACCATCAGTATTCACTGTACCTTGTTGACAACAAAATTAAGAAGATTCCATAAAAATATTAGCTGAAAGAATACCAGATAAAAGATAGTTTACTGTTTTGTACATTTTTATATATGTGTGCTGAATGTCTGAAAATACATCTATTAAGGTGCTGACTTGTTATTTTTGGCACCTAGGGAGTCGGATGGAGCTTGAATTTATTAGCCTTGACTGTCTGGAGTGAGATCCTTCTGCTGGGTGGGGATGGGCGTGTCCGCTAAGGAGCTAGGCCCCAGGGAAGGCTCACCACACCTTGATAAGCATGAAAAATGCACAAGAAGCGGCCTCCTCTTTGAAGAAAAAGAAGAAAAGAGGTTCACACACTCCCTGTACATTTACTCCATGCGGCTCTTTACTGGTTTCTACACCTTTCAGTGCAAACCACCGGTGCAGGTCAAATAGTCCCCGATGGTGTCTAGCACAGGGCTTGGAACATGGCAGGTCTCAAACAGCTGTTTGATGAATAAATGAATACATGAGGTTGAGACTGGAGTCCTACACAATCAAAACTGGAATAATTGTGAAAGATTTCTTGATAATTAAGGCATGGGGATAAAAGGCTTAGGACATTTTTAACAGGAAAATGGAATTCATGTAAGGTAGGTTTCTGATGTGCTGACACTGAATGCTGTAGGCAGTATCACGTGGTTCAAGAAGGTATAATACTGGATCGAAATGCAGGGACCAGGATGCATTCAGGATGCTGGCAGCCTCAATGGGAATGCAGCGTGAAACTCCAGAAGACCACGGGATGAGGTAAGACCTTAGATGAGACCCCCAGGACAGCCATCTTTTTCCCGATGAGGCCATAGCTGTCCTGGCATGACGTGCATTGTGCACTGCGACTGTGAGGGGAGGAAGGTGGCCGTGAACTGGGAAGGGGTTGTGCCATCACGGAAATTTCCTCCTTTGGGGAAGGAGTAGGGAGACTGAAGTAGCACCACTGAGTGCAAGCAAGCAAACAAATAACAACACGGGAGACAGAAACCAACCCTCCTACCCTCCAAAAACCAAGAGACCAGACTATAAGTCAGTCCACACACAGCCCACGTGCCACCACGACGCGCTCACAGCAGCAACCTGGAGTGGGAACCGGGGCTCAGTAGATGCACTATGAGGCAGGGATCCTGGGTGCCCTTACTGCAACATGGAGAAAGCAGCACTTGACGTGTCTGCTCCCCTAGATGCTCACTGTGCTGGCACTGAAGGTGGCATTCAGTGATCTACCGTCATTATCATCAGATAACTTTTACTGAGCACCTGAGTGCCAGACACTTTCTCATCTACTATCTTATTTGACATTCACGACAATTCTGAGAGGCAGACCAATTTCAGAGCAGGGCAGATGAAGCCTCGGCGAGTCTCACTGTCCTGCCCCAGGCGGCTGTGCTGCCAGGTGGCAGAAGTTTGGGACTTGACTTCGTGACTTATGTTAAATTCACTGCTTTTATTCACAACACTACAGTGGCTTCTCATAGACGATTTAGGAGTTTAATATTTTTTCCCCATAAATGGCACGCATTTTGGCATTAATTAAAAGGAGGATTTTAAAATACTCTTTAAAAATTACAGGCAGGTTTAAAATGGATTGCGCGTTCTTTAAAATCATCAACTATACAGAAGACAACCTACTAAACTATTCCTGCTGATTATCAGTGGCATTTGCTACATTGTTGATCCTTCCACCCCTGCAAATATGCTTGTCCACAGACTATTAATAGGATGCTGTGAATGATTCTCTGGGGATAAAGCGTCAATGATGTAGCAGTTAAAGAGGAGGGCTCAGGAATCTGATCTACTGGTTTCATGGATCCCGGTTCCTTTACTTTCAGCTATGTGACTTGGAGAAAGTTACTTAACCTCCCTCACATGGTTTCCTGTCTCACAGGATAGGTGATCAGGATAAAATAACATAATGTAAAAAAAGGTTTCAGCATTCTGCTTGGCACAGAGTAAAACTTCAATACACATTAACTGCTATTACTGTTGGGCATTTGGATTCTATCTTCTTGAAATGCACATTCTCAATCACTGAATCTGGTTTACTAAGTAACCCTTATAGGTCATTCTGCTTTCCTTTGCTGAAGTTTCTCATTTATGCTGCCAGGATGTTCTGGACCATTCCTTGGTGTGATACTGTTAAGGTTCAGCCTGGATTTGTAGAAAGAACAGGACATCAAGAATGGGATGATCCAGGTTCACATTCCAGCTCCAACACTCACTATCTAAATGATGCTGTGAAATTTACTTAATCTTTCTAAACTTCCACTGCCTCATGTGTAAAATATACACAAAATCCTTCTCTATCTAATTCAAATGAAGTAGTATATAAAATACATGTCATAAACTGTAAATTTCTCTACAAAGGTTAATTAGCATTATTATCATCACTATCTTCATATTTAAAAGTTCCCAAAAGAAGTTACTGACTAACAGTCTTGCTGATGTGGTGATAATGAATTCTATTTCATAAAAACAAGATTTTGTTTTTCTCCAGTGTTCTTGGTCTGTTGAAAAGGAGTTATGGATTCTTTCTTTAGCCACTGGCTCATGACTGCAGATGAGAATTTTATTTATATGTATTCAAATGTGATTTCAACACATGGTGATTCTTTTATGGCTAAATATAAAAAATTTACAAGTTAAATGTTATTGCTATCTTTACCATTTACTCAAAAGCTCGCTCATGCTACAATTTGTAAATATTTTACAAGGCAGGGGAAAATACACATCCATAATTATTTTTCGATGTTGTCTGGCTCATGACAGCCGGGTAAATTCTTTTATTTTATTTAAAAAAAAGTTTTCATTGAAGGTTTTTCCAGTCACTCCAAATAAACTTAGCTGTGAATGGAAAAGACACAGCTGATTGCCCTGGCCTCCCGAGCGGCTCTTCTGCCCTGTCTCACTCTTGCCCTGAGTCAGAAGGAAGGCATGTGGTGTGGCCGGCCTCTGGGATCATTAGACATCGCCTGTAAACCGTTGCCGTTAGAGACTCACTCCGGTTTATTTTCTAAAGGCTTATTAAGAAGTCAGAATCTAATCTGCATCCAGACTGGTCACTGAGCTCTCAGCTTCGCCAAGCACAGGATTTTACTGCAGGGCTGGCCTGTCGCCATGATGATTCCTGAAGGGATGTCGGAAAGCCAGCGGTGCCAGGGGCACATCATCTTCAAATCCCAAAGACATGCGACCTCCCCTGACCCGCTGGTTGAGGGCGTCGTCTTCTTCAGAGAGAATGTGCACTGGAAACAGAGACAAAATGCTCTGGGAAAGTCTATGATACAGAACTGCCTCCCTTCACAAGGTGATGGGGCTTCAGTGGGAAAGCAAAGCACAGATCTGTCAGCTGAACCTCGTTCAGATACCTGGGCACAGGCTTTCTCTGTAGAAACGGTCACACGGAAAACTGAAGCAATTCTAGGTGTCGTCAGGTATTTAAAACACGCTTTTCTCCCGAAAGGGAAAAGAGAAGAGATTGTGAAGAATAACGGAACTTTCTCTTTCAGAGGTTTAGTTCAAATCATTCCTCATTTCGTTTTGTTTGTATAGTGATCAAGGATCCAGGGAGTGATAGAGTGCCATTCTGAGTGAGTTTAAGCCACTAGAAAAAGAGCCAATACCACCTGTATTCTTTTATTAAAACTATATATGTAGGGGAGAGGAATTCTTTAGGATAATATAACAACCAGAGGCAGTGGTAGACCTGGTAATCAAGCAATGCACTGACCACAACGTTTAATGAACACTACTGCCGTAGCGGCATTCGCCTGGGCTGCAAAAAGGCTATCTTCTTCAATTTTTTCAGTAGTTTATATTCTCATCAAGGGATACAAGACATAGGACGTGAAAAGTTAAGTATTCTGTATTGTCCAATACAGGAGCCACTAGCCACATGTCGCTATTTAATTTTAAATTTAAAGAGATTACAACAAAATAATTCAGTACCTGAGTCACATTAGCCACATTTCAAGTGCTCAGTAGCCATATATGGCTGACGGTCCGTATCGGACAGGTCAGATATAGCACATTTCTACCACTGCAGAAAGTTCTAGTAGACAGCCCTGATTTCTTCAATACAGTATATAAGCAACACATAACTGTCATTTATAGTAACTGCTTGTCAGTTGAGAATAGGGAAGGATTAATGCAGGCTGCAATATTTAGGAAGACTTTAATAGAACCTTGAATTATGGTTATTTTGACAGGTGAAAAGGATAATTGGGGACATTCAGTAGAGAAAAGGGAAAAGAAAGTGTGGGAGAATAATAGCCCATCTGGTTAGCTCAAATTCTTGTTATAGACCGGAGAGGGATGAAGATGGAAAGATGGATGGATCACGGTGAGAGAGGATGAGGGACTCGACTGTCAAGCTAAGGTATTTGCTCTATGTTTTAAAATGCCACTGAATATTTTTGAATAGAGACCTGACAGTCCTGGGACAGTGGGACCACCCAGAAAATAATTTTTCCTTATGTAATTTGGTATACAGAAGGCAAATATTTAATATTCGCACACCAGTGGGAGTTCATCTTGTGCCCGAGTTGAGCCTAACAACACCGTGTGTGCCCGTGTGTGAATGGACTGAGGTAAAACTGTGTCTTCTTGCAACAATCTATGGGATAGAGAAAAGCATATGTAGAGGCTTCTCATTCACCATCACTGCATTTTATTCCCCCATCCCTTTTTTTCTTTCCTCTTTTGCACATTTATTAAGCTCCTATTATGTGCTGAGCTTTGAGGGTACAGGGATGAACCAGACATGAATCCTTCTGCGTGCAGCTCACAGCCTTGTACGTAAAACGAGCCAATGCTATTACAGAGTGGACATGGCCATGACAAGCTGTGCACAGAGCACTAGGGGGCACGGATGGGGTGCACAATGCAGCCTGGGACAGGCGGGCTGCAGGCAAGTCTTCTCAGGGCAGAAGAGACTGATCTGAATCTTGGAGGAGGAGCACAATTAACTCAGTAGATTAAGTGGGCAATACTACAAGTAGAGAGGGAAGATCAAGTACGAAAGCAAACAAGTCGAGCAGAATGTGACCACGTGGGAAGAACCAGACCTTGTTTCCCCTTTTGTCTTTGGCACAGCACAAAGGCAGGCTTGAGGCCTATTTATTTCTCTATACACCCTCACTGCAGGTTAAGCAGCAGGTGTAGACAACATGGATCTTTTTCTAGGTGACTCACATAGCTTGGGGGAATCACGTGAGTTGTCCTGATGCTCATCAACTGGCTCTGGATTACAGTAGAAGTACGGTCACAGAGCGTGGTCTGAGCACCCCAGGCAGGTCTGGGTAACATACCTTTGTTCCAGTCTGTTTCTCCTATAATTACGGGAATTCTACTGCCTTGGGAATGACAAGCTAGATTGTCACTCTCTTTCCCAGACTGATGCCAAGCAACTTGTGATCACTTGGGGAGAATTTATGGAGAAACCTTAGTCCTTACAAATTACCCTAGGGAGAAACGATAGCTTTTTTTTTTTTTTCCTAGTTACACAGCCCTTACTTTTTTGGCTCTGAAACGACAGCATGCATTTAGGAAAAAATATGAAAAAGAAAAAGAAATTAAAATCACAGTATTAAACAAGAAACAGGGCCACTGGACTTCCCTCATTTTCCTTATGAGTCAGAGGCATTGTCAGAGGGGTTGATGGTTTTTCTCCCTTTTATGACACCTTTTATGACAGGACAAGACATCACAAGGCAGCATGGAGGAGCAGGAGGACCAGGGACTGTGGAGTGTGACCTCAGTGGGGGTAATGCTGGCTCTGCCGCCTCCTAGCCATGTGACCCCGGGCAAGTTGCTTGACCAAGTAGAGGCTCAGTTTTCCTATCTTTAAATTGGGAATGATAATACCACTTTGTAAGGCTGATAACAGAAACAGAGATAAGCAGAGACTCAATAAGTAGTATTGATAACAGACACTCAATAAGTAGAATCTATTATGATAACTAGTCATGGGCGAGTTTGTGTTTCTCCCTTAGATGACTGTGAACCACTTATTCTCTTAAAGGAGAAGGGCTCCACTCTGCTGCTTTGGGGATCTTGGCCTCAGGCATTTATCTTTGTGAAGGGGAGAGAGAACTCCCAGAGGAGGGCCTTAAGAGAAATAGGGAATCCGATGGAGGTGGGAGGTCTGAGTGTCATACATAAACCAAATAATCCCTGATGTAGGAAGACATACTAGAATATCAGTGAGTGTGTTCCTATTACAGGAATGAGCTCCCTATCGATGGCGAGAAAGTAAACGCTGAAGGAAGATGTTTGGCTAATGATCTTGGTTAATTAATGGTGGTTAAAGTGAAACAGAATTATCAGCTCAGAGATTGTTGAGCTAATTCACAGAATTATCTAAGCTCCTTGTTTACTGGACTTATTGCTGATTGTTGGCCATTTCACTATTTATATCACAACATCCACTCAGTGGGAAAGCGAGAAGAAGAGATCCTTCCTCCCTCCCTCCCTCCTTGTCTGTCTACGAATCATTGTGGCGTTTCTGCTATTATTATTACAAAGAACTGAGCCATGGAACCAAGACATGTTCATCTGCTTCTTGTGTTCCTTTTCCATCTGGGTTTGGAAACCACCCTGGGATTGCTTCTTATTTTATGGTCTGACGTAGCCCGTGATGGACACCGACACTCAGCGTGTGTTACACAATAACCAGCTACACGGAAAGCACTGTGTCCCTGTGGATCTTAAAATAATGAAGCCAGCGGGCAATTCCTGAACTGTTCCCAAGCTGTTCCCCATCCCTTGGTGTCCCAAGGGGTGTTCTCAGGCTGGGCAGACTGGTCATCAAACCAATCTAAGGCACACTATATACTGTCATTTTTGTGAGGAATGAAAATATATATAGCATATTAAGGTCTTTGTGAAGTCTTACAGTGAATAACATTGATCATATTAAGTGTATTTAAAATTTACTTGACCAGAGAACCTTTTCTGAATAAGCACCTATTAATATCCCACGTACTACTGTTTTTGAAAGGCACTCTGGAAAATGTTGAAGAAGTGGCATTCAGAGATTTTACACAATGTAACAGTCATTATTAAAAATATCGTCTTTCTCCAGTTAAAACAGAATTTTAAAACCACAAAACCTTTTTTCTGTGTGGGGAATTATCTTTCGACTGGTGTCAAAAAATGGACAGGTGAACATACAGGCCTTTCGAGACTCTTAATCCATAACTTATCGTTTCTTTTCCCTTTCCTACTTACCCTTGACCTTGTCTGGCCCTTTGAAACATGTGGGATTGTCCTCTGTATTCTAAGAAACAAATGTGCTCTCTACATCTTGGAAGGCTATGTGCTTATTTGGAATTTTGTTCCATTTTGACTTGGTATCAATACCATGAGCCATTCCCAGGTGCCATGAGGATGATCCATTCACTAAACGACAGTAACAATGTGTGCTTGGTAGCATCATTCTGAAAATAGTTGGCAACACCTCAAGTGTCTCTAAACGGTAAAGAGAGTGGTTATTTGAGAATTGTTCTTCTATTTAAGATAAATATTTTAAGGCATAGAGATGATCAATGACTTGCCAAGGCCCTAGAAAGAGCCAAGGTGGTTTTGAGATTAAAACACTGAAGATTTTCTGGAACGGCAGATTCTCAGGCCACTTGCATACCAACTTCATAGCTTCATCTCTACTGATATGAGAAATAGCCTTAGAGAGACTATTGTTCTGTTTCCCTGTGAATGTCATGATTTTTACAAAGCAAGCAGCCCTTCTCTGGTATGCCAGGGATTTTTTTTTTTTTTTATGGTCCTAATTGATCTCTATCCCCCAAAGGGTTATGAATGTTGCAAGTGTCTCAAGTCTTAACAAGCCATCCCCACACAGCTGTGCAATGGAAATGTTCAATGGAAAGGTATTCCCTTCAGTCTAGGCAAGGTCCTGGCTGCTCCCTGGAGAGACCCGGCCCCAGGAGTGCAGGTTCTGGGCCATCTTAGTTGGAGAAGCCTGTTTGGCCCATTGCTGCCTCCTTGGTTCTTCTGGTTCCCTTCCCCCTCTCCTGATGACAGGAGGGTCTGGTCATGGCAGGCCACCAGGACCTCCCTTTTAAACTCATGAGATCTTCTCGGCTCTCCGCCCTCTCTGCACTCGTCTTTTGCTGACCCCCAGCTGCCAAGGTTTGTTTATTACTGAGTTGAGCATTTAGTCTTGTGTATTTAGTCTTGGCTGGTGGTGGCCTAGGAAAGAATATTTTCTAAGATTGCTTTGGTTTTCTTTCAAATAAACTTCTACAAGCCTAGACATTTCTGGCATTGCTGAAATGCAGGTGATTTATTCCTAGAGGATTAAAATGGAATTTTTTCCAAAAAAGAAAACCAACAATGTGATATACTCCTTCAGTACATTTTAGCCACTGGTTGCAAAGGACACCTTGCTTTGCCTTTTATTAGAAAAATTCAAATCAAGAGGCCCCCTCTGGGAACAAGACAGTTTTCTATTCTGAGACACAGCCTCCTCGCTCCCTCTACTGGCCAGCAACCTCCCTCCCCATCCATTTGAACAGCAGTGGATTGGAAATAACTGGGAGCGAGAGGGGAAAGTACACGTGTCGTTAAACTAGGAATTGTGGACCCAACAGCATATTTTTGCTGCAGATCCATTTTCTTTCCTCATTCTTCCAACCTCAACAATCTTGGCCACCTAAGCCACAAATCCTTAGCTCCACCTAGCGTCTCTCTTCATGCACTTCTTGGCTTTTTAAAAAGGGGCCACTTGTTTGGATTTATAGCACTGATGGACACCATGACCCTTGGACTTTAAGACAATGTAATCACATACTTTGTCATCACTTTGAATTTATGAACGAAGTTTAGGTGTATCTTACAGTGCACATGGCATGATAGCTGGAGGAACATGCTAGAAGGGATGAGAGCTGACAGAATGTCTCCCAGCTGCCCCAAGACAACGCTCTTCAACCAGCTTCTAAGAGTCACTGTCCTCCTGTGGAACTGAGAGCTAGCCTCAGCCATCCTGTGGCTATGTAGCGAAATTTCTGCATAAACCAGCCACAGTTGCCCTAGTACATGAAGCCTTAATCATGGAGGCCATTGGCCCAGACTTTCAGAAGAACAGCTGTTTTATCTAGCTAACGGGGACTGGAGAAGCTCCCCAACAGGCTGGATACATTTTATTTCCTGGAGAAGCCAACAGCTGACACCCACACCCAGGCCTATTCAGTGAGGGTTGGAAAAGTAGCACATGAAGTGATTAATCGTCTTTAATCTCAGCACATCAAATGATGTTAATGCCTAAGTATCCCTTGGTGTAAACACATCAATAGAGAGCTTAAGAGAGGCAGTCTTCAAGAAAGACTTACTTAAAAGAAAGTTTTCACAACGATGCTGAGTCATAGACTATGTAAATTTTAACATACAATAAATCGATTTCAGAAACACAATGACTATTTCAAAGACGCGCAAACAACTGTCAGGCGTGCTTTAGAGGACGCTGAAGAAGCATCTGGGGTAACATCTGTGCGTTTATTCAGGGTAAACCATTTCCAGAAAGAACACAAGAATGTTCTTTCCTACCTTCATCATTTTCTATATTGGAGCAGCTTCATGTATTACCAAAAATTATATTGTTATCTTAGCAGAGAATATTTTGGTGATGTAACATCCATGGAGTTAGTATGCTGGGTCAGAGTCAAGACTAAAATGAGGTCAAATGAGGCTCTTCTCCCAGCTGAAGTCCAGTCGAGGGTTAGGAAGAGTTTTAATAGAGGTAATGCTCACAAAGATCTCACCCTCGTGAGCCAGTCCTCAAATGGTGTGGTACAGAAAGATGCCTGACCCAAATAGGATTTCAACTCCCAAACATTTGAAAGAGTCTTTGTTCAGACAATCATATGAAAAATCTCTTCTCCAGCACCTCAAAACTCCCTGGAGCTTCTCCCTCTTCAGTTCCAGAGAGATGAGCCCTCTTAGCTGCACCAACTGTCTCTACACACTTGGCCTCCAGATGACCCCTCCCTTCTGTCACAACACATCTCAAGTCTACACCCCTCAACCAGTATATCCCTCAAGTTTTCTCTGATTGTCCATTCTGCGTACTTTGCCTTTTCTCTCATTAGAGACCTGGGAAGGTTCAATGTGGTTATACGGGAAACACATTGTCTACTGGAAGAAGAGCTTCGAAGGCTATGCTGTAAATGATCACATAGTAATACATGTGTTCTGTCACAGTAATGTGGGAACTAAATTTTAAGCCTGCTCTAAAAAACAGTATAATATCTAGGATTCAGGTAAACATGGGAAGGACTAGCGAAAGCACGGCAGGCACTGCAATGGCTTAGCCTCGACAAGGTTGCATGAACTCTCCCCAGATCCTAAAGCAAGGGGGGACCTTAGATTTGATATACCTGAGATGTGAGTGTATAAGTCCCTACGGACTCCTTATAAGGATTTGTATGGAAGGAATTAATAAAAACAGGTATTTCATAGTTAGCTTTTTCCCCCATTCACTCACCCACTCAACACAGATTTTACCCAGCAGCTATACATAGCAGGTCCTGGAATGGAGAAAAACATACGAGGTCCCCGTGATGGTGACAATGGGTGATGTCACTCCTCACAAGGTTTGTGGCAATGTTTCTTAGATGTTCTGCAGTACAGGTACAGCTGTAGCCCCAAACCTCTACCAGGTCATGGTTTCTGAGAATCCTTATGTTAAGTTCCAACAGAATTCTCAGAATAGTCAGAGACATCTCAGATACACACCGGGCAGGGAAGACACGTTATCGGCACTCAAGGTAGGACGCTGCTCTGGAGAGTCTGGCCTCAGCCCTAGTTCCGCTATACACATCTAGGTGACCTTGGGCAACATGTCAGCCTTGGGCAACACGTCAACCTCTCTGACATCTTCTTATCTGTTAAATTAACTTTACTTAAAATTAGCTCCAAGGATCCTTCCAGCATTTATATTGTGTGCTTCTCTAAGTTTTTTAATCCCTAAATGTTAGAGTAGGGGCTAGATAAACAAAAGCGCTTAGAAACTTCATTTCAGAGAGTCTGCTGGAGGCAAGTTGCAATTTTAAATTACCTTTCTTCTAGGTATATGAACTAAGGTTTAGAAAATGCAAAGCCTTTTAATTTGTTGGAGTGAAAACTGACATCCTGTTTAAGGAAGTATGAGACTTTTGGTAATGAGAAAAGCCACAAGTATGAGTGGTACTCCAGAAACCTGATCTATAAGAACTAGATTTTCTCCACGAAAGAAAAAGGGGGGACACAGAGGGGCCATGACTGCACCTGCAGACCCTGTGCTGAAGGAGAAGGAGGCAGCTTTTGTTCTTCAGGAAGGACAAAGGAAGGGAGCCCAAAATTAATAGAGAAGATTGAAGGTGAACCATCAGGTGTGTTTTAATCTTTTATATAATCAGCTATCAGTGCTGTGAGTGACTACACTGAGAAGTTAGAATTCATTATGATTTTAGCCGTCACTCTATGATCAGTCTTTGGGAACATTTCTGTTTCAGTCACTTCAGTTGGATTCGATGCAATTCCAATGGCTTTGAGGATTTGCGTACACAGGGCCCCCAGATTACAGACATTCCGACCTTGTGCGACTCCCTCTAACCCCCTTCCTGCAAATCCGTTTGCTCAAGAAAAGACTATAAAGAACCTCCTTCCTCAAACAGCAAACATAGTTACCAGGCGATAGTGGAATGTCCAATTAGCGGCTTCTCTCTGTTGGTGCTCAGTGTGGTTAATTCTTTCTCTCACTCTTCACTCCTTGTCTCTCTGGAAAGGGGACGTGTAGCAGAGTTCTAATTTAGTACTGTGGGGTGTCAACTGTGTTGACGACTGCCAGGTCACTGGAAGATCTTTTTTATTATAACCTTAGCATTTTGTAACAATTTGTGAGCTGGTCCTTTTTTTTTTTTTTTTTTTTAATTTCTAGATGCTTTGGGTAGTAGGGGGTCCTTTTCATACAACGCTAAAGCGAAAGAATCTCTAAATTCCAAAGGGCGTTCATTCTTCCCTTAACTTCCTCCTCTCCTCTCCTCTCCTTTTTTCCTTTCACTCAATAGTTAGAACAATGCACCTCTCAGAAGACTGCTAGAATTAGTCTCAAGATCTGTACCAAATTATGCATCTATATGGTTATGGAGGCCTGGGGGAAGAGAAGGAAGACCAGGCTGGAAAAAGACCTAGTTCTCGGAGGGTTACTTGGAGGAGCAGAGGCTGGGAAGCATGGCTACATCTCACTCACTCTAAGCTGCCATACCAAAGTGGGTGACCACGGATAGGAAGGAGCCAATTGCTACTTCTAACTTCTAAATTGCAAATAATTACCCAACATTGGGCCCTTTGGGAGAGCCAGGGGTGGATTTGTCGATGTGAACGACCCATCAGTTAAAAATATGTTCTGAGGGTTTTTATACTCATAACATAGCTTTTAAAATTATAACTGGCAAAGTCCTATGGGTTTTCATGTTCAGGGCGTGTGGGTTCAGGCAGACCTGAAATCGTTTTGGTCTTTAAGACTGAGCTGTTCTCCACTGTTAGAGAAGGATCTTAACTTATTAGTGGAAAGACTTGCATTGATTTAAGAAAACACAAACCAGAGCTGGTGTGGACTTTTGATCTTTCTCATCTCCTCATAGTCCACAGAAATAGGGGCAAAGAAGTGGCGTTAGTAACAGAGATTCTGCTCTTTCTCTTCTCCCAAGGCCCTTCCTAGGAGCGCTTCTCCCAGGTTCCCTCTCAATTCTCTGCTCATCCTCACTCTCCTCTTCCCGATTTTTGTTTCACAAATGAAATAAAATGGCTATGCTTTCTGATCATGGGAAGAATATCATTTTATAATTTTGAGAATAGTAGAAAATCTAAAATGTGTGTTTCCCTAGGTCTAGCAAGCCCTCAAAGTCAGCAGTGCACCCTCCCCGTGTCTCTAGTGAAAGGGGTAGCCGCTCATCTTTTCTTTTTCAAGAAACATTAAAGGAACCGTTCAAAGCCTGCCAGAAGGGTGTCGGATACGTATGGGCATGGGCCCAATCCAGGGGCGGCTATATACTGGCATACAGGGGAGATGCATGTTGTGTCTCCACATCCTGTGCAAAGGGGGAGACACTGGGGTAACGAAATGGAGCCCCACCACTGATTTTTCTAAAAACTTAAAAGGGAAACTTCATCTTGCCTGATGTGTACCCTATGGAGAAAGAATCACTTTAAGTGTCTGGTAAAGGCCTCTGGGAAAGTGAGATCATGAGCAATCTAGGATGACCTCACCCAGTTATTTAGGAGGTTGAACGTGATGGCACATGGGGAAGGCACTTACTGTTAAATGGTTCATAGCTTGTGGAGTGGGTCAACTGCCAGCAAAAGCAGAAGCCAACCACGGGAGAACACTTTTCACCCCCAAACTCAGGAAGAACAGGGAGCTCTTTTACACTGGGAGCGCTTGTTTTTTTCTCTCCCAGAAAAGACGACTTCCCTCAAGGGGATCTGGGAATGAGGCGGTGTATCTTCACCCTTGTGGTGGTGGGCACGATTCCAGCACCACCACAAAGGGGGATTACCTTGCACACACCACACACGCCGTGGCCATGTTGCATACCTGTGCTCTTGTCACGGCCGACTACCCAAGTACATCAGATAGGGAGCAAGCAGTCTGCGTGTGCTGTGGCTCAAGATAAAAGGTATTTTAATATGCTCAGGTCACATATTATCTCGGACAATAGTAATTTTATATCATTTTCTTAAAGGAAACTGCACTCCTCGCAATAATTTTTTCCAATAAAGCAAAATTTCACATGACAGAAAGCTTTACATATAAATATTTCCCTTGAATAGTAGCATTGAACCCTGTCTATGCTAAACAGAATTTTAAAATATCTTTATTATTTCTTTTGACATGCAAAGGATAAGGAGAAAGGGTTTGGAAGACCCTCAGTTAATGATTCTACTCTCTTTAACAGTAGAGAACTTTTTACAGCTCTGGAGAGTTTTCGCTTTTCAAGTGAAACAATATACACAAACCAAAAAAAAAAAAAAAAGTGAAACTTTTCCTGTCTCACTTTAAGAACCTTCAGGACTGAACCTGTGGTGTGGTTTCCTGACTGCCAGTTTGGGTTTGCATCTCTTAAGCCGGCTTGTGCAATTCCCCAGGGGAAACATTTGAAGAGGGTTTTTCTCACACATGACAGAGTTTCATCAAATACAGCCCACAGACTTCGATGGCAAACTTCATGGTGCGAGTGTCTGGTTTTACAGAAGCAGCTGTGGAGTACGTTTTTCCTTTCACAGGTGCACAATACTCATGCACAGACCTCAGAAATAAGACATCCGTCTTCAAAAGTGAGGGTAGCTTAAATACTGGATATCTCTCTGAGAATTAGGTGTCAATCAGGTCAATTTTAATTTACCAGATGAGGGAGGAGGGGGTGGCAAGCAGGGTTTCAATTTCCAGAGCCTCCTACTGATCTTTCTTCACAGCCGTCTAGGGTACACAGACTTATTGTATAATCTGGCCTGTATTTTTCTCTTACTGTGAAACATATTGAAATGCTTTATGTTTAGGTGTGTGTATAGAAATTCATGAAGTTCTTTTATACACTTTCTTAGCTCCAACACAATTCTCTCTTTAGGATGTCTTGAAAACACAGCTTTGGGAGAGCACATTCTGCCCCGGCTTGTAAATTCGGATTTGCTCTTTCCTATCTACCAGCCACCTGATTCCCGGCCTGTGCAAAGGGCACCCGTTCCGCATCATTTTTTCCAAGCGCTTAAACCTGGAAAGATATTTCTTCAAGGACTCACAGAAGCTGTCTTGGGGGTTTGGAAAACATTGCAAAATTGTTAGCAGACCTTTTGACTGTACTATTTTTAGGAAACTAATTGTGTACTTTTAAAGTACATTTTTGACAACGGGACAAAATTTTCCTTGCCCCCACTGATATGTGAAATGTTTACAATGAAATACGTCAGTAAAACACCCCAAAGAGATACATTGTAACCTCGGCAACAGGCAGCAACAGGGGAAAAGTGATTTAAAAAGAGACAAGGTTTTTGCAATATTTATGCTGCTATTTCTGCCCAAAATGACCTTTTATTTTACCGTTCAAACAGAAGTTTGTTTTCAAACCAGTTGCTAGTTAAAGGAGCAGCTGCTCTGGCATCCATAAGAATCAGCTCTAACCCAACAGTAAGCGTGTTCACCGGAGGAAACTCAGCCCCGCAGCACCCCCTGGTAGGTCAGACGCCTGCAGAGGTGGAATCTTACCTTGAGCACGTAAGATCCAGGAGAGGGCTCGGGCTCCCACAGGACAGGACCGGGAGAGGCGCGGATCCGCCGCGGGTAACATGCACTTGGCTTTTATGGGCAGGTGGGAGGAGCCGCTCCTCGTGGTAGGTGGGCAGGAGGGCGGGCGGGCGCGCAGCCCCGGGGGGAGCAGACCGTCTTCTCTGGGGAGGGCCGGGGAGGGCGAGCGGGAGCCGGGAGGGGGAGAGGCGGCAGGGAGGGGTGCAGGGGCGCAGCACGGAGTGCAAACGCGAGAGGGAGGGAGGCAGAGAGAGCAAGAGGAGCGGTAGAGACGTAGAGATGGGATGTAGACCACGGATGGGGAGAAAATGAATGAGAGACACAGACAGACACTCGAGCACGCAAGACCTAGAAGGCGAGGGGAATTGGGTTATTTCCGTTTTTGTGTGACTTTTTTTTGAGGGGGGAGTTGTGGGTGACTCTCATTACTGAAGGTGTTTTCTGTGACTCTGGAAAGCTAAATAACAGTTCAGGAAGACTGCGGGCTCCTAAGCCAGGCGCAGGAGGGGACGCTGGGCGTGGGCGCAGCACAGCCGCGCCGGGTGGGTCCCCCCGACGTGTCCCCACAGACACGTGTCCGCCCTCAGCGCCCCCGCGTGTCCCCCCGCGCATCCCCCGGCGTGTCCCCCCACGTGCCCCCGCCGCCCCCCTCCGGTAAGGCCCGCCGCCCCAGTCCCTGGGGCCCTGCCTGGTGCGCTGCCGCAGCAACGTCCAGAGGCCCCTCTCGAGACTTCGGCAGCATTAAGGTAAATCCGGCGAAGGTTGGGGAGGATCAGAAGATTGGCTTGTGGAGAAAGGAGCCTCAAAGCCAGCCTGGGCCCTTCAACGTCTGCTTATGTAACAGGATTTCGGGGCTCTCTGCCCTCTGGTTATTGTCGGTATTTTAAAAACTCTCATTCCTAACAATTGGAAAACGTCTTGGTGCCACAGCGCTCTCTCTCTGTGTCTTAAACATTAAGAGAGGATTCTTGGTTGAATCAACAAGCGGCTGAAGGATCAGGCTGAAATTCTTCAGAAATATATTCAGAGAAAGAAAAACAAGCTCCTTTAGCTGCTGAGTGGTGACTCACTTCCTAGCCCCAGCTCAATTTCTGCCACCAAAGGAATTGAAGCATTTTAAAAGAACCTGAGCCTTGGGGATGGGGGAACTGACAGGGGGAAGCGTGGTCAGGGGGATGGGTGGGTGGGCTGGGGAGAAGAAGGGAACTAATTCTTACTGAATATATTTATATAGAACTATATAACTATATATACATATATGAAACTTGATTCAGTGCTTGCCACAGCCTTATGAGGTATGGAGAAGGTCCACAATTATAAAAAAGGATTTTAAAGAAATCCATTAAGAAAATACCCAGTAGTATCATTTGGATAATAATAACACTAGCTGCCATATGTGCTAAGTTTACACTGGACTTAGTTTTACATATTCATCTTCCCATCTGCCTGCCTCTGGAGCCCAATGCCTCAACTGCTTCCTTGTAACGAAGTTTATTCTCAGTTGGATAGAGCTGGAGTCAGCAAGGTAGAACCCATGTGCCTGCAGTATGAAGGAAGGTTAGTGATACGGGAGATGAGGAATTTAAGATCTGTATCATAAACACAAATTTGACATTAGAACAATTATTCAAATGTTACTGATGATGTCTCGTGACATTGATTGTCTTAGTATATGCAATTTTTCATCTGTATGCCACCTATTCAAATTATATTCAGTAACTTTTCAGCTGCAAGGAAATTATAGCTAGTGGTTAACTAGCTAGCAGAAAATAAGTGCTCAATAGATATGTATATTCTAAGTGAATCAATGACGCTATTGAGCACTGACACAGAGAATTAGTTTAAGAATTAATGAATACTTAGAAAGCTGAAACTTTCACATGAACTTTCCTGGCCATTTGCTGTTTGGTTTTACTCTCTTCTCACCCTCCATAACTCAGTTTTCCTCTTTCCAAATAGTATGTTTGTGTTTTGAGGATGTGGTCAAGTCCATTAAATGAAGTCGGTGAAATGAACAACCGTTGTTACTGGTCTGCATCGACTATGTTGGGGCGACCCCTGAAATCAGATGTGATTTTACAGGCGGGGTACCACTTCCGGCACTATATAATTTATCAGAGAAATGTGCTTTGGGCGAACTAAACAGGACCCAGTTCGAGGAGTGTCTGGGTGATAAACATGTTAGTAGAGATCCTCACAGGATTACAGGAAATCATCTTTTCAGTCCTGATTTAATGCCTCCCGAACATTCCATCACATAGTTGTGAAAAGGAGAAACAGAAAAGGCAAGAAAGTACATTCAAAGAGAAAGCAGTTGACGGCTGTTTTTCTTCTCCTCTTTCCTCCTTCACTCCCTCCTTTCAAACCTGAATATCCAGCCAAGGTAACAAAGGAGCTCCTTTCATTTCATTTGGATGGTGTTAATGACTCGTTCATTTCTCCAGTTCACACTTGCCTGGATCTGATTCAGTAGCAGATCTGGACAGCAAGTCAGGAATCCAGGAACACGATCTCTGTGCTGACTCTTAGCCTGCCCTTCTAGAATCTCTCTGAAGGTGACTGAGGTTTGAAATGACCTAGTTTGGTCTTCTGTGGACAGAAAGGAATCCAATGATAACATGCTAGATGCTCTGAAGTTTCCATTGTGTGGATATAATAACAGTTACAGATCACTACCTTATTTTCAAGAGTTTGAAAATGTAAACCTTTTTTTTTTTGGCTTATTTAGAATTAATCAATTAACAAATATTAGTTGAGAATGGAGACAGACAATGTCGGGTATTCAAAGCAGAGGAAAATAAGAACGTAGATCTGTTCTCGTGGAAGGGAAAAAGCATGAAATCCTGTTAGTTGGGTAGCAAAGAGACTTCGGGGAGGAGATGACATTTGAGCTGAGCCATGGAAAGTAGCATTTGGATAGATGGGTGATGGACAGTAGTACAGGGAGGGAATGTATACAGATGGGGAAGCAATAGAGATATGTGGACGATGGTGAGTTGGCCAGCACGACTGAAGGGAAGGGTCTATTTGGCACTAGGGGTCTAGTGAGGCTAAAAAGCAAGAAAGGAGTGATGAGGTCAGCCAGTGGAAGGCCTTAAATGTCACCTCAGTAGTCTGGACTGTATACTGTAGGCGAGGAGGAGTCATTGAAGACATTTGAGCAGTAGAATGGCACGGTGGAAAAGGCATATTATTAAGAATTCACTTTTCTTTGAATAGGATCTGTATAGCAGCTTTGCAGATAAATGCTTGCCGGTGTGTCCAGGGCCATTAGCATACTTAGAAATAGAGAAAACTAAGTGTCTGTGTCCTGTAGACTGGGCCGTCTGTGTGAGGTGGCAGAAACAGTTGGTGGTCCTAGCCCAGCGTCCCTACAGTGCCCTGGTGGTTGTAAGGAGACAGGAAGGCAGGCTTCTCTCAGGGTGGCCAGGAGGACAGATGGATTAGTGTGAAGGGTGGTGTCTGCTCTGTGTGTTAGAGGAGCCAGTCTCTTCTTCACCTGTGGTAGCTTTAAGGTTATCAAAAAGTACCTGTCCCCAGATAATAGGTCTGATGTATGAGATCCTCGAGGTTTCAAGGGTTCCTGGATCAGAAGAGAATGGAGCCTGGCATTAAAAGCTATACCTTCACATTTATGTCTTCAAACAGCTAACTTGCAGGTATTTTGTGTGTGTTACCCTTGGCAGATTTCAACCTCTGCTTCTTCCTGCCACTCCTAAGTGCTTCAAAATGCAAATGAACATGGCTTTTGGTCTTAGCAAAACTCACTGATGATTTGAAGTTTGATGTACAGAGATTTGCTCTCCATCTATCAAATGACCCGTCAGTCAGTCAGCCTAAACTTGGGCTAAATGTCACCAAATATGACCTTGGTCTGCGAGGCGCTTAAAATTGCCAGCTCTCCTAGGGCATTTAAAGTAGAATTTTATTTACAAAAATTGAAAAGGCTCACAGCACAGAAGAAAGGCACACCTCTCCTGCATTCCAGAGGAATGTCGGATTCTGTGAGTCACTGTTTTCCTGTTGGCCCAGATGGGAGAGAGCTGACTCTGGTGATCCCACAGATGACGGCCCCGCAGCTCCCGCTGGCTTAGTAAAGAGCACTGGTCAGGAAGTCTGTGGTTCAATCCCAGCTTGGCCACTTGCTGCCTGTGGAAGCTTGGGGCAGATGTCTTATCCTTTTTGATTCGTATATAAAATAAGGAGGCTTAACCAGATTCTCTCTGAAGTTCCTTCCACCTTTCAGATACCTGCTCTGTGCCAGTCGATGGATGCTCCTCTTACTCAACATCCCCATCAGGTCAACCCAACGTTCAGTGATACACATGCTCAGTTGTAGGCATGAGAGTACGAGCCCTGAATGTACTAGTCCGGTGTTTGCTACAAGGGGATCACACCCCAACACTAAAGTTCGTCTGTATTCTGGATATGGAATCCCCAAAGGTTGGGGGTGTACCATTGTCACTTAACTAGCTCTTACCTGTATCCATTGTCTCGCTAAGTCTCAGGATTTGGCAGAAGTCCCCGGGATTTAGCCATCAGCCTCTAAACTTTGAAGCCTTTTAACTCTCTTCCTCTGAATCAAGTAGTAATTCTCATTTTGATTGATGGAAATGGAACCACACCACACAGATCCCCAGTTTCTGAAAATTCCATCTGTTGTGCCAGATTTACTTGATGTCTAGATTAGTTGATTTGATTTCCTAAGAAGCTCTCTGCTGTACTTTCACTGTAAATTCCCCCACTCCCTAGAGCCTCATCTCTTCGTTTCTTTAATTAGGAAAGATTTGGTTGAAAAACCTTTTCAACATAGGCTAAATTATTATTGTAGCTCTTTTTAGTTTCCCAAATGATTAGACTTTTACTAGGGTCTCTGAGCCTTTTTCCAGCTCTCAACCTCCCCATAACCAATGACACCTAAAGTCACTCCATTTTTTTTCTATACCTTAAAAAATTTCATTTTAGGAATTCTCTCTTGGGGAGAGAAGAGGGAGAAAGTCCAGGCATTTTTTTCTTACTTAGGAGTGGAACAGTAAAGCCCTTCCAGGATACTAGAGAAATATAGTTCACCCTTCGATATGCCACCTCAGACCCTCTCTACAATATGAGAATTGTCTTGATACAAGACTTCCCTTGCTGAATAATTCTTAATTCTGCTTTATCTTCTATCCTCCTTTCTTTCTAATTGTGGTTAACTCTCATGTTCTTATTAATATTTACCTCATGTTCAATTTTAATAAATCCCATATTTCCTACTCAGAGTTATATCTTATAAAATTTAAGATTTTCCTGAAAAACTCCAGTTTGATGGTCAAAAATGTTTATCTGAGAGATAAACATAAAAACATAAAAAAAAAGAGACCTACTAGGTGTCCTGGCCTCAGACTGGCATGTCCTATCCCCACATCACCTTGCCCGTGGCTCCCAGAGCGGTCACCCTAAACCCAGCAGTGATTCTGTCACACCTTTGTTCAGACACCTTCGATGACACCACACCATTTATAGAAAAATCCGAATTGGTATTCTGGCGTTCAAGGCCCCTCTCCAAGATTCAAGCCTCCTCTTCATTTCCAGTCTCATTACGCGCACTGGGCTCAGTTAGGGGACACAGTGTGCTTTTCACAGTGTCTGTGCCCTCGACTCTTTATCTTCTCTGTGGTGGTGGCTGGAGCTCCTGCTGCCAGATCCACCTGGGGACGCACACTCAAATCCTTTATAGCTTCAGTACCACCTTCCTCAGGAAATACTTTCCGATCCTTTATTGGAACCTCTCAGGGTAACTGGTACTTCTGACATTTTTCACTGTGTACTCTTTTATACATACCCTCACCTCTTTTCTCCTCAACGTCACTGCTCTCTCCTTGAAGGCCTGAGCCTTTCCCTGACACTAGCCCAACCACAAAGTCAGTGCTCAATATATCTTTGTGGGTTGTAAACTTTTTTGGAAGATAAATCATTAAATCCTCTTGAACCTTTCTCTACTCCTAGACCCTCTTACCCCATTTGGCTCAAAAAAAACATTTAGAGCTGCTAGTATGTTTCCGGCAGGGTCAGAGAAACTGGGTTCAAAAGACCAATATAGCTTGGTTCCCATTTTTGAGGAATTTAAACAGTCTTGTGGGGAACACAGAGAGATAAATAGAAAATTTCCATTCAACGTGGTAAATTCTATCAGTAAGGTAAGTGCTGGGGCAGTATGGGAGCTCAGAGAAGGTCTCTGCTCATTAAGGGAGCTTTGAGGCGGTTACTCGGAATGCCGGGAGTAAGGTGGAGGACGACATCACGAAACATTCACAATGAGCCCGGTCCTTCTCTGTGCTTGTTGGGGGGAAAATACAATGATATGCTTCATGATTTTTGGTTGGGGATCAGGAGGGTCAGTCTGCATGTTTGGCCTGCAACCTGAGTCTTCCTGCCTGGTGAGGAGGTCGAGATGCACGAGTTGTTGGAGCAGATGTGTTTCAACGTTGCGCTGAAATGAAAAGGGCGCAAATACACTCTCTTGGTATACACTACCACGCGTGAAGAGTGGTGACTGACTAAATAAACAATAGGCTGCACCTGATGCTGAATGTGCACTCAAGAACTGGAGCCATTTATCTGGGCCCGTCTGATGGCTGGGTACCATCTCGTGGAGTCTGCTTCCCATTTCCTTTAAAGGGAAACATCTTCCAAGATTTCCTTAGAGAGCCTCCATGACAACAAGGGGGACGATTTAGAGTCCTACCTACCTTGGCTTCTATATTATTCATGAATTCGTTTCCTGAATGTGGACATATAATGGTTGGCCCTTGTCATTTCTGCTGAGAGCCACCATATGGTTTTTCGAGCACACGCAGTTTGGCAATACCAGATCTCTTCATCTCTGCCAGCCCACATGTTTCCCTAGAAGGAAGGTTGCAATCTTGGAGCTTTACTCTGTGCACAAGGCAATAGGTAAGTCTATTTGCTAAATAACCTTAAAAACGTCTCAGCTATTGACACGTGATTAAATGAGCTTCAGGTCACCAAGTAAGGGAGTGGGAAGAGAAATGACCTGTTAAGAAGTGAGACATATTCCTGTGCAGAAAGTGGCCCATGAAACTCTTGTAAGTTGTTACTCACAGTTTTGGTCCCACTGGCTGCTAGAGAAGGAGTCTCTGTCACTGAATCTTGGTTCATCTTATTTCTCCTATCTTCATTTCTTCCATGTTCTAATTTGCTCTTTCTCTTAGTTCTCAATTTAATTTTATCTTCTGGTGTGTATTTTGCATCCTCTCGGGAACTTTCTTTTTTATCAGACTTTCTGTGCTGGATTTATTATCAGAGAGTTTCAGGTTGGTGCTGGGTCGCATCTGGCCACGTGCACAGGAAGAGCACTGCTCAGGACCAGATGGGCTCCATTCCGCAGGCTCCACGACTAAACCAAGAGGGCATCCTACTGGACGTTTCTGAAGATAACTCATGTTTGTATCGGCACAGATGGGTATGATTTGCTATTTTAATTTGTGTTATCTTGTCCTCCCTTCTGTCTTCTAGATTATAAATTTCTCATATTGAGAAGTCAAAAAGACTGTGAATCCCTTGAAAGCAAGAAACTGTGTTGCTGAAAGCACTAGCAGAGGGTTAACCACGCCAATAAACACTTGTTCATGTATTTCCATTTCGAGACTATGAAGACTACACGTCTTTAAAATCCATGAGTATATTTTCATCTGAATATTCCTTTTTTTTTGTGAGGAAGATCAGCGCTGAGCTAACATCTGCCAATCCTCCTCTTTTTGCTGAGGAAGACTGGCCCTGAGCTAACATCTGTGCCCATCTTCCTCACTTTATGTGGGACGCCGCCACAGCATAGCCTGACAAGTGGTGCATCGGTGCGCGCCTGGGATCCGAACCCAGACCGCCAGCAGCGGAGCGTGCACACTTAACCGCTATGCCACGGGGCTGGCCCCTGAATATTGCTTTTTATGACAAAAGCATTTATAGGCATATGTATAAAAAATGGTAAATTGCAGGTATTTGGAGCATCCTTCTTAGGTCCCAATCTGGGTCTTAATTTTTGAAGGGGATGCCAGTATCACTGGTTTTACTCATAAATTAAGAATCCCACCACCTTTCATGCTGTTAGGATAGGCAAGAGTTTGGGGTCTCATGAGGGGAAGGAGTTAGCCTATTACAGTGAGCATTTGGTCCAGGTGAGAATCTAATTTTCTGTTTCCTCTGAATAATAATAATAATGCTCTGTGAGACTCTAGTGCCTTGGAATACTAATAAGTGTTATGTAGGAAAAAACCCTTCCAATCCATTTATGTTTCAGAAATTCTGGATTATTAAAATTAGACAGGTTTCTTTATTGCAGGGCTATTCCAAGCCTTAAATGGCTAATATGCCTTTTCAAATTCTAACAAGTAGAGATACATTTAGTGTTTTCTGTGATTGACTACAGAACCAGCCTCACACTGAGACTTCTCACAGAACTAGTGCCCTGCAGTGCCTAAATTGGGAAACCCTGTCACAGCCCCTCCACTGGGTCCACCGCCAATACTAGCATCACCTTTCCCTCTTACAGCTCTGGAGTCTTCTCAGAGCGTTTCCACATACACTATCTCATTTCATTTTCATTGGCTGTGGTGAGTGTGGGGCAATTATCACTTTTCAACGTAGTAGATGAGAAAAGAGATACATTATCCCAATAGTTGGTGCCTTAGTGTATAAAGAGAACTCAGGTCCATGGCTGGAGAATCCTTGGAATTATAAAGAGTAGAGTTTTTCTTGGTTTTTAATTTTGCAAACATTTTGCTCCATTTCAACACTCTGCCCAGAGGAAACTTTTCTACCATGTGTGGTGACATCCACGTGATTTTAGATACTGTCCCATGTGGAGGGAGAGACACTTCAGATGGTTTGACTTAGTGTTAATGTGCCAAATACATTTGCCTGCACAAAACAGATTGACTCAATATTAGACCATGATACAATTGTGAGAAAATTGGAGGAAAATGTTGGAATTTGACCAAAGGATTTCACTTATAGCAGAGAATTTTGTACAGATTTGTTAGAAATTCTGAGCATAAACAACTCATTGGGATGGTTTGGAAACTTCCCTCTGTCCCCAATTTGTATTGGGAAATTCATATATTTTTGATGTGTGTAATTTGCACTAAATACCCATTACTGTTTATGATTTTCTTCATTTGATGCTAACATGAGGCTATGTTTTCTGAGTGGGTGTAAACAACATGTTGTGGGCAAGCAGAAGTTAAACAGCAATTATCTGAGCCTGTAGACTTAGTTTGGTAACCAGAGTTTTTTGTTTTTTTGTTTCCCCTTGAAGGGAATTTGGAGAGAGACAGAGAGGAAAGGGCTGTGAGTAATGGGAGCGAGTCCTCCAGACAACGTTCATTTAAAAAGGCATTCCTTTCTAAACCTAAGTCCATTTTCCCATGTACATCCCTCTTCCCTAGAAGCAGGAGGCATTAGTATTATGCGAAAGAGTGAGTGGTACCAAACAGATTCATTTCCCGATGTCCCTGAAAGGCACAGATTTATAAAAAGCCATTAGGAGTGAAATAAAGAAAAAAACGACTGAAGTAAAAAGGTAAGTAAGAGCAATAGAGTTCTTCAATCATAGTCTAGGCGTTGACCTTCGAGCAATTGCAGGCCAAGAGGCTACAGATGCTTTGTAGCATCTGCTGTGACATCAAAAAGAGACAGTGCAGTGTAGGATGCTGAAGTGCAGTCTAGGGCAGAGGCCCTGCCATTGTGCAGATCTCCTCTATGCCCCCGCTGGAGGATCAGGGTCAACGTGGCTGGGATGCTTGCGTAATGATCAGTGCCAGGGTAGTGGGCTAAGGGGTTTTCTTGGGGCACTGACCTATTCACAACTGAGGGGCATAGCTAGAGAAACCAGGCTAAGACTGATCTGTTAGGGAAAGTTGAGAGTCAAACATCCATGTCTTGTTCTCCAATACATTTTCAGTGCCTGCACTGGTGCCTGAAACATAGAGTTATGTTCAATAAATATTTATGGAACAATATGGGTCGATGAATAAAAATGACAGGGGCACCAAGTAAGAATACCAAGTCTGATGGGGACAGGCAGGATGGAAATCAGAGTGTTGTGTTAAGTGTCCAAGAGGGCATCAAAGATGAAAACATGAAACCTCATAGTGCTAGGTTTTGTGTAGATTAAAAGTGACATAGTGTTAGAAACAGAAACAGAAGGAAACCAAGAGTGTATTGAGAGTACGACTGTAGCCACCGTTATTACAGGCTGGATGGATTAGCGGTAACCTCCAGATATACACTCTCGTGTTTGTACGCTATATGTGTTGTATACTGGCGTATACTTGTTAACTATTCCATAGTGTGGGATCAGTTCTTCTTGACCAAACTCTGTAAAATCCCCAATTATGCAAACCCATTTAGATATTGATAAAGAAGTAGGAAGACCCAATGGGTATTTCAAATCTTGTTTCATCTCCTATGTAGGTAGTGCTCCTAGGTAAGCAGCACTCTCAACAAGGACGCACAGTAAACAAGAATATGTTGGGTGGCAGGGAAAACCAGTGTAAGTTTAAAGTTTAGCCAGAGCCAGTCTATGTTAGTAGGAAATCAGCATGGATATCTGGAAGAACTCGTAAGTCAAGCAGCAGACCGAATTGATTCTTTCTAGTCCTTGTTTATCAAAGTTTGTCAAGTCCCTAGAATAAGCTTCAAGAAACAAGAGGTTTAAGACTTGTGTCGTTCTCGTCAGCTATCGTATTGTATTGGTAGTGCTCATAGCTCTGGTTTCTATTTATGCCATGGGACTGATTGTAGCAAATTTGACTTGTGGCAGTTTGCCCATTATTTACATGTTGCTTTAAAGCGTTGGTAATTGAGAACGAATGGCTTGGTTTTCCAGAGATGAGAGTAGAAATGCCTGGGTTATCATGGCACTGACCATGTACACACTTCACTTGTCACCATCTCATTAAGTCAGTTTCCAGAAGGGAATTGCCAGGCTTCCTGGCACGCACATCTATCATCTGTGTGTGGGGCTCGTTTGTAGTCATCTGCACTTTCTGTTCACGGGGTGGAGTCACTCAGCAATATAAATAAGTCACAAAGTCTTGGACAAAAAGTCCTTTGGTCTGGGGAATAATATAAGTTTTCTTTTTAATGTGATGTTGCTTCCATATGAATTTTTGTTTATGTTCTGGATTACAGCCATTGCCACCATTGTGTGAAAGCCAGAAAGAAATTCAATCGAGTGTTGCCCACAGGGGTTGTGATTTATTATAGTTTTCAGTTTCACTATGTCTCCCTGAGTCAATGGGCCCAGATGCAGCATGCGACCGCGGCAGAGATCTAAGGCACACATGCTCAGAAACATTGTTTCCTAATTAAAACATGGTCCTCTGTAGATTTCTTTAAAGATAAAAACTCCTTTAAAAATGATCCTACTCTCCTAATTAGATGTTCCTCCAATTCTTTTTCACAAATATTATGTCTAGCTTTTGGTTTCCTGAAAAACATCTGCCCAATAATCCTTTTCTAAACATGTGATTAATATAATTTCTTACATTTCTCTAGCTTATATCTATGTGCCAGTATATTCACTCCTTCAGCTATGTAAAAGAAATTAAATTCTGAAAAACAGTGAAATTTTCAGAGCACAGTTGGTAAAAAATTCCAGAGAAGCCTCTTTCATGTTTTCTTCAATGTCAAGCCTCGTACTTCTGGCTGCTTCATTGGCTGTCAAATTTTTTTCTTCTTCTTTCTCTTTTGCTTTCTGTTGTCAAGTGCTGTTTATTTGATCAACACCTCATTCACCCATCCATTCATCCAGCCTGTATTTGTTGAGCCTCTATTTTGTGCATGCAAAGGGTTGATCTCAGGGCCTCGTGGGCACTGCTGTCTGCAACACACCATTCCCTGTCACTAGCAAAGTACAGGCCTAATCACTTCTCAGTTAGACCATTGGTCTTGCCCTTTAGGGGCCTCAGAACAAGAGCCACTGAACACAGGGCTGGCCTGCTGTAGTTTAGAGTACATTAAAATGGAGCCCTTCTCCTGTCCAGTGCCACACTCTTCTTTCTTGATACCTTGATTCTTCCTCATTCTTAATACTTGGCGACTTCAGTAGACAGAATAATGGCCTCCCAGAGATGGCCACGTCCTAATCCCCAGATCCTGTCAATATGCTACCTTATGTGGCAAAAGAGATTTTGCAGATGTGATTAAGTTAAGGAGGTTGAGATGGGGAGATTATCTTGGATTATCTGAGTGAGCCCAATCTAATCACGTGAATCCCTAAAAGCAGAGAACCTTTCCTAGCTGTGTTCAGAGAAAGAGATGTGACAAAAGACAAAGGGGCAGAGAGATGCTATCTTGCTGACTTTGAAGATGGAGGAAGGGGGCCATGTGCCAAGTAATGCAGGCGGCCTCTAGAAGCTGGGAAAGGCAAGGAAATGGATTCTCCCCTAAAGCCTCCAGAAAGGAAGGCAGATCTGCTGATAATCTTGATCGTAGACAGGGAGATCCAGGTCAGACTTTTAATTTACAGATCTATAAGGTAATAAGTTTTTGTGTTTTAAGCCGCTAAATTTGTGGTAACATGACATGGCAGCAATAGAAAACTAATGCCGCTCCACCACAGCCGTGAGCTTAGTCCTTCTCCGATTGACTTGTGGCATCTCCTACCTAGTGGCCTCTCTCTAGTGACCTCAGTTATCTATCTTGTACCATCCATGCCTTGATACATGCTACTGACTGAGCATTCCTCTGCTTTTAGTGTCTTTTCTGCCAGTCATTTCTCTGGACTTAACATAACTGTTTTTCCCTTACTTTCCTCCTTCAGTATACCTTCTACATGAGACTGGGCTTCAAGACTTTGCATTCTTTGACCCCAGACTCTTTCTGATCCTCTCTTCTCCAGTTCCTTGTGGTCAAGCATATTCCAGTTAAATTGTACTTCTCACTATTCTCACGCATAATCTCGACTTTAGAGACTTGAATCAGTCAGGACAGGCTAGGTCGTACTGTCGAAACAAAAACAACCTCAAAATTTTAGTGACTTAGGAAATAGCCACGTGGGTCGGTTGAGGGCTCTGCTCCATAGTTCCTCATGTGCCTGATGGAGCAGCTGCGTCTCAGCAATCGCTGGTCACAGCAGTGGAAAAGAGCTGTGCATGAGACCAGCAGGTATGCTCAGTCCAGAAGTAACATCTGTCCCTTTGACTTTCAACCCATTATTCAGAACTAGCCACGTGGTCCCACCCAAGAGGACTGTAGAGTATAAGCTTATCGTTTATGTGGAAGATGGCCATTGCCGTTGGTCCAGAGCCCTCTACAAGAAGGACTAGGGAATAGCTTCACATCATGAAGCCTGTCCACAGCTACATGTGCTTGCAGAAGAGGTTTCTTGGGGTGTACCTGCTCATGAAATGGTGAAGTGGTTGTTCTACCGTGTCCTCAACTTACATCTCCAGTGGCTTCTGAGAACTTGAAGGGGAAGAAAATGCTTGTTCACTCAATCACCACAGTCATGCATTGAGCTCCTACTGAATGCATAGTACAGTTGAGTGCTTGGGAACTGTGATGATGAACTGGACATCCTGCAGGCATACCGTGTCCACTGGGTGTAGGCAGGGGCTCTGGGGTAAACTGCTCTCCCCAACTTTGCAGTTGTGAAGGAGGTGGTCACGAAGGCAGGTGGGATGAATAAGAGAGGGCATTGGGCTTACAGTTTTGTCCAACATTTGCACAGGCTTTTGAAGACAAGTTTGTTGTAGTTCACTTCACAACTTCCGGAGGAACTTGCAAGAAACCGACTTTTATGGAATTGGAAAAGTATCTAAGGCAATGTTATACAAGAGTGGAAAGAATGTGTGCTTTGGAATTGGGCACATCCGAGCAATATTCCCAGGTCTGTCCTACGTGACTGTGTAATCTTGGGAAAATTATTTAACCTGTCTGAAACTCGGTTTCCTCATTTGTAAAATGAGTAATAAATTCCACAAAAGATTAATGAGGAAACAGAAAATATACTTATGCTGGGACCTGGCACAACTAGCTTCCAAATAAACGCTGGTTTCCTTTGATATCCCTCATGAGACACAATAGGTACTAATGTTTCCTTTCCCTTTGTACCAGGTTCTGTATAGCATCATTTAAAAGAATTGTTTTATAAGGTTATTTGTTTTGCATAAGTTTGGCCATTCTGTGTAGTTCCCTTTCCTTTTTTTTTTTTGGTATTTTTTATTGTGGTATAATTCATATACCATAACATTTACGCTTTTAAAGTGTACAATTCAGTGATTGTTGTTATATTCACAAAGTTATGCAACCAACACCACTATTTAACTCTATAACATTTCACCACCACCCAAAGAAACCCCATACCCATTAGCAGTGACTCCCCATTCTGTTCTTCTCCTAGCCCCTAATCTACATCCTGTCTCTATGGACTTGCTTGTTCTGGACATTTCATATAAATGGAATCATACAATGTGTGGCCTTTTGTGTCTGGACTCTTTCACTTAGCATGGTGTTTTCAAGGTTCGTCCATGTTATAGCATGTATCAGTGCTTCATACTACCTTTTTATTGCCAAATAATATTCCAGCCGGTGGATGTACCACATTTTTGTTTGTCCATTCTTCAGTTGATGGACATTTGGGTGTTTCCACTATTTGGCTATTATGAATAATGCTGCTGTGAGCATTGATGTACAGTTTTGTGTGGTTGTATGTTACATTTCTCTTGGGTATATCCTAGGAGTGGAGTTTCTGGGTCATATAGTAACTCTATGTTAACTCTTTGAGGAACTGCCAGACTGTTTTCCAAAGTGGCAGCACTATTTTACATTCCCACCAGCAATGTGTAAGAGTTCCAATTTCTTCAAATCCTTGTTAACACTTGTTATTGCTGGTCTTTTTTCTTGTCTGTCTTTCTGATTAGAGCCGTCCTAGTGGGTGTGAAGTGGTATCTCATTGGGGTTTTGATTTGTGTTTCCACGATGACTAATGATGTTGAGCATCTTTTCATGTGCTTATTTGCCTTTTGTATGTCTTCTTTGGGGAAGTGACTATTTAAATGTTTCCTTTCTTTTTACATCATGTCCTCTTGTTTAAATTTTGCTCTTTTCTTTATACTGCCAGACTTTCTGATTACTCCCAAGTGGACACAGAAGTGGGGTTAGAGTGGGGTACCAGTTCCTTACCTGCAAGCTCTTGAAGGGAAGAACATTGAACTGTGTGCCTGAGATCTGGGGCCTGGCCCTGGCTTTGTCATGCCTGACTGTGAGACCTTGGACGAGGAGCTGTAAACCTTTTAGCCTCCTCATCCTGTTCAACCAAGTTAATTCTTCTCAATCCACAAAATGTAGTATTGAGCACCAGCTGAGTATCAGCTGTGGTGCAAGGTCCTGAGAGACATAGATGAATAAGGTTTGGTTCCTCTGCCTGATGCCCCTTGATCTCTGGACATGTTTAAATGGATAGCACAGTGTACCAAGATGCAGTCACTGGCAAGAGAATCAAATACTCTGGAAGCTCCAACAAGGGGGCAGCTTGCTGTCCCTGAGGCCATGTGAAGAGGCTTCCAGGGAGAGGGTCTCTGAAGTGTCTTCCCACATTAAAATTCCCTGAATCTGGGATATCCGTCCCTTCCGTGTGCATATTTTGTTCTATTAAACGGAGAGATTATATTGCACATCAAAACATACAGCCCTAGAGTTACTAACGTTTGTTGAGTTCATTAGAAACACTGAAGAATAGAGCACTCCCCAGTTCTTGACTCTCGGGGTGGAACCAGGCTTTTTTTTGTCGTCGTAGCCCAGTCCCCAGTGTCTGTTGGATGAATGAATCATTTTGGATAGAAGGGGAAATTGCAGACTACATTGTGGGTGCCTCAACTATAGTTTTTCCTTTCCCACTTGGGCCCCAAATAGTAAGAAGAGTCACTTTTAGGATACTTTACTCCTTAATAGGAGAAGTTCAGCTTCCTAACAGAGGAGAGTTCTCTGATGCTCTTTGTTACCAAGTAGTTCTCACTCCCTCTTACCTGGTTCCAAAGTTCTTTACACCTTTAGCCAAATTGACTACAAATCGGTTCCTTTTCCTCCAATATTACAAGGTCCTTTTAGATTTAAAGATTGAGAGTCTGTAGGTAGAGGGAAGTTTTAGGATCATTTAAAATTTCAACCCTTCATTTTCTAGGAGAGGAACTGAGGATCAGTTATGTCCAATGATCTTGGCAAGTCCAAGTCCAGGATCCAGGCATTCAGGCCCCCCTCAACAGGTTTCCTTTCTCTTCGCATCGTCTTTGCTTTCTTTCAAAATTCAACAAGTTAAGACTAAATAAGTGGTCTGAACAAAAATGAATCTGTAATATCTTGTAAATTGACTGGAGGTGGGCAAGAAAGTATTTTGAGCTCCCAAATTCCTTGAGAGACTTCAAAAAAGTCTTCCTAAGACTAATTGTGTTAGTCAGCCAGGGCTACCATGTCAAAATACCATAGCCTAGGTGGCTTTAACAACAGAAACTTATTTTCTCACATTTCTAGAGGCTGGAAGTCTGAGATCAGGGTGCCAGCGTGGTCAGGGTCTGGTGAGGGCCCTCTTTCTGGCTTGCAGATGGCTGCCTTCTTGCTGTGTCCTCGTGTGGTAGAGACAGATCTCTTTCTTCTCCCTCTTCTTATAAGGCCACTAATCCTATGGGATTAGGAACCCTCTCTCATTTAACCTTAGTTACGTCCCAAAAGCCTTGTCTCCAAATATAGTCACATTGGGGTTAGGGCTTCAACACATGAATTTTGGAGGGGATACCATTTAGTCCATAGCACTGATGGATTCATTCTTTAGTTTAACATTTCCATTCCTCCCTCCCTCCCTGTCTTCTTCATTCCCACCCTTTCTCCCTGACTATAGGGCCTATTGGGGTTGAGGTATTTATAACATAATATTTTGGAAGAAATTATTTTATTTTATTTTATTTTTGTGAGGAAGATCAGCCCTGAGCTAACATCTGCCAATCCTCCTCTTTTTGCTGAGGAAGACTGACCCTGGGCCAACATCCATGCGCATCTTCCTCCACTTTATATGGGACGCCACCACAGCATGGCTTGACAAGTGGTGCGTCGGTGCGTGCCCAGGATCCGAACTGGCGAACCCAGGGCCGCCGCAGCAGAGTACGCACACTCAACCACTTGCGCCACCGGGCCGGCCCTTGGAAGAAATTGTTTTTCTTTTGTCCTGAGAAATGTTTGTGTGTGTAATAACTGAAATACATATTACTATTCCCTAACCAAAGTTTAAATATTGTTTCCAGTCACCCTTCAGAACTTCTATTTGAACTGCTAATATGGAAAAGAGCTAAACCAGGGGACCATAAAATTTATTACTGGAGTAACCGAGCATTGGCTCTGTTATTATTCAAAATGTTCAGGCAGCGTCTGGCTTGGATGAATATCTGTCAGGGATGGGCTAGAGGGGATTCCAGCACTGGGTGGGAGTTGGAATAGATAACCTTCGAGATTACTTCCAACTTTAAGACTTTATGATTCTCAGCAGAATATTGTGTGGGTTTGAGTTTTACCTCCTTTTTCCTACTGAATACCCCTGATGGAATTGCTAAGAAGCTATGAAATGCCCCCAAATGTAGGTAGCAGGAGGGTGCAAGGACCAAAGCCAGGTTTCTGGAAAATCCACTATCAAAATTAAGAGTTGGCTGCATGATTAGTGATGGTCGATCAGTAATGATGATTTTGGAATATTAATACACTAGTGTTGAAAAGGGAAGATACTATTGCCACCCAAGGAGCAATGGCTAACAAAGTGAGAGTAACAGAGAAACAGTGACTGATGAAAGAGGGCTTTATGTGAAAGGGATTGCTAACATCATTTATTATATTTATTCAATATTTTGATATAAAGGAAATGTAAGGAATATTAACTACCATCTTTGAAACAAATATCATAGCTTACCTTTCCAAAATGGTAGGTGTCTATTATTTCCCAAATCTGTGAAGTCCTGGGAAGGGGTGTCATATTCTAGAAATATTTCTGCTCCCAGCATCTAGCACATAGGAGCCATATGGTAACTATTGAATGAATTAGTTAATGACTATATCTGAATAATATGGGTTACTTATTTCCTATTTTTACTTAAAATTTTTTCCTTTTTTTTTTCAATTTTATTTATTTATTTATTTTCCCCCCAAAGCCCCAGTAGATAGTTGTATGTCATAGCTGCACATCCTTCTAGTTGCTGTATGTGGGACGCGGCCTCAGCATGGCTGGAGAAGCGGTGCGTCGGTGCGCGCCCGGGATCCGAACCCGGGCCGCCAGCAGTGGAGCGCGTGCACTTAACCGCTGAGCCACGGGGCCGGCCCAATGAAACTGGACTCCTTTTCTTGAGTGCAGTTTTGAGAGCTCTGTTGAGTCATAATTGACGACAGTAACCTGCACATATTTATAGTGTACAATTTGATCAGGTTAGACATGTACACCCGTGGAACCATCATCACAATCATGATAGTGAACATGTATATCACCCCAAAAAGTTTCCTCATGCTCTTTTGTAATCCTTTTCTCCTGTAATCCTTCTCCCTAAGCAATTATCAATGTCACTATCAATTTCATTTCATTTTCTGGAGTTTTATATAAAAGGAATCATACAATGTCTACTCCTTTTTGTATGGTTTTTTTCACTTGGCATAATTATTTTGAGGTTCATCCATGTTGTCATGTTGCATGTATCAATAATTTGTTTCTTTTCTTTTTCTTTTTTAAATTCACTAGTTATTATCGCTGAGTAGTACTCCATTGTACGGATATACCACAATTTGTTTATTTTTTTGCCTATTGATACTTTGGGTTTCTCCTAGTTTTTGGCTGTTACAAATAAAGATCCTGTGAGTATTCATGTACAAGTCTCTGTATGGACATACGGTTTCTTTTCTCTTGGGTAGATGCCTAGGAGTAGAATGGCTGTATCATATGGTATGATGCTCAAATATGGTATATTTTTGAATTTTTAGGAAACTGACAAATTATTTTTTAAAGTGATTGCACCATTTTACATTCTCCTCAGCAGTTTATGGATGTTGTAGTTTCTCAGCAAGCTTTCCAGCACTCGGTGTGGGCAATCTTTCCAGTTTTAGCTATTATAATAGGTGTGTAGTGCTATCTGATTGTGGTTATTTTTCACTTCCCTAGTGGTTAGTTAGGGTGAACATCTTTTTATGTGCTCATATGCCATCCATATATCTCCTAGGTGAAGTGTCTGTTCAAATCTTTTGCCTATTTTTTAAAATTGGATTGTTTGTTTTATTAATTAGATGAGCGGTCTTTCCATATTCTAGATACAAGTCCTTTATCAGATATATGCTGTATAAATATTCTATGCACTTTGATTTGTAAAGTTATGAATACAGTCCTAAGCACTTTATGAATACATAAAAACTACTTAATTAATAATACTTCAAATTATTAAAGCTTATAAAATTAATGTTGAATACAAATGAAGATCAGTGCCATCTTAAGCACAGGATCAATAGGGGGTCAAGTTAGGCCTCCAGTTTCTCATTTGGATCACCTTTGGTTTTTCTACTTGCTGAAGACTTTGCTCATATGTTCCTTCTTAACATGTCGAGAATTATCTGTCTTACCTGTATAAGGCAGTTAGAAATGTGAAACATTTTTGTTATTGCAGATTATCCCAGTTTCTTAATATAATATTTAAATTTTTATCAAGGTAATGCATACACATGGTTAGATAATGTAATATTTATAGACAGGGCTTATGAAGACCATCAGCAAGTCTCTGATCTATCCCTCACCACCCTCAGAGACGATCACTTTCAACTCTTGTAGCTGCTTCTTCTGGTAATTGCTTCTGTATTTCTAAATAATAGTCTTGTATAGGGTTATCTATTTTAGACTTTATCCATTGATTTGCTCTTATGATAAAGGAAGATTTAGATCTTTTACATGCCTATATCCATTCAGCCCCTCAATTTTAGTTAAATCAGTATACAGTGGTCATAACAACAACAACAACAAATATTTGCATTAATAATAATGCAAATATTTCCACTGTTCTTTTACAATGTACAGTCATGCACCACATAATGATGTTTTGGTCAATGATAGACTGCATATACGACAGTGGTCCCATAAGCTTCGTACCATATAACCTAGATGTGTAGTAGGCTCTGCTATCTAGGTTTGTGTAAGTGCACTCTATGGTGTTCGCACAATGATGAAATCACCTGATGACGCATTTCTCAGGATGTATGCCCATCGTTAAGCGACACAAGACTGTGTTGTAGTTCCATTTCCTTTCTTGTACATATTTCTATTTTTCCCAGAGTCAATTATTTCCTTTTGTTTTATGCTACACAGCTTTCTTGTACCTATTCCATTTCCCATTTGCTTTATCAGATTGTTCATATACCCATCCGTATTTTTTCTCAAATGCTCAGGCATTTTGGTTAGTATATTAATTTTTTTTTCTCCCTTGGGACTTTCTCCTTGAGGTCCCTGTTCTTCTGCTCCCTTGATTTATTTCCTCATAGATTCAAAATCTTTTAGTTCAAGAATAAGCAAGATATTCAGTTATTTTTCTGAAATTGTCACCTTCAAATCTTCAAAAAATATTTTTCAAAAGTATAAAATTATTAAACTGAACTGAATTAAAAAAAACTTTTCCAATGTTATTGGTCAAAATTTTTTAAAAGGAAAAAAAAGTTGCTCTGGTTAAATAATATTTTTACACCTTATCAATCTTCATAGAGGAAAAAACAAGTTATTCAATTTACTTTTCCTCCAGAGTTATTTGGATTTCACAGTTATTTAGAGTTTAAAAATGTTTTTCTCAATGAACCTCAGTAAAGTTTCCCAAAGTAACAAAGAACACAGAATGGTCCATCCCAGTCTGGTTACTCTTGAAGCCTTCTGCACAGCAATTATGCTGGGCTTTACCTTTTACTTTGCCTCTGTTAAATGTCGCATGTCCTGCATTGTGTGTTTTTCTCTTTGGCTGGAGCACATCCTCTAGCAGCTTCCTAAAGAAGAATGCAAGGAAGGCAAAATTTATTTTTCCCTCATCCTTGATTGACAGTTTAGCTAGATATGGAATTCAAAGTGGAAAATAGCCTTCCCTCAGAACTTCGAAGGCATTTTCCCTCTGTCTTTTAGCATCTGATGTTCCTCTTGAGAATTAGAATACAATTCTAATTTTTTGTATGTGCCCCCCTCCCTGTTCCCTTTTTGGAAACTTCTATACTCTTTATCCTGGTTGCTTGTGGGTATTTGTGATGATGTGTTCTCTATAGGTCTTTTCACTGTGTGAGCATTTAGGGGATTTTCTTAATCTGTGGAGGCATGTCCTGATTGGGGAAATCTTCTTGAATTATTTCACTGATAATTTCCCCCCATTTCTTCTGTTCTGTGTTTCTGGAACTTCCATTTGTCAAGTGTTAAAATATCTTGACCTTATCGTCCTATCTATTCTATTTTTCATTTTTTAATCTTTTTATTCTTGTTTTGAGATATAATTGACATACAACATTATATTAATTTCAGGTGTACAATGTAATGATTTGATATTTGTATATATTGTGAAATGATCCCCACAATAAGTCTAGTTAACACCCGTCACCACACAGTTATAGAGTTTTCTTTTCTTGTGATGAGAACTTTTAAGATTTACTCTTTTAGCAACTTTTAAGTATGCAATACAGTATTATTAACTGTAGTCACTATGCTGTACATTACATCCCCAGGACCTGTTTATCTTTTGATTTTTTGGGGTGAGGAAGATTGGCCCTGAGCTAACATCTGTGCCAATCTTCCTTCACTTTGCATGTGGGATGCTGCCACAGCGTGGCTTGATGATTGGTGCATAGGTCTGTGCCTGGCGTCCAAACTCATGAACCCCGGGCTGCTAAAGCAGGGCATACGAACCCAACCACTAGGCTGGCAGGCCAGTTCCACCTGTTTATCTTGTTATGACTGGAATTTGTATCTTTTGTTCCCTTTCACCCATTTTGCCCATTTAATCTTTTTATTCTATTTTTGAGAGATATCCTTGATTTATCTTCTAATCTTTCCACTGAATTTAAATTTTGTCTATTATATTTTTATTTCTACGAGTTCTTTTTTATATTTGGATTGTTTCTTTTTCAAAGCTCTCTGGTCTAATTAATGCCATTTCTTTTTACCTTTTTGAGAATTTAAACTTTTTTTTTATTGATGTTTTAATGGTTTCTAACATTGTGAAATTTTGGGTTGTACATTTTTGTTTGTCCATCACCATATATATGACTCCCTTCACCCCTTGTGCCCACCCCCACCCCCCTCCCCCCACCCTCACTGCCCCTGGTAACCACAGTCCAGTTTTCTCTGTCCATGTGTTGGTTTATATTCCACATATGAGTGAGATCATACAGTGTTTGTCTTTCTCTTTCTGGCTTATTTCACTTAACATAATATGCTCCAGGCCCATCCATGTTGTTGCAAATGGGACGATTTTGTCTTTTTTTATGGCTGAGTAGTATTCCATTGTATATATATACCACATTTTCTTAATCCAGTCGTCAGTCGAGGGACACTTAGGTTGCTTCCACTTCTTGGCTATGGTGAATAATGCTGCAATGAACATAGGGGTGCATAAGCCTCTTTGGATTGTTGATTTCAGGTGCATTGGATAGATTCCCAGTAGTGGGATGGCTGGATCATGGGGCATCTCTATTTTTAATTCTTTGAGGAATCTCCATACCATTTTCCATAGAGGCTGCACCAGTTTGCATTCCCACCAGCTGTGTTTCTCGAGAATTTAAACTTTTTGATGATTTTTTTTTGTTACTTTCACTACCTCTGTTTCCTTAGAATTCTCAGCCTTTTGGGGATTCTGAAATATGAATCAGCTCAATTTTTAATTCTTGTTGATCTTCCTGTAGCAGATGCTGTAGGTGCCATGTCAGAGTCTCTTTAATGGCTTGGTGCCCACATTCCCCAGCTTCAGGGGGTGTTAGCTTGCTAATGGTTTACATCTACAGCCGTCTCTGGAAGCTGCTGGCCTGAGAGAGCATCAGAATGACCTCTTGATGGTGCAGTTGAGGGACCTGTTGACACTCACAAACTTTGGGCACTGTCCTTCAGGATACCATATTTGCCCTAAACCAATGACCTTTTTATATTGCATTGCCCCTAGCAGGTAGACTACATGTGTCTGGGACCTAAGGGATGTAAGTAAGGATGATCCAACTCATCATCACTCTTGGGTCTGTGGGTCTAGAGATTCTCGTTCCCAGAAGGGGAATTCTTCCACCTGGGTATATAATAAGAGTCCAACTTAATTGAACACTATGGCAGCCACCTGGCATTCTGGGATCCCTGCTCCAGCAGACCAGCAGGCAATGCAAGGAATTGCCATGTTAGCAGGGGTAATTGTGATCCTGATCATCGCTGAGGTGGTAAAGTTCTACTATGTAAGAGGGGCAGGGTGGAGTGTGTTTGGAACTCAGATGATCGACTGGGACATCTCTTGTATTCCCATGACCAATTTTAAGTGTAGATTGGCAAATGAGGCAATAAAGCCTTGATGACCAGGAGCTTAGATTACTCAAGGATAAGGGTCTGGGACATCCCATTAGATGAGTCACGTAGATCATCAAAAGTACTAGCAGAGAGGGAGAGAAATCTAGAAAAGGTGGAAGAGGAGGAAGATGTATGTCAGTTATTGTCTTGGGACCAACTTCAGCAGAGGGACAATAGCTCATCCCATTAACTCTCTTCCTGTAAGTTTTACTAGAAACTGAAACCAACTGGAATCCTGGAGAAGCAGGGGCCAGACGGAGTAGACTTAATGTGAGAAGCAAGTGGACTAAGTTGTGTGAAGGCTGAGCTACAGAAGATGCTGGTGGTGTCCTCTCCAGATCCCCTTTCCCAGAGGTGTACACCAGCTCCCAGCTGCTGCAGATGCTGGCATCTAATTGGCTCTTACCTGCATACACTTCTTTGAAAGATGGTCCTTGGCTGAGGGGAGTGCCTTTGCCCAGAGATTCATGGGAGATTACACTTTTCTCCCTCTGCCTGGGGCAGCCCCATGGCCCAGCCTCCTTCTGTCTGGGTGGGATAACCTTTCAATGCACTTTCTCCTCTTGAGCTCCCTGTGGGATCAGGCTGAGGCTGGACTTCCTCTGGCATCGCATCTGCCAAGCCCTTCTTCTGCTCTAGCCTGATTCCCTCCTTGCCCTTACAGGTGTCCTCTGAGAGCACTCCATCAGTCAATCATTTCCGCAGGAAGCGCTATTTCAGTCTCTGCTAAGGAACCTGACTTAAGGCCCTCCTTTTCAAGTACTTCAGATTGTAGTTGGTTTAGTTACTACTCCTCATCAATTAAGTTAGTTACCTGCTCCATCAGTGTTCCAAAAATTTGTTGAAATCTCTCAGACTCTGTTGTTTTCTTTCTCATTATTTTTGTCCCTCTAAGACCTACACCTTTTTATTCATCTACTGACAATTTTCGTACGTTTTTGGAGAGAGGAGTTATACACATGTGGCTAATCTTTTAAGGAAGCTTAAACTGTCTATATATAGAAATTCAGGTTTATTCTATATTTTCTATTATATATACCATTTCCGCTAAAGACCTTAAAGATTCCACTAAAAACTATTTAGATGAAAAGACAATGAAAATTAGAAATTGTAATGCTTTAAGTTTTAGACAAGATTCTAAGAAATTCCAAGGAACAGTGTATTGGGGTGGAACCATCCATTTTGCTTTTAGTTTAGTGTTTCCAAGAAACATTTCATTTAATAGACGGACGTGTATGAAATGTCTGTCTACTTTGAACAGGTCTATGAATCTCTGCTAGAACAACAAATGCCAACGCTTCTATTACTGAGATAAAGCAAGGTCATTAGGGTTATAATTACATGCCTCACTGAATTTTCACCAAGTTTATCCAGTTCGTTATTGTCTTCTTAAAATATTTAAGTACCATGGTCATACTTCTTGGCTTGCAACAAGTGTGTATGTGTGTGTGTGTATACATATCATTATGTCTATGTGATAAATGTCACAGTGACTTGATGGCGATTCGCCAAAAACCTATTTACAGTTCTTAGAGAATGTTGTGTCAGTTATTTCTGGGTCAACCCACACTGCACTGTGCTGTATCTATTTGTGTATGTCTTATCTCCTCTGCAGAGTTGAAGGCAAGAGCTATGCCTTCTGTATCCTTCTGTCCCTACAGAGTCTGGTACATGGTAGATCAACTGGATATTGGTTTAAAAAAAACAAAATAGAAAAACTGAGAAAATATTTATGTTTGAGAAATTTCCTACAGTCACCAATGACTTGCAGGTTAGTTGTGGTCTCTCTCGATCTCTAATCTCCTGCAGGTAAATCAGTAGTCTTCCCTGCATCTCCTAACACTTTCTTGTTGCAACTGAAATTGGATCAGAGATTGTGGCACAGCTGGTTTGAGTACCAGGTACCAAAGCACAGCTTAGGTGAAGTCACTCTTGGTGTGGCTGGCTGGTTCATAGTCATTCAGTTTCACTTCACAGAAGCACAGTGTTTCTGTTCTTCCTTTAACATCTGCAGAACTCCTCTTAGAGTCAATGAGAATTACAGGCTTTTAGCACACTGGAGACATCGAATGAGACTTTATTTTGTGCTTATGTTTTTTTTGCCTTTTATTGCCAGAGGACAGGATTAATATTTGGGTGGTACACAAACCGTGTTATAGAATCCCCATAATCAAATAGCTTCACAGTTGGAAGTGACACGGTTAAACGTCACTTATTTGAACACCTACCGCCGTATTTCACACACGAGAGAACTGAGGCTTAAAGACTTTAAATTGCCTGAATAAGTATAGTTATGGGTAGATGCAAGTTTAGTGATGTCATCTCAGTGCAGACATATTTTAGGGAACTGACGCTCAGTTCTCAGATATATAAAAATCATTTAACAAATCAGGTTATAATAGATTTCCATTACATTCAATATTTTAAAATCTCAGTTATCTGGAATATTAGAAGTTAATGTAGTCTATTAATGAGTTTTTGCTGAAAAATTAAGAGATCGGGCCGGCCTGGTGGCTTAGCGGTTAAGGGCGTGCGCTCCGCTACTGGCGACCCGGGTTCGGGTCCTGGGCGTGCACCAACACACCGCTTCTTCGGCCATGCTGAGGTGCGTCCCACATACAGCAACTAGAAGGATGCGCAACTGTGACATACAACTATCTACTGGGGCTTTGGGGAAGAAAAAAAAGGAGGAGGATTGGCAATAGATGTTAGCTCAGAGCCGGTCTTCCTCAGCAAAAAGAGGAGGATTAGCATGAATGTTAGCTCAGGGCTGATCTCCCTCACAAAATAAAAAAAAATTAAATTAAGGGATCAAAATGTATTAAAGACTTGAATGTAAGACCTGAAGCCATAAAACTCAGAAGAAAATACAAGCGGTACACTCTTTGACATCAGTCTTAGCAGTATCTTTTTGAATACCATGCCTACTCAGGCAACAGAAACGAAAGAAAAAATAAACGGATGGGGCTATATCAGATTAAAAAGCTTCTGCACAGCAAAGGAAACCATCAACAAAATGAAAAGACAACCCACCAACGAAGAGAAAACATTTGCAAATCACATATCCGACAAGGGGTTCATTTCCAAAATATATAAAGAACTCATACAACTCAACAACAACAAAATGAACAACCTGATCAAAAAATGGGCAGAGGATATGAACAGACATTTTTCCAAAGAAGATATACAAATGGACAACAGGCACGTGAAAAAATGTTCAACATCACTAATTAGTAGGGAAATGGAAATCAGAACTATAATGACATATCACCTCATGCTTGTCAGAATGGCTATAATTAACAAGACAAGAAATTACAAATGTTGGAGAGGATGTGGAGAAAAGCGAACCCTCATACACTGCTGGTGAGAATGCAAACTGGTGAAGCCACTATGGAAAACAGTATGGAGATTTCTCAAAAAATTAAAAATAGAAATACCATATGATCCAGCTATCCCACTGCTGGGTATTTATCCAAAGAACATGAAATCAACCATTCAAAGAGATTTATGCATCCCTATGTTTATCGCAGCATTGTTCATACTAGCCAAGATGTGGAAGCAACCCAAGTGCCCATTGATGGATGAATGGATAAAGAAGACGTGGTATATATATATATACAATGGAACACTACTCAGCCATAAAAAAAGACAAAATCATGCCATTTGTGACAAAATGGGTGGACCTTGAGGGTATAATGCTCCATGAAATAAGACAAACACCATATTATTTCACTTATATGTGGAAGATAAACACATAGATAAGGAGAACAGGTTAGTGGTTACCAGAGGAAGAAGGGGTGGAGGGGTGGGCAAAAGGGGTAAAGGGGCACATATGTATGGTGACAGATAAAAAATAGACTATTAGTGGTGAATATGATGCAGTCTATACGGAAACTGAAATATAATGATGTACACCTGAAATTTACACAATGTTATAAGTCAATATGACCTCACTAAAAAAAAAAGAAAAACATTAAGGGATCAAACTTTTGATATGGAAAATTATTCTTACATACCTCAATGTCTGCTACCACTTTATGTCTACACAAGGCCATGAGGCCATTTTAACCCTAAATCAGTGAATAAAGACTCTCATTGCTCCAGGATCACTGGTGTGAGATTCTGGAATTGAAAATATAGAAGGCAAAAGATCATTCTGAATATATACTGACCCCAGGCCATACATCTAGGAAGAAATTTTTAGACAAAATTCCTTATTTAAGTTTATTTTAATGCCTGTTAATTTTTCCGACAAAAAGTTGAACTTGTTAAAAAAAATGTTCAGATTATTTGCAAGTCAGAGTTAAGTAGGTTCTGCTCATTTGCGAGCTGTTCTAAATCTTAATGAATGACTTTTGATCACACTGGTGCCCCAGAGGGTTTTAGCCACAGCTTGATATTTTTTAAGACCTCACTCACACACCTGGGATATATCTAGTCCAGGTCAAAAGATGAGACACCTGGATGAAGGCAGGTGCATTTGAGGGCTGAGCAAGATGGCTTCTCATACAGGGACTGTGCTCTCCTTTCTTCTGTAAGTCCCTGTATTCTGCGTGTTGTAGTTATTCCACAAATTCTCACTAAGTGAAAGTTGTCTGGATGACACACACACACGTGCTTCGTAGGGACTCTGGACCAGACTTGAGACACGTGTGCTTAGAAGTGAATGGATTACCTTGGATTAAAGATTTGGACAAAACTGCATGCTTTACTAAGGCTAATTTGCCGGAATTGTTACTGGTCATGATAAGAGTCACCATCTTTCACTTCTTCCATATAGTCCTGAGGCTTCTCCCTCACAGATTTGCTATCGTGGGCAGCTCTGTAGTCACTGAGGTCACTGCTCACTTGTGTGTTACTTGATGACTCTCTCAGGTCATAAAGTAACCTATTGTGGATAGAGAAGCTTTCCCAGGACCTATGAGGTGTGAGAATTTGAACAATGAGAAGAATAAAAGAATTCCTTAGCTTTCTCTTTAGAGTTTGCTTTTGTGGAAAATGTTAGGAAGCTGAGGCATCAATAAGCATTTTCAAATGGCATAGAATTTTTTAACTAGCGGGGACCACGTAAGTTTATATGGAAATGTTTTTGGGATAGGAAGGTATAATTTAAGTTGTCATTGCAACTAAATTGGAAGCCCCACAAACATGTGAAACCCAGCAGTTGAGGTAAGAACTGTTTTCTCATTCTAGTCCCACCACAATATTGTAGGGTGACTTGAAAAACTTACTTTATCTCTCTGGATCTCCATTTCTTTGTCTGAGACATGACACTTTTAGACTAAAGCTGTAGTGTCCTTTTCAGCTCTGTCCGTGATGTATATTTTGTTTCTCTCACAAAGTTTTGGCAAGTAGTGGATGCTCATTCAATAAATACTGACTGACCCTGGCCCTCACAAAGCCTCGTGGTTCTGAGAGAGGGAAGTGGTCCCATGCGTTGGGTAAACAAGAGGAGAAGGCTGCGGGTGAATAAATCTACCAACTGAGTATCTCACGATGTTTATCATGAAGATGATCTGCTGGCTCTGGACATCTGATCGCACACACAACTGCTTTTGAAAGTAGAACTACTGGTGACGAAAGTTGCGTCAACATCTGAGTGAGGCATGGGTTAGCAGTACCTGACTTCTTGAGATTATTATCATTATTATTATTATTATTTTTGCTGAGGAAGACTGGCCCTGGGCTAACATCCATGCCCATCTTCCTCCACTTTATATGGGATGCCGCCACAGCATGGCTCGCCAAGCGGTGCGTGGGTGCTCACTGAGGATCCGAACCAGCAAACCCCGGGCCACTGCAGCAGAGCACGCCGCGCACTTAACCGCCTGCTCGATGGGGCCGGCCCCAGCAGTGCCTGACTTCTTAGAGAGGATGGACAGCTGGGACACAAGGGAAAGAAGGCCAACAAGAAGGGTGTCCAAGTAAATTGGACTGCAGTCCACTCTACGGACTGTTCCGGGCAGAGGTGTGAGAGATTCAATTGCAATGGGCAGAGAGAGTTATTTGCTCTCTGTGTGAGGAGAGCCAGCAAGAACAATGGAAGGGACTTGACAAAAGAAATGAGACACTCCAAAACGATGGAAAGATTGATATGGTCGTGCAGCCCAGACCCCTCCTTTTATGTTTTATATTATCTTGCCTCTTCTTTTCTCAAAAACAGTTTCCTTTCTTTCTCTTTCCTTTTGTCTTCCTGTCACCTCTTAAAAGACTTGAGGTTTAGATTATAGCCTCTGGATACCAGTGAAAACTTGTACTTGAACCATTTAGTTGAAAGATGCTTACTCAGAGGCCCCTGAGAGATTCTCACAACAGAGCTGCTTCTGGGGACTTGGGAAATGACCAGTCTCTTTGATTTCCTGGGGAAAGCCACCACAACAAAGCCCTCAGGGTCAAAGCTCAACTTTACACTGAACAAGAAATTGCAGATTTTGACTTCTTGGTGGGTTCACAGAGAGGTCACCAGGACTAGTTCTTACACACATTGCCAGTAACAACAGACTTGTCCACAATGCAAAGAAAAAAAAAATCTCTGGAATAATTGTTGCGGAGTCTGTGGGTGATAAAAACTTGATGAGGGGCCAGCCTGGTGGCGTAGTGGTTAAGTGCGAGCGCTCTGCTTTGGCGGCCCTGGGTTCGCAAGTTCCAATCCTGGGCACAGACATATGCACCGCTTATCAAGCCATGCTGTGGCGGCATCCCATATAAAGTAGAGGAAGATGGGCACGGATGTTAGCCCAGGGCCAATCCTCCTCAGCAAAAAAGAGGAGGATTGGCAACAGATGTTACCTGTGGGCTGATCTTATTCACAAAAAAACCCCCAAAAAACAAAACTTGATGAAATGGTTGACCAAGTGGCTGTAAAATTTCATTAAATATATCAAAGAGTGGCTTGGAGTGTGACAGCAAACAAGCAAACACGTAAACTAAGGTGCAGTAAGGCAAGATTTCTCATCTCGGTGACTTTCGCAGTAATATTAAGCTCACAGTCTTGCTGTTGTTGTCCACGGAGAGGCACAGTCGTCTCAGGCCTCTCCCTGTGTCCCCTTGGCCTGAGAATGTGATTTGATGTCCTTCTGCCCTCGCGAATCTCTTTTTCCTCTTCCCTGCTACTTCAGGCAATTGTCTCAACGAACCTGGAAACCAGGTCTAGGCCTGCATAGACAGACTGTCTGCACAGCTCACGACGTTGCTGCCAGTCCAGGTCATTGCTGTTACATGTGGGACTCTCTCTTGATCTGGCCAAGCATCACAGCCGTCTCAGTGTCTGGAGAACCCAGGTGTCTGAAAGGAAGCGTTGTTCATTTAGAGACTCGTCAGAGCACCCTCCTTGGAAAGGTTGCACCAGGGGTCACTGGATCTTTTCCAATTACAACTCTTGGGCAGGAAGGTAAGTTTCATAGGTAAGAAAGTTAACATTTCACCCGAGAAGAAATTCCTCATCTTCTAAAAATTAGGGGATATATCTGAAACAGGAGACTTTTAATTCAAGTACAGCTGGTAAATAGAGTTTTCTAGTAGTGAGGAGAATTTACTAGCACAAAACTCAGTCGAAAGGCCCTCTTGGATTGGAAAGTGAACTACCTAGGTAAAAGGACCGGTGCTCTTTCGAAGGGCCTGATCCCTGTTGGATGAAAAGCCCTTCATAACACTTGAATGTAAGTTATGGGGAGAAAAAGTCTTTGCTTTTGATCTTAGTTTTCAGGCTTGGTGTTTTAATAGATCACTGTTTTTAATGCAAACATTTCAAGAAAGTTGAACCCCTGTTGGAGTCCCTGTTATGAGCTGTAAGCTCATTTTGTATCGATTAGGGACTGAAGGCTGCAGTCCTCGGTTTTGGTTTTCCTTTTGGTGGATCTGTAATAAACTGTTCTCCATTGTTTGGACTTGGGGAGTTGGCCCTCTGAGCTCGGTGGCTGTTCGCCTCTTGCTTTCTGGGGAAGCGTGGCATATAATGCTGCTGTGGAATGCGCAGGACCGCTGAGGACTCCAGGGCGACCTGCTGAGAAAGCCCTTCTGAGGGTCCCTTTGGAAGGAGCCACGAGAAAAAAGGGTGAGGGTTAACGACTCCCTTTGTGACGCTTGCTGGCAGCAGCACTTCACCTCAAATGGAAATTTCAGAAGTTTCTGTGCTGCTCACAAGAGCATTCCTGGAGTTGAGTAGCAGAAAGTTAGGCCAAGCATAATGTGGTGACTCTGCTGAACACAGCTCTGTCTCCAGGAAATCATCATCATCATCAAATAGCATTTATTAAAAGCCCACACACATATGGTGCAGAACAAACCACATTAAACAAGCACAGTTGGGTTGCTGGTCCTCTGGAGGGCCACAATTTAAAACGCTGAAAAGCCAGCTCCTGCTTCTGCTGGGCTGTGTTCTGACAACCCAAGAACACTGAGAAAGGAAATTGCTTACACAGTGACTAATATTAATACAAATGATAATTAGTACACTAAATAGAATATTAATTGGCATGGGTCTCATTAATTAAGGACTTCCTCAGTGCCAGGTCCAATGCTATTTGCTTATGCCATTGCAAAATGATCTTTATTGCAACTCAATGAAGTAGGTATCATTAATATATCTATTTTATGTGAGAGGCAGCTGAAGCTTAGACCAGTTGAATAATTTACCCATGAAAACAAAGCTACTAAGTAGCAAAGCCAGGACCTGAAGTTAGGTTTATTTAAATCCAAAGACTCTGTGAGGCCCTCTTGCCAGTTCTTATTAGAGTTGAAAGTTGGCCTTGGGTGGGTTAGTAGAATATTTATATTTACAATATAAGAACTTCTATACTTTTTATAGCATGATAATTTATCTATGACTTTAATAAAGTTCAGAAACCACCTCATTTGGCCCTCTTTATTTAAAATGGTGTTGTTCCTAACATTAATGGGGTTAAGAATTTTCTTTGGCATGGCAAACAGGAGAAGTGGGACTGGTGGGCTTAAGATTCTCTGACTTGAGTCATTTATACACCAAACTGAATGAAGAAGGCTGATCTAGATAACTGGTCAGAATCACCCAGGACACAGAATTTTGAAATGCACACTTCCTATAATAATCCATGCTGATTAATGGCCCTCAGATTGGAGGGAGGAGGACTAAAGTAATTTCAGTCTCTTTTCTTTGGCATTTATCCTGCCTGGTGTTCTCTGAGCTTCCTGGGTCTGTGGTTTGTTGTCTGACATTAATTGGGGAAATTCTCAGTCATTATTATTTCAAACATTTATTCTGTTTCTTTCTCTCTTTCTTCTCCTTCTGGTATTCCCATTATACGTATGTTATGTCTTTTGTAATTGTCCCACAGTCCTTGGATATTCTGTTGTGTTTTTTTCAGGCTTTGTTCTCGACTTTTCAGTTTTCGAGGATTCTAGTGATATATCCTCTAGCTTGGAGATTCTTTCCTCAGCCAGTCTACTACTAAACCCATCGAAGACATTTTCATGTCTATTACAGTGTTTCTGATCTCTAGCATTTCTTTTTGGTTCTTTCTTAGGATTTCCATCTCTCTGCTTGTATTACCCACCTGTTCTTGCCTGTTGTCTATGTCATCCATTAAAGCCGTTAACATATTAATCATAGTTTTAAATTCCTGGTCTGATAATTCCAATATTCCTGCCATGTCTGCTTCTGATGCATGCTCCATCTCTTCAAATTGTGTTTTTTGCCTTTTGGCCTGCCTTGTAATTTTTTCTTGATAGCTGGACATGGTGTACTGGGTAAAAGGAACTGCTGTAATGGGCCTTTAGTGATGTGATGGTGACCTGTGGGGGAGGGGAAGCCTTCTATTGTCCTGTGATTAGGTCTCGGTCTTTACGGGCCTGTGCCTCTGGACTGTGAACTTCACACGAGTTTCTCAGTCATTTTTCTCCCCCTAGGTGGGACAGGATGGCTAGAGTGGGCTGGAGTTGGAGTTGGCCCGGTCAGTTAGGCTCTGGTTAACTAGTTCCCCTGAGGGCAGGCCTTGTTAAGAGGAGCTCTGTACTCTAGGGTATTTCAAAATGGTTCCTTTTTCCCTCCCTCCGCTGGAAGCAGGAGAAGGCTTTTCTCCAGTATTTTCTGAGGGAATCTGGTCAAGCTCTAGGAGGTAAATCTCACAGTATTGTGGGTCCCCCTATGACTGGGGCCCTGTGGAGTTTTTTTTTTTTTTTTAATTTTTATGTATTTATTTCTTTTTCCCCAAAGCCCCAGTAGATAGTTGTATGTCATAGTTGTACATCCTTCTGGTTGCTGTATGTGGGACGCGGCCTCAGCATGGCCGGAGAAGCAGTGCGCCGGTGCGCGCCCGGGATCCGAACCCAGGCCGCCAATAGCGGAGCGCGTGCACTTAACCGCTAAGCCACGGGGCCGGCCCCACCCTGTGGAGTTTTTAACTCGCAGACTTGCTGGGCTGAGCCACCAGCAGTTCATCAGTTCCTGTTCCCGGTCTCCTGCCCGGCATTTGCTTACCAAGATGTCTCTGCTCTGGGGAAGCCGAGACACCCTGTATTCGCCTTTCTGTCTCTCTCATCTTTGGGGCCACCATTTGCCGTGTGTCTTCTCCTGTTATGGAGGCGAGTTGTTGATTTTTCAGTCTGTTCAGCTTTTTACTTGTTGTTAGGATGGAGTGGCCGCCTCCAAGCTCCTTCCGTGCGGAACCAGAAATCAGACCCCCTCTCCCCCCATCTTTGCTCTTGACTATTTTCCCGGTTAAAGCAGAGAGCTGACTGAATAGTCGTTGGTGTAACTGCACACAACAGTCTCCGTTTTGGAAACTGAGACCCCCCACCGTTACCGCTGTCCCTGCCCTTGAGGCTGGTCACAGCACGTGGTAGCGGGGATGGGGGGCAGGTGGGAGTTTGTAGAGACGCAGCACACCAGCATAAAGGTGAGACGTTCAGGGATGGGGAGGGTGTGCAGCTGACAGAACATGTCTCGTGCTATGAGAGTTTATCTCTTAGCCAGAGTTTGCTGGTCCCTCCCTATTTTTATTTACTAGTGCCTGTGTGATGTTAATTTCTCCGTTTATAATACAGTTTATTCTCCTACCTGTTAGTTATGCTGACTTTTATGAACATCTTTTCCAACCACTCTCTTGTTGTTGAGGAAGCGTGTAGTGGGTGCTGTGTGTGTCATCCAGATTCCCCTGCGGATCGTGCCACCCTTCCCCCACCTGCGGGGAGCACTGGCTGCAGACTCCTCACAGCTGAGAGTATCTCTGGCAATTGCTCTAGAATAAATGGAGCTCAAGGTTAGACCCTCTCCCTGGAGATGGCTCACATTAAATAATTGATCTATGTGGGTATACAAAGACCTGGCCTCCTTGCCTCAATTCTAGAAGACTCAGAAGAGCCTTTCTAGCTCCAGGGCTTCTTGAAGGACTGGCTGAGGCCCCTGTTACAGTTCACTGCAGTTCAGCTTCTCCCTCTGCCTGATCCTTGTTCCTTTCTCCTTTGTGGGTGTTGTTCCACCTTAGAATCTGTTTGCTGGGGAACCCAACTTAAATACTAGCTGTACCAGGAGTGGTCTGAGGACCCAGAGTCTGCAGTGGGATTTTGGAGCTGGATCCCTTCCTGGCTGGGGGGCACCCTGGCGGTGGGCGGGACGCTGATCGCCCCTGCATGCTGTAGCAGTGCAGTTAGAACTGTCTCAGGTGGTGAACTGGGGTAGGATACGGGGGAAGGGCAGGCCCTGGCAGGGGCAATATCTCAGGCATCTGAGAGGTTCTAGTAAAGTAGTAAATATCAGGCCAGTGGAATCAGATGGGTTTTGCCATATGGTGTAAGAAGTGCGTTGGAGAAAGACAATTAAAGGCTTAGGGTGGTTAATCACAAATTTAAGGTGAAGCGTGCAAGCCAGAGGGCCTTCTTGGCAGCATAGAAAGAATTTTATCTCCTACAACCAGAAGAAGAGCAAGTCGAGGATCAAGCCCAAGGCTTGATTATGAGGGTGGTGGAACTTCAGAGAAGGTTGAATTTTCAACTCCAGCAAGTTTACTGTACCCTGGTTAGAAAGCAGTAGGACCCTGAGATGAAATGGGGACCACTGTGTTTATGTCCTCAAAAAGCTTGAAACCTCAGATTTCCTTAAACTCTGGGCCCACAGAAGTGACCCACTCCCCACTATTAAATGCTAGTCCCCTTTGCTGTTTGAAGATGACACCCTCCCTTCAGGAACTATCCTTACCTCCATTCCTGGACACCAGACCGAGAACTAGGGTGAACTCACAACATAACCCAGCCAAGGAGTGCTGGGCTTGCTAAGGGAGCAAAGAGACTGTATACCCAAGGAACTGCTGGGCTGGGCTAATATGTATTGGCAGGAGCCAGGAGCAGGCGTGTGGTGTGTGTATGTGTGGGTGTTGGATCAAGGGGTGGAGGTAGAACATCTAGTTGGATAAGGGAGTACTTAGCTACATGAGAGGACTCGCCCAGGTTATAGGATTTAACACCCTATCAAGAACCCAGGAGATGGAGCTAACATGCTGCTAAGATGACTCCTGGAAGCTTAGGAGTAATGATGGCCCACATTCAGTGAAGTAGAAATGTCAGGATTCCTGTGGCTGACAGCGGCGGCAGGGATCAAAAGGCTGAGAGACCAGAGCCTACTAGAATGGATATCTAAGTAAGGCTGGAACACCCACCAGCTGACTATGCTCCATGTGAGGGCCTGGGTGACATGTTATTTACCGAAGTGATGAGGAATTTGCTTGTAAGAGGTGCACCTGCATGGCTGAGAAGCTAATTGGTAACTGTCATCTTTAAGTTGGGCTGGTAAAAAGACCAGGTGGTAACACTTAACCATGATAAACAAGGTGGGTACAATTGTCATAATGAATAGACTAGTCAGCAACGCAGCCAGGGGACCTGACCTGCAGAGGGCTCTGGTGATGGTTAAAAAAGTCTTGGGGTTCCCAGGGGCAGGATGGATGGGCAGCCAATAAGAATATTACTTAATTCACACAAACGAAAGAGATCAAGAATGGATGATCAAGATGTCAAAGCAGAGGCCGGCCTGGTGGCACAGCAGTTAAGTTCACGTGTTCTGCTTCGGCGGCCCAGGGTTCGTGGGCCCAGATCCCGGGTGTGAACCGACGCACCGCGTATCAAGCCATGCTGTGGCAGCATCCCATATAAAGTAGAGGAAGATGGGCACGGATGTTAGCCCAGAGCCAGTCTTCCACAGCAAAAAGAGGAGGATTGGCAACAGATGTTAGCTCAGGGCTGCTCTTCCTCACAGACACACAAAAAAAGATGTCAAAGCAGAATGAAAGTTGTGCTTACCTTTATGGTTTTGAAAGCGGGCCATGCCATCTGCAATTATTGTAATGGAGCAGATATTGTAATGCATCTGTAGCAGAAAACTATAAACCGGTTGGAAAATGGGTCTTGGCTTGCTGCTGGGGATGACTGGGGGGGTGTCTTACCTTGAGACACAGGGAAATCTTGCAACTAGAGCAGCTCATCATGAGCAGAGTATTGTCGCACTCACCGAGCTATAAGGTCAGACAGCAAACAGTCATCCATTATAAGAAGAGTGGCACATCTAGGGTCAGGCATGAGCAGGTGGTCCATACCCACGTGCCATCTAAAACTTTTGACCAGGGCTTCTCATTCAGTTTACAATTATGGAGTTTCTTAAAAGGAGCCAATGGAGGGAGGAAAAAAAAGCAGAGCTTGTTTCATGTATGTGTACGCTTGCTATATAGGGGCAAGCTATCCAAGGATTACTGCTGCCCTGCAGCCCCACCTGGGATAACCCTGAAAGATAGTAGTGCAGGGAAGATCACCCATTGAGCAGAGCTGTGGTCATCCACTTTGTGTGAAAGAGAAGCAGCTGGAGGTAAGAATATACATGGACTCCTGTGTTGTAGCTAATGGTTTTGTGGTTGGACCGGGGTGGGGGCGGGTGTGGTGAAAGGAGAAAGATTGGACTATTGGAGAGAATGAAGACTGGGAAGAGACACATGGCTAGATCTATAGAGTGGGAAAAGTGTGGAAGTTTTTTTTATCAGATGTTAACTCTTACCAGAGATCATCAACCAATGATGCCAAGTAGACACAAGGCCGTGGCCAGTTGTCAGCGGGCCTTTGCCATTGGTGTCCCCAGTGCCAGCACATGAGCCACGGTGATGGCAGTGGAGGTTATGCACGAGCCCAGCAGCATGGGCTCCCACTCACCGAGGCCGATAGAGCTTCAATCACTGCTGAATGTCCAGACCCACCAAGACACTTCTTCCCTATATCCTCCATGAAACAAAAGCTGAAATGTGTGTGTGTGGGGGAAGGGCAACCAACACTGTTACCCGTAGGGCACTGGTAAAAAGCCTTTGCCTGTATGGGAAGTGAATAGAAAATGTCCTTCCTCCCTGAGGGGCTGGTGGGAATACATCTGTGCTGGGTCTAGAACTACAGCTGGAGGAGGGGCAGGAACACTGAGAATAACACACACCCCAGATCCAGGGGTGTGTTAGACATAACAGTGTCCAACACTGAATCTTAGAACAGGGGCTTCCACTCCCTCCCTCCCCCTCTCACACACACACCAGGTCAACAAGTAACAAGAAAGAGCAGTGGAGAAGTCCCGGGAGAGTCACAAGAGTGGAGAGCCACACCTTCTCTGAGGTTAGTGCGAAGGGAAGACCCAAGACAGAGGTGGATTAGATGCTGGGAAAACCCCTCTAGGAAACCTGTCCACACCCTAGACACAAGGTGTTGCTAGAATCTTTGGAACCTGAGGTGCACTGAGGGTAACCATAGCAGCAACAAACCTCTGAACACACCCTTCTCCAAAGAAGATGTACAGATGGTAAATAAGCACATGAAAAGATGCTCAACTTCATCAGTCATTAGAGAAATGCAAACTAAAGCCACGATGAGATACTACTTCATATCTAATACAATGGCTAAAAAAAAGTAACTGACATATATTGGGCGCTGACCCTGGAGCAGCCGGAACTCTCGGGCAGTGCTGGTAGATATGCGAAAATCTATAGTCACTTGGAAAACAGTTTTGCAGTTTATTATCGAGTTACTTGCCATTAAGTAAGTAACCATTATCAAGTTACTTACCAGTTTATTATCATAAACTTACCATATGATCCAGAATTCCTTCAAAGTATTTATTGAAGAGCAATGAAAACTTAGGTTCACACAAAAATTGGCATGGACATGTTTATAGTAGCTTCCTTCCTGTTTCCCCAAACTGGAAACAACTGAGCTGTGCTTCATCTAATAGTTAATGGATACACAGACTGTGGTACAGTCATACCATGAACTATACTCAGCAATGAGAAGAATGAACTATGACTCCAGCAACAAGGATGAAGCTCAACTTTGCTAAGTAAAAGCAGCCAGACCCCAAAGATTCCATGCTGTGTGATTCTATCATGACGTTCTGGAAAAGGCAACACCATGTGGGTGGAGAACAGATCAGTGGCTGCCAGGACAAGGGCCTCAGGGGTAGGGGTTGACAGTAAGGGGGAGGATGGGGGAACTTTTGTGGTGCTGGAACTTTCCCCATCACGCTGTGGTGGTATAGGACTCCATTTATTTGTCAATACCCGTAGAACTGTCATCACCAAGCATGAATTCTACTCTTTGTAAATTAAAAAGTTAAAAAGAAACCCACAAATTGCAAACAAGTTGAGGTGACCAAATGAAAACTTTGATAAGTCTTACCAAGTAAAAATTTAAAACTTTAGTAAAACTTCTGTAATAAAAAAGCCTCATAAAGAAAAAAAAATACTGTTAAAATCTTTGTAGTAAATACAACAGACAAAGGATTAATGCAATTAATTTGTTAAGATTGAATATATCTCAATAAATTAAGAGGCACAAGAGAAGCTGAAAATTTTAAGGTTCAGAAAAGATGGTGGCTATTAAAAATAAAATTTTTTATTCTTACAAGTAATAGAAGTGCAAATTAAAAAGAAATGTAATATTTCAAATATTGAATTAGGATAGGTTTACAAAAGATAATAGTAAATCTGGTTAAGGCTGGATTTGTGGAGCTGTAAATTGGTGTAACTTTTTTGAAAAGGAATTTTGCAAAATATGTCAGTAGCTTTAAACATATTCTTGTGTTGATCTAGAAATTCTTATTGGAAACTATTCTAGGTATATAATATATGTGATATATGTATATAGATAAATAATTATATATAAGAAATAATTATATACACACAAAAATGCCAATGGAAGAGATATTTATAATAGAATACATTTGAAAACAGTCTAATTTTTAACAATAGAAAAATGTCTAGGTAAAGTATAGTATATTATAAAATAGAGTATTGTGCAGATGTATAGTATTAATATGAAGCACCTTAATGATGGTTATGACATGAAGATAGTCAAGATAAAACTAAATGTCATCTGATGTGAAAACACACAGACAGACTCCACCAATATAGTAAAAATGGTTATCTCCACCTGGAAGAGTTGTATGTGAATATTATTTTCCCTCTTTTATATATGCATATATATATATATTTCAACCCTCTCCGAAGAGAATTTTTTACTTTTATGATCTGACAAAATTTTATTTTAGAAAGTACCTTGGGGTTTGATGAATTTTCCCTTTCTCGTCTTGGGCTGCATAGACAGAGGTGAGGGCAGAGAATTGGGAGCTGCTCTCTTTCCTAATTGTCTCAGGAAATGCCTGCTCCTTTCAATGAACATTCGACCGCTGTAGCTAGGATGAGCAGGGTCTAGGGTCACATCTTGGAAATCTCACCCAGTCTCACAATTGTTATCTCAAACTGGAGAAAAAAATGGGGTGTAGAATGTGGGACTAAATTATTTTCTCTGAGGATATGAAAGTAGAAAATATCGTAAAATTGTTAAAACTTTGGACCACAATCTGGCCGTATCTAAACAAACAAACAAACAACAAAACAAAACACAGACACAAATCCTTCAACCCATCCATCTCTATCCTGGAAATCTACCCCATAGGAATGAAAGCCCTGGCATCTAAAGATACACATGCAGCCACTTCTGCTGTAACGCTTTACTTTGAAAATGTGAATTGTTCCAATGCAATTGATATACTTGGGAACACTTTGAGCACAACATGAATTTCGCTTTGGCTTATGCACAATTTCCTTTGCAAGAAATACTAAGGGATATCAGGAGACTGCACCAGCTGAACCAAGATGCCTGGGAAAACACAAAACATAGACACCACATACACCTCCAGCTACCTCAGTTCACTGTGTGTGTCAGGAGCCACAGCCGTCTACATCTGGTACGATAACTTTCCATTTGATTCTGGAAAACCCTCCTTCCACCACTTCACAATAACTCACAAGCTACAACCACTCTGATGCCTGCCTACTTCCTCAGGCAAACTTCAGGTGTCTTTCAAGGTTGAGTGTCTTATCTATTGTGGTATTTATGTATTTCCTAACCATTTATCATGTGTAAAATTGTGCCTCCATTTTTTTAGGTTCATATATTTTCTTCAATATGTTGCCTTTTTCTGGAGGTTTTTGTATGTTGTGTCTCCTAATTCCAAACTTTCCAGAAGCTCTCCAGTTCTTATTGTGCAGTTTTGCACGGCCGGGTAATTTTTAGGGATGTTATAGCAGAACTTAATGTAGAGGCTGTGGATCGCAGCTTTGTGTGTAGTGGCCAAAACTGGAAACAAAGTAAGTGGCCTAATGGGGGCGTGGTTGGATAAAGTGGGTTTATTTATGCCGTGGAATACTGCGCAGCAGCCTTTGAAAAGAATGGATTAGTGTTATAATAGCACCTTAGAGAGATTTCCATGATATTGTGCAGCTATAGTTTTCGAGCCCTACGATATGCCAGGCATGATGTTATTTCAGTATTTAATTTCCCTGAGTGTAGGTTACAAAAATAAATAAGTGCAACGGGCGCTTTTGAAAACAAACAGACATAATCCTAGACAATCAGGGCTTCCTAATTTGTTGCAGGATCTGGATCCATAAATTATTCACCACAATACAAATCAGACTGTGACTTCGCAAGGGTTAATGGGCTCCCCCAAGTGACAAATGTTGTGCCTTAGGAGTATAGCAGAGGGAGAGCCGTTGTATGACTTGAAGTGTTTTAGACATGGTGGGGTGGGTGAAATGCACATATATATGAATAACATCAGTATGAGGAAGTATGTGCCACGGATGCAAACTAAGAGAGTGTTGAGATATCCTAGGGCTTAGAAGCTGCCCTTTCCGGAGCCTGCAGGAGGAGATGGATGTAAGAGATTCTTTAAATTATAGATGGGATTTACATGGCTTACAGAATTTGAGGGAACAAAATATATATTTTAAATAGTAATAGTCTAGAGGAGTTGGAATTTAGGTTTATTTTATAAACATGTGAATACCAGCTCACTGTGATAGTTGAGTACCAACTAAAAATCACAGATAAAAACATTGGAGTAAACATCTAGGTCACGTTCTGATTTCAGGAAGAACCACAATTAACAGTCTCACCTGTGTTCTCTCACTGCATTTGTCAGTCAGAAGAACCACTGGAGAACTCGGGTACACTGGGCTTCAGAGGTCTAGCTATGAGCCATACTTTATTGTCTGTGACACTGAGCAAGGCACATTGCCTCTCGAGACTTGAGGTTCCTCATCTTTGAAATGAGGGCGTTGAAGAAGATGATCTCAGTTTTAGGATTCTACAGTTTCTTGACAGATTAGCTTCCATTTTGTTTCCAAGGATTTGCAGGCGTCATGCTGTTTTGTATTTATCCTTCAACTTTACTGAAATTCGGGCTTTTAAGATCTGGATTTATTTGGCATAAAAGAATAGTTATCAAATGGAGTCTCTTCTTTGGGTGAAAGGAGATCCTTGAGCTGGCACAGTTTAATATTTTGGCTCACACCCACAAATTTGGTACATGCTGTTTGCGGGGAGAAAGCACAGCCAATTGGTGTAATTTATGATACATTCACTGTAACTATTCAGAAATTTTGAGACTTTTTCCCTTTGAAATATCACAATGATTTAACAGTGAAAATTTATTACATGGAGCCACGAATACTAATTCTTGTTCTCTTTAAATGGCCACAGAGAGACATCTACTCAGATTTCCTCTGTGCTCATGGTATTTCTTAAACACACACACACACACACACACACACACACACACACTTCCCACGCACAATTTGAAAAAGATATCTTTAGGGATAAAAAAATATAAAAATGTATGAATATTAGAATTATAAAGAACTCTCTGTGTATGCATATAGCTTCTTATCTTTAGGAAGCAAGCTACAAGATTTCAAATCTGATTTCTTTTCTCTTTTGGAGTCAGAGAAAAAGCATTGGAACAAGACTTTAAAGGAAGAGCAAGATCCTGTAGTCTTAAAAAGTCATTAGCAACTTGTGAATAGGTTTACTTTCTATTAGAAACTGTCATGTTGAAGATGAGGATTTGGCTTATTAACCAAACCAGTCTCCTTTTCTATTGGGAGGATTGTAATAGGTGGTCTCTAAAGCCCTTTAGCTTATCAAGTTTATGATTCTATGATCATTATGGACAGTTTCCTTTCAAAAACTATGAATTGGTAACAGATGGAGTACTAGTACGTACATGAACAATTTCTTTGAACGGCTTTCAATTTAGAAACAGGTCTAGGAGCTGTATAAAATTTGATTTTGCATAATTTGTTATGAATTCTTGAATGATTCAAAACACATTTTGCCATTCAAAACATTTTCAAAACGACTCCTCAACTGAGGAAGACTTTATCATGAAATCCATTACAAAGTAAACATAAGGTTACACCTACGCCTGTAGCAAACGCTGTTGGAGGGAGGGAGCAGCGTCTCTGAGCTAGCAATTAGGACTGTTGTTTCTATTGCTGTTATTTTTACTGACTTAGAACTGATCGCTGTGACATTGTTATTTATGTCTTTTTCAATTCTCACTTTATAGGAGACGTTTTGAAACAGAGATAGTCTCTCAATTTTGGAATTAAAAAAAAAAGCCAGTTCCTGAGTGCATATTGCTACCAATGTTGCTGTGAGAATTAATAAACTTTTGAATCAAAATATAGGGGTACTTAGCAGTAGCCACAAACCAAAGAATTCTAAAAATTCCGTCTTTTCTGGTCATTGTTCCAACTTCTCATTCTAGGGTAGGAGGATGCTGGGATAGCCTCTGCCTGTGATTTCTATGTTGCTTTTTGGTTTTCTGGTGCTTTTCCTTAATGTGGAAAATATCTGATTGAGTACTTTGTTGACTCTTATTCTCATTCAAATGGCGTTCGGGGGTTGGCTGCAACTTCCCACTGGACATGCTGCTGTGCTCAGTGCACAAGGCAGTGGGCCCGCGGCCCTGGTTCAGGTGCAGTCAGGTGGCTGCACTGGTGGGAAAGCTAGAAGAGGAAGGACCAGTTACCCTGGGGTGCACTCCCCAGTTCTCAGGGGGCTTCTCCTCAATGATTTTGTCCTGTAGCTTAGTGATTCCTTTGTCCAGGCCAGTTTGGAAGCATCTCACGACTCTATTATTGTTTGCTTGGATTCGTGTTGGATTGAGAGACACATCGAAGCCTTTTATTTTTTCTGCTGAACAGTTGCATGTTTGCGTTTCAGAGTTCTACTGTCAGAATTGCCATGCAGCCCAAGCCAAGGTCATTTGGTTCTATTGGCTTTTGATTTCACTCATGCCAATTAGAGGGCGTTCCAGCAGACAATTTCTTGTTTTTAAAAGCAGTTAGCTGTTTGTCAGAGTTCTGATCATGCCTGGAGAAAGGTCTTCTAAGGCAGCTATAGAAAACTGTTATAATAAAAGGAATTTGGGAGCATGAGTTCTGTCGCTAGACTCAATCACTGAATGTTCTGAATCAGAGTCTCCCCTTTCTCCCTCAGTTTCTCCATCTGGAATATGGGAATGTGGTATGTTTCTAATAAGGATATTTTGCCTCTGATATGAACAGAAGTATACTAAGTTTGGGGCTAGAAATCTCGTCCTCGTGTTATATTGAATTCTTTACAGGAGTCGTGATACTCTTTAGGCTGTTTCTTTTGCCTGTGCTTGGGTTTCATGAGCCTTCCTGCTTCTTGATCTCACCTTTCAGAGCCACATTAAACTGTCAGCTTCTAGCACTCATTTGGAACATTTTCAGAGTGAGCATATGGATTTTATAGTAAGTCTTTATAACACCATTTTGACTCCTTGGTACCTTTTTCTCATCATAATATTATTTGCATTATATTGACTCCTGGATGTTTTGCTGGGCCAGCATGAGATTAGGATGTAATATAGAGAACGTGTTTTAAAGCTATTTATGTAGAAATGAGAATCTGGATGCGTGCCATCACAGTCTCGCTGTTGACTGGCAGGATATAGAATGTGCACTACCAGCATGGAACATGATTGGAAATGATTTATAGGAAGAATAAAACATCTTTACTGAAATCCAGGGGCAAAGGAATACTTTTCACAACAGTTTTCTAGAACTTGAGCAAAGAGCATGAATATTTATGTACATTCTTATGAAATACATAAACTTATTTCATCTAATTTGGGCTCTCCAAAAGTGATTTAATAGAATACATGAAACAGACAATTCCCTATAGTTTAAGGATGTAATCCAATGCAATTGTGATTTCTCTCCTAATTCTTTGAAAACAACCCTGGAATGCTAATTACCAGGAGGTCTGTCCGGAGCAAGGAGAACGCAGATTTGATTTGGTTTCAATTCATTCACGCTCCACCCAATGCTATATTCAGGCCATGGAAGGTCTGCGGGAGGACCGGATGGGGGTCAGGTCAGGGCCACCCCAATGTTGTTTGGTTAGTGGAACTCAATGTACATCATCAAGGACCTCCACCAACAGCTAATCCATTTAGCACAATCTCTTGCACAGTGATTTATAATTCATAAATGCTTTCACATCCATTTCCCCTTTTGAACCTCACAAAATCTTCTTTTGTCTAAGTAAGGCAGATAAAAATATTCCAGTTTTATAGGTGGGGAAATTCAGGCTGAGAGAGACTAAAGAACTTGCCCAAAGTTACAAGATAGTAAGTGGGTCTGTGGCTCAGTTACAATTCTCAGGACTCTTTAAGGCCAGTGCTCAGCTTCGGGAGGATACAAGTAAGATAAGTCAGGGAATGTATCTGCAAATTGTGGAAACCAATTATTATTATTATTATTTTTTGCTGAGGAAGATTCACCCTGAGTTAACATCTGTGCCAGTCTTCAATTGTGTATGTGGGTCGCCGCCACAGCATGGCTGCCACCTAGTGCTGTAGATTTGTGCCCGGGAAGTGAACCCTGCTCCCTGAAGCCCCGCTGAACTTAACCACTAGGCAATGGGGCCAGCCCCTTCTTCTTTGGTCTGTGCTTAATAACAGACTGAAGTGCTCTGGGCTATCTTAATTCCTGAAATATTCAGATGCTCAAAATTCTCTTTAGTGCTGCCTACTGATGTGGCCATTTCTGCTTTTGTCTGATGGATTGGAAAAGTGTTTCAATATTCCAGGCCATTAGTAACACCAAGTGTGCTAGGAAAAGCATATGGTAGCTTTCAGTTAAGGAGCGCACTTCTTCTCGGGTGGAAATGGCCCCTGTTGTATTTGACTTAATAAGGAGTGTGGCTTGTTGCTTGGTTAAGGGGACATGTGGGGAAGAGGGAACCTTTGGCGTGGTAAGTGTCCTGTGAGCACACTCCCTTTTCCTGCCCTGCCTCTCCTCTTATCAACTCCTCTCCAATCATTCTGGGCATGAGACAAGAAAGGTAGCCTGGCTGATGCTGCTGTGCAGCCAGCACTGCTTCCTGGATGGAAGGCCTGTGAAATCTTGATCCGCGCTCCTTCAGCCTGTGAATGCAGTAACTGTCCCCCTGTAATCTTGATTCCTTCCAGCGACTGCAGTTCTGACTTAACCACCTCAGTGCCATTCCATACATCCTTGGGGAATGCCTCGTGAGGCTCAACTATTCCTCAGAAGAGTCTTATCTTTACCCTTCTTGTCAGCTAGTGCTTTCCTCCAATGGGCTGTCTCACAGAAACTAGGAAATCCACAGCCCTGTGACTCAATCTGAAAGAGAAATTTCCCAGGAAGACTTAAGGAAGGAAAGTGAGCCAGGAAATAGAAAGAAATAAAAAATAACTCAAAATGACCCCAGAGCGAAAGTAACCAGTTAATAATTCTCTGGTCATATAGATATTTTTGGTCGGAGAAATTTAAAGACAAATATTGTTCAGTTTACAAATGTCTGGGTATATATATATATATATATTTTTTTTTTTTACAGAAAAGATCTTTATGAATTTTTGAAATCCTTCTCTTTTAATAATTTGGTCTTCAGTCAGTAGTCCAGAAAGTTAAAATATATGTGACGGCAAAAGTGACTGATTTATTTTCCCAGGGCATCCAATGTTCATTACCTATTTATTGGTCTTCTAAGTGCAAACCTCTGTGCACTTTGCTGGGTGGGGTGGTTTAGGGGAAAAAAGATCCATGCTGATTCTTACCCTCAAGGAGGTACATTAAAGGAAGACAAGAATAGCATATTTGAAATGGATTGAGACTAAATTACATGCTAAGACTGTGAAATTTTGCAGACCACAGAGAAGGGAGACAAGGTTCTGTAAAAAGAATAAGCTTTTCTTGAGCTCCAATAAAGTTGATGAAATAAAATGATGAGAGATGGCCATTTTATTCATATCATTGGGTTTTGAACACTTTCTTATTTTTCTTCTACTTCCATCAAGAATTATTTTCAAATAAGGTAATTATTTGGGGTTTCTGAAATGTAAGGTAGAGAGGCTTCTGCCCCTTCAGCTGAGTAGGTGTCCTGAGTGCTAGGCAGCTGAAGGGAGACCTCTGACAGATCAAGCTGGCTGATCACAGTTGAGGGGACAACAGCTCCCATGTTTCACTGAGTTCTTTGCAGAAGTCATGCTGGGATTCTCAGAATCAGCTAGAAGCCACGAGTATAATAGCTGAAGACATCTGGCCACATATTTAGAGACTCTTTGAAAAGCTGAGACTTTCCCCATTAACCTCTTGCTCAAATTTTCAGGCACACAGGTCTATCCTGGCAGGTGCGGAAACATCACATCGTAAAGCTCTGGAGGTTCCCTGTTCCCTTCAGGCAATAGTTTGACAAAGTGTTTGTTTATTTGTTTTTTTTCCATTAACACATCAAAGGTGAGAAACTACTTGAGTCACTAAGTAAACTAACTTAGCACAACTGGAAATTACTAAAATGATCTCTTTCTGGACGTTTCATCCTGTCTCCAGAGTGATTAACTAGTTATTATAGACTCCACGCATGTTAAAAAGGTGGCTGTTATTTTTAGAACTCAGGGGTTTGTTTTTTTGTAAATAAAAAGCCCACAACTTCCCTCAAGTGAGAAAATGGTAGATTGGAATTATCTTTCATTTCTTAATTCTTTGACTTGTATAAGGTATGTTTCAGACCCGACAACAAAGGCAACTAGAGTTACTTTTCTGTGTGTGTGTGTGTGTGTCTCTGTCTCGTTGTGCATGTCACATACACCCCAAAAATTCATGGTGAGGAAAGAAAAGAAACTGGTCAAATATCTGCATAAGGGAATTTCAGGGAAAATTTTTAATATTTTTCTCTGGGTTGGGGGCTGCAAATAATGTCTGCTGTATAAATAAAAAGAATGCTTCAGATCAATAACTTTGTTGCTACCTTCATCTACCTCTCAAGGGAGGAGGACTTCCTGAGTGAAAACATATTTTGTGGGGTCTTTATTGAAAAAAAAAAAAACAGTGGAAAGAATGGAATACTTTGAAAATACATATTTTAAACAGTTGGACAAAGACAGCTGGTTCATTTTTTTCTTCCTGCCAAGCCATTTCCACGTAGGATTCAAAAAACCACAGTTTGATATTGGATTTAGAACCAAATTTTCAAAGAAACACATTGCCAGGGAACATGCATGGAATTCCCGCTGATAATCACATAAAACACAAAAGGATGGAATCTGATGGCCTAGTGTGGTCTCTCCTTCTGGCATATCAGGTAACCAGCTGACAGCATATCTTTGTACGTACCAAACATGTTACGAGATTGTAAGCTACTTGTGGATAGGTGCCTGATTGATTTCTTTTTTTATCTTTCATACAACTTGGTAAATAACATACTTAACAGATACTCAATAATCATCTGCAACATTCTATATTTAAGACTACAATTTCAGTAAAACTGCCATGGTCTATGTTAGGAAGCAGATCTGCGAAAAAGTAGACACCAAGACAGAATTAAACTTGCAAGAAAATTTTAGGAGAAATGCCTGTGAGCAAAAGTGTGGAGGAAGCTGGGAAAGACTAGGAGAGATGCCAGACTGTAAAGCAGGTCTGACCCCAAATGAGGGACAGAAGGAAGGAAGGCAGGAAAGAAGGTTGAGCGGAAACATTTTAGACTGAAGTGCAATCCTAAGAAAAGTTTGGTGAGGTCACTGGGGAGTCTTCAAGCCAAAACTGCTTGTCAAATGAATCACACATCTCCCTGGAGAGGGCCTGCCTTAGTGTCCCTGCTGTGCTCAGTCACTGATTGGAATTGGCTGGTGGAGAGTGTGACCTCAGAGCAAAGGCAGGGCTGAGACTTCAGAGTGCAGCCCCTGGGGCTGTGGGTCAGTTACCTCCCTGCAGAGGGAGATCTGAGAGACAAGTTCTTTTTTTTCTTTTTCTTTTTTTTACATGCAGTTCCTTTTATTTATTTATTTATTTATTTTATTTTATTTTGTTTACTTTTTTTGTGAGGAAGGTCAGCCCTGAGCTAACATCCATGCCAATCCTCCTCTTTTTGCTGAGGAAGACCAGCCCTGAGCTAACATCTATTGCCAATCCTCCTCCTTTTTCTCCCCAAAGCCCCAGTAGTTAGTTGTATGTCATAGTTGCTCGTCCTTCTAGTTGCTGTATGTGGGACGCGGCCTCAGCATGGCCGGAGAAGTGGTGCGTCGGTGCGCGCCCGGGATCCGACCCCGGGCCGCCAGTTGGGGAGCGCATGCACTTAACTGCTAAGCCATGGGGCCGGCTGAGAGGCATGTTCTTATGGCCACCACATAGTCCTTGGTCAAAATTTGTGCATCGCTCCAGTGAAAGGGAAGTTTTCTTCTTGGATGAGATCTGTTGGTGGCTCTGAAGATTAATTGAGATAATGTATATAAAGGACTTAGCACAGCCCATAGCACATAGTGATTGCATAGTAAGGGGCAGCTCTTTTCTTATCATCATTAATAGTACTAACTGCCCAGCTGTCATTTACTGAACCTCACTTTGTACTAAGCACAATGATGGGTGCTTTAGATGCAATGGGACATGCTGGAAAGAATAGCTTTGGTGGCAAACAGAATGGAGTTTAAAACCAGGATGGGGCACTTACCAGCTGTGTGACCGCATTGGGCAAGTTATTAAAAGTCTCTGACCCTCAGTTTCCACATCTGTAAGAGGTGAAATGCTCACAAGAGAGGGGGATAAAGGGAATAAAAGAAATAAAGTACTAGTGCCTGGTACATACTAGGAATGCCATACACGGTTCTTGTTATTATTTCTAAGCATCACAAGAACCCAGCAAAATGATCAGCCCTGAGAGCCTCTCTGTATGGACTATATCACCAGGGCACTCCAAGCCCTCAGGCTTTCTTTTGGATTTGGCCAGAGGGAAGCCCTTGCAGGAATTTGTGGGAGAGGGTAATAGTGGGCTCAGTGTTGAGGTGTATTCCCTTGGACCCTTCTCTGTGAGACCTGGCTGTGTCCCTCTATCAAATCAGTCACGATTCTTCACAAGATAGACTCCACCCAACTCTCTCTCCTCCTGGATTCTAATAACCGCTTCCTTCCCATTCTCTTCAGGTCCAATGGTGGTAAGACCTCAGCTGTCACTGTCGCCAGGTTTTATGAGTCATCTCCCTGAAATACACCCTCCCTCTGAATTATCCTACTTTGAGTAGGTCTTCACTTTCTTGTTGGGACTGCCAATGGATTTTAGTCCCCCTTTCCTCAACTGCACACCCTCTCTTCATGAAATGTATGAGCACTAGGTGTTATTTCAATTAAAAATAATAACCTTTTAAATAGGGAAGATGAGGGACGAACGGGCTAGTGAAGTGGTCCTATGTTTGGAATCTGGCACCAAGTTAATTGTTTTTTTTTTTTTTTTTTTTTTATGGCAGTAGAGGGGTAAGGTCCTCCGGGGACACTCCTTAGGCCTCCTCCAGCATATACATGATCGTTCTTTTTTTTCTTTTTTTTAATTTTTTTTTTCCCCCCAAAACCCCAGTAGATAGTTGTATGTCATAGATGCACATCCTTCTAGTTGCTGTACGTGGGACGCGGCCTCAGCATGGCCGGAGAAGTAGTGCGGCGGTGGGCGCCCGGGATCCGAACCCGGGCCGCCAGCAGCGGAGCGCACGCACTTAACCGCTAAGCCAGGAGGCTGGCCCTAATTGGTTTGATTTAAGAAAGAACTTACAAGCTCTTTCAAAGAAAACGATATTCGTAAACAACCATGCTAAGGTCTAGGGAGAGGAGTGTGGACAGGAAACCCCGCCCCTGACTCCTGAACCCCTGGGTGATTTCAGGTGCGTCCCTTAACCTCTCTGACCCTTAAATCACAATGTAGGCAAATGTGTGACTGGGACCATTCTGGCTGTAACAAAACTGGCCAAGAAAATACTGTCTACGGAGGGAGGTTTCATTTTGGGTTCTTGGAAAGATGCTTTAAACTTCTTGGGGAAAGGACAGATGTATTGGGGCAGATGATTTTGTCTTTGGTGTGTGCTTGGGTTCTGCTTGGAAGGATCTTCTGGCTGACATTGAGGACATTGCCAGGCAAGATCAGAGTGACTCCTGTTGAGCCCTTAGTGGGTGGTGGGTGGACAGGGGAAGCCTGGTGCCCGGGAAACATTTTCCTGTTTTTCCAGCTGGGGTGAAGCCTAATGACTCTAGAATAAAATAACTTGATATTGATGGCCCCAGGTAGAAAAACGTTATTAAAGAATGGAAAATCAGACACCATCAGTGTGAATGTGAAAGCTCCAGCCTGCAGACAATTTCATACAGATTTGCAGAGGATTTTTTTCAAGAGCTACTCAGATGGGATTCTGTGTTTTCTTGGACCTCGAAGACCAGACATGGGGCTCATATGATACCTATAGATTCGAGACAGATGACCTGTTCTCACTCTCTGCTTTTTGGCGTTGAGAACCAAGCAAGGAGAGCTCTTTCCCTGGGTGGGAGATGTTTTCCTAATGGTTAAAGGGAAAGTTTTGGCTCCTGATTCCGAAGTGGCCACCCTTCACCTTGATTAATTATGTTTTAAAGGATGTGAGTGAGACTATATAATTGAAGAGAAATTGGATTGCTCTCCTTCTCTCTTGGGGAAGAAACTCAAAGTGCTCAGCAGCTGAAACAATAGGAATTAGAGGAGAGTAACAATAAACCTACCTATGAGAGCTCTGGATGGAGGGAGGTCTTCCTTACTTCTTCACACTCCCAGCCTGTTTCACCCCGCCGGCTTTCACACATCATTGAGGCACCCTCTGTGGCTTGTGAAGTCATGCTGCTATTAATCTTCTTTTTGAAAGAAATGACAGACTGTAGAGCACCACACACTTTCTCTCATCACCACAGTCCAGTCACTCTACCTAATCTCAGGTGCCATGAACACTGAGCACAAGGTCCTTTCTAGATAAATATAAGACCAGGTGGGGCAGGGAGGTTGTGTTTAGTAGAAGAATAAATATAGAATTTGGATCAGATGCTTGTTTAATGCTTACTAGCTGTGCTATTTTGGGCTAATCTCTATCTCTCTGAGGCTCATCATAAAATGGAGCTGTTGTTAAAACTTACCTTGCAGGATCACTGTAATAAGTAAATGAAATATATGTAGACATACTTTGTAAACTATAATTTACTATGTAAATATTAGTTGTAATTAATGTGATCTATGTAATAAAAACACTTTCATTCCTTTTCAGTTTGTCTGTTTCCACATTGTCTTTGGATAGTAATCACTTTGGGCAATTTACCTTTGTGAAATTGATCCCTTCATGTTTATGAAGCATCTGCTTTGTGCAAGGCATTGTGCTACATGCTGTGGAAGATATAAAGTGACTAGCACATGGTTCTCGTTCTCTTGGATCGTTAACAAACTAGTCGGCGATCTATGACCCTCAGAAATACTTTTCTCATCACAACCTTTTTCTCCACTCCATGGAGCCCTAGTAGGGTTGGAGCACTCTCCTCTTTCCACACTTTCTATGTTATCAGAGTATTAGTTGGAGTTCTTTGATTTTAAGCAACAGAAATGAACTCTGGCTGAGTTGAACAAAAATGGGACGTTGGGTGTGACATGAGGCAATTAGCAGAATTTACAAGAAGTGTCTTAGGTAGGTTTCCTAAAAGTAGAGCCTGAGACAGGGATTAAGGTGCCCATGGTTTATTGAGGGTTTGTTCTTCAGGAAAACTTGTAAGGAAAGGAGGGAAGCAGCATAGGTGAGGTCAAGGAGCTAAGCAAGGATGTGGTGTTAGGTAAAGTCTACTCTTAGCTTGTCTTAGTCAAGGAGCCTGGACTTTTGTATGTCCTGTAAGTCAGTCATTGGCTGTCTCAGGATGGGGGATACTGAAACCTCTCAGGCATCTCTGAGGGAGGTGTCCCAGTCAGCCAATGGCAATGCTTTAGAGAAAGTTGCAGATATAAGCTGCTAGATGCTAGATGCAGCCTATACCTGGGTAATGGATACAGTGGCTGGTAAAGATGACATGGGTAGGGCACCACAGCGTCTACTAAAGGTCAAGAAGGTAAGACTCAGAAAGCCTCAAGGCCAAGAGTGCTCTGGGGGATAGAGTGGGTCTCAGTATCAAGAATGAATTATTATGGCACTGGAATGAATGAACACCAACCATTTCCCCATTACTGGAACACTCTATTTAAATTCAAAGTCCAGAGAGAAGAGCTTTGATTGGACATTGGAGCAGATTCGGAAATTAACAAACTCAGCAATTATCTTACATCTTCTTCTCATAAATTGACTGTAATTATGCTTTACTAATGCATTTCCCTTGGTGACTCATATTAATGTCCAGTCTAGTTGCCAATATTTGTCCCCCTGTAACTGTTCCAGATTGTGTGGGTGTCCTGGTCCTGCCTTAGCAGTTTGACTCCTGGGTAAAGTGCCCCCTATGCCAGGCAGGTGTCGGAAGCCTGCCTCCTCTCTCCTTGATCTCCACCAGTCCCAGCCATTGGTTCCTCTCCCAGGGCTGGTTCTGGGGATTCGCAAATGGCTGGTCCTGTACACTTTACACTAACTCCCAGCTGCCTCCTGACTGTCTTACTTCCCATCCTTTTACTGCCTATCTCTTGGGTGGGAGTGAGGATGCATCTTAAGTGACCCAGGCTTCACTCTCCTTGATGCCAGTACTTGTAAGGAAACATCCAAGTATTGCTAAATTGTGAGATCCTTCTATAGGATGGTTATGGACTATTTTGCATTTCAGAGCTGTGAGAGTTTAGGGTTTCAGTAACTTGGATCCATGTAACATATCTGGTCAAAACCAAACAAACAAAGAAAAGCACTATTCTATCATGATCAATTCTGTTTTTACAGATGTGCCATTCTTCAAGTACTGCTGTCCTTGGAACCATAGCTTCACATCTGAAAAGGGCAACAGTATTAAGTAACAGTTTGGGTCTCTCTTTGACATCTTCCCTTGAGAAGTGTTAAATTTTGCCATTGTCTTGACAGTTCAAAAGCTAGTCATGTGGTTGGTATTTTACCAATGAGATAAATGTGGAAAAATGTCACTTTTTAAAAAATTGGTTCTGTCAGTACAACCTTGGCAAGAGATAATAGTAAGGAGATATTGGCATTGAGGCATGTTCATATTTACTTTTGTGATTTAGGATTATGATGAATTTTGTGTATCCTTCACAGTGACCTTGTCTCGTTTAGAGATTCTGAAATTATAGTGTCAAACTTCTTTCCAATTCCTGCAGACAGAAGCAGCAACACTCACCAAACACTGGAGTTTTGGTCAGACGCATCCATGCAAAACATTTTATTTTATGTTAACCAATTGATATTTATGACTCATGTGGAAAAATAGGTCTCTCATTTTCTCCTGGCAAAGCTTGCTGCGTAATTTGATCTGTGTTTTATTTTTTGTTTTTGTTTTTTCAACTCTTCACTGTGTTTTGTGTGATCAGAGATATTGTTTTCAAACCTAAAATAAAGGGAGCTGGTTCTCTTTTCTTGTCTTATTATTAGAGAACCTTGGAACCTGTATGACCATGGCTTTTTACTTTTCTGGTTCAAATTACTAGAATTCAGAAATTAGCCTTGGCATCCTATTAATAGAAAAACCAATGAAGAACTAGTTTCTTACAGATTGAAAAACATCTTTTAAAAAAAATTCATCATGTTTCCATGAAGAAAAGAAGGTAACAGGTATGCTGGTTAGGCTAAGAGAATGAACTGTAACAGAAATATTAGCTACTGTTTATTGAATGCCTATCTGTGCCTGATAATTTACATGAATAATACTACCTTCTGTTTCTGATAATATGGTGAGCCAGGTATTCAGACACGCTTTCCCACTGAAAACTACTAAAAATGCTGTATAGTGGTGCTGAATAGCATCAGTGAGCTGGCTGTAGAGTAAGGAATTATCAGGCTAAAATCCAGGTAAGTGAAGACAGAAATCCAGAGAGCTCAGCTACCTCTAAATGTTACTTTCATCTTGAGGATGTTTACTCAACCTGGTGTACCCTTCAGCTTCAATTTTCTCATAGAGTTATGAGATAGGAAACAGAACTCAGGTGTGGAGTCCAATAGAGGAGCTTTCTCCACAAAAGTTTAGATGAGAGCACTTTACCCCCAGCAAAACGTGAACTGGAAATGCTGCCCCTCCACTCAGAGAGATGAATACATGGAACATATGAAAAAGAGATTAAAGGACGCAAAGGGGAGAGTGAGGTCTCGAATGTAAGAGTAATCTGAGGTTCATAAAGAGATAATAAAGAGAGTGGGAAACAATATCCAAAGAGAGATGATGGCTGAGAATTCTCCAGAATTACTGAATGACGTAAATACTCAGATACATCAACCCCAATGAATCTGAAGCAGATATTAAAAAAGAAATCTCTAGCTTGAAACTAGAGAACACAAAAGACAAAGAAAAGATCTTTAAAGCAGTCAGAAAGAATAAACTGACCACCTACAAAGGAGTGGTTGACAGCTGCTTTCTTAGAGCGATAATGGAAGCTGGAAGCCAGAAGCCAGTGGAAGGATATCTTTGGTGTTCTAAGAGAAAATAATTGCCAATTAGGAGCTCTTACCCCAGTAAAACTATTCTGTAAAATCAAAGGCAAAATAACATTTCCAGGCAAGCCTAAACTGAGTTTATTTCCAAAAGATCATCACTAAACTAATTTCTAAAGGATATATTTCAGGAATGATGAAAATGACCCTAGATAATAAAATATGAGTTTCAAAAAGAAATGATGAGCAAAGATAATGGTAAATTTAAATAAAGATGAGGATGAGAAGTAGGTTAAAACTGAAATACTGAAATGACAAAACTAAAACACTAGAAAACGATAGACTTTAAGTTGGGAAGGAAGTGACTGAGGTTAAAATTGTATTGTTTGAGAGGGAGGTAAAGATGTTGATTTTTATGGTATACATGCTATAATTTCTAGGGAGACCATTAAAAGAATAAAAACGGAGTACACAACTTCAAAACTAGTAAAGAAAAATAAACAGAAAAAGTAATAAATTTTAAAAAGGTGAGAAATGAGAGGGAAAAAGAATAGGGAAAAGCCAGGATAAAAAGAAAACACCAATTAAGGTAATAGATACCAGTAAAAACGTCAATAATTACAAAAATAAATGCTTCAGCTAAAATATAAAGATTGTTACGAAACAATATACACGAAAAATGTAATTTCTTTTGAAAAATGACTTCAAATGGATAACTTTTCTCCTACAATTAATGTGGTTTCTTTTCTTAATTTCTGCGTGTTTTATTCTAATTTTCTTGTTCAACCAGCATTTACAGAGCACAAAATATGGGCTTGATTTTCAGTTTCATACGAGGAGGTCATCTCCCACTGATATTCTTCCAATCCACGAAAAGAGGAAAAGTAGCCAAAAGTGATGGGTTTTCATTTATGAAGAAATTAATATTAATAAGGAAAGATGTATTTGTTTGAGAATAACTCACTTTTAGGTTTTATGAAATTTGCCTTCCAATGAAACACTAGCACACCTCCCCAATAGCTCTTTTCATGGGGTACCAGTTTTATTATTAAACTCTCCAGTTTACAGCCAACTTTCCTTATGATTGTCTTAAGAGGATGTAATTGCATGAGAAGATACCTAATATCTCAGGAGATCCTGACACACCAGTGAATTGCTATCTCTCGGTAGTCTCTACCCTGCTTCAAAGACCTCTGGCAATTTCTTCAACACTTAGCATATGAAAAGATGAGTAAAGACTAAGAGCAGAGAGAAATCAAGGTTAAAGGTCCAAGTGTATTGGAGGCAAAAAAAACCTGAGAAAGCAGAAGAAACATTCAGGGCAATGCTAAAAAGGGGACCATAGCCTCCAAGAAACGACATATCATAAATACAGCTACTGCTCATAAAGAGCATATTCTAAAACCAGTTTCTCTCTGTGCAAATGATAAGGACTCTACATGCAACCTGCCGATACACACAGAGAGGAGATGTGACAAGAGGGAACGACACAAGTGGTCTCAGGTGAAAATGTCGCTGATGGTTTCCATTTACCCGACACCAGCAGTTTCACCGAGTCCTCCGGGTCATCAGGGGTAGTGATAATACAGTGATGATAGTCTGCTGTCTCCCCACATGAGTTTTTCAACGTGAAGATCGGCACCTGTTGTCACGAAAAGAAGGACCAGTTCTAAAACTCTGTCCTCTGCAAGGAAAACACTGAACAATGGGGGGTGGGGGGAGGGCCCTTCTGGCGTGTCTGCAGTGTTCTGTTTCTTTATCTGGATGGTGGTTGACAAGATGTTTACTTTATTTAAAACAGACAAACAAAACCAACAAAACAATAACAAAAGCAAGCATTCCTAAGGAGGGCATTAGGACACTGCCAGGAATTGGTCTCGTTCTAACCCAGTTTCGGGAGTAGAAGATTGCTTTCAACCAGGCCTGCAGAGACTCCTGAAAGCCAGGAAAATTCTAGAATTACTCTGGATTCCTGGAAATGAGCTGAGTTCTTCAAAATTCAAATAATCAAATAGGTTATATCAGCCTCTTAGGACTTTTTCCTGTTCAAAGCTTTAGGAAGCAGGAGAAAGGGTGGAACGGATGCAAAACGACCAGGGCCTTGGGCTATGGCAAAAATAAATAAATAAAAACTAAGATTGTTAGACTGGGTGACAAACAAAAGGAGGATTGAAAGATGTATTGGGGAAGTTTAGCCAAAAGAAAGATGCCATAGCTATTTTAATATCAGAAAAACATGTTTTAAAGCAAAAAGCCTAATTAGATAATCTCTTCTTAGTGATAGAATATTTAATTCACAAGGAATATATAATAATTTAAAATTTGTGTGTGCCTAAGAACATACCTCAAAATTAACAAAATTGACAGAACTAAAAGAGAAACAAAAAATCCACAATTACGAGAGATTTTATGGATCTCCTGTAATGTATGGAAAAGGCAGGATAGGCCTCTCAGATGTTGAGAGATGGAACAGATAAGAATCCAGTAAGGAAAATGCAAATTTAAACAATACGATTAACAATCATGCCCTAATGGATATGTATAAAAACATGCTCCCACAATGCAGAATATGCATTCTGTACAAGAACACAAGGGACATTTGCAAAAATTGACCATATGGCAACTCTCAATAATTTTCAAAGTTCTGTAGCATTCTTTGAATACAATATGGTTAAGCTAGAAATCAATAATCAAAAGATAACCAACGAAACTCAATATATCAAGAAATTAAGAAATACGTTTATAAGTAAATCATATCAAAGAAAATATAATGAAATTAGAAAATATTTAGGTGGAATGATGGTGAAAATACTGCTATCAAAACTTATAAGATACAGATAAAGCAGAAATTAGAGATATTAGCTTTTAATGATTATATCAAAGCAAATAAAGATTGAAAGTCAACGAGTGATGCATTCTTCTTAAGAGAATAGGAAAAGAACAGCAAAGTAAACCCAAAGAATCTGGAAGAAAAGGAAATAATTTTGGCCCAGGTCTTCATTAATGTAACAAAAAATAAGCATTGAATAAAAAGGAGGAACCAAAACACAATTTGGTTGTTTGGAAAGACTAATAAAATTGACAATTCTTTGGCTAGATTGATCAAGAAAAAAAGAGCTCTCTCAACTAAACAGTATGAAGAATGAAAAAGGGGATGTAACTGCCAGCATTAAGGAGATAATAAAAGGATAGTATGAACAACCTCATGCCAGTTAATTTGAAAATTTATGCGAAATGGACAAATTCCTAGAAAAATGTAACTCACCAAAACTGAGTCAAGAAGAAATAGAACAAAGGAAAAGTCATGTAATCGTTAACAAAATTGACAAGTGGTTAAAGATCTTCCCACAGAGAGAACTCCAGGCCTTTAGGTGATTTACCATGGAGCCTAACCAAACATTCAAGGAACAAATATTTTCAATTTTACAGAAACTATTCCAAAGTAGAGTAAAAGAGGAACATTTCCTAACTCATAAAATGAGGCTAGTGTAACCTTGATATCAGGAACCTGATGTGGACAATACAAGAAAGAAAAATTGCAGGTGAATCTCATTCAGGAGCATAGATACAATCATCTTAAACAAAATATTGGCAAAGCCAATCTAGCAATGTCTTAAAAAAATAATACATCATATCTAAGTTGTGTTTATCCTAGAAATGCAAGTTTTTTAAAAAAACATTAGAAAAATCAATGTTATTCTCCACATTAACAGATCAAAGGAAAAAAATATTATATCAATTGATGCTGAAAATGGTTTAATAGAACTCAACATCCATTCATGAAAAAAAATCTTAGCATACTAGAAATAAAATGGAGTTTGTTAACCTGATAAAGAGCAACTAAAAAAGCCTACAGCAGGTATCAAACTGAATGGTGAAACACTGAAAGCTTTCCCTTCAATATTAGGAATAAGACAAGTGTGCCTCTTTTCACCACTCTATTCAATGTTGTACTGAAGGCTCTAGCTAGCACAGAAAGTAAAGTTAAAAGAATAGTTCAAAGGCATTAGGATTGAAAAGTAATGAGCAAAAATATCATTAGCAGATAATGATTTTTTGCGTAGAGAATTAAAAAACTACAAATAAAATATTAGTATTAATAAAAGCTTAGCAAGTATGCTGTATATAAATTTAATTGCATTAATTAACAAATAAAAAAAGATACAGTTTATAGCAGCATCAAAAATATAAACTATCTAGAAATAAGTCTAATAAAAGATGTGAAAGGCATTTTTGGAGGAAATTGTATGTTAACTCTAATTTTTATACCAGCTCTGCAAGGGTATTAATATCATCCATCAAAGAGGTAGAGAAAACTACATGGATATCACGTCCCTGGAAAGTGGAGATGGAAGGATATGAACCCAGGCCTGTGCAACTCCAAGACCTGTGTTTTCCCCAATACAGTGGCCCTGATTTGGGGGCCTCCCCAGACGTGCTTCACTCTACATGACTCCTGGGACTTGGCTGCTTGTCCCACTTCCTGGCTAGAGAACAGTGACAACTTGTATTATCTTCAGCGTCTTAAACACTGACTGCCATGACTACCCCTTCATCTCAGGTTGTCTCAGCCTCCCTTGGGGATGAGATCTGGGTGTCAGCATCTCTTCCATGATACCCCAGCTGCCTTAGCACATGGTCTGACCTTACTGGAAGAGATTTGGCCCAGATGAACTAGGTGACATAATCCAGAAATGTGGGGGGAGTTGAAATGGAGTGAATTTTGACCAATGAGAGCCTACACATGGAAGGAGCTAGCAGTCAATAAATAGCTTGCCTTCCTCCTGTACCCTCTACAAAGGGCTCTTCTATGAGGGAATGGTTCCAGGCAGACACTCTGGAGATGCCTCTCCTTTGTGATTGAGCAACCAGTTGTGTTTTCTTGTGAAGCTGTGGGCAGCTCACTAACGCACATTTTATATGTGTTCTTCCTTTTTCCTTGACTCACTTCCTTTTCTTCTTGCTGTTGCTTTCCTGGGATAAAACTCTCAAAGCACTAACGCTTTGCCTTGGGGTCTGATTTCTGGGGATCCTGGACTTTGACATCCACTAGCGCTCAACTTCTCCAAAATTCAAATAAGTGTCACAAACTGTTGGTTGGCTATGAAGTCATTTTCAGTGCATTTGCTATCAGCATTCGAAAACATGTTGAAATAGAACAGAAGCGAAATATCAGAGTGTATCATATGTAAAGAGTAAGTACCACTTCCTGAAACTATTTCAGTTATGTGTGCGTGATGATGTGCGTATGCATGTATTGAGTTGTGATGTTAAATGTGTGTTTTACTGTGTGTCATGGTCAAAAAAATGTGAAAGCCTCTGGTGTAGGCAGTGGCTACATAGAATGAAGAGTTCGTGTTATAACTGTGACTGCCAGTTGCATAGTCACAAATCTTCTATCTGTGGAAATTTTTGGTGGCCTACCTTCTTACTTGAACAAGTATTACAACTTCTGAAGAGCCCTCGTGTGATTGCCTTACATAGAGTCAGCTTAGCTGCCGTGTTAGAGAAAGAGTGTTTTGAAATATTACTTCTTTCCTTGGAAGCTAGATGGCATGCCTTATTTATAAAAATAAAGGAGATTATATAGTGAATGAAATTCTATTTAATGATGCCTAGATGTGTTTATTTGCCTTTGTGAGACTGTGGTTATACAGGCAGATCCATTTTTCTAGTAACAATCATTGATAATTCAGGGAACCAACATAATATGCATTGTATTTTTCCTTAGTGATGTTTATATCTTTGAAAAATATGCCCCCTCTTCCACGTGCAATGATGTTTTTGATCTCTCTGGAACATCTTGATTTGGAGAATGCTGGGGGGAAAATGCAAGTCTCAAAACCATACATGAACTTGCTTACTTTAAAAACAATCCTCCAGAGCAGGTATTAGTTTGCAGTGTGTGTACTGATTTAACCTGAATATGTTAACTGAGAATAGCTGCTGAGTTGCACTTGGTTAAGTTTTCTGAGATAAAATACTCTGGCAAGACACATAAAAAAGAAAAACAAGTCATAAAATTTTGAAGATACAGAACAATCTTTAAGGTATGATCCAAAAATCAAAGAAATGGCAAGGGTTGCCTTAATTCCTCTGTGATTCTGCAAAATCATACTAGAGGAGAGCAATTTGAATGGATTCATGCCCTGTTCAAAATTCAAGGACATGGTTAAGTTGCCAAGACTCTATTGAGTTGCTTTCAATTTTACACTAATTCCTAAGTAGCCAACAGTGTGACTTCTCACTTGGTAGTCACAACACGATCATGTCTAAAATTACTGCCAAGCCTACTGATAATTCCACGCCTTTGGAAGTCTCTGAAGAGAAATTTTAAAGTTCATTCTGTCCACACCCAGATGGTCAGATCATTAAAGCCTGGTGAAGACAGAGGTTGTTTATTTCTTCCCCAGGTAATTATTGTACAACAAGTCGTGAGCCCCACTCTGTGTCCAGATGATAAAAGATTTGTGAGATATTTGGAATATTTTTACTTATTCACAAGTGTTAGTGATACGCTGAGTAATCTAAAGAATAATGTTTAAGGAGAAGGATGAACACCAGCTTCTTTCTTGTAGAGCTATTTCAGAAGGTCTGCACTGCCTGGAGGAGATTTGAGTCAATATTCATTCTTCTTGCTCTGGAGTCAGTAATGAAGTAATGAAGTAATGAAGGCCAGGTATCATATGAACGGAATGCATTTTGCAGAAGCAGCCCCGACCTAGGATGACAGGTCTGCTGACGATCTTCACATCTGTGCTGATGTCCCATTATGGTCTGCTTGTCACTGGTGTGTTGTTGATCCCCTTTGTGGCAGGTCACATTACTCTTCCCTGTGTTCATCTTCTTTGCCGTATGACTGTTCAGTTTCTCCCGTTAAAGGCCTACAGTTTATCTTCCCACTCCTTGATTTGGGATTGGTCATGAGACTTGTTTTGGCCAAGAGCAGCAGGTGCAAGTCCAGTGTGCCAGTTCCCAGCTTAGGCCTTTGTGTGTATCCACTTGCTCTCTTGTGCCTCGCTATATTCTTGAGAAGAACATTCCCAGACAACTACTGGTCTCAGGAGAGGGTCGAGAGACATGTGGAATGGAACCATCCAGCCGAGTCCAGTCTGGATTAGCTAACCTCCAGTCAACCTGCATAGCAGAGCTGAATAAGTGCTTATTGTTGTTTGCCACTGATGTGTTGTGGGTGTTTGTTTTGCAGCATTATTGTCATAATAGTTGACTGACAGGCCTTCCAAATCCACTTGTGATTTTCAGTAAATTTCTTGGCCCTGTCAGATTTTGAAAATTTATCTTTGTCTTGTGGTTTAAATAAGGAATTAAATTGGAGCTCCAGATTGAGCTCTTGAGCTCTAAATCCACATATCTACTCTTTTTGCGGCTCATGGGAACTTCAAATACAGGTCAAGTCTGGCAGAGTATCATTTGACCTCTACACACTAATGACTCCAAAATGTACGTGTTCAGCTGCTCTGGCTAAGACTTTCTCTGTAGTCCGTCTCCATGGCTCATACCTCCACTGGTTCTTTTTCTGCCTCACCATGCCTCAGGTTACAGGAGGCTTCATGTTGAAACCCAGCTGAGTTACAAGAGCATTCAAAGACACCATTACCTCAAGTAACTTAGACATATTTGGAGTTATCATTGGATACATTGAAAATGTTAAAATTATTAGTACAGTTCCCGTAGGAGAAACTTCTTTTCCTAGGTATCCTTCCTGGAATAATCTAGGAGTTTCTTAAGTAAAAATCTAGGATCACAATCACTGTGCTGTATAGTCGCTACCTTATAATAAATTCCTGACTTCTCACAGAAGAAACTCACATGTGAATGTTCCATATCTTGTTCAGCCACAGATATGATGCTTCAGTAAAAGTGCCTGAAAAGGGAGGTCCTTCTCCATTTACTCTGTAGCTGAAAGGCTGCTCCTGACATTTTCTAGAACACATTTCACCTCTGCTGTCCCATCAAGCAGAGGTGGGAAAGTTTAGTGGTGGGATTGGATATGTCCTGGAGTCACATCTTGAATACTTGTGGAGCATCTACATCTCAGTTAATTTGTTTGATATATTGAAACCCAGAACAAGCTCTCATCATCAAGAGAATGTATAGATATGAAACTGGAGTAATTTTATTATTACAAATGCCTGGAAATTCTAGAGAAATTTGTCTCTGAGACTCAGAATGGAAAAGGCACTATCACATTCACCATCCAGATGACTGCCTCGAGACTGGCCTGCTCAGAAAATTTCACGTTCTCTATATGTACTTGACGCACTCCCTTGAACGTAGGTTCTCTGAAGGCTTTGATTGAGTTCAGACAGGCTTCTTGGTGTTCTCAGGGGAAGAGCTCATTCTAGAGATGGCCCAAGCACAGCTAAGCCAGTGCCCTGTCCTCCTTTCCCATAGACATCAATTCAATCATGCCTTTAGTTCTAGGACCAGAGACCAGCTCAGTTACATCTCTGGAGGTTTTGGTTCTCAAACTTTAGACTACTTCATATATTTTGACCACATCTATCAAGCTTACAGGGCCTTCGAATTGTGTTCTGCATTACCACACCAATCAGTCAACAAATACTCCTGGGCATTTACTATGTCCCAAGCATGTTCTAGGATTCAGTGATTCAAGAATGAGCAACTGAGACAAAGCTCTCCCCTCAAGGAACTCACAGTTGAACATTCATTGTCCCTGAAAAATGCCTTGATCCACCAGCAATAGTAACTCTTTAGAAATCCAGATTTATCTTGCCTAGGAGAATCCAGATCCAGAGGTTCCTTGAAGTTTCCAAGATTTAAAAATGTGTCTCCTCCTTCAACTTGGAGATGGCCAAACAAGGCCCATTCTTATAGCTGGACTCGTACTTCTAAGTTCTTGAACCTGTAACTACAAACTCATTTAGCACTCCTGAGCTGATGGACCTAGCTTCTCACTTTCTGATGTCTTCTAAACATGCTCACTTAACTGAATCCTCTGTTACCTGGGGACAAGTGTCAATCTGCCCACTTAGTACTTTCTGGCGTAGTCTCAGCTGAACACATTGAATCTGAGAAAGCCATTTGTTGTAGAAAGTGTTTTTAGCCTAGAAAGTCCATACCAGCTGTGCTCTTACTTACTCCCCTTAAGTATATACAAAGAGATGCTAGACCCAAGCATGAGAATCTGAAAAGAATCTTCAAGTGTTTTATCATTCTGGTTACAAGGGAGAATTATATGCTTGAAATTCCATTAAGATGGGTCAGGTATTTCTCTGTGATCGTGGACAGGTAGGTTGGAGAATATAGTGACTGCTCTGCATAAATTCAGTACTCTGCATTATACCTGGAAAAACCAGTGTTCCCAAACCAGAGTACAATTTAGAGTACCTTCTAGTACCTGAAGAGTCTTAACTGGCTCCCTAAGCTTCCCAAGGGCACACTGACTCCCCAAAATGTCACATTCCTTGCCACTGAACCAGGTTCCTACTCAGTCCCCTGTGGATGCCCATGGAAGACATCTGAACTTGAGATGGGAATCCCAGACACTGTGTAAAATATCCCAGAGAACATGGGGTATGTATTGACACAAGCTCAAACAACTCTAGAATTGCCAGCTCAGGCTCCTAAGGTCTGTCTGAATAGTACTGTTACAGTAAGCCTGTCCTCTTCAAAGTTTATAGAAGCATCAGCAGAACTTGAGGTCCTAGAGGAGTGAGATATTCCAGGAGCTCAGCCTAGCAAGTTCAACTCAGGATGAACTCTGAAATGCTGATGCAGAGGTGGTTATTCCTTTCCAATTCCTTCCATGATTCCAAGTGTACCCAAGCATCCATCTAAGATTTATTAGATTAACAAATGCCAGTGAAGAGTCTTTGACTTGTGAATGCTGACTTAAGACTGGGTGATGATCAAATATGTTTCTTGTGAGTCTCTACTGAACCCTGAAAATATTAGAGCAGATAAACTCAACTGTTCAACCAGACCCTGATATTAAAATCCACAGTGAGGGTGGGAGATCTGAGAACCTTCTACCTACCAATTACAGCCCTGCAGTAAAACCACAACTGGGAACCAGGCTGGGAAGCCCCAGGGAAAGGAGCTGTCCCTAGTTTTGGTGCTGACTGCCCACAGCTTGTCTGCCCTACAGGGAATAGGAAGAAGTGTGCATTAATGGGCTGGTGGTCCTGGTGAGTCCCATCTAGAGACACTTGAGGAGAGAAGAAGAAAGGAGCGGAGAGGAACAGCATACATATAAATGTGAACTGGGTAAAGAAGTCCAGTTTGGCTGCTGTTTTTCTATGCCCTTTGTAGGTAATCAAGGGAGAATCTCACCACCAGCTTTCTATTTGACAGAAACCAGATGCAACCTGATCCTGGGATTGTTTTGCCATGTATCCAATAATCCATGGAAGGAAACAACCTTTTGGGAGGTCAGAACCATGGTAAAAGCAAGTTTAGTTACAACTTCACAACCTCAAGCTACTGTCTGGCTTAAGAAGAGAGGGTGGAGGTTGTGCAAAAGGGTGCAGGCAGTCAGAGGTTTAGAAAAAAGAAGCCCCAAAGCAGCATGATCTTTTGTGTCTCATCTGGAGCCACAAAAGATCATGCTTCTGTTAAGTGGACTCAGTCAAGCGTATCCAGACTAATATCTTACATCTGCAAACATCATCAAGGGCTAATCAGTGGAAAGAAAGTAAAAAATCTCTTGCTGCTGATGGAGGAGGTCTCAACAAATCCTGCCATCCATGGATAGTGCCCTGGAATGGATGGCACCAGTCCTTGCTTTGATGTGTCTTTCGTTAAGGTCTATAGCTATCTTCTGTGCACCAAATCATTTTCCCATCAATCAGACTTAGGATTCAGGGAGATAAAGGGGAGATCTCTTCCCTCATATCCTGTAGTTGAAGTGTTACCAGCATGTCTATACCCTGCTTTGAAGCTTCACTCTATGAGCACTGGACACTGGATAGAAGTTGGTCCCCCAAAAGATTCTTTCAGTCTTTCCTGGCTCTTGGCCTACTTCTGATGTCTATCTTTGTATAGACACATCACGCGTAATAGCAAGTACTGCCTGTTTGGGTCTAATGTTGACTTCTGCCTGACATCATTATGTCCTCCTCTTTTCCACCTCTTGACTGATTCCAGTCACAGCTTTAACTCCCATTTCAACAGCTGTTTCAGAACAGAGAACTGTGAGGGGCAGTTTTGTGTAATGGTTAGGAGGACAGATTCCAGAACCAGATGGCCTGGGTCTAGATTTTGTCCCTGGCTTTGACTAGCTGTGCGTCCTTGAGCAAGTTACTCATTCTCTCTGTGCTTCCATTTATTTGTCTATAAAACAGAGATGGTAATAAGAGAGCTTACCTCATAGGACTGTTCTGAGTAGAAACTGAGATCCATTTCCTCCTCTGCAAACTAGGCCAACGAAAGCATAACACGTGCCTTATATGCTAATTGCCTACACGTTTATCTCTTTTAATCCTCACAACTCTCTGAAGTAAGGCCATTATTATCTCCATTTTGTAGCTAAGGTCAGAGAAATTGAATAACATATTAAGGATTAAGCATCCACCAAATCGTATGGCCAGGACTTGCACATAAGCCTGAGCTTTGGATGTGAGGGTGTGTGACCCTGGATTGGCTAACTGTCCCCTTCTAGGCCTATTTCTCCATCTCAGTTGGACTCCCAAGCCTTCATCTCCCCTAGCCCTGGTCCTTTCAGATTCCTGCTCAGCCTCTAGATTGTGCAGTTTCCATGGTTCTAGCAGCACAGATAGAGGGCGTGATCCCAACAACAGTGGACACTGTGGAACAATTATCCTTTTGTCTTGCTTTCCTGCTGAGTTCAGCTCATTCAAAAAAGGAGTCTCCTAGCTGTGATCTTGATTGTGTGGGACAAGAGGGCTTCTACTTCACCCCCCAAATTCAAATGAGTGCTCACAGGCACCAGTTGGTGTGTGTAGTGATGTTCCTCCAGAAACCCAGTGTGAGTGTGGGTCAGCAAAAAAGGTAAAAGAAATTTAACAGTGGAAATGAAGCAGACACTTTCTTTTGAAAGTCAGAAAAGAGTTTTAACTTAGTAAAATGTATTGAACCACTTGGAAAACATTCTATTAAGACCTGAGTTAGCAAAATACAAGATATTTCAAATAGAAAATTTGTTTTTAATTCAGAATAAAAATAAGAGAATATTAAGTATGAAGACACTTCCTTGCAATGAAATCTACAGGATAGGCAAAGACCTGTCCTAAATCCATCTGTGTTTGGAAAAAAGCTACAAGATTTGTGTATGTTATAGACTGAATGTTTGTGCCCCCTCCAAATTCATGTGTTGAAACCCTACCCTCCAGTGTGATGGTGTTAGGAGGTGGGGCCTTTGGGAGGTGATTAGGATTAGTGATTAGGTCACAAGGGTGGCGCCCTCATGAGAACAATCAATGCCCTTATAAGAGAGACCCCAGAGAGCTGCCTCACCCCTTCCCCCACGTGAGGACCCAGCGAGAAGTCAGCAGTCTGCACCAGAACCCGACCCTCTGAGACTGGCACTCTTACCTGAGACTTCCAGCCTCCAGAACTGTGGGAAATCAATGTTTGTTGTTTAAGCCACCCAGTTTATGGTATTTTTGTTATAGCAGCCTGCGTGAACTAAGATAGTGTGTGCCTGTGTGGGGTTTATTTTTTAATCCCCTCCCCACAAAGTGGTGTGAGAAGGCAGTTTGAAAATGACAATGTTATGGTTCCTTTAATTCAGAGAAGCTCAGAATTGCTAGGCTGTTTATATTGCTTTTTTTGGACCTCTCCCATTGGAGCTTATGTGCTTTAAAGTGTTGAAGGAAAAAGGAAACCTTCAAACCATTCAGAGATTTGAATTGCACTGCTATCTAAAACTGTACTTAAGAGGGAGATATATAAAACAGTAAAAGGGATTAATTAAAATCTTCCATAAAAAAGGAAGCAGGCAGCTAAAAATAAAAACTACCGTAGAGAGTAAATAATAGAACTCTTCAGATTAAGTCAGTCTTTCCGGTTCCTACATTCTCCAGCACTCTGAAGGAGCATGTAATTCTGCCATTATTATTGTTAGGTAATTGCTTCAACTTAACAAGTTATTAATCTTCTGTCCTGTACAGGATGTATTACTATATAATTAAATGTCATAATACTCACAGGTCCATGGTTGCTAGTTCAAAGTGTGACTCTATATTATTTCAGTATGAGCTAAAGAACTAATGCTTCTAGGTGACAAATGTTTTCCTTATGAATCCAGAAAAAATAATTTATTACTTCACTGAAACTACACTTGATGGTATTACCAGTGACCTCAGTGCGGTCTGTTCTCAGTCCTCACCTTGACCTTTCAGGAACAACTGAGACAGTTCAACACTCCATCCTTTTGAAACATACTTTCATCACTTGGCTTCCAGGACAGCTCAATTTCTGGGTTTCTTCTCAGGCTTCCTTGTAGTACTTCATGTTAGGCAAAAGTCCTTTGCTGGCTCTTCTTCCACTACACACCTGTGAACGTTGGAATGCCCCCAAGCTCCTTGAACCCTGTCAGTTCCCCATCTACACTTATTCTTTGGGTGACCTATGATGTTCGATGGTTTTAAACACTGTCCACTTACATCTCCAACCTTAACCTCTTCCCTGACCTCCAGACACTGCTTTCCCAATATTTCCGTTTGAAAGACCAATATACAGCTCAAATGTAACAAGATTAAGACAGAGTTCTTGATTTTCCCTCACCAAATCTGTTTCTCCCTGAGAAAGCACCATTATCCACCCAGGGAGCTTAAGCCAAAAACCTAGGTGTCAGTCTTGAGTTCTATCTTATGAAGTATACACATCCAATCTTGAACCTACTCGGTCGCTCCTATTTTCAAAATACCCAAATCTACCCATTTTTCACTGTCTCTACTGCTATTATCCTAGTCCAGCTTGCTATCAGCTTTGCCCTTGGCCTCCCCTCTCAAGTATCCATTCATTCAGCAACTCCCTGTAAGACCCCACAGTGTGTAGGACACTATTCTCAGTGCTGATTTTGCAGCAATGAACGAGCCAAACGAAAAGCTTTGCTCTCAAGGAACATAGATCCTGCCCTAGAAAGACGCCTCCTTATTGTCCTCCCAGATCTTCTCTTTCTCTCTTGCCTCTCATCAGTCTATTCTTCACGTAATAGCCAGAATATCCTGTTAAGAAATCTGCTTAAGATCAAGCTGTTCCCCTGCGGAAAGCCCTTTAGTGGCCCTTCTGACCTCATCCCGCACTGTTCCCCATCACTTAGTCCCCCCACCCCCCCAAGCACACTGAGCTTATGCCAGCTTCCTGGACTTTGTACACACTGTTCTCTCTGACTGGAAAGTTCTTTCTTCAGCCATTTGTGTGGCTTGCACCCTCACTTCATTCAGACTGATAAAATATCACCCCAGAGAGAGTTTCCCGATCACCCTCTCTTACACAGCTGCCCCTCATCACACTCTATCCCTTGACCTTTGTTTATTTCCTTTGAAGCTTTTACCACTGCCTGACATCGTAATATACATTTGCTTGTTTATCTGAATTTTGTTACTCTCTCCCACTAGAATATAAACTAATTGAGGTAAAAGATTTTGTCTCTCTTGTTCCCTATACTTTTTCCAGCACTCAAAATATTAATTGCCACATGACGGGCATTAAATAAATATTTGATATATAAATGAATTAATGAATGAAAAAAATTTATATATTATAATGGGGAAAAAGCCTACTAAACTTGGAACCAAGAGAACTGGGTTATAATCCTCATTCTGTCATTGACCGGTTATGAGACATTTGGCAAGTCATTCTGATCTCCTTGGGTCTGTCTCTGTACAATGAGAAGTTTGGGCTGGGAGCCTTAAGATCCCAATTCTAACATTTTCCAATTCTGTGCGCGTGGGGCCTTCCCACTAGAGACCGACTCCCACGCATTATTTGGCCCAAACAGGACTGACGGCATTTTTTATAGAGCTGCTGGGAAGTAGATGCAGGATTTTTCTTTTCTCTGTATCCTGTCAGGGTTGAAATCCCTGCCAGGAGGGAAGTCACAGCCTTTGCATCTGCACAAACATTTCAGTCAAGAACCTCCTCGAGTTGCCTACTGGAGGGAAGGGGCCAGAGTGGAGAATATCACAGGAGAAGAGATTCAGTGGGGCTTTGATCAGAAAGTTCATTACATTTGCTTTCGATCACAATGCATACTCGTTCAGGTCTGCAAACACTTACTCTGTTAGGCAGAAATCCTAGTGGGAAAAAATAGCATGTGTGCGCAACTCCATCTGTGTGAACCCTGCCAGAAACATTTATGAATCACTTGTCTCCTGATAGACAACTTGCTTTCCGAGTTTGCAATCATATTTCCCACAGATGTTGCCTTTGAATTAGCCATTGTCTCATTTAGTTTTGAACGTTTTCTCCTTTTGAGTCTGTAAGATGGGCAAATCCCACCTACCATCTAAGCTGGCAGCACTAACTCAACATTAAAGGGAGGAGGCAGTTGGGAGAAGCCAGGGAGCTGGAGTCCAGGACAGGGATGGACACTCCACAAGTTTGGAGTTTGGTATTTCTCAAGCTCTGGCGTCAGGGATGTTTACTCTCAGGTTATGCAAAGTCCCAGCTTGGGTTCTGGAAAAAATGAGCTGACAACTTTGCCTGAAAGGTTCTTGCTAATTCCTGGGGACAGCTTGCTTTTATTAGACCACAGCTCTTGTCATGGTGTCTATCCTGAGCAGTGAGGGTATCACTCACTGTGTAGAACCCATTCCTATTGTGGCCTTTATTGTCTGGCAATTTATGTTCTGTTATACATCAAACCTGCTGATAGCCAGCCGTCTGGATCTCAGATGTTACTGAGAAATTTTGGAAGGTAAATAGATTTTCCTTTGGGCCTATTTAGAGGTTAGCACTCTATATTTGCAGAAATATATTATCTTCACTTTTGAGTCACTCTGCCATTCAACCCGTAGATTCTTCATTAACTTCAATTAGATTTTCTTTTGGAGATAATATATTAAACAAAACCCTGTAAACCAAATTTTATTCCTTTATAAATACTATGTCTGAATGTGCCAGTGGTGTGTCTAATTTCAGATACATGAGCTTGAAGTTAAACGCAAATTTTAGTTTCCTTTATAAAGGAGCTGATGAAAATCCATTGTGAAAAGGTTATGAGAAAAAGCTTATCTTATAATTGCAGCCAAGATTCAAGCCATTATTTAAGACGTGAAGCATTTGGCAACAAAAAGATTGTTGTCATTAAAAAGGAAACCCAACACATTACTCTTGGGCCGAGAAAAAATAATCTAGCTGTCATTGTTACTTAAGGAGTGACACAGGAAGATGGCAGAAATTAAAATGAGCAGCTTTACCTTGAATAGTATAATATATATTTTTTCATCTAAGAAGCAAAGATAATTAACAAACATTTGTGATTGGTTTAAACCTGTCAGAGATTCGCTTATTGGTTAGTACTTGACATCTAGCTAAATTTGTATTCCTTAATGCACAGAGGTGAGAGGAAGCCAATAGAACTTGACCATAATGGGAGTAAGGAGATAAGAAGTTCTTCCTTTCTTACTATACTCTTAGCAGCCTGAGGTCTGTAACAATGAAATTATGGCCAAATTGGTAGATAATTGGTAGGTATTCTTATAAAATACTCATTTTTGGAAAGAAGGGTTAGAGTGAGGCCACGGAGGTCATCCTGGCTGGGCTTATCTGAGCCTGGATGAAGAGGGAACAGGCACTGGAGATTTGCATAGGTAAGTATTTGGAAGGCTCTATTATTTTTGGAGGCTACAGAAAAGTCCAGTGTACTTATCATCAACTCCTCCCAAATAGTTCCTCCAGATGTCCCATCCCTCGGTGGTTATCCTGAATCACTGTCTCAAATGGCTCTGGCTGTCTCTTTTCTTATCTCCTCCCAGTGCAGTGTTATTTCTTTTCCTGATATGAGAGGAAAATTGATGGACATACTCCAAAGATGTTTTCAAGTGGGTTTATTGTTCTGACATATTATCTCATAAATACAACTTTTCCTTGTCTATCATGCTTTCCCTAACCTTGCATTGCCCTTCTGTGAGACTAGACTGTCTTTTTCCATTTTTAGGAGGTAAGGAAGGATATGGAACACTCAATTTAGGCCATTAAGGAGTGATTAATGAAGGGGCTGTTTTCAAGGTTGCGGGCAAGGTTAATGGAAACCAACCAGGGATGACAACGCACCTCAGTCTCACTAGTCTCCCATCCCTGGCCTCCTTACTGGTGCCCCCCGTTGACCACACCCATTTGAAAGCCTGAGGGAGCTCCTTGATGCAGGTCACCCACAGAGCAGGGTGGAAAATATTGGTGTGTGTATCTGGATGGACAAATAGAGAATATTTAGCACATGAATTATTTCTGGAAAACTATCATTTTCCTCCTTTCCTAGCACTCTCTGGGCTTCTTTCTTATCCTGTCAGTTGGTATCCTTAGCAATCCATAACTAAAGCTTGTGCAATTGTTAAAATGAGTTAGGGAACCGATATACAAAGGAAAGAAAAAGAATCCGGGGTTCTAGTGTGTTTGCTTCTCATCCACAGGCTTAATAAATCTGAGCAGAATGTAGGAAAGTGAATCTGTGTCCCTGTGTCATCTTCTCTTGTGGTCCCAAGTGCAGTATCAATGAATCCGGAATAAGGTGTTGTGAATTCTTCAGGCCAGATGCAGGTAACTGAGAGCTCATCTTATTAAAATTGTTTGTTTTCTTTACTGTGGTTCTATTTCATTTAGGCTATTCCTTCCTTTTCTGTTTCCATCCCTATTCCAATCATCTGTCTTTTTCTCTCTCTCTTCTCATGCTTTTTAATGAATATCCCATTTTTTTTTTCTGATGTTGATGAAACTACTATTGTAATTAGCTGAGAAACTATCAATGTGTTTCCTTCACCCTACTTCCAGACTAAGGGAATCATAGGCTAGTTTCTTAAAAGTATGGGAATTCTTGGCTAAGGGAAAGATTATTTTTTTTTTTTGTTTTTTTTTGGTGAGGAAGATTAGCCTTGAGCTAACGTCTGCTGCCGAGTCTCCTCTTTTTGCTGAGGAAGATTGGCCCTGGGCTAATATCTGTGCCCATCTTCCTCTACTTTATATGTGGGATGCCTGCCACAGCATGGCTTGGTAAGTGGTGCATAGATCCACACCCGGGATCTGAACTTGTGAACCTGGGCCGCCGAAGGCGAGGGCACGAAATTAACCACTACGCCACCAGGCCTGCCCCAGGGAAAGATTTTAAAGGTGCACTGCCTGTGTGAGAACCTGCTCTCTTCTGAAACCTTACCCAGAGTAGATCATGGAAACTTCCCTTATCTAATGGAGGACGTAGCTGTCCTCCCAGGTTGTGAGTGACCCCGTTCCTGCCCCATCTCATGGAGGATGTATCTGTCCTCCTAAGTTGTGAGTGACCCCATTCGTGCCCCTCAGATTCTCTCTTCCCTGAGTCCTCATGTCACCTCTTCATCAGACTAACTTCTGGCATTCCTTCAGGTTTCATTTAAATGCCGTTTTTTTCAGGGATCACTCCTCTGATTCCCAAGACCAGGGTAAATCCTCTGTAGTAAAGCTTATTATACTATAATTACTCTCTTATATCTGTCTTTGCCTCTAGATGATAAGCTCCAGAGAGCAGGAATAGTAAGTGTCCTGTTCACCTCCATGTCCCCCAACACCAACCATGCAGTAGGCACTCATTAAACATGTGCTGAGTGGAAATTGAATCTGATGTAGCCAAAGACCAACCAAGGCACAGCCAGAGTGGTTTGGAAACCCAAGAGCTTTACTGGTCACAGAAGGCCACCCCACACTGTCAGGCGTTTTAACAAAGTCATCTTTATTTTCTTTTTTAATAGCTTTTTTGTTTGTTTGTTTGGTCAATAGCAGGTTTAAAAGTAGAATTTTGCATTTAGCTGCAAGTCTAGTGGAATTGCAACCTTACTCAATTTACAAAAGCTCCAAAAGATGTGGCAAATATTTTTGCCTGCTTCATTTTTGTAAGCATTTATTTTGAGAAAAGCCTGCAGATTTAACTTTCTTTTCATGGTCCCTTTCTTGCCTTATTTCTGTCTGAAGGAAACTGATATGAAATGAACTGGAAACTTTAGCATTCTCTTTGTTCTTTTTTAACTCTATTATTAAAACAATGTGGGAAGAACACTGGACTTGGACTCACAAGCCCCAGATTCCAGGCCTCAATCAACCAAGTTTTCTCATCTGTAAAACACAGATAATAATAATATCCATTGCATATGGTTGTTGTGAGGATTAAATGAGATAGTCCACGTAAAACATTTAGTGCAGGGCTTGGCAAATAGTAAGTGCTCACTAATGATGATGATGTGTTGGTGGTGATGATGGATGCTAAATTACTTAATACATCTCAATATTTGCTGTTTTATCTACATTACAAGATTGTGAGGGTCACGTAAAAATGAGAGAAGATATGTGAAAGCACTTGGTATACTACTTAATTCTAATGTACAGCAATAATAATAGTAACGATGTGGTAATAGTAAGTAGTGGTCAACATAAACGTATGTGGATTTAACCCCTATTCCAAGTAGCACTCAGTTCTGTTCTGAACACCCTACACTCTTTTCTTTCTGTTTCCTTGCTTGGGAAATCAGGAGTTATGATTGGGAATGGAGTTTAAATGAGCCAGCAAAACACTTGTCAAATGGTTTATTTTTCTAAACTTGATGTACCAGTTTCTAAAGCCGAGGGGTTAATTCATTTCACAGGCTCTTTTACCTGTAGTGTCAGGAATGCCAAGAAAGTTGGTGATTGAACTTTACATTTGTGAAAAGTAACACTTAGTTGGCGAACAAATACTCCTGAACCAAAGGAGATAATCTTGCTGTAAACTTGCTGGTCATTGCCTCTGGTTTTGTTTTGTTTTTTAAGGATTGCTTTAATTCTTATCACAAACAGCACAAGTTTCCAGTCTGCCAGCTGTGTTGGGGTCTCTCGCAGGAAAAGTTCTTTGCATTCTCTGCAGCATTTTCCTTCAGAATTTTTGCAACAGATCTTTAGGCCTGCTAGAATTCTAACCAATGCTAACTCGGCTGAATGCCCCCAAAGAAAGAGCAATTTCAGAGAATGTAAATATGTGGAAAAATTCTGTGGATCATCTCAGAACTCCAAGTTTCTATTTCATCAAATTTCACTTAACAGAACTTCTGTTTGTTTCCTCTTTGATTTGCATCATTAATGAAACATGAGTACATGGTAAAAGACAGGAAGAAAAAAGGTAAAAGCAGAATTTCGAGTACTTAGAATGGATGATTAGCCTGTGAAGGATTTTGAACCTTATGCTATTCGGTAGACCCCTTCTGAAAAGTTGTCTGCTAATCAGTCATAAAATGTTAGCTCTAGGAGGTGCCTTGAAGTCCCTGAGTTAACCTTCCTTTGCCAAGAAGGAAACAGATACTTGAGTCACTGCTGAGCGCCGGGGTGGACGATGGACAAGCTTTCTGCACCTTTTGTTAGCTCCTGGTTATCACATAAACACTTGCCTGCAATCAGCATAATCAGTGTTGGCAAAATATAAATGTCAATGCCTTTTAATCAGCTACGCTTTTAGAGAACTTGGCTGAGAAGCCCAGAATAATCCTGCTTAGCTCTAGAGATGAATGGTGCAGTAAGTTTTAAGAATATTTTTTGTTGTTTGTTTGTTTTTTACATTGGTTTATAACATTGTAAAAATTTCAGGTGTACATCATTGTACTTCTATTTCTGCATAGATTACATCATGTTCACCACCAAAATACTAATTACAACCCATCACCACACACATGTGCTTAATTATCCCTTTCACCCTCCTCCCTCCCCCCTTCCCCTCTGGTAACCACCAATCCAATCTCTGTCCCTATGTGTTTGTTTATTGTTGTTATTATCTACTACTTAATGAAGGAAATCATACAGTATTTAACCTTCTCCCTCTGACTTATTTCACTTTGCATTATACCCTCAATGTCCATCCATGTTGTCACAAATGGCTGGATTTCATCGTTTCTTATGGCATGGTACTGGCACAAAAACAGACACACAGATCAATGGAATAGAATCGAAAGCCCAGAAATAAACCCACACATCTATGGACAGCTAATCTTTGACAAAGGAGCCAAGAACATACAATGGGGAAAAGAAAGTCTCTTCAACAAATGGTGTTGGGAAAACTGGATAGCCATATGTAAAAAACTGAAAGTAGACCCTTACCTTACACCATACACAAAAATTAACTCCAAATGGATTAAAGACTTGAATGTAAGACCTGAAACTGTGAAACTTCTAGAAGAAAACATAAGCAGTACGCTCTTCGACATCGGTCTTAGCAACATCTTTTCAAACACCACGTCTGACCGGGCAAGAGAAACAATAGAAAAAATAAACAAATGGGACTACATCAAACTAAAAAGCTTCTGCACAGCAAAGGAAACCATCAACTAAACGAAAAGTTTTAAGAATTTTTATTCTAATTAATGATTGTGATAGAAATGGCAGTCATGTTCACAGTGATGGAAGAAACTGCAGAGTCATGTGTGTGTGGTCATGTGGTATGGGTGTCCTGACCTCGCCACGTGCTCCGCATTCCCGCCTTTCTTGTTACGTCTTATCCAGCTTCTGTGTTATTTAGCAATGAGCCTGAGGGTGTGAGGCAGTGCCTCTGTTCCCAAATGTTGCTGGAGCAGATGAGCCACATGCTGTGAGCACTGACCACTGATGCCTCCTTGGTGCGTGGGGAGGTGGGGTGTCTGTGCAGTCTGTCCTCCTGGATGCCCTGTTTGGACCGAAATCAACCAATTTTCTCTCTTAACTAAAGCCCTTCTGGCCATGGGCCTTGCCCTGTTCCTTCTCTGTCCTGTCACTGCTTCCTGATAAGAAGCATGGGATTTGGTGCCCTGAGGCCTGAGAGGGTTAGGATATTTCTACTGTCAGCAATGTAGGTCAAAATAGTTGGTACCTAGGCATTTAGTTAAAGAAAAAAAAGGCCGCTTAGCCTTTGATTTTAGAACAAATTTGTGATGAGTAATCAAGGTGAATATTAAAATGGATTTTATTAAATATAAAAAAAGAACTACATTTAAAGAACTGTGTTTACCAAAGAAAACGTCCGTAATAAGTCCGTTTTGGATCTCAGTGTATCACCCTGGAGCAATGATTGTCCTAAAACCCTCCCCGTGGACAGGTGTGCCCGGGATACGGTGAGCTCTGTAGGGATGGGCTTCCACTTTCATCCAGGGGCTTCTGCTGGGGCTTTTCCTGCATACCTGCCCTACCCCTGCGTGACAAGGCCTTCACGGGGCTCTCCGAGGGGAGCTTAAACTACCCCGTCTGCAGAACATCAAGAAGAGTCTGCCGTGCCTTTGGATGGGGCAGCAAACCCCAGGCATGAGAGAGCTTCACTTTGCTGGACGTTCCCAGTGTGGCCCGCAGGCAGCTGTGGATGGACGGAGTTCTTGGAGAGAGAAGAGCAGGTAGGGTGACTTTGCACTTATGGATTACCTCTTGTAAACAGTTTATAAATTTGAAAATATATTACCAAGTTAAAGGGTTTTGGAATTATTGCTTTGTGTGATCTTGATTGAAGCAAAGTACAGAATTAACCAGAATCACAATAATTATTCTGAGTTGTAAATTATGACAGCAATAGCTAAAGTGAACGAAGATCTGAGTAAGTGAGGAGGCTGGCCCAGTGGCATAGTGGTTAAGTTCGCACGCTCTGCTTCGGCAGCCTGGGACTCGTGGGTTCGGATCCCGGGCGTGGACCTATGCATTGCTCATCAAGCCATGCTGTGGTGGCGTCCCACATACAAAAAAGTAGAGGAAGATTGGCACAGATGTTAGCTCAGGACCAATCTTCCTCACCAAAAAAAAAAAAAAAAAGATCTGTGTATGTGAAAAAGCATAAAGTTCCACAGTTTTCTGTTAGAATATTCTGGACAATTATTTGTCATTATTGTCAATAACATTATAATAATATGGAAATGATCATTTAATTAAATTCTACCTTTATAGAATGGGTTATGGTCAAGGTCATTTCATAAAAGTGGAAATTGGTAATTTCGGTGAAGAATTCTATTACGAAAATATGCTATTCTGAATAATTTTGAGAGAAAATATGCAGTTTCTTCTTTCTCCTCTTATTACTGAATTATAGTGTGCAAATCAATAAAATGTTACATAAATGACTTATGTCACACCAGTCTCTCTTACCAATAATTTTTATTTCATGAAACTGGAATTTCTATTAAAATGCAATAGGTATAACTAGAAATTTACAATAATAATATTGATAGCTCCATGCTTCGGAGACTTTTTTGTAGTTTATCTCCAAAATTTACATGGGAATTTTGAGAGAGAGCAGATGTTATATCCCCCTGGTGGGTATCAGATGCATGTGACCGTGAAGGGGCTTGTATGAAAGCAGGCAAGAAACTAGGCTGGTCTCTTAATTTAAGTCTCTCGCTTCCCAGAATTGGACCCTGGAGCTCAGACAAAACCAAGTGTCGAGGCCTTTAGGTTGATGATGACCTCAGCTGCCCAGCTTCCTGCATCTCTAAATGGTGCATCCACCACCTCTAGGAAAATGAACAATTACAAGACAGGGTTGGGCTTCCCCTCTAACTCTTAGGGGCCTTTCCTCACTGTAGTCACGTGTGTTGTGAATTGTTTAGTATCTATTAATCTTCATGTTATTGTAGAATAAAGGAGGTCAAGTAAATGGACACAATTCTTTATTCTAGAAGGAATTCATTTTCTAGGTGGAAATGCCGGTGGGGTGATACACAGGGGTAGTATCAGGTTATCACCGAGGAAAACCAGGCAAGATAGGCAGGAACATCGGTGGGGACAGAGCTTCTCATAGTGGCCTGACACCATGAGGACCGACCCTCCTGGCTTGGGGATGGATGGTTCCGTCTGGATTGCAGGTGGAGGTGCATATGGCTTCAGCTCAAGCCTTACAGCACCTGTTACACGAGAGTTCTCTCTTTCTGATGCTCGTATGTGCTGCTCTGTCCTAGGTTTGACAAGCTCCATGAAAAGTGGTTGAGATATTATTAAAAAAGAAAAAAAGGATGTGGGAAAAGTATGTGGAGGGGAGTGTGGGAGAGGTTTTCTTTCAGACAATAGGTAAATGTAGTGAATTTGTCTACTCAGAAAAAAAAATAACACAAAAAATGGAAATGATTTTAATTGAAAGGTGCCTTTTAGGTATGTGTCTTAGGGAACTCTTTCTGTTACATCACAGCCCAAAGTAAACATGGTTGTGATGTGGGTCTGACCCAGGGGGTCAGAGGTGAATGACCCTTACAACTGTAAGGAAATGAAACTTCCATAGTCTCGTCAGGGTCCAGGTGCTGGGGCTGCGAACAACTATGGAGAGACCCCCAGACACTTGGTGCCAGGTTCCTGGGGACTGCATTGTGTCTTCAAGTGAAAGCCAGTCTCAGAACTCTCCCCAGAGGCTGGGTTACTAGGCCACCTAGCACGAGTTCCTGAGGGGGGACAATAGCACTGCAGCCAGACAGCACAGGACGGGGGAGACGACTGGGCTGTGCATGGAAGACCTGGGCTCAGTCTCAGCCCTGTTGTCAGTAGCTGTGAGGTTAAGGATAAGTCAGGACGCCTTTTTAGTGCCCCTTTTTCGTGGCATGTGAAACCAGGAGGTGGGACTCGAATATTTCCAAGGTCCCCTTTTAGCTCTAAAAAGAGTTGCCAGTTTTGACAGGCAATAGTTACCCTCTTTCTTTTTTTCAGGAAAGACATCTACGTTGTTCATTTTTGAAGTGAAGGGTTTAAATGTATAATGTTTTCTGTTAGTTTATTCGTATGTACTTTTATTTCAGCAAATGAAGAAACACGGTTGGCATTTAAATGAGGTGTTACTGCAGAGATGGTGTCCATCTTTCTTGAGGCTGTCATTCTGTAGGGATAAATAATATTCTTTGATATTTGGGAAATGACCAAAATTCCACAGAAATAGGACAAAGCAGTGCTCAGCATAGTTGCCAGAAGATTGGCTTTCATTAACTGCATAATATTTCTGATGTTTTTGATCTCAAACTCCACCCTGCTGCAAAAATGCAATTTGGGCCAAATACCACATCCAGTGATGAGGTAAATTTAATCTCTTTTCGTTCTAGATGAAATACAACTGATACATTTTTTACTATTTTGGTGCAGTCTTCAATCAGAATTATTATCCTATTTAATAGACTATATTTTTAAAAACTGTGTTGTCAGTAAAGATGGTATCATAAAAATGATATCTACCAAAGTAAATCTTTCTAATAAGTAGTTGGCAGATATAAATTATAATGAGACCCTTTAATTTATTTTGGGCACCTAATTTATTAAAAATGTTTTAAAGAGACATCTATATTTTACTATTTTCCATTAAATCTACAATTGATGTCGGGCTTATTTCAGTTTGATTGAAGCAGACATTCCTTCTTCCTTTAACAATGTAGCGTTCACAGTCTTGCCTGCTCCCTTTTAGGCATTTCAGCAAGTGTAGTGTTCATGTTTTCTGTGAACGCACGATCATTGAACACCCTCTCCAAAATAAAGATATATGTGCACGACATAGTCACAGATAATCGTATAAGGCATCCAGGTGACACATGCACATGCATGACTGAATTCTCTCACTTACTGAGTAGTAACTGTGTGTCTGCCATGTGTCAAGCATGTAAGAAGCCCGGACATGCAGCAGTCGTGATGGTTAATTTTTTGTTACCTTGACCGCACTGCAGGGTGCCCAGATTAAACATCATCTCTGGGTGTGTCTGTGAGGGCGTTTCTGGATGAGATTAGCATTTGAATCGCAGACTCAGTGAAGTGGCTTGCCCTCTCCAGTGTGGGTGCGGGGGCATCATCCAGTCTGTTGAGCACCTGAATAGAGCAGAAAGGCAGAGGAAGAAGGAATTCACCCCTTTGCTTCCTGCCTGCCTGTTTGAGCTGGGATATCAGTCTTCTCCTGCCCTTGAACTGGGATTCACACCACTGGCTCCCCTGGTTCTCAAGCCTTTGGACTTGGACTGGAATTTATCACTGACTTTCCTGGGTCTCCATCTTGCAGAAGGCAGCTTGTGGGACTTCTCAGCCTCCATAATTGCAGGAGCCAATCCTCATAATTAGTCTCTACATGTACATTGGTTCTGTTTCTCTGGAGAACCATGACTAATATAACAGTGAATCAGTGAATCAAAGAGACACAGTTCCTAACTCACACAGCTTATCATCAACGGGAGAATGATTGCTCCTGCCACATATTAAGTCCTTCCTTATTCTCATACACGTCTTGGAAACACAGCGGGCACTGTGGCTGCCTGCTGTGGCACAGCACTGCTGAGTCTGTGGAAGAGAAAGAAGCGAAGACGCCTTCTGCACCTCTTAGTTGGCCTGTGTATCCACCTCTGGAGTCCACAAGAGAAATTGGATGTTGACAGATTCCTGTGGGAGTAATGACCAGTATGTAAAAGTCAGGAGGTTTTTAAACCTCGGAATTTGATTTTCACTTCTTTGTTTGACTTTTTCTGCTTTAATAAGCATGAAAGGCTGTAAGATCTCATGGCTAAGAATCTGAGTGCTGGGACCAGCATACGTGGTTTCAAGTCACAGCTCTGCTATTTTTAATTCTGGGACCTTAGACGTATAACACATTTTAGTTCTTTCACCTGTAAAATAGAGATGATACTGATTCTACCCACCTAATTGATTGTGGCTTATTGTGGGGGTTACATAAATTAATACGTGTAAAATCCTGAAGGTAGTGCTTGGCACAAAGCAGGCACTCAATGAATATTAGATGTTATTATACGTAATAAAAAAATCTACCCCCTAAGAGAGATACACTTGGGAATCGTTTTCTTTATATTTCTGTTATAGTAAATTATTTTGGACTCTTTTTTTCCTTTTGGTGTTTAGAGGAACCTTTGTCAAAGATGGAAAATGTGACCTAATTTTGGTAAATAGTAAGATGGCGGCTGTGTTTTGGGTGCTTCTCTTCCTCTCCAGGGCTTATTTCCTGGCGAGTCACTTTCCTCTCCAGGGCCTCAGGTTCCCTACGCAACAAAACACAGAGCAGACGATATGAGGCTGAACTAATGGTGGCCCGTAACACCGAACGCCTTGACTGATGGGTTCAAAAGCTTTCTTGTAGCAGTTCGAGAGTGCCAAGAGTGAGGGAGCCAAGAAGGGGAGTTATGGCTGTTTGCAAAGCCATGAGGAGAAGCTCTCAGTCTGTAGTTGACAAGTCTGAGGGTGTAGAAGACTGCTTGTGGTACAGCCGAATCCCCAGCGTGCTGTGTTCCCAGAGAAGAAAACCAATAACAACAGATCCCACAGCTCATACCATTTGCTAAATAGGCTCCCTCGCAAGTGGGGCTCTGGGAGGAATCTCATAATTTCCTGCCGCTTTGTCTCTGAAGGGTAAGCAAGGAGAGTGGTTCTTGGTTCAGCTGCTTTCATTTCTGGGGACTGCGGGGAGTGTGGAAAGGTCTACTTTCCAGTTTTGCTTCCGTTCCAGTGCTCTGTGAGCTCCACCTTTTGTGTTGCCCAATAACCCTCAAACTTGACGTGAAATTCAAGTCAAGCTTCTATATTTCACTGGTTCGGGTTTTCACATGGAAGGTTTCTCATAGTCATCTTCCAGTCTCTAAGAAGACAGAAGAGTGGAGGGGGCGTGATGACAATGACCGAGATGAGGCGAGACCTCTCAAGCAGCCACGTGTGCAGAAACACCACAGACTGCCACGGTTCACACCAGAGCCTCCAAAGAACCGTTTGTTATCTGATTTTACTAACACTCATTTTCTTCCACTGAAATACGCTTTCCTGTGACTCTAGAATAAACAGAATTTGATAATTCTCCAGAGACCAAATTCTGGTTCTGGCAAGATTTTGCAATCAAATCCTTGAAACTAATTCTGTCTGACGAACACTGGTGTTCTAAAGACCTAACTTATCACAGTTTTGAAGTTCAAAATGCCCCAGTTTCATCATCCAAAATGCAGAAGTTCATATTTAGTAAGCCCTTGACCCTAACCAGCGGATCTTTGATGTTAGTTTTAATATTTTTGGGTCCCATTCCTCATTTGAATAGATCCCGGTGGCTTGTCAGCTTACCCAGCAGGGAAAAGATGTGGAGTCAGAAAGACTTGAGCTAACGATTTTCTTGGCCTTGGGAGTGTAATGTCCTGATTTGAGTGTACCCACCTCTTAGGTGCCTAGAGTGCTCCTCAGCATCTTAGTTCATTAAGAAGTGACTGAGTCATCACTTCTAAGAAATCAGGGCCATAATGTATTGATAACAGTGAGCTTTAGGGGAATTCTTTTGCTTTTGGAATATACTTGACATATAACATTATGTAGATTTAAGGTATTCAATGTGTTAATTTGATACCTTTCTATATAGTAATATGATTGTCATTATAGTGATAATGAGCACCACTATCACGTTACATAATTATCCTGTCTTTTTAGTGGTTTGAAGGACTAAGTTCTAGTGTCTTAGCAAGTTTGATGACTATAATAGCGTTGTCTGTATTCATTGTACTGTGCATTTGATCTCTAGGGCTTTGTTACTACTCACCGTGAGTTTGTACCCTTAAACAACATCTGCCCTATCCCCCTACACCTTCATCCCCTGGTAACCACCATTTTACTCTCTGCTTTTATGAGTTTGGCTTTTTTAGATTCCACATATAAGTGATATCATGCAGTATTTTTCTTTCTCTGGTTGACTTATCTCACTTAGCATAATGTGCTCAGGCTCCATCTATGTTGTCATAAATGGCAGGATGTCCTCCTTTCTCATGGCTGAGTAATATTTCATTGTATGTATATACCACATCTCCCTCATCCATTTATCCATTGATGGGCACTTAGGTTATTTCCGTATCTTGGCAATTGTGAATAATGCTGCAATAAACTTGGGTGTGCAGATATCTATTTAGTATCCTGTTTTCATTTCCTCTGGATATCTACCCAAAAGTGGAATTGCTGGATCATATGGTAGATCTATTTTTAGTTTTTTGAGGAACCTCCATATAGTTTTCCATAGTGATTGAACCAGTTTACATTCCTACCAACAGTGCACAAGGGTTCCCTTTTCTCCACATCCTTGCCAGCACTTGTCGTCTCTTGTCTTTTGGGTAATAGCCATTCTAAGAGGTTTGAGGTGATACCTCATTATAGTTTTTTTTTTTTTTAAACAGTTTTGTTTATTTATTTATTTATTGTGAGGAAAATCAGCCCTGAGCTAACATCTATGCCAACCCTCCTCTTTTTGCTGAGGAAGACTGGCTCTGAGCTAACATCTATTGCCAATGCTCCTCCTCTTTTTTTTCCCCAGAACCCCAGTAGATAGTTGTATGTCACAGTTGCACATCCTTCTAGTTGCTGTATGTGGGACGCGGCCTCAGCATGGCCGGAGAAGTGGTGTGTCGGTGCGCGCCCGGGATCCGAACCGGGGCTGCCAGTAGCAGAGCGCATGCACTTAACCACTAAGCCACGGGGCCGGCCCCTCGTTATAGTTTTGATTTGCATTTCCCTGATGATTAGTGATGTTGAGCATCTTTTCATGTATCTATTGGCTATTTGGATATCTTCTTTGGAAAAATGTCTATTTAGTTCCTCTGCCCATTTTTTAATTGGATTGTTTTGTTGTTATTGAATTGTATGAGTTTTTTATATATTTTGGATATTAACCCCTTATCTGGTCTATAGTTTATAAAAACTTTCTCCCATTCTGTAGGTTGCCTTATCATTTTGTTAATTGTTTCTTTTTCTGTGCAGAAGCTTTTAAGTTTGATGTACTTCCATTTGTTGATTTTTGCTTTTGGTTCATATCTAAAAGATCATTGCAAAGACCAATACTGAAGAGCTTCTTTCCTACATTTTCTATGAGGAGTTTTTTAGTATCAGGTCTTATGTTTAAGTCTGATCCATTTCGACTTAATTTTTGTAAGAGACGTAAGGTAGGGGTCCAGTTTCATTGTTCTGCATGTGTTCATCCAGTTTTCCCAACACCATTTGTTGAAGAGACTATCCTTTACCCATTGGGTGCTCTTGATTCCCTTGTTGAATGTTAGTTGACTATGTATGCGGGGGTTTAGTTCTAGTCTCTCTACACAGTTCCATTGGTCTGTGTGTCTGTTTTTATGCCAGTACCATACTGTGTTTACTACTATATCTTTGTGGTATAGTTTGAAATCAGGATGTACGATACCTCTAGCTTTATTCTTTTCCCTCAAGATTGCTTTGGCTATTTGGGGTCCTTTGTGTTTCCATACAAATTTTAGGATTGTTTTCTCTATTTCTGTGAAGAATGCCATTGGTATTTTGTTGGGATTGCATTGCATCTGTAGATGGCTTTGGGTAATATGGACCTTTTAACAGTATTAATTCTTCTGATTCACGAACATGGGATATCTTTCCATTTGTTTGTGTCTTCTTCGATTTCTTTCAGCACAGTCTTGTAGTTTGCATTGTACAGATCTTTCACCTCCTTGGTTAAGTTTATTTCTAGTTATTTTACTGTTTTGATGCTGTTGTGAAGGGGTTAGTTTTCTTTCCTTCTTTTTCAGATGTTTCATTATTAGTGTATAGAAATGCAAATGATTTCTGTATGTTAATTTTTTCATCCTGCAACTTTGCTGAAATGGTTGATTAGTTCCAACAGATTTTTGGTGGAGTCTTTGGGATTTTCAATATACAAAATTATATCATCTGCAAATAGTGACAATTTTACTTCTTCCTTTCTGATTTGGATGCCTTTTTTTTCTTTGTCTTGCCAAAAATTCTTATTTATTACCAAATATCTGAGAAGGACTAGAGAAATGATCCTGAAAAATTCTGCTTTTGTTAGATGAGAAAACTGAGTCACAAGATCTTTTTATAATGGTGGTAATGATGCTATTTTCTTTTTTTTTTAGTTCCTTAGTTTTAAATATGTTTTTAAAGAGCTTTGAGACTACCAAGGGAAAGTTTGAGCTCAGTAAGGATAATGAGTGTTTGAAGAAAAAACTGTTATAAAGGAAATAAGGGAACATAAAGATATTAACAAATCCAGTGAAAACATAATAGAAGGGATGGGGAGGAAGAGGACAGGGCTGCATGAGACTGGCACCTGGGGAGAGGAGAGTGGCCAGCGTTTGGGTCCCAACTCTGGAGCACTGATGGGTCTTGACACAGGATTACGTAAAATTAATTGTCTGAAAGTCTGCCCGGTGATTGGTATATTCTAGGTGTTCAATACATATTTGCTCCATTGTCTTTGTTTTTTCACCACCATCTGCCATCAATGTATATATACATTGTATGTATGAAGCATTTCTTGCTTCATATACATGCTCAGTAATTCCCCAATTGCAGACGAAGGAATAGGTAGAATTTAAACAGGCAGATTGCATGAAGAGGATGTTGAGAATGGTGTGAACACAGAATTGGCAAAAAACCAGACTATGTATGGGTAAGAGTAAATATACCAGTAGGATGGGGAAAGGGGGAAATTTAGCTGGCAAAACTACACAGATTCTAAAAGAAGTCAAAGCTGTATTTTGGTTTCAGAAGCTCGGAAACTCTGGACCTTGCGAGCTCTAGGGTTCTCGAGTGCTGTGTTGTCTCCGTATTTCATGGACGCACCTCCATTAACTGTTGTAAAAACGTAGAACTCTCCAAGACATGGTTTAGCAACACCACTTTTTTCATATTAGTTTTCATCCAAGATCCAGTGTTTTTTTCAAATTCTGGAATAGCTGGGCTTCTGCTTATTTTAATATGATGCAAAGAAAGTACACTCCCAAGTGTCGTCTTGCATGCTGGTGCTCTGAAGATGGAAATAGAAAGAGAATGTTTGAATCACTGCCATAGCCGACGGATATTTTCCAGTTTTCTCTCTAACATGTGGTCGTTAATGTGCTGTGATAAAACATATGGCTCTATAGTTTAGCATGGTTGCTTGTTATTCAAGAAGCCAAGGTGTTTGAGCATACCTCAGACTCTATGGTACCTTATGGTCCCACCCTACCTTTCTGCCTGGTCTCCTCCTACTATATATATATATATACACACTGTGTTCCAGAAATCATACTAAACTTTCCTCTTTTTTCCTCCAAACATGCCTCAGTGCCTTTGCACCTGCCGTTCTCTCTTCTGGGAATGCCCTTTGTCTCTTCTGTGACTGGGTATCTATACCTCATCCTTCAAAATTTATTTAAAATTTGGCATATTATGTAGAATCTTTCCTGACTCTCCTGGGCTGAACTAATGAATCGCTCCTTTGGGACTGCCAGCTCGACATGCTAATATTTTTCTAGCCTTTCTAGCTCAATAATATGCCACTGGAACATATCTCAGCTAACTGTCATATGTCCTCAATGCCAATATTCATTTAATCTGATCTTTCTAGGAAAAGCACTATATTTAACGTAGACACAATTTTTAAACCAAGAGTATCTTATTGTTAAAAGCAAATCTGCGTACCACTTTTCTTAATCATCTCGAAGTTGAGTCTGTGCATTTTTCACATTCATGCTGTAAAGATTCTTTGAGGCTGGATTACGTTTGGCCTTTGGCAGTGGTTTTTTTAGGTCATGATGACATTGTTTTTCGTAATCCATGCTGGTAATTTAGGGAGTTTTACCTTTAGAATCGATAGAATAATTTTTAAATGTGTTGAAGAATACCAGAACTTTATCTTAATTTCCTGTTTTGTTAAACTCCTGGTTTTATTTTTTTCTTAATTGAATTTCGTGTCACTGGAAATTAAACAACTTCCTTCAGAAATTGTCTGAAAGCTTTAAATGGCCAAATGTTCAGAATTTGTCTGTTAGTTTGTTGGGATGTATGTATTCCCACTAAACTCTTTTAACTTTGAAAGTTCTACAATCTTTTCTGAAATTTGACGATTTCTGCTGCCATATTTGCATGGCCTGTCACGTGACTGCTGTTGACTGCATATAGAACTTTTATTTTAAGGCTGCATTACAAATTATTCTTTTTGAAGACAGCAAAAGCAACAGCGATCCAATTTATGGTAACGTTCAACAGTTTCACCCTCATGCTTTCTATCCAACATTTTATTCTTTTAATTTCCTTCCTGGGAGGAGATGTGGAGAACTTCTAATGCTTCACAAAGATCAAGGGGCGAATACAGGGCTTACAGAGAGAAGCCAACGTAAAAATCCTAAGAGATTAGGGAATGAGTTCCCAAGATTTCTTCCCCTTTACTTTGAAACTTAACTCACCAAAAAAAAAAAAAAAAACAAACAACAGAGGATGGTATTGCTTTTCTTTTTTTGCTCTTGAAAGCATAACAACAAGAGCTTAGAAGAGTAGAATTGTTGAATCTTTAGGAGCCGATGCCTGCATTTTCATAATAAAGAAACCAAGTGTTGCGGAGGTTAAGTCCCTGTCCAAGGTAATGCAGACAAGGTATCTCAAAAACCCGAGAATTTTCAGAGGCAAGAGTGTTGGCCCGGCTGAAACAGAGGGGATCAGGTTTTATTTAGTTTTGGGATCATAAGAACATTGGTATGTGTAATTGCCTTGGGGGTAAAGATGTACTTATTGGTTACATCTGTGTGTCCTAAACATTCCCGCACATATGGGTATGAACCACAAGTAGCACTGACTGTGAGACATACATGGGATGAGCTCCATGTTCCAGTGACTTAATTTTAAATCCCATATCCCATTTAGGTTCTACTTTTAACTGTATTGCCCCTGGCACAACACATGCCCACTGGATCAGTTCAGACACCAAACGTGTAAGACGATAGCCGAGTGGTTTCATCAGCATTCCTCCACCTTTGTAATATATTGTCTATAACAACAAGAACCTGGAAACAGCCTATTTATTCATCACATGGAGACTTGAAAAAATGAATTATGACAAGTTCTCCAATGTACATTGTTAAATGGAAAAGAAACTAGAGGAACAATAATATGAATGTTATGCTTGGGGCATTTAAGAAGATTCATATATGTGTATGGAAATTTTCCACTAGTACACATAAAATAATTAACAGTGGCTACCTCTGTGGAGAGGGACTGCAGGTACAGGATGAGAGAGAAACTCACTTTTCATTATGTATCATTTGCACATCATATGCCTGTTGTTGTTTTTTCATATTTAAAAATAATTAAATAAACACATGCATTGCCTATAACACATTTCCTACTAAGGGCCTTTAAGTGAAGTATGGGAAATTGAGCTAATTTTCTCTCTCAATCTTTTTTCTTTTTTTTTTTTTTTTTTTTTTTTGTTTTTTTTTTTTAAATTTTTATTTATTTATTTTTCCCCCAAAGCCCCAGGAGATAGTTGTATGTCATAGCTGCACATCCTTCTAGTTGCTGTATGTGGGACGTGGCCTCAGCATGGCCGGAGAAGTGGTGCGTCGGTGCGTGCCCGGGATCCGAACCCGGGCCGCCAGCAGCAGAGCGCACGCACTTAACCGCTAAGCCACAGGGCCGGCCCTCAATCTTTTTTCTTTTGGTTGTTGTGCTTAGTCTTTTGTCTGTCTGCTTTCAGATCCTTTTCTCTCTCTGTCTCTGAATTTGCATTTACAGGACAGGACACCATGTGAACTACAGTCCCAGGTTCTCTTGCCAGTTGGCTTCCATTTAACTTTGGCTTGCTGGAGGCAGAGGAAAGATGATGGCAGGAGATGCTAGGGTGGTCCTCCCCACCCCTCTGCTCCTGATGGCTTCCCTGGCCTAGTCCCCTCTGTGGCTCCAGCTCCCTCCAAGGTCCTAGCTTCCAGTAGGCAGTCCTGGCAGAGCTCCAGGTTCCTTGGGGGGCACAGGTCCTGAAGTCTAGGAGTGCCATCGCCAGCCTAGGGACGTTAGCAGCTTTGTGCTGTTACTGATTTTTAGGTACTCTTTCCCTGTTTGCTCTTTCAGCTCTTCTAAAACCTTCACAACCAGTTCTTCTATTAAATTCTCTGTATTTAATTATATTATACATCAGGACTCTTATCTTGCTAGCTGGGCCCTGACAAAGTTGCTATTGAAAATAAGATTTTCCATCTCCTACATTTTCAAGTCAGTTATTAATTATATATAGGACAGCAATTAATTTTATATATGGGTGTTATTTGTAACTTTATTTATTTCCTTATTTTTGTTTTGAAGCTATTTCTTCTAAAGACTAACCTGGTGGCCTTGCCTGGGAAGTGGAACCAAAAACCCTCGAGGTCTCAGTCTCCTGATCTGGCTATTTCAGTTTGGGTTTCCTGTTTAACTCAAGAGTTGTTTGAGAGTGTTTCTTATCTGGATGTGTTAGCCTTAACTTTTAAAAATTTTTTGTACTGTGATATAATTGACATATAACATTGTATAAGAATAAAGTGTACAACATATTGATTAATTTTTATTATAAATTGCAAATGTCATGGCACTGTGGTTAGAAAACATTGCCTATGCTATTTCACTTTGGGGGACTCGAGATTTTCTTCAGGGGCGATTACACTGCCAACTTTAATATATTTTCCATGTGCCTTTAAAAAGTTGCTTCCTTTGATTTTATTTATGTGTGTATATATGTAACATCCACATTATTCATTAGGTTTCTTAGTTTTCTCTGTATTGGTACTTATTTTTAATCTATATCATCTGTCAAGGACTATGCATATGTTTCTATTACTATTCATTCATGTCTATTTCTTCTTTTTTTTTAGTTTTTGCTTTATGTATTTTGATGATATATTATTTGGTGCTTAGAGATTCAGGGTAGTTAGATCTTCATTACAGACTTTATACTTCATCATTATGAATCCCCTTCTTAGACTAATCTAACACTTTTTGCCCTAAATTCAAAATTTATTGTTTATTAACATGACCTGGGAATGTTTTCCCCTAATATAACTTTAAATTTTTTGTAATTTGTTTCTTTTCTTCATGGAGAACATCATTTATATACATGCGGGAACTTATTTGTTTGTCTTCCACATCCATTTTCTTTTCTTTTTTTTTTATAATTTTATTTATTTATTTTTCCCCCAAAGCCCCAGTAGATAGTTGTAGGTCATAGCTGCACATCCTTCTAGTTGCTGTATGTGGGACATGGCCTCAGCATGGCCGGAGAAGTGGTGCGTCGGTGCGCGCCCGGGATCCGAACCTGGGCTGCCAGTAGCAGAGCGTGCACACTTATCCGCTAAGCCATGGGGCTGGGCCTTCCACATCCATTTTCATTTCTCTTTAATTACTTTCTTGAATGATTTATAATTCTTTATATTCTTGTTCATTTTACTTAATTTTCTCAATTCTGATCTCCATAAGTCAGTCTGTATTTTTGGTGGAATCCATTCTAAAAATTTCTTTCCTAAAATGGATTTTATTTCTGAAAGTCATATTTATTTATTCTATTTCCTTACTGAATTCTGCCAGCTCACTTTTAATATCCTTCTATTGCTTTATTTTTTCCTCTTTGAGCCATTCTGTCTTGTTCTAAATACTTTTTTCAAAAAGACTCTATTTTCTTTAATTTTTTCAATATCACTGAAAAGTATTTGAAGAAATCATCTATTTCTTCTATAATTGCTATGTGTGATTTTTGTGTGCCTCTTTTACATTTCTCTTTTCATTTTTTTCTTGTGGTGTCTATACACATTAGTTTTATGCCGGTTCCTTCCTGATATTGTTCTCGCCTGTAAATGAGGCCGTTCTTTCAGGACTAGCTGTGTGCTGACCAGCAGTCTGAGAAAGGGCCGGGGGAGTAAGTTGGGGCAGCAGATGCTTCATTATGCTTACGCTGTCTCAAGTTTCTTTCTAAAGTTTCTGCCAGGGGGCAGAGTTTTGTGCACCTCCCTCGGGGATATGCCCATCGAGTTTGCTTATCTTGCAGTGGAACAAGGTGTTGGGAATGTGTGTTGATTAATTTTACTTTGCCGGTTTTGAACAGCAACTGAGAAACGGCAACTGATTGTCACCCACCACCTCTGTTTGCTATATTGCCAGCCTACTAGTTGCAAAGGTGATATGTCTGCCTCATTCCTCATTTGGTCCCACATTGCCTGTCACTCTCCAGAATTTGCTGTTTCAAATAAGAAATCACTGGTCAGGCGCCTTGGGGCTATGTCTCCTTCCTTTGTAGAATTCCTTGCCCTGCCTGAGTTCTGTTAAGGTATGCATCTATTATGCTCAATTGAATCCAAATCTTACTGTGTTCCTCATAGTCTTTGGTTTGGTATTATAGCAGCTAATATCATTTAAAATGGAATTTCCTTCTTTTTGTTCCTTATTCTTTTCAGCCAGTTTCAGAGAAGAGAATAGAGGAGAAGCACCTTTATTTTGCAGTCTCTAACTGTATGTCTCTAGGCTGGTGGCTGTCAAACTTGTTGTAACACGGATGGCTGGGCCCACCCCCAGAATTTCTGATTCAGTAGGTCTGGGGTAAGGCCCTGGAATTTGCGTTTCTAACAAGTTCCCGGGTGACGCTGAAGCTACCGGACCACGGACCACACTTCGAGAATCCCAGCTCTAAGCTATTTATTTAATAGCAGAGCTGTCTCTAGGCTTACCTAGTAGGAGTCAGATATGAGTCCCATGTCACAAACGTCAGTTGGAATTTTGCTTAATTCTTTATATAAAAGGGGAAATAGGTATATGTTTGGTGATATTGCTGTGTAAAGACTTTCTGAAAGTTCAGTGAAAATGTTTACGGCTGTTGACTCAGTGGGAACAGTTTTGTTCATTTTTTCCTCAAGTAACAGAATTACTTAAGATTGAGCTAGGTCTTTTTCCAGTTGGCCTCAAGTTTTCTAAGTGTAACTAATGTATGGTCTTTGGTGCTCCCAGGATACATAAACAGGCGCTTCGTGGCCCTGAACTTCTAGCCGTAGTTTTAACCCTGAGCTACCCAGCAAATCTCTGGCATGTTGAACTGAGTGAGCTTCACCACGTAGCTAAAGATATCCTACCTGAATGCTTTTCACTCTGGCCAGTGTGTTTTTAGGTTTGACCTTTTTATGGCTCTTTCATCTCTATCTCAGTTTCCCTTCCTTCCCCAGGATAAGATCAGAGTTTGTCTGAGCAAATGCCATATTTGATGCAGCAGAAGGCCAAACACATTTGAAACTCTATGATTTAGGTTCATCTGGAGGAAACTATAGCTTGATAGAGATAGTGAATTTTCTGATTACACATTAATAATGAAATCTCTGTAGTAGTAATAAACCTTAATTGGGTGAATGACATTTAAAATGAAAATTCAGAAGCTGCATCTGGGGAAATAACATAATGTTTTGTTTGTGGTCCATGGTCACCTCTTGCAATGGTGTCATTTCTGCTGCCTCCCAGTTGCAGGCTGCTGTACACACAGAGTTCAAACCTGAACCTACATGGGGAGCTGAAGGATAATTCCACCCTTGGTTAATCTACACCAGAAATGCCGACCTGTAACAATGGGAAGCTTTGATGACTGGAAAGTATTATAATCCCCTTTCAAAAAAATGTAGTGCTGCCGATTAGAGGAGGGCAAAGTGGGTTCTTAATTTCAGCAGAGGTTCCAGAAGCGTTTATTGAGTTTAAACTGAGTTCAGAGCCATGTTCCTGGGAAAGCTATTTGAAGATTTGTACAGTTGTCTGAAGAGCCCGGGAGCAAGGACAACACGGCGCTTTCACACTTTTCTTCCTTTACCATCCCTGTCTGATATGCACAGCCCACAACCATGTACGTGACTCCAAATGATTCCCAGAAATACTCATTAAGGCCAAGAAGAAAAGGAGTTAGGAATAAAGTAGGAAGGTTGCTTTAAAGATCAGCCAAAACAAATGAAAAAAAAAATGTTGGTAAAATAACAAGATAACTGTCAGTCCTTCCAAAATATTACTGTTCTTGTGGGGCTTGACCCCCAGTTTTCAATGTAGTCTGGGTGTGAGCCACGGACTTCCTCCATACCCTGGCCAGCCACCACACCCTCCACCCCGAACATGGGAGAGACTTCTTCCCCTCTTATTTAGAGAAAAGCTCCTGTTGCAGTCGATCGAATTGGAGGCTAAAGGAGTGCAGCTGTGCGATATTCACAACTCCTTCCACTGCAGAACCTCCCTGGTGTGTCATTTCAACAGCGTGTCCTTTGTGTTTCCAGGGAGGGCTGTAGACTTCCCAGGACGTGGCCGTAGAAGCTGGGCTGGTACCCGGGCGAAGCCTGAGCGGTGAGAGTCGTCTGCTCTATGTTCCTACCTGCACATTTTCTTTTCTCAGGTGTGACATTATCTAATAGAAATCTGTTTGTTTTTCCCACTCAAAATGCAATACTATTAATAACAGCAACTGTTTTACTTATTATTTATTATCTTTAACTTTTGTGACAATTTTAGTAGTACAGATCTTGATGTGAAGAATGGACTTACTCGGAGTTCCAAAGTAGGCCCTGCTGTGATTCTTCAACACCCCCCTCCATGCTGCATGATGGAGATTGAGCCCCCACGAACCCACCCGGCAGAAAGCTGTCCGCGGTTCAGGCGGTTAATTTTGTGCATGTGAACTGATGTAGAGCTTGGGAGAGGAACATCTGACTCCACAGAGGGGCTGACCAGCTGAAAAAGTCCACTGTCCTTACAAATCTTGGAGATTGGACCAGGGAAGTAGAAAGCGGATTTAGCTTGGCATGTGAAGCTGCCCATTGAAAACATTTCAAGTATGCAACCTAGACTTGTTTTTTCCCCCAAAAAAGGACTAATATGGAAATCTAAGTTCATAGAGACCCCTCCGGAAGTTCCTCACATTACTTTGAGTATCATTGTTTCTCATAAGCTAAATGTACATGCAGCTAAGGAATAAAGCATCCTAGCTATGTGTTTGTTAAAGATTATGCCTTCACTGGAATTTTACAGCATCAATGGGACAATAATAACAAAAAATAATTCATTGAATGAAAGTGCAGGTACTAGTCTGTGAGTGTTAACTCTCACAATTAACTGACTAGTCAAAAACTAGGACCAACTGGCTTTACAAGGCCTGATGTCCATGCTACTGTATTTAATTAACACAGCTGGGACTTAATTATAAATATTGATGCCTTCATTAAAAAAATAGTGGAAAAACCTACCAGGAAAAAGGAAGATCATTTCATGAAAACCTTGCAAAATATAAATATAAAAACAATTATTACGCCCATGAACGCAGAATTAGTTTCTCTTTTCCCAGATCCTTCTACTTTGTAGTACTTCTCATAGCAAGAAATTTTGGCAATAAGAACATTTGTTCACAGTAAATATACTTAGAATTTTTCCATAGAGCTCAAGTTTTTATGAAAAATGAATAGAAGTAACAACAAAAACCTAAATAGGAGTTGAGAATAATAAAAGAGTAATTGAATTCTTCCAATCCCCATGGCTGAAGTAAATGTGATTTTTAAGTGAACGTCAGACATGCTGATATTCCCTGTGCCACAGTGTTCACTACAAGTCTGCTGGGGTGGGGTGAGGACAGAGGCCCAGCCTCCCTGCCTCCCCACCTGACTTGGCTTCTCCTTTCCATGGCCCACGGCACTCCGTACAGAGAGCTGTATTAGCATTTATCACTTGCATTTATATGTTCATCTCTCTCCAGACCTCAGCCTGGAGGTCAGAGGCTGAATTTTATATAACTTCCCACAGTGTCCTCCTTCTCCTCAATACTATTGCTGCTAAGGAACATTTTACATCTCTTGGCGTCCCTGTCATTGTTGTTTTGTTTTGGGGTGCGGGGAAGGTGAAGCTGGGGTGAGGAAGGGATGGGGAAGCTATATTGATGAGCATGACCTACTCCCATTTGGTTCAGGGGACTGTTTGCAATTCCTGTCTGTTCGAGTTTGCAGAGCTTCCTTGGAGCCCAGGTGGAAGGTGAGGCGTAGAGGTGGAGAGGAATGCTCCTGCACCCCGCAGACAGGGAGCTGGGGGAGCTTCTGGACGCAGCTCCCTTGGCAGGCATGTTGGTGTTCTTAGCGTTAGCAGTGTCAGGCGAGGCTTCTCAGGCCTGAGGATGTACTTCCCAGGAGATGGGGCTGCAGCTGTAAGCAAGTGAACTTCCCCTTGAAGTTCCTGGCAAGTACCTGGCCACTCCAGGCTCTTGCTTCCCCACGAGCAGGGGCGGAGTAGAGAGATAGCTTCTGACACAGAACCATAGATGATCAGCCAGCCGTGGACTATTCCTGTCTTTGCTGTGAGAAGTGACACATTGGGGGACTGCGTCGTGGGGGCTGGGTTGTTCTGATTATAGGAAGAGCAAAGAGAATCTGCGGTGGGGGTGAGGGGATGTCATGGCCAATGTCAGCCAGGCCTGCTTCCATTTTGGAGTAAATGATGAAGAAACAGAAAGACCTGGATGGTAGTCTCTACAGAGAGCAACACTGAACCCTGTGGAGGCAGTGGGAAGAGAGTTCTCTCCGTTCCCTCTCCTTCCCTCCTACTCTTTCTCCTCCTCAGTCTTCCCCTCCCCTCCTCTCCTCTCCTTACTTCCCCTTAGCGTGTTTGTTTCTGCGAAGCCTATGTGAGGGGTAATAGAAAACAGTGGCTTATAACCTTGTCAGCTTTGATTTAAACTATTTCTATTAGTCAGTATCCAACAAGGAAAATAGAAACTACTCAAAGTATTTCAAGTGGTGGGAATTTAATATGGCGAATTGGTTATATATATGATGGAAGATCTGAGAAGAGGAAGAGGAGATAGAGTGGTGACCCAGAGGTTAGCAACAAAGGAAGCCATGACGAGAGGCAAAGGGAGGGTGTTTTTTTATTACTGAGATATAGTTGACATATAACACTGTGTACGTTTAAGGTGTACAAAGTGTTGATTTGATACATTTATATATTGTAATATGATTTGTATGAGGTCCCGGGAGTGGGGGCAGGCAGTGGCATTAGGAACTGCAGCTGGCCTTTCCTGCATGAAACCATGTGGGAGATGCAGCTGAGGCAGAAGACAGGGAGAAATGCCCAGGCTTTTCCTTTTCTCCTGCTCTCCAATCTCCCCACAAGTTGCCTCTCCTTGGCTGAAGCCAGAGCCAGCCAAGAACTCGGGGAACACAGCCTGCAGGGGGCAGCACGTCCTTGTTACGGAGCAGCCTGAGGGGCAGGAGAGGAATCCATACAGACCACGGGTCAGCCGCTTCTTCTTATAGGACTTTCTGGGCGATATGATGGAGGAAATTGTGTGTGTGTGTTGTGGGGGGTGCAGAGGGAGGTCTGAAATTGAGAAAAATTCTTAACTTTTCTGCCAGAAGAGTTGAAGTTTATGTTGGCTTCATACTCAACTTTCAGACCAAAGGATCATATTCAACATGAATTCATTTCACAGACTTTAATAAACATTAGAATTTGCCACCAGTTCAAATGAGCTTATCTAAGACTGTATTCCAAATGAGTAGTAGCAGGCAGGATTTTATTCTAAAGTGTACAACAGCCAAACACTTCAGTCCAATGGTGCTCAGCCTTCACCCTGAAATGGTAATATGCATTTCTCGTTGTAGTTATCATGGAAGAATTAAACTGAGAGGGAGCAGGTATGTTTCATTTATTCATGATGTTGTCACCAAGTATGGACAAACTTGTTTGGATAGAATACAAATTGGCTTAAAGTTTTAACATAAAAATCAACTATTTAAGAGCTGAAAATGTTTAATTAAGCGTTTTTTTTTTCCTTTTTCAATTTTATGTGTCTCTTGCTTTTTCTGTTTTCAGCCAAGAGAGACAGTACTGAAATGTCATTAAAAAAATGTTGATTTTGCAGTATTTCTCTCCCCCTGGGAACAGGAAATACCTAGAATTCTGCTAGTAAGATGGTTCTTATGAAATTTCTCATGTAATTTTTATAATGAAGGGGATTAAATATGTTTGGATGATTCCAGCATTGGGAACTTTGTCACTCTGATGCTGCAGAGCTGTTGACATTTCCCCCAAATATTCCCTCTCCCATATGTTAGGGGATTACTTTTAAGATCAAGTAATGAGTATAATTGAGTCTGTGCTGGTTTTGGATTTCAGACTCTTTATGAATGTGAAATAGATTAAACAGAGGACACTTGAGAAGTAATGAATTCCAACAATAATATCAACGGGTGTAACGAAGTGGCTGAGCGAATGACTTTTCGACAGCATTAAAGTGATATCGGCATTTCCTTCTCCTTGGAAGGAGGGAAACTGGGACTGGTAGTAGGTGACAGTCCACTTTCCGAAGCCTGCCAGGTACCTACACAGCTTTTTGGCCTGTGTGGTGAACTCTTGGTCATATGAGCTAGAGAACTGATTTGGCAATAAAGTTCACAAAACAATGTTACATAAACGCCAAATTGAAAAACTATGCTGTTCTCATATCTTGCTTGAATCGTGGGAAAGAATCACCTCTCTTCTTAGTGTTCTGTTACTTGAGATCTTTGTCTTATGTTGACGCTACCATAGTGACAGATAATTGGATTGACCTAGTCAACATCTGAGAGGAAGAAAAGCAGGCTAATATTCACTGGGTGCCCACTGTGTTCTGGTTGCTGGGGGGCGGGGGGCTTGGCAATGCTTAGGAGGAGGAGCAGGCATGTTCAGTTGACGGATGGCTTGTCTGGCACAGCCACGGCCTGCACTCGCTTCTCAGCACTGATGGGAATGATGGAGGACGGCAGTTGTGTCTCTGTGAAGTTAGCGTGGGCTTTGGAGTTGGGTGGTCTGTTGTCTGTTTACTCTCAAATCTGTTCCCTGTCCTTCCCTTGCTCCCCCTCTGTGTTTCAGATAAACTGTCCTTGTTATTCCCAAGACTTCTTCGTCAATCAGCTTCTTCCTAGGAGCGGCACTGGGTGGCTCTGGCAGGAGATAAGAGGGAGGAGGAAGGAATAATCCAGAGTACTTACCTCCACGTCTCCCTGCTTTGGGGGATCTTCAGTAGTGACTGCCTCTGTGACGCTCCAGCTCCTGCCAGACAGTTTCTTCTTGCATGGCCCCAACTGCCCCGGTCCACGCCTGCTGGGTTCCAGCTTCTGCTGTGTCTTCTGCTCCTGAGCTCTGGTTACATCACTGCCTCCCTTTGTCCATCCAGCTCTGGGGATGATAGCAGCTTCCTGCAGGTGGACATTTCTGGTGGCCTCCCCTTCCAATCTTTGCTCTTTGGGCTCTTCTACACTTTGTGACAAATATCCTGTAGTAAACTTGGTGAACTCACCCTACTGAATGACGAGGCCCAGGCATGGGTCTCCTGGGGGCACTGTGAGTGATGCTGAGCCTGAGAGATGTAGGCTGAAGCCATTTGGGCAAGTCATTTAACTGTCTAAGGATGTTTCCTCAACCATATTGTGGGGTCAATGCTGACCTCAAAAAATTATAATGGAGCTTAAAGGAGATTCCTATCATGGCACTGGGCATAATGCAAGCATCCAATAAATCTTAGCTCTTAAGCCCATGATTTCAAAACCAGGGCGCTGCTCTCTAAACTCTCTAATACAGAGAATCCTAGGGAAACAAGAAAAGCATCATGATTGTATGAGTAAAACATCCATTTAAGAGGGTGTGTGGGTTGTTGGAAAGGTCATGGAATACAAATTGGAGTTGTTTGGACATAATGCTATGGAGAAGAGCAAATTGTCGGAGAGAAAAAGATGAGAGTAGGGTGTATTCCAGGGAAAGGGTCAACTGGGAGACTAAGTTGGCTCAAAGACATAAGGCGTGACTGTGGAACAAGAAGAGTGGGCAGCGAGTAGTTACAAAAGCTGAGGGCACATGAGGATATCTTCCCTCTGTGGGAACCATCTGCAGATTCATGCTCCCAAAGCACCAGAGCAGAATACTCCCGGGTGTAAAAGAAAGCCATGCTGCTTGTCCTGTGTTGCTCTACAGTTGTGCTAATCTACATAGAACATGACATCAGAGGTCTTCTATGACGTATTTGGTGATTGGAAATGGGCAGCTTCTTTAAGCAGAGAAAGCCTGTAAGCTTACCTCAGTTCATAGAACCATATTCAAGGAAAATCTCAGGTCGTCATCCAAAGCTTAATTGATTTAGATTTGTTCTTAACCTCCTTTCTTTTACTGGAAATGTCATATAGGGAAGTGTGGTTTATTAATGTGATAGACATGAGATTTATGGTATAATGGATCCATTTGCTAAGGCTATGATGGAAAAATGTTTTGGTTACCTTTACTAAATGTGTTCAGAGTGTGACAGGAGCTTGGAAGATGGTAGGTGCTCAATTAGTGCTTGTTGAGTTAAACATGTATTAAATAAAAATATTGGCAACACGAAATGGCACATTTTGCAAAAATTTAACAACACAATCACACAGAAACAACATACTGCATTATAAAATAATGAATGTGAAACTATAAAATGTGATAACAAATGTAAGATACTGTTGTTATTCTAAAAGTATCTTGTATAACATAGCAGGCATTAAATCATGAATCATAATTTTAATCTTGTAAAGAAGGGAGTGTTAGGTATTTGTATCTCTGATTTATATCTCAGTAAATCATGGCACAGTGTAGTGGGCCCAGAAAACACAAATCGAAAGCAGACTCGAGTCTGCTTTTGATGATAGTATATTTGGGTGGAATACGAACAACCCAGTTTAGAGGTATTGTGACAGACTCGATTATCTGCACAGTAAAACATACCTTGGTTGAGTCTTGCTCTCCAGAGGGCTTGCCCTTCCTCTGGCCACTGAGAGTAGGGGGATCCATCTGGCCCTCCCCCAAGCTGGCTCACAATCTCTTCAGGCTAAATCTATCCTCAGGCTAAACCTGGTCCCAAGGAGACTGCACAGGCACTTGCTTTGGGTCCACTGCTTGACAAGTGAGACTCCGTTCTTGGTATATAGGGACAGATAGGACCTACTTCTCTCAGCCCCCATGAGGGACACCTGTTCCCTTTGCTATTAGGTGACCCTGGAGGAAACTTCTTCTTGTGTTGGAATCACCATGAGGGTACCTTCTTCAAGAATATTGAGAATACTTGGGAATATAGATTTGGGGGTAAAGGCATGGAAACTCTAAGTTAGAAGAAAAATTCCAATGGTTCAGTCTTATTTACACTGTGGTTGAAGTTAATAACATTTAGTTCACTGCCACCTCGTGAAATCTTCCTTTAAATGAACTTATACTTTTTCATAGAACTTTTTTGCTAATTCTCCCGACCTTACCTTTTCAATATTCCAAATAAATTTTCCTTAAAAGGGGGGATAATTTAATATGCTGCCTAGATACAGCTGTTGTTTTATGTTGGGGAAACAACACACAAATCCTAAGTGGAAACAGAATGGTGTTCTTTTCAAATATACCAGTGTGCTGGGATTGTTACTTTTAATAAATCAATGCAGTTTCAAATAGCCACTCGGAATATTCTAAAATGCTCAAAGACCTTTTGGAACCATTGTTAGAAAATAATTTGTGGTTTATTCAAATTACTCCGTGTGAGGAGAAAAATAGCTCAGTAAATGAACAGAAACTAATTTCTTAGTGTTTCTCATTTGCCTAATTGCTTTCCCAAGGAATAAATAATAAACAATCAAATAGAAAGTTCATGAAAGATCAAGACATGCTTATGGCTACAGGGCCTTCTTCCATGCTCTCATAGCTTTACAGTTTCTTTTTTGAACCCATCACCTATGCTATACTGTTCCATCATTATTGAGATTAACCCAACACAACAATCTCCCATTCCCAATTGTTTTTGCCTTCTCCTACTCTTTCTCCTACTCTTTTGCCCCCTCCTTCTCTCCTCCCTCCTTCCTCTGATCTCCCCCTCTGCCTTCCTTTTTCAACAAAAGGATCTTTATTAAGCATTTTTTGGGCATAGGGTACTGTGGATTCAAAAGTAGGCTGTAAACACTACATTGAAAGAATAAAGTGGGTTTTAGAAATTAGAGTTCATTGAAGAGAGTCTTTGGGGAGGAGGGATAGTGGAGGAATGTTCAAGAAACAATGAGTCCATCAGTCTGGCTGGAGGGAAAAGAAGTAGAGGAAATAATGAGAGGAAGGTGGTTGAGGGGCAGATAGTGAACGCCCTTGAATGCCAGGTTTGGATTTCATTCTGTAGGCAGTGGAGAACTGTCGATGGTTTCCAGATACAAACATACGCTGAAGAGTGATTTGGGAAGATAAACAAATTGGAGAAAGTATAGGTTCAGCTGATCTAAGAAAAACCTACAGTAAAAGTGGCTTAAATAAGATTAAAGTTTATTTCTCAATCTATTAACAGTCTAGGCTTAAGTGGTCTGGACTGGTAGGTTGGCTCCACAGAGTCGGGACTCACAGACCCTTCTGCCTTGCTGCTTCACCATCCCTAGGGCTTGTCCTTGTCTACGTGGTCCGTGACAGCTAGCCTCTACTTTCACATGTCTGCTGCAGAAAAGGGGGCTGCGGAGGGCAGGTGCCCAACTAAAATACTAACGTAGATGTTCTATTAGTATGAAAAAGAATACTAGGGAACAGCGTCAAACGTGGCAGGCAGCAATATGTAGGATATACTAGAATAGGGTGTCTGGCTTTGTCCCTTTAAATTCCGTAATGATCTGAGCACTGGCTTACCTGTCAGCTTACATTTCCCTTGGGGGAAAGTTAGATCATTCCTTGGAGAGATTCTGGTAACAAGGAGATGCGGAATGGTGCGTGGAAGAACCAGACTCGGTGTCAAGAGAGTTAGGTTTAAGTCTCAACTTATTACTTATGCATTGGGTGACTTTGGGAAGGTTACCTAAACTTATTGGATCTCAGTTTTATTGTCTATATTTGAGGTTATAAATATTTTCTCTTCTTGTCACAATGTTTGCCATAAGAATTAAAAATCAGCAAGGTGCTATCATTGCCTTGCTGTTAGTATAGGATATAGATATAGGTACATCTATGTATGGGGGCTGTGTGTAAGACAAATAGATAGTTAAGAAAAGAGTGAGAGAAAAACATCATCAGGGAACCTGTATGAAAATGATGATGGTTATGACTGTGATCTTTAACCATTTCTTTATCTCCAGTGTATGGCAGGCCCTACATGTGTTGGTTGGGTTTGTTTCTTAAATTGCCAGTTTTACTTTAAAACATCACATCCAAATGCTTTTAGGGAAATTATTTATATTTATTTGGAATTTGTCAAGCCTTTCTTTGTCTCATTTCTCTTTATCTGCTCTTTAGACCACAGGGTAGAGAATGCAGGTGTGGTTTAATATACAACTTCTGTTGTTTCTCACATTATCAGGAGGACAGCTAAAAGTGTATCAATATTTTGAAAATACGTAACAGTTGTATTTTTCATTCTTTCTTAAATCATCTTTTCCTGAATCCCTCCTGTCATTAAGACTAAGCTGTAAAGTTTTTTGCCCCAGAAATAAGTCTCAAAGATGACTTTTTGAGAACACAGTAATAGAATGGATTTAAAATCTAGTTTTCTTGAGAAGGAAAAGGATTCATTAATTTCCAACTCTCGTCCTCTATAAATAGCAAAAACTGAGCCTGGCACACTTAGTTGATAGAGTTTTATTGTAAGTCATTTTATAGAAATGTTGGAGTCTGTTGTAAGGAAAGTTCCTGTCAGGTATTTAGGGTTTTTGTGTCTGTGTTTTTGTGTTTCATGTTTTGTTTTGTTTTCCCATGGAGACAGGAAGGAGGAGAAACAAGAAGTCAAATGTTATTGTCCTAGTTTTCCTCTCTTGGAGAACACCCCAAAAAGTAGAAATGAGAAGCAGAAACATCAGATAGTTTTGGGAAACTCCCTGTCCAAGGGGGCTTGCTCCTTACTTCTCAGGGAACATGGAAGCCAGCCCCTTAGAGAATTTGTTTCTTTCTGCATGTGTTGGAACATTATGGTGCCAACCAGGTAAGTACTTTGAAATGGTTCTATGTCAACACAGATAGGCTAGACCTGATTTGCTGGGAACATGTGGGCTGGGTGTGGCCACTGGGAATCTGAATATTTCTGGACACCTTGGGGAGGAGACATCTAAGCACTAAATCAGGGCAAAGAATCAGCAGAAGTTGTCAAGCTGGTGCCATGCCAGTTTCACCTCAACAGATATGGTGGAAGGATTCCTAGGGGCAAGACCAGATCAACATCTATCTACTAGAGGGAAGAAAAGAACAATAAAGATAAGTAAGCTTCCCCCGTGCATACATGCCATCTTTGGAAGGTGGAGCAGAGGGAACCCCTAAAGAGGTGAGAAACTTACAGCTAATTAACCCAAAGGAAATAATTTTAATTTGGAAGAAAAGGTTTTTTTTATTTCCCCCTGCCTTAATAGGGGTTCTAGAGAAAGATGAGATGAGTTCTAAGTAATGGCAAAGGAGTAGGGTGTACCTGGGTTGTTGCGTGTACCTTTCAGCCTCCTACAAGGACTTAATACATCCCGTACTATCCCAAAGTGAACATTGACATTCACTGGTGCCTGAAGTAGATGCTGTTTTGGTCTGTGGTTGCACAGTAAGATATTCTTTTTTATAAAAAAAGAAGCCATTGATTCCAGAACTTTCATAACTTCTGAGTTTCTTCATGACTAGGTGGTAGGGTGGAGAAATTTAAACCCTTCAAGAGAATCCAACTGGCCTCCAAGAGCACTTGTCAAAGAACTTGGAACTTCCACAGGAAGTCAGTGAGCATCCTGTGGAAGGTGTAAGAAGGAGGGAGAAAATGCCTATTGCCAATGAAAGATAGGGCCCGCAGGCCGAGCCAGGGCACTCGCTCTGTTTGCTGTGGTGCCTGCTGTTTGGCTTGGCAAAGGCAGGCTCCTTTGCAGGAGGGAAATGGTTTCTATGTTGGTCCGAAGACTAAGAGGATGTGGACTCAAAAGAAAGAAGAATTGAGTTGTTCTGACTAAATAGGTTTGGTTCATTTCCCTAGGACCTCCCCAAACACATTGATATTTTCACAAGAATGAAATAAAGGCGGTGATGACAAAGAAGACATTATAGCTGCTGCTCAAATTGCCAGTCAGTGTAATGCTTACTTGTTAATGCTTCTGCAATGGTTCCGTGAAGAAGGAAAATTCCAAATAAGTCATCTAATCTCTCTTCCTGGTGCTGCAGAATCACCACCTACTATTTATTAAGGGTTAAGCAACAGATTTTAAATTTTCTACGTTATGAGGGAAAAATAATTCCATATGACCCAAAGGAGAGAATTTGAAGAAAGCATCATTGCTAGGAAGCCTTGTCCTACAATTAAATGGATTTGCCAAGGAGCTCATAGTCTAAGGAGATAGTCAGGGAACAAGCACTTATAATGTAACCAGCATTTTGGTATTTGGTCATTCATGTATCGGAGTGTTATCAAACACCATCGTCGTGCCAAGTATTGGGCTAGATGCTGGGAATGTCCGAGAGTTGCTGTCTGACTGGGGTGATGAATCTGAATGATTCCTTAGAATGAAGGAGGTGCTAGGAGAAGGGCTTACAGAGACCAAGAGGAGCATGGAGAGTGATGACTGGAGAGAAGGCTTCATGGAGGAGGTGGTATTTGTGAGAATCTCTTATACAAAACTACATGGAGTAACTTTTATAATACAGCAAGTGCATTAATGAATACGCATTTTTCAGGATTAAAAAAAAAACAAATCAATTGTTCAGCAGGAAGGGGTTGCTTTAGTCTTCTCCCTAAGATAACTTGAAATGAGGAGATCAGGCATTTTTAAATTTATTTCAATTTATTTTGATCATCGTTAAGGTAAAATCACCTCCACCATGTGGCCTCATGCTAGATGACTTGGGAATGACCGTTAGGAAAGCCCGAGTCTGCTGGAGCAGATGTGGGAAGAAAGTGGATTTTGTCAGGGGGTTTCTAACGACTTCTCCTTGCACCCTTCCTTCCTTGGCCTCTTCTCCTCTTCCCCTTGACCACTGTGATGTGTATCTGGGTTCCCCAGTTCTCCTCCTGTCCCCTTGCTGGGTAGGGAAGACACTGACAAACTCATTGGCAAGTAGCTTTTAGAACTTAGTGGTTTACCTCTTCTATGGGAACTTTAGTTGTTAAAGAAATTTATGGGAAGAAGAGGATGCTTAACCAAAAAGAATGATGAAACTGCTGATGTGAAGATACTTGAATGGTAAAGAGAGAGAATTTTGCCATTTGTCCTTCCAAGCCCCTCACGGAAGTGCCACGGTGGCAACCACCTCCTTTGCCTGGGTGTCAGGCTAACTCTGATTATAGCCACAAAAATATTCCTGAAAGGAATTTTAGGAGATTTAGATGAGCTGTTATGACAGAGCCTGTATGACTACCAAATCCTAGTCATGGTCTGATTTATATTTTAAAAACTGACGAATGAATCCCATTACTTGAGATGCACAGATATATGGTCAAGTTCTACATTTTTATTCCTAGCGTGGGCTTGAGTGATGAGGGGAGAAAAGGAAAAGGGAATGACAGGAAAAGAAAGTATATGTATACGTGTGTACATATATATATTGTATATGTGTGTATGTGTACGTGCATATGTGATATATGAAACAACATGTTATTGTGCTAAATGGTGTTGATTGTGTTCCAAGAATCATAGAGAAAGTCTGGAAAGTTTTAATTCAGTTCATTACTATCTTCTCTTTTTGTCTGGCCCTGTCATGTTCCACCTCCAGAGCCTGTGAACTTTTCAAGTTCTGAATTGATTGTTTTTAGCCGTTTAACCAGTTGAACGCTATGAAGCCAGAGCAAACTGATTCTGGAATGACTTCCTGACGGTACTTAGTGCTGATCCTTTTTTAGAGAAGGCTTGTGATTGTTATTGACAAGATTTTGATGTTTTCCAGTTTCTCTACCAGGCAGTTCTCTATGTGTTTCTGTCGCTCAGTTATATACCTACAAGTTTTCTTTTGTTATTTCACTTTATCATCTTGTATTGTATGCAGCCTATTATACCATTCAAGACAATTCTTATTCATCTTAATTCCCTACTGATTATTCTGGAGAATTATTATTATATTTATCAATACTGAGCCCAGATATACAGTATACTCTTTTTTTATTTCCTTTCCACATTTAATTTTTCTCTTTTTTAATTTCACGAAAACTCTTGACAGCTTCCACTATATCTAATGAAAAATTCTTGCCTTATTTAACCTTGTATTTGTTTATTACTTTCATTTCAGTTGCTTATGATTTGTTACGAATGTCAAGTGGAAGAAACAATATAAAAAATTTAATATCTCTGCAACTCATAAAATCTTAAAATCTAATTTTCAGTTTGTCACCAAATTCAGAAACAAACTAAACTATCCAAATGCAACTTCTTGGAAACATTTCCAAATTGATTGCAAATATTCTTTTGTAGTTATGGGTCCCATTTCCCTCCACATATTTGTTAATTTTCATTTTTTTCCCGGAGATTCAGAAAAGTGAGAGTTCAAACAAGTACCAAATGATTGTTGAAACACATGCTCACGAGGTTGGGTAAGACCTTCATGGTTATTTTATACATCTACTCATTGCATTTTAATATCTCCTTTATATACATTCTCTCCAAGAGATAATCAGGCTTATTCTTGAGTGCCTCCTTTTAAAAAAGAGGAATTACTAACTTTTAAAGCAATATATTCCATCTTTGAGCAGCTATGTCAGAGATTCTCTCCTCCCAGGGCTTATCTCCCTTTGGTCTTCGTTCTGGAGTTATCTTGAGTTACAACCCCTCTGGAGTTATCTTGAGTATGTCTGGTTCTCCAACCACATGTAAGCTGTTCAATATTTTACGTCAGCAACTCTAGGCTCCCAGAGTCTTTTTTTCTTCCCTCCCAGGAACATGCTTTCCCATTTTCTTGGTCATTGCTTGCATTGTATGGCTGACTGCTCTCAGAACGTGCTCCAGTTTGTCGCCTTCCTGGAGAGTAGTGCCCCAAACTGGTCACAAACCCCAGGTGTGCCCACAAAGAACCATCATCTTTCCATAGTCTAAAGTGATGAACTTTCATAAGTATAGCCCAAGACTGCATTTAGGAATTTTGGATGTTATGCTCCACTGTTGATTCATATCAGGCTTCCCGTTGGCTTAAACCGTAAATCATGTTCTCACGTCTCTGTGCTGAACCCTTCACTACCCAGAACTCAAACCGTGTTTTGGGCTTCAGTGCAGGACCTTAAATTTATCTCCTTTAAAACTCATTATATTCATCCTGACTTGGAAAGATGTTTTTAGTCTTTATTGGGTCCCAAATCATAATCATTTATGAATTTATAATAATTTCCAGCTTTCTACAAGTTTAGCATCCCTACCTCTCATATTTTTATATGAATACTGATAAAATTATTTGGTATGAGGGAATCAAGGCATCCTCTCTCTAGGTTGCCACCGACCCACGGATTAATACCCATTGTATGAATTTCTTCAAAAATTACAAATGCATCTAACTGAATGATCATCCCACCTCCATTTTTCCATATTATCAACTAAGCTATTTAGAGAGACTTTGTAAAATGCAGACATCACGTGTTCTGTGTCTACTTCATTTTCTTGGCCAGACAGAGAAGGAAAAGTAGGTTAATCTGATGTGACCCATTAATGAGCCCACGCTAACTCCTAGTAGAAACGGTTAACTGTCTATGTCCTCACGACCTTTCCCTATTCTCGAGTGTTGTTGGCATCGATGTGTGGTTCACTGTCCTCTGGAGCGCACTGTTTCCATCTTCTTCCCTGTTTTGGAGCTAAGACATTTAGGGGATCTGCAGTCCTCAGCTGCTCCACTAATCTGCCTGTTTCCTCTCCAGCACACCACACGTTCACGTTTCTCTTAGCCACAGCAGATGAGATTCCCTCTGACAAAATTATATGTTCTTGTTTAGAGAACAAGATAGTCTAATAAAATTTATTCTAATATTGGAGGTTTTAATCCCCTCCTGCTAGTGTTTGTAGCACAATATTCATTCTGGAGACCATTGTCAACAGAGAAGCTGGAGATCAAATAAAAGGTGTGGGCTTTCACTGTCTCTCTAGGATCTATTAACCCTCAATTGTGGACTTCAAAAGTAGGCCTATAGCTCTTCAAAATTCACTGTTAGGAAAATGAAAAGACAAGTGACTTTTGTTTGGGGAAAATATTTTCAAATTGTGTATCTGATAAAGGACTTATATCCAGAACATAAAAGAATACTGAAAAGGCAATAATAAGAAAATAAACAACCCAATAAAAAATGGGCAAAAGATCTGAATAGACACTTCACTTAAGAAATATATAGATGGCAAATAAGCATAGAAATGATGCTCAACATCATTAGTCATTAGGGAAGAGCAAATTAAAGCCATGTGAGATATCACTGCACACTTATTAGAAATGCTTAAAGAAAAAATTGATCACACCAAATGTGGGCAAGGATGCAGAGAAGCTTGATCTTTAGTACGTTGCTGGTGGAAATGCCAAGTGGTTCAGCCACTTTGGAAAACAGTTCAGCAGTTTCTTATAAAGTTAAAAATACAAACCTAGCAATTTCACTCCCTAAGTACTTACTCTAGAGAAATGAAAACTTATATCCACACAAAGACGTGTACGGGGTTGCTTATAGTGGCTTTATTTATAATTGCAAATAACTGAAAACAACCCAAATGGCTCTCAACTGTGGCATAGTGATGCAATGGAATACTACACAGCAATACAGAGAACAAACTATCGGTACATGCAACACCATGGATGAATCTCAGATGTACTGTGCTAGTAAAAGAAACCAGGCTCAACAGGGTGAATACTATATAATTCTGTGTGTATGACATTCTTTCAAAGGCAAAACTATAAGGAAAGAGCAGACAGGTGGTTGCCAGTGGCTGGGCAAGGAGGAGGGATTGACTACAGAGAGGCATGGGAGAATTTTTTTGGGTGATGGAACTGTTCTATAACTTCATTGCAGTGGTAGTTACACATGATCACATGTGTTTGTCACACAGAACTGTACATTGCAAAAGGTGAATTTTCTGGATGTAAATTAAACCTTAATTTTAAAGAGTGGGTATATAATTTCTTTGTTCTTGTTATCCAAATACATTTCACTTTTGAAAAACAAAGTCATTTTAATTTTCCTAACATATGGTGAGCCTCAACGAAAAATAACACTAATAACAGCTGGACCAAACTTCCAGATGGACCATTCTGAACTCTCTTTCCAAGCTCTTCCCTGAAGGACTTCCCTCTCCTCAGAGAGTTTTCCAGTGTAGATTTGATTGTAGCCCTCAGGATTCTAGTCACCTGTTAAGAATGTCCCAGCATCTTTATTCTTTTTCCCATAGGTTCATACAACACAAACTCAATATCCAGAACCTTTCTGTTTTTTTTTTTTTTTCCCAAATGCCCTTGAACCCTAGCCCCAGCTTAACATTTGGGAAGAGCTCAGCAATGATGAAATACACACAAATTAAATATGTCTGGTATGACCACATTTTCCTGGTCCTTTACGGAATCGTGAGGTTTCAAAAACCACCAGTCCAGATCAGATTTTCCTTGTTTGTAGATGAATATGGAATGTGGGGTGGAATCATAGATTCACAGAATGTTCGATCTGGAAGACTGTTAGAGTTCATCTAGTCCAGTTCTTTCTTTTACAGAATCCAAAGCTTCACTGCCTGTTGGCCCTTATCTGGTAACTTCAGGCACTCTCTGATCTTACATTCCTTGGGTTCCATCCAGACCCAGGTCTGAGATATGCTGGGCTCCTAGAGAAATGCATTCCACTTGGATACAGCAAAACAGAAGCCCAGCCACCTATTCTGCTAGCAGACAGGAATATAAATACACAGTTCTAAGGGTGCATCAGCGATCAGCTATGCTGTGATTCATTAAAATGAGGCTTATTTAGGTAGCCCTTGGGTTTTCCCCCAACGTTATGTGTTTGGGTTCCTTCAACCTTTCTGTTGGTCCAGTAGGAAAGACTCTTGATTTATTTTATTTTATCTATGTATCTCTTGCAATGTAACTGCAGTTAAGCCTGAATATCCTGGGTGTAGGAAGTCTGGTTTTTCTAAACACCTCTCTTCAAGCCTCCTTTCCCTTCTTTGTCTTTAGAACATTTCTGGGAAGGGAGTTCAAGGCTCTCTCAAAAAAAGAAAACGTGCACTTAGGTTTTCTGCTGCTCTTGGCTTCTCAAGAATAAAGTTTGTGGCAAAACTAAAGAGGCACCAAGGTTTGGAGTTCTCACCACGGAGGATGAGTGGGTGGTATTTGAGAAGGTGGGCTCCACTGGAGGCGAACAAGGCCACTCAGCTCAGTTGTTTATTTCCCTTCCTCTCAATGAGTTTACTGGAGAAGATTTTGGGTCCTCACTGTATTTGCCCTTTTGATTAATTCTTTGCAATGATGTCTTCCAAATGTGAATTGTCACCTTTAATTTTCACCTCTCTCTTAGCCAAATGCAGGAGGTTAGTCTATTGATACTGCCCTTCCTCTCTCTCCTGGGGGCCAGCTAAGTCACTGTCCCTGGGGTAGGAATTTCTCCTTGGATTGAATTGGCTGAAGCTCTGGTGTATGTGACCTCCTCCACTTGCTGAGAAAAAAAAAACATGTATTTTTGTGTCACTCTCTCTAAAATCTCCCCATTCTTATCTCCAGGCTTCATGGAAGAGGTAAATAGTCATTTAGGGTCGCTATTTGCTTTCTTTCTCTTCTTATTTTGAGAATGTAATAACTTCTAGTTTGACTAGGAAAGTTCTCAGGAGGGCACATCGGGGCATGGGCAGGGCTCCCAGGAGGGGAGGGCAGGCATGCTTCTCTGGGTCTCCATCAGCGGTTTCTGAAGCTGGCGGCCACCTTGCTCTTCCAAGCTCCCTTGGATTCTTCCTTGACACACTTCTCCAACTCCTCCTCCCCAACTCTGCTCCATCAGGTCCCTCGGAATGTGAATGTCCTGCAGGCAGCCCTTGCCTGTAGTCCCTGCCATTCTCTGTCTCCAAGTCCTGTCAAGGCCCTATCTTACTCTCACAGTCATGTTCCCTAGATGTGGTCTCGTCTGCTCAGTTCTTTCAAGGTAACGATGTAATCTGATAGGTAAACGTGAGGGAAGGAACACTAGTAGATTTTAACAGCCGCCTTCTCGAGATCCTGAATCTACTATTGCTCTCTGACCTGAAGGAGGCTCTAAGAGCAAAGTAGGGAGGGTTGGGAGAGGGTCCCCCATGGTGGAGCCCCCCTGGCCCAGCCTGGCTGTGGTCCTGCCTGTAGCCTTGTTCCAGAGCAGTGAAGCTTAGACCTTGCTTTTGGGCTGCATGTGGCTGTGTTCCTTCAGGCCTCTCATGTCCGTGTCGACATCCCATCACCCTGGGCCCCAGAGGGCACCAGCAGTTCTGGGGCTCTTCTGGTTGATGTTGCCTTGAATAAGCCTCCCAGGCACAGAATGGGGCAAAATCCCATTAAGAGAGCAAACTTTTGCAATATTTATCCAATTCCCAAAGCTACTTGGGTTATATGTTGACTTAGCCTTAGGAAAAATAAAAAGTAGAACAAGAGGTTGTTTGTTAAGCATTGAAATTAAGAAGTTAAAAAGTAGCTGTTTATTAGTATGTTCATCTTTCTTTCCACCTCTCCAGGAAGAAAGGAGCAACATTTATACTGCTGCAGCCCTTGCTTTGGTGCAAGGAGCTGCATCTAATGAAAATCCCATGCTCCAGGCTGAGCTGGAGGGAGCATCTTGAGTGGCTCAGACCCAGGCCTTCAAGGCCGGGGATGGACACCATGGTACTTGGTTTGCTGTGGAATATCTGGAAAAAGCATTGGTTACATATTTGTAACCATTGGCTAATGAGTCCCAGTCGGCAGAGGCTGAGCCGAACACCACACAGGCAGCAGACCATCAGCTCGCTCCTCATGGATGCAAAGATGTCAGCGGAATCAGGTCTGGTCTTTTCATATAACCTGGCAGCTAATTTCCCCCTTAATTAGTTGCAACACCGATAACGAAAAACAAAGGATTTTGTTATTTTCTTAAACAAAATGGTGCCAGAATCCTAGAATTTGTTTTCTAAGTGTGTTATTAAGCATTTTTTTGTTTTTAAACAAGCTCGAAATTCAGAATCTTCCGAGATTTTCTACTGGAGACTGTCTGTTACCCGTGCTCTCAGGGTTTCTTGAAAGAAAGCGTGATGACAGAAGGATATGCTCCATCTCCCCCAGGGCCTGCCCGATGTTATAATAACTAACAATTATTTGGTATTTTGAAGTTTGCAAAGAGTTTGGACATGTAGAATCTTAAGTGGAGGTCCTTACTAGGATTAGAGGGAAAAAAAGAGACTCATAGGGTAAAATTTCAGAATATTACTGCTTGGAAGGGGTTTGGAGTCTTTCTAGCAGTTTCTAACTTGTGTCCAGTGGAATACTAGTTCTGAGAAATGATATTTGAAAATAAAGTTCTAAGATCAAAGAAGTTTGGGAAACATGGAGCTCTGTTTCTCCTCCTGGAGATTCTCAGTGTGCATTAACGTAGTCCCTGAGGAGTCCTAAAATGAAAAAAAAGTGACTTTGTTTTAACAGTTTCCAACTTTGATTATGCAATGTCTCAATATCTCTTACCTCTTCTTTTTTTTTTTAAGACTTATGGAAACCACATGGAAACCACAGCCTTAAAGTTAACAGCTAATTGGTGGCAAACCCCGACTCACGATTCTCAGGCTGCAGATCGTCACATAACTTGTGAAGGTCTGTCACTTACTCCCTCCGTGACTCACACGAGGACTCGTGGAGATGTGACCGGGCCATGTGTCTGTGGTCTGAGCTCTCTAAGATTTTGGTTTGCCATGTCATCCTCCTGGATCTAGTAATGCTCGGGTGATTCCCCAGACTGAGGAGGTGGCAGCAGCCCCCGTGTTGCATGCGTTGAAAGAACTGTTGACGGTTGTAGTGTGTTTGAGCTCCTGCATCTGAGAGGGGCTTGGTCCTGCTGCCCCCAGGTGAATGTAGGGAAGGACCACCTAGCCGCTGTCAAGGCCTGCCCAAGGCAAGTCAGTGAAGAGGTGACACATGCCTTCAGAAAAGCTCTGTGCTCTTTTTTAATTTTGTATTTTAATCCCTTAACTTCCCCAGTGCCTTTTAATAAAAATTCTGCTCTGAAAACTTTCATTCATATTAAAGTGTAAATGATTGATAACTACAATTAAAGTGTCACCTACTCCACAGGGATTTACATTTTAACCTAAACCCTGTGCTAAAGAAATAAAACTCTGAGACCGTATCTTGAGGCAAGTGAGTGGGTGGCGGAGAATTTATAGGAGGGTACGTGGAATCTGAAAACCGTATCAGATAATAAATATCTATTCTATGCCTGAATAAGGACAGCCTGGACTCCAAAAATATACATTTCTAGCCCGACCCAATATAACACACACGCCTTGACATTTTATTTTAAGATTTCTGATAAAGCACCTCTTTTCAAAGGATGGGTTGGCCCTGGTGAGTCCTTAGGGAGCGGTGTGACAATTCTCCACACGTGACCCCGGCCTTCTCCTCCAGGAGATAGGAGACCATGCTCAGTCCTACGAAGTGTGAATGGATGAACAAATGGAAATTATTATTGTAACCTTATCTCCTGTCCCTCCATTTTTTAAAAATAGGTTGTGACTCAGCAAGTGCAATGACTTGTCCAAAGTCCCAACGTCTCATGGCCGGCCAGTGACAGCCAGAATTAATTTAGTGCTGACCTTCCCAGAGCCCCGGGATTGGCTCAGTGGAATGTCCTAGTTTAAGCCACCATTAAACATCCATAGAGCAAGGCTTTATTTGGGGTCTTCGTCCTCCTTATAATACTTTTTACACTTAGACCGTGACATGCTTTTTGCATACATTTCTGTAGTTTAGGCATGGGACTCGGAACTCTTGGCCTTAATATTCTGTTTTTCAAAGTCTGTTGTCCGTGGAGCTAAACCCGCAGTGGATTATGTTGTTGCTCAGCCCAGATCCTCTGGAGTCCTTTTCACTGTGTATGTCTGTGAGCTTCCCTCCTGCGTGTGTTGGGCTTCCTCCTAACATCCTCACATGGACTCTCTTCCGGAGCCCCATGTGTGCAGACAGCCGGCGTGCCCAGGATGTATGTCCCTGTGCCCTGCATTCCCCAAGCCGTTGGCCGGTGAGGGTGTGTGCAGGAGTACAAAAGCCCAGCCCCGGGCCGCGGGGGACAAATTTTGAAGCATAATTTCTATTCCAGAGCTCCTTGAGGGGTCAGGCTGAGCCTGACGTGGCCGGAAACCCCACTTTTGCTCGGCTGCTTCCTCTTCCCCACCAGCTTCCCTGCTCGTGGGTGAACCCCGTCTCGGGGTGTGCTCTAGAGCCTCAGGCCTAAGACCCCCAGGCTTGCTTTTGCTGACCTGCCGTCCATAAAGAAGAGCTTTATTTAAGAACAAGCCGTCTTCTGTTTCGCATATACATTTTCTCGTTCTAGAAACCGTACAGTGGAACAACTTGCTGTTTCCATGAGATCACATATGCAAAAGCTCTTTGTATACTGTAGGAGCTATAGAAATGTGGGTTATTATAACCCAAATTTGGTTCCCTTTGCTGTAACTTTGAGTTAGGGAAGAGAACTCTGACCTGCAAAGTACATGTCACAGTTCCCCTTTCTTGGCTTTCGCGTGCATGGGGAGTATCTGTTTCCACTTCTGACACTTGATTCCCTGATGACTCCCTTGTGGCTGCTTGTTTAGGGCCAGGGAGTAGTGTCCTCAGAGGAAGCGATGCAGCACTGGGATGTTTACAGCCCCCAAGCGTAGGTGTGGAGTGTGTCCTATGAAGGTCTTGGATTATAGATTTTTCACGATATTTAATATGCCTTTATTCTTTAATTTATGATAGGTTTTAACATATGAAAGTATATACTTCATTGTAATTGTCAGTTTTCTTTTTCATCTCTCTCCCCTCATGTTCAGGAGAGAGGAGAATTTAGCCCTTAATCTGAAAACGACAAATGGACAAGGGAAAACAACCTTGCTACAAACAAGGATGTTCCTCCCTTACACGTGCTGACACAAGACTTCATCCGGTGATTCTTCCTAGCGCCCTCATTTAACGATTGCAATAGCAAATACTTTTCTATTAACAAGTCCAGAAGAAATTAAGAATCCCATAGGTTCTCTGTGGTTTCTGCAGCGCCGCAGCCCCTCTTGTCATTGCATCTGTGGTGGTCTCATCAGGACTGAGACGGCCCCCAGAGGTGGCGGGAAGTCCTTCCCCTGCAGGCACTGCTAGGCCAGCATCTGTCCTCTAGTCCCACAACCCACCTCGATTTTTGGCGGAATCAATGTGCTCTTTATTGGCCTTTGCAGGAGAGGATGCTGCAACACCAAACCAGTCATTTTGCTTCTATATGATGTCGATTCTATAACTTGACAGACCTCAGCGGAGGGCATTCCATCCCTCCAGCCCCCCACTCTGCTATTCCCAGGCCATAGCCACGAGCTCCAGGTTGCAGAGATTCTGATGTGTGAATTTGGGGTAACCATTTCTTTTCCCAGATGGTCCACATCAGATTTGCCTCTGGTTTAGTGTTGGTTGAGAGAGATTTGCAGACCACAGCAAAGCCTGGAACTGTGGGATGCCATTGCACAGGAGGTCTGGGGCACAGCCCCAGGGTGTCTGGCCACATGGACTCTGCTGAGGGCCCTGGACCAGAGTGACACTTAGCACACGAGAGCCTCCCAGCACAGTGCATTGGTGTTTCTTTGATTCTTTCTCAGTGTTTATCCAATTATAAACTCTGTACTCTTATTTGAACAATTGTCATACTTGTTCTCAGTAAACCAAAATGGGAAGTTCCTGAGTAATCCATTTGGTACTAATAAAAAAAAAAAACTGTTGAAATGTATAATTGTTATTTTGGCAAAAATATGAAGAATAAAACGATTCTATTTCTGACAACCTAGTTCATCTTTTCTCTCATTTTGAGCTTATAATTCTGGCTTTGAGTCCAAGATCAGTGTTCCCTGCCAAAATGTGCAGTCTCTGTTTGTGCCTGAATAGCTGAGAATAGATTTTTCAGTATAAAGGAGAATTCCCTTGTTCCATCCAAAGGATTAGAAGACCTCAGTGTGCATCTTGCTGCTGAGCTCGAGATCCTTAAAAGTCAGTTTTGGTTTGCCGGGACATATCCGAGGTTTTTCACTGCATCCAACTCTACCCTTATTTTGTATGTATTCTCAGAAGAGAATGTTTTAGGAGAGTGCACATGCCATGGAGACCACTTGGATGGGCTTGTCTCACAGCCCCTGGGCATCCTGAAGTCCTCAGAGAAGCCTGTTTTGGAATTGCATGAGTAGGTTTACTGAATGAGGTTCTGATTTCTTGATGAAGAACCTCGTCTGTATTGTGTTTGCCATGAGCAATGCAATTGATATCCTTTGGACACATCCACAGACTGTAGGCAGTGTGATGTTGGCTTTTAGGTAAGTCAGGATTAAAATATCACATTTTCCCACTGAGGCATACCTGATTCCAAGCTCTTGGCACAGAGCTCGGTTAATCAACTAGAGAGAGAGGTGGTGGCCAGGACCCTGCAGTCACTGGTGGACCGCTGTGGGCAACCTGAAGCCATAAGCCAAAATGAAGCCGTTTCGTCTTTGTAATTTCCCATCTGAGTTCATAGAAACTCATAGCATGCTTCCTCTAGTGGTCCAGAGCCACACACGCACGCCTCAACTGTTCTTCACGCCCAGCCTAATGGCATCAGAATGCTGCTTGAAGAAAGAGTCAATGGAAGAAGTTTCTGCTCCTACACGTGTGTCTAGATTGGGCACATTCTGTAGGGGATGGGCTTCAGAGGGGCCTGCCCCCTTCTGACGCCCTCTTCTCCTCCTCCTTTGTAGGTTTATCATGGTACTGGAAAGAAAGTCAGCTGTCAATAAGCCTGTCCTCATGCTCAACAACGTCACTGGATCTTCAACAGCACAGCCCTTGCTCTCTCTGCTTAGTGAAGTGGTGAAGGAGGCGGGGAGTAAAGATGGAAGGGTGTCCTTGGAGACAGGAAGCCCAATACCTACTTGGAGTCCTTATGTGACCTCCCAGCACTGGAGTTTCCCTTGAGTACAATGAGGGTGTTGGGCACCCTCCTGCGGGAGGCAAGATGGACGGTGCAGAAAGATATATCCACGTGGGTTCATACTCTGCTTCCACCATTTGCAGCTCTGAGAACTCGTGCCAGTTTCCCAGCATCTCTAAAATGAGGCAAGTAATAGTCACCTTGTAAAGATATTAGGATTGAAGGTAGCATGTATAGAGCATCAACTGTTTCATAGTGGTGGCTGTTCTTATTATTACCTGCCTCATTGTATTTGTGTTAGAAACTGCATCCCAAGTGGCCTTATATGCTCATTCCTTTGAGTGCCTACATTTTGGATAACTGATGTTTCTCTTACGTCAGTATCTCCTGTTATCCTTAGAGAGAGAAGTGCAGGCAAAAATGAATCTAAAGGCAATTCTTTTGCCTCTCTATTATTTGGAGTTTGGTTCAGCCAGTATTTTTTGAGCTTGAGTTATGTTGAAGTCAATTTTGTGCCAGGCAGTGTGCCATGTGCTGGGAATATGAGGAGGACTGGGCGCCTGTGTCTGACAAGCACCATTAACTCTAGTGGGAGGGGAGACAGAGGCAGACAGAGAACATTTCAGCGCAACCGGATCAGGGCTCTGCGCAGGGTGTGGCAGACACGGTTAGTTGCCTCCCTGGTAACCGTTCCCTCTTTGTCAGTGACAGAACCCTGATTTCATTCAGGCTAAATTCTTACCCTGCTAGGCTTCCTTCACACCAGGTGTGGATGTGTGAGGAGAGCTAGTGAGTGGACACACACAGAGGTCTGACGGGGATCCCAACGGAGTGGCTGTCCTGATAAATGGGGATTATCACATGGGACACTGCCCTTCTCCCCTTTTCCTACTTTGAACACAAACATAATGCCCAGTGATGCAGCAGCCATTTTAAAAATATAGTTGTATATAGGTGTAAAGCATGATGTTTATATATATATACATACATATATGTATAGTGAAGTCATAACTGTAATCAAACTGATTAACATATCCATCCATAGTTACCATAATATTTTTCTGGTCAGAGCACCCGAAATCTACTCTCTTAGCAAAATTCTAGTATACAATACAGTATTATTAACTACAGTCATCATGCCATACGTGAGACCTCTAGTCTTGTTCTTCCTGCATAACTGCCACTTCATTCCCTCTGACCAACGTCTCCCTATTCCCCCCACTCCCGCCCCTGGTAACCACCGTTCTACTCTCTGCTTCTCTGTGGATTCCACGTATGTGTGAGATCACACAGTTTTTGTCTGTCTGTGTCTGGCTTACTTCACTTAGCATAATGCCCCCCAGGTTCATCTATGTTGTTGCAAATGGCAGGATTTCTTTCCTTTTTAAGGCTGAATAGCATTCTATTGGTTATATATACACACCACAATTTCTTTATCCATTCATTCATCCATCGGCAGCCGTCTTGTGGCCATGAGAGAGACAAGCAGGAGGGGAAAGGTAAGAGAATTCCAGAGACGCCGGCCCTGATGTGCTTGAGCTCCTGGATCGGTGCCAGCTGCCATCTAGATCCAAAATCTGGTTATGTGAGAAAAATACACCTATATTTGTTTTGGGCTGCTGTACGGTGGGTTTTTTGCTGCTTGCAACCAAAGACATTCCTAAACAAGACAGCTCCTATGGGCGTGAAGAAAAGAAATGGTATTTCTTGCGGAATACTAAGTAGCTGGGAGGAAGCATTGTGGCTCCAGGCAGAAAACCAGCCCTCCATTGAAGGGGAAGAGTGCCTGGCAAAATGCCTCTTGTTTGTCAACGGGGGCCTTCTCACCCATCACCTATGCTTCAGAACACCACTCAGGCTGCAATCGAGAGAGACAAAAAGCTTGGACGGACCTGCCTCCTGGGAAATTCTAGTCCAACTTGAGACGTGTCCCCCTAGAGTCTTACATGAACTGAGGAAAGCCTGTAAGCCAGGGCCAGACTAGTCCCGATGTCACACGAGTGACCCCATGTGCTGAGGGACCGAGGTTGGGAACTCACAGTTCCCTCTGACTTAGATCACACCAGAGCCATCCACAGTCCACATTTCAGGTTAACCCCTTGCCACGTTTTCCAGAAGCAGGGCCTCAGAAACCCTGACTGTGGCCAGAATCACAGATAGGCGGTTGCCAAGACTAACAGACTGGTAGACGGTCTTTTTGCTGCCCTTGCAACTCCCAAGGAGATGCTTGCTTTTTCCAGTAATTCACTTTCTCTCGCCACCTCGCCCTTTTCTTTCTCAGGCACAGGTTGAGAGTCTCACAGATGGCTTTGGGGAAAATACTGCTTGTTCTCAAACATGCTGTTGGGAGACAAATTCCTGCTCCCTCCCTTCCCCTTGCATAGTTCTTGGCCTGCCTTGGCCGCGTCTCCAGGAGATCATGACGCTGCTGCCTCGCTCTGCAAGCCCCCGTGCCTTCCAGCAGTTCTGCTGGCAGCCTGGGCTGCTGGCGTTCACATTCTTCTTCTAAGTAGCTTGGCAAATAGCAGAGCCTTTGCCTCTCTGTTCTAAAGCCTGGCTTTAACTTTCTCGCTGGAGGGAGCAGTCAGCTTTGTGCTCGTGAGCCCACAGACCTCAGGGAGTGCTTCCACCCCTTTCTCCCATGCCTACCTGTAATCTCTGGGCTGCGGCTCGAGGTGCAAAACAAACCACAAGAGTGAGCTGATTGGCGCTGGAGCCCCATTCGTGGGGAGGTGAGGCAGGACAAGTTGGGGGCCCACAGAGCATGAGTTAGCGTCGAGGACTGGAAGAGAAGCCTTGGGGACACACGAAAACGCTGTGTCTATGATCCAAAGTAAGGAGAGGCACAGTCTGAGTTCCCAGCATTAGTTTTGGTGGATTTGAGGCAGGGGAGGAGACCAGGGACTTTAAAGCAATCGCTTAGGTAGAGCTAGTGTAATGCTGTCAAAAACGAAAATAACCATTGAGATAAAAGGCAAGTGACATCTGACATTCACAAGAGACCAGGCACGTGTTAAAACTTGTCTTTGAGTGGCCAGCCCGGTAGTGTAGCAGTTAGGTTCATGTGCTCTGCTTCAGCAGCCTGAGGTTTGCAGGTTTGGATCCCAGGCATGGACCTACACACCGCTCATCAAGCCATGCTGTGGCGGCGTCCCACATGCAAAGCGGAGGCAGATGGGCATAGATGTTAGCTCAGGACCAATCTTCCTCACCAAAAACAAACAAACAAAAAAACAACAACAAAAAACTTGTCTTGGGTTTCCGAAGGTCTTGACTTTGGGTTTCCATTTCCACTGAACTAAGTGGAAACTGCTCCTGAGTAAGACTTATTTCTGCATCTACCCTAAACTTGTTTTATGTGTTCTTCTGAGTTTTAATTTCTTTACTGGTAACTTGGGGATAAATATATAGGTTCTTCTAAGGGTTGTTTTGAAGCTCATATAAATTGATGTCTTTGAAAGAACTTCATAATTTCACAAGTTAATTTTTTCTCCTCCCTCCCTCCCCCCTCTCCTTCCTTCCTTCACTAGAATCTCTACCCAGGAGCCAAATAAGAAGAGTCAGTCATAAAATGAGAGGCAGAAAGGCAAAGCCCAGAGAGACACCAGTCAGTGTCTCCTTTCAAGCATCACCAGCCCTCGGGGTGGAGAGGGGCGGAGCCGCTGACAACTGTTAGCCTGGGATGCGTTTCTGGTTACCTTTGCCTTACAGACTTTTAGGGAAGGAACTCTCTGCTTTCAAAATCCACAGGGTAGACACACTCTGTGTGTCCCTTCTCTCTATCTTTCCTTTGGGAGGGAGACTAGAATCCAGAGTCAAGAACGGAGACAACTGGACATCACAGAATGGGCAGGTGCATCCTCTTGGCAAGCTGAGGCTACACGTAACCAGAACTTGATTTTAGGGCTTCCGAGGATAAGGGCACAGGGCTCTAATGTTCATCACTATCCACTTCCAGACACGCAGGGACTGCAAGCCCCTGCCCTTTGAGGTCAGCCATCGCCTAGAGGTGACTAGAGGTGGCCATTGAAACTTGAGCAGGAGTGACATGTGTCACTTATAGTCCCAACGACAGGGGTGGGGCTCTGGTGCGCTCTCTCCCAATGTCATGCTGACCAAGGGGGCATGTGTTTGAGATCATACAGCCAGGGAGGAGCAGAGACTCTTCGTGCCTGGATTGCAGTCACTGCAGGAAGGAGGGTATCCTGGCCTGCAGAGGGCTTGTGTGAGCGGGAGGTCAACCGTTGTGGTGCTGGGTGGGGTGGCAGGGCAGCCTGTGCTGCACCGTGCAGGGCTGGGAAGAAGAGGCTCTGCTCTCCTCCTGGTGGCTTTCCTTACACTCTGCCCACTCCTAAGCAGCCAAGCCACTGCAGGGCTTCCCACCTCTCTTGTGTTTCCTCTGTCCTAAGCCCAGAGAGGCAGCTGTGGGGTGGGTTGCAGCTGTTGGAATTGAAGCGGGAAATGACTGCTCCTCTTCCCTTCGGAATTAGTCTTCTCACATAAGTGCTTTACACACTGGTGGTCTCCGCAGATGCCAGGCATGTGTTCTCAGGTGCTTCCCTTATTCCACATGCACCCACCCACCCCCATCCCAATGCATAGGCAGGAGCCCCGGACCCCCCACAGAGCCCGGAGGCATGGTGACACTCCAGGGGGCCCAGGTTCCTCTGGAAACTAGCAGACCTGATGTGCGCCACCCACACGCCCAGCTGCTGCAGAGCTGCTGTAGCCACAAGCAAGGAGAGTCTGCAGAGCTATTTCCTGGCAAGGGATGATGACTGTGGTTTGGTCTTTTTTTTCTCTCTCAGAGTATGAAAATTTTATATCTCAAGCGACTGAGAAGGGATAGTGTGCCTGAAAGGTAGTTAGTTATTCCTGTGGGCTTGCTGACGTTATGTCTTCATTCTCTGTTTTCCTCAAGTAGACTCTTTCCCTGAGGCTTTCAGAATTTGTATCACAATTTTGATATGGACATCATTTTGGTTTATTTGGTTGGGTGTAATCATAGTTTAGTGTAATTTTCCATAGCAATCATTTAAAAATGTATTGCCGTGTTTTAAAAAATATGTAAAATGTAGTAATTAAATTTTGTAGACTGATTAAAAGATGTTAGCCTTAAAAAAATATGTTTAAATCTAAAAATGGGGCTTTTAAAATATATTATTGAAACATTCCTTACCAGGAAAGTCTTGGCACTTTCTTAGTTTTTCGTTTTTTTTTGTCTTTACCTATACAACAGAGCTAATGATTAGGAGAGGTTGGAATAGCCAACACACCTCAGCCATTGGCTGTTAAGAAGCATTGATGCTCATTAAATTAGTAAAAATACCGACAGAACCTACTGAAATCATCTTCAATTTTATATTCATATTAATCCAAGAGATGGGAAAATTTTGTCAGGTTTGTTTTATTTGAACTTACTCCATTTAATAAGTTTTGAAGATTTTTGTTCCCTCCTAGTAACTAAATTGCATTTCTTTGTTTCTGGTATGAAATCCTAGCTCCATATTTCTGACCTGGGGAAAAAATCTACCGGAAGTCAGAGGACAGGGAGCGTCGTGACTCAAGTGTCATCATTATGTGTCCCGTTAGATGTGACAGCCCAGTACCAGACATGGTGCTGAGCGCGGGCCTGGGAAGGGTTTGGGTGAATCCCCGTTGTTGTTGAGCTGGAGCCGTGAATGCACATCTCTGTGTCCAGTCCTCATTTTCTAAAATTTCGTCTTTTGAAATTGAATCCTGACTCTTTAGGATAAATTCCAGATGAAAATTGCAATACAGATATTAAATTAAAACACTGGTTTTGGCCAAACTCTACCCTTAGCTGTGCTCAAAAAGCCTCTGTGGCTTTGAAAGGAAACCGGCGCACGTGTGGACAGGATTTGGATCTGAGTGATCGTCGTGTACAGAACAGGAAGTTGCTTAGTCCGTTAATGAATTCTCAAATTACTCACTGCAGCATCTTTTTGCATGGGGCTGCCAGTTGAGACTAAGAGAGCCCAGAGGGACTCTGAAATCTGTGAAATGAAGTACCCAACCCCTTAGGCTGGATGAGAGTCAAGGTGCAATAATAGAGTATGTCTCAACCTCTCTGCACTCTCAGAGAGTTTGCCAAGATTAAGACTTGTCTGAAGTCTCTAAAGGAAGGATTGTCCAGCTTGTCTCAACAGGAAGAAGTGGTCTTGAAACTGTGACCTTCGGAGACATTGGAGACTGGGGGAGGAGAGGAAAATTAGAAGGTTCTCATAAATGCAGCTATTCATATCCCTCCTCTTAGATCTCCTTACACAGATGGCTATCCATGAAATTATTTCTTCCACTGGTTTATTTTTCAGTGTCACAGACTGAAATATTTGTTGAGAAACTTATTAGCAATAAGCTACCAATGAGCCTTTGAATGTTTAAATAATAGTCTCAAGGAAAATTCTTAGTTAAGAGCGGTCCACACCAAAATTTCATAGATTCAAAAAGACTCCATTTGGGGCTGGCCCCATGGCATAGTGGTTGAGTTCACATGCTCCACTTTGGCGGCCCAGGTCTAGTGGGTTCAGATACTGGGTGCGGACCTACACACCGCTCATCAAGTCATACTGTGGTGGCATCCCATATGCAAAATGGAGGAAGATTAGCACAGATGTTAGCTCAAGGACAATCTTCCTTAGCAAAAAAAAAAAGACTCCATTGACCTATTCCATTGGGCATTACTACTGGATTGGAATAACATATTTAAAATCAATGTACCAGTTAAGATATGGCAAGCTATTCTTGGCAACAAACAGCTCTAAAATTCTAGAGGTTTAAAACATTTGCTCACATTACACGTCCATTGTAGGTTGGTTTTGGGGGAAGGTAGGATGGAGGAAGATCTATTCATTGTCTCCCATCAAGAAACAGGATAGGAGAGCCTATATGTCTACAATGCCAAACTGCCAAGTCAAAACAAAGGAGGGGGAGCACAAGGGTGCAAGGAAGATCATACACTGATTCTTGAAGCTTCCTCTTGGAAATGACACACATCACTTCTGCTCACATTTCATTGGCCAAAGTTATTTACATGGCCACACCTAACTTCAAGGGCAGGGAAGTATAACCCTACAAATTTCCCAGAAGGAGAACTAAAAATATTTGGTGAACAACATTAATGACCATCACATTGAACTTTAATTCATGCTAATCCATCTAAACCCAGTAAATGCTGCAGTGTATTTTAATTAGAAGTTCATCCATCAAGTCCTTGTGTCTCACAGAGACATACAGACGTGGACATGTACTCCTGGAAAGTGGCTCCTCCGTTGGCATGAGAACGAGCTTAGAGGCAGCAACAAAGTTTAAAGGAGCAGATGATTAGCCAGCACTCAGAGTATCCCTCTTTGGGGACAGTGGGCATGTTGAGGGTGGCCAGTGAATAAGCATGTACAAGAAGACAACTCTGGTATGGTAAAAAAAGAAGACAAGATTTGAAGTCAGAAGACCAGTTTTAAGCCTTAACTTTGCAACTTACTGGCTAAATAATGATGTGTCCATTGTTTACCCTGTAGGAGGCTAGTTTCCCCATCTGAAAGATAAAAAATCAAATGATTATCACATCTAAAGCACTTTGTGACTCATAAGCACTATGTAACCAGCTAAGAAAAGGAGAATACGTTATTCTGAGGCCTGGGCATGTCTGAGCTGTGTCCAGATTTTAATGAGTCTCCGATTCTGTCTCAGAAAATAGAATCAGCATTTTTCATGGCACCAATCCATATCATTTTTGTATGTTAGCAACTCTAATTTTAGATCTACAAAATATAATAGTAATAAAGATAATACTTTATAGTACTTTACAGAATTACTTTGTACCATGATACTCAAAGCCCATATCAATTGGTATCACTGAATAGAGAGAAAGACTCTAAGAAACCAGGTGAGTAAGAAATAAAGTAATAGAACAGAAAACAAATTCTGAACAGGAAATGAACAGAACAAAAAATGAAGAAAATGAAGCCTCACTGGCGGCAAAGTACAAACGAGTGAGACCACGATGTGAGTTGCTCTGTCTTTACACCTGATGTTACAAGATTATCAGCCTATACATAATGTACAGACTCTCTTCTTTTTCTTCCCTCTACGTGTGTGTATGCTTTTCTTTGTGTCTCTTCTCCTTTTCCTATAAGGACTCAGTCATATTGGACGAGGAACTCTTCCTACACCTGTATGACCTCATCGTAACCAATTATATTTGCAATGACTCTATTTCCAAATAAGGTCACATTCTGAGGTACTGGCGCTTAAGTGTTCAACACACCTTTTTGGCAGACACAATTCAACCAATAAAAATCAGTTAATGTTTATTTGGATTTACCTATATATAACATCTATATTGATTTTTATTCCTTCTTACATCTCTGAACTGCTACCTGGGGTCATTTTCTTCTGATTTGTGTACACCTTTAATTATACATATGCTGGTTGAAATCTCTCTCATTTTTGTCCAAAATTGTTTGTATTTCATTTTCATTCTTGAAAAAAATTTTCTGCCTGTGGAATACAAGCTTGTCAGTTACTTCCTTTAAAATATTGGTGATACCATTCCACTGTCTCCTGGCCTCCAGTGGTGGTGATTGAGAAGTCAACCATCAGTTGGAAACTCTTAGAGTGGTTTTATTTTTCTGGCTTCCTTTAAGATTGTCCCTTTGACTTTGGTTTTTGGTAGTCTCTCTTTGATGTTCCTGGATGTGGATTTTTATGTTATGCATGTACGCATTTGTTCATTCATTCATTCATTCGTCTGCTCCAGATTCTTAGGCCCCCTCAAATTTGTGGACTTGTGCTTTCCATATGTTTTCAAAAACTCTCAACCATTACTCTTCACATATTGCCTCTTCACTCTTCTCTCTTCTCTTCTAGAGTCTAATTAAGTACACGTTGAATATTTTCACTGTATGTTCTATGTCTTTCATCTTCTCTTCTATTCTTTAATCAGTTTACTAATTCTCTATTAGGCTCATCTCATCAGTTGTTGAGCCTCTCCTTTGAATCCTTAATTTCAATAATTCTGTTATTGCATCTTAGGAGTAGTCATCAAAGACCTAAGTATTTAAGGGAACACCACCTCAGATTTGTAAAGTGTTCAGTCAGCCTCAATTCCTGGCCATGGTTGTTATAGATGATAGCATTGTGTAGACTAGACTCCTCTCAAGACAGAGTCTGTGCAATCACAAATATATCTTGTTGTGGCTGGGTTAATGCTTGAGACCAAGTGGTAAATGTCAACACAGAAACTTAAAGAGAAATACACTTGGCTTTCTATGGTAGACTCTGATAGCTTATGAGATTTGCTCAGTTGCTCAGGTCTGGGACCCTGAGGAGCATGGCTCATGTTTGTACTTCAGATTGGCCTCATCCTACTGTTTGGAGTCATAGTGATAGAGCCTTAATTAAATGCTACATGAGGCAATTTGAACAGATTTGGTTCCATCTTCTACCTGTCAGATTCGAGAAGCTGATGGAATGGCATATTTGTAAGGAAATTCTCCAGAAGCCAAGACAGAAAAGAGTGGTAGATATTGTTGGGAGATGATTCTCCTTGGATCTTTCATGTTTCTGCATATCTATGGCAGCTTTTGTTGCAGACCATCTTAGAGATAGCTTTGGAGGAAAAAGATAGTATCTATCTGGGTGGAAGGAAGATTAGTTTACTTTCCGGGATAATAAATATAATGTCTCCCTTCTTTATTATATCACTACATTTTGAATATTTAGGGACTCTTTGCTCATTAAATCAATATTATTGTGGGCTTACTAATTGCAAATATAGGATCTGGGAACTTTTTTTTGTCACATTTAAAGCTTGAAGTTTTCCTCCCTTCCTTCCTTCCTCCCTTTCTTTCCTCCTTCCCTTCCTCCCTTCCTTCTTTCCTTCTTTCCTCCCTCTGTCCCTATATTCCTTCTTTCCTTCCCCCCCTCCTTCCTTCCCTTCTTCCCTCCTTCCCTCTCTCCCTTCCTCTCTTTGCTCTTTCTACATTTATTAACTATAGCTGTTTGTGTTAGATAGAGTACTAGCATTAGGGATATCAATGTGCTTAGAATATTATTCCTAGAAGGATGCGAAAGCTAGATAGTAATGAGGTGGAGGCTGTAATGCATGTATGAATGGAATACTACAGGAGTAAGAAAAAGAGAGTATCTAACCATATTTAGAGATGTCAAGAAAAAATTCACAGAGAAGGTGAAATTTGAATGGGATTCACTATGTAAAAGTGGGAAAAGAAATTCTATATAGAAGAAACAGCTTGGGCTAAAGACAATGATGAGAAGTAGCATTATGCATCTTGAATGTCACGTGACTTAAAGTAGCTGAAATCCAGGTTGTTTGTGGAGAGGTGACACGGCAAAGATAGGCAAGACCCTGACCGTGGTGGTCCTTGTAGGCCATGGCCAAGGAGTTTTTGATGCATCCTAAGTGGACTTTAAAGAGGCTGATTAAAAAAAAAAAAAAGGCTAACACTGTTATTTATGCAACGTTCATATTACTCACAAATAGAAAAATACTGTTTACTCTCAAGTTTATGAATTCGTAAGTTACTATGTTAATCTCTGAATTGGTATCAAAAGTTAGCCCCTACTTTGCTTCATCTACAAGATCAAGATTACCTTCATAAAGCAGCAAATCTCTGTCCTGGTCTTCAAGTAATTTCATAAAAATAACAGTCCTGGTTAGGAAACTAGTCCACATAGCCCGTATTTTAACTCCAAAATATCTGAATGCGGACGCAGAGAACGTCCTTGAGATTTTTCCGTTGTGTGACCGAGTGCTGAAAGCTTTCAAAATGAATGGAGCTGGCATGCAATTTCTTTCCCTTTCCCATGCCATCTCAGTATTGCCAACAACCCTAAGTGCTGAGCAAGCTAATTTTTGATAGTCAAATGGCCGAAGGTAATAGTTTTATCGTCTTAACTTTTCAGAGTGAGTTCAATTTGTTGCATGTTATGATAATAAATGCCTTTGGCAAAAAGCAAGAATAAACTAATGACCATGATCTACAATGCATTAGCAAGCTGGAAACATTTTGGTCATAGTAGCTGGACACTTTACAAGAAAACTCAGTAATACATGCTCTCTTTTCTGTCAGTGTAACATTTATGCAAGCTTTATAGACTAGAATATGCTTATGGTAGATTTAAATTTAATATATGCTATAGTAATGGGGTATTTTGTTTGAGTATGCAACCATAATCTTGATTAACTACATGACCAAGACTGTAATATATACTCTTTTTTCATTAAAAATGGGTAAGACCAATAAGATGGGTAGTGCCTTCTAAGTAAAATAACTAATGGTTGTCCTTGGATTCTGATGTCTCTGGGACATTCCATCAAGTTCTGTGGAAGGGTAAATAAAAAGCAAAACTTGAAAAAGGTCATTAGATTTAGTGAGTATAGAGGGAACACTTGACAGTGAAGTTTTAGTTGAACATAGGTAGGAGCCAGACTGTAATGCCGTAGGATGATGAGGAAAGGATTACCTAATTTCTTCTTATCTCTGTAAGCCCTTTATTTACCTCACACTTACCCTGTTCCTGTTAAACCGTGTTTCTACTGGCCACAGCTGAAATGCAAAATGGTTAATTCTTAGCATTTGGAATTCCAAGGGCTTGGATTCTCGTTTACATAATAGATTTGGAAAAATACTTGGCTAATCAGTTCACTCACTCCCCCAACAACCCCCCCCCCGCCCCTGCCGCCTTACCTAGCCATGGGGAAAGAAGATAAAGACTCTGGGATGAGGGAGAACTTCTGAGGTGAGCTTGATACTGAGCCTCTTAATCTCAAGTTCGTGTGCCCGATGCACAGTAAGCCAATCACGGAGACACCAGCTCTTGGAGGAGAAAGATTTATTTGAATTGGCCAAAACGAGAAGGCAGGAAGATAGGTTCTCTCAAATCTGCTTTAATGAAAGAAGAAAGCAGGGGGTCTTTATGGAGCTAAGGGGCTTTGGAGGAGGAGGTTCAGAGAAACAAAGGGGAAGTCTGTGTTTCTTTCACTCCAGATAAGCCCTTGGGCAGCCAGACTTCTGGACATCATAGGCAGCTGGGGGCTGATTATCTGGCGGTTGTAACTTCCTTAAAGGCGTTCTTTTTCTTCTGCAAAACAAGCTCATAAATCCTTATGATCCTTGAGTCACCCCTCAGGTTAAACAAGAAAACAGCAAATTAACAAGCTTGTACACCTTGGGTAATTTCTTCTAGTCTTTCTTCCAGCTCACAGATCCGTTCTTCTGTATCCTCTACTCTGCTTTTGAGTCCCTCTAATGAATTTTTCATTTCCAGTATTGTATTCTTCATTTCTGATTGGTTCTTTTTTATATCTTCCATTTCTTTGTTGACATTCTCACTGAGTTCATCTATTCTTCTCCCCAGATCAGTGAGCATCCTTAACACTCTTAGTTTGAACTCTCTGTCGGGTAGGTTGCTCATTTCTGTTTCACTTAGTTCCTTTTCTGGGGTTTTGTCCTGTTCCCTTACTTGGAATGTATTCCTTTGCCTCCTCATTTTGCCTCTTTCCCTGTGCTTGTGTCTATGTCTTAGGAGGCATCACACTCCCTGATTGCAAAATATACTACAAAGCTATAGTAACCAAAACAGCATGGTACTGGCACAAAAACAGACACACAGATCAATGGAATAGAATCGAAAGCCCAGAAATAAACCCACACATCTATGGACAGCTAATCTTTGACAAAGGAGCCAAGAACATACAATGGGGAAAAGAAAGTCTCTTCAACAAATGGTGTTGGGAAAACTGGATAGCCACATGCAAAAAAATGAAAGTAGACCCTTACCTTACACCATACACAAAAATTAACTCCAAATGGATTAAAGACTTGAATGTAAGACCTGAAACTATGAAACTTCTAGAAGAAAACATAGGCAGTACGCTCTTTGACATCGGTCTTAGCAACATCTTTTCAAACACCACGTCTGACCGGGCAAGAGAAACAATAGAAAAAGTAAACAAATGGGACTACATCAAACTAAAAAGCTTCTGCACAGCAAAGGAAACCATCAACAAAACAAAAAGACAACCTAACAATTGGGAGAAGATATTTGCAAATCATACATCTGATAAGGGCTTAATCTCCAAAATATATAAAGAACTCATGCATCTCAACAACAAAAAAGCTAACAACCCAATTAAAAGATGGGCAAAAGACCTGAACAGACATTTCTCCAAAGAAGATATACAGATGGCCAACAGACACATGAAAAGATGTTCAAAATCACTAACTATCAGGGAAATGCAAATCAAAACTACAATGAGATATCACCTCACGCCCGTCAGAATGGCTATAATTAACAAGACAGGAAACAACATGTGTTGGAGAGGATGTGGAGAGAAGGGAACTCTCATACACTGCTGGTGGGAATGCAAACTGGTGCAGCCACTATGGAAAACAGTATGGAGATTCCTCAAAAAATCAAGGATAGAACTACCATATGATCCAGCTATTCCACTGTTGGGTATTTATCCAAAGAACTTGAAAACACCAATTTGCAAAGGTACATGCACCCCTGTGTTCATTGCAGCGTTAGTCACAATAGCCAAGACTTGGAAGCAACCTAAGTGCCCATCAAGGGACGAATGGATAAAGAAGCTGTGGTATATATACACAATGGAATACTACTCAGCCATAAGAAACGATGAAATCCAGCCATTTGTGACAACATGGATGGACATTGAGGGTATAATGCAAAGTGAAATAAGTCAGAGGGAGAAGGTCAAATACCGTATGATTTCCTTCATTAAGTAGTAGATAATAACAACAATAAACAAACACATAGGGACAGAGATTGGATTGGTGGTTACCAGAGGGGAAGGGGGGAGGGAGGAGGGTGAAAGGGATAATTCGGTAAATGTGTGTGGTGATGGGTTGTAATTAGTATTTTGGTGGTGAACATGATGTAATCTATGCAGAAATAGAAGTACAATGATGTACACCTGAAATTTTTACAATGTTATAAACCAATGTTACTGCAATAAACAAAAAATTAAAAAAAAAAAAACAAGCTTGTAATGATGAGTGGATTAACTTCTTTTCATCTGTGTCTGTGTTGGGAACAAGGTCAAAGGGTAACCATATTCTTACTGAATATTTATAGTAACCCTCAGGTTCCCGGCTTCAAGCTGATTTTTTCCCTTGAGGACACTTGCTGGATCCTGGGAATTTCTCCCTTTGGGAAATTTAACTGATTCAGGGCATGGCCTGCAGATTGGGCTTGACTTAGGCATTGAAACACTTCCAAGGAGAAAGGGAAATCAGCAAAGTGTTGTTGCTGTTCTTAACAGTTATAGGAGGCTGGAGACAATTTGGAAATTTTAGGGGCTTCTTCAAATGCATGGCTAATTTATCCCATGTGGCATTGGCTCAGTTCTAGATATTTGCAGCAGCACTGGAGATAGAGAAGAAAGTCCAAAAGCTTTCAAAAAGGCAAAGTGAAATCTAAAACATACCAGGGGGAGTGAGCCTGCCTTAGGCACTCCATTAGTCTCTCAATCAAGACATTTGCTAGATTATTAAGATATCTGGAGTCGGAGGCTGAAGAGCTGGGCTGGAAACTTATAAACAAAAGAGCTGAAAGTCTTGAAGTATTTCAGGATTGAGGAGAAAGAGACCAACTTGGCTGTCAATCAAAAAGCTTGAGATGGCCATTCCCAAGAAAGAGGGCCGAAATTGATATAGACTGAGACTTACCCTGTAATTCAGCTCTAACCCAGATCAATTACTGATTGGACAGAATTATCAGCCTCTTACCTGAGCTGCATAACAGAGGAAAGGGGAAACCCTCTCTGGTGAAAGATAACATCCTTCAGATCCTCTTCGTTTCTTTCATACACAATGTATGACACACAATAAAACATTACTATATATGCAAAAAGACATGAAAATATGATAGACAATCATGAGGAAAAAGATGTAAAATAGTTAGAAGACCAATAGATGATCCAGATATCAGAGTTACCAACCCAGGTCTTTGAAATAACTGTGACTGATATATTAAATAAATTAGACAAGAAGATAGAAAGACTAGATGAAAGTATGGAGAATATATTCAGAGAATTATATTGTGTAAAAAATAAAAAGGAACATAGGAGTGGACAGTCTAGAACAGAAAAATGCAATATCTAAAATTAAGAACTTGGGTGGATTTAAGAGTAGATTGGAGAGAGAAGTATACAGGACAAATGAATTGAAAGATAAGTCAATAAAAATATATAAAATTAAGCATATAAAAAAATAGCAGGAAAAAAGTGAACTGAGTTATGTAGGATGATCCAAAGGTCTAACATACATGTAATAGAAATCACAGAAGGAAAAAGAGAGGAAATGGGGGAAATCACTTTTTAAAAAATTTTCCAAGACTGATAAAAGATGTCAACTGAGAGATTCAAGAAACTCTGGGAACCCCAAGTTGAAGATAAACAAAGAGAACCATACTTAAGTACATCATAAATCTTCTGAAAACCAAATAGAAGGAAAAAAAAATTAAAATCAGTGGCTTAAAAAAAAATCACTAACTGATATCTAACTTCTCAACAGAAATGATGGAAGCTAGAAGACAATGAAATAACATCTTTAAAATATTGAAGGAAAACAACTGCCAACTTATAATTTTATACTAAAAATTATCCTTTAAAAAATGAAAATAAAGATAGTTGTAGTCAAAAAAAACATGAGGGAATTCATCACTAGCAGACTCACTTCTGTAAAAATTCAATGGACTTCCTTTAGCTAGAACAAATGATTGCAGATGAAGCATGGAAATGCAGGAAGCGATTATGAACTCCAAAGGAGTAAATACGCGGGCAAATAAAAATGACTATTGACTGTGTATATAAAACAGTAATTGTAATGTCATGTATACATATATCTCAACTGAATTACAGTGGAAATATAACATGTCAAACATTATATTGCTGCAGCTAAAGCAGTGCTTAGAAATTGGAGCAATCCAATTTCTGATATGTTTCCATTACAATTCAGTTCAAAATGTTTTCTAATTTCTAGCTTAATTCCACTGTGATCAGAGAATATTCTCTATCTATCAGAAAAGAAGAATGACTGAAAATCAATTTATTTAGACTTACAACTCAAGAAGCTGGAGACCAAAAAACAAAGGAAAACATGAGGAAAGAAGTAATAAAGAGCAAAAATAAAAAATAAGAAGAAAAAAGAGAAATCAAAATTAAGAGTTAGTACTTTGATAAAATTGATAAAACTGGGGGGCCGGCCCGGTGGCATAGTGGTTAAGTGCACACGCTCCACTGCTGGTGGCCCGGGGTTCAGATCCCGGGCGCGGCACCGAGGCACTGCTTGTCAGGCCATGCTGTGGCGGTGTCCCACATAAAGTGGAGGAAGATCGGCACGGATGTTAGCTCAAGGCCAGTCTTCCTCAGCAAACAGAAGAGGATTGGCATGGATGTTAGCTCAGGGCTGATCTTCCTCACACACACACAAAAAATTGATAAAACTGGTAAACTTCTCACAATATTGATCAAGAAAAAGATAAACCACAAATTTTCAGAAATTAAAATGTACAGATCGTAATACATTGAAAGAAATGATATTATGCACACTTTCTCCAGTAAATTTGATGATTTGGATGAGACGGATTAATAACTCAAAAACCCAACATGTTAAATTTGCCATAAGAAGAAATAGAAAATGCAAACAATCAGATATATATTTTAAAAATTGGATTCTTGATTAAAACATTCTCATACTCAAATTCTTAGGCCAAGATAGTTTCACTGGTGAATTCTTCCAAACATTTAAGAAAGACATAACCAGAATATTATACAAATTCTTTTCAGAGAACAGAATAAGAGGGAACACTTCCTAACTCATTTTAAGAGGCACCATCATGTGAATTATAATATTGAGACAGACATAATAAAGGAAAATTATAAACCAAGTTTTTTGATTAACATTGATGCAAAATTATCAAGAAAATATTAACAAAGTCAACCCAGTAATACACAAAAGGGATGCTATATAATCACCCAAAAGAATTTATTTCAGATATGCAAGGGTGGTTTAGCATCAGAAAATCACTCACTGCAGTTCATCACATCGTCAGACTACAGAAAAATAGGACTTTATAAGCAGATTCAGCAATGCCACTGAATACAAGATCAAATGCATAATTTTATAAATATTCCTATATACCAGGAGCAAATGGAAAATGAAATTTAAAACATCATCATTTACAATAGCATCATAAATCGTATATCTAGCAACTAATGTTTGCAACATGTGCAAACACTTCTACAGTCAAGCTACAAAATATCATTAAGAGAAATTAAAGAGGATCTAAACAAATGGAGAGAGATTCCATGTTCATGGATGGAAGACTCAATATTGTTAAGATATTAATTCTGCCCAAATGGGTCTACAGGTTTAGCGTAATTCTAATTAAAAATACTAGCATGATTATGTTAAAGGAAAATTGGAAATGCAAAGGGCCAAGGATATCCAAAGCATTCTTGGAGAAGAACATAGCTGGAGGACTGTCTTCACCAGACATCAAAATTTATTATGGAATTGTAGTAACTATATAGTAACTCACATATATATTATTATATAGTTATATACTATATATATGGTTATATACTATACGTATTAGATATGTATGAGTTACATAAGTTATATAAGTTATGTAATATATATAAGTAAGTATGTCTTTGGTAATGGGATAGACAAACTGATCATTGGAATAGAAGAGTCTAGAATTAGACTCACATATATAGCCACCTGACTTATGATAAAAAGTATGAAAAACGTGCAGCAAAGAAAAATAGTCTTTTCAATAAATGATGCTGTCAATTGGATATCCATATCAAAAAATATGCTTGACCCTTACCTCATACTTTCTAGAAAATAATCAGATTCAGGTGGATTATATATCTAAATGTAAAAGGCAAACAATAAATCTTTTAGAGGAAAAGTAAGGTGATTGAGCAGGCAAAGACTTTTAAGCAGGGCATAAAAAGAACTACTTATAAAACAAAAATAGTGATAATTCAGTTTATATCAAAATTAAGAGCCTCTGTAAGAACCTCAAAGCACTTGTATCTAGAAAACAAAAAGAGCTCCTAAAAATCAGTTAGAAAAAGGCAGACAAACTAATAGAAAAACAAACAAGGCTTGAGCAGACAAAAGAAGATATTCAAATAGCCAGTAAACTTATAAAAAGTATCAACCTCATTAGTTATCAGGGAAGTGCAAACTGGAAACCACTGTATAACAATACTACATATCCACGAGAATGGCTGAAACAATGAATGGAGAATACTGAGTGCTCGTGAGGATGGGAAGCAGCAGAAATGGTTGCTTCGAGGCACTGCGAGTGGGAGTTCACATTTGTACAAGCACATTGAAAAACAGCTTGGCAGTGTATACTAGGCCATATCCCGCCCAGGTGTATACCCCACAGAAATGTGTACACAGCTTTATCGAGAGCCGTGTACCAGATGATCTTAGTAACAGTATTCATAATAGCAAAAAATGGAAAACTCCACGAGTGCCTGCCAAGAGTTTGTTACATGTCAAGTTGGCTCTGCCTCCTGGTGACCCGATGAATGAGTGATGTCCACCATGTTCTGTCCTCAGCAGCAACTCAGCTCCTGTCGACTCATGCCCATGGCTTCCTTTATGGAGTCAATCCATCTCCTATTTGGTCTTCCTCTTCTCCTGCTGCCTTCTACTTTGCCAGCATTATTGTCTTTTCCAAAGAATTCTGCCTTCCAAGAGTAGAATGGATTAATAAATTGTAGTATCGTCACAAAATGGAAAACTGTACAGAACCAGTCTACTGACAAGTCATCACCTCAGAACTTCATTCAGAAATGTGTAGCTGCTTCCAGAGTGTGTCTAATACTGCTGGAACACACATTTCAGAAAGAAACGAGAGGCCCAGTCTGGGTAACTCCAGGGAGGGCACCGTGTACCTCTCTGGTGAGGGTTTGGCCTGTGAGAGGCGATGTCCTGTCGTTTGCCAATTCAGCCTTTGTTGTTTCCATGTGGCTCACTGGTATCTGAGCAGAGTTTGGCCTCATCTCAGCTGGGGACTTGGCTGGTGTGTCCCTTTAGTCACAGAGTGACCAAAAGTGATCAGTCCCTCCAGCCACTCGAATGGTGTTTACCCAATGGTTTTATCCAGTGGGATGGAATTAAAGTATGTTTAGATCCTGAAATTTTCTTTGGATGGGGACATAGGGCTGGAAAACATACCCCCAGATGTTTGAAGAAAGCAATCTGGTGTGAGGAGTCTTGCATTAAAAATCTGTCCCTGAGGCTGAAATTGCTATTTTGGTATTCTTTAATGTGGCATCTAACATGCAGCAAGGAAAAAAAAAAGCAAGGGAGGGTTGGTTTTTTTCCATGACAACGAATTAGATACAAAACTTTCATCATTAACTTCGTCTGCAGTCAAACCAAGTTTTGTAGTGTCTTTTTAAGGGCCAGGCAGTTCTACCACCAAATAAAATATTTTTCTTTTATCCACATTACCATACTACTGACAAGTCTGCACCTCAGAACTCATCATTCAGAAATGTGTAGCTGCTTCCAGAGTGTGTCTAATACTGCTGGAACACGCGTTTCAGAAAGAAACGAGAGGCCCAGTCTGGATAACTCCAAGGAGGGCGCCGTGCACCTCTCTGGTGAGGGTTTGGCAGGTGAGAGGCAATGTCCTGTCAGTCTGGATAACTCCAGGGAGGGTGCCATGCACCTCCCTGGTGAGGGTTTGGCCGGTGAGAGGGGATGTCCTGTCATTTGCCAGTTCAACCTTTGTTATTTCCACATGGCTCACTGGTATCCGAGCAGAGTTTGGCCTCGTATCAGCTGGGGACTTGAGTGGTGCATCCGTTAGGTCACAGAGTGACCAAAAGGGGTCAATCCCTCCAGTCACTTTAATGATGTTTTGATACTAAAAAAATCAATTTTTAAGAACATTAATCATATTTACTCTTTTCTATTTTTTAAATACATTTTTCACAGTCTCTGGCCCAGAATGGAAATGTCACTACCAGCTATCAGCAATCACAGACTTGGCTATTTTAGCAAAGTTGGGAGAAAACAGTGCTGGTGGCCAAGTTAGTTGCCCAAGTTGTTGAGAGCTGGAGCGAGTCCTGATCCAGACAGGATCAGGTCCTCTACTCACCGCCGAGCCTGGCAGTGCGGCTCACCGAGGCTGCACAGCAGGCTCTGGGACTCAGAATCTGAGCTTAGGATGGGAGAGGGGCAGCCCAGTCCTCCCAGGAAGGAGATGTCTCAGAGTAACCTCGTGTGGCCTCCATGTGCCTTAGCCCCCGTGCCAGTCTGCACTCGGCTGGAGTACCAGTTAATCCTTCCCGCGTCTGTGTGCAGTTCCTTGGCACTCGGGACATCGGGCCATTTATCATGGTTTCAGAGCTGGCTTGGCTGTCTTCACCTCCCACCTGTTATGTAACTCCCGCAGAACCAAACAGATGGTTTCTCCCAACAGAGCGGGGGTGAGGGAGACGACGGAAGAGAAACAGCGCTATGCCAGGTAGACTAGTATTGGCTACACAGGAGGACAAAGAATGTCAGAGACAGAAAGACCTTGGATATAAGATCGTCTCACTCTTTTAGTGTATATGTGTAGCAACAGAGGCTCAAATGAGTTAAGTGACTTATCCAAGGTCATAGAGATAAGAATGTCAGGATTTTTCAGAGGTGGAGATTTCTGTTTTTCTCTCACTCTCCACCTATCTATAATTACACACACACACACACACACACACACACACCCCTTTGGGTTTCAGTTAAGAAAACTGTATTATTCTCAAAATCCCCGTTATGTACTCATACTACTGAAATTATATAATATTGTGTAACCTTTTTTTTCTATGCCTATTTGTTAGGTCCAAGGATTGTTTCCTCTTGACAACAGCACATCCATCATTCTTGAGTTTCCCCACCTTAAAAATTAAGGAATTTTCTTCTCCTTCCCTTTGTTTGCCTGGCAGCATGCTCAATTGAAAACAAACAAGTTGTTAATCGGTGAAAAAAAGGAGGGAGAAAAATCTCCAGAAATTGTGTTTAGCCCCATCTGGTCTTAGAAAAGCCTGGGAATTGGTGATCAAGTGCATTCAGCAGGATGGCTGCCTTTCAAGGGAAACAGTATCTGGATATTTCTATGTCTAGACCACAGAGGAAAAATGCTTCCTTTGTAATTAACCCATTGAAAGCAGAACAGGCCCACGTGGCTCTGAGAAACAGAGAAGAGGTAGAGAGACGCAGTCACCGAGAGTCCAGCCCACGGATGGCACTGTCGGGGGTGCATTTATTACAGCTTGTCCACTGCTCTGTATTTCAGCCTTTAGATCCAGAGTCTGTACAGAGTGAAGAGTGAATAGGGGATGGTAAGAACTGATTTTCTTTCTTAACCAGCCAATGGTATTTTTCATTGTGCTGTTCCCATTTCTCTCTCCATTTGCATGCCACTGCTAAGGGTCTTGTGAGGAACCTTCTTCCTCCTGGAGGATGAAGCAGGCACTACCGTCCAGGCCTTAAGGTCATTTTCATTGAGAATTGAAAGATGAAACTTACTTACACAAGTGGTTTGTCTGGGTCCTGGAGCAGAAATTTATGTGAATCGTGGTAGGATTGTGAATCATAATTTGATCTGATGATCTCAGTCTTGAGTTCTGCTTCATCATTTGCAAAAGGTAGATGTGAGTTGCTGTGCATCCAACTAGGTAATTTATTTCAAAAATTTTTTTTTTGCAGGCATGGACCACAGAGTAGCACAGGTTGCAGTGAGATATTTTGAACTCCTTATGTGGATATTATACATTTAAGTCGTAGAAAAGGAAAGGGATCTTTTACATTCAAGTTTCCTAAGTATAATCTTGCGTATTCCTTCCACAAGCATCTATTAAATGCTTTCATGATTGCAGAGGTGTTTAAGATTGTGGGGATCTGAAGAGATAAAATACACAGTGCCTACTTTAGAAATGTAGTCTATATGGAGAAATAAAATAAACACAAGAAACCAAATGTAGACATTATAATTAATGTCATATAAATGATAGAGCAGTGCTGAGAAACACACAATAGAAGCATGGCCAGCATGTGTTGAAGATAGTTGGCGAAGAATTTTTACAAACTTCAGTTAATTGGTGAAATAATGGTACAAGGAATGTTTGAACAGCTATGAAGGACATAAAAATAAAATCACTCAAACTAATCTCCTCATTTCATTTTTTTCCCCACTTTCCCTCCAGGCCCTTTCCATAGGCAGGCATAGTTTTAGGACTCTCCAATGGAGCTGAGTCCTCCACCGTCGACCTCTGCCTGCCTTTCCAGCCTCCTGACTCCCTCTTGTGAGAGCCCTGCCCTCAAGCTGCTCATCTCTGTGGGCCTTTCGCCTTTGCCTGGTCTGCTCTTTTTCCACCCCATCCCGCATCTGCCCTCCATTCACCTGTCAAACTCCTGCTCATGCTTTTAAGCTTCAGCATTGCATCTTCCAAGAATTCTTTCTGGAACTTTCCTTACTCCCCCTCTCCTGTTTCTCTGTTTTTCTCAGTCTCACCTCCTCCCTCCCATGGCAGATTGTGTTAGATGCTCCTCCTCTGTAAGCTGATAAGGAGCCTTGACCATTTTTATCAGTGTATTTACCACATTAGATTTTATTTTAATAATTTATTTATTTTTCCCCAAAGCCCCAGTAGATAGTTGTATGTCATAGTTGCACAGCCTTCTAGTTGCTGTACGTGGGACACGGCTTCAGCATGGCTGGAGAAGCGGTGCATTGGTGTGCGCCCAGGATCCGAACCCGGGCTGCCAGTAGCAGAGCTCGCGCACTTAACCACTAAGCCACGGGGCTGGCCCCTACCACACTAGATTTTAATGATCTATTTCTGTGTCTGTCTCTCCAACTAAGATGGGAGCACGTTGAGAGGAGTAATCATCTTGTTGACGTTATATTCTTTAGTGCCTTTGTCAGTGTCTGCCACATGGAAAGGGTTCCATAAAGTTTGTTGAATGAAGCAACAAGAGACCTCATATATAGTGCTAAATGAAAAATACAAAGACTATCCTCAAGGAGTTTATAATCTAGCAGAGAAGTTGACAACACACATGCAGTTACAAGTTGTGCTAATGCAATGAAGGAAACAAAAAGACTTTTAAGACAGAGAATAACAGAGTGGATGTGACTTAGATGGGAGATTTTAAATGTTACATTTTAGTTACAAACAACGGAATCCACTGTGGTTTGTTCTAGTAGAAAAGGAATTCATCAACATACAAAAGATGGCTCACAGAGTCTTTGGGAAGATTAGAGAGCCAGGAACAATGTGCAGCCACACTGGGGGCTGCTCCACCACAAGCACCATAGCTGCCATCACTGGCTCCCACATGACAGCTTTAACAAACCCCACCCCCAGCAATGCTCGGATGGGCTGTCAGAATGTTCACCACCACTGCCCTGAAGAGCTTCTCACCTCTGTCACCTTTCTGAAAGGTGAGTTGTAGTGAGACTAGTTCCTCATGTTGATCCCTTTTCAGTGGAAGGCTAATTCTGGCACAAGTGACTAGCGGATTTTGGGTCACAGATCTGCATTCCAGCTGCAATGACAGCTGGGAAGTGGAATTCTGATACCTGCCCTGGGGAGGCAGGATTCATATTGGGGAAATCACCTGCATTATGGGAATCTCTATTACTATAAAATAATATTAAAGAGATAATAAATAACCACAAATATATGTGTGTGTGTATGTATATATATAGAGAGAGATAAAGTGTGTATGTGTGTATGTGTGTGTCACTGCAGGTCAAGGCAGAGCTCTCTGAGAAGATAATGTTAAGGTTGAAAACCTGAAGGATAGGAAGAACTCACCACGCAAAAAAACAGAAGACAATGGAGAATGTTTTGTTTATGTCAGGGAAATGCTCAGTAGCTTCTAGGGACTGAAAGAATTCCGCCATAGAGAAAGAATGTTGAGTAATGGAGAGGGGCCTGTGATGAGACTGGAGAGGGTGCCCATTACTCAAAGCCTGGTGGGAGATGTGAAGGAGTTTGTATTCAATTTTTCTTTTTTTATGGAGGTTATAATAGTTTATAACATTATGAAATTTCAGTTGCACATTATTATTTGTCAGTCACCATATAAATGCATCCCTTCGCCCCTTGTGCCCACTCCCCAATCCCCGTCACCCTGGTAACCACCAAACTGTTCTCTCTGTCCATGTGTTAGTTTATCTTCCACATATGAGTGAAATCATATGGTGTTTGTCTTTCTCTGTCTGGCTTATTTCACTTAACATAATACCCTCCAGGTCTATCCATGTTGTTGTGAATGGGGCGATTTTGTTTTTTTTTCATGGCTGAATAGTATTCCATGGTATATACATACCACATCTTCTTGATCCAGTCGTCAGTCGATGGACACTTGGTTTACTTCCACTTCTTGGCTATAGTGAATAATGCTGTCGTGAACATAGAGGTGCATAAGCCTCTTTGGATTGTCGATTTCAATTTCTTTGGATAAATACCCAGTAGTGGGATAGCTAGGTCATACAATATTTCTATTATTAATTTTTTGAGGAATCTCCATACTGTTTTCCATAGATGCTGCACCAGTTTGCACTCCCACCAGCAGTGTATAAGGATTCCCTTTTCTCCACAACCTCTCCAACATTCGTTATTTTTTGGTGATTGTAGCCATTCTAACTGGTGTCAGGTGATATCTTAGTTTGGTTTTGATTTGCATTCCCTGATGGTTAGTGATGTTGAACATCTTTTCATGTGTCTATTGGTCATCTATATCTTCTTTGGAAAAATGTAGTATATCTTCCTTGGAAAAATGTCTATCCTCTGCCCATTTATTGATTGGGTTATTTGTTTTTTTGTTGTTTGGTTCTGTGAGTTCTTTATATATTATGGAGATTAACCCCTTGTCAGATATATGATTTGCAAATATTTTCTCCCAGCTGGTGGATTGTCTTTTCATTTTGATCCTGGTTTCCTTCGCCTTGAAGAACCTCTTTAGTCTGATGAAGTCTCACTTGTTTACTTTTTCTTTTGTTTCTCTTGTCCGAGTAGACATGGAATTTGAAAAGATCCCTCTAAAACCGATGTCAAAGAGTATACTGCCTATATTTTCTTCTAGGAGTTTTATAGTTTTAGGTCTTACCTTCAAGTCTTTGATCCATTTTGAGTTAATTTTTGTGTATGGAAAAAGATAACGGTCTACTTTCATTCTTTGCATGTGGCTGTCCAGTTTTACCAGCACCATTTGTTGAAGAGACTTTCCTTTCTCCGTTGTCTGTTCTCAGCTCTTTTGTCAAAGATTAGCTGTCCACAGATGTTTGGTTTTATTTCTGGGCATTCAATTCTGTTCTGTTTGATCTGTGTGTCTGTTTTTGTGCCAGTACCATGCTGTTTTGATTATTATAGCTTTGTAGTATATTTTGAAGTAAGGGATTGTGATGCCTCCTGCTTTTTTCTTTTTTCTCAGGATTGCTTTAGCTATTTGGGGTCTTTTGTTGTTCCATATAAATTTTAGGATTCTTTGTTCTATTTCCATGAAGAATGTCATTGGGATTCTGATTGGGATTGCACTGAATCTGTAGATTACTTTAGGTAGTATGGACATTTTGACTACGTTTATTCTTCCAATCCATGTGCATGGGATGTCTTTCCATTTCTTTGTGTCATTATCAATTTCTTTCAATAATGTGTTACAGTTTTCATTGTATAGGTCTTTCACCTCTTTGGTTAAAGTTATTCCTAGATATTTTATTCTTTTTGTTGCAATTGTAAATGGGATTGTATTCTTGAGTTCTCTTTCTGTTAGTTTGTTATTAGTGTATAGAAATGCAGCGGATTTTTGTAAGTTGATTTTGTACCCTGCAACTTTGCTGTAGTTGTTGATTATTTCTAATAGTTTTCCAATGGATTCTGTAGGGTTTTCTGTATATAAAATCATGTCATCTGAGAACAGTGAGAGTTTCACTTCTTCATTGCCTATTTGGATTCCTTTTATCCCTTTTTCTTGCCTAATTGCTCTGGCCAAAACCTCCAGTACTATGTTGAATAAGAGTGGTGAGAGTGGGCACACTTGTCTTATTCCTGTTCTCAGAGGGATGGCTTTCAGTTTTTCCCTATTGAGTATGATGTTGCTGTGGGTTTGTCATATATGGCCTTTATTATGTTGAGGTACTTTCCTTCTATACCCATTTTATTGAGAGTTTTTATCATAAATCGATATTGGATCTTGTCAAATGCTTTCTCTGCATCTATTGAGATGATCATGTAGTTTTTATTCCTCCTTTTGTTAATGTTGTGTGTCACATTGATTGATTTGTGGATGTTGAACCATCCCTGTGTCCCTGGTATAAATCCCACTTGATCGTGGTGTATGATCTTTTTAATGTATTGCTGTATTCGGTTTGCCAATATTTTGTTGAGGATTTTTGCATCAATGTTCATCAGTGATATTGGCCTGTAATTTTCCTTCTTTGTATTGTGCTTTGTATTGTACTGGCTTTGGTCTCAGAGTGATGGTGGCCTTGTAGAATGATTTAGGAAGTGTTCCATCTTCCTCTATTTTTTGGAATAGTTTGAGAAGGATAGGCATTAAATCTTTTTTGAATGTTTGGTAGAATTCTCCAGAGAAGTTGTCTAGTCCTGGACTTTTATTTTTTGGGAGATTTTTGATTACTGTTTCAATCTCTTTATTTGTGATTGGTCTATTCAGATTCTCTATTTCTTCTTGATTCAGTTTTGGGAGGTTGTATGAGTCTAAGAATTTATCCATTTCTTCTAGATTGTCCAATTCATTGGCATATAGTTTTTCATAGTATTCTCTTATAATCCTTTGTATTTCTGTGGTATCCATTGTAATTTCTCCTCTTTCATTTCTAATTTTATTTATTTGAGCCTTCTCTATTTTTTTCTTAGTGAGCCTGGCTAATGGTGTGTCAATTTTTTTTTATCTTCTCAAAGAACCAGCTCTTTGTTTCATTGATCCTTTCTATTGTTTTTTCAGTTTCAACTTCATTTATTTCTGCTCTAATTTTTATTATTTCCCTCCTTCTGTTGACTCTGGGCTTTGTTTGTTCTTATTTTTCTAGTTCTGTTAGATGTAGTTTAAGATTGCTTATTAGAGCTTTTTCTTGTTTGTTAAGGTGGGCATGTATTGCTATGAATTTCCCTCTCAGGACCACTTTTGCTGCATCCCATATGAGTTGGTATAGTGTATTTTCATTTTCATTTGTCTCCAGATATTTTTTGATTTTTCCTTTAATTTCTTCAATGATCCATTGGTTGTTCAGTGGCATATTGTTTAGTCTCCACATCTTTGTCACTTTCCCAGGTTTTTCCTGTAGTGGATTTCTGGTTTCATAGCATTATGGTCAGAAATGATGCTTGTTATGATGTCAGTCTTCTTAAATTTATGGATGCTTGCCTTGTTTCCCAACATATGGTCTATCCTTGAGAATGTTCCATGTGCACTTGAGAAGAATGTGTATTCTTCTATGTTTGGATGGAGTGCTCTATATATATCTATTAAGTCTATCTGGTCTAGTTTTTCATTTAAGTCCACTATTTCCTTATTGACTTTCTGTCTGGATGATCTATCCATTGATGTAAGTAGAGTGTTAAGGTCCCCTACTATTATTGTGTTGTTGTTAATATCTCCTTTTGGGTCTGTTAATAGTTGCTTTATGTACTTTGGTGCTCCTGTGTTAGGTGCATATGTATTTATAAGTGATATTTCTTCTTGGTGGAATGTCCCTTTTATCATTATGTATTGCCCCTCTTCATCTCTCATTACCTGTTTTATCTTGAAGTCTACTTTGTCTGATATATATGGCAATGCCTGCTTTCTTTTGTTTGCCATTAGCTTGTATCATCTTCCATCCCTTCACTCTGAGCCTGTGTTTGTCTCTAGAGCTGAGATGTGTTTCCTGGAGACAGCATATTGTTGGGTCTTGTTTTTTAATCCATCCCACCACTCTGTGTCTTTTGATTGGAGAATTCAATCCATTTACATTTAGAGTGATTATTAGTATATGAGGGCTTAATGCTGCTATTTTATTGCTCATTTTCCAGTTCTTTTGCATTTCCTTTGTTTCTTGTCCCATGTGTTTTGGACTACCAATTCAGTTTAGTGTTGTCTATGATGGTTTTATTAGTTTTCTCTTTATTTATTGTATTCAATTTTAAATTCAGTAGGAAGCCATTAAAGGTTGGAACCCAGGTTGTTGAGATGATCCAATTTATACTTCACAAAGTTTATACTGACTTGTGTGTGGAGAGTAGATTGGAAGAGGGCAAGAGAGGGAACAGGAAGACTAGCAGGGAAGCTATAGGGATTGCCCATATGAGAGATGATTGTGGCTTAGACAGGGGTGGTGGCAGTGGCTATAGAGACAAGTGGGGAGAATTTGAGATACAATTTGGAGCTAAAGATGTCTGCATGTAATGCTAATATGTATTGTGGATGACTGGTGATAAGGAATATATTAGGAAGGACTCCTAGGTTTCTAATTTTGGAACTGCTGGATGGATTCCTGCAATGGGAAATCCCGACTGGAGAAGGGTCGTATTTGGAGGATGTTCTTATCTATATTTCTTTAGATATATCCTGACATTTTTATATGTAGTGCATTTATTGTCCCAGTCAAAATATTCATTACTTCCAGTGTGATTTCTCCTTTAGCCCATGAGTTGCTTAGGACTGCATCCTTAGTACACAAATATTTGAGTTTTAAAAACTATTGTAGGGGGCCAGCCCAGTCATGTAGTGGTTAAGTTCATGTGCTCTGCTTTGGTGGCCTGGGATTTGCAGGTTCAGATCCCAGCGTTGACCTACACACTGCTTATCAAGCCATGCTGTGGCAGGCTTCCCACATATAAAGTAGAGGAAGATGGGCATGGATGTTAACCCAGGTACAATCTTCCTCAGCAAAAAGAGGAGTGTTGGCAACAGATGTTAGCTCAGGGCAAATCTTCCTCTCCAAAACAAAACAAAACAAACTATTGTGGGTTTTTTTTTTTTTACTGTTGATTAATAATTTATTTTAATTGGGGTTAGATAATGTAGTTTACGTACCTTTTATAGGTGTTGAAATACATTTTGTAACCTAGTTTCCAGTCAATTTCAGAAAACATTCAATGTTGGAAAGACTATGTATTCTCTATTGATTGGGTGTAGAGATCTAGGTGATCAATTAGGTCAAATGTATTTTGTCATTCAAAAAAATAAACTTTGCTAATTTTTTATGTGCTTGATATATCAATTTTTGACAGAATTGTTTAAAAATATCTCACTATAACTTTGGATTTGTAAAATTCACTTTCAATTCTGACAGTTTCTGTTTAATAAAATTTCAGGCTATATTTTTAGGTTAATATTTATGATTATATATCTTCCTGTCAGAGTGTTCCTTTTATTATTATATAGTATTTCCTTTGATTTCCAGTAACATTTGTACCTTTAATTTAATTTTATTTGACGTTGTTATATCATCTCTGTCTTTTATTAGGTGAGATTATTCCATTTACATTTATTATTGTTGACAATTTAGAGTAATTTCTTCCATCTCGTTTTGCTTTCAGTTCTGTTTAAAATTCTTTACTTTTGTATCTCTGCTTACTTTTTTCTGCTTCCTTGCTAAATCTTTTCCTGATATCTAATGGATTGATAACATTTAAATAACTTTTTATTTCCCCTGCTCCTTCTGTTTTCCAGTTATATATTTCTATACTTTAATGGTTAGCCTTACATTTTAAATTTTCATGTTTAGCTAAAAAGTTTTCTAATAAATCTATAGTTAACATTTATATTCTCTTCCTGAATATAACAAACTTTATTTATCCTTTAACTACCTACTATATACTGCCCCCTCTAGGTCTTGTCATTTTTCTTTAGGGAGTAGGTTTTAACTTATTTTTAAACCAAAAATATATTAATTTTATTGTTATTAGTTTATGAAATTCATCAATATATTTCATCACCGTGTTCCCCAGTGTTTATTTTAACTCTTACTCTTCTTATAGGTTTACTTTTTCTAATGCTTAATTTTTTTCTTATTGCTTAATCGTATTCTAATGTAATATCCTAATTCAGTAACCGTTAAAAGGGAGATGGGAATAAACATTCTTAATTTTTGTATTTCTCAAGTTGTCTGTATTTTGCTCTCACAAGAAGTACAACTGAAGCCTATTGTCAATCTAAATAACATTTTTCTAATAATCCAATTATATTTTAACAACTCTTTTATGTTTTTAAAGTCTCCTTATCTATCTGTGGTGCATTCTGGATGAATTCCTCAGTATAACCTATCATTTTTCTAATTCTCTCTTTGATTGTGTTCAGTCTAGATTTTATTCCATTTATTGAGATTAAAAAATAAATGACTTTTTAAAAATTTTTAATGTGTCTAATTTGTCCTTTTCCAAAGTCATTCATTTTAGTCAGACTGTTTGTAACATTATTTTATCTAGAATGAATTCATATTAATTTTTTGCTTATCTTTCTTTTCATTAATAATCTTCATATGTTTTACAATTTTGTTTTGCAAGCCTTTTTTGAATGAGGGTATTTTCTTTTCCCTCTCTCTAATAGTTTGCAATTTTCTCCACCTGGCTTCCTGGACCCTCTTTCAGAACTAGGTCTTAAAATGGCCTTTTGGCATTCATTTTTTTATGTGTGTGGTTAGGATTGCAATATAATTTGCAATTTTGTTGTTGTGTCTATGACCCCAGCAATCAGTCCATAGATCTGCAACTTCATTTAAGTTATAGCCTTAGGCTGCCATTGAACAACGTTATTTTCAGCCTCCTTTTACAAACAGTGCAACCCCTCCCTACTTTTTGGCTTTAAGTAGTAAACCTGGCTCAGGTCCCCTATAATTTTGTGTGGACACATTTTGTTCTTTTACTTGCAGGGCCAAATGCTTCATTCCCAGTGCTTGCTTCCAATCGCAGAATCCAACAGGCCTGTGAGTTGAACCTTTCTCGGTGCTTTGTTGGTAGGTTCTGTTTCTGATCAGCAGAGTTGTTTACTTTTATTTTGTATGTGTATACATATACATACATAATTTAAAAAATATGCATACATATTATGTATATGTACGTATGTGTATACAGATACACATATGTATGTGAATATATATTTTTTCAAGTAAATAATTTAAATACATTTTAAAAATCTCTTATTAGTGTATTTGGAGTAAAAGGATTTTACAAAGCATTAGTTTACTTCTTAAGTTTAATTTTTCATTAATAATTTGGTTAAAGTTTAAGCATACAGAATAAAGTACAAAAATTAACTAATACTTATGACTTGACCCCTCTGTGTTATCATATTTCTGCTCCAATTTTTAACAGTGTTACAGATAAAGCTAATGTTTGCTTAAACTATGACCTCAGACCAATTTCTCTTTCCTGACTCTAACAGCAGCCACTATCGTGGATTTGGTGTGTGTCCATCCAGTCCATATATATATGCATTCATAACGAAATATGGTACTGTTTTCTGTTTTTAAATGAGCTTAAATACTACCACACTCTGATTTGCTTCTTGTGTTTTCACACTTAATGTTATGTTTCTGATATTCATCCTCGCTGATCCTTATCAGCATAAATACTCTTAAATTCTTTATTCTATTCCACCATATGGATAAAATATATTTGTTTCTTCTTAATTAACATTAAATTAAAAAAATTTTTTTTATTATTACAACACTGCTACAATTAATACTTTTGTGCTTGTCTCCTTGTGTAGATATTTCTAGCTTCTCTAGGACGTATACCTTGAAGTAGAATATCTGTAGAGTAGAGTAGGCACACTTGTAATTTTATGATGAGCTGTCCTCTCCAAATTGGTAGTACAAATTTACTCTCTCGCTAGTGGTATGTGAGTATATCATATTCCAATATTTTCCCCCAAACAGTATTGTTAGACGTAAATTTTGCCAATGCTATTGTGAAAAAATGTTGCTTGTTTTAGTTTGCATTTCTCTGATTACAATTGAAATTAGCATTTTTTCAAATGTTCATTACCCATTTGGATTTCCTCTTCTGTGAATTGGCCATTGATATTTTTGGACCAATTTCTGTTGGTCTGTTATTTGCTTTGCCTTATTCATATGTGTGTGTCTCTCTCTGTATATATGTATGTATAATATATGTCACTATAGTTTCCCCCAAATGAAGTTAATTCTTCATTTTATTTCTTGCAAATATTTCATCCATGTATATTGCTCGCTAAAATTCTTTATATGCTTAGCACAATGCTGAACACAAAATGAATACTCATTATGTTGTTTTCTTAGTTAAGAAGTGATGTGATGGGTATTCTCAGTGAGTTATGTGTCCAGACTAGGTAAAGAAATGAGGCAGAAAGAAATCAGTAAAGAGGTGGCTCACTAAGGCAGGTGTGGACTGATGATGTTATGAATGTGGGTGGTGATAATGCGTGTGAAGAAGGCTCAAATTTAAAAACGTTGTAGAGGAAGAGTGAAAACCATGAAAAATGGAGACATTAAGTACCTTTCAAAAATTTATGTTTTAGGAATCTTAGGTAGTTGACACTAAGAGTAAGTAATGTTGACACTTCATATTTCTTACGATTCAGAATATTTACATGAAAATATCCTGCCTAAAAGTGAAATGCAAAGCTTAAAGAGAGTCGTCATTACAGATTCAGCTTGGCAGATGCTATGGAGCAGGACCAGCATTGAAATACGCAGGTGAAGTTGTGGTACGAGTAAAAGAGAAAGAAAAGGAGAAATTTGTGGCCTCAGAAAATAAGATAGAAATAGAACATTCAAATCTCAGAAGTGAGAGAGAAACTAGGAAAATGCGAGCGCTAATATGCTCCAACACAGGGTCCCGCGCTCGCCTTTGCTCACGGTCGGCTCTTACTGTACCCTGGTGCTCTGCTCGCTTCTTGCTATACTCTAGTTAAAAGAAACTAGTGAAGCTATAATTGTCTCCCCCTGTACTGAAAAACCCTCTTTGCCCTTGTTTAGTCCTGTGCCTGGAACATATCGTTCATTTGACAAATGGAGGTGGAACGTAGGAATGAAGAGAAGAAAGGGAGAAAGCATTTAGTAGTGCCAAATGCCTTTATTTAATTTTTGTGTTTATACAGTACTTGTTCCAGAAAGAATTTAGCCTAGCACAGTCAACTATGAGAATGACTAAAGAGGACAGACAAAGAGCAATAAATTAGGAGACCATAATTCTCCATTGACCATGTAGCAGGTAAAATTTATGATTTTTGAGGGGGAGGGAGTTTATAAAATACATATATATATATACACACACACGTTATACAACCTTTGGAAGGAATGCATTCACAAAAATTATTGTATTTTTATTTCAAACAACCCTACCATGAACAAAAAATACTATACTAAGAGCCAAGAGATTTAGACTTTGGTTTTGAGTTTGTCACAAACTCACTCTGGAACAAATGATTTTGCCTTTCTGGTGTTAGAATCCCTATTTATGAAATAAGCAGTGTTGAATACAGAATTTTGAAGATTCCTTCTTGATACAGGAATCAATCAAATTATATGACTTTAAATGCATGTCTGGACAGTTTTAGAGTTTGATAACAGCAAGTCATCTTTGAAACTTTTCCTTTTTTAGTAATATATCTAAATAACAAAGTCAGTGTAATTCAATGACTAGGCTTTTCCTTTGTGCTCAGTGTCTCAAATTATCCACCTCTCCTTCTGTCTTAAACTCATTCCTGTGAAGCTGTCACTGCCCCCAATCCTTGGAAATTGCTCTTACTGAGGTCACCAGTGGTCTCCACGCCACTAAATGCAGTGCTCAACTTGTAGTCCTCGCTTTATGTGACCTGTCGCAGTGATCACTCTGTCCTTCTTAATATGTCTCCTTCACTCGACTTCCAGTTCCCAGTGTATTTTTGGACTTTTTCTACCATATTGGCTGTTCCCTCTCAGATTCCCACCAATTCCTCCCTGTCTCCCAGTCTCCTAATGCCAGAAGACTTCAGTGTGTGTCCTTGGTCCTCTTCTCTCTTCCATTTACATTGACTTTCTATGTAATCTCATCCAATTCCATGTCTTTAAATACCATCCATATGCTGAAGACTTCCAAATTTATATCTCCAGACCAAACCTCCCTCTAGAACCCCAGACTCATATACACAACCGCCTACCTGCCAGCTCTACTTGGATGTCTAATGAACATATACTCAACAGGTCTAAAACTGAACTCTTGTTTTTTCCCCTCATATCTGTTCTATTGCAGCCCTCCCCATTTTGGTTGATGGCATCTTTCAAGTTGCTTAGACTAGAACCTTAGAGTCATCCTTGAGCCCTCTCCTTCTCTCATACTTGATAGCCATCTCTCAGGAAATTCTATTGGCATAAGCCTCAAAATATACGTGGTGTAACCACTTCTTGCCACTTCCTTTTCTACCTAGGGACTGAGCTATCCTCATTTCTCACCTGGGCAGTTACAGCGGCTTTCTAACTGGTTTCCCTGCTTCTGTCTTTGTCCCACTGCAATCCGTTACCAACCTCGAATTCAAGGGTATCCTTTGAAAGCATTCATCAGGTCATGGCACTTTTTGCTCGAAAGCCTCTCCTGCATCCCCATTTCCCGCAGACAAAGCCAAAGCCCCTCAAAGTCCTTTAAGCACCTGTATGACCTGTCACCCTCATTGCTTTTCTGACCTCACCTTCTACTACTTTTCCCGGTGGTCACTCTGCTGTGGCCATACTGACCCTCTTGATTTCCTTCCAGCATACCAGCATGCGTCCACTTTTGGAATTTTCCCTTAGCCGTTTCTTCCTCTAGAATACTTTCTCCCCCGTAATTGCAATAGCTGACATTCACCTCTTTTAATGTCCCCTCCACAGTGAGGCCCACCCTAGCCATCCTATTGAAAATCGTAGCCCACTTTTTCTCCTGGCTCTCCTGACACATCTCACCTGGTTTACTTTTTCTGTTCTGCATAGCACTTGTTGCCTTCTAACATACTATACTATTTACTTATTTATGTTTTTCGTCTGTTTTCTGCCTCTAGAATGTAAGAGCCTGGTATATTATAAACAATGAATAAATATTTGTTGAATAAATAAATAAATATTTAAAATGGATATTATAATTTCTAATGTCTACACTAAAGATTTAAAAGACAAAATAGAACTTTCATAAAGAACTTTAGATATGAGAATTTTCTTATCAAAGATTATTTGAAATTTGGTAGTCATGGGACCACATATCTTTTCACTTATAACAATCATTTTTATCATAAGAATATGCTATATACTCTAACTTCTCAGCATCTGAATTGTCCATAATATCATTGAATTGTCCTTAATGTTATTTAGTCGATGCTTTTTGTTACATCTACAACTTCAAGATATAAAAGATGAAAACATTAACATTTAAAACTTGTCTTAAAGACCTTGCCCAAAAGGCATATATTACTCTTTTAAAGAGAAATTAATAAGTTAATGAATAAATACAAATGACTTAATTTTCACTTTATGTTGTTGAGTTTGATGAGTTCATATCTCGCATTAAGCTTTAGGTCTTTCTAATGACAGTCAAGAAAGTGTAATTTGCATTTGCAATTCTTCTGCTTTCTGTGACCCTATATGCACTCTTTCTTTCCTCCTCATTTTTCATTTCATAAATATATGAACACCAAATACGCACTCGCTGTGGGCTAAGCCTGGAGCTAGGCTTGAGGAACACTGCTGGGCCCTGGAATGTTGGTACACATCTGGACAAGAACATTCCTTTTCATAAATTCAGCAGGTTGGCAATAAATTTCTGTAGCAGACACTTGTACAAACAGAATCCCTGAAATGAATGGGGACCACATGTCTGGGAGGGCAGTGATGTTTTAGACATGATATATAAAGTTTAGGGACTTTATTCTGTATTATTGCCTAATGCATGACAATTCAACAGACAACCAACAAAGAGAAATATACATACAGTAAACTGTGAGAGGACATTTTATAAATAACCTTCATACTTCTGTAGATATGCCTGAGTGTAGGCCAACACACACAGAGAAGAATTCCATGCTTACCAACATAATATGTTCAAATCTGGATCCAGGAATGAGCCAACTAGAACTGCAGGAGAAAAAGAAAGAGAACAAAGATATAGGAAATTTTTAAAATTTTTTATTATTTTATTTTTTGTTGAGGAAGATTTGTCCTGAGCTAATATCTGTTGCCAATCTTCCTCTTTTTGCTTAAGGAATATTTGCCCCGAGCTAACATCTGTGCCAGTCTTCCTCTATTGTGTATGTGGGTTGCTGCCACAGCATGGCCACGAATGAGTGGTGTAGGTCGGTGCCCGGGAACCGAACCCAGGCCGCTGAAGCAAAGCCTGCCAAACTTAACCACTAGGCCATGGAGCTGGCCCCTAGGAAATATTTTGTTTAAAATGTCTCCTCTGTTTTGGCCAGAGGAAGCAAATTAATAAATAAATCCAAAATTTGTAGTTTTTATTAATATAAAATTAGTTTTTCTTTGCCCTTGTAAGTGAATGGACAAGAAATATTGTTAAACTGTAATTTTGAATTGGCACTGTGGTAGGCAGAATGGTGCCCCCCCCAAATGTCCACATCCTAATCCCCAGAACCTGTAAATATGTTTGTTATATTACATGGCAAATGGGACTTTGCATATGTGATGAATACAGACCATAAAATAAGGAGATAATCCTGCATTATCCAGGTAGCCCCAGCCAATCTAATCAGATGAGTCCTTAGGACAGAGACCTTTCTCTGGTTGGAAGCAGAAGAGACACGTAGCACAAGAAGCAGAAAAGAGAGGTGGCAGAAGGAGAAATCCGAAGAGATTCCAAATATGAGAAGGATTGAACTTGCTTTTGCTGGTTTTAGAATGCAGGGGCCACATGCAAGACCTCGAGAGAAGCTTCTGCAAGCTAAGGGCAGCCTTTGGCTGGCAGCCAGCAAAGGAGCCAGGCCCTCAGTCCTCGTCTGCAAGAAGCTGAATTCTGCCTACAGCCTGGATCAGCCTGGAAGGGGTTTATTCCCAGTCTTCTGATAACAGCCCCGCTGGCCAACACCTCGATTTCAACCTTGTGAAACAGGGAGCAGAGAAACTAGTGAGGGAATAAATTTGTGTTGCTTTAAGCTGCTGCTACAGACACCAATTTATTAGTATTTCCAAGACACCTAGCTTGGTTGAGTTCCAAAAATTCAATTTTATGTCAATTTTTGGGGGCTTATAATCCATTTGCCATAGAAATAAAGGCTTACTGAATGTCTATGTCCCTAGACAAGCTCTTAAAGCCTCAATTCAACCTATACCATGCCTTAAGTGCAGCGCTCCTATTTTAACCATGTCTGTACCTTCTATATACTATTATTTTTTTCAATAAATTCATGCCAAGTCTCAATGCATCTTTTTCTCTCAAGAGCACCAGTTTTTCTGAAAGAGGCACTGGGGAACAGCGTCTCTGTTAGGAGTCTGCTGGGGCAGTAATTCATGGATACAAAAAGGATTTCACTAGAGGATATACTCTCTCAGCCCTCTGTACTGAAAGACAAAGGGGCAGTGCCTTTTGTATGAGAAGTTTCTTCCCTTGATAGTTGATTAGTCGGGTGTTAATTGACTACCTACTGTGTGCTAGAAATTATTTTGGGGATTGAGGAAACAAAGATGTGATAATGATCCTGTTCGTGGTCACTGCCTTCTTGGAGGTTACAGTCTGGATGAAAGAGGCATACCAAGAACAAAAGCTTAGGAGAAGGAGTTGCTGAATCTCTTGGGATTGCTCATGGAAGGTTTCTCAGAGGAGGTGGCTACCAAACTCAGACTGAAGGCTGATAGAGGAATGACCCATGTATAAAGAGGATTGAGATTTGTTCCAGTGAAGGTGTAGATCATATTGAAAGACAAGCAGGGAAAAGGTGCTACAAGCAGCTCAGTGTTTCTGGAGGGTAAAGTATGAGAGGAGGAAGTGGAGAAGAAAAGAATGGAGTAGTAGGAAGATGCCAAATCATAAAGAGTCTTGTGTGTTATGCAAAAGGCTTGCTAGGAGTTCGGAAATCTTTAAGCTGAGTTCTCATGAGTTGAAGATCCTCTATGTCCTTGCGTATGCACATATACACATGTGTGCATATAATCAAATGCATGTGTTGGTGTGCAGAGTAGATGCTCACTGAATTTTTGAATGAATGACTGGGAACAAAAATAAAACAAAGTCAGGAAGCGGGGAGGGAAAAGGAAGAGGATAGAGTTAAGAACTGGAACCTGGATTTGAAAGGAAGATATATTTCCTAAATCAGAAAAGCAATTTAGGGAGAAAAGGGATTGGGTAGACTCAATATAAACCGGAAGAGAAGAGCTCCAAAGTGCAGCATGACAAGAGGCTCTGTATTTATCGTTTCCTGACATGGGTACAATAATGTATGCAGTGTGTATGTAGTCCTAGGGAAGGAAGGCTGCTTGTGACCATGTTCAGTAAATTCATGAGGTATTAAGGGTTCATATTAGACTCATTTACTTTTGTTTTTTTGAATTTGGCGTAAATGTAAATGCCATTCTATAGAAACAATAAACGATGAAGTCAATACTCAATGTTTTCAAGCTGGTAAGCAACCACCTCGTTTTCAAATATGGTAGAGTTTTATGACTTTGAATGTAAAGCTTGGCTCCAATCTATTTTAACACTTAAGTTAGATTTAGTATGCCAGAAAATCAAACTATAGCTGAACAAAGTCAAACTTTGTGAATATGGTGATTTATATCATCTGACCTAAAAGAGCAAACTAGAAACAAAAATTATAGGCAGTCAAGACAGGCATGCTTATGCAACAGTAACTTCCCTTCTTATCATTCCAAAGGCAATTTTTCCTTAGTGGAAAACCTGCCGTTTCTTCCCTTGGGGAGGGTTCTATAAATGTGGTGTATTACCTCAGCCTCACATTCCTGGAAAACAAAGGAGCTTTCTGTTCTCTGAACCCAAATTTGACTACCTCCTTTTTGAATCAAGCCCGAAAACAGCTAGAATTGAGACAATGGGCAGAGCAGACACAAATGACCTTGCTTCAGCGACTTCTATGTTTAGCGATGAAAGAGAGTCAATGGAAAGGTTTTTTCATCTTAAAAAATATATATTGATTTTCTTTCCCAGTATGTCCCTCTGTACAGAGGCTTAGAGGAGAGTCTTCACCCACTGTTGCTCCAGCATGTCCTAAAGACAGTTTCTGCCAGCTCATCTTCGTAGCGTGATCTCTGCCACCGAAGGAGGGCATGGATCAAAATGGGTAACTAAGTTGCCTCGGGTTCAGTAACCCCAATCCATCCCATGTCACTCTTAGCTTTTCAGAAAGATATCGTTTATAAAAATATATCTCTTTTAAGTTTAGAATAAAGGGAAATGAGTGGAGGGAAGGTACTGATAGGAAGAAGAGTTTATAGGGATTTGTTCAGCTGGCACAATCATGACGTTTCAAGAAGTGGGCCTGCTAGCCATCTTCTCTGGAGGCTTTTTGCTGATGTCATGATGCCAGCATGTTTTGGGGTATTCTGCTTTTCTAGTCACCACACTCCTGAAATGGCATGGCACTTCCTGAGTTTCTAACCACCATCCATTCCTAGAATTGGGTACTTGCCTTCCTTTTACACTGAGTGATCTTGGAGATTTACCTCTCTGAGCCTCCATTCCTTTAATTGAAAAACACAGATGGAAAAAAGAAATGTCTCATATCTTTTCCAGTTCTGTGAGTTTTTGTTTAACTGTAATACTTAAAACTTAGATCTTCAGGTACTGAACAAAAGTTCCTAAGAAAGGAATCAGACTTCATACTAGCCTCCCTCCCTGCCTCTCTTCCTTCCTTATGGCTTATATATGTCTACCAGATGTCAGACATTGTGTCACGTCTTTCCATCTGCTTTAAATTTTATGCCATATGTATTAGTCTGCTAGGGCTGCCACAGCAAAGTACCACAGACTGGGTGGCTTAAACAACAGAAATTTATTTTCTAATTGTTGTGGATGCTAGAAGTCTGAGATCAAGGTGTTGATAGGGTTGGTTTCTTCTGAGACCTCTCTCCTTGACTTGTAGATGGCCATCTTCTCCCAGCGTCTTCACATGGTCTTTCCTTTGTATATGTCTGTGCCCTAACTTCCTCTTCTTAGGAAGACACCAGTCATGTTGGATTAGAGCCCATCCTAATGACATCATTTCACTCAGCTACCTCTTTGAATACCTTATCTCCAAATACAGTCACATTCTGAGGTACTAGGGGTTAGAACTTCAACATACAAATTTTGAAGGGACACAGTTCGGCCCACAGTACCACATATAGATTCTATACCTTATCTCCTTTTGTGTAGATCAAAGTCTTAGCTGACTCCAAACTGAATACTGTTTGTAAAAATGGTTGAGCTGTCAACCATTGAGAAAATTTGCTTGCATATGATATGCACAGGGACTTTTGTAAATGGTGCTGACATAGGAAGTGTGTGTGTACAGGAGTATCTAAGAAGGAGAAAGGTAGATCCCAAAGGCATACAGAGGAAGAGATCGACTTTGTTCTTACTCTATCCTCACTCCTGATCAAGTATTCTTAAGCCCATAATAAGAGAGAGTTTCAGGCTAAACCTGTGTAAGGCATAGATAAATTCTTCTTTTGAAGCCATGGAGACAAAAATGCAACATATTCTTGGTAATATAGTGTTTCTTCTTCACAACATCCCCCACTCCCAGCCTGACCACTCTGTCACGGACCACAGGACAGTGTTAGTAGACATGGGGCTTAGTATAGGCCCAGCAGCAGACAGCTGTGCATCACAGTGATGGAGAGAGGGCACTGAAAGTAGAGGCAGTATTGAGGCTGCTGGATGGGGAGTCCACACTGGAAGAAAATGGAATCAGCCTGAAATCTCAGGCAGCCTCTAAGGGGGTGGGGTTGAAGTCATTCATTCAAAATGTGGGGTCTACTAAAAAGCACAGAGTGCTGAGCATTTATGTAAAAGAAACATCATTTATACCACCCAGATGGTGAAGCTGTGGCTGTTTGACTCACATTTGTCCATAATGTCCTGCTTGAACCGTTTTTACTCCTTTTTTTTCCACATTAAATATTAGGTAAATGTTCTGTCACTTCCAAATTGTATGGAGCTACCAACAAGCTACCAACAAATAAATAATGCCTTTGAATAATTTAACTTATCCACTCTTTCAGTGTTTTCTTTCCGTCACTCACTACTCAAGAATAAATTGAAATCCTATCACATGGTAGACTCTGAGCTTCCTAGTTTTCAAAACTTATAGATACTTTTAATGTTAGTAGTTTCCTCTAGAAGAGGGACAGATGTTTAGATATTTGAGAATTTCTAGAAACTGTCTTTAAATTAGTATCAAAGGAAAAGTCTAAGTTGTTTTATTTTTAGTCATTGCAAATCAGGAGTTGATATACATAAACTATAACATGTGTCTTGACATCTTAACCATCAACTAAACATCAGCAGTTCAAGCTGCAGACACAGGATTTCATGCTGGATTTCAAGGTAGGCAATTACCTTATGATAGATGCATTTTTAGCCTTTACACAGGCATGGAGTCAGATAGTTCGATAAAGGAAGACTTGAGGGGGAGAAATTTTACTAAATCCTTATGTTAAATATCCTAGAATGCCCTCAAATGAATATTAGGTGAAGAATATCTTTTCTCCCATGTTCTTTGATAGGGAGGGTTTTCGTGTTCACCTGATACCAATAGAAAGTAAATGAAAGTAGCTAAATTTGAAATAGACAAGGCTTGATGTAAAGTTTTGCAGGTTACAAATGCATTGAGCAGTATAATTTTAGAAATATGATGAGAGAAGATATTTTCCACAAATAATAATGGGTCTCTGTTATTGAAGATATCAATGAAAGTCCCATTTTTGTAAACAAGAAGAAAAAATGAGGAGTTAATTCCTTTCACATCTTTTTTTGAATAAGATGCTAAAGGAATTGACTGAATATACATAACCTGAATATACAGTCCAGCTGAAAAAAGATTCAGATCCTTCTCAAGAATTGAGAATTTTCAGAAAGTGAGTGATTTCAGAAGTCAAAACTTTATGAGTTTGGGAGTTGTATGAACTTCCCAAGATTGAATATGAGGCCATGGAATTAAGATGTTTTAAAATTTGACAACAAATTTGTTTTAGAGTGATTTATGGATGCTAGACTTAATAGGTGGAATAGATTTAAATGTTTGTTTTGAGTGAGATTCAGCACATTGGACAGGGAGACCAGTATTGTCTGGAAAGGTTTATAGTGAACTCCTTATTATGGAATAAGAACTAGAGATATTGAACCATTAGAGTAGTTTAAGGAATCATAATCAGTGAAGAAAGCTTTCAGATAATAGAGGTTTCATTGGGAAGAAGAGAGTTTTGACTAGTATAGACTGAAATAACTGACACTTTCATTAGCTAGAGCAAAATGGAGTACTACATACACTAGATTTTTTCCAGATTTTTTTTTTTTTGGTATGATTCTTTCCACATTCGTTGTACTGAGCATACTTAAGTTCTTTAATCTGTAGTTTTATGTCTTTCAATTCTGGATATTTTCCTCTATTGTTTCTTTGATCATTTACTCCCCATCATTTTCTCTTTCAATTACTATTAGTTGGGTGCTGATCTTCTAATTTTCATATCATTTTTATTCAACTATTCCTCCTCTTTGCATTTTAATCTGGTTTCTGGGTTATCCTCTTGACCTTTTATTCTACATATTTTACTTTAAAAAAAGAAGTCTCAATTTGACTTTAATTTCAGAGAGTTCTTATTTTATTTTTCTTCTTTTTGTAGCATATGTCTTTATTTCAGGGTTACTATATCTTCTTAACTATCTGAAGGTATTAAATATTAATTTATTTAAATGGTTTTTTGCTGTGTCACCTCTATTTCCTCTGAGTTCCTTTTGTTAGATTTGTTTGGTTGGCTCAGCCTTTCTCTTCCATATTGGAGGCCTTCCTTGAATGTGTGTTGATCTTTGTCTTCTACAGGAATGAAGAACTAAAAAGCTGATTGGAGTTGTGTATGCATGGCCGCAGCATGCCAACTGGTCAGCTTCCTTTAAAACAATTGTATGAAAAACTGATATTTCCATTTCAGCTTCTGCAAATGTTGGTGTTGGTATGTCAATTTCCTGGCTCCTCTAACCTTCTGCCTGGGGACTGTGATCCTCACTGCTAATGCTCAAGAGGTAGGTTTGAGAGAGAGGCTGGGGTCTCACTAGTTACTATACAGACTTACGCTTAATCCCTCCATCTTCAGTCCAGGACTTCATGTCTACCCTCCTTTGTGCTTGGTGTTTCAGTGTCTGGAGACTCACTGACTCACTTTCTCTGAAACAAATTCTTCCTGGTTTCTGTCCTTGTAGAAGGGAGGCAGTCATCTGGTGCTGCAGGATGGAGTGGACACTTGGTGCTCAATAACTCCATATACAGGTGGTCAAATCCCTATTTTCAGCCTCCTACCAAACCTTGACTTTTTGCTGTTCCCCATGCCACTAGTTGTTGAGCCTTTCATGCAGTCCTATGAGGTGAATCGGTTTACTTTTTATCAGTTATCTCTACGTCCTCCACCACACACAGGTGCTTGAATTTGACCTTTCCTCTCTCTGCTGTGATTGTCATAATTCCTCTATCTGTGCTGTGATTGTCATAATTCCTCTATCTGTTTTCTTTCTTTAAATATCATAATTTAGGATTGTAGATATCTTTGAGTTTGATGCAACATGGGGTTTACGTTTCTTTAACTATTTGTTGTTTTTATTACGACTTTCAGCAGAAGATGAGAATGGAAAAGTCTCTACTTCACCTTATCGAAACTGAAAATCTAATGCAGTACTTTATAACTCTGAAGATAAGATAATAGAAATATTTGGGAAAAGAATATAGGAATATAAGAATAAGATATTTTAATGTAGCTAGCTTCTTTTATTGGCAATAAAACAATAAGTTGATGTATTCACATTATCTTGAAAATTCAGATATGAGTCTTGATTTTTAACCTGGGCATCATGTTTCTCTCTGTTCTTCGATTTTATATTAAAAATGGTAAATATGTACCAGTATAATTGAAAATATATACCATTTATATTAAAAATGGTAACATACTGAGTCTTAATAACATAACTGCCATATTTCGCTGGTCATGTCACCCATGTGCCCTGTTCTTCACAAACTTTGACTCTCCTCGAACTTTTGGACCTGCCATCTCCTCACTTATCCTCAGTAGATGATGTCACTTCAGACTTCCCAGCCATCAAACGTCTCCCCTTCTTCCTACTTCCTGCTGCCAAACCTTTGCTTCTCCCCTCCTGTTGTGTGAAAGAGGGGTCCTTGCTCCTATCTGGCACTAATGCCTCTGCTTGGGTTCTGGATTTCATCCTTTTCTGCTTCCTCAGAGCCTCTGCTCTTTTTATTACTTCCTCTTTGTCCTCCTCTCGCTCTCTATTGCCTCCCTCTTGTCAGCGTCTGAATACGCTTTGTCTCCATCTTGAAGGACAACCACCTGTCTGAGTTTCACATTTCCCTCCAATTACTGACTCACACTTCTCCTCACCGTCACACAAAAGTTTCCAGAGTGTTCTACAATCGCTCTTTCCACTTCCTCACTTCTCACTTCCTCCTGAATTTATTTCAGTCTGGTTTCATACTTATCATGCTATAGAAACTATTCTCATTGAAATAAAACATCTTAAAGATGGCCTTTCTGTCGCCCCACGCAGCGGGCATTCTTCAGCCAGTGGAGTAGCTGACTGCTCTTTCACACGTAGCACTGCTGACCAATCCTTTATTCCAGGAATACTCTTCCTCTGGGCTTCATGATGACGCAGCATCAGTCAGGACGGGTCAAGTTCTGCTACAATAAAAAACACCCTCTATATCCACAGCAGATTGACTTGGGGCTCTGACCCGCCTTGGCCGCCCTCTCGCACACAGGCTGACGGAGCAGACGTTATCAATTGTTACAGCAAAGGAAAAGAGAAAGCATGGCAGATCAGACGCTAGCCCTTACAGTCTCAATCAGGGAATTCACACATGCCACTTCTTCATATTCCCTTGGCCAGAGCAAGTCACAGTACCCCACCCATCCCCAAAGAACAGAAGCGCAAACTTACGAAGTTTTGGAAAAAGCACTAAAGAGAACCATTACCACCTTATACCACAAACTGCCTAAAATATTCAAATCTAGGCAAGCAATATAAACCAAAATGCACAATATTTGGAAATGTCATTTCAGCCATTTTACCAAATGAATGAATTAATCATGATTGAATGATAGCCACGTATTAGGAATAAATATAGTTAAAATAACTACATTGATTGTACTGAAATATAAATATATAAATCCATTCATTCTTTCAATAAATACTAAGTATTTATTTTTACTTAGATCTTACTGTATGCTTGGCACAATGATAAATGATGGAGATTAAACAAAACATGATAGATATAGGGAAATACTATATAAATCTTGTAATTCTTGATTCTGCCCCCATTCATCAATGAATTCCTTTATACTTATAAAAAGTGAATCTGAAAATATATTTATTGTTGCCTAGAAGACAGAAATTTGAATATGTACAAGCCTGAAACAGCTGTTAAGAAAAGAAACTAGAGCTCTTTTAGTTCAACTGCTTCATAGACTATACTAGTTAATTAAATACATCCTGGCTCTTAGAGATGGGTGAAGAGGCTTTCTCCTCCAGTTATCACCTAGATCAAAATTTTGCTTCAAATTAGCAATCTTACGTTCTCAAAAAAAAAACACCAAAAAACAACAGTTGGCAATTTTCAGAGAAAGTACAATTTTCATTTGGAAAGAACTCTCTGGTGAAGTCATTAACATTTTTTAATCATTTAATTTGATCATTTTTAATTAGCATTTTTAATCATTAGAAAAAAATGTCACCAGGTAAACATTTACAAGAGTGGGGCTTCAGAATGACCAGGCTTATGTCCAGATAATTCATATTTGGAGCAGCTACCTAAGGTTCCAGACCGATTCCAAGTGATAAGGAGGGTCCGGAACTGCAAACATAAATGCAGAGACGTCACTCCACTTCCACTGCTCTATGCACTTGCTCTCTTTCTCACAGGAAAGGGCATGTGGACAAATGAGATAACAGCTGGAAATGTGAAGCCCTAGCTATCAAGAGCAGAAAGCACTCCACTCGTAAAAATCCTTCAAAGTTCCTTTTTCTTAAAAAAAATCACAAGATTTTTCAAGTGATCCTTGAGAAGATGCTGAGATGGAAAGAAAGTCAGATGAAAGATAGTGACTGGGAGCAGACAGGAACTCAGAAGTCTAGTTTTAAAATATTTTTTAAGGTGGAAAAACCGTGCTAGTACTTCCCAAATCAGGCCAAATTCGTTTTAGCTTATGCAGTTGTTTCCTACTGAGTCAGGCACTATAGAAGGCAAAGACATCCAACATTCTGTAATAGGTCAAGGAAAAGAATGTGTGACTGGAGGAGGGAGCATGAGGCTCACTCTAGCAAATCAGGGCTGCTCCAAGGATCACTGTGCATGGAGACCTTACCGGGTGACTGGTTTTTATCTCAAGTATAGGAAAAATATGTATGACTCAATTTACGTGGATATGAATTCATTTAAACAGCTCTGTATTTGGCGCTTTTTGAAGGCTCATGATTATTTTAGTTGAATCTTTAGGGTACAGGTGCCCTTCAAATGTAGGGCATTGTTAAAACTGAAACACTGACATTTATTAAATAAAAAGGGTAAGTTGAGTTAGGGGACATATACATATACACATATCTCATGGGAAAATCCAATATCATCAAGATATAGTGTGATCATAATGTTAAACTAAGGCGTGTCCATCAGCACACCCTCTGATCTGCTCTGTTGGAGATTCTCTTGAAGGCGCACATGGGAGAAAGTCTAGTCGGCCAGGTAGAATGAGCAGAGCTCTGGCTGACTTCCCCTACCAGGGCGAGTGTGTGATCTCACACCTGTCTTTTCTTCAGGAATATCCCTGGCTCTGTTTTTATACAGGTCTCAGTAGGCCATCATAGTTGACTCAAGGGAACCACAGGAATGTGTCAAATGTCCCATGTAGACCTACTTCTTTGGTTATTCAATTTTTGGAGGAAAGTGCACAGGCACGATCTCCTGTTGAGACTTGGCCCATGATAAGTAGAAGAAAATATCCATGTTAGGAAAGGGAGAGTTGTTGAAAAGTCCAAGTTAAACATGACACCCTTCCTCCCCTCGGGTTCCCATGTGTGGATATGTGTGCCTGACAGGGATGAAAGCACCCCTGGTTTCATTTGGCTTAATTGGGCACATGTGAACACAATTTCTCTTCTCAGTGGTTGCTTCTCTGGCCAGGTTCCAATCATCTCACAGTGGAAATTTTCAATGTTAAATTTTGTGTGTGAAATTTAAAAATACTTTTTTTGTTTATTTTAAGGAAAAAATGTCAACATGAAATCACTTACTAGCATATCTATTAGCAGCTGGAAGTGAAATGTACATGTAACATAGATGATATTGAATTTTGGCAGAGCCCCTATCACAAAGTTTGCACTCAGTTCCCCCTTGTACAGGTGAGATGACATTGCTGTAGACTGGACACTTAACATGTGGCTGGCCACGCATTTTGTCTACAGACTGAACATTCAAATAAAGTGAATAACACCAAAATGTATTTCCAGTGGTTCAGGTAAAAAAATGTTTCCAATAATTCAATTCACTAAACACATAGTAGGTACTTTAAAAAGATGCACAGCACAGTGGTTAAGACAGACTGCTACTACTAACTACTTTTGTGACCTTAGGCTATTTCGCCTTCTATGCCTCATTTTCCTCCTCTGTAAATTGGGATAATGTAACTACTTAGAGTTGTTGTGAGGATTAAATGAGGTAATATATGTACAAAGTGCTTACAGCAAGGGCTGGCACATAGTTAGAGCTCCATAAAGTTTGGCTGCTGCGACAATTAGCTGAGTGCAAGCACAGCCCCAGATACTGTAGGGCAGACAAAGGTGAGTGAGCAGTAGTCCTTGCCTTCCAGGTGCGGACACCTGAGAGGTATGCTGTGAGTTATAATTCAACTCTGGCTGCAAGCAGAGCTCTCTCAGAGACACAAATTACAGTTGGCAGTACACAGGAAGAGTAGGGTTATGACAAAGGCTGCATTTGATTTGGGTCTTAAGTGATAGGTAAGATTTTGACAGGTGGAAGGGGAAAAAGAGGGAACCATCAAACATTCTAGGCAGAGGAAACGAAGAGGATGACCTTTGGAAGGTAGGAGATACAAGAGTCAACAGCCATTCCTGACTGGCTAGAATGTAGCATGCGGTATCAATGCAACTGACGCTCTGGCCCGTGCCCAGTGGCAGCCAAGGCTAATCTCTCTCAACGTTCATTTCTGCTTAGCCTGATTTGCTTCAGAATCCTTCTTGACATAGGGCTCAAGCAACAACTACCTCTTCACCAATTTGACTTAGGTGATGAAATTTATTTGCTACTTCATGTATAGGATTGCTTAGCGATGGGGGTGACTGTAGTAATAGATAAAGTTGAAAAAGTAAAAAACAATAATGACCACCATATATTGAGTGTTCATTATGTACATTCATCTATGTTATCTACTTTAATTCTCACAACAAATATATAAGGTAGATATTTTTCTTTCCATTTTATATGTAAAGAAACTGAGAAGTGTTAAGAACCATTTCCCAGGTCACTTAGCTAGAAAAGGTTGGAGAGAGAATTTAAAACCTAGGTTTTTAAAATCTAAAAGCTGTATTTTTAATTATGTTACAACATTAGATCTCATTTAAAATAACAAGGAGATAAGCTGAAGTTAATCAGGAGCCAGCCCTTAATTTCATGTTAAAAATTTTTTTAAATCGATTCTGCATGTTTGGGGAAGCTATTGAAGTCTTTTGAACAGAGCAATTGGGTTTGTGATTTAGGAAGAAAGCTCTGGTGCCAGGATGAAAAATATATTGGAAGTAAGGAGACTGGAGATGGGACGACCAATTTGTTGGGAGAGGAATGGAGATATGAGTGGAATGGAGGGAATGGAATCAAATTATAGCTTCAAAGTGAAATTCATAGGATTTGACTGCATGGAAAGGGTCCATGAATTCCTGAAATTTTGAGTGTTGCAACTTGACAATTGATATGGGCAGGAAGACAGTGAATGAAGTTTGAGATATTGGTGGAATATACAGATGGGGATTTTCTATCAGATTTTCTTTTGACTGTGTTTGTAGAGATAAGGTTTAACATGTTACATTTTGTTCTTCTAGTCAAAAAATAACGGACCCTGGACTAATGAAACTCTAAACATCATCTAGCTATATGAATGGGCACATTTTTCAATCATATTAAAGTGTGTGTGAGAGAAAGAGAGAATGGTGTTATAGGACTTAAAAGAACTGTTTAATATTATCAGAGAAATATTCCAAATTTCTTATTAAATAGCTTCTTTCTAACCAACAAGCTAGATTTATTATGTCATTGTCATTCTTCCATGCTAGAGAATCCTTGCCCAAGCAGAAATAAACTCATTGCCAGGGCTCGGGCTCTCAGCAGTCTGACCTACTTAGCTAGGTTTTTTATTGGGTTAGTGGTTGAATTCTGCTGAGAAGGTGTCAGAAAGGTAGCTCATGAGGCCGATAGACAGTTGTTGGAAAGCAGGTGGGTTGTGAAGCTCAATTCCCTTTTTCCCTTAACCATATTGGAATTCATTTGATTCAATGGAGCATGGCAGAGTGTGAAAGGTGTTTTATGTTTTTATTCCATCTTTAAATGTCATTTAGAGTTTATAGTATAGTGGTACCCAGGAACTTTGTCATTCTAAATAATATTTGCATGTAGCTGGCAGGTGATGCATGGATAGCCTTGTAGAAATTTACTTTAGTAAAGTAGTCAACACAGATGAGGAAACATTGAAATGAAAGCAATCAGACACTAAAACCAAAAGCAGCATATAGGCATGAGAATATCAGACAGTGAGAAAACAGCACCCACCAATTCTTATAGTAAAATTAAGGTGTGGTCATTAAACTTAATTAATTTTTATACCACAAATACTAGATGTTCTAATAATTAAAGATAACATTTTTCATTAAAACAATTAAATTAAAATTTGCATTAAAATAATTAAAAAATATAAAATAATCTTATATAATTCCGTGAGGAAAAAAAGTGGTTTGTCTTTCTCACAAGTAGCTGTTAAACAGCCAGTGGACCTTAAGGTAAATTACTTACAAAAAGTTTAATATGTTCCTAGGCACTTAGGACTCATGGTAAGAAACATATTCCTTTAGATTAGTCGTAAGGAATTTAGAAAGTAAGGAATTTCTTAGAAAGGAAGGAAAGTAAGTCTTAGGGATTTAGAAATTGATAAAGTCATGGGAGATGTATAATTATCCTGAACGCATTCATATAGAACAGTCATTAAAGGGAGCTGGAGATAGAGGAGGCAAACTGCCTGTTTAGAGATGGGAGATGGGGCAAGTATTCCTGAGACAGAAAAAGTTGTCCTGAGAACAGCAGGTCCTAATCTTCAAGCGTGGTCATGCTCTTCCTAAAAGGCCAGGTTTAGAAGTTGATCAGTGCTCTCAGTGCTATTGAATTTCTGCGTAATATCAGCATAACTTTAACTGAAACATCCATAGACTAGAAAATGTGAGCGAGTTAATGACTAAAGGTTTTGTGAAATGTGGTTGTCGATAATTTTATAAATGTCTAACTCCAGAGGAATGTGATTACGGATTCAAAATTGCAGGGAAAATGTGACAAATAATCGGTCTCGGCTGTAATGTTCCTATTTGGGCTGGGAGCCGGCTTCCTCAGAAATCAGCGGGGCAGTCCTTCTCCCTCCGCGTCCTTGGCACACAGAGCGGCCGCTTGTCTCTGGACTCCAGCTGTGAAGAGTTTAGGGGAGCCCTCTCCAGGGGTGCCAGCCCCAAGATTGTTCTCCATGAAGATTTCTCCTAGAATCTCAATGTGGCAAAGCTCACCAGGGGCCCATCTTTTTATTTAGACTTTGCAACAAATGTAAAAACATTTGGCACGCTCTCTCCACCTTTGCTACTGTTCATTTAGTCTTTGTCTCTGAAAGGTATTGCCAAGAGGAAAGTTTCCTGTGTTTATTTTATTTGTAGCATGACATCTTGCTTTGAAAACTTTGAGTGTGTGTGTAGGTAGGGAAAGAAAAAAATAGGCTCCACTTTTCCCCTCTTCACATTAATACACGGTCTTAAAAGGAAATTCAGGGTAAAGGATGGAAGTCGTGGTCTTACAAGATCTTGTGGAGAGAATTTATATGCTATCCTGATGATAGATGTTTCGTTTTACTTTCAAAGACATCTTGACAGCAAATCACCTTTGAGAGAGCCATCGTAATCGTTAAGAAAACGACTAAAACTGAAGTTTTAGTTTTTCTTTATTCAGAAATTGGAAAGAAGATTTGTAGGCATTTTTGTCATTGTTGTTGGAGTAGATGGGAAGTCAGAGACCTTTTCTTTGTTTTTAATTTTGGTACCCAAGAGGTTATATTCAATGATAGGTAACAAAAGTAAGTGCCGGGTTTAAGGTCAAATAATATGGGGATGAAGGACCTGGATGTCTTGTGTGGGATAGAGACTATTATCATGAACTGACTCTTCCCTGGGGTTGGACATAATAAGTATATCAGAAAAGACATTAAAATGGAGATAAATTTAAACCTGGTGAGAAAAAGGCAATAATAAGCCTTCCAAATACCATTTAAAATTGCCCCACAGTGACCAAGGAGTCCTACATAAAAGCAATACTATGATCTCACTCATTATAAACCCACAGTTTTAGAAAACTAATGGATCTTAGTGAAGAGAAATTCATAGCTTAAGAATGTGACAACCACGATAAGGCCCGGACAAGTCAGTTTCCCTAAGGCAGTTAGCGTGGACTCTGTCATGAACTAAATACTGGGAAATTTAATTTGAAGTTTCCAAACTGTGTGCCCAGATATATATGACTGAAACGTATTTTCAGAAAGCTATAAAGCAACCATATTTCTTGAGAAGGACTAACAGTCTGTTTTCACAAAGAACTTTTTTTTTTCTTTTAATATAAGGGCTTCAGAGAATAAGTATAGAGTCACCTATCTTACCAGCATTGACAATTAGGGAGAAGGAATGGGCTATTAGGGAACCGATGGATCTGAACATTACATTCAGTCAAGGCTTATATTGTTTTCCCTTTTTTTTTTTTTTTTGTGAGGAGATCAGCCCTGTGCTAACATCCGCCAATCCTCCTCTTTTTTTGCTGAGGAAGACGGCCCTGGGCTAACATCTGTGCCCATCTTCCTCCACTTTATATAGGACGCCGCCACAGCATGGCTTGCCAAGCAGTGCGTCGGTGCGCGCCCGGGATCCGAACCAGCGAACCCCGGGCCGCCGCAGCAGATTGCGCGCACCCAACCGCTTGCGCCACCGGGCCGGCCCCTGTTTTCCCTTTTTAATCTAGGATTATTGTATTTGCCTTTTTTTTAAAGTTAGAAAAACAACTTCAATTACATCTATCAAAGAATATGCCAATAATTGAAGAGTGTTTGATATTTTATTTCAAATAATGAAAATATTACCAAATTGTATTTCTTTTGGAAGATACTTGAAATAAAATTCCAAGACAGCAAAATAACTCTATTCACTTTCTGGTCATCAAGTCTGGGATACCTTGTTGCTGAAAGATCTTGTCGTGAGAGTGATAGAGAATTGAACTTAGCCTCAGAGCACTGATTGATTTATAGGAGTAACAGGTGACGTCTTCCAAGATACCTGGGGAAAGTAGAAGACAGGTCTGCCAGAGGAGTGAGACCCAGACAGGGTTGTATGGGCACACCTCGTGAGACCCCAATAACAGAAAGAAGGTGTGCGAGAAGGGTTCTGGATGTAAAAGCTAATTTTGAAAGGAGTAAGATGGGAACATTGAAGACAAGTATTGTCTACTTTGGATCTTTGTCTCGTCCCAGTGTTCATGGTGTGCCTAGGATGACCTTATAGGATCCAGAACAGCCTGGATGTCATGGCCTTCAGAACACGTGCTATGGCCTCGTGAAGAGATTCAAAAGAAAGACTGCTTCTGCTCTTCCTTCGAGGCTGAGGAGTGTGGCCAGCTTTCCTTCCCTGAGCCCTTACCACCACCAGACATCGTGATGAGCCCTCCATCCTCCATCTCGTTTGATCCTCACCCTGGCCTAAGAGCAGTTAATAGTACCTCTACCACCACCGTCCCCACCAATTTTTTTTTTTTTTAACAAAAATACTGGGACTCTGAATGGTTAAATGACTTCAAGGTCAAACAAAAAAATAACAGTAAAACTGGGGTTTAACCCTCAAGCTGTCTGACTTAAAGCCCATGCTTTATCCCAGGGTCTTAAGACACAGGGACTTGCATCAGAGAAATGTCTGCAGAACTTGTTGCTGTTTGATCTCCAGGCTCTACACTCAATCCAGAGCAGCAGCCCCCTCTAGCTGGGGCAGGGATTGAAGGAAAATTCCTGGGCCTTGAGCACTTCGGCAGCCAGTCTCAGGTCCTTCCCTTCTGTCTTCCCTCATCAAATGCTGAGATGCAAATATCCTACTTCTGCTCCAAAAGGAGAAAATGGGAGTTGGAAGGGGAATGTAAGTCTCAAGGGGAATGAATCCCATCTGGTTTCTCCATTTCCACAGCCTCTCACTCACTTCCCTGTTTCCAGCATCCAACAGGTGTAGGGAAGCGCAGGTTTGGAGGGACAGGGCTCTTCACCTTCTGCTCTGCTCTGTTCTAAATATCTGTAATTCCCCTTGTGATTCATTGGCATAGCCCTTTACAAACAGACTACTTGTTCTTGGAGTTTGACGGAGAAGAAGGCACACCTTTATTTTCAGATGAGTTAATTATTGTATCCCGTAAGGATGTCTACACTGCAATCCTGATTGTGGTGTTTGCTCCTTATTAAGTTTTTTTTATCAAGCCCCTGAAATTTCTCAGAGCAAAGACAGTTTATAAATGACACTAATTGGAATGAAGCTACTTATGAAACGTGTCTCAACACAGAAGGGTTTTTCTTTTTCTAGAGCATCCAGTGCTTTTTACCCCAGACAGATAAGGTAGTTAATCCCCCTCCCCTCATTACTCTCCCACCCGTCTGTGAGCACCCTGACTCACCTCTCCCCAGGGCCTTGGCACACTCCACAAGGAGTGTGATGTGGAGGGATAAAAACATGACTCAGACTCACTTGACGAAAGCTTCTAGCAGTTGGCAATACTCGGTGTGACCTTTATGTTGGATTTTGCCATCGTTTTAATCACTTTACCATCACTTGCAGGACAGAAAGCATCTTTAAAGGTGCCCTATTTAAGACTAAGCCAAGAGTAAGCATAGGTTCTCATTATTTCACATGTTGTCAAAGAACCCAGCACAGTGAAATGACAACGTTTTGAAGAAAATAAGTTTGTGTAAAGCTCTTAATTAAGGTAGGGGAGGGCATTTTATTGCAATTATTTATATTTGATGTTAATCTTTTCATTTTCATGTTTATGCAGCAAAATTTTATTTTTGCGGCCAAAATTTCACTTTTAACTTCCTAACCACTCTTTGCCAAATTCCTTGTAAATTTGTATGTCTTTTGCAAGAGTTTTTTACCCAACAGTTTTTGGACTATCTACTGTATTCTTTATGTTTCTGTGTATTTGGCTGATTATTTTACTTTAACTAGGGTCTCATTTGCAAAAAATTATTTCCCATGTAGCATGCTAAAAGAATTTTCTGTGTATTTATTGATCAAAGAAAAGCTTAACTTTTTCTCCATATCATGCCTAACACCCACAGGGATAAAGCATTTGATTTTACACTGATTATTACTACTGTCATTCATTTTATTTACTTTTTCATTTTTTTATTTAAAAAATATCAAGCCTACAGAAAAGTTACAAAAAGGACCCTTCAATCAGACTCATTAATTGTTAACATTCAGCCATTTGAGAGTTAATTATAAACATCATGACATTCAGCCCAATATTTCAACATTTCTCACCTAAAACAAGGACATTCTAAATCTAACCCACAATATAATTATCACAAGGAAATTTAACCTTAATGTAATGCTTTTATCTAAACACGGTCCATATTCAAATTTCCACAGTTGTCCCAACAAAATCCATTATAACTATTCATACCTCTCCTTCCATCCAGTGAAGAATCATTCATTGCATTTAGTTATCAAATATCTTTATCCTCCTTTAGTCTAAAACAGTTTCCAGCTATTTTTTTCTCTCATGACATTAACATATAAAGAAACTGGACCATTGTTTTGCATAATATCCCTAAAATGAGTATTTTCTTGTAATTAGATTCTGGTAAATAGCATTTTTGGCAGGACTACAGCATATGTGATGTTGTGTCCTTCACAGAGCATCATATCAGGAGGTACACGATGTCAACGTATCCTAATTTGGGAAATTAAGTTGGATCACTTGGTTAAGGTGGTGTCTGTTGGATTTCTTCATTGTACAGGAACTCTCTTCTTTTGTAATTAAGTACTCTGTGGGGTGATATTTTGAGACTATGTAAATATCTTATTCTCCAGTGATCCTTCCCCCAATGGTTTTAGTATTCATAATACATATTGCTTGAATCAATCATTACTCTGGTGTTAGCAAAATGGTGATTTTCCAATTTTATCATTTCTTCTACATTTATTAGTCATCATTTTTCTGTAAAGAAGATCTTTACATTCTTCCTCTCCCCAACACCTAAAATTATTATTTTGGTATATCATTATGAACTAATGGATTCCTTTTTTATTCAATGTATTACAATTTATTCCACTCATTTTTTGTTATAATGCATAAATTGCCCCAAATTTGGCCTGTGGAAGCCCCGCTAAACTGTTGTCCATTTCAATTGTCTTATTCACTTAACTTCATTATCAGAAATAAGCTTTGAAGATAATTCAAAATAATTTTTAGCCCAAATATTTGTAGCAATACTTCAACTCCCTTATCACATTTATTTTTACTTGTGAAAAATCGTATAATGGCTCACTTCAACATGTAAAGAGCTTGGAAATTGTCACTCCCATCTTCACAAGAAAAAAGCTGAACACACTGAAAACCAGTGACCTTTCTTGGACCCAGAGAAACTAAGGTTGCAGGCCAAGCTGCTACCCCAAAACCAGGCAAATTCAGAAAGTTGCAACCAAGATCTGCTTACGTGGAACAGAAGTTATTGGAGCCACAAACTTATAGCAGCAGTTAAATGGTAATTTTGATGAATTGTTGGATGCTGAGTATGGACTAGCATGAGAATCAGAAACTCCTGGGGGACACAGTCTTAGGGGGCCCCTATACTTTCATGGTGTTTACCTCCAGGAACCCCACCAGATCTTCTTGGTGAAGAGCCAAGAAAGATCCTCTGTGCCTCTGACAGAGGAAGGGGAAAAATAACAATTTGAAAACTCACCCAGAGCATTCACCATAACAAAGGCCCACTCCTCAGGATATAAGACTACCAGAGCCTTATTCCACCTGTGGAAAGGGCATGTACCTAACTCTGGCACTTTCTAGCCATCTTGTTTCACCTAAGGTGGGGAATAAAGCTAGAAAATATTTGTGAAGCTCACAGCCCAATGACACAGGCCCATAAAAGACTGAAATTTCATTGTAAGAGTATAGAATGCTTCTCCTCCCCCACGTCTTACACTCCCTACACCAGTAGGGCTCCAGTATAACAGTGGTTACAGCTGAAAGGGCTGTAAGACACAGACTGTCTCTGAGGAGGAGTTCTTAGGGAAGCCCAAAGTCAACGGCGGAGATAAAAACAAGGGCAGAAGCCTCTGCTACGTACAGCTACAGCAAACAGCCCAACTTCTAGACAGATTAACATAAAACCTCACACTAAAAGCCTATTTACCCCACTTCCTATTACCCAATACACCATGTCTAACTGCCAACAAAAAATTACAAGGCAAGCTAAATAGCAAGGGAAAAAATCGTATAATGAAAGTGTCCTCTCTTTCTGAAGACATTTTTCATCTTTGTTGAATTAAGATGGGATTGCCCTGAAAATTCCTTTGTTATGTTTTTGAAATTCCACATGTAATATCTGATTTCTGCCTATAAAAATCAATATGGTAACTCATATAACATGAAGAGAAACTTAATTATTCAGTACTAGAGCAAATAAGAAGTACAATTAAAGAAATGCAGTTAAAAAGACATCAATAGACTGAATAGCTGACTCTTTTCCTTAGGAACAGAGAAACTCAAGTGAAATATTTGCATTGAAGAGAGCTACTGGTTTTATGGTCACATCTGCTAACCAGTCTGCATCTTTGGCTCACAGAGATCCTCATGACTGCTGAAAAAAAGCGATTCTTTTAGAAACATTTCCCTTTTGTGTAGCCTAGCATATTTCAGCAGTCTGTGTTCCCAAAACTCGCAGTTGAAAAACACTCAACCTCATGCCTACATTTCCTGAAAAGAAGATCAGTCCAGAGGTGATTCAGTAACACGTGAAGCTTGCTCTCCAGACACAAATATGAAATACGAATCAGAAAGAACACTGGCATGAAAATGACAGAAACCTCATCACGTTGAGTTGGGATGTCAATCTTATTATTAGTTCACAGAGATTGAGTGTTCTTTGGCATTTGTTGGTGCCGACAATGGGCTAGGTGCTGTAGAGAACATAGAATTAGACAAAGTTCTTGCCCAGGGGGCTCATAATCAAATCAGACAAACCAGACGCTAGCCCAGTCCAGCAGTCTGGAGTGGGAAGCGTTGGGCTTACAAGGGGAACCTGAGGTTACTCTGTCCATGAGGATACTCTGTTTCCCTCCAACTAGTCTGCTCTCTCATGTTATGTAAGTTTGGGAGGAAACTTGTGATTTCCATTTCAACATCACCTAGGAAGTGTTTTGCAAGAGAGTGCACTTGGGTTTTCACTCATCATGTGACAGGGTTCAGGATAAATTCTGTAAAGCACGTGGCTTGGTTTACTGGGGAAGGAAGGAAAAAATCACAAGGCCAGAGTCACTAGAAGGAGAAGCAAAGTTATGTAGGAGAACATCCCACAGAGAGGCCTGTGGGGCCAGATTTCTGCTGAGCCTGCAATACAGATCAGCCATCTTGTGATGGGTCCATTCTCACCTCCACTCTATCATGAGCTGTGAAGGTCGTGTGAGCAAGCTTGACGAGTGAGCTGTTTGGCACCAGGCAGTCTGGATGTGGATTATCAGCTGTTTACAGAAGATTTTGGGGTATATCAGTGGGCCAACAATTAGAAATCTTTGGGCCTATGTAACATTCCCAATGTGGGGTAGTAGAGGTCCCTGTTGACATGGCCCTCTAAGTTTAAACAGCAATAAATAGCATGCCTGTGGAAACTCCACTCAAGGTTGGGTTAGATCATGTCCTTTGTCCTCCCAGCACTCAGCACTTCTCTTTCTCATAGACTTGTCACTCTGTGTAATGACCATTGCCTATTTGTCTTTAAACCAGCCTCCAGCAACGAGACAGTACTCAGCACATAGTAGGTTTCAATAAAAATTTGTGAATGAATAAATGACATAAAGGATGTAAGCCAGCTCTAACTCTGCATGTCCTTTGAACTTCCAAGGAGAACTCAAGTATGACAACTTTCAAAAATCTTCACACAGTCCTCAAACCAAACCCCATTAAGATATACTTTTTGTTTTTTTTTTTAACAGCCCAGGAGCCTCAGCTTTCTATTTAAACATATAGGATGATTTCCATAGTTAATTAGTCAGAATCACAAGAGTGGCTACTCCTAAACCTTTATCTATTCTGTAGTTTTATGTGTGTATCACATGGTGTGCCTTATACACTTAGAATTATGTCACTCTATTGTTTCGTGTGTATATCAGTACCAATGTGATTTGAACTCACTAGAACAGCATAATTGTTTTAAGAAAAACCTTTGTGAATTTAAAAGCTATGTGGTTTTTTGAAATAATAATTTTTCTTCTTTAAAGTTCCTTGAAGATGTTGTAGATTTTTAATAGATGAAATAACTTTTTAAAAAACCAGTGTGTGAATATATCACAGACCGGTTTCCAGCAAGAGCAATAGATTCATATCCAGACTGTCTTGGAGTCCATCAATTGGTGACAGACAGAAGACTAGAAAAAGCATGCCCCAAATGTTATATAAACATGTTAGTTCTGGTAACTAAGCCAAACCCAACATTGCTGAAGCTTAAGTGAATTAAAGGACCTGCCATACATATATGGGTTATCTCCTCTCTCTGTGAAACAGGGTTTGAGAGAGTTTGGCTTTCTGAAAAAATAAAAATTGCTAGAATGAAAATATTCCTTTGGTCCTCTGATAGGCTGGGAAAGTAGAGTTTCTAATTTAATCTTAAACCAGTTCCTCATCTCTAATTTATGAGGAAATGCTGTTTTGGGCTGGATAGAGGACATTTTTTAGGGATTTGTCCATTAATGAGCAAGCAGATTGATCTTTCCCAGGTGCAGCTCCACACTTGGGTGTTCCTATTTTCCCAGATTTGAAATAATCCCCATGATCTCCTTTTAGTGGTATGAGAATGGTGTATTTTATAGAGATACTCTTTTCTAGGAAATAAAATTCTATCAAAGAAACATGTAACTGGAACTTGATTTCAGAAGTCAATTTATCTAATCTACAAATTTCACAAATTATAAAACTATGGTTCGGAAAGTTGAAGTGACTTATTCAAGGTCATAGGCTCCTGAGGTGATACTAGACCAGAAGCTAGGTCTTCTGAATCCAATGCTATTCTCCTTCCTTTTTTAAAAAATGTATTATTTTCTTAACATTTTATTTTTGTGATAATTATCAATTCACATGTAGTTGTAAAAATTGTACAGGGAGATCTCATGCACCCTTGATTCAGTTTTCCCCTATGGCACTATCTTGTAAAACTATAGTATGATATCACAGCCAGGATATTGAAATGGACCCAATCAAGATACAGAATAGTCACATCATAACACAGAGTCCTCATGTTGCCCTTTTATAGCCAAACCGACTCTCTTTCACCCCCACACCTCCTTAATCTCCAACAAACAATTAATGTGTTCTTCATTTCTAGAGTTTTGTCATTTTAAGAACGTTAAATGGAATCATATGGTATGTAACCTTTTGAGGCAGACTTTTTTTCACTCAGCATAACTCTCTGGCGATTCACTGAGGTTGTTGTGTGTATCAATACTGTGTTCCCTTTTTTCTTCTTGAGTATTCCATGGTATGATTGTGCCAGTTTGCTGAACCATTTTCCTATTAAGGACATCAGGGCTGTTTATGGTTTTTGGTTAATACAAATAAAGCAGCTGTAACATTCATGTAGAGGTTTTTGTGTGAACCTAAGTCTTCATTTCTCTGGGATAAATGCCCAAGAGTTCAACCACTGGATTATATGGTGAGCACATTTTTAGTTTTAGAAGAAACCACCAAACTGCTTTTCATGGTTTTTCAATGTGGATGTACCACATTACACTCCCACCAGCAAGATATGAATGATCCAGTTTCTCCGTATCCTTGCAGGCATTTGGTATTGTCGCTGTTCTTTTATTTTAGCCATTGTAATAGGTGCAGAGTGATATCCCAATGAGGCTTTAGTTTACATTTCCCTAATGACTAATGATGTTGGATATTTTTTTCATGTGGTTATTTGCCATCTATACATCTTCAATGAATGTGTCTTCACGTTCTTTGCCCATGTTCTAACTGGATTATTATTACTATTATTTTTACTGCTGAGTTTTGAGGTTCTTTATATATTGTAGATACTAGTCCTTTGTCAGATATGTGGTTTGCAAATATTTTCTCCCAGTCTGTAGCTTGTCTTTTCATCCTTTTCACAAAATCTTTCACAAAACAAAAGTTAACTTTGGTGAGGTCCAATTTATCAATTTTTCCTTTTATGGATTGTGCTTTTGGTGTGAAGTCTAAGAACTATATTAACATATCCATAAACTCACATAGTTAGCATTTTTGTGTGTGTGTGGTGAGAACACTTAAGATTTACTCTGTTGGCAAATTTCAAGTATATAGTGCAGTATTATTAACTATAGTCACTACACTATACATTAGGTCTCCAGAACTTATTCGCCTTTCATATGGAAACTTTGTACCCCTTGACCAACATCTCCCTATTTTCCCTACCCCTCTAGTCCCTGGCAACCACCATTCTATTCTCTGTTTTTAAGAGTTCAAATTTTTTAGATTCTGCATATAAGTGAGATCTTGCAGTATTTGTCTTTCTGTGTCTGGCTTGCTTCACTTAGCATAATGTTCTCCAGGTTCATCCATATTGATGCAAATGGTAGAGTTTCCTTCTTTAAAGCTGAATAACATTCCATTATATACAGATATCACATTTTCTTTATCCATTCATCCATCAACAAACACTTAAGTTGTTTCCAGATCTTGGCTGTTGTGAATAGTGCTACAGTGAACATAGGAAAGCAGACATCTCTTTGAGATATTGATTTCATTTCTTTTGGATATATATGCAGAAGTGGGATTGCTGGGTAGTGTGGTAGTTCAATTTTGAATTTTCTGAAGCACCTCTCTGCTGTTTTCCATAGTGGCTCTACCAGTTTGCATTGTCACCATCGCTGTACCAGAGTTCCCTTTCTCTACATCCACGGCAACACTTGTTATTTATTTATTTTTTAATACTTGTCATCCTAATAGGTGTGAATTGATTTGCAAATCATTGTGGTATTGATTTGCATTTCCCTGCTGATTAGTGATTTTGAGCACCTTTGTGCATACCTGGTGGCCATCTATATGTCTTCTTTTGAGAAAAGTCTATTTAGGTCCCTTGCCCATATTTTAGTCAGGTTATTTTCTATTTTATTTTTTGGTATTGAGTTTAGGAGTTGCTTTTTTTTAATTGAGTTAGGAGTTGCTTTTTATTAATCCCTTATCAGATGTATGGTTTGCAAATATTATCTCCATTCTGTAGGATGTCTTTTCACTCCATTGATGGTTTCCTTTGTTGTGCCGAAGCTTTTTAGTTAGATACAATCCCATGTGTCCATTTTTGCTTTTGTTGCTTGTGCTTTTGGAGTCATATCCAAAAAATCATTAAATAGACCAATGTCAAGAAGGTTTTTCTCTGTTTTCTTCTCGTAGTTTTATAGTATCAGGTCTTAAATTTAAGTCTTGAATCCATTTTGAGTTGATTTATGTATATGGTATAAGATAAGGGTCTAATTTCTTTCTTCTGCTTATGGATATTCTATTTTCCCAGCACCATTTATCGAAGAGACTATCATTTCCTCTTGGTGTTCTTAGTACTGTTGTTAAAGATCAGTTGACCATAAATGTGTGGATTTTTTTCTGGGCTCTCTATTGTGTTCCATTGGTCTGTATGTGTGTTTTTATGCCAGTACGTACTGTTTTGATCACTACAGCTTTGTAATATATTTTGAAATCAAGAGATGTGATACCTCCAGCATTGATCTTCTTGCTCAAAATTGCTTTGGCTATTTGGGGTCATTTGTAGTTCCATATGAATTTTGGGATTGTTTTTTCTGTTTTTGTGGAAAATGTCATAGGAATATTGATAGGGAATATATTAATTTGCAGATTTCTTTGGGTAGTATGGATATTATAAAAATATTAATTCTTCTAATCCATGAACACAGGATATTTTCCCATTTATTTGTATCTTCTTCAATTTCTTTCATCAATATTTTAGAGTGTTCAATGTAAAGATCTTTCACTTTAGTTAATTTTATTCCTAAGTATTTTATTCTTTTTGGTGCTATTATAAATGAGAATGTCTTTTTCTTTTTCAGATAGTTCATTGTTAGTGTGTAGAAATACAACTGATTTTTGTATGTTGATTTTGTATCCTGCAACTTTACTGATTTCATTTATTAGTTCTAAGAGTTTTTTAGTAGAGTCTTCAAGGTGTTCTCTATATAAGATCATGTCATCTGCAGAGACAATTTTACTTTTTCCTTTCTAATTTGGATGCTTTTTATTTGTTTTTCTTGTCTAATTGCTCAGGCTAGGACTTCTAGTACTATATTGAATAGAAGTGGTGAGAGCAACCATGCTTGTCTTGATCCTGATCTTAGAGGGATACCCTTCAGCATTTCACCATTGAGTAGAACGTTAGTTGTGGGCTTGTCATATATGGCCTTTACTATGTTGGGGTATGTTCCTTCTCTACCTGATTTATTAAGAGTTTTTATCTTGATAAGATGTTGAATTTTGTCAAATGCTTTTTCTGCATCTATTGAGATAATTGTACGATCCTTCATGCTCTTAATGTGATGTATCACATGTATTGATTTGCATCTGTTGAACCATCCTTGCATCCCTGGGATTAATCCCACTTTGTCATGGTGTATGATCCTTTCAAAGTGCTGTTGAATTTGTTTTTTTAGTATTTTATTGAAAATTTTTGCATCTATGTTCTACAGGGATATTAGCTTTTGATTTTCATTTCTTGTAGTGTTCTTGTCTGGCTTTGGTATCAGGGTAACGCTGGCCTCATAAAATGAGTTTGGAAGTGTTCCCTCCTCTTCAATTTTTTGGAAGAGTTTGAAAAGGATTGGCATTAATTCTTCTTTAAATTTTGGTAGAATTCACCAGTGAAACCATCTGGTCCTAGGCTTTTTCTTGTTGGGAGATTTTTTATTATTAATTCAATATCCTTATTCTTTATTGTTCTGTTCAGATTTTCTATTTCTTCATGATTCAATCCTGGTAGGTTGTTTCTAAGGATTTATCCATTTTTTAACTTTATCCAATTTGTTGACATATAATTGTTCACAGTAGTCTCTTCTGATTCTTTTTATTTCTGTAGTATCAGTTGTAATGTCTTCTCTTTCATTTATAATTTTATTTACTTGAGTCCTCTCCTTTTTCTTGTTTATTCTAGCTAAAGTTTTGTCAATTTTTTTAATATTTTCAAAAACAAATCTTAGTTTTGTCAATCTTTTCTTTCATTTTTATAGTCTTTATTTCATTTATTTCTTCTCTAATCTTTATTATTTCCTTCCTTCTCTTAATGAGCTTAGTTAATTATTTTAGTTCCTTGAAGTGGAAAGTTAGGTAGTTTATCTGAGATTTTTCTTCTTAAAGTAGGCATTTATTTGTATAAATGTCCCTCTTGGAACTGCTTTAGCTGCATCCCCTAAGTTTCGGTATGTTGTGTTTACATTTTCATTTGTCTCTGGTATTTTTGATTTCTCTTTTAATTATTTTCTTTGACCCATTGGTTGTTCAGGAGCATGTTGTTTAATTTCCACATATTTTTGAACTTTTCACTTTTCTCCTGTTATTGATTTCTATTTTCATACCACTGAGGCTAGAAAAGTTGTTTGATATGATTTTGATTTTTAAAAATTTTTTAAGACTTATTTTGTGGCCTAACATATGATCTACCCTGGAGAATGTATTCTATACACTTGAGAAGACTGTGCATTCTGTTGCTTTTGGATGAAATGCTCTGTATAGTCTGTTAGGTTCATTGGGTCTATAGTATTGTTCAAGTCTTTTGTTTACTTACTGATTTTCTGTCTAAATGATTTATCCATTTTTGAAAGTGGGGTATTAAAGTCCCCTATTATTATTTATTGCTGTCTATTTCTCCCTTCAGTTCTGTTAATATTCACTTTATATATTTAGGTGCTCTGATGTTCCATGCATATGCATATACAATTGTTATATCCTCTTGATGACATTGACCCCTTTATCATTATACAATGACCTTCTTTGTCTCTTGTGGCAGTTTTTGACTTAAAGTCTAGTTTGTCTGATATAAGTATACTCACCCCTGCTCTCTTTTGGTTACCATTTCATCTTTTTCCATCCTTTCACTCTCAGTCTATGTGTGTCCTTATATAGTTATGTGCCGCATAATGACGTTTCAATGACAGATCACACATACGATGGTGGTCCCATAAAATTAGTCCCATAGAGCCTAGGTGTGTGGTGGGCTATACCATCCATGTTTGTGTAAGTTTGCACAGAGATGAAATTACCTAACAACGCATTTCTCAGAACAAATTCCTGTTGTTAAGTGACACATGACTGTAGTTAAAGTGATTTTCTTGTGGGCAGCATGTAGTTGAATCTTGCTTTTTAAAAAATCCATTCAACCACTCTGTGCCTTTTGTTGGAGATCTTAATCCATTTACATTTAAGGTAATTATTGATAGGTTAGGACTTACTGTTGCCATTTTCTTCATTGTTTTCTGACTGTTTTGTAGGTCCTTTGTTTCTTTCTTCCTCTCTTGCTGTCTTCCTTGTGATTTGATGATGTTTTGTAGTGATAATTCTTTGATTCCTTTCTCTGTATCTTTTATGTATCTACTACAGATTTTTTTTTGTTCTTACCATGAGGCTTACATAAAACATCTTATAGTTATAATAATCTACTTTAAGCTGATAATTTCATTCACATATGAAAACTCTACACTTCTGCCTTCCCACATTTCATGTCACCATTTATATATTTTTATATTGTATATCCATTAATAAATATTATAGCTATAGTTATTTTTAATACATTTGTCTAAGTTTTATGCCAGAGTTAAAAGTAATTTATGCACCACTGTTACAGTTTAAGAATATTCTGAATTTGACTGTATACTTACCTTTACAGTGAGTTTTATACTTTCATATGTTTCTATGTTGCTAATTTGTGAGCTTTAGTTTTATTTTGAAGAACTCCTTTTAGCACTTCTTATAAGGCAGGTCTAGTGGTGAAGAACTCCCTCATGAGGCAGTTAGTAGAATTGCAGCTGTTTGTTGAGTCCCACGCCCTGGATGCTGTAAGACCCCACTCCTTTTTCCTGCCCTTAGCTTCCCTAGACTATTCAGCCATGCCCATCTCTTCAGTGTTCTGGGTGTGGTGAGAAATAAGTGGGACTCTTGGGCAGCATGCTGCATGGCTGGGAAATCCAGGTGTTCACTATGTTCTCACTTTTCCCCATGCGGGAAATTGCGGGCTGAGGGGTCTCTCTTGTCACTGGGCTGTGCTGCCTTGGGGGAGGGGTGATGTGGGTAAAGTGAAACTGTTCTTACCCTCTTTAATGCCACTATTTTTGGATTTTTTGATGCAGTGGCATGCTGGGACCCCTCTGCTGGACTCCTGGGCTCCCACAAAGTTACTCTTATCTGTGGATGGTCATCAAAATCAGTGTTTCTGTGGAGGAATGAAGGCTGAAAACTCTTATTCTGCTATCTTGTGATGTTACTCTACAAATCTGGAAAATTTTCACTATTATTTCTTCAAGTACTCTCTCAGCCTCACTCTCTTTTTCCTCTGCTTTGGGCATCTTGATGTTACAAATGTTAGATCCTTTGTGATGGTCCCACAGGTTCACAAGGGTCTGCACCTTTTCTTTTTAGTCTATTTTTTTTCTATTGTCCAGAACTGGTGAGTTCTATTGTTGAGTCTTCAAGTTAACTGATTCTATCTTCTGGACATCTCATGTTATGTTCTGAGACTCTGGATCTTATTGTACTTTCTGTTTTAGCTAGCTTTTCCTGACACCACTTTGGTAGAGGCGGGGAGGATTGCACCTCTTCATTATTGCCCAGTGGAGGCAGAAGTCCAGCAGTTCACCACTTGCTTCTATTGACACTTGGGAGGGAGGGCGCTGCTGGGTGGAGTGGAAGTTCTGGCTCTCCCTGTGGTCTCCACTGACATAGCTGTGGATGGTGGAAGTCCTGATTCTCCACCAGGCCTTATCTGATACCACCCTAACAGGTGGACAAAAAGGTATCTCATTACTTTCAACAGTGGAAGTCTAGTCTCCCCTCTCAGCCTTTGATGTCATAGGTGGGGGTGAAACCACAGTTTTTCTGTGGTGTTTGTCTAGAATAGACTGGTTATTGTCCAAAGGTTTTCTGTCTTGTCAGTTTGCCCTTCCCTAGTCCTTTGGCCTGAGAAAGCTTTTTTTTTTTTTTTTTTTTAAGGTTTGTGTTTACTGGCATTTCTAAGTTTCTGGCTTCTTCAGATCCAGGTCTAGGATATATGTGATGAAACGAACCCAGGACATTCACTACTGTGTCATTCCTTCTGTCCTGAAGACCCTAGTTATCTTCCTTGTCCTCTCCACCTTTCAGAGTCTTTGTATGTTGTTTTACATATAACGTCCAGGGATTTTAGTTGTACTTAGTGAGAGGAATAAGAAAAAGTACATCTACTACATCTTCCTGGAATTGAAGTCCTGCTCCTTCCTTTCAAAACGAGGCATGAGGTGGCGGTCAGCAGGAGTTGTTGGATGAAACAATGGCAAATGACACTTCTATCATTAGCAACCTGACTTCTGGAATATAGAAAATTTGGGTCCCTCCCAAAGGGGACCAATCCTCTTTTCAGTCTTTTCTCTCTAGGCAGTTGCTTTATTCCAAAAAGCAAATTCCATGCGGGTGGGGCCATGTCTTTTACTTCTTTGTGTTTCACTCAATGCCTACTACTGCTATAGGCAGTGCAGCATAATGGTTAAAAACAAGGCTCTGAAGTCAGACCACGTGTGGTCAAATTCTGGTTAATCAGGTACTAGATCATCTGACCTTGTGTGAGTCTCCCAACTCCTTTGAGTTTTCCCAACTGTAAATAGAGATAAAAGTGATATCACTTTCATAGACTGTGTAGGAGTAAAAGCACTTAGCACAGGCTGTCATGTCATAACTTGCAGTAAAGGCTAGTTTGTAATTAACATAATATACTAATATGCTATGTATAATTAATATAGAAACATTAAGAGACACTTGTTGAATAGATCTTGTATATTTTCCGTTATGCTTTGGTTTTTAGCATTGCCTTGGAATGTATTTAAGCTTTGTTTGGTATTTCCTCCAGTAGGCAGAGAACTCTCAGGATCTTGGGAGGTGAAGACTCCTGCTATGTGTCACCATGTTCTCCAATGTGTTATTTTGGTCAACACATTCCAACTGGATGGTGGGTAGTGAAAACAAATTCAGTTGGTTTCCTGAAATACAAAGACTTTGTCAGAAAGGAAACAATTTTTATGTACAAATGAACAATTTCTGATAGTTCAGGTAATTCCAGACAGATGAGGCAGATTTTTATGCTTAGAAGTTTCCAGTGGAGCTCTCTGTGCTGCTCAGATTTATCCAACTTTCTCCCTCACTTTGGCAATATAGACCTGATTCTAAACAGGTCTGAAATAAGCTGTACATTTGGCTCAACGTTTATTCTATTTGGTCCAAAATGGCATCAAAATCATTAACTAAATACACGTTGACTTGGAAGGAAGGAGAAAAAGAACTCAAGTGAAAATTGATTTTTATTGCCAAAATCTGAGTTCTCTTTTAGTGGCTGCTCCAATCTCACTCACAGCACAGGCTGGTGGGAGGCAGACGTCCTTCACGCTCTAGGTGTTAGTGATGACATGAATTATAGTGGGAAACAATACAGTATTTTTTGAGGTTCTGGCTGCTTTAAAAAGAAGAAATGGATTTTCAATATTGAGTTTTAAAAATGTGCATTTGCAAGTCCTCCTATTGTTTCTTGCTCCTTTTGTTTTGAATTAAATCTTGTAGTTAAAACAGTTTGTTTTCAAAATACTCTCACTACCATCCTAATTTCTACTTGCATGCTTCCTATCCTTTGGTGTCCCTTTTTATTATTTACAAGGGAGGAAGTGGTCCCAGGAGGATAGGTGACTTTTCTTCACAACATACTGAAAACAAGACAGGAGAATCATTCCCAGTCAGTGCTGCAATGCTATGTTCTCTAATGCGTTATTTCAATCAACGCAATCCATTTAATAATGGATAAGAAAAAAAATTAATAGTATACCATTAGTTTTCCTAATAAGACAAGGCAAGAAGAGGCTCTGGGCTTGGTTAAGCCTATAAATGCTGATAGTACTCTAAATAGATAATCAAAAATAATTCTGCTGACTTAGGATGTCAGTTTTTAATGTCATCATGATGGTTTTCATCTTCTCTTTACTCCTTTTTTTTTGTTCAATGATAAGTATATCAAAGAACTGATATCATGTTTCTAAGTAGGGGAAAATATTAACTTATGCAATAGATCTCTTCTAAGGGCCTCAATATAATTTGAGGTCCTATGTGTTATAAACATTAAGACGTAAATGCTACTTCTTTGTAAAATATTTTTTATGATCTATTAAATAAAATATTTTAATAGATTTATTATTTATATAAAAATGATAATTGGAAATTATAAAAATGTTTTTAAAATACAAATGTATAAATAAATAAAGGTAAACTGTAATCTCATAACCAAATGATAACCAAAATTAGTATGTTGGGGTATATCCTTCCAAGCATTTTTCTGGTCATATACATAAAAATAATTATTTTTAATAAAAATGAGATTATTCTATAAGTTATTTTATAGCTTAATTTTAAATGAATGACATATCATGACCATTTTAATGCAAGTCAATGTATATCTACAATATCATTTTTAGTGGCTATAAAATATTTATCCTAGTTTATTTAGCCAAATGTCAAATAATGGACAATTAAGTTTGAGGAGGGGGCAAGGACTATTAGAAACAATCCTAACATGAGATACTTATGCATATATCTTTGTAGAACTCCTCTGTTATTTCCTTAGGTTAAGCTCCTATAAATGAGATTACTGGATCAAAGAGGAAAAATTTCAGAGTTTGTAACACATTGAGAAATTGTCCTCCAGAGAGTTTGTATTTATCTATGCTTCCAACAACAGGGTACCTATTTTCTTGTGCACTATTATTAAAGTAAGCATTCAGCTTTTTATTCTTTGCCAAACTGGTGAGTGGAAACTCACAGTATATTACATTGGAATAGAAGTTTCTATTTTAATTCTAAAATTATAGTTATTCATTCACTATTTGACGCTCTTTGGTTATTGCTGTTAATAATTAAATTCATTCTGCAGCTCATACTTGATTTTGGAGGGAGGAGGTTTCTAGACCTATACATATTTTAAATATAAAATTACTTTTTCTAGCTCCTCAGTTTCTTGCAAATTCAAAACATCCGGTAGACTCTTTTTGTGGAGAAAATTTATGTTTATTTAGGCCATTTGCTTTATCTGTTGGGAGAAAAAAAGATTAGATGGTAAAATAGTGATTTTATGTCTTGTTTATATTTTATTATTACTTACTGAGAGCTCTATGTTCCAGGTGCCGAATTACACTCTTCACGTGAATCGTCTGTTTTCCTTACACAGTCTATGAGGGGTCGTAAAGTATCCCTATTGTCAGAGGCGTCATGGCTCTAAGCGATAAAACCATAATTTGAGTCCAGGTTTGAATTACTAAATAGTACGATATCCTACTTTTTCTAAAGTGTTCTTGCATGAATGGTGATACGAATCGATTCTCTCTTGACGATGGAAGAACGAGATAATGAATGCCGTCACGTGATACCTCTGGCAGCAGCATTGCCTTCCCTCATCAGAAGGTTCAAGTATGAGGTGGGGGGAGTGCCTGCTATTTTTGCTCCCTTCAGCTCGCTTTCTTGCTGCCAAGACTTCTGTGTAAGCCGCTGCGCGGGGCACAGTGGTTTGTGTGAGCGCTGGTGCTCCTCTTTTCCCATGGGCACTGGTCCATCCCTGTTCTGTTTCTCCTCATCTCGTCTTGGGGTAACTTGTCATTTGCCAGGCCTCGCTCATTACTCACCCTGGGCCTGTGTCTTCTCCAGAAGTCAGAGCGCTGGCCTTGGTGGTTTTGTGGTCCTCTGTCTCTGTCCTCTGGGTGCTGAGGGTGAGAGATCCTCACACTGGGAAGCGTTACTACTGGAGCCAGGAGTCCTGCTGTATCAGACCCCATTAGATGGAGTTTTCTCTCCCTTCTACAGAAAGCAGAGCACACCAGCCAGGATGTGGCATGGGGTTCTTCTGATTGATTATAGACTCACAGAGCCCATGGGATGGGTGCATAACTGTCCACAAATATCTCCAAATATGTCTTACAATTTAACCTTTATTTATTTTCCTTTGTGGTAATGTTTTCCATTGTGGGTCTGGATCTCTAGCAACTCTTGCAGAAAAATGTACATTTCCCCTCATATTTTCCCGTCTTCAAGCCCAGCACAGAATGGGAATTCTATATAGCCAGAATTATATTGATTTACACAGTGAGGAACTTTGTTCATTTGCTCATTTAGCAAATATTCGGTGAGAACTGCGTGTATGCCAGACACAACTTGAGGCATAGAGGGGGGAACCAGACAGACTAGATCCCCGTCATGGGATGGCACTGGGGTTAGGAGGCAGCAGTAAACACATAACCAAATCAATGAGATTGGTGATGCTATGAGATAAATAAAAATAGAATGTTGTAATAGAAAGTGATGGGGTAGGGCTCCTTACAAGTGGATGTCAGTGAGGAGATGACATTTGAGCTGAGACTGAGTGACTAGAAGGGACAAGCCAGGTAGATCTAGAGGCAGAGAACTCCAGCATGAGGGAACAAGGGCCAAGTCCCCAAGGAGGGAGAGATTTTGGCCGGTTCTAGAAAGGCAATTTGGAAAGAGCAACAGAGGGAGGGGTGAGGGAGGGAGAAGTCATAGATAGGGGTGGGGTCAGATCACGTAGGATCTAAGGGCTGTGGAATTTAGATTTGATTCTAAATGCAGTAGGAGGCTACTGTAGAGTTTGAAGAAACTCTGTGTCCTGTTTTAAAGCCACATCCTGGCTTTGTGTGGCTCATAGAAGAGCCCAGGGCTGTAGGAGGGAAATGGCTGGGTGGGAAACCTTTGCAGGAATCAAGGCTGAGATAACAGTGACTCAGGCCAGGGTGAAAATAGCAAAAATAAAGGGAAGGTAACAGATGTGAAATATATTTTCCAGGTGGAGCCAAAAGCATTTGTTGATAGATTGGATGGTGGTAGTGGTGGTGCGGGGGTGAAGGAAATAGAGAGATCAAGGATGACTGTAGACTTTTCACCTGAGCAACTGGGTAGAAAGTGATGACATTTGCTGAAATGAGGAAGATTCAGGAAAGAGCAGTTGTCAGGGAGTGAAAGTTGAGACCTCTGTTAGGCAGAATTATAATGGATATGCCATTTAGATTTTCAAGTGAGAATGTCAGTCATGTAGTTATGTTCACTGGGACGTAGTTAAGATCAGAGTTAGGGAATCATCTTTTAATTAATTGAATCTGAAATGAAGAGAGCCTCAAATGAAAATATGGATAGTTTTGTATGGGGAAAAAATCTCAATCTAACATTTCTATTTCTGTCAATGATGCCACGTTTCTCATTATCCAATGTCTTAGTCTACCAGGCTGCTATCAAAAATGCCACAGACTGGGTGGCTTAGAAACAAAGGCAATTTATTTCTCATAGTTCTTGAGGCTGGAAGTTCAACGCCAAGGCACCGGCATGGTTTCCTCCTGGTGCGAGTCCTCTTCCTGGTTCATAGCTGGTGCTTCTTGCTGTGTCCTCACATGGTGGAAGGGATGAGGGAGCTCTGTGAGGTCTCTTTTATAAGAACACAATCCCGTTTATGAAGGTGGAGCTCTCATGACCTGATCACCTTCCAAAGGCCCCAACCTCCTAATAGCATCACTTTGGGGGGTTAGGGTTTCAACATACAAATTTGGTGGGGGGGCACAAACTTTCAGATCATAGCACCCGGGTTTAAAAACAAAGTTTTTAAAAATCTTTCTCTCCCGTCCACTCCCCCATTTGGACCCCAATATTTTTATCAGATGTTGTTTGGTTTCTTTCATCATATTACCTGTCTACTCCAAGATCTTTAATGGCTTTCCATTGGATAAATTTCTCAGCCCGTTAGGCTTGCATCTTCATATTTTCCAGCCTCATTTCTTATGCTCCACTCTCGTGAACTTTTTGCTTTAACCAAATATATCTGCCTAACAGGAGTCTCCTTAGGCCCTCTCTGCCCTTCTCACCTGAAATGGCTTTCCTGCTGTTCTGAGCCAAGTCTCACCTAGCCTTTGAGACCCAGATAAAATCCTTCTCCCAGAAATGCTGCTTGTCTTCTCTCTGACCTATAGATACCTCTTTCTGTCATCATTTGAGGCCCTTATCTTCAGAATCAACTCTCACATTAACTGTGTGGTATTGATAACTGATGACTTCTCTCTTCCATGTCATGTCTACTCAGAAAATCAAAAACTTATTTTTTAAAAATATTTGTTTATTTATTATTGAGGTAACATTGGTTTATAACATTTTATAAATTTCAAGAGTACATCATCATACTCCGACTTCCATTTAGCCTACATCATGTTCACCACCAAAAGTCTAGTTTCCATCTGTCACTGTTCACACGTGCCCTATTACTCCTTTGCCCTCCCCTTTTCCCCCGTCCCTCCTTCCCCTCTGGTAACCACCAATTTAATCTCAGTATCTATGTGTTTGTTGTTGTTTTATCTTCCACTTATGAGTGAAATCATACAGTATTTGGCTTTCTCTGTCTGACTTATTTTGCTTAGCATAATACCCTCAAGGTCCATCCATGTTGTCACAAATGGCAAGATTTTATCTTTTTTATGGCTGACTAGTATTCCATTGTATATTTATACCATACCCCCTTTATCCATTCATCCATTGATGGCACTTAGGTTGTTTGCAAGACTTGGCCATTATGAATGATGCCGCAATGAACATAGGTGTGCATGTATCTTTTTGAATTAGTGTTTTCTGTTCTCCAGATAAACTCCCAGAAATGGAATAGCTGCATCGTATGGTAGAGCTTCTTTAGACTGGAAATTGGACATAACCCTTGAGAAATTAAAAATTGCTTCCTGAATGAATTTGTTATTAAACTGAGCCATGTAGGTTCCTATAAAATATATCATGTAAACAGAGTGAGACTATAGATTTAAAATACTTCATTAAAAAACAAAACAAATAAAACCTAGGTAGGGATTGAATGAAAGAAAGAGCATGGGCTTTGGAGAGAGCAAGTTCAGGGGATGTTGTGAGTTTTCACTAAGAAAATGCATAGGATTCCTTTATACCCTATAATGTACCACCTCAAATCATTCTTAGCACCACAAATTTATGAAGTGAAACACTTGGGCATCCCTATTGCAAACTTTAGTGGCTTGGCTGTCACTATACCTTTGTCTCTGGCCTCCTAGGACATTTTCCTTGTATTCTGAAATCCCTTCATTTCTAAACAAAATGTTTAGAATTAAAGAGTTGAAGTTTATCACTCTTGAATTAATGTTTCATACTATCCTTTTGGATTGTTTTATTCAACCGTTTTGAATTGGAAAGAAGATGCACAAGTGTGAAGGAGTGGCAAGCACGTTCGGTCCGCCCTGAAGTGTGCATCCTCAGGCTCTTTTCTGAATCAGCCCAGCAAACACTCTCCCTAGCTTTGGAAGAAGGCTGATGGAAAATACTGACATGCTACACCCCTTGAGTCGTGACAGTTCAAATGTCAGCTCCACCTCTTTGAAGCTTTCAGCAGAAACCAGAGAAAGCAAAAAAATCACGTTTCAGACTGTGTTGTTTATCCACAAGAAATGAAACACTTAAGAATTTAGATAATGTATGTACATGCTGCCTTGAGTTAGGCTAACAGCTTATGCAGGGTGAAATCAAAGTATACAGCGTCTGCGAGAGGAATGCACTCTGGGCCCTGGGCAGTGTACAGCCAGACGGAGCCTGACCACGTGGGCCTGAGGAGCTGGTGTCCTGCAGGAAGCCCTAAGGACGTGCACGGCCCTGAGTGCATTCCACTTTCACTCAGCTGCTGGTGGGCTAAACAATCTCTCGGGAGTTAATGGCCTTCTCCAGAGCTGGCAGAGAAACTGCTGGTGTTGTAAAGGGTAATTTTTTTAAAAAGTCATTACAATGCACATCAATAGAGTCTATTTCAGGTGTTCAGTCCTGTGCCTAGGGCCCAAAGGGAGCTTTCAACAAAATGAAATCACAAGTACCATTGAACTGGAAATTTCAGTTTACAGATTTTCTGAGAATGTGTTAAGTAAAACACTTCACATATATTTTGGTGAGAAGAAATTTCTTCCTTTGGTCTTCTGCCTGCTCTACCCCGCACCCCAGAGGCAGGAGTCAGCTATTCTGTCACCACCTGAAGAGGAGAGTTAAGTCTTCACTATTGGTTTGACTGGTTCTGGGTGTGAAGATTATCTCTAATTACTATCACAAGTGTCCTGTTTTAGCCATGGGTAAGAGAAGGCCTACAAAGAGACCAAATAGAATTACCAAGTTTTCTTCAATTATTCTGGATTCCAAAGGAAAATAGCCCAAAGTAGACCAAAGAGTTAAAGAGTAAAAATTTATTTTTATGGACGTATTCCATTTACTAACTGAAGAAGGAATAACAGTTATTATATCACCATTTTGCAACCTCTAGCAAATTAACAGATCTAGGCAATGACCACCAATGACTAATAACATCACAAAAAGAAAAAAAAAACTTTACATTGAAATTCCTTCGAGGGCCGGCCCCGTGGCTTAGCAGTTAAGCCTCCACCTGCTCCGCTACTGGCGGCCGGGGTTCGGATCCCGGGCGTGCACCGACACACCACTTCTCCGGCCATGCTGAGGCCACGTCCCACATACAGCAACTAGAAGGATGTGCAACTATGACATACAACTATCTACTGGGGCTTTGGGGAAGAAAAAAAAAAAAGGAGGAGGATTGGCAATAGATGTTAGCTCAGAGCTGGTCTTCCTCAGCAAAAAGAGGAGGATTAGCATGGATGTTAGCTCAGGGCTGATCTTCCTCACCAAAAAAACAAAAACAAAAGAAATTCCTTTGAGATGTTTTGCCAAAAGGTTAAATTCAAATCTGCTCATGCCTCTAGATCTGAATAATAATGTATGGAAAATATATGGAGCAGAGGAACGCATTAAATGACACTGTGGATGCACTCAGCAAAAACTATACAGAAAAAAAAAACTACTCTCTTCAACAGATAAATGGCAAGAAAAACAATGGGAAACTAATAGATTTAAAGGAATTTATTGTGATATATAAACCTTATTTGGATTGTGATTTATGCAAACAAATTGTAAAAAAAAAAGATTACAAGTGGGGGAATTTGAATACTGATTGGACTATTTCATGACATTATGGGATTATTGTTAGTTTGCACCAGAGTGGTATTCTATCTGAGAGCACCTGCTCTCAAACTTTTTGATCTTAGGATCTCTTAGACTTTTAAAAGTTATTGAGGACCCTAAAGTTATTTTGTTTAAATTGGTTGTATCTGTTAACATGTATGTATTATAAATTAAAACTCATAAATTAAATTAACTCATTTAAAATGATAATCCAGTTACATGTTAACATAACATAATTTTATAAAAGATAAAGATAATTTCCAAAACAAAAAAAAATAGTGAGAAGTGTGGCATTTTTGCAAATCTTTAAAGTAGCTTCATAATAGAAAACTGATGCATTCTAATACCTGGTTTTGCATATAATCCTTTGTGATATGTGTCACGCAGCCTCTGGAAAACTCCACTGCCCACACTCATGAGAGGGTAGGAGAGAAAAAGGCAACCAACATCTTAGTATTATTATGGAAATAAACTCCCTGGAAGGATATTGGGGACCACTGAGGGGTCAACCAGACCATGCTGTAAGAACCACTATATTAGCAATACGTTCTGATCTATTTAGAAATGAAAGAAAATTATTTTTGGTGCTAACATTACTATAATCTGGGGTTGGATAAAAGTGGGTGAGTGTGTATTTGACACACTCTTTTCCATAATTTGATAGTTATTCAAACTGGGTGTGGAGTCCATGGGGTTCATTATACTAATCTCTTTCTGATGTTTGAATTTGCCATAACAAAAAGTAAAAAATAAATAATGTTAACTTGAAAAAAGTCAGGTAAATAACAATGTAAGTGTTTTGTAAATGGGGCAATTACTTGACTGTGATACAATTGTGATTACAGTATTTAAAATATTGGACAAGAGAAGTAGTAATCTGGGTCTGCTAGCATTGTCTTTAGGAAAACATGAATGAATATACTGTGGGCAAGATTTTAATATTGTAACATTCAGACTTTTTGGAAAGATACACAGTTTTAATCCTTTAACTGAGATTTTGGATGAGTTTTTGCCATCAGAGTGGTAACAGTTATAAAGTTAATATAAGTTTTTAAAGTTGGATAAAATAGAGTTAAGAGATTGTGGGTTTCAATTTTCTAGGCTACGTGTTTTTTATAGTAGGAATAAACAGTTAACTGTTTGGCAAGAAAGTCTTCCTGCAGAGGAAACACCAATCCTAAATGGTTTTATAGGTGAGTTCTAACAAGATCATCTTATTTTATATAAAATCTTTCAAAGTCTCACAGTACTAGAAAGGGTGTCTGATTCATTCTACCAGGCCATTATAAACTGATATTAAAACCAGACAAGGACAGAAGAAATGAAAAGAATTGGCATATTACACCCCGACAGATGCAAAAATCTTGAACAGAAAATCAGCAGACTAAATTTATCATAGTATATAAAACATGTAATATATAGAAATGAAGCTAAGGTTTATCCCTGGAATTCAAGGAAGATTTAATATCACAAAATCTTTAAACATCATTTACCATATCAATAGGTTAAAAGAGAAAACCTGTAAGATCACTCAATAGATGTAGAAAAAACATGATGATAAAATCTTTAGTGAAGTGAAATTGGGTGTGACGTCAGCAATACGGCGGAAGAGGAGGTTCCAGCACTCATGCGTCTCACAGAAACATCATTTTAACATCCAGCCCTTTTTTTTTTTTTTTTGTGAGGAGATCCGCCCTGTGCTAACATCCGCCAATCCTCCTCTTTTTTTGCTGAGGAAGACGGCCCTGGGCTAACATCTGTGCCCATCTTCCTCCACTTTATATGGGACGCCGCCACAGCATGGCTTGCCAAGCAGTGCATTGGTGCGCACCCGGGATCCGAACCAGCGAACCCCGGGCCGCCGCAGCGGAGCGCGCGCACTTAACCGCTTGCGCCACCGGGCCGGCCCCTGGAGGAAAACACCTTTATGGGAGTACACCCAAGAAGTTCCAACAACTTGGTGGAGCAAAACTTCTGAGAATAAATGCATTGAAGAGGTGGGAAGAACAGCTTTACCTGTGTCACCCCTCCCCAAGGCCACCCAGCTCAGGACCAAGAAAGACCCCTTCAGTCGCGATTTCTTCCATGAGGGAAATGAGGACAAAGTGGACCCAGCTTCCCCAACCTTGTAAGACATTGCCTACAAGGCCCACTTCTGTCTCACCCCACCCAGAACCCTGAGGAGCTTGGCATGGCTGAGAAAGCTAAAGACAGCTAGGAGCAGAGGAAAGGGCAGGACCTCACAGCACCCTGCAGATCTTAACAGGTGGCAGATACCCTCTATGAAGCTTCTTGAGGTCTCCCTCAAGACCCCGACCATGAACCCCATAGGAACACTTACCTGTAGAGCCCCCCCACAATGAGCCGATGCTGCACCCCCAGCACTCTCTGTGTGTCCCCCATGACCAGCAACGTGTGCTCCCCTACAGACTGAGCAGGAGGGAGCTGCCTCAGACAGGGCGTCGGAGCCTCCAGGGACCCTCCGGGAGCTACCACAAACAACACACAAACATCAGCAGCTGGTCAGCTCGGCTGGATTGAGACATGGCACACAATCTCGAACACTTCAGGACACTGCCTTGGGGAAAATAAGCGGTTCCTGGCACCCAGTCTGGCTTTGCAGATTGAGAGAAGAACACAATCCTAAATCTTCCCTCCCAAGAGGGAATAAGAAGAGTGGAGCAGGCGCCCCATTAGAAAAGGTCTGAGAGACCACAAGAACCTCTAGCCAGGCTGACTGGTGAAGGTTTTTCTCTCCTGAAGCCAGTCAGTAAAGACTGGAGGAAGGAACTCTTCTTCAGATGTGAAGACAGCAATGCAGGACTTTAAGGAGATGAAGAAGCATGCCAACTATCAAGACTGAATCATGAAGAAACAGAAAAATTGAACAGACCGATAATGAGTAAGGAGATTGAGCCAGTAATCAAAAACCTCCCCAGACAAGGAAAAACCCAGGACCAGATGGCTTTACAGGTGAATTCTACCAAATATTTAAAGAAGAATTAAAGCCAGTCCTTGTCAAACTCTTCCAAAAAATTGAAGAGGAGAGAACACTTCCAAACTCATTTTATGAGGCCAGCATTACCCTGATACCTAAGCTCAACAATGACACTACAAGAAGTGAAAATTACAGGCTGATGTCCCTAATGAACAGAGATGCAAAAATCCCCAACAAAATACTAGAAAACCTAATTTAACAGCACATCAAAAGGATCATACACCAAGATCAAGGAGGAGGATTTATCCTTGGCTTAAAGGATTGTTCAACATACACAAATCAGGAAATGTGATGAAGAATGAAGAATAAAAATCATTAACAAAATGAAGGATGTAAATCATATGATCATCTCAATAGATACACAGAAAGCATTTGACAAAATTCAACATCTTTTCATGATAAAAACTATCAACAAATTAGGTATAGAAGGAACTTACTTCAACTTAATAAAGGCCACATATGAGAAGCCCACGTCTAATATCATAGTCAACAGTGAAAAGCTTTCAGCTTTTCTCTTAAGATCAGGAATAAGACAAAGATGCCCACTGTCACCACTTCTATTCAATATTGTCCTGTAAGTCCTAGCCTGAGCAATTAGACAAGAAAAAGAAATAGAACGCATCCAAAAAAAGAGAGAACATGTGTTGGCAAGGATATGGAGAAAGGGGAACTGTTGTGCACTGTTGGTAGGAATGTAAATTGGTGCAGCCACTATGGAAAATGGTATAGAGTTTCCTTAAAAAATGAAAAATAGAGCTATCATATGATCCAGCAATCCCACTTCTGGGTTATTTATTCAAAGGTATTGAAGTCAAGATCTCAAAGAGATACTTGCACCCCCATGTTCATTGCAGCATTGCAATGAACCAGCATTGCAATAGCCAAGATATGGAAACAACCCAAATGTATATTGATGGACAAATGGATAAAGAAAATGTGGTATATGCATACAATGAAATATTATTCAGCTTTACAAAAGAAGGAAATCTTGCCATTTGTGACAATGTAATGAACCTGGAAGACATTACTAGGTGAAATAACCCAGACGCAGAAAGACAAATACTGTATGATCTCACTTATATATGATATCTAAAATAGTGAAATTCACATGAGCAGAGAGTAGAATAGTAGCTGCCAGGGACTGAGGGGAGTGGGAACTGGGGAGGTGATGTTCAAAGGGGACAAAGTTTTAGTTCTGTAAGATAAATAAGTTCTGGAGATCCACTATGCAGCATTATGCCTACAGCTAACAATACTGTATTGTACACTTAAGGGGCAGATCTTATGTTACAATAATATTGTTCTTACAATAACAATAATAGTAATAATAATGATACTGGGAGCAAACTTTGAGAAGTGATTGATACGTTTATGGCCTTGATGGTGGTGATAGTTTCATGGATGTATGCTTATTTAAAAACTCATTGAGTTGTATATATTAAATATGTACAGCTTTTTACAAGTTAATCATACCTTAAAAGAGTGGTTTAAAAAAATGCTAAGCCAAGAAAAAGTCAAAGTAAAGTAGGTAAATATCTGGATTCTGAACAGGAAATAATGTTGCTTCAAATCAATGGAAGAGGGCCGGCCCCATGGCTTAGCGGTTAAGTGCGCGTGCATGGCTGCTGGCGGCCCGGGTTCGGATCCCGGGCACGCATCAACACACCGCTTCTCCGGCCATGCTGAGGCCGCGTCCCACATACAGCAACTAGAAGGATGTGCAGCTATGACATACAACTATCTACTGGGGCTTTGGGGGGGAAAATAAATAAATAAAATCTTAAAAAAAAAAATCAATGGAAGAAATTACGGCAGTAAGATTCACTGTGAAAAACTGAGATGAGGTTTCCTTAATATTAGGAAATTATAAATAAAATTGAATGAAAATGGAAAACTAGGAAAATGCATTTTCAACAATGGTCCTTTTGAGAAATTTATTTTATGGAAATTATCTGAAATGCTGAAACTTTGCACACTGACTTCAGAATTATTTTGCATAGCAAAAACTTAGATTCTACTTAAAATTCAACAGAGGAAAAAGGTCCAACAGAGGTGAATTGTTTAAAATGGAACATTTATAAACATTAATACTTAAGTTTATGATTATGTTTATGAATCATTTAAATATATATGATAACATATTGAATGAAACACATACATTGTAACATTCCATGTGTAACAGAAAAGACTAAAAAAAATCAATCCATAATGAAAGTTTTTAGATTAGGATTATATCTAGGGTATATTCCTATTTTAATGATTATTTGCTAAAAAAGTATTCTGATCTTGAAGAATACATGAAGTGAAAATGGAATCAGCAAAACAAAAACAAAAATAAAAACAAAAAAACCTAAGTTTGGAAAAGAATTACCTAAATCTGATAAAGCTATCCATAAAAAACCCAAGTTAACATAATCCAAAATTAGAAAGTATTAGATGCATTTGCTTTGGAACCAACAACCATATAAAAATACTACACCACTTCTATGAAAATTTGCACTTGAAGTCCTGCCTTGTACAATAAGCAAAAAAAAGCATAAGAATTGGAAGGAAGAAATAAAACTGTTATTTGCAAATGATATGAAAGTCTATACACAAATCTGATAGAATGCACAGATAGGTTATTAAAAATCATAGGAGAGTTTAATTAGGTAACTGGATGTAAATTCACTATTGAAAAGTCAAGGACATTTCTGTATACTAGTAATGATACTTAGAAAATGGAAGTGGACAATGGAAAAAGGAAAGGACAGAGAAATGGAAAAGGACAAAGGATTACCCTCAAAAACAGGCAATATTTACAACAATAAATATTGTTTATTATTGTAAAGAGGCAATATTTACAACAGCAAAAGGAACTGTCAAGAACTTAGGGGTGAACCCAATAAAACTTTGCAAGATTTATATGGAGAAATTAATAAAACTTTACTGAACTAAGGAAAACACAAATAAACTGAAATATATCCTACATATATAGAATAGAAATATGCAATATTGTCAGAATGTTAATTTTCCCCCAAATTATCCATGCATCCAAGGTAATTCCAATTGAAGAATCAGTTATCCCTATAGAAAAAGGAAATTAGATCTCTATCTCAATCCATACTCACACACACAAAAATCAACTCCAAGTGGATTAAGGAATTAAACGTGAAAAGAAAAGCTGCAAAACTTTTAGATGAAAATATAGGTGAAGGGTTTTCTATAGAAGACAAACACGTTAATCATAAAAGAAAAGATCAATAAATTTATTGGATTAAAATTTTAAAATTCTGTTTATTAAGAGTTTTTAAAGTGTGAAAAAACAGGGGCCGGCCCCGTGGCACAAGAGGTTAAGTGCGTGTGCTCTGCTGGGGCGGCCAGGAGTTCGACGGTTTGGATCCGGGCGCGCACCGACGCATTGCTTGGCAAACCATGTTGTGGTGGCGTCCCATATAAAGTGGAGGAAGATGGGCACGGATGTTAGCCCAGGGCCAGTCTTCCTTAGCAAAAAGAAGAGGATTGGCAGATGTTAGCTCAGGGCTGATCTTCCTCACAAAAAAAACACACAAAAAAACAGAATACAAACTTGGAGTACATATTTGCCACACATATAAAGGACAAAGATTACCCTTAAAAATATATCCAGAATACTTACAAGTCAATAAGCAAAAGATAAAGCCCAATATAGAAATAGATAAAAGATATGAACAGACATATCACAGAGGAGGAGACAGATGAAGGATGTTCAAACTCACTCACGGAAAGCAAGTCAAGAATATGAGGTGAAATGATACCCAAATGAGATACCATTTTATACCCACGTACTTGACAGAAACTAAGAAAGAGTGCCAAGGCTGGAGAGAATGTGGATGGGTGGGAACTCTTTTACATTGCTGATGAATGTAAATTGTTACAATGACTTTGGCAAGATGTGTGACATTTCCTATAATATTAAATGAACATATTGTGTATTTCAGAAATCCCAACTAAAATTGTTCCTATGTATACTTAAGAGAAGTTCTTGAAAATGTACAGAAGACATACACAAGAAGCTTTATAGAAAACTGTCTGTATAACAGAAAATTTGAAACAAACAAAATGCTCATTGACAAGAAAATGGGTTAATAAATTATGGCATATTTCTATAACGGTATATTAGGCAACAGTAAAAATGAATGGATTGAAGCTATATGCAGTAACATGGATAAATCTTGATAAAATGCTGAATAAAAAAACAGGTGACAGAAGGCTACAAAAGCATAATGTCTTTTCTATAAAGTCCAAAACCGAGCTCTCTCTCTCTCTATATATATATGCATAGATTTGTATTAATATATGTTTATTTATTACACATTTTCACATATATTTATGTATATACTTATATACATATATCTATATACTTATATATACATATATTTATGTACATGTAATTTTACTTATATTTATGAATATACATATTAATTTTATATACAGATAATATATATCCATAATTAAAATTATTTTCAAAAAGCAAGAAATTTTATAAATATACATTTCAAAACATTGTATTTATGTGACAATTTCTATTTATCTATTTATTTGAGGAAGATTCACCCTGGCTAACATCTGTGCCAGTCTTCCTCTATTTTGTATGTGGGTCATTGCCACGACATGGCTGTCAAGTGGTATGGGTCCATGCCCAGGATCCAAACCTGCACCACTGAAGCAGAGCACACTGACCTCAACCACTACACCACGGGGCCAGCCCCAGACGATTTCTGATAGGTAATGGGATTCAGTATTCATTATATTATTTAGCAATAAATGAATGACAAGCAAGCTGTGCATGGACCAAGGATGATAACGTGTCATGAACCAGGAATTATGATTAATCCAATTCTGTTCACCTAAATTCCAAAAATAACAATAAGAAAAACATAAGAATAAAAATCTTACAAAACAAGAAAAATATTACTGTTAAACTGATCTTGGGATAAGAAATGCCCTTTGTTTTCAAGCTTAAGAGTATTATGAAATCTTTAGGAAATTATTGGTAAATTTTATTACACAAAATGTAATATGTAGAAACACTAAAATTACTGTAAACACAGTTTAAGAGCAAATCCTGACCTGGAGGAAAATATTTGCAAATGTTAAGACATATGATTTGTTCCTTTAATACATTAAGAACACTCATGAATCAATAAGAAACACTACACAATAGAAATGTGAACAATGATCACGTGGAGAATTCAGAGACAAACTACAAATGAGCAATATAAATTTGAGAAATGTGTTTTCTTTAAACAAATGTAAATAAGTTGACAGTGATATAGTATTTCATGTCTATCAAATAATTCAAGATTTCTTATAAAAGGTAATATTTAATTTTATAAAGAGCAAAATGATACAAATTCTCTACTAATTGACCTTATTGTATAAGACAGAAGATAAGTATTAATCAAATAATTACACAAAAGTGTATAATTACCAAATGTAGTCATTTCTATGAATAAAATGCACACAATGCCATGAGAGCTTATAATAAGGAATCTGAATTCAGGACAGTTGGGGGAGGTTTCCCTTGAAAACTGATAATTGACCTAAAACTTGGGGAATGATTAGGGATTAATTAGGTGAAGAAAGTGAATTCTAGGAAGAGGAAACCACCTTAGCAAAGATCCTGTGGTGAAAACTCAGGGAATGTAACGGAGGGTAGTTTAGGACCAGACTGGTGACAGAGGCAACAGCCAGACCATCCAGGGATTTGTGGGTCCTAGAAGAGTCTCTGGTCTTTAGTCCAAGAGTGATCATTTAGTTTTGCAAATGGCATTGGCCACCGTGTGGAGACTAGATTGGAGGGGATTAAGAGAGGTTTCAGGAGCCCATTGAAGAGACTGATGCAGGTATGCGGGAAATGAGTGATGGAAGTTTGACTAGGGAAGTGAATGGAAAAATCTGTTACGGTTGTATTTTTCAAATAAAAAATGTTCAAATGTCCTTTAAGCTGCATCCATATAATATGGTACTATTCAATCAGCCACTGAAGTTTGCTTTTGAAAAATATTTAATGACTTAGGCAAATATGAAGTGATATAAAGCAGAGTGGAAAGCTATATGTGTAGGATGCCTCCTAATTACATAGGCACAGAAAACTAAACGAAGAAAGAGGAGGAAGAGGGAAGAGAGGAGGGGGGAGAAATGTCTACAGAAATGTTACTAGTGCCTTTGTCAGGTAGGAATATAAAGAAATTTTATTTTCATTTGTATAGATTTCACTATTTATTAGATGTTATACATTAAGTGCATATTGCTTCTAAAATCAGAAGAAAGATGAGCTATGATAATATAATTTAATTCACACTTCCATTTAGAAAAATAAAGCCAAGAAAAATGAATTAAAGAGGCCCCAGAATCACATCTGATAGAATTGCATGTGTAATTCATTAGTAGATTAATTAGGTGGTGAAACAAATATGCCACCTGGATAACTCAGAGCTTTGAAAAGAGTGGCCTGGGTAGCAGTATTTTCAACACCAACTGCAGCAAAATTACCCATCCAGTTCCTTTTAAGTGTCTAAAATGTTTGTGGCCCATTGGGAATCAAGATTCCTCTGACAATTTGCAAATCAAATGCAGAAGCCTGACTGACTGGGTAAAGAACTGAGATCAAAGGGGTAATCAGCTTCATTCGTATGATTCATATACTTTTCATTCTTGTTGCTTCTCAAATACTCCTGGTTTTATAAATATTGTTAATAAATAATATGAACAGCAGCCAGCATTACCAAGTAATTAAAGCCACAGGTTCTCCAGGCAGACTGCCCAGGCTTGAATGATGTCTCCATTCTTAGTAGCTTTGTGACTTGGGGCAAGATGTTTAACATCTCTGTGTCTCAGAATCTTCATCTGTGAAATAGGAATAACCGTATCACCCCATAGGATTTTAACAAGTGGGGTTATGGCTTGCATCGTGATGAAGAACATGGTTCTAGAGCCTGGAAAATTCTCAGTGCCTCTTCTGTTCAGAAGGAAGCCAGGCAGTCCCATCCCTAGGTTGCTTTGTGTCCAGGAAAGGTTGAAGCTTTTGCATTGTCTCAAGTGTTTCCTTGAAAGTGGGATCCAGAAGAAAAGTCTGGAGCATTGGCATAAAGCAGCTCACTGACTTTCCAGCTGCAATACATTTTCATTTTCCTAAACACACAGTAAGCACCAAGGGAAGAATGCATTGTATATAAAAGTAGTCTCCCTGAGCTGTTATTATTTATGAACAATTTAACATGAACTCACATACTTACACTTATTTCATTATGTATATTTTATATTAATTGGTTTATTTAAATAGTGTTTGGATTAAGTCCTCAAACAGCATTCTGGAAAGTATTTAAATATTGCTGACGGCTAATAAGTTTAGTTCTCTGCTCAGTCCTTTGCCCAGTTCTCATTGTTTACTGATTAACAGCAATGTGTGATTGCTTTCTTCTTCCTCCTCAGGTAAAGCTGTCCTACAAGTATCTTCAGAAATCAGGAAGGTCCGGGGCCAGCCCAGTGGCACAAGCAGTTAAGTGCACGCGCTCCACTGTGGTGGCCTGGGGTTCGCCAGTTCGGATCCCCGGTGCACCGACGCACTGCTTGTTGAGCCATGCTGTGGCGGCGTCCCATATAATGTAGAGGAAGATGGGCACGGATGTTAGCTCAGGGCTGATCTTCCTCATAAAAAAAAAAAGAAATCAGGAAGGTCAGAATGTGGTACTTCTAGATGTCAGGGGCTCACTGGTTCTCTCTGAAGACTTCAGGGATCTAAGCTGAAATGAATTCAGATGTTGTTGTTAGACCAAGGAATTTGCTTCTGAACCTTGTTAATTTTTTTACTGTAGAAAGTTGATGTGTCAACGATTGCTACAAGAGTTCTTTTTGACTTTAAAAAGTGCATAGTGAAAAGTCAGAAAAGTCACATTCAGCACATTAAATGGCGATGAAAGAAATCTCATACTTTACTTTGGGGAGTGACTGATATTGCAACAGCCCAATAGCTTATAGTTCTTGTCACAGGCACGCAGGAGTTTAACAAACATTTTGGTTGACTGGATGATGTCTTGATTACAAAGAGTTAACAGAAATTTCTGTGCTGAAAGTCATATTGTGGAGGCTCATAGATCAAAGTCAGAAGATGGAGAGAGGGCTTTGGCTCTGCTGGGCATTCATCCACAGGAAGATCAATTTAATAAGGAGTTCAATTGTGGGGTTTGCTTCATTGGAAGCATACCAACTCATTCTATTATTCTAAATATTATGACATACCTTCTTCACTTGCAAAATTGAAAGAGGTTTCCTTGGGAAGAAATAAGTAATTGTCTGGGATCTTTAGAAACAATTGTGAATTATACTGAAGGCAGCTGTAGTAATGTAAAGCTCTTGGACACTTGAGATGAGCCATTTCTTGTGTAGATCCCATTTTCTCAAAGTGTCCTCTTGAACACACATCCAAGAACACTCTTGGCTCCAAGATTCTTTGCCACCACAGTGATTTTGAAAGGTGTCTAGAGTTCTAGACTCACTCAAAAGTAGATTCAGTAGTGATGGTGTAGCGGATGCTATGGTATGCAAGCCAGATGCTACCCTTCTAGAACTACAGCACTCATTATTGCAGGTTACAGAAGTGTTGGTTACTAATAGCTCTTAGCTGAGGATTTCTCTGGAAATTGCCCTTCGCTAAAGGAAGCCACCTCATCTAAGGTTGTGCTTCCTTCCCTGGGGCAGCCCGCATCCAATAACTGACTGTTGAGGAAGGGACAAATGCCCAACCTCATTGCCTCCATTTGGGACTACTCTGAAGGGCCATTCCCAGCTCCAGAACTTCCCAGAAGACTGGCCAAGGCCTCTGTTGGAGGACTGAATTGCAGTTCAACTTGTCCCTCTGCTAATACTGCTTTCCCTTCCTCAATAGGTGGTGTTCCCCAGAGCACTTTCCCTAAAAATCTCCTGCATGCGAGTCTTCATCTCAGAGTCTCTCTCACAGGGAACCTGTCCTCTGACAGTTGATAATGTCAGGATTGGTTCCAGGAAATAGACTATAAAGTGAGATCATGGAGTTGGCTCTCCCTCTGGCTAGCTGGTAATGAAGACCCCATCATAGTTGGTGGGTAGAGTGCTCATAGACCTCAACATGTTATAGGGGTGTATTGTGAAAACACTCACTGATGGTGAACTGGGACGTTGGTGAAAGGAAATGCACCAGTAGGAGAGTATCTTAGGCATTTAAAAAGGTTCTGGAGACATAGTAATTACAAGGACTGGGGAATCAGACAGCCTTTGCTTCGTGCTATTGATACGTTTAAGAAAGATATTAAAATGGTGACAGCAATTAATAATTAACTAAATGTGAGCCCTGAAAGCCAGTGGGCCTTCTTGGTAGCACAAAAAGAGACTCAATTCTTGCAGCTGGAAAGAAAGAAAATAACTCTATAAAAGTAGTAAGAGCTCTGGAGAAAGTTGACTTCTCACTTGTGGCAAATCTGATATGCTAAGATCAGAAACCTATTTGGGAAGGCATGAAATCCTGAGTCTAGGGATGGGGCCATCTGGGTCAATTTATCAAAAATCTAGAATTTGTTGCTGAGGTGCTGGGTCAGGGGAGCAGAAAATGAAGTTGGATAATGAAGAGTTTATTTGCTGCTCTCCTGGGACATAGGATTTAACTCTCTGGCAAAACTTTAGAAAAAAAGGTTAACATACTACTAAGCTTATCCTTGGAAGCTTGGAAAAAACAAAGGCCTTCTCTAAATGAAGTAGAAATTCTAGAACCACTGTGACAAACAGTGGAGATATGGATCAGCAGGCAGAGAGAAGTGAATGTGCTAGAGGAGATGCACTATATACGCCTGGAAAACCCACCAGCTGACAACATTTTGTGGGAGGGCTAGGAAAATGCTTTGTTTACCAAAGCAGCAAGAATTGCACTGATGAGAGGAACACCTAGGTCACTGGGAAGCTCAATGATGGCTTTCCCCTGTGGGCAAGGAACGATAGGAGGTGATGCGGTTACAGACCTGCAAGTGGGGAAGAGAGAGGTCAGGTGCTTAATCATCGGAAGCAAGCTGTGCACAGTTATTGTAATAAGAGGCAAGACTGAAGTGACAACTCAGGGTCTAGCCTGCAGAGAGCTGTGAAATGACTAATAGGACACGCTATTCCTGGGGGAGATAAATGGGCAACCAACAGGGATATTGCTAAATTATACAACCAAAAGAAATGAAAGATCGATGATTAGGAGGCTGTGGGCACTGGTCCCATAAAATGTGACAATCTCTTGCCCAGTTTCCAGGCCTGAGCCAAGTCTCAGGCCCAGAACCTACTGACTGAGGAGTTGCTGGGTCCACAGGAAGAAGAACTCTGCAACTCCACAGTAAATATATATGATATAATTTCCCCTGTTCTTCCCCCAAACGAGCCTGTAGCCATTTATTCAGGTAACCATACACTGAGGAAAGAGGAATATCCAGACATTTCAAGGACTCTTGGATATAGGGTCTGAGTTGACATTGATACCCAGGAATCTGAAGCATCATCATGGGCCCCCTGTTAGATTGGGGTTTGTGAGCTACTATATGAAGCTCTGCCCCAGGGATGGCTCACAGTGATTTCCTACCTGTATCTCCAAACATGTAATTGGTAATTGGTGCAACTCCTGCATTGGCTCCCTGGCCAGTGGAATAAGTGCTATCACGGTAGGGAAGTTTAGATGGAAGCTATTGAAATTGTCCACTGCATCCCCTGTCAAGATGATAAATAAAAATAATATTGCGTTCCAGAAGGAATGGCAGAGATGGTTGTTCCTATCATTTAATTTGCCAGTCTCGCCCCTATGAAAACTTTTGGATCCTGTTAGATGATAGTATACTACTGCAAACTCAACAGTTTGCAGCTGCTGTGCCAGGTGTGGTATTACTGCTAGAGCAGATTAGCAGAGACTCAGGGACATGGTATGCAGCCATTGGTCTGGTAAATAGGTTATTTTCCACTTCTGTCAAAAAAAAGAGCATTAAAACCAGTTTGCATTCACATGGAATAGACAGTACAGAATATATGCCATCTTGATCTAGGCTATGTTAACTCTCCAGCCCTCTCTTATAATCAAGTTCCAAGAGACCTCAACCATTTGGAATCTCTGCAGTATGTCACGTTGGTCAACTGTATTGATGACTCATGTTAATTGGAACAAATGAGCAAGAAGTGGAAAGTGTGTTGGAGGCCTTGATAAGATATGTGTTCCTTGATAAGACATGTATGCTCCAGGGGATGGAAGATACACCCTATGAAGATTCATAGACCGCCACATCAGTGAATTTCACAGTGGTCAGGAGCGTATCTATATATCACCTCCATAGTGAGGAACAAATTATTACAACTCATACCTCCCACCGCTAGGAAGGTAGCACAATGCCTTGTAGGCCTCTTTAGGTACTGGAAGGCAAAACATTACACACTTCATAATACTTCTCAGACCCACCTACCAAGTGACATAAAAGCTACCAGCTTTTAGTGAAGCTCAAAGTAGATGGGTCTGTAGCAGGTTCAGGCTGCAATACAAGCAGCCCTAAAATATGGGCCAATAGGCATGGCAGAATTTATGTTACCAGAGGTTTCCCTGGTGAAGAAAAATACTATGTTGGACTTATGGGCCAGCTGATGTCGGATAGCATCTGTCATCCACTACCTCAGTGCTGGGAAAATAGGTTCATAAATGGAGTAGCCAGGAGGGTAAGGATAGAAGCTATGCCTTGGCCCAACCCATCCTGTTCCCATTTGTCAAAACTTATCTAGCTACTGCCCCTTCTAAATATCCAACATGCAAGTAAGAGAAACTAATACTGAGCCTCCAGTATGGCACCATCCCTTGAGAAGGGTGCCCAGCCAATGGATAGTAAATTGATTACACTGGATCACTTCTACCCTGGAGAAGGCAGCATTCATTTTTTCATTCTTGCTGACATAGTCTTGGCCAGCACCACTTTCTGAGGGTGACAGAATATTTAATCCACTGACCAGATAACCAGATAACCCTCATAACATCAAATCAGACCCCAAGCCCCACCTACAACAAAGGTGGTGTGGTAGTGGGTCTTGTCACATGGCAGCCCACTGCCCAGAAGCTGCCAGCCTGATAGGGCAATACAATGGCCTTTTGAATGTGCAGCCCTGGCACTAGCAAGAATATGTTACACTGCGAGGATGGGATGCTATCCTCCAGCATGCACCATACGCTCTAAGTCAGGGGTCAACATACATTCCAAGCACCATATCTGGCCTGCCACCTTTGTTGTAAATAAAGTTTTATTAGAACAGAATCATTGTCTTTCATTTACATATGGGCTGTGGCCACTTTCACACTGTAACAGCAGAGTTGAGTAGTTGTGACAAAACCCATATTGGCCTCAAAGCCTAAAATATGTAACTCTTTGGCTTTTTATAAAAGAAGTGTGCTGACACCTGCTCTAAATCACTGACTATCGTACAGTGTTACGTCCCCAATATGTTGAATACTTTGGTTCAAGAACCAAGGTATGGAAATCAGAATAGCCCCGCAAAGCATCACTTCCAGTGACCCACATGAGGGGAATATATACTTTCCAATCCCACAGCTTCATGCCCTGTGAGGCTAGAGGCTAGAGGGGGTAATGCTTTCATCGAGGACTAAAGTAAAAGTCCCATTAAACTCTAAGGTATGGCTGCCATCCGGTTACTTTGGGCTCCCCATGCAAAGAGATCAGCAGGCAGGTATAATCACCCTGAGCACAAGGAGGAAGCGCAGTGGCTGTTATACAGGGGGACAGGGAAGAATATGTTTGGCAACCAGATGACCCAATGAGGCGTCTTTTGGCATGCTCCTGCAGCCCTACTCAATTTTGGATGGTAATAGTAAAGTGCAGTAGTCATAGCCTGAGAATGACATGGTGACCAGGGGCTTAGATGCCCTGGGAGTGACGATCTGAGTCATCCCACCAAGTAAGTCACTTAGGCCAGCAGAAGTCCTGAGGTTGAGGGGAACCTAAAATGTTTAGTCGAGGAGAGAGAAGATGAGCATCGGCTGCAGTTTTGAGACAGCAATATGGTGGGGCCTTTAGTTTATCCCACTAACCTTCCTTTATATGGTTCCCCAGGAAAAGAGACCAACTATAATCCAAGAAAAGCTGTTCCCAGATGAGAAGAATTTACAACAAGAAGAAAATGGATCTGAGTGGTGTAAGGGAGGACTTAATTTCTTTCTTCTCTAATATCTCCAGTATCGTTTCATACCATTCTTCTCTCTCACTACATTCCAGTTACATTGGTCTTTTTTTTATCAACATTCCAAGTCTTTCAGGCTTCTAGGCCATTGGATTTTTTTGTCCTTTCTGCCTGGAATGCTGTTCGCCTAGCTTTTTCCGTGGTGACCTCAATTTCCTCCTTCAAGTCTCAGTTCAACTGTCACCTCCTCTGAAAGCTTTGCCAGACCACCATATGTAAAGTGGCCTCCTCAGGCTGCGTTCTACATCATCAGCCTGTTTAATTTATAATACTTATCACAGTCTGTTAATTACGTTATCTTTTACTTGTATCTTTCCCACCAGAATGTAAGTTCTATAAGGGCAGGGAAGTTGTCTGTCTGATTTGTCTTTTTCCCAATGCCAGGCAGTGACAGGCATATACTAAGTGTGTAGAAATATTTGTTGATTCATTCAATAGATAAATGAATTAAGAAAATTAAGTAGATCTTGGTGGGAGCCAGAAATGAGCATTTTTAACAAGCACCTCACACTGTGATGTTGAAGCAAATTTTCCTCATACCATATTGTAAGGATGAGTAATTTAGTGGTTAGGCAGTTTTAAAAAGTAACCATCACTTATTTCTTATAAAATAGTTTGATGGGGATAACAATCTATAATTTCATGGACTTGTCTGCCATAGGTCAACTCTGGGCTCCCCACTGTGTGGATTACCCCGTTTAATCCTACAGCAACCCTATTATTGTTCCCTTTTTACCCAGGAGGAGGCTGAAGCCCAGAGCAGTTACGAAGTTTAAGCAGTGGTAAGGAGGTTCAGATCCAGAACTCAGGTCTGTCTGACCCCAAAACCGTACTTTCTAACTTCTCTGCTATCACACAAATGTGCAAATAGCTCCCCAAACCTGTTGTCCAATAATATCATTCTCTGGCCTCTTCACTTTTTTTCTCTTTGCCTTGTCACTGAACAGGGAAGAATCATTACTTTAGCTAGCAGCCAAATCACACCTCTCTGAGAACAGACTGCCTGCCTTTACTTTAAATGACACATAAATCTTAATGTTTAAATCACCCTTTCAACATAGTGCCAGGAAAAATAAAGGGGAAATGATTGAATGTATCAGAAATAGTCATAAATCCCTTCGTGTGGAGAGGTTTGAAGCTTCCAGAAATGGAAAGGATATTTCAGGCTGTTAGGCATCGTGCTTCAGACTGCTGGTTGAAAGACGACACCTCTCAGAAGAGGTGGGCTTGAGGAGTCTTAGATAATATTTTCAAGAACTCACGATACCAAATTGAATTGGGAACCTTGCCAAAGCAGCATTTTCCCAGGACGTTAACTTTTATTCTACTTGTCATCATGGATATATAGTTGCTTCGTAAATGTACATGGATGCTTTCTTGTAATGATGACTATCTACTCCCAGAGAACATTCTGTTTTGCTCTTAGAGCTGTTTCCTCTCTACCTGTTGGATTTATCTTTAGCCTGAACAACTGTCCCATTGGAGAACATAGAGCATGTCTTTGTAGCCTGGATTTTCATCAGAGTCAACCAAAATAAAGAGTTGTAGAATTGTTAATTGAGTTTAAGACTTTATCATAAAATAATATACTTTGTTGTCTGTACTTTGTTATAGTGACAGAAACAAGAAGAGGAGAGAAGAGTATTGATTAATCTATTGCTTAGAAATAAAAGGAGAGGCAACATACAGAAGAGGCTTCCATTTGCTATCTAAGAAATAAATGGAGAACTATAAATGAAGAACTTGTGTTATCTAAGTTTTATGAACTTTATGACTTAGTTCTCCTAAAAGGCCACTTAAAGTGAGTTTATTTCAATAGGGACCAGAATTTGACATTTAACGGTGAACAAAAGGTTTGTTGGACTTTATTTTAAAAAAATCAAACTAAAAATTATAAAAGTGTATTTATTAAACCAAGTAATATAATTAGATTATTAAATGAAATACAGCTCTACTTGCAACTATGTGCTAATATTAGGAAGAAATAAAGTGTAAGTCAAGTTCTTCTTTTTAGTGGGGAAATCAGACAAAATCATTTGAAATAGCGACATCCTTCATCTTGCACTTATTTTACAGACCATGGAGAGTTATTTTTGCAAAGAAATATGGAAGCTTCATCAATTTTTGCCAGTGATATTTTGGAATTTGCTATTCAAAACCATTTTCTCTTAGAGTGTTTATTCTGGCATCATCCTTGCCATTATTCTCTTCTTCAGTTTTAAGCTGGACTGACTTCTCCAGGTTATTTGTCAATAGCTTTGCCTGCAATTCTCCAACACCTTTTCTTATACTTACAAGAGTAGATAGTCATCCATCAACTGATGAAGATAGTTTCATCAAATGGGCAAAGGATTAATGCAATTACTAAACAGAGAAAGATGTGTGAGTGGGAACAAATCTTTAAGTTAATTTTTCTGTGTGCTTTGCCTTTTCTTTCTAAAGAACAACATGTTTGCAGAGACTTAGTAAATAAGAATTCACAGACTAGAGGAGTGGTTTAAAGAAAAGGCTGTGGAGGGAGATGACGTGAGTCTTAGTCATTTCAGGCTGCCATAGCCAAGTACTGCAGGCTGGGTGGCTTAAACACAGACATTTATTTTCTTACAGTTCTGGAGGATGTAAGTCCAAGATCAAGATGCCTTCAGGGTTGGTTTCTGGTGAAGCCTCTCTTCTTGGCTTGTAGACAGCCTCCTTCTCATTGTCTTCACGTGGCCTTGCGTCTCTGTGTGCAGAGAAAGACATCTCTGGTGTCCCTTCCTTTTCTTATAAGGACATGAATCCCATCAGATTAGGGCCCACCTTTATGACCTCATTTAACCTTAATTACCTTCCTAAAGGCCATGTCTCCAAATACAGTCACATTGGGGGTTAGGGCTTCACCATACTGATTTGGGTTTAGGGGGACACAATTCGGTCTCTAGTGACATGTGTTCATATCACAGCTCCATTTCTTCCTTCCTGTTTGACTTTGGACAGATTATAAACATCCCTTAGCCTCCATTTGATAATTTATATAATGTGGATAATTACTCAACTCATAGGATTTTGACATGGATTAAAAGAAATAGTGCATTTTAAGGACTCAACATAGTACCTAGCATAGAATAAGTGCACAATAAATATTGGTTGTTATTATAGGTTCCTGTTGATACCCCAGTACTGATTAAATCTGAAAAATGGAAAGGGATTGACTCCTTTTCTTCATGGCAGTAAAAAATGGGGAAGCTGTGGTTTGTGGAGAGAGGATAGAGTAAAAGGAAACAGCTACTAAGAGAAAAGCAGGGGCCTGCCTGGTGGCACAAACGGTTAAATGCCCACACTCCACTGTGGCGGCCCGGGGTTCACCAGTTCAGATCCCGGGCGCACCAACGCACCGCTTGGCAAGCCATGCTGTGGCGGCATCCCATATAAAGTGGAGGAAGATGGGCACGGATGTTAGCCTGGGGCCAGTATTCCTCAGCAAAAAAAAAAAAAAAAAAAGAGGAGGATTGGCAGATGTTAGCACAGGGCTGATCTTCCTCACAAAAAAAAAAAAAAGAGAGAGAGAAGAGAAAAGCAGGCTGAGCCCCTGAATCTTTGAGCAGGAATAAGAAGAATATCTCTGCCCAAGAAGGAGGTGTAGTGCTTAGTTTTCCAAAGACCTATGAAGTTTCCTCATCTGTCTATCTTTCCAAACAGACTCAAAGCTCAAGGAGAAAAATGGCCAACTTTTATTCACCTTTGTATTCCTGACGTTATCTGACATTGTACTTTACCTGTAGTCAATCATCAATATGTGTTTATAGAATTTATATGATATTTAATGATTTAATTACATATTGTTTAATTATGATCAGCCTAGCTCTTTGTCTAACCAGTATTTCAGGCGTCCAGCCACTCTAGATAATTGATTGGATCATCCAGATCATTCTGAAGTACCTGGATTAGCTGGAGTCCTAGAGGAACACAAAGTCTAACTCAGGGATAATCACGACAGTCCTTCAATTACTTAACAGGAATGTTGAGATGAGTTTGATATTTTATTGTGAATAGAAAACAAAAGTCCTTAAATAAATACCCAACCTCTCTTTGAAGTCATTCTCTCTTTAGTCTTGTTTTAAATTTTTACATATTGAAATTGGTGTGGTAGTGGGTTTCCTCTCTCATTTGTTCATTTTGCTCATCATTGCTATTCCATGGTTTTCTAGATTTAAAAAAATTTTTTTCCAAGATATTCGACCAGGTTGCTCCCTAATGTAGTTTTCCTCTTCTTTCTTTCTTTTCTAAAACTATAGAAATTAAAGATGGAAAAGACACACTGCTCATCATCAAGTCCTCTTTAATAGATAGTCCTCTTTAATAGAGCAATTTTTCCACTTAGCTGAAAATGATTCAAGTGATGGGGTTTCCACCACTTCCTGTGGATGACTATTCCACAGACTGACAGATCCCATTATGGGGTCATTTTCTCCCTCATGCTCTGCCTACATTTTTCTTTGCTCAATTTGATCTTGTTTCTCTTAGTTATACCCCTTTTGGATAACTCAGAGAAATTCCTCTCCCCTTCTTGCTCCATATTTCCCTCAAATATTTGCAGATGGTTATTATTTCTCCTTAGTCATTATTTGGCCCAGCCATTTGAATTAGGTCTTTCATCTTTTCCTGTCATCCAGTGCCTCTAGCTTTTTCAGTCTTTTGGTATTTATGCTCAAATTTGTCATTTTAAAAAATGTTCTGACTGCTTTGGAATGGAAAGGACCAAATCTTGGCATGATACTTTTTGCTCAGAAACTTCAAGGTGATATCCACACACATTGTAGGGCAGAAATAATTTGGGGCCTCATGTACCTGTAGCTTCGGTTGTAACATTAAGCAATGGCCCTTATTCCTGGTTCAAGTGCTCCTGGTTCAAGTCCCGTCTCTCCCATAAAAGCTCATTCCCAGCCCTTGGCACCATTAGGGACAGGACCAATGCTGAGTTTTTGGAGGGAACATTTAGAAACATCCCATAAGAGGCGCCGTTCTTCTGAAAGAGGGATACAATTCTTCAAAAAATAAAGTTTTAATTTAAAAAGAGAATTTTCTTTCAAAATTCTTTGCAAACCTAATTTCTCTCCCTACATGCCCTCAGATCTCCAGGTTCATTTTTGGCAGAGTTCCTTACTAGTCCTGGAAATATTTGAACACAATGTTCTAAGAAATAGATCATTTCTTTAGAACTGCCATATAGCTGTTATTTTATTACTAACATAAACAGGGATGGTGTGAAAAAAAATATAGCAAATATCAAAGGGCCAAAGGTCTGGAGCGTTCCTGGACACTACCAATTCCCTGAGTCTCTTTCTTCTTGATCTCATGGGTGGTCACCGAATGAGTCAGATGTCCTGTTCTCATGTCTGATGCATTTTTCCTTTCGTCAATGACTCTTACCAGGAAATGTAATTCCTGTTTTTCTTTTTCCTTTACATATTCTTGTCGCTGCTTAGTCCCGATATTTTGCAGTGCCAAATGAACCTATTAGGGTAAGTTGTTAACAATATTTGCTTTGTTCTCTGATCTTGGAAATGATGAAAATGTAAGATAGATGCTTGTTAAGCTGGAATGTCTTTAGTATAGACCTGTTGGGATCACAGACAGAGGCCAAATAATAGTGTAGAAATATGTGGGCTTTGGAGCCAGAGGGACCTAGCATAGACATTTATCTCTGCCTTGCTGTGAAATGTAAAGCAGGGACCTTCTCATGTGTTTTTTTTTAATGTTGCTTTTCTCTCTCTCTGAATTTGGAAGTACAACTGGTCATCTCCTTTTTACTAGTGATGGCTATCTTACCTTTAATACCTTTTCTGTACTAGTTATCTCTACAGAGTGTATCAAAATGAACTAATGTCATGATCCCCACCTGCTGTGTTTATTTGGCCATTCCTGCCCATCATCCTCACAGGAACCAGACCTTTAAGATGGTTAGACTTTCCAAATAAACCCTTCACTTGTCTTCCAGCTCCTGAGTTTGCTGAAGTAGTATTTTGCTTCCTTGTTAATATATTTTTTTCCCTCACAGAATGTCTCTTTTATGGTATAAATTCTTGCTTATTATCTGTATTATAATTTTCAATTACATTAAAACCACTTATTCAGATTTCACTAAGACTGTTAACCAGATTCATTGTTCACAATTGTCTTCTCTAAACACTTGTTCTGTCTAGAGAGTTCATACATAACTTTCTTGGTTAGAGTGCTTTCTCAGGTAATTTCTTCAACCAGAATACATGGAGAGAAAGGGCATATAATTTCTGAATCCTTGTGAGATCTGAAAATGAAGGCTATCTTGGGGAAGGATAAGAATATTTATAATGGTACTTTTTCTTATTAATAAATCTTAGAGCTCTCTATTTTCCATTGTTGCAGATGGGAAATTTGAGGCTAGATGAGTGGCTTCCCTGAAGTGCATGATCCAGAGGAAATTAAGGTGGGAGGAAAGTAAGGTGGAAGGTCTTTCATGACCTACACCAGGGTTGAAGAGCGGGCACAGGCTCAATGGGAGCCAATGTGGAGGCTGGCTACCACAGTAGTTTACCTTTTTGTTTAACTGAGATTTTCATTGAGATAATCGTAGATTTATATGTAGTGTAAGCGACTGTGCAGAGATCCAGTACACACTTTGCCAAGTGTTCCCCAGTGGTAACATTTTGCAAAATTGTAGTATAATATTACACCAGGATATTGATGTTGATATAATCCACCAATTTTATTCAGCCTTCCCAGTTTTACTCTTCCTCATTTGTGTGTGTGTGTGTGTGTGTGTGTGTGTGTGTGCATGTATTAAGTTCTATACAATTAAATCACACATGTTGGTTCACGTATCCAACACCTCAGTCAAGGTAGTGAGCAGTTCCAACACCACAGTGATCCCTCCTGTTGCCTTATTGTGATCACACTGTCCTCCCTCTGCACCCACCCCCTCCGCAGCCCCAACTCCTGGTAATCACTAATCTAGCTTCACTTCTACAGGCAAATGGTTAAACAAACTGTAGTAAACACATACCATAAAATACTGTTCAGCAATAAAAAAAGGAACAGACAATTGATATAAACAACAACTTGGATGACCCTTCAAGAATTATGCTACCTGCTCTTATCAGTAAGTGTGGGCGGGATGGTAAATGATGGCACAAGGAGTTTTTCTCCAGGTAATTAGTGGTGATACAGCTGGCAGATTGAAGCTTCTCTGTTGAGGCATTGCAGAGGAAGCCTTTTTCTCTTTAGGTGAAAGTAAGAATGGCTTGTAGTTTCTCTCTGGGGCAGGAGCAGTCAGGAAATGTCTTGCTTTTCCCAGAGCTCCACATAGCAAGCCATATTTTTCCCCCACTTCTAATAGTTTTACCTTACTGGCTGGCCAGTTACCCTATATGATTCCCCTATATGAAGACATGGAATTGGTGTTTTGTTTTCGCAGAGAAGCAGTTGTGTTTCCAAGATACTGGGTTCTCAGTTACACCCTACACATATACCTGATTCACAGGGTTTAACATATGCCTGCGTTCTCCTCCACCATGATCATTTTGGTGATTATGTCCTCCAACAGAGAATTGTCAGGGAGAGTTCCATCTAGTTTAATCTGCCTGTGCCAATTGGAGGAAGGAGAGAGGGGAGAACTGGAGCATCCACAGATGGTGCTGAATTCACCCTGGAGTGGACAGAGACTTACTAGCAGAAAATGAATGAAGGTTACAGCAAGAGTGAGGGAATGAAGGAGCATTAATGCCTCTGTGGACAAGGCTTAGAGCATTTAGGTGTAGAGTGTGGGAAGTTTAGAGATCCCTGGGAAACACCTTACAAGCATGGGGTGACTGAGGTCAAAAGAGTTGGAAAAGGGGATGTAAGGTTTTACTATGAAATATGATTAGAAACTCCTCCCACTGGAATTTTCTTGAGGGACAGTAGTATATATTTAATCTTTAAAAAATCATGTTTGGATGTTGGATCAAAGTTTCTCTAAATGTAACACTTGGTCAAGATAAGGCCATCCAGTGGCTAAGTTTCATGCGGATTAGAAGAGATGCCATCAAGTAAAGAGTTAAAGTCATCAATTTTGGACGTAGGCAGTACTTGTTTACAAACCTGGCTTGACCAGTGACTTGCTGGATAAATGTGAACATATTTAACCTCTCTAAGCCAATTTTCTTATCTGTTAAACAAAGATAATACTGCCTATCTAATGTGGTCTTAGGATAAATTCTAAAGTCCTAAGCGTGCTTTATGAAGACTTTCACATCACGGCCCCTGCTCACATGTTATGGCTTGTTGCACACACCAGCTCAAGGAAACCAGGCCTCCTTGAACATGCTATAATCTTTCTTTTGACTTATAATCTTCCTGAAGGCTGTTCCCTTTTCTCTCTTCTCCTGCATAGCCCCCATTCATCCTTCAGGTCTCAGCTTGAACATAATCTCTGTGTTCGTGTCCTTATCTAACTCTCCTGTTCTCCCAGAGTGCTCTGTTTCTCTACTGTGACATTCTAAACATTTTCTCATGATGATCTGCGTGTTTTCTGTTTAGGTTCTGTCTACCTCACTGGCTAAACTAAGTCTTACAATTATAGTCTCAGTATTCAGCAGAGTGCCCATCATATATTAAGACTCACTGAATATTTGTTAAATATATAAATGAATGAGCAACTGATGTGGTGCCTGAAATGAAGCAAGTGTCCTGCAACTGGTATCCTTATAGGATCCTCTCAGCTTCATAATTTCCGTGATGATACTAGCCATAAAGACAGCTGTAAGAGAAGAATGCCAGAGTTCCCTAATCTTGATATGTCCTTTGTTATAGATTTTCAATTCTACAAAGTAAAATAAAAAGTGCAGTATTTTTTCATTTAACACAGATAATAACCCACATATCATGTAGGGAGTGAGCAGCTCTTTTGCTAAAATTTATTCCATGTGTCATAGCAACAGTAAGTCACGCACCAATATTTTCTAATAGACTTGAAGGAAAACCTGGCGGTTATTTCTAAACACCATGAAATCGATAATGTGAGGAGAAAAGTGCTGCTTGTCATACTTGAAATCCCAGGAGTCAATCGGATTTGTTGTTACCATATAATTTTTCCTTCACAATCCTTCCTGTCTACAGAGCCCACACATAGGAAGGAAGAGATTTCTTTTCTTAACGTGCACAAAATAACCATGGAAAATTCCGCCGTTTCCCATAAACCAGAACTAAGGTAGCTAAGTCACATTTATCAGACTACTTGGTAAGTTGCCAGAAGTCAAAGTACTTTCCAACTACTTAGCTGAAGGGGCAAGTTCAAGACCCCACTGGATGCTTTCTAGATGGAGGAAAAATAATAGATGAGGACAATTCCTGTCAAGGTTACTTTGGTTCCAGCTCATCACTTTCACTGCTGACTTAGGAAAGAGATTGCACAGCTCCTCAGAAATCTAATGTGGAGAACATTATTCTCTCAGGACCATTAATCTTTGAATAATGTTCTGGCCAAAAAGATGGATCTGGACATGCCAGACAAATTCAAATTAGCATGTTGCTTAAAAAAAAAAAGATCAAGGACCTGGATGTATTGTGAATTGGGAAGCAGCTTAAACAAGCAAGGACTCCATCTTTCTTGCAGACGGGGGAATTGGGAACGGCTTCTAAACTGGGTGATAAGAACCCGTGAACTACAGACCCCGTGTGACCAGGCTCTGACACCCAGACGACTCAAAGGTTCATTTCAGTGAGGCTGCTTAACTCTCAGACTCACAAGTGTCTTTTGCAATGATTGTTTGCTTTCTATCTTGTCTTCCCCACAGTCCTGTAAGTTCCGTGAGGTCATGGACTGTTCGTGTCCTGTTTGCCACTGTAGCCGTGTCAGGTCCACGTCCTGATGTGAAACTCTGGTGTCCTGATTTTGTCCTCGGCTGGCCAACCAGGGGCCCAAGGCATTTGTGCTCACCTCACTCTCTCATTTAAAAATTATTTTTGCAGTCCTCAGGGGTTACAAAAGAAAGCTTCACATCTTCTCATTAGTTAAAGCACTGACCATACCTCCAAATAGAGGGCGTGCAATGTCCTATCCTTCAGTGGAGACACAAGCCACGTCTCCAAACTGTCTGCAGTCTCTCATAGTGGAGAGATCACAACCATGCTGTTCTAAGGACTGGATTTAATTTACGAAATGTCCTTCTTTGGACCATCTCTCTCTCTCTCTTTTAGATGTTAACATTAATAGAGGTGAATGTTATTTTGAAATAGCACGTTCTTCACACAATGCCAAGTGCTGGCGGCTATATGGAAATATTGTAGGTAGACTCCTGCACAAGTAGATTGTGTGTAGACCATTCTAGTAAGCAGAACTCGGTTAAAACAAGTTCACTGTATGGCCTAAAATTCCACATCTAGATATGTACCACAGAAAAAGTCTCACACAAGTCCACAGGGGAATTGTGGTGTTTGTGGCGTTGAGGTATTGCAGCCAAACTTGGTGTCTGCCACCAGGCGATATGGTTTAGTGCACACTATGGAGTACCTGCAACGAGAGAAGAAATAGTTGAAGAACACACTAACATAAGTAGATTTTTTTAAAATTTTTTGTTTATTGCAGTAACATTGGTTTATAACATCGTATAAATTTCAGATGTACATCATTATACTTCTATTTCTGCATAGATTACACCATGTTCACCACCCAAATACTGATTACAACCCATCACCACACACATGTGCCAAATTATCCCTTTCGCCCTCCTCCCTCCCCCCTTTCCCTCTGGTAACCACCAATCCAATCTCTGTCTCTATGTTTTTGTTTATTGTTGTTATTATCTACTACATAATGAAGGAAATCATACAGTATTTGACCTTCTCCCTATGACTTATTTCACTTTGCATAATACCCTCAATGTCCATCCATGTTGTCAAAAATGGCTGGATTTCATCATTTCTTATGGCTGAGTAGTATTCCATTGTGTATATATACCACATCTTCTTTATCCATTCGTCCCTTGATGGGCACTTAGGTTGCTTCCAAGTCTTGGCTATTGTGAAGAATGCTGCAATGAACACAGGGGTGCATGTATCTTTATGCATTGGTTAACATAAGTAGATTTTTGAAATTAATATGTATGCGTGTGTGTGCACACGTGTGTGTGCAAATGCATAGTATGGTGAATATCATATGTTTCCAACTTTTTCACTCAATTGAGGTTAGGGTTAGGGTTAGGGTTAGGGTTATGTTTTTCAATTGAGTGAAAAAGTTGGAAACATATGATATTCACCATACTATGCATTTGCACACGCACGTGTGCACACACACACATACACACACACACTAGCCAATATAGCTTTTCTAAGAATACAAGTAAATAAAGGCTAAACTGAAAACATATTAGGATGGGAGCCCATGGAAGGGCAAGTGTAACAGAAGTGGGAAATTGTGATAAATGAGAATAAAATAAATAAATAAAGTGAGATGAGTCTTGCATGTACTAATGCAAGGTTGCCTACAATCTGTTTTCTAATCTTGGCTTGGTCACTTCCTCTCTCTATTAAACTCTTTAGGTCTAAGTTTCCTCATCTATAAAAATGAGTATATCAATATCTGTTGCATGGGTAGGTATTAATGAGATAACATATTTATAAAGAGTTTAACACAGGGTTTGGCATGTAGTGGGCATTCAAATAATATGAATTTTATTTCTCCCTTCTCTTTTCATCCCTTCTTCTTCCCTTTTTTTAATTTGTCTTACTTAAAATGAAAAGGTGACCTCTTTTCTCAAATTGGAATAATAATGATCAACTTTCAAACACTCCCATATTGTGTCCATTGTGCTTCATCTACATTATTTCATAAATGAGATATAATATCCTAATGATCCTGCTGTTTGATGCCATTAGTATCTTTTTCTAGATGACAAGACTGAGGCCCAGAAAGACTAAGAAACTCAGCCAAAGTTTATACAGGTATTCTCTAGAAGAACACCACCCTACCTTCTCAACCCTTGCAGAGAAACAAGTGTTTGAACACTTAATCCTTTTGAGGAATGATCCTCAACTTCAGCTCCTCTTTGCATGGCTAGAAGAGTGCCATTAAATGGACGCAGTACAAAGCTGAGCTTTTTCCTCACTGTTGGGTGGGCCAAAGTGGCCACAAACTGAAAAAGGCATGGGATGAGAGAGCGAAAACAAGGGAAGAAATGAACACACCTCTGCATAATTGTGTAAAATGTCAGCTCATTTGTGAGAAATTCTGAGGCAGTTATGAACATATTCCTACTCCCTTCCTGGGTTGAGACTGCACAACCTCTGAGAATAGATTTTATCCGTGGGAGCCATTCGTGTGTTTGCTTCAACAGTTACTCATTGGCCAATCAAAGGAGGGAATGGGCCCCTCTGAAACCCATACTAGTGGACAGGTCTTAAAGAGAACTGGGATAAAAGGCCCCACGCTCTACCTGAGCTGGGTTGCAGAACTTCTAGCAGCAAATGTCTCTCACCCCCTGGATCGTTTTGTGGAACCTGGAGTGTGACAGACATTACTGTCCAGCAGAACCTCCCAGATGATTGCTTTAGAGCTGTAGTTCTCAATCCTGGCTGCACATTGGAATCCCTGGGAGCTTTAAAAAATTAGTATATTTGGGTTCCACCCTCCATAGATTCCGATTCAGTGGTCTGAACATCGGTATTTTAGAAGCTCCTCACACTGTGCTGCCCAGTTTGAGGGCCACTGCCTTGAGCCTGTTGTGCTTGTACGGCCTTGTCTGATGGTGCCATGGAAAAAAGAAAGTCAGGGCAGGCCTGCATCTAGTTCAACATGACTGTCTCTCTCTCCAGCAGCCTAGCAAATGGAGGGCGTCTAATAGCTCTAGGTAGTGACCTGCACTGGGGAGAGGAACAATGGTCCGAGGCCAGAGGCAGAAGCAGTTTTGAGAAGCACAGAGGCTGAAGCGCAATATTCAAGTAGAGATAATGCAGGAGCCATTTTAAAATAAGTAAATCTAAAATTTCTGCTTTTTTTTTTTTTAACACATATGAGATGGAAGCCGAGGTTATAGTGGCAAAATCAGAATTCAGTCTCAAAACCTGAGCTCATTCCACTGTACCACAGCCTTTTTCCATGACTTGTACCCCAAATCTCTATATATGTTTCAAGCCCAAGGGTCAAGCAGAAGTACTCATTACCTTATACCCTCTGAGCTTTTTATTGCCTCTGAGCTCATTTCACACACTCTTACTTAAGGCCTCTCACCTCCATTAAGCCCAACCTCCCTCCGAGGTCTTCCCCAAATGCCCTAGCCCACATTGCTCCCTCCCATTCCAGAAATTACATTATACTTCCAACTGGCATCACGTAGATGATTGTCACTGAAAGTCTGCATGTACATAAGTTCCCTTTCTACAACTGGATTTTAAGTTTTGTATGAGTGGATGTCAAGTTTTACTTTTTTGTGTGGTTCTTACAAGCCAGGCACCTAGTGGGTACTCCTGAAATATGTGATCAAGTGACGGATTACAGATACTAATAATCCTCAATCTTTTCAAGGAAAGTATATAAGAGCAAGCAAGACAGATTCCAAGGAGGGAATATGATAAAGAATTATCATGTTAACCTTGACAATGAAACTTTTTAATGGGAGTGGCATCCTTTCATGGCACCTGTGTTCAGCAAATGTGTAACCACATTTTAAGCACAAGACAACTGCTCCCAACATAACATTTAGATGCGACATCATTCTTTCCTATGATTCAGTTAGATTATTAGACCATTCAACTATCTAAGACTGTCTGTTCTAGAGTATTCATTTCTTTTTTTATCCATCTCTTGACCTCCCAGCTTGTTTGAAATCTGTCGCTTTGATATATTCTCTTCTTTACTGGAAATTCTAACTCTAAATGTCCCACTGCAAATCTGGCATTTGAAAGAGAACTTCTGGGGCATTGAGATAATTTTTCCCTCCTTTCCCAGAGCCAAGTTTCTTTTCCTTTATTTTCCCAAATGCCACAGCCAATCATGACCTGAATACCTCAATGAATTCCAAGGAAAAATGCCACTTTGCTTGACTGATGTCATTGTTGGGACCGTCTTGCAAAAGGGCTACTTGAACATTTGTTTTTCTCCTTTTGAGAAAATTCTACCATTAGACCATTTAAAATAATTTGTTATTACTCCAATTCTTTTTAGCTATGATTTCAAAGTTTTTTTTTTTTTTTTGGTACCTTACCCTTCCTAGATTTCACTAGTCCCTTTCCTTTTATTTAGGAGAACTGAGAAGAGTGGCTTCATTAAGACAATGAAGGGTGTTGCAGATTCAAAACTCACACCCATTCTATGATGGATCAATGAAAGGTTGGCCACAGTTCACCTGCTTGTGGATTTAGGGTTTTCATTTTGATTACAGAACATTGGTCATCAATTCTGGTGTGCATCCAAATGACCTATGGACCTCTTCCAAAATCTGTGTGTCTGGCCCATCCCCCTGAGATGGACTTAAGAGAACCCTGCACAACATCAGGCAACAATTTTGCCTTTTTAAGAAAACGGGTTCCATAAACTGTGGCTATTGTTCTTAACTCACCTAGATCTCTGTGCCCCTTTTGCTGAAAATAAACTACTGCTACAAGGGAGAACATGTAATGATCGTGGAGTTCATTCAAACTCCAACCCTCTTTAGAATTATGAGTGCTCATTGTTTTAGGTTTCTATTAGAGAACAGAGAGAAACAAGGCCCTCAGAGTACAGAATGAGGTAAGAAGGATATGGTCTAATATCCTCATGAAGCTTCAGTTTTGGCCTCTACGTACAAGCACATAGACCTCTCCAACACAAGAATAGTTTCTCAATTGCCCAGTGTTCTTCCACCAACAGAGTTTGATTGTCAGCTGGGAGCAAAACTCCTTTGGTTGCACGGCATTACTAGGGAAACCAGTTCTGCTTATGGTCCAGGACTGTATCCACTCATGATAGGAGGCTGGAAACTTTTGGGTATCATTTACGACCTAATATCTTGTTTAATAAGGGAAAAAAAGAGCAAAACAATTTGGTCTCTGCCTTGTGATGTCCTCTAACCTGATTCAATGGGATTAAAAGATTCACAGTGAGACCTTGCCCAAAGAGGGGCTGCAACCATCCCCTACAACTGGGGTCCTGCCACAGCAGGTCTAGATGCTAATGTATGGCCAGCGTGTCGGAATTTTTAAAAGCTCTGCAGGTGATTCAGATACGTCTCAAAGGTTTAACACCTGTGCCTAGAATCACTTGCAGAGTTTGTCAAAACGTGTGCTACCTTGTGCTCTTCCTGGTAGTGGAGCACACGGAGAGGACTGCCATTCACAGACTGCATTCCTTCATGTCACAATCATTTCTGAGGCCCTCCTATGTGCAGCGTTATATTAAGTGTTGGGCAGGTAGCAGTGGTGTGGCATCCACGGCCCTGGCCTCCAGGGACCTACAGTCCAATATCTTTATCTTGCATGGTATTTGCAAAAAGGGGTATGGGTTTCTAACTACTCCTTGGTATAAGTCTGGGCACTGCTAGTTAGTAACAAGTCATTGAACCTCTGGGACCTCGGTTTCCTCATCAGTAAGGCAAGGATAATAAGACCTTCACAGCATTGTTATAGGTATTAAGTGTAATCATGCATAAATATGCATGAAGAAATATAAGGTATTATTTCTAGTGCCTCCCACTCAGACTCTATTTTTTTCCTCCTTTTGATTTTGTTTATCTTTTCCGTTTAGTCTGAGACATTTTAGCAGTTCCAACTCCGTCTTTGACTCACCATGCAGACTACAGCAAAGGAGTTAAGATTTGGACCTAGTTTCTTTATCTTGCTGAAGTGGGTATCAGACTCCAAGAATGCTATGAGGATAATTTTTAAAATGAAAACAAGGTTTTAGACAGCATGGCATTCGATATCTCTAGGATTCTGTCATGAACCTGTCATTGTGATTTCAGAAACTTACTTTTGGCTGCGTTAGTCGCGGCTTTGGACTCTTCCTCCTGGGTGTGGACTCTGTGCAGTTCAGGGTCAGCCTGTTTTGCCAGCTTCCCGTCTCGGACAAGTCACTCACCTCACTTGCTTGGTCTCCTTAGCTTTGTGCTGCAGAGCTCCTGGGAAGATGGAAATGACATTATGGTGCTATTTTGACATGGATGTTATTTGTTACAAATCTAAAAGGAAGACAAATCTGGAGTTAAGTACTACAAGGGTGAGAGAAGATAGTCAATTTTGTCATACCGACCTTCATCTAAGATCCTGTTCATTTTATATCTCTTCTATAGCAATTGGCGCTTTCTAACTTGTATTAAAATTATGTATTGTATTAGTTTTCTATTGCTATTATGACAAATTACCACAAATTTAGTGACTTAAAACAATACAAATTTTCTAGCTTATGTTCCTGGAGGTCAGAAATCTAAGATGGCTCTCATTTGGCTAAGATCAAGATGTGGACAGGATTGTATTCCTTTCTGGAGACTCTAGGGGAGAATTCATTTCCTTGCCTCTTCCAGCTTCTAGAGGTCACCCACATTCCTTGGGTTGTAGCTCCTTCCGTCTTTAAAGCCAGCAATATTGCACCTCTCTGATCATTCACGTCTCCCTCTGACTATGAATGGGAAAGATTCTCTGATTTTAAGGAATCATGTGATTGGGTTGATCCTACCCAAAGAATCCAGGATAATCTCCCCCATCACAGGGTCCTTAACCTTAATCACATCTGCAAAGTCCCTTTTGCCATGTAGGGTAACATATTCAGAGGTTCCAGAGATCAGGGAGTGGACATCTTTGAGTGGCTATTAATCTGCCTACCATATGTATATATGTCTTATTTCTTCTACTAGATTGTAAACTTCTTGGGGCCCAAAATGTGTATCTGCTCTGTTGTATTCTCCACAGTATCTATCCAAGTGTACTGCATACAACAAAGGGTTCAACTAGCATTCGTTGAATGATCCAGCAGCACTCAAAAAATTTCAAAGATTCATTGGAGCAAATGGGAAACTCGTGGGGTTTCAAGAATTCCTGAAAGAATGACTATTTAGATATTTCCAAATCCACTGGAAAATTCATGAACACTTAAATAATTTTGTAAGTATAGGATTACAAAAATTATTTTTTATCTTCATTGCTTATACATGACTACAGTTATGTGACCGTATTACATATTCCAGGATGCTCTGATGGTGTTACTTTCCAGCTGGATTTCCTGTCTGTCAGTAGAACTTACCCCTGAGTGTTTTACAGTGATGATAAGCACAAGTCAACAATTGGAAATCAGGTGCCACAAGAAAGACACGGTATTGCCCATCAGATATCAGCCATAGAAGGGTCAAGGGGAAATTAAACATTATAGGACTGGCTTGGCTTCTTGCCTTGGGAAATTAACTTGCTGATAATTTGCAACATTCATTTTTTTGTAGAATTGAATGTGATGTGTTGCTAGACTCCCCAAAGGAGTAGCTTTTAAGAAATGTGTCTTTTATGGTTTGCATCACACGGAGTTTTGCAAGTAGTGCGAGGCAGCTACAGACTCTGGAATCTATAGCTGGCAAGAGAAATAAATATTTCCGTATTGCATTTAGCAGTTGCTATGTATTAAGGCAATTTTGTTTAAAAATTATTAAGGGCTTTGTAGCACAAAGATCCTGTTAAATTACACAGAAAGGATTAGAGTTAGGAGGTGGGGTGAACTGAGGGATATTGGATACGCAAGCACAGATGGTCTTGATCGACTCATGAACACGCCAGAGCCAAGTGGGAAGTGTATGTTTTGTGTGGTTACATATGTTGTAAAGAAAATTGCCCCTGGTTCTTTCCTGTAAGAAAGTACGAGGAAGGAAGAGAAGGGGAGAGACAAGACCACGCGGGGAAGGGTGAGGCAGAAACAAGAGCAGCATCTGTAGCAGATGTCTGGCCGAGGGAGGAGCAAAGAGCGGGTGAGGAGCAGGGGAGCCAAATCCCTTCCCTATCAGGTGAGTGACCGATGAGAGGAGGATCTTCTGTGCCAAGGCTCAAGGGCCCAGAGTAGGTGTCTGTTTTTTGGACAGTTGCCTTGGAATCTAGCTGTAACTCCCCAACCACACTGCCTGGTTTGGTGCACAGTATGTCTTCCCCTATACAAAATGGGTTTATACGGAGTTGCTTCTAATCCACCCAATTCCTTCATTTTCCCCAAGGACCTCAGACACCTGGGAAGGGCATGGGCCCCTCTGTTGTTCTGAACTCTGTTCTGAGCCCTTTATAGACCTTACCTTGTATAATCCTGACAGAACACTATGAGGTAGGTTTAGAGTGTTGTCCCATTTTATAGATGAGGAAACCTGGGCACAAAGAGTTTAAGTAACTGGCCCAGGGCACACAGCTAGTGGTATTGGGACAGGATTTGAAAGCAGGCAGTCTGGCTCCAGAGTGCCTGCTGTTAACCCTTCACTGCTTCCATCAACACCAATGATCTTGCTTCTTTAAACCAATGAGACCCTTGAGAGCAGTAATTGGGGATTTTCATCTCTGCAGTCCTCATAAAACCTGTCAGAACATCTATCCACAAAATAGATGTTTTGTTTCATAGTAAATGAATTATTTATTTAACGTTCTAATATCATTTGTCAGAAACTAGAAAAAGCTCCACTCTTTTGTCCCTGTTGATGGAGATGCGTTGTAGGAAGGACAGGAACGAGTCTCAGCAACTCCGCAGCCAAATGGACAGAGAACTGGGGAACCAGTCCGAATGCAGCAGCATCTTTAATAATCTGCAGCTCTGGTGATGCCTGGCAACCCCAGTGATATTCTGCCATGTTCATGGTTCATTTTCCCCTTTGCCTTATCCTCTACCTATTTCTGGCTGCTTTCAGGCTTCTAGCCATTCGTTGTGCCTTCTACATTTTTTCGTTTATCTCTCAAATAAACGACAAGCACGACAAGCATTTATTTGAGAGATAAACGAAAGAATGTAGAAGGCATAACGAGCCTTTTTTTCCCCCTGACTGCTACTTTGTACATCTCCCAGCCAGATTCCATGTGAGAGATCTAATGGGATCAGTCATTCCACCATGTTGTTGAGTAGAGTTCTCCAACTGGACCCCTTCCTGGCTCTTTCCCAGTCTGTGGATGGCTGCCTTTGGGTGGGGCACACATTCTTTGGCGGGAGAAACTACAGCCAGAGTTGGGAGTTGGGGGGTATCATAGAATATAAAGGGCAGCAATCTATGGATGGAGAACCACACTAAAGTGAGATGTGGGCTTGGCAGGGACTCCAAGGCTTCTCAGAGGATACATTATTTGGCTTGTCTTATAGAGTCATATTCATGAGAATGCATGAAGTTATAGTCCCAAGAGTCTGAAAATCTAAGAAAATGTGGTATCCCCAGCATACATGATGAGACAATGAGGTAGACTAAGAACAACTTTGCAAATAGTGCTCGGAGTCCTAGACTTTAAATTTGCTGCTAAACATGCATTAAAAGTGTTGAGATGAAACTTGGGTGATTTGTCCTTCTTCAAGACTCATTTATGGAGTCTTCAAACTTCAAACTTCAAACTTCAAAACATAACAAAAGATAAAAACCAAAAGCCTACAACATACCGTGCACACAGTTATTCCAGTTGCCAAGGGAATATATGTTTTATTTTTTAAAACACAATCCTAATGATAAACATGGTATTCAGTCTTCACACAATATAAATCATACTCATTTAAGAAGCTTAGGAAGTATGGAAATAGTTATGAAGAGCATTCTTTTTGTCACAATCTTAAATTTGTAATCCCCTGTTCCCTTTCAGAATGCCATATGGAAAAGAAACAACATTTTAAATGGGTTTCTGAAGAACTACAGTTGACACAAATACCAGAAAACTTCACAAAACCACTAAATATTTGGCGAGCATGGAGTCTACTGGAGGTTTTAAAAAGTCTGAAGACAAATTGTTAAGAGAAAAAGTCTTCCAACCGTGGCTGACCTATCAACTGACCAGTAACTTTCCCCACCGAGCATTTAAATCATCAACCTTCAGAATCAGAGAATTCCCTAAGTCCCCAGCTTTCCCCCCAGTGGTTTGGAATGGGTCAGTGTATCACTTCGGCTCCTCTGGCATGAGCATGCACAATGTCTGGTCTGACCAGCCATCCAAACCACTTTCCCATACATCAAGGATCCAAAATAATTTCACCAGACACTGTAAACTGCAGTTGTAGTTTGCCAATTTCCATCTCACGTATCTTCCTAGAAAACAGAGATCTACCCACAGTCCATGGTATTTTTGCTCATGGACTGAGACACAGATCTTGGCAGATGGCTCAGAAACCCGGGAATGGATATACTGCTAGCTATAGTGCTAAATGAAGCATCTTCCATATTGGGCATCAGTGTACAATTACAAAGTGAATAATAAAGGAAAAGGGGTTTATATTTTAACATTTTTGAAAGGGCTTCTAGATGTAAGAACATAGTGAATTCAGAGACAATAGGCGATATGACTTTACAACAATAGGGATAAAATAGACTTTCCTGAAGCCATAAGTCCTTGTAGAATTTTCAGATAAAAATCTTTGGATTTCAATTTCCAAGTCAGCAGTTTCAGTAGAATTGTGTATGTCAAAAGAAAATACATCAATGGTGGGTTCATATTCTGATTTCCTTGGACTTTGCAGTGGTGAGAATTCTGCTGTTTTCCTTAGAATGCAAGCCAAGCCTGAAAAAAACTTGTTATAGAATTTCAGTTACTAACAAGGCCAGTCTGGTTTATTCATAAGAAGTACTGTGAGAGTTGAAGACATGCCACTTCAACCGAATGGAGAAAAGCGGGGCATCTTTCTGAGCATCAGTGGAGAAATCTGTAAATACTTAGCTGTTCTTTAATCTGAGGTCACATGTGTGCCTTAGACTTCATTCTACATTTTTGTGAAAAGAATTTTTTGTCTATTGGGCATGGAAGGAACAAGCTTTCCTCCACCCCCCCTCCACCCCCCTACCCCCGGCCCCGATTCTCTCCCTTTCAGAGCCGGATCAATATCTGCTGGCCATTCTTGTCCTCTAACTTCATGGTGGCTGCCAGAGTTAGGCTTCCCTTATGCTCTTGTGTCCATTGATGAAAGCTCAGGCTCGGCAGCTGGCCAGAGAACAGGGAGGTCAAGGCCACTGTCAGATTCTGCCTCTGTTCGGCTACTTAAGCACCAGACATGTCCCACACGGACCATTGCCTTCTCAGTCTCTGGGGATTATAAGTATCGGGCTTTATTGACCTTCTGTGCGTCTGACATTTCTAGCACTGCCATCTTTTGGAATCTAGCTCTATTTCATCTGTTAAGAATTTTTGTGGTATGAGAAGATTGTCTGTAAGCTGAAGCTAGCACCTAATAAATGATAGAGCTCCACAGTGTTTGTGGGGGAGTATGTGAAGTTTATGTGATGGCTATTACTTTTGTAACCTAGAGGGAAATGAAACTAGTTTCTTGGGGAGGACATTCCTTGTCATTAAGTCAGTAGTGTGTAGCCTTGGATAATCATGGATGGCATAAAGACACTGAGTGAATATGGCAAAAGATAGTGGGGACAACAGCTGGTCAATGGGGTAGAGATGGTGGGAAGGATAGGAATGGATGGAAAGTTTCTAGAAATAATTTTTACCCTATTTCATGGCTACTTCTGCTGTCTCAATCAACCTCTCATCTTGGACTGAGCAAGGAGCCCCAGAGTGGAGAGGAGCAGGGGAAGTAGATCAATGACTCCTTCTTCATTCTGCCTCCTTTCCAACTGTGTGACAGAGTGTGCTGGAGATTTAAATACACGTGTAGGCAAGTCTCTAATAGCTGCCAAGGTGGAGGAGTATAATTCACCTTATTCTATATTTCAAAGCTGGATTACCTGTCAAAGCCTCTTTTCAGTTCTATCAATCCATGATTTTATAGTTCTTCAATGCTCTTTTTATTTTGTTCATTTGCATTTGTCACAGCATCCTGGCGATCAGTACTGTTCTTTCTATCTGGCAGATGGAGGTTGGGCTTGGGGAAACTATATGACTTGGACAATTCATCCCAATATACAGGGATAGCACCAGGAAGCAAGCTTAGAAGTTTTTGGTACACATCCTGCTGTATAAGCTACTAGATCCCAGAATAGCCTCCTCCTTCCGGTACCTGCTTTTTGTTTCATTTGCATTCATTCAAGATCTTTCTGTTGTGCGGCCCCACTGGCCTATGATTATTCTTAAGCCTTGTTCTTTTTGAGCTTGGCAAAATGTCTCTGGGGAGTGTTTTCAGAGAAGAAAGTATGTCCTGTCATGTAACTGTTGCTGAAGAAAAGAAACAGGACTCTCAGCCAGGATTTCCTTGCCCCACATAAGCTCTGTGACCTGGATGAAGCCTTTTGGTGCCTTAGCTTCTCCATCCACCCTCTCTGCCTCTCCCAACCTCATGGGGCTATTATGTGGCTAAATGGACTTGACCTACTTAGACTTGATGAACTCTAAGTTCTCTTCCAGTTCTGAAAAGCTATAGCTTTTTAAGTGGGTGGAGAAGTTGAAGAAGAGAGCCAGAAAGATTTTTTGATGATCCACGTTTTTTTTTTTGTGAGGAGGACTAGCCCTGAGCTAACATCTGGTGCCAATCTTCCCCTTTTTTCTTGAGGGAGAGTGGCCCTGAGCTAACATCTGTGCCCATATTCCTCTACTTTATATGGGACGCCACCACAGCATGGCTTACCAAGCGGTGCGTCGGTACATGCCCGGGATCTGAACCAGCGAACCCCAGGCCGCCTGCTTGCCCACTTAACTGTTTGCACCACCAGGCTGGCCCTGATCCATGGTTTTTATTTCTACTAGTAATCAAGTAATGACGATTCTCAGCTCCTGTCTCATCCTTGTCAATAACAGCCATTCAAATATAGGCATTTCATCCGTATAGGTGTTAACTGGGATAAAATCCCTGGTCTTCTCAGTCCAGCTACCAGTGCTGTAGTTTCCACGAATGGTGTGTGCTTTGGTCAAGGATTTGAAGCAGTATCTTGGGCAATTCCGTTCTTTCTACAGGAAAAATGCAGCTGTCTCTGTTTTTTAGTGTTAGTTTACTCCCTTCTTTTCTTCCTTCCTCCTTTTCTTCCCTCTCTCCTGGTGAACTTTCTTTGCTCCTCTCTCCTTGCACAGATAGCTCATTAGAGCTCTTTCCACTTAATTCAGCCCACCTATAAGATCCGTTGTCTAAAGATCATTGACTGCTTAGTTCAAATTTTTACCCAATGGCATCTGGACAGCTTCATTGAGTCTTTGGATACCACTCCCTCTTGAGTTATGGTCCGTTCTGGTTGGAATCAGCTGTAGGAGGAAGAGGACATGGACAGAAAGCATGAACACGGACTTCCACTCAGAGGCCATCGACAGTGGGGGCTGTAGTAGGCAGGTCCACCTTGGTCTGCAGTCTATAATAAAAGATCCTCCACAAGCCCAGTACCAGCTCTGGGTATAGATGAGAAGGATTGTACTTGGAGCACACGCTGCATTTGGAGTCAGAAAGTCTTAATTCACAATCCTGGCTCTGCCTCTTACAAGCTGTGTGAATTTCTAATTACTTACCAGTTTTACCACCTGTGAAAGTGAGAGAAGATAGTATTGATATCTTCTATCCACTTCCACTTCACAGAACTGTTTGGAAGAAAATATGCCAAAAATGTTTATAAATTCGTGAATTTAGACAATGTCATGCATTTATATTTTTTCCAGTTTCATTAAGATACAATTAACATATAACACTGTTTTAGTTTTAGATGTACACGATGTGTTGATATATGTATATATTGCGAACTGATTACCACAATAAGTTTCGTTAACATCCATCACTTCACTCAGTTACACATGTTTTTTTCTTGTGGGGAGAACTTTTAAGATCTACTCTCCTTGCAACCTTCAAATATACCATACAGTGTCGTTAACTATAGTTACTATGCTGTATATTACATCCCCAGAACTTAGTTATCTTGTAGCTGGAAGTTTGTACGTTTTGACCACTTTCACTCATTTATATTTTTAAAATTTTTGTATTTTTAAAATGTATGCTATCTTCTACAATAAGATAAGATCATACTCCATGTTCTTAATCCTCATTTGAATATTTGATTGTTCAAATTACTTCTCCCACACGTTCAGACCAGGATGGCTTCCTCTAACTACACATGGAAGAGGACCTACCTTTCAGCTTCTTCCTCTACTTTGTTATTCTTTCAGCGGTTACACTACCAGCCATTAGAGCATAGATTTATGTGTTTACTGATTTGGTTTGTGTTCCTGCTTTTAGAATTTGAGCTCCCTGGGGGTAGGGGCATTAGCTGCCCTCTTCATTTCTGTATCCTCGGTGCGTAGTACTTTCTCAGGCATATAGCAGAGGCTCAACAGATATTTGTGAGCAAATATTTATCAGTATTAATGAATGTCCAATAAATAATAATTAATTGTTAACTTCTCTCTCTGCTTCTAGTTCTATTCTTGGACTCAAGGAAAGTATTTTCATAGAAATATCAGCACGGACTAAAGCAAAAACTATTCTGCAGTCAGTCAAAATACATTTAGAGAAAAAAGGAACCAAAACTCTGTGAGGGTGGCATGTCATTTAAAAATTTGTTTTGTACGTGGAATACAAACTAACACATGGACAGAGAGAATAGTTGGTGGTTACCAGGGGGAAGGGAGTTCGGGGGTGGGCACAAGGGGTGAAGGGGCACATTTATATGGTGACTGACAAATACTAAGGTACAACTGGAATCTCACAATGTTATAAACTATTATGACATCAATAAAAAAATTTTTAAAAAAGTACAAAGAAGACAACGAAATATTTCTAGTAATCCCACTAAAAAAAAAATTTGTTTTGGCCTAGATTTTGAGAAATTGACCCTGTTGGGGAAAGAGGGAGAATCCCCCTCTGCCCTTTCCCTTAAGGTTCTTATGGCTGGCCAAATAATTAACAAGACAGGTTAGCAGGGGAAAATAATACCAAGTTTAATAACATGTATACATGGGAGAAACCAGGAACACTGCTTTTCTCAACACAATAGCAGAAATTCTCGCCTTAAATACCATGTTCAGCCAATGACAAAGGAAGATGTTGGGGGTGGGGGGAGTCAGTTACAGGAGATTACCACTAAAGCACAGTAAACAAGAGTAAGGTTATTATGCAGATTTAAGGCCTCACCTTCCACATTGATAAGTTTCTAGAAATGAGGTCATCCTCCCTCTTCCCAATACAGAGAGGGAGATACTTTTACAAATGAAGATTTCCCTTATAAATGTAAATGTTTGCCTGGCAACTCCTCACAGGGCCATCCAGAGAATGTGGCCAGAGAGACATAAGATGGGCTTGTTGGTACCTTTTCTATTGTAACATATATTTTACCATATATTAAAGCCATCAGATAGAAGATCTGTTCCAGGAAGGAATGACTATGTCAAATTCTTTAGGCAGGTAGTGGGGGAGGTCAAATGTCCATCAGAGAAAACAATGAAGGTAAAGAGATACATTTCAGGGTGGCTAAATCTTGATCTCCCACAACCCTATGGCTCCAGGTTTTACTATCCCAGTCAAATCCTGGCCATGGTAAACCTTCACCAGTTCATCTCCACCTGCAAAGTATACAGTTATTATTCACTCTTCATGTGAGCACGTGAAGGTCTCGTGGTCTGGTGGCGAGCAGTTGAAATTCATGCCCCACACATGTCGTGTGCGAATGGTTTCCCTTTCCGCAAGAGCAAATGGCCAGAGCAGAAAGAGCAGGCACAACTCTTTGGGCAGGGCATGGCTATTTCCTTTTCTAGTTTTGACCGGCTTGTGTAGACAGAAGAATGTGAAGGAAAATCAAAGTTGTGTTGTCACATGCAGGCTGCTCTAGAAGTGAAGCAGAGCAAACACCCGTTCTGCTTGGGAACTTGTCACTGCCTGAGCTTGGCTTTTTGCCATCTGGGACCAGGTGTCTTATAAGGTAGATGCTATGAAAATCGTTCATAAAAGACAAAACAGAAAAATCTAAACTCCATGAGGAACACAGGAATGTCAGACATTTATCCACGATAGTTTTTCTTTCTGAATCAGAATAGATGCCCATCATTTTCCATGAGGTTCTGTGACATGTCTCCACAAAAAGGAAATAATAAATCATGTTCCAAAAATACTAAGAAAGTTGTTTTCTTGTAAAAGGAAAAAAAAAAAAAAAAAACCCCTCACTGAATACAGAAGAGTAGGACTTTCTATGGCCCTGTCCTCAGCTTCCTTCTACAGTTCCATTTTCTCTGCCTGCTGAGGGCCGGATCCCTGAAGGTCATATAGACTTCAGCAAGTAGCTGTGTGGAGCTATCAGTCTGTGCTCTGGGTGGAGAAGGCACTCCAGCGTACGTGTACTGTTTTAAGTTCGTCCCTGCTGCTCAGTCCCCAAGTGGAGTGACTGTCACCTTGCCTGTTTAATACCAGGCTTAATGACCTATCTGGCTGCCATTCCTTACACATTACACAACAGGTTGTGAAAGTTAGAGAGTTCCAGAATTTGCAGTAGGTGAGGCGAGGGATCTGTGCACTGCAGTGGCTGGGTTAAAAGCTGACTGCACTGTCCCCGAAGTACTTGGAAGAGCAGAAGAGGCTGGAAAGAGTCCAAAAGTACATGGATATTTCTTCTTGGTTGGATTACAGATCTCTTTGGCATAACTGAACTTGGGAAGGTCCCAGGAGACCAGCACTTCCTTACACCTTCTCCCCAGGTCTAGGACAGGAAGCCTTACGTGAGTGGGTCAGCAGTGTTGGGTTTCCCAAGGAATTCTTACCTGCCAATGGGCAGTCCCGGTTTCCTCAAGTCCGGTCTCATTGATGGTTACAGCAGAAATTATTGGCTTCATCTAGTTATTCATTTAGTATAAACAGTTCCCAGGAGATCCTGCTTGCTGATGGGCCCCACTGCTTGGGGAGACAATGTTGCAACAGCAGGACTGCTCTTTGCAATATTTAGCTGGAAGCAAACGATACTGCGTGACCAGGCCTGCTTTTCTTGTTATTAGGTCACATTTCTGGAATGGAGGTATCTTAGGGATGTCATTTGAAATGTTTAGCAATCAGAATGGCAGAGGCACAACAATCAAAATGAAAGTCTGACCAATCAGAGTGGACAGCCCTTCGCCCCCAGAAAAACCCACTGGGTCACACCAAGATGGGAAGATGAGCATGTTTATGCCCACCAGCAGCTCAGGCTCTTCTCCTAAGCTTCTGAACCCCATCCAACATAATCATCCTACACTAGAGGCCCCTGATCAGTCATTGCAGACATGTTATGTTAAAAAATATTTGATTGCCTTTATCCTTCAAATTACTCAACATTAAAAATTCAACTAACATAGATAACTGAGTGCTGTCGCCCCCCAGTCTCACCTTGTTGCCCAGATGTTCTAGTTAAAGATTAAGTACTTCTTGGGAAGATATACCACTTGGGCATCTCTCATACTAACGTCCCTTTATCAATATGTAGATGTGGCCTCAGTTGGCTTCTCCTCTAGGCTTCTGAGGGGCCCTGCCCCTGCTCTGAGCAGACATACTTGGAATTTCCCTTCTACATGCACTGTAGCACTCACAGACTCATTCCTTTACCATTCATTATCCTTCTTCTCTTCAATCCTGTCAACTGTCTACCCCAGACCACAGTCTTGTCACCATGTCCTGTTTATAATTATAATTTTAAAACTACTGAAGTCGTTTACTTATTTATTCATTTATTTGCTTATTTATTGTTGTTTGTTTATTTATTGTCATTGTGTCTATCAGAACTGAATTAGACTATTAGATTAAGGGATATTTATTTATTTATTTATTTTGGTATTTCTGTTAGAAGTCCTCTTCTGGGAGGATGTCAGAATGCTTCAAAAATTAAAAAAGAACCGGGGCCGGCCCAGTGGTGCAGTGGTTAAGTGTGCACGTTCTGCTTCGGCTGCCTGGGGCACACAGGTTCGGATCCCGGGCGCACACCGACGCACCGCTTGTCAAGCCATGCTGTGGCGGCATCCCATATAAAGTAAAAGAAGATGGGCACGGATGTTAGCCCAGGGCCAATCTTCCTCAACAAAAAGGGGAGGATTGGCATTGGATGTTAGCTCAGGGCTGATCTTCCTCACACACACAAAAAAAAAATTAAAAAAGAACAAAAGAAAGACAAAATCCCATCAACAGTAAAACAAGTAAATCTTGTTTCCCTGTACCGAATTTCTAAAATTCACCATTGCTTCCTAAATGGCTTACAATCTCTGCTCAGGGAAAAACAGACAGAAAGAAGGCTCTGCCTCTCTTCCTTCTGTTTGTATCTGTCTTCCTCTCTGCTGCCCTTGACCAGGCCTCAACTCTCTTGTGTTTTTATTTGTATACTTTTTTTCTTACCTGGGGTTACAGATGGATTTCTGCCTGACCTCTCCAAGGAATCGGAAACATTTTTGGGGCAGAAGGAAGTACTGAAGTGGGTGTGCAGACTCGCCTCAGCACTGCTTCCAGAACACGGAGGGGGAGATGCATGGAAGCCCCTCCGCCCATCCATTTATCTCTAGGTGACCTGTGTGTCCTTTCCCTTCAAAGCTGTCTCAGTGCTGATTTCGTCTACATAACCACATCTTTGGATGGGGGAGGAGGAGCACTAATCCTTTCTAGACCCCGTTTTCCGCCTTACCTCCGTCAACTTGCAGTGGGCCCGGTGGCACTGCAGTGGAAGCAGATGTTTCCTCTTTCTCAAATGTTTAGTGTTGCTACAAGCTCTGGGATTTTGGTATGTTATATCACTCCCAGGAAGCCCTCCTTAGACATCTCAGAACATTGAACGTATTGCGTTATAATACAGCATTACAATTGGGGTCTCCCACCGGACACAAGCTCTTTGAGATCAGGTTTATTTCATTTTATTTTATGTACTTTATCTTTTTATAGTCTTTTAAATCTGTTTCCCCAGCTCTTATTCCAGAGCCTAGCTCATCATAGGTTCTTAGTAAATATTTTGTTGAATGTGTGAATGAATTAATTACTTAGTAAGAGAATGGAGTATGAGCATTTTCTACAGTTCAGAAAAACTCTTGACACTTTCTCTTCTTTGTACCTTAATTTTGGGGATTTTTGTTTTCCTTGTCTGGAAGACGGCGGGGAGCAAGGCGGGGCAGGGTCTAGACACCAGTTATCTATCAGCTATGCGGGACTAACTAGGATCCAAGAAGAATGAAAAGGAAGTTCTCGGAGACAGAGGATATTATTTGAAGTTTTGTGTTCAGTGGTCGAATCCTGGGACTCTCCCTTATGGGACAGGGCCAAAAGGACTTGGGAGAAAGACTGAGTACATAATTCTTTTTCATTCCCTTTGGATACAAATGTAACTGGGTAAAATATAAATCAATGAGAGTGAGATTAAGACCATTTCTCTAAGTGATTTAAACCCCTATTTTTGCAGTTTTTTCAGCAATTGTGGAAATTCAGTTTTCAGTCCTGAAGATCAGAAAGAGAACGGGATTTAGGGTCAGCCAAACTGGAATTAATACCATTTTTGGTGTGAAAAGGTGATTGGATAAAGCATTTTATGTCTTTAAGCGACAGTTTCCTCATCAAAAGTGAGAATAAAGACAACTGTTTTTTCCTCCTCATAAAGATATTGTGAAGACACACGCAAATATTATAGGTAAAAATAACTTTTGAAATAAAAACTCTGCAAACATCACAGAAATGTGAACTATAGTATGGCATGGGACTGTTATCTTCTGCTCCAAGCTGCAGGTGTAGGTGTGAACTTTCTGACTTCATCAGAAGAAAAAGGAATACAAAATTCCCTGTGAAGAAAAACAAAACTAATAGCTGAGTGATTTAAGGAAACATGGGTATCATGTCTGACTTTCTACTGCTTTCTGGCAGTGCTACACTGACGGTTGTATCTGAAAATCTCAGAACACTGAGCCGATTCATCCCCATGACACCTCCAGGGAGAATGAAGCAGCGACACACACAGGCCGCCCCTGGCTAGTAGAAGCTTCAGACTGAAAAGCAGCCAGCCATAAAAATAGTACGCTGAGACATAGTTGCAATATTTTGACCTAAATTGTCAGCCTGTGGATATGAAGGCCTCTTAACTCTCTAAGATAACCATTTCCTCACTCACAGAAATGGAAAGATCCGGCCAATTTTTTCACATCACATATTCCAATGCCTTCTGGGCACACTCAAATTATCTGTACCCTGCTTGGTTTTGATTCTTTTATTCAGCAATTGTGCATTTTCAATTGCAAGGTACTGTGCTGGTCTATCTTTCCCAAATTATATTGACATCTTAGGAAAGGTCAGCTTTGTGGTGGTAGAAACCAGAAATAATAGAAAATATAATGCTTACCACTGGGCACTGTACTAGAAATAATGGGGAATACTTACGTGATGCTTAGCAGCAGGCACTGTACCAAAAATGATATGAATTTATTTAATCCTCACTGTAATCCTATGAGGAACATTCTAGAAATGCCTCACTTTACAAATATGGAAAATGAGGCACAAAGAGGTCAAGTAACTTGTCCGAGGCCACGTATCCAATAAAGTCAAAACATGAGGGCAAGCAGCTGAGCTCCGGGGTCCGTGTATATACAATACAGTATAGCCTGTGTGCTGTATTTCTGGGGGGATAGTTTTAGCTTTAGCTCTGCTGAGAAGGGTTCAGCTCTGGCAGTTTGAATAAATAAGATGATTTCTTAGTAACTGCTTAGGTAGCCAACAAAGATTGCTTTTGAATGTCACTGATAGAAACGTCAAAGGTGACTCTATAAACAATATAACACGGTCTATCTCCCTTTTTCCAACGTCTGTTACACTTAGTATAAGCATCAGAGTTAATTGTACTTTTGCTATTTCCAGTGGGTAAATTCTGCCTCTCCACTAGATTCCAAGCAAGTGGAGGAGTAGCTGGGTTTCACACTTTCATTTTGTATGTATATTCTTCACTTGTCTATTTACATGGTGGGCGTCCATAAGCAACCATGATAAATTCAGTCACACTTTTCTCCTTTTCTTTTGATACATTTGCTTTTTGTCTCCTTGCTCTGAGAGTGTTTATAAGGATGCAGAGATGTAAAGAATTGTCTCCACTACGCTGTGTATTTGCCCTTTGAGCAGCATTCTCTTCCAACTGAAGTGAGATCACTCTACTACACCGGAGAGAGGGAAATAAGGGCGACCTTGGGAGAGTGGAAGTGGAGTGGTCTCGACAAGCCATGGGCACATGTCTCTCACATACAAGGGGATTGAATACTGAAAGACAAATAGTCCCCATAGCGTTCCACGAGACCGGTGTGATAGTTGTCAGGGCTAGGGCCTGGGTTCCGCATGGTCTCCCTTTACCTGAATCACTGGTGCAGTTTGCATGGCATGTGGAAACCCGACTACTCCAGAGGTTAATTCTAAATATGGAAATCAGTAAATGCACGTGGGACCTGGAATTGACCTCCTTACACTACAATGTTTTTCCTCCAGGCACACCATGTCTGTACTCAAATTTAGGTGGATTGGCAAAGAAAAATATGCTCACACCTAACACAGGCAAGTCTGGAAGTATTCTGTTTAATAAGCCAGGGGAAATGCCCCTTGATTTCCTAGGTTTTATAAAGAAGAGAGAAGGGATTTTTCATGAATGAAATAAATGAATTATAAGAGGTTGAAGACTAAAATGGAAAGTATGTTCTCCCTTCTGGGCCTTTCTTTTCCTTATTATTGGGGAATTAAAAGGTAATTTTTTAAACTCCTTTTATTAACAATTCTACCCTAGGCATAGAGAATTGGTTGATCAAAAAAGCAAAGAAGTATCGAAAGTTTAGCTTCAATTTTTTAAAATACTCTGGTTGTAATTGATGGTAAAATAGAATACAATTGAGAGATGGAATGCAAATTCTTGTAAAGAACTTGTAATTTGTCATTTTAAGATCACTGATTCACTTATTAAATACACGCACGATCGGCACTGTGCTAGGCACTGAAAATACGGCAACTCCACTAGTTTTAAGCATATATCCCAAAGTACCAATTAAATGTTAACCAAAGCAGAGTTAGGTTGAAGAGCAGAGGCACTATATTTCCAGAAACCTGCCTGTGTTGATACTTTATATTCCTTATAACTCCCATTTGTGGAAGTCATTTGATTTAGCTGAGGATGTGCTAGACTCAGCAATGTTGTATGGGAGGGAGAAATACAGGCTGCTATTTTAAGAGCTTACCTGTTTCCTCAACACAAACATGGTCAAAGGGGATGGTAATGACCTACACTGCGTGGAGGCTTTGGTACGGGAATGGAGAAGTAGGGTTCAATTCTCATGACCTTCAAAATAAGCCAAACTGAGCCACAGTCTCTTAGGCATATCCAATAAACCATATGCGAGCCAGAGCTCTCCAGCAGGCAGAGAAGTGTGACCTTTCTGTACGCTAAATGTAATATCTAGGGAACCAAAATAATATGATTCTTTGGATGATTGAAACGAGATTTATTTCACTGTTGAAGATACATTGGACCTAGATCAAGAGAGCTTGTCAATGGATTATTAGGGCGAATGGAATGCTGTGGAGTATTTAGCTAACATTTTAAAACAAACTCTTAATTAAAAGCACTTGTGAGGAGCCTTAATGCTGGTATTTGTTCTTGGATTAATTCTTTTTTTTTTTTTTTTTGTGAGGAAGATCAGCCCTGAGCTAACATCCATGCCAATCCTCCTCTTTTTGCTGAGGAAGACCGGCTCTGAGCTAACATCCATTGCCAATCCTCCTCCTTTTTTTTCCCCTAAAGCCCCCCAGTAGATAGTTGTACGTCATAGTTGCACATCCTTCTAGTTGCTGTATGTGGGACACGGCCTCAGCATGGTCGGAGAAGCGGTGCATCAGTGCGCACCCAGGATCCGAACCTGGGCCGCCAGTAGCGGAGCGAGCACACTTAACCGCCAAGCCACGGGGCCGGCCCCAAGGATTAATTCTTTATTGCAATTCTAACCAAGCAGACAAAGTAAGTGTTGTAAACATATATCTACACCAAACACAGCCCCATGAACATACAGTATGTTAGATTTTATTTATTATTTTTTATTGAATCCATTCAACCAGTCGTAGGAATCAAAGAAAGAGGATTAACACTGTATGAATGTCTATTCTTTCTCTGGCTATGCTACAAACTACCTGATCACTCCAGAAACAGATCAAGCAAAGGTTTAAAGTGGATGATCTCCTCTTTGCTGAGTCTTTTTCAGCACAAGCACTAACTGGATACATGTTAAAAAGTTTACATTAATATCGTCTTGATTACCATGGTGGCGATCTATTTTTGTTCATCTTTTGTGTGCACAGAAATGGGAGACTTGCAGTTCTACTTCTGAGTAACTTAACTCTAATAGCAGAAAGATGGCAAATATACAGATAACATTTGTTAGTAGTTCCCCAATAGTTTCTTTTAAATTTCTCGTTCAGATATTCTAGAATGCCTGCAAATATTAGAGAGTAAACAAGATAGTCTGTTCCTCCAAATCCTAACCGTAAAATACCTTTGAGCAATCTTTTGAATGAGGGGAAAGATGTTATAGAGCACAGCCAGTCAACTATGGCCCATGGGTCAAATCTGGGTCACGGCTTGTTTTTGTAATAAAGTTATATTGGAACACAGTCACACATATTTTCTCATGTGTTTTACATGATCATTTTCACACTATAACAGCAGGGTTGAATATTTGCAGCAGAGACTCTGTGGCTTGCAAAACGTAAAATATTTACTGTCTAGACTTTTACAGAAAAAGTTTGTGAACTCTTGTATATAGAAAAAGAAAGGGAGAGCATTCCAGTCAAAAGCATAACTCTGACTATATCAAGCATGAAAGCATTGGGATAAAGAACAATTTGTAGATGGCTTTAAGGTTAATTCCTAGGACTATTGATTTGAGTAACAATTGGAATCTGGACTAGACTTATGAGAAGGAAAATAAAGCCCAAATGATTCTTGAATTCTGGAATGAACGGGTCAGAGAATCTAGAAGCTGAGAGGTAATAAGGAATTTCAGATGGAACTTACCAGACACAAGTAACCATTACAATCTAGTGTTTGCTCATTTTTATTGTTACTACCTGTAGATAATAGATTAATCTAGAAATTATATTTTATTTTTGGCATTTTCCATTTCAGGTGTCAGTGGTATTGTCAGATGGAAGGAAAACCTAGACATGGAAAGTAGCTTTCCACAGATATAGGAGAACTCTAGTCTTAGTGTAGCTTATTTTCAAAAGAGGAGGAGCTATTTTTCGTTTTATTCCTAGTTTGCTGAATTTTTACCAAGAATGGGTATCAAATTTTATGAAATGTTTTTCCTGTATCTATTTAAATTATTATATGATTTTCTCCTTATTCTGTTAATATGGTGAGTTATGTTGATTAATTTCCAAATGTGAAATCAATATTGCTTTCCTAGGATAAGCTGTAGTTGGTCATGTTATTTTATGCTTTTTATAAGTTACTAGATAAAATATTCTAATATGTTCAAAGAATTTTTGAATCTATGTTCATAAAGGATATTGCTCTGTATTTTTTATCTTCTTATAATCTTTGGATAATAAGCTGGTAAGCACTCCTTTCTGCTCTATTTTCTGAAAGAGTATGCAAGGGATTGGTTTTATTTCTTCCTTAAATAATTGGTAGAATTTACCAGTACAGCAATCTTCCTACCAGTTTTCTCCATGGGAAGATTTTGAATTACAAATGCAATTTCTTTCATTTGGTTCTTTCTGCTTGGTTTTGTTCATTTGTATCGATCAGGATTTTTTCCATTTCATCCAAGTGGTTGAATTTTTTGGCATTGAATTGTCTATAATATTCTTTTATTATCCTTCTAGTATCTGTAGTACCTGTAGTGATGTCACTTCTTTAGATACTAATATTGGTAATTTGTATCTTCTCTCTTTTCCTTAAAAGTAGAATTTGTGAATTTTATTGATTTTTTTCAAAAATGCAGTTTTTAAAAACTTTTTTATTCAATTTATTTTTGCTCTTGTCTTTACTATTTCTTTCTTCTACTTACTTTGAGATTAATTGGCTCTTTGTAAAAAATAAGTTTTATAAATTCTTAAGGCAGATTATTGATTCTAGATCTGTTATTTATAATATAAGCGTCTAGAACAATAAATGTACTTCAAAAAAACTAATTGTAACTCATTGATTTGGATAGGTTGTGTTTTCATTTTCACTCAGTTCAAAATATTTTCTAATTTCCTTTGTGATTTATTCTTTATTTTATGGAATATTTAGAACTGTAATATTTAATTTCCAAATATTTGAAGATTTTCCTGATAATTTTGTTATTAATTTCTAATTCAATTTTATTTTGCTCAGAGAATATATTATGTATTTTTTTCAATCCTCTCCAATTTATTAAGACTTATTTTTATGGACCAGCATATAGTCTATCTTGGTCAATCTTTAGTGTGCAATTGAAAGGAATGTAAATTCTGCAATTATTGGATGGAATGTTCTGTAAATATCAATTAGATCAAGTCATTTGATAATGTTGTTTGAGTCATCAATATTTTTTGCTGGTTTTCCATCTACTTCTATGAATTACTGAGAAAAAAAGTGTTGAAACTTCTAACTATAATTGGGATATTGTCTATTTCTTCTTTTTCATTCTTCAAGTTTTTCTTCATGTATTTTGAAGTTTTGTTACTAGGTTCATACACATTTAGGATTATTACTTTTTTGATGAATGGACTCCTTTATCATTATGAAACATAACTCTCTGTCTCTAGTAATATTCCTTCTTCTGAAATCTACTTTCTCTGATATTAGTATAGCCATCTCAGTTTTCTTTTGATTAGTGCTTGCATGATGTATTTTTCTCATCCTTTTACTATTAATCTGTTTTTTAAATATTTAATATAGTTTATTATGACTAGCATATCACTGGATCTTGCTTTTTTAATCACTCACAATCCATGCCTTTTAATTTGTGTTTAGATTATTTGTATTTAACATAATTATTGGTACATTTGGGTTTAGATCTATTATATTGTATTCGTTTTTTAATTGATTTGTTCTTTATTTCTCTTTTTTCTTACTTTTTACACATTAGTTGACTATTTGAGATTGAATATGCCATTTTATTTCCACTACTGGCTTATTACCTATACCACTTTGTCCAATACATTACATTTTCTTTAAATGGTGAATTATCTTTTAAAGAAATTTATAAATTAGAAAAAATGTCTTTTATTAATTTATGTGGAATTTTTGGCACTTCATCTTTCTTTGTGGATGTCACTTGCCATTTTGTATTATTTTCCTCTTATCTGATGGAATTCCTTTAACGTTTCTTATAATACACATCTGCTGATAATGAATTTTCTGTTTCTTAGTCTAATAATGTTTAAAGAATATATTTACTAGATGTAGAAGTCTAGGTTGATTTTTTTTCTTTCAACCTTTTAAAAGATGTTAGTCTACTGTTTTCTGCCTCTACTTTTCTGCATGGGGGCCAATGGTCATTTGAATCATTTGTCCTGTTTTCCCAAGTAATGTGTCATTATACTCTGGCTGCTTTCAAGATTTTATCTTTATCTTCGGTTTTCAGCAGTTTGACTATGATGTGCATGGGTGTGGTTTTCTTTATATTTATCACTTGGGTTTTACTGATCTTTCTGAATCTGTAAATTCATGTCTTTACCAAATATGAGAACATTTGGCCATTATTTTTTAATATTGTTTCTGCCCCATTCTTTCTCTCCTATCCTCCTGGGACTACCATAACATGGATGTTAAACCTCTCAATATTGTCAGAGAAAATATGAGTCAATATCTCAGTCAAAATATGAGTCTTTATATATATATATATATAATTTTTTCTCTCTGTTCGTCAGATAGTAATTATTCAACTCATTTTAAAGTTGTGATGTTTTTTTCTTGCTCATCTCCATTCTACTGTTAAACCAACACAGTGAACTTTAAATTTCAGATATTTTATATTTTATTTCTAGATTTTCCTGTGGTTCTTTTTCATAGCTTCCATTTCTTTGCTAAAATTTCCTTTTTTTCATTCATAACAAGCATTTTTTTCCTATTTTTAGGCATAGTTACAATAGTTGCTCCACAGTACTTGTCTGCTCATTCCACCTTCGAGTCTGTCTCTGTTGGTTTTCTTCTCCCTTGGGAATAAGTCATATTTTTCTGTTACTCCATATGTCAAGTAATTTTGGATTGGATCCTTGGTATTGTTGATATTATGTGTGGAGACTCTGGATTGTGCTATATTTGTCCAAAAACTGTTTATTTTGTTTGTTTTTGCAGGAAATTACCTTGGTTGGACTCAGACTGCAAATTATGCCTTTTGGATAACAGCTCAACCTTCAGTGCAGTATTTTTTTCTTAACCAAGTGGCTTCAAGTCGGCTCCATGCATTCATAGTTCATGGGTCACCCAGAGACTTTGGCAGAGTGTGTGCACAGACTCTGTGGCTCTCCCTCCCTAGTGCTCTCTTTTTCTGGATGCCCCCTCACTTTCCAGCAGCTGTACTCTGGCTTTTCAGGCTTGAAAGACAGTGTGTTTTCTGTTGAGTTCTAGCCACTCCACATGGTGCCAAGCATAGCTTGCTTTCAGCTAAGAGCTGTATAAAAAACTTCTCTTCTTCCGGGTTCTAGAATCTGCCTGCTGTTGTGCACTATCCAGTTCTTCCAGGTGATTTCTTTTGCTTTTTGTCCAGAGCTTATGGTTGTTATCTGTAGGAAAGTCAATCTAGTAAGAACGTACTTGCCTATGCCGGATGCAGAACTACTTCTGTGCATGTCAGGCCTAGTATTCGGCAAAGACCCGCTGGGCCCCTGTGCAGACCTCCTTTTATTCACAACTGTCTACTTTCAGGAACTTTGTCCCCAAATTTCCAGCTGCCTCAGCCTCCCCAAATTTGTTCCCCATCTCCTCAACTCGTTGAGGCTGACTGAGCTCTCTCCGTTCCCCCACCCTCTGTTTATGTTTTGGTAATTGGCCCCAGGCAGAAAGCCAGGGTCCCTGTAGAACTCACTTGAGTTTTTCCCCTTGGAACCCCAGTCCTGCCTTTCCTGTTTTCTCATGACGAAAGCTCTTCTTTCGTATATTTTGCTCGTTGTTTACAGAAGGATGTTAAGCACAATTTTTGTTATTTCGTCATGGCTGGAAGAATAAGTTCTGTGGATTTATTTTTAAAATAATATTTGAGATATACAATAGATAATTATAGATATTTACACTTCTTTTAAAGTACTGTTCTTAATTTTTAAAAGAATAAATTCTTATTATAGAATATTTGGAAAATATAGAAAAGAAGAAAATAAAATCGTTCTAAAATCTAACCAACAATAGACATTTGTTAACATATAGGTGTATTTCTTTGGAGTTCTTGCAATTTTTTTCTAGACTTTTTTAACATTATAAGTGTATGTGTGTATATATAAATAATGTAAATGTAAATATTTGTAATTATTACATATCACATATAGTAATGTATATAATATGTATAATTTACATAACATATATACAATTTTAAACAGTCATTAAATGATCATTTACAGATCCTAGATAGAAGACAATAGATCCAAGATATGGTGACAGCTTTGCCTTGGGCGTTTTATTGGTCTCTCTCAGGCCATTTAGTATGATGACTTTTGACCATGCAAAAAATATTTACTCCAAATCCTAGGCAAGGTTTTGCTCTGTGTGGCTCTATTTTATGGAGATGGGTGAGGAAAGTTTCTTTTGGCAAGTTGTCTCATGCAAACAGTTTAGATACTTAAGTGCTAAATAAAAATAGCAGAAATATCTTGTACTCTGTTACTACAAAACATCACGAGAGATTCCAGCTCAACTCCAGAATAAACTGTTTGGTAGCAGACACAGTACCTGGACCTGACAAACGAGTGGAATCAAGGGGAAAGCTGGGGGACAGCACGGCAAGGTGAGCTTTCCTCCTTGAGTGGCTGCAGAATATTCATCCAGCCGCACATGAACGAACTGGAGGAAACTGGAGGTCAACACACATCACAGGAGAGCTTCTTATGTTTCCCCTTCAACTGCTGATTTATCTCCTGCCTTTTAATTTTATTCCTTCCTCCTTCGATGCTGTATTTTAATTTTCTTTCTCGTTTTCTTCATTTCTTTTTTGTCCTTCTTTCTCTTCCATCCTTTACATCTCGCTTAGTCGTCTCAGATTTTTCTCTTACGACTTTCCGCATCTGCTAAAAAAAAGCACATCTTATGTTTTAAGGAGGAGACCAAAAAATGTTATAAAATTTTTGTTCTATTTCTGTAGCATGTTGTTTTCAGAGGTTTATTCTTCTCTTCAGTATCTAGGGAAATTTGTCCTTTCACTTTTGTTTTTCTATGAATCCTATGTTGTTAACTTTCTGTTTACTTCTTTTTTTGTGTGTGAGGAAGATTGGCCCATGAGCTAACATCCGTTGCCAATCTTCCTCTTTTTGCTTGAGGAAGATTGTCGCTGAGCTAACATCTATGCCTGTCTTCCCCTATTTTGTATGTGGAACGCTGCCACATCATGGCTGATGAGCTGTGTGTAGGTCCACGCCCGGGATCTGAACCTGCGAACCCCAGTCCACTGAAGCAAAGTGTGTGCATTTAACCACTATGCTACTGGGCCGGCCTCCTGTTTACTTCTTCTTAAACAAGGAAAACTATATCCAGACCTAGTGTTTGCCAACAGACCAACAGGGCAGTGAATTGCCTTTGGCTCTGCATTTTCTCTACTGAGATGTTGGTCCAACTCTCTCCTCATATCTACAGCCAAAGACAGAGGATGAGTATGAACCACAGTCCGATTCCCAGTGTCTTTCAGTTTTGCTGGACTGACTTGGGGCTTATTTTTTCCAATGTATAGTGTATGGCTAAGTGGATAGTGTACATAAAAATAAGAAAAAAACTCTGATTCCCAGTTTGCATTGTTACAAGGGCTCTTCTAAATGAGGCTTAGATGACAGTGTGGTTTTCAAATTGTAGTCATGAGCTAATCAACATCAGAATGCAGAGCCTTGGGCCTAATCTCAGATGCCAAGCGTCACCATCTTCAGTGTGGGAAGGAGGAAGGCCTGAAAACCCACACTTTGAACAAGTTCCCCAGGTGAGTCCTGTGTACACTAAGAACATCTGCCATGATGCTTTATTTGTGGGGACGCCATGACCTGGAATGCAGCTTAGCACTGCTTGTCCATTCCTACTTGTCCCTCTCAATAGATGAGATGTAGACCAAGAGATACTGACGGTTGCAGGTATAAAGAGGGTCCACATTTGGCCATCACAAAAAACCAACATCACAAGAGGAGAGAGAGGCTGCCAAGTGGGTCGTCTGGTAAGGTCTTTTGTCCCCTCTCTACATCAATGAACAGACTACAGGATTACTTAATTACTTTCTGGTGAATAGATTTGCTTTATTTCAGTTTCACTGTATAAGTTATCCACAGGTTGTAATTTTTCCTTCAATTCCTTTGGTCTGAAAATTAGAGGAAATTCTTCCTAGATTGTCACTGTGTTACTGGGACCATTTACCTTTTTTGGTGTCTACATCCTCAATTTTCATAGAAGGTTGGAAATGGTTATTTTAGGGCTTATTGGCTAGATGCCATTTTAAATCAGAAATTCTGATAGGTAAATAAAAACATCTGCTTATTTTGTAGTAGAGTTGGAAGAAATTCACTTATATTTCTTACAATTTTTATAGTTAAAGACCTTATTTTAAAATACAGAAAAATACAAAAAATTATATAACAGTTATAATCATTAATTGAAATTGACATTTAACATTCTGCCATATTTATTTAATCAATTTTGTATGAAGTAAATAAAACATTAGAGATGTAGTTGCAGTTACTTTTACTCCCCATACCCACTTTCCATCCCCTCTACTCTCACCAGGCATAACCAGCATTATACTTTTAGTGGAGATTGTTCTAATCTATTGAAAAGTATTTTATACATCCTGATATATACATATATGTACACGAACAATACATAATATTGTATCATGTGATCTTTTATTAACGCAATTTATTATATACTCTATATTCTGCCAGTTGCATTTTTTTCCCTCAAATTTATGGTTTGAGCTCTAGCCATGTTGCCATATTAAGATCTGTTTAATTTCTTTTACTCGCTTTATAACATTCCTCCTTTTGTATATACTCATATTTATCAACTCCCTGATTGCTTCTAATTCTTAAAATATTACAATGCTGTAATGAGCTTTATTGTTTATGTTTCCTCGTGTACATGTGCAAGAATCATTTTAGGTTATATACTTTGAAGTGGAATTTTTCGGGGTATTAGGGTATGCACATTTAATTCTACAACATATTATCAAGTTTTTTTTTCACATTTTTGCACCACTTTTTACACCTATCAGGGCATGAAGTTTTCTATACTTCTAAATTTTTGCCAACTGTTGATAAGAGCAGATATTTAATTTTTGGCAATATTATAAGTGCAAAAGAAATGCCTTACTTGAATAATCTTACCTCCACATGCACAAGCCTCCATATTTAGTCCACTCATGTCTCCCAGGCACCTAAAACAGTAGAGGCTCATAGTAGAAGTTGATCAACATTTTATTGAATGTTGATCATGTTTACTAGTGAGATCAAGTATCTTCTCACATATTTACTTGCCATTCAAATGTCTTTTTCTGTGTATTACCTGGTTTATTTCCTTTGCCCCTTTTTCTATTGGGTTATATGTCTTTTTCTTATTGATGTGAGGAGGTTCTTCATATATTCCAGCTACTAATCTCTTGCTCTGTGTCTTGCAAACATCTTTATCCTATTGTCCTTTATATTTTTTTATTCAATAGATTTTATTTTTAGAATAGTGGATGAATGGAATGTACAGAGAGTTCTTATATAACCCCTTAACCCACCTATCATTAACATCTTGCATTAATGTGGTATATTTGTTATGATTGATAAGCCAATGTAGATACATTATTATTAACTAAAGTCCATAGTTTACATTAGAGTCTCCTCTTTGTGTGGTCCATTCTATAGGTTTTGACATATATATATAATGATTGTATCCATCATTACAGTATCATACAGAATAGTTCCACTGCCCTAAACTCTCCCGTGCTCCACCTATCCCTCCCTCCCTACCACCCCGAACCCCTGGCAACCACTGATCTTTTTACTGTCTCCATAGTTTCTTTCCTTTTCCAGAATGTCATATAGTTGGAATCACACAGTATGTAGCCTTCTCAGATAGGCTTCTTTCACTTAGCAATACGCATTTAAGTTTCCTCCTTGTCTATTTGAGGCTTGATAGCTTATTTCTTTTCTTACTAAATACAATTCTGTTGTATAAATATACCACAGTTTGTTTATCCATTCATCTATTGAAGGACATCTTGATTGCTTTCAAGTTTTGGCAATTATGAATAAAGAATTTATTTGGCAATTATGAGTAAAACATTTGTGTTCAGGTTTTTGTGTGAACATAAGTTTTCAACTGATTTGGGTAAATATCAAGGAGCATGATTGCTGGATCATTAGGTAAGAATTTGTTTAGTTTTTTAAGCAGCTGCAACTGTCTTCCAAAATTTCTATACCATTCATTATCTTTTAATTTTTATCATGTAGAAGTTTTAAATTTTGATTTAGATTTTAAATTTTGATTTTGATTTTAGCGATTTTCATTTAGTGATTTTTATTTTGATTTGATCTAGTTTTAAATTTAGATTTAAATTTTGATTTATTTCATTTTTATGGTTTATAATTTTTGCTTTTTTTTAATAGAACTAGCTGGTTCTTTAACTTTTTTTTTTTGCAGAGAAGGATTCGCCCTGAGCTAACACCCGTTGCCAATGTTCCTCTTTTTTTTTTTCTCCAAAGCCCCATTGCATGGTTGTAGATCCTAGTTGTAAGTCCTTTTGGTTCTTCTGTGTGAGCCACTGCCACAGCATGGCAACTGACAGATGGGTGGTGTGGTTCCGTGACCAGGAAATGAACCCAGGCCGCCAAAGTGGTGAGAACACTGAACTTTAACCACTAGACCATCAGGGCTGGCTCTATAATTTTTGCTTTTTAAAAAATTCCTACTATAAAATCATAAAAATTTTCTATGAAATCTCTGTGACTAATAGTTTTAAATTTTATTTTTATACTAATTTCCTGAACCTAGCATTCTCGGCCTTCTACATTCTGCCCCCAATCTAATTCCACTTCTTATCTTCAACATAATCTCTCTACTCAGGCCACATCAGTCTGCCTGTTGACTCCAAAATGAATCATGGACAGTCCCACTTCTGTGCCTTTGATCATCTACTTCCTCTGCCTGAAGAATTCATCTTCCTCTTTGTCTAAGGTTAAATTCTACTCCTTCAAACTCGAACGAAGTTTAGCTTCTCCATTGTGGCCTCTTCTCACCTCCCTTCATTTGCTCTTAAGACCCTTTCCATACTTTTCAGACCCAGAATGCGATATTAGCATTTTGGTCAATAATTTATGAGTATGTTAATAGCAGTCTAAATATTGGAAAGGACCAATCATGGAGGAAAATACAGCATCTTAGGGATTTTCTAGACGATATTTCACTTATTTGTATATTGTAAGAACTCATGATTTTTCACTCCTCTTGTAATTTATTCTTCCATTGTAAGCTAAGTGGTGTTCTATCTAACTATTTCAGAAAAGCAAAGTCCATATTTTATTTCCTATTAAAAAGTCACCCTTGGTTTAAACATTCATAAGATGAAATAATAATGCTTTGTGGTTACAGAATATCTTCCATCTTATATCCATCACTACACAGCATTCAGTGGATAGTAGATTCCATTATCAATATATATTACTTTCCCACATCAGTGGTATTTCACACAATGTGAGAATCTACAGCCCAGATGAACTGCAATAGAGCAACAGCCAACATTCCTGTTCTAGAGAGGCTTGTATTCTTGGCTGGGTGTGGCTTACTACTTTCAATTAAGATCTGATCTGTTCACATATCCCAATAAATTTCCTAACCAAGTTCTATTTTTTAGACTTTCCCCATCATGATCTCCCCACACCCAGGCTCTGCCTCCTACATGAAAGATTGAAGAGATGCAGAGCCATGCTATCCATTAAGTGTTCATCCGAGTGGAGAAAAAGATGGTTCAGTAATATCAGTATTCTTGATATTCAACTGATTTTCCCTGCGACAGGCTTTTCTACAGGAATGTATCACTGTAAAAATTTTACAAATATTTATCAAAACCATCCTGTTGTCTCTAAAACAAAAAGGTTAGGAAATCTCCCTGCTACCTCCCCACCCCTCAAGTGAATGTCATGGGCTTGGCTAAACTACAAAGTCTTCCCTTAAAAGATTGGACACATTTTCTGAGATAATAAGGAATTTGAATGAAGGCATAAAATAAGCCACAGTCAGGATGGCATGAATGACTCTTTCACCAACGTCAAAGAACTTAGGAATTACAGAGCAGACTCTGCCTTCTCCAAGTTTTGCTATTATTCTATTGTTTTCCTCTTGAAGAGGAAAACAGCATTCCTGACGATGATGCTGATGACAATGATGATGCCTTTTAGAGAAGGGATATTATAAGGATTACAAAAATTCATTAATGTTAAATAATTCTTCATATTGATAGAATTATTGCATCATTAACTCTATTGTCTATTTTCTCAAAGTTCTAATTTTACTTATTGGAATTAAAAAAAAAAACATAGAATAGCATGGAGTTACATCTTCACCCAAGTTAGAATCCAAAATGGAGGACGGAATTTGTAAAAAACGAAAAATATCCTAAATCTTTTAGGAATGTGCACATTGGGGATCAATATAGCATCTCTCAAATAGTCTAATGCAGCTCATTTTTTTCTCCAGCATTGGAATAGGTCATTTGTACTTTGGTCGAGCACCAGGCAAGTGTGTTGACTTGTGTTTAGATTGTGTAAAAAATTGTGTTTTAAAAATATGTATTTTTTACAAAATATAAATCTAGTAAAGATATAAATTTTTTCACAATTTTAATCTAGTAAGAGACTGTGAGAGACATTCCGGCGCCGAGACCAACAGAGGAAATAGCAGAGTTCACACTCTCATGTCACGCTCATGCTATAACATGTTATTGTTGAGTGGAAGAGTGGATGGAATTGATGAGTTTGGGTTTTGGTTATATTTTTCTTGTTTTGTCTTCTTGTAGAGACTGTATGGTACTGTCTGTATGGTAAATTTGAATTAGTTAAATACTTAAATATATAATTTCACCATAAAATTGATAAAATTGTCACAACAATTTAGGAGAATAAAAATGTCTGTCTTTGATAGTCAGTGTCTGCTGTTTCCACCCAATAACAGAATATATGTCTATATGTAAAAAATTAGCTTGAAGTACCTACCTATAGCCCACCTCTCGAGCTTACTTTGCCAGCTTCCTCTCATGCCTTCAGCTCCAAACTTACCCAATTACTTTCTGCAGTTGCCCCAAAGACCATGGCATTTCTAGTCCCATGTGCTTTTGTATGTGCCTTTCCACTACTCAGAGTCCTGATTCAGCCCCACAGCCTCAATGCCCAAGCCCACCTGGAGAAATGCTATTCATCTTTTCAGAACCAGGTCAAGCACTGCTGCCTTAGGGAAAGCTTACCTGATTCTTCTGTGTTATCGCTGTACTTAATACATACCTCAATTAGTGAATTTATGCCATATTTTTTTGTGTGTGTGTGAGGAAGATCAGCCCTGAGCTAACATCCATGCCAATCCTCCTCTTTTTTTGCTGAGGAAGACTGGCCCTGGGCTAACATCTGTGCCCATCTTCCTCCACTTTATATGGGATGCCGCCATAGCATGGCTTGACAAGCGGTGCATCGGTGCATGCCCGGGCTCCGAACCCAGGTCACCGGTAGTGGAGCGCGCGCACTTAACTGCTACGCCACGGGGCCAGCCCCCTATCATATTTACTTTTATGTTTGTCTCTTCAATTACATCATCTGTTTAAGGGCAATGTTTGCAATATCTGTCTCTGCATCCCTGCATTAACATGGATTCAGTAGCCACTCCAAATATGATTATTCAAAGAATAAATAATTCATAGATATTTATTCTCAGGATGTTAAGAACCAAAAAAAGAATACAGGAGACTGATCCAGTGTGGATAATCCAAGCTCAAATACCGTTTTCTCTCAGTTTGTACTGACTCTCTCCATCCTTTTACAGGTGCACACTCCAAATGCAAGCCTGGCTATAGAGTCTCCATAGGATCTGACATCTGTAAAAGAAAAGAAACCACCACGTGCTTTCCAGAGCATTCCTTGGTGAGTTCTTGGTGCTTTTGCTGGAATCCTTCACACAGTTTGGGTGTGCCAGTGGCCTGGCAGTAATCTTCCCTATTAGTTAAAACTGTACAGTTTAACTCACAATTCAGTGAAAAGCTAATTTCCCATTCAAACTGGGATGTAAGCCCAGTACCAGTAGGGAATCTGGAGTGGGGAGAGAAGCTCTCTCCTGAGATCTCAGGAAGGTGATGTAGTCTCAATGAGCTGACTGAATTTTAGAGGCAGAACATTGCATGGTGAGGGGAAGATGTCTTCCCTATCCCTACCCCACATCTTCTGACATTTCCCATCACTTTATAAGCTAGGGATTGTAAAGTCAATATGCTAGAGATGGCTTAATTTCTTCCTAGGCATTCCTGTAAGTATTATTCACTTGAATTTTTTAAAATAAATATTGTTAAAACAAAAGCATACATATAACTAGGATTTAAAGAACCCATTCTAATTGTAGAATATTCTAGTTGAGAGTGCTTTCAGAAATCATATTCTTTAAACCCTCTTTTGACATCTAAGGAAAAGCAATAGCCCTACAAAGATGTTATGACTTTCCTCAAGGTCACCCAGCCATACTTTTCTTCCTGGGCTTCAACCAGTTCTTTTGAGCTTCAGACCAGTGTTCTCTGTTTTAAAAGGTGATGATTGAAATAGGGTGAGATTGAAATAAACACTAATAATTTGGTATGATAGAAGATTATTAAAAATAATGTGAGGAAATAAATTAGAAATGATACACATTCTCTTCAGAGAGTTATGTGTATAAAGTTGATTGAAGTTAGAAATGCTATTGGTGTGAAGCCAGAGGAAAATTACTGTCAAATGTAGGGTGGTATAAGTTAAATAAATGAGTCCAGTTAAGATGTCTAGATCTTCAAATGGCTCAGTGCTTATTATCATTTTTAAAATCTTTTTTATTAACTCATTAACTGTTGAGTAATACATAAAGAGAAATAGCCAAGATTAAAAATAGATGAAAGTAATCTTCTCATGAAGATATTAATTTTTCCCAGGAAATAACTAGTATTGCTAACACACAAAAATTCTTTGCATGTTTAAGTCATGTGGAATCTCTCTACCCGAGGGTCTTAAAATCCTAGACGACATGGATGATTGTAATGAAGGGCCATGAGGTTTTATTTCCTTGACTTGTACTCTTAGAGAATTTTCTCCTAATGTTGCCAACCAAGTCAGTTATTAATGTATGTCTTAGCAATGGTTTTACAGCCAACAGAATCTGTTGATTCTGTTCTTAACAGCTGGATTCACCACATAAAAAGTGACCACAGGAAATAGTTCATGTTTAAAAAATGTATACAAAAATATTAAATTTATTAATTTCTTTTAGAAGTATGTGTAAACTAGACATCAGTTAAAATCATCAGTGGAAATTTCTTTTTATGCTGGGCCAGTCTGAGAAAAAATTCATGACCAGAAGTCTTCTGTCTGCCTTCTTGTACCCTTGCCTATCTCAAACACCTCTTTCAACCCTAGGGTTTCTAGAAGCCTGAGTTATGGAACCTTATCCAAAGCCTAACTTCCTCATTAATTATCATGTCAAGCCTGCTATATCCCATATCAAAATGTACTTCCCCGTATCTCATCTGCTCAAATCTCTGATAGTACCATAAAAATTATTCTTGAATTAATGTATTATTTTCTCATGTAATTCTCATGTAAATTTTCATTTAACCAAAGTTTCATGGAGGCACAGTCCTTTAATCCTAAGCACTATAGTCAATGTCAATGATTTCTGACAGGCCAGAGGGGAGGAGGTATATTTGGGATGTCAGTTACACTTAAATAAAACTACATAGGGAAATCCCTACCTGAGGAATGTCACACTGTATTTATTAGTCAGTTATATATATATATATATATATTATATATATATATTTCTATATATATAAAGAAATTTATTATAAAGAATTGGCTTGTGTGATTATGGAGGCTGAGAAATCCCAAGATCTGCAGATGGCAAGCTGGAAGCCCAGGAGAGCTGATGGTGTGGTTCCAGTCTGAAAGCCTGCAGGCTCAAGGCCCAAGAAGAGCTGATTTTTCAGTTTGTGTCCAAGGGTGGAAAAAGACCAATGTCCCAGCTCAAGTAGTCAAGCAAGAGGAGTACCTTTTTACTGAGCCTTTTTGTTCCAATCAGTTCTTCAATTGATTGGATTAGGCTGACCTATATTAGTGAGGGCAATCTGCTTTTCTCAGCAAGTCAAATATTAGTCAAATATTAATCTCATCTAGAAGCAGACTCAGAGCCACACCCAGAATGGTGTTTGACCATATGTCTGTGCACCCCGTGGCCCGGTCAAACTGACATATAAAATTAACCACATGTGGACAAAGGATTAGTTTTAATCTGCAGGATTCTAGAGGGCAGAACTGGGAACAATGGGCAAAACTCATGGGAGGCCAAGTGGGGCTCATTATAAGAAGTTTATAATACAGTCATGCATTGCTTAATGACGAGGATACATTCTGAGAAATATTTCGACAAGTGATTTTGTTGTTGTGCAGACATCATAGAGTGTATTTACACAATCCTAGATCATATAGCTTACTACAAACCTAGGCTATATGGTACTAATCTTATGGGACTGCCATCGTATATGTGATCCATCATTGACCAAAACATTATTATGTGGCACATGATTGTAGTTGCAACCGTATGAAAAAGAATAGACTGTTTTGTAGGAGAGTGAGCTTCCAGATCTTCAAGCTGAAGCTGATCTATAATGGATGCTTTAGAAGGGGTTCCTGCTTTGAGTGAAGGTTGGACTACATGCTCCCCTGAGAAATGTTGGCTCTAGAGAACTATACTATGCTCTATATTTAGAAGGCCAGTCTTATTTTCATATAATCTCAGCCAACCCTCTGTTCTCCATTTCACAGCCAGAGGGATCTCTTCAAAATACTTATCTGATTGTGTAGGTGATTATTAAGGAAGTTCTTCCAGGAGAAGTTGATGAGGGTGTAGAGAGGAGAACTCAAGCCAAGTCCCAATTGCAGCCACTCTCTAGGGGAGGCCAGAACCAAAATTACATCCCAGAGCTGATCCCATAAGCTATGAGCTACCCTGACAGCCGGTTTCTCCCAGGCACTCCCAGATCTCCACACCTGTGGACAGAGCAGCTCCAGTCCCCTGAAGCAAGGTGTGAGAGTAAGGCTTTGGTAGCATAGTACAGAGGAGCTGGGGGATGGATGCACAGAAAGAAACCATAAAAAGATTCTGAGGGGATCTAGGCAGAGAACTGACAGTGTTCTCATCACGTTTCATTTTAATCTGGGATGCTACATGGTCCAAGAGGCCAATTGTGCTGAGGTTGAGAAACCCTGCAGATTACATGAATGGATCAATCAATGTAGCAATCAGCCACTCAAAACCTTACTGCAAAAGACAATTGCCATCTCCCATTTTACGGAAAAGAAGTCTTCCCTGATATACCAGAGAGGCTTTTTCTATGAAGAATTTATTCCTTTGTTCTTGAAGTATCAGTTAGGGTCTCTGAACTATAAGGAACTTCTATGTTGCTGAGTTTTTTGTTTTTTTTTCAAACAATCTTACAGTTCAAAAAACTTGGGAGGTGGGGAAATGGGCTCCCACTCAGTTCTATGTTTTTCTGGAACAAAGCAGTAAAAGTGATTGACATCTTGCTGACTGTTTAACTGCCAACATTGCCACCTGCTATCTTGAGGCAACAAGCAGCCTTGTTGGCACCCTTGTGCTTGGTGAGAAAACCAAGGAATGACGAATAGCCAGTCACCAAAATCAAACAGCATGCACAGCAGTGGCTGGCACAAGATGAAGTGCTTGCTAAGAAAATAGAATGGCAAGTTGAAGCTCCCAGACCATTGATCAAATTTGTTTGTAGCCAACAATCAGTGTTTTGCTTTTGGCTGCTAGACTCTCACTTCCTGGTTCAAAAGGAAGCCAGGGACCCTTCATCTGTTTATACAGACCATGTGTAACTACCAACAGAGCTGTACAAAGTCGTTCCTTTGGAGCCCAGGCATCTATGTACTTTTTCCATATATAAGCCAAGAAATGAATGTGTTCACTGTTTTTTATTGCCCTGTGGGATCTTGCTACAGATTTACTAGTAGTATGACTCAACCTATATTTCCAACCTGGATATGGAAGACAGTTTAAAACCAGTAGTTCCCGTTATTGTTAATAGAAACTGGGACCTTTCTGACCTCATTCATGAATGTAGAAAGACCTCTCCATAGACTCATCAATTGCACTTTACAGACAACCGAAAAATTGACTAGCCCATGGCGTAAGTAGCCACACCATGTAAGGTACACTTTAGTAGAAGTGGGAAAATTCAGCATTCACAGTTGTTAAATAGAAATGGGGTATTATTAATATTAGTAAGGGAAAATATGTCTCCATCATAACTCCTTCCATGAAACTCTCAAAGTAAAGGCTCTATTTTCAGAAGGGTTTGAGTCCATTTATTAATATAGTGGGTATTGCATCATTTCTGCAATGCTCTCTGGCCCTTCTAAATGACTAATCACTCCTACTGTACCAAATCTACACATTTACATACTTCTTTTATTGCAATTGTCATACAATTTTATTGTTACTAGTATTTATTGAAATGTCTTTTCCAGATTTTTAGTCCTTTGAAGGCAATGACTTCTGTCTTACTTAATTACTTAGCTGCAGCCCCTGGCATAGCACATATGTAGTAAGCACTCAGTAAGCGTGTATTAGATGAGTGAATTAATGAATGAAAAATATAAAGCAAAGGACTGGAAGAAGAAAATCCTCGAGCTCCTTTACTGCCTGTGGTAGACAGGAGGTGGCCCCCAATGTCTCGCCTTTATATTGTCTCCTCCTCTTGAGTGTGGATGGACCCTGTGAATATGATGAGATATCATGCCTGTGATTATGGTACATTATATAACAAAAGAGATTCCTGAAGATGTAATTAAAATTATTAAGTTTAATTACAGATTTAAGTACTGCAGATTTTGATTTAATTACCAAAAATTTTATAGATGCACTTAAGGTGACTGAGCAGCTGACTTTGGGTTAATCTAAACAGTGATAAGTTGGGTGGGCCTGGCCCAATCACATGATCCCTATAAATTTGAATCTAGAGGTCAGAGACAGAAGTCAGAATCTAGAAGCAGCAGAGACTTTCTCTTCCTGTCCTTGAATGAGCAACTGAAACGTTCTAGAGAAGGCCATGTGTCAAGGAGTGGTGGACATCCTCTGGAAGCTGAGAACAGCCTTCCTTGACATCAACCAAGAAGCCTTACAGTCACAAGAAACTGAATTCCACATAAGGGCTGGGAATTTGCATGTTGTGTTCGTTGATGTATCCTCAGGGCCAAGAACAGTGCCTGGCATGTAGGAGACTTTTCATAAATACTTGCTGAATGAATCAATGGTTTTTGAATTGGATTAAATTACTTGCTATATGTTATTGCTGTACTGATTGCATTTGGGGGGATAGGGAAAGTACAAAGTAGGATTGTTTCCTTGAGGAATTTACATTCTGTTATTTTTCTTATAAAATGGAGATTAACATATAGAAAAGGACAATATGAACCAGCCCACCTTCCCTCCCCCAGTAGACTATTGAGTGCTGTAGAAGGAATCACATGAGCGTTGGAGTCAGACTAATTTGAGTTTGTACCCAGGTGTAGTGGCTTACTGGCTGGCATTACATTGACAATCCCAGTTCCTCATCTGTTGATGGGGATTAATAATACCTACCTTATACAGTGGTTGCAAGGCTTACAAGCGGTGTATGTACATGTGGTATCAATAAATAGTAATATTATTTTAGGGCTGACTTAATCACTTCTAGTACTTTATTCTTCATATTTTCTTATCCCCTTAAGTAAAGCTAGTTTTTAATGGGAATGGGCATTGATTGATTCCTCTTGGAAATGTTCATGTGTGTTGTTTTAGATCCATATCTAAAAGCATTCTTTATATTAGGTGTTCATCAAGATTAATTTAGAGTTCAATCAATGTGGAACAGATATTAATAGATAATAATAAGTGCAGTGTGGAGTAATGGAGGATGTATTGGACTAGGGATGTGGAAATGTGGATTCCAGACTCAGCAGCATGACTTTAGGCAAATGATACCACTTCCCTTTGCAGAAAACTCAGATGGCTCCCATATGGCCTTGGAATAACATCAAAATTCCTACATTAGTCCAAGAGGGGCTCCTGCCCTTGGACCTGAGCTTTAGAATACCTCGCTCTGGCCCTACTTTGTCTATGCCCTTCCTTACGGGACAATGAGTTTGTGGGCCTAAAGGGACGTGCCCACCTGGAACCTAGGTCTACCTCTGAGATTACATTCAAGCTAGCTGGAACCTAGATCTCAGTATTCCTGGTCCAAATGACCGAGTCCTCTTCCAAGGACCACAGGGTCCTTTACCTTGGGTTGGTCCTATGAGACCACTTCCAACTCCACGAAAGCCACTTCCCAAACACTTTCCTCCCTCTGAGTTTGCTAATGTTTTCTCTGCTGGAACACCTTCCCAACTTCCACATTTCCTGATCTGCCAATCAGAAGGAGTTGCTTATTCCTCAACTACATATGTTTTGTATCTCTGCATTGTATTTTGGCTGTTTTTTTTGTCAGCCTTCTACACTAGATAATAAGCTTATGGCAAGTTCTCCTTGTTCTTGGTGGTATTCTCTACAGTACATATTTCAGGGCCTTGCACATATCAAGCATCCAGAAAACCTCTGGCAAATGAAAGAATGGAGCCTTTGTTCTCACCTCTAAAAGGCAGAGTCTTACAGAGATTGTCTCAAAGGTTATATCCACATCTAGTATTTTACAGTGCTGTATATGAAAATCTTAACAGATTCCAGTGACCAAAAAAACAATATTGAAATGCATTATATAACAAACTTGTAGAAACCATTTAGACTAGGAAAGTGGGAGTCAGTGTAGGAATTCCACCTAGGACATCCTGGAGAGGTGATCACCCAGCCTGACTTGAAGATATCCAGCAATAAAGAGCTCACCCTCTTGTAAGTCAGCATTTTACTCTGTTTCCCCTTGAAATGTGAATGATCAAAAAGTGTTTCCTTAAATGGAGCCTAGTGCAAGCATTCTTTTATCCAGACCAAACCTTTCCAGTTGGTGTCCCTATCGTGACACGGCATTCAGACACCTCCCCTTTCTTATCATCAACTGAGCACATTTCAATCTCTAACTCCACTGTCCAAATGTTGTCTGACCAGGACTGAAGACAATGGGGTTAGGAATGCCCCTGTCTAGGTGCTTTTTCTTCTGTGAAAACATCCAGTGTAATGGTTTTACTATGCTGTTTTTGTTTGCAGTGGCAACACACTGTTGGCTCATATTGAGTTTATAGTCAAGTAAACTCTAGATTTTGTTCATGGAAATTGCCATTAAGCCAGGTGTCTCCTGTCCTGCACATGTGAGATGATCTTGGAGCCCAATATCTTGTTAGTTTTAGCCCTATACTTCAACCCGTCATAATATTTTTAAAACTTGATTCAGTCATCCATCATCTTAAACATCTCTCCCAGCTTTGTGTTGGCTGTAGATGTGATAAGCAGGGCCTCTTGTCTTTCTTGAAGTTGTTAATAAAAGTGTTGAATGCAAGAGGTCTAAGTCTAAATCCCTACAGCATACTGCCAGGACACTGTTTTCCAAATTATATTCTCTGAGATACTAGTTCCATGAGACGCTAAAGGAAAAACGAGGAAAACTTTTCCATGATCAGATAAGTTTGAGAAACACCACATACTATATGCCCTTTCCTGGGAAGTCTTAGTGCATACTGCACACTATAAAGTGAGGGGTCTTGCAGTAATGAGGAGTCTTGTTTACCTCCAATTAGCCCAACATTTCCCGAGCTTATTTGTGTGAGGAAAGCTGTTTGGTGGTTGTTACTTTGGTGTGTTTGTCTGTTCTAACATCCTGCCATGTTCCTGGTTCAGGGACAATACTTTGATACCCTCTCTTACCCTCAATAACACACTTTAGAATATTACCACGAAGACCCAAATTAATAGGTGCGTAGTTTCAAAAATTCATTTTACCCTTTGTGAGCTTTAAGATGAGACTTTTCGCCCCTCTATACCATTCAACTTGATTCCTTAAAGATTATGTGACTACAAGTTGTTTTAATACTCTGGGCTATTAATTTATTTGTCTTATTCTACCTTGAGCCTTGTTTTTCTCTTCTCCTTGTTTCTTTTTTTTTTCAGTTTGAAAACAATTTCTCTTGATACAAAAGTTGAAAGCAGAACAATGTTTAAGAGTTTAGTCTTTCACTAACCTACTCTGTCTGACCCAAATGGATTTGGCTCTTCGTGTTCTTCTCACTCTGGGAAGAGCTAATTGTAATTTTTTAAAAAAGTCATTTAAGCTCTGTATTCTATCTTTTGTACTCTACAACCCATTTTTGGACTTTGACTCATGGTTCTTACAGGTTTATGGCGCTCTTGTTTTCATTTTTGGTTATACACTGTTTATTCTGTCCTTTGTACATGTCTTTTTAAAATATGATCTCATCCCAGACAGTAACTAAGGCTCCATTTGTGTTTTAAAAAATATAATCAGTGACTGTATTATCAGAATGTCATTGTTCTTCTTCCATTGCTCTGAAGCAATTTTCCCTTTTAGAATCTCTGGCCGTGCAGTCATACCTAATTTGTCTTATACTTTTTGAGATGTGCCTTCCTGAAATCCTGAGTGATTGTCTGGCTGTCTCCCAGCATTCCTTTCCACTGCTTGATTATTAATTCCAAGAACATTGTTCACATTCTCTAAAGTTACTATCACTCCCATTGACTCAATTGGTTTTTCCTTGTTGTAAAGGATCAAATTCAAAGTAGCCATTCCTCTTGCTTATTTCTGGACTCATTGAGAGCTGAAATTATTGGCAAAGCAATATTGAGTTAGTCTGACTGATTTATTCATTAAATAGTGACCGCCTACTATGTGCCAGGCGAAGCTCTTGCTGGAGGGAAGACGGCAGAGAACAGGACAGAGAGGAGGCAGGAGACACAGTAAACAAAAAAAGTATATCAAAATAATCTCAGCTAATGACAGGTTGTATAAATGAAGTAAAATACCATAACACCATAGAAAGTTGTGAGTCAGGGTGCGCTAGTTTAAATTCGATGCTCAGGAAAGGCCTCACTAAGTAAGTAACATTTGAGCTGAGATCTGAATGCCAAGAGAGATCCAGGTATAAAATATCTCTGGGTAGAATGTTCCACACTGAGGAACTGTGAGTGCACGGGTCCTAAGGTGTGGATGTTCTTGGCTTATTCTAGGAGGAGGAAGAAGGCCACAGGGCTGAGCATAAGGAATAGAGGATGCAGTGGCAGGAACAAGGTGCGAGAAGTCGGCAGGAGATGGGGAGCCAAGTAGAGGTCAGATCACGTCCCCCTACAGACGAACTAAGTCACATAGGAATGACCCTGTGAGGTTTCAATCAGGGTGGTGACGTGATCTGGATTATAATTTTAAGAAAATAACCCTAAGTCCAGGGTGAAGATCAGCTTTGGACTTGACTGAACGAGATGGAAGCAAAGAACCCACAAGGGAACAACTGGAGATGTCAGGAGCGGGAAGCTGAGGTCCCCTCCCTGCCATAGCTCAGCTTGGTCAGTTTTGTGATCTTGGATATGGGTGTAATATATGTCTCCTATGATTGACTGAACAGTATTTGGCATGCTCCCTGAACTAGATTATTATTTCATGTCCCTCATATTTTCTCTCGTATCCATGTTCTTCACGTCTCTCCTCTGGGTCAAGGCTTTGCACATAGTCCATGCTTTCTTGACAGATAACACTATTCCATTACCCCATGTCTCAGAATTGGTTTTTTTTTTTGAAGCGGATTAATAGTCTGGATGCTCCATTTGTGTAAAAAAATGTTATAAATGATGCCCTTGGAGTTATGCCATGCAGAGCCCTGAATATTGGCTGAAATATATTTCAACCATGCGTCATGTACTGTGTCCTACTCATATTTTATATTTAGGAGGAGTTCTCTTGAATTTCTCAAAATTATTAAGATGTTCCCATTTTAACAGTTGTGTTTTGGATATGAGAAAGGAAAGAAACTAACTGTTAATGAGAGATGTCTGGGGAAGAAATAACATATCTGGGTTCCTTATTCAAATTAGCTAACCAATTTGGTATGGCAAAACACTTCCAGTGAATCATAGAACTTCAGTAAGGAAACTAGTCACTAGGCAGTAATACTTGCTGCAGATGAGACACTGCTTTGAACTGGCCAACCTAATCAGGTTTTCTATGAACACATTAGTTAAGCACCAAAAGATTTCCAGGCTCACTCTGCCTTGCTCCATTGCTCCACTGTCCTTGGGATAATAGTGAAAATGCACAAGGATCACAGTCCTTTTATGCTTCTTTGACTCCAGAGACTAGCCGAAATGCAAGTGGGGGTCATATTAATTTGCTTTTCTCTGCTGTGTTTGGCTCTAGGATCATAGCATCAGTGATTCTTGCCTGCAACCAATTGCTTTAATTTCTCACCAGAGAGTATTGCCTCTATTACTAGATGAAGGCAGTGATAATTCTCCAAATGCCTGGGACAGTTTTACTGGATGGAATTTCACAGCTATAATGGGGAAGAAGTGTTCTCTGCTGTTGCCAATAACATTAAAAAAAAAGAGAAAAACTTTACATGTCTTTAAAACAAGCAATCCCAAGACAGTGATCTCAATGGTGTATCAACAAAAGAATTAATAGTACTGTATCACCACATACATTTTTATGTATAAAACAGAGGGATTATAAACTCTGAGGGGTATAGCCCAAAAGTTTTCTGTGATTTTCGTCAATCCAATAAGAATGTTGATATGCTGTTAATGTTTCTTTCTGGGCATTCTCTGTTATTTCCTAACTCAGCTACAGCAGAAAAATAAAAGCATTGAGACGGGTTCCATTTCAAGTTCTGTCACCATAAAGCTGTGAGAGCCTGAACAGGTCACATTATCTCTTTGGCCCTCAGCTTCCTCATTTAGAAGGAAATCTTGTCATTTGTGACAACAGGGATAGAACTTGAGGGTATTATGCTAAGTGAAATAAGTCAGACAGAGAAAGACAAATACTGCATGATCTCACTTATATATGGTTGCCTGGGGCTGGGATAGGGAAAATGGAGAGATGCTGGTCAAAGGGTACAAACTTTCAGTTACAAGGTGAGTAAGTTCTGGGTATCTAATGTACCACTTGGTAACTATAATTAACATTACCATATTACATACTTGAAAGTTGCTGAGAGAGTAAATCTTGTGTTCTTAACACACACAAAAAAGTGATAACCATGTGAGATGACAATGTGTTAACTAACCTTATCGTGGTAATCCTTTCGCGATATATACATACATCAAATCGTCATGTTGTACACCTTAAATTTACACAATGTTACTTGTCAATTATTTCTCTATAAAGCTAGAAGAAAAATAAATAAAACAAAAGTGTGCATTAGAAAATGAGCCCAAATGTCCCTTTCATTCTAAAGTTACATTTTCTTCTATCAAGATTTTCATTAAGACAACAATATAATAAAAGCAGTTTTGCATATATTTTTCTCCATTTTTTTTTCCCTAGAACAATGGAGGCCCCACAGCATGGAATGAAAACCTTGAATTCTACTGAACTTCTTTCTGTAATATTAGAATTTGGTTCCTTGTTCCACGTTCAGCTCTATTTCCTTGTCTGACCAAATACTCTTCTTTCCAGCATTCCAGCATGTCCACATCAAAAGGTTGAGTGTGTGTGTGGTGTGTGTGTGTGTGTGTGTGTGTAACAGGGGATGAGGAACATCTGGAAGAGGGAGCAAAGGATAGATGATGACTTACAGCTCATGCAGGAAAAGTTAGATTTGGAAATTCCTCCAGGTCTAACCCTTCAGCTGTCATGAACCAACTCTAAATGAGAAAGAGAAAGGACGTTGCTTTTGAGTGTAGATTTAGGGAATGAAATACAAGTTAACACTTGGGGCTGCAGACTTTCCACCACATAATCATCACATATTCAGAGGAGGCCAGCTTCTGAGAGTGGACCTGTGAATTTATCAGTGAGGAAACGAGCAGACGAGTGGTAGACAAAAGCTTTGTTCACAACTAAGAGTTGGGGTATTAACCAGTCTATTTACAATAGCTAACTACCAACCACAATCATCTTTGCCATGTAATTACACAATCACTTACATTTCAGTGTGACATAGTTTTCATTAAATTCACATTATATGCAGGAAATCATGATTTCTCCTTACTTCTTAGCTAGAGAACAATGCCTTGTTTAAAAGGTGAAGTGTGGATAAAATAATCCGTGAGTGATATGGATGGCTGAGAAACAGCTTACTTGGCTATGACATTAGTAGGTCTGTCCATAACATGGCACTTATAGTTTATCACATATTTCAATGAATTTTATACTGTAATAGGACAAATAGAACCATAACTATAGTTTCATAATTCATGTTGGTGATTTCCTATACTATCGTTCTATCTTTTATGTGTGTGTGTGTGTGTGTGTGTACACATATATATCTGGAAGTTAGGCAGAATCATTGAGATATTAGATTGGAATATATACAGTTGATTCTCATTATTCATGATAGTTCTGTTCTATAAAGCAGCCATGAACCCTGAATTTGTGATTACTGCACCAGTGTTCCTAGGGTAAAGACAAGGTTAGGTTCCTGTGATCCTCTGGTCATAACATTTTCATCAACCAGTCGGTAAAAAAACTTGATTAATATGTGTTTCTGTTTAAAGAAACCTTATTTAACTGGCATTGCTGTTTCATTAACATTGAATTCAACCCAATAGCACTCTAGGTCATGCCTGGACCACGCTTATCTAACACACATTTTCTCCACAAGGCACATCACAGCCTTCTTGCATTTAGGGACACTAGTCACCACTGCAATATGATGCTCAGAGGTCATTTTAAACAGCAAAATCATCAGTAAAAAACACAAAATTATGAAAAATGTGTCACTAAATAGACCACAGAAAGGACTCTTGTTTATAGTAGGAGAACTGAAACTACAAGTCAGCATTGCCTTGTTCAGTCTCGGCTGGGAAGGTCTGTGGTGAGTGACTCAAATTTTTCATCACTTAGCATGTCCACAAATGACCATTAAAGTGCTGTGAGTGTTGGTTTAGGCTTCAAAAATAAATTTTAGTAAGTAGGCGAATTTGCAAATGCAGAATATGAAAATAAATAATGATCAACTGTGTGTGTGTACATATATATATATATATATATATATATATATATATATATATGGCGGAATCATTGAGAGGTTTGATTGGAACACCTCAGAGCCTATTTGGACATAGGGAGCAGAGAGGGCACAACCCCACCTTATGACATTGACTCCCTCAACATTAATCAAGAGACACTGATGCGCTTTTGAATATGTGCCTGTTCCAGTTATCTACTGAAGCCTAACAAATCACGCAAAACTGGATAGCTCAAATAACATCAATGATTTATTTTACTCATAAATCTAGAATTTTGTAGGGTTTGATGGGAACAACTCATGTTTGCCCCACAAGGCATTTGGTGAAACCTGGAAGAACCACTGTCAAGATGACTTGACTCATCACTGGCAAGTTGGTGTTAACTCGCAGCTTGGAAGTCCAGAGGGCTGTGGACCAGAGCCCTTGGTTCATCTCCATGTGGGCTTCTCCATGAGCTGACGGGGCTTCCTCACTGTGTGGTCACTGGGTTCTAAGAGCAAGTGTACTAAGAAACAGGAAATGGAAGTTACCAAATTTGTGTTTCCTGGGCCTGGAAAATTGTACCGTATGACTTCTGACATATTCTATGGCTCAAGTAGTCACAGAGCCCTTATTTAAGGTAAGAGACATAGATCCCTTTTTTTTTTAATTTTTTGTTTATTGCAGTAACATTGGTTTATAACATTGTATAAATTTCAGGTGTACATCAATATACTTCTATTTCTGCATAGATTACATCATGTTCACCACCCAAATACTAATTACAACCCATCACCACACACGTTCCGAATTATCCTCCTCACCCTCCTCCCTCCCCTCTTCCCCTCTGGTAACCACCAATCCAATCTCTGTCTCCATGTGTTTGTTTGTTGTTGTTATTATCTACTACTTAATGAGGGAAATCATACGGTATTTGACCCTCTCCCTCTGACTTATTTCACTTTGCATTATACCCTCAATGTCCATCCATGTTGTCACAAATGGCTGGATTTCATCGTTTCTTATGGCTGAGTAGTATTCCATTGTGTGTATATACCACATCTTCTTTATCCATTCGTCCCTCGATGGGCACTTAGGTTGCTTCCAGGGCTTGGCTGTTGTGAATAACGGCTATTGTGAACACAGGGGTGCATGTATCTTTACACGTTGGTGTTTTCAGGTTCTTTGGATAAATACCCAGAAGTGGAATAGCTGGATCATATGGTAGTTCTATCCCTAATTTTTTGAGGAATCTCCCTACTGTTTTCCATAGTGGCTGCACCAGTTTGCACTCCCACCAGCAGTGTATGAGAGTTCCCTTCTCTCCACATCCTCTCCAACACATGTTGTTTCCTGTCTTGTTAATTATAGCCATTCTGACGGGCGAGAGGTGATATCTCATTGTAGTTTTGATTTGCATTTCCTTGATAGTTAATGATTTTGAACATCTTTTCATGTGTCTGTTGGCCATCTGTACATCTTCTTTGGAGAAATGTCTGTTCAGGTCTTTTGCCCATTTTTTAATTGGGTTGTTAGTTTTTTGTTGTTGAGATGCATCAGTTCTTTGTATATTTTGGAGATTAACCCCTTATCAGATTTATGGTTTGCAAATATCTTCTCCCAATTGTTAGGTTGTCTTTGTGTTTTGTTGATGGTTTCCTTTGCTGTGCAGAAGCTTTTTAGTTTGATGTAGTCCCATTTGTTTACTTTTTCTGTTGTTTCTCTTGCCCGGTCAGACATGGTGCTCAAAAATATGTTGCTAAGACCGATGTCGAATAGTGTACTGCCTATGTTTTCTTCTAGAAGTTTCATAGTTTCAGGTCTTACATTCAAGTCTTTAATCCATTTTGAGTTAATTTTTGTGTATGGTGTAAGGTAAAGGTCTACTTTCATTTTTTTGCATATGGCTATCCAGTTTTCCCAACGCCATTTGTTGAAGAGACTTTCTTTTCTCCATTGTATGTCCTTGGCTCCTTTCTCGAAGATTAGCTGTCCATAGATGTGTGGGTTTATTTCTGGGCTTTCGATTCTGTTCCATTGATCTGTTTGTCTGTTTTCGTGCCAGTACCATGCTGTTTTGGTTACTATAGCTTTGTAGTATATTTTGAAATCAGGGAGTGTGATACCTCCAGCTTTGTTCTTTTTTCTCAGGATTCTTTTAGCTATTCGGGGTCTTTTGTTATTCCATATAAATTTTAGGATTCTTTGTTCTATTTCTGTGAAAAGTGTTATTGGAACTTTGATAGGGATTGCATTGAATCTATAGATTGCTTTAGGAAGTATGGACATCTTAACTATGTTAATTCTTCCAATCCAAGAGCACAGAATATCTTTCCATTTCTTTGTGTCTTCTTCAATTTCTTTCAGCAATGTTTTATAGTTTTCTGTGTACAGATCTTTCACTTCTTTGGTGAAGTTTATTCCTAGGTATTTTATTCTTTTTGTTGCAATTGTAAATGGGATTGTATTCTTAATTTCTCTTTCTGCTACTTCGTTGTTAGTGTATAGAAATGCAACTGATTTTTGTATGTTGATTTTGTATCCTGCAACTTTACCGTATTTGTTTATTATTTCTAAAAGTTTTTTGGTGGATTCTTTAGGGTTTTCTACATATAAAATCATGTCATCTGCAAATAGTGACAGTTTCACTTCTTCCTTTCCAATTTGGATCCCTTTTATTTCTTTCTCTTGCCTGATTGCTCTGGCTAGGACTTCCAGTACTATGTTAAATAGGAGTGGTGACAGTGGGCATCCTTGTCTGGTTCCTGTTCTTAGAGGGATAGCTTTCAGTTTTTTACCATTAAGGATGATATTAGATGTGGGTTTGTCATATATGGCCTTTATTATGTTGAGGTACTTTCCTTCTATACCCATTTTATTCAGAGTTTTTATCATAAATGGATGCTGTATCTTGTCAAATTCTTTCTCTGCATCTATTGAGATGATCATGTGATTTTTATTCTTCATTTTATTAATGTGGTGTATTACGTTGATTGATTTGTGAATGTTGAACCATCCCTGCATCCCTGGAATAAATCCCACTTGATCATGGTGTATAATCTTTTTAACGTATTGTTGTATGCGATTTGCTAGTATTTTGTTGAGGATTTTTGCATCGATGTTCATCAGTGATCTTGGCCTTTAATTTTCTTTTTTGTGTTGTCCTTGTCTGGTTTTGGTATCAGGGTAATGTTGGCTTCGTTGAATGAGTTAGGGAGCTTCCCTTGCTCCTCAGTTTTTTGGAAGAGTTTGAGAAGGATAGGTATTAATTCTTCTTTGAATGTTTGGTACAATTCACCAGGGAAGCCGTCTGGTCCTGGACTTTTATTTTTGGGGAGATTTTTGGTTACTGTTTTGATCTCCTTACTGGTGATTGGTCTATTCAAATTCTCTGTTTCTTCTTGATCCAGTTTTGGAAGGTTGTGTGATTCTAAAAATTTATCCATTTCTTTCAGATTGTCGAATTTGTTGGCATATAGCTTTTCATAGTATTCTCTTATAATCTTTTGTATTTGTGAGGTGTCTGTTGTATTTCTCCTCTTTCATTTCTGATTTTACTTATTTGTGCTTTCTCTCTTTTTGTCTTGGTGAGTCTAGCTAAAGGTTTGTCCATTTTGTTTATCTTTTCAAAGAACCAGCTCTTGGTTTTATTAATTTTTTCTATTTCTTTTTAATCTCTATTTCATCTATTTCTGCTCTGATTTTTATTATTTCCCTTCTTCTACTGATTTTGGGCTTTGTTTGTTCTTCTTTTTCCAGTTCCTTTAGGTCCATTGTTAGATTGTTTAGTCGAGATTTTTCTTGTTTGTTGAGATAGGCCTGTATTGCTACAAACTTCCCTCTTAGAACCACTTTTGCTGTATCCCATAAATTCTGGCATGTCATATTTTCATTTTCATTTGTCTCCAGGTATTTTTTGATTTCTCCTTTGATTTCTTTGTTGACTCAATCATTGTTCAGTAGCATTTTGTTTAATCTCCACATATGTGTGGCTTTTCTGATTTTCTTCCTATAGTTGATTTCTAGTTTCATACCGTTGTGGTCAGAAAAGATGCTTGGTATTATTTCAATCTTCTTAAATTTATGGAGACTTGTTTTGTGGCCTTATATGTGATCAATCCTGGAGAATGTTCCATGTGCGTTTGAAAAGAACGTGTATTCTTCGGTTTTTGGATGGAATGCTCTGTATATATCTATCTACCAGGTCCATCTGTTCTAGTGTCTCATGTAAGGCCAATGTTTCCTTATTGATCTTCTCTTTGGATGATCTATCCGTTGGTGTAAGTGGAGTGTTAAAGTCCCCTACTATTATTGTGTTACTGTCTAGTTTTCTTTTTAAGTCTGTTAATAATTGCTTTGTATATACAGGTGCACCTACATTGGGTGCATAGACATTTACAAGTGTTATATCCTCTTTTTGGATTGTTCCCTTGATTATTATGTAATGTCCTTCTTTGTCTCTTTTTACAGTTTTTGTTTTAAAGTCTATTTTGTCTGATATGAGCATTGCTACCCCAGCTTTCTTTTCATTGCCATTTGCATGGTGTATCTTTTTCCATCCTTCACTTTCAGTTTGTGAGTGTCTTTAGGTCTGAAGTGTGTCTCTTATATGCAGCATATATATGGGTCTTGTTTTTTTATCCAGTCAGCCTCCCTATGCCTTTTAATTGGAGCATTTAGTCCATTGACGTTTAAAGTAGCTATTGGTAAGTATGTACTCACTGCCATTTTTTAACTTTTTTTTTTCTCAGTGTTTTAGTAGTCCTTCTCTATTCCTTTCTCCTTCTATACAGAATTGATCGTCTCTTTAGTTTGACCTCTGTCTGAAAGCTCTACTCTTTAACTCTCCTCCTCCCTCATTTTATGTTTTTGATATCGTATCTAACCTCTTTTTTGTGCATTTGTATCCATTACCCTCTTATCATGGAAATAGATAATTTTTCATATTTGTGGTCTTCTCTTTTCCCCTTAAATCAGTCCCTTTAACATTTCTTGTAGCACTGGTTTCTTGGTGACAAACTCCTTTAACTTTTGCTTGTCTGGGAAATTTTTGATCTCTCCTTCCATTTTGAATGATAACCTTGCCAGGTAGAGTATTCTTGGCTGTAAGTTTTTCCTTTTAGCACTTTAAAGATATCATGCCACTCTCTTCTAGCCTGTAAGGTTTCTGCTGAGAAGTCAGCTGATAGCCTTATGGGGTTTCCTTTGTATGTAACTTGTCTTTCTCTTGTGGCTTTTAGGATTTTCTCTTTATCTTTAATTCTAGACATTTTGATTATGATGTGTCTTGGTGTGGGCCTCTTTGGGTTTATCTTGTTTGGGGCTCTCTGTGATTCCTGTACCTGGATGTCTGTTTCCTTCCTTAGGTTAGGGAAGTTTTCATCTATTATTTCTTGAAATAGATTCTCTGCCCCTTTGTCTTACTCTTCTCCTTCCAGGACACCTATAACATGGATGTTAGTGCGCTTGATGTTGTCCCAGAGGTCCCTTAGACTGTCCTCACTCTTTTTAATTCTTTTCTCTTTCACCTATTCAGCTTGGGTAATTTCTTCTAGTCTTTCATCCAGCTCACAGATCTGTTCTTCTGTATCCTCTACTCTGCTTTTGAGTCCCTCTAGTGAATTTTTCATTTCCAGTATTGTATTCTTCATTTCTGATTGGTTCTTTTTTATATCTTCCATTTCTTTGTTGACAGTCTCACTGAGTTCATCTATTCTTCTCCCCAGATCAGTGAACATCCTTAACACTCTGTTTGAACTCTCTGTCAGGTAGGTTGCTCATTCCTGTTTCACTTAGTCCTTTTCTGGGGTTTTGTCCTGTTCCCTTACTTGGAATGTATTCCTTTGCCTCCTTATTTTGCCTCCTTTCCCTGTGCTTGTGTCTATGTATTAGGTAGGTCAGCTATGTCTCCTGCTCTTGGATAGGTGACCTTATATAAGTGATGCCTTAGGAGTCCTGCAGTGTGCTTCCCTCAGTTCTCAATGTTCCAGGGGTGACCCCTATGTGGGCTATGTGTGTCCTTCTGTTGTGGCCTGTTTGCTCTCCCTGTAGGTGCCCAGGGAGGCCGAGTTGTGCTCCTGGCCAGCTGTTGTAATACTCAGCTGCTTGTAGTTGTTGTGGGCCCTTCAGTCTCTTTTTCAGGTGTGGGGAGCCCCAGCACAGTGGGCTGCAAGTTCTAATACCACATTTGTGTCACAGTATTTCTTTTAAGTGAGTAGGCCCCCAGCTTGCCAGGTTCTTAGGCTCAGGGGCTTACAATTGCTATAAGCCTCCAACCTTTAGGTCTCTTCTCAGCTCTCTGAGGATTGCAGCTGGGTGGGGCTGGCCTCAGGCAAGGGAGCACCCAATGGTTTCAGGCTTTGGAAGGTGCGGCAAACCCCCATGTGGGTCTTTGAGAAGCACAAGTCTTCTGCAGCTGACAAGCCCTGCCGCCCACAGGTCCACACACACAGTCAACACAGTCCTGCCCCATGTGCGTGCCCTGATCTCCTGAAGTGGACTCAGTTTCTCCATGGCGGGAGCCCCACACACTCCACAACTGCCCCACACTCTCCACCCGCTCCTTGTGCATGCCCTGCCCCACTGAAGTGGGCTCAGTTGCCCAGCTGCAGAGAATCCAGTCACCAATCTATGCAGGACCACAAGTTGCCTGAGGGCTTGTTGTTGGGTGGGGCAGTCTCTAGGGTGGGCTGCCTGCCCTGGCTGAGCTGGATTAAATCGGTGCTCTAGTGGGTGGGGCAGACCTGGGCTAGCAGGCCCCAGGGAGAACTCCAATGGCGTCTGTGTCAGCATGCCCACACCAGGCCACAACAATGGCTGCCGCCAATGTCCCAGTCCCTGGAGAGGTCTCACCTCTCACTGCAATGCACTCAGAGCCTATCAGGTGAGTCTCTTTTCACCAAAGCACTGTGCACCTTTCTTTCTGGTGATTTTAGGTTGTTTTCTGAACCAGGTGAGTTTGCGCGTGGGCCCTTTAAGAGCCAGTTTTAATTTCTTTGTGAACCAGCTTTTCTGGGGGGTACTCCCCAATGTTCTAGTAGCAGGCAAAGTCAAATATTATGCCACTTGACTCAATTGTGCTGGGTCCACAAAATGCCCACAGCAGGGGCACTCTCTGGCTCAAGGCCCTGCTCCCCAGGGAGGGCCGCGGACCTTTGGGCTGCTCCTGGGCGGTCGTGAAGCTGGTGGCTTGTGGAGGTGGCGTTTTTTCTCTCCAGAAGGGAGTTTCTGTCTCTTCCACCTCAATTAGGATTGTTGTTTGTTGTAGGAGTTCCTCTTATCCAGTTTTCAGTTCTGTCTCAGGGGTAATCTTTCCACGATTAGTTGTAAATTGGCTGTGTCCGCGGGAGGAGGGGAGTTCAGAGTCTGCTTACACCGCCATCTTCCATAGATCCATTGATGAGAGAGTGCCAAAAGAATTTTGGGGATCATGTTTTAAAACCAACAAGATGCCATTGATATTACCATTAAGCCTAAGTAACAAGCCATCTACCATACTCACTATGATAGTATTTATTCCTTATGACCATTTGTGAGTATTATCTTTTCCTTAATTATTTTCCCAGATCTGCTTGTTATTATAATTTACCTAGCATAGATCCAAATATCAAGTTGACTAGAAGTGAGCCTTAAAGCGAGCTATCCTATCTCTCAAAAGTCATGGTGGATTTGGAAATATCTCCAGCTAAGCTAGAGAGAAGGTTGCTGAACTCTAATTCAACGATGGCATGCTGCTGTTCTATAGAAATATTAAGAGGGAAATAATGTTCTACTCTCTCACTGCAGGATATATGAATTTAATGAAAGTTTTTGACATTCTCAACCTCTAGATGAGTTATATAACCACAACTACCCATTTTAAAAATTTAGTCTTCGATATAAAATTCCAGACTACTCTAGAGTAAGAGGGAGGAATAGCAGGAAGGGCCTTGAAGTTTGAAAAAAATTAACTCAGAATAAGCAGATCAAGATTGGAAGGTATTTGGGAAGAAATAAATTACAGAAGAAAAGAGAATCAGAGAAATGGCAAAAGCCAATGAGAACTTAGAATACAATAGAAAGAGAAGAGAGTGGAACAAACGTTGATTGAGAACTTTCTCTAAACCGTGTCTGCTTAAAATATATTATTTAATCCTTGAAGATATCTTACTGTGTATTACTACAACCTTTTTCATGGGTGAGCACACTGACGTGAAGTTAAATAATTTACTGAAGACTATTTAGATTAAATTAACAAGTGTTAGAATCCAAGCTTAAGAAGGTGCAGATGAGGAAAGCCCACGAATATGAGAGGCTTTGTCTTTGGAAGGGAGATGTCTTCTTCAGTTTCACTTAGTGGGGAAATAATACACACAGGGATTGGGTAGGAGAGGTCTATTTATGATTAGCTTGGAGATTTGCCCCTTCATCACAGTCCTTAATTAATGAGGCAAACTCCTGATCAGAGGAAGCTTTTGTTGTCTTAATTTCATTTAGAAAACCTTAAAGTCAAATTGACCTAAATAGGATGCAAAGCTAATGTATGGGCCAGAAAGTTGGAAATGATAGAGTGTCATTTATTGTGCTATTCTTTCAACTATTCACTTGTCAAACCTTTAGTTCTCACGAGTAAATGCTTGCCCAAGATGTTCTGTGACCAAGGAGAGGAAAAGAGAGAACAAAATGGAAAAGAGAAATTGGTCTCAAGCTACTCATCCTCTAGTTAGATGAGCAATGGGTCCACAAGTGTCTAATTCTATCATAGTAACTACAATTAAGTGTTCAAAGTCGACAGAGGCACATTGGTGAGAGGAGTAAAATTTTGAGAAGAGCTCTAGAGATATAGTTACAGGCTGGGAAAGACTGAGATTTGAAGAAAGGATGAAGAATCCTTTAAAGCAAGACTGAGTGGAAAAGTGAAGACTTTGGAGTTAAACTGGGGTTCAAGTCCTACCCCACTGTTACCTAGTTGTGTTTCTCCAGTCAATTATTTAACTTCTCTGAGCCTTGGTTTCTTCTTCTGTAAATGTTGACATCTATATATACCTCAAAGGGCTTGGGGGGAAGATTAAGTGACATAATATTTGGGAAGCACCTGGCACATAAGAAGCCCTGATCAGATTTTATTTTACTTTTAAAATGTATGGAGGCTGATTGACATTGGCTTCTGAATAACAAATATCCTGTTTCTGAGGCTTCTTCTTTTTGGCTAGACTAGTTTTGATGGGAAACATGAATTTCTTTCCCAAATTTACAGCTTCTATGTGTGCTTGTCACTATTAAATGTGTGTGCTTGGGGTATACCATTTACAGTTTTCTCCCTGGGGTTTTCTTTAGGCTAGTTGGAATGCCACAGAATTAAAAAACACGTGGTGTATACTTGAAAAATATGGCAACATTCTCATTCTTCTCCTATGTCAAACTGTCTTTGCTTTTGTTTACATGAGGAAATGCGTAAGCAAATTTTAAAGGGGAATATTTTGGAATCAGTTTCCGCACAATGAATCTTTGGGTACATGGACATCTCTGATGTAAAATCTCCTGGCTTTGTTTCAGGAAAAACATTATTGTTTAAAAGCTGTCATTTGGAATGCAGTTTAAAAACTTTTCAACGGCTATAGAATTATACACAGATTCTGAACAAAGAAATGTAAAATAAGCATGTGCTACTCATCTTTTTCACACATCTATAATAATCATTTAACAGGTAAATCTAGAAGTAAAGTGTCGTGTGTGTGTCTTGATTTCATTTCATGTTTTTCCCTTTTGAACATCATTTCTTTCTGTAACTCATAGCCTTTTTATTATTACTATTATTCTAAACTTCCTTTTACAAATCTCTCATTTTTAAATTATGAAAGCGGGTGTCCAATATTTTCCGTAAAGCAGGAATTCTTGCATTTATTCATTTGTTTAATGGATGATGACTGAGGGCCAACTATGCTCCTGGCACTCTTTCAAGTTCTCTGAATACAATGGTGAGCAAAACAAATAGGGTCCCACCTTCAAGGAGCTTAAAAATATTGGTAGAAATAGAAATTATTGAAATAATTCCCAGATGTAATTACACGCTGTGGTGAGTGACATAAATAATAATTGCAGGGTGCTCTTGAAAGCATAGTTAAGGGAAATGATCTAGTCAGTTGAGAGATGGCTCTGAGTGAAGATCTGAAAGATGAATACAAGGTAGGTGAGGAGAAGAAGAAAGAACATTCTAGACAGAGGCATTGACATAAAAGCATCAGAGCATTTTCAAGGAAGAGAATGCCTAACGTGAGCCTGGAGCTGTAGGGTTGGTTTAAGGATTTGATCTAAAGCTAAAGGAAGGCTTGGAAGAGTTTTAAAAAGGGAATAAAATGAAGACATTTGGATTTTTAAAGGTCACTGTGTCCAAGGTGGGAAAAATGAGGAGGAAAGTAAAAGGAGATGGAAGGAAATCAGTTAGGATGTTCCCGAGCGAAGAGGGTTTGGAATACTAGTGACGGAGAGAAGCAGACAGATTGAAGAGGTCTGTGGGAAGAAAGTGTTTCTTCTATTTATTTTTCCCCATTGTTTCTCTTTATCCACATTGTCTGCTGTGTTTCTCCTTCCTACTATAGGCAATCATTCAAACTGTTTAATGTATGTCTTTTTGCTTCTTTATGGTTAAGCAAAATATGAAATATTGCTTTGTAAGTATATATTCTTAATCTGTGTAAATATTATATTTTGGATTTTATTTTAAGATCCAATTCTGCTGCCATATACATCTAACCCATTATTTTTCTTATGGCATAGCTCTGAATGGTGTGCTCCCACCCACCCATTGAAGGTCACACAGATTGCCTCCAGCTTCGCACCACCCCAAATAGTGTGGCAAAGAATATCGAGGCACACCTTCACTTGTGGACCTAGGTGAGAATTTGGGAGGGCTCACAGTTCTTCTACTACTTTGGAGTATTTCCCTATAAGTTATTAGCCATTGCATTTTCTCTTTCAAAAAGTGCCTGTTCATATCCTTTACCTATTTTTCCCTTGGGATTGATGTCTTTTTCTTACTGATTTACAAGTGTGTCTTGTACAGCCTAGATATTAATCCCTTATTAGTCTCGTTTAGTCACCTGTCTCTTCACTGTATTAACAGTCTCATCATTAAACAAATATCCTTTTTGATACATAATTAAATTCATCACTGCTTTTGGAGAAGTTTGGGGAAACAGGTCATAGTTAATAATGCTCTCTATTGCCAAGAGATTAAGCAAGGAGAGGTCTCGAGTGATCATGTAAGATGAGAAGGAGTGGTGCAGGCAAAAGGTATGGGATTTCTCATCTCAGTTTTCTAATATGTAAAATAAGAATATTAATACTAGACCTATATACCTCTGTCTATGAGGAACAAATAAAATGATTTTGTAAACTAGAAAGGTTTTCATAAACGTTTGTAGGTTTATGATAACTACTTTTAATACATGGCTGGATCTATTAAGGGTCTTCAGATGATGTACAAGTTTGGTTAAAATTTAAATGGTACAAAACATTGGGTTTATGTGTGCTTTTAATTTAATATTTAACTCTGCATGAAGTCGCACCTCAAAATTAAGTTTAAAATATATTCCCAGTAACAGTATTAACTAGATAATTTTGGAGAATATATGTCTTCTTAAGTTGTAGAACATAGAATCTGAGTATTCTTGCTCAGAAATCTGCAGTTTACAGAACAAGAACACTTCACAGCACTAGATTTATTTCTGAAATAAATTATTTTATGAATTTAAATTATTTTAAAATGCAATTGGTAACTTGTTAATTAGAAGGAATGAAATTTTCAAATTCTTCTATGATTTGAATAATAACTAACATAATGTCTACTTAATAAACCCAGACTTTTCTAAGAAGTCAAACCCAATATTGCATAGAAGATTGTGTTTCTGAAAAAGCCATGTATTTTAAAACTGCAAAATCAGAGCAATATTTCACAAAGTGTATTTTACAGAATACATTTTCTAAGCTACTTTAATAAAGGCTATATTGAAAAAGTTTCCATGATCAAACAAGTTTAGAAAACACATATACATTTTGATGATGCAGAACTTCATAGTTTTTATTATGCTATTATTCGTTGTGAAAGTATAATATAAGATGTGCTCAATTATATAAAATTTTCCAAACTTAAACTTTATTTCTGGATTCATCTAGTGAGAGAAGCCTAGCTTGGAACATACACCATCCTTCTCACTTTTTGTCTACTTATTCTATAAATTAATGACAAAGTATTTTAAAATTTCCTAATATCATGTTGAATTTGCCTTTTTTCTTTTTATTCCATCAATTTTGCTCTACATATTTTGAATCCATATTATTAAGTGTGTTCAAGCTTGGAATTATTTTATCTTCCTATTGGGTTGGCAATTTTATCATGAGAAAATGTCTCTCTTTATCTGTGACGATGCTTCTTCCCTTAAAGTCTACTGTGCTTTTTTTTCCTGGTTCATGTTTTCACGGTATTTTTTTCTGTTCTTTGATTTATTTAATTGTTCCTTCTAAGCAGAATAGAATTGGATTTGCATCTTTGTCAAGTCTGAGAATTTTAGCCATTTAATTAAACTTTTTATTGAATTTATATTTACTTTAGTTATTAACACATTTGATTTTATATTTGCAGTCTTCGATATCTTTTTTGTCTCAAATATTTAGGTTTCTTTTCCCTCCTTTCTTGCATTATTCTGGATAATGAATACTTTTATTACTTTATTTTTCCTCTATTTTCTTGCAATATATGTTATATACATTATATAAGATTATAAGATTATAGTCTTATATAATATGTATATTAAGATATACAACATATATCTTTAATGGTTACCATAGAGAGTACAACATGCACCCCTGAATTATTAGTCTAATACAAAATATTGATTTTACTATTTCCCTCAATAATCCTAAAACCCTTTTGGTGAAGTTTTTGTACAAATATTTTAGCCATTTTATTGGATTGTTATTTTCTCATTATTGAGTTCTATGAGTATTTTTTCTTTTTGAATTAAATTTGGTGACAAATCTTTTATCAAATATGTGTTTTGAAATTATGTGGCTTGTCTTTTCATTTTCTTAACTTTAGATATAAATTTTTTATTTCTGAATTTCCTTTTTTTCTTTTTATATATTCTACTTCTTTGGTGAAATCTTTCCATATTTTCATCTATGTTCTCCATCTTTTATTCTCTGTTCTTGAACATATTATTCATAGGTGTGTTGAAGTCCTTGTCACTGAACTCTGATATCTAGATCACCTGTGTCTGTTTCTATCATCTATTCGGTCTCTTGGTTTTTGGTCATATTGTTCTGTGTCTACATACCCAGCAATTTTTTATTGAGTGTCAAACATCATATATATCAAATTATAGAGACTTCAAATGATATTCTTTTCTTTCAGATAAAGTTCACCATTTTCTCTGCTAGGCAGATAGAGTGAGGACTAATCAGTTTAATCCAACAGGGATTGAATTTAGTAGATACTGGATACAGTTTTGGTAAAACTAAGTCTGCCTCTATTAATTGGACATAGCCCAATTAAGTATGCTCTGTTGACTGGGCACGGCTCTCCAGTGTTTTCAACTGAGAGCCTGTTCAACTGAGAGTGTGTTCACAAGATCCCCTTCACAGTAGGTTCTAGTACAAATCGTTGTCTCTTTGGAACTCTGAGTTTGTCAAAATCGCTGCTCTGCTTTTCACAGGTGTTTTTTGTTTTAGTTTCTTTATCTCTTGCCCCATGAAACTTCAGAAATCAGCAAATGTCTTGAGGGGAAAATTTTCTGGTGCAAGATATCCTTTGAGTTTTACCATTGTCACTCTAGTGTGTGAGACTGCAAAGGCTCTGCACCTTTCTGTTCTCTAACACCACCTTTCTGCTAGGGCAAAACTCAGATTCTCAGTCTCTTGTTCACACCCCAGTTGACACATACCCCCATGAAAGAAAGCTGCTGAAGATTGTCAATTCATCTCTCCATAAGTCTCTCCTCTCTGGAATCTTAAGTCACTCCTATCTTCATTGCTTCAGCAGCTCTCTTCATGCTTTGAAACAGTTATTTTAAATTTTATTCAACTCTTCTGTTTTTCCTCAGTGGAAACACTGAGAAATTATAAGATCCTCCATTAAGTGCTACATATTAGAATTAAATTATATGCTAGATCATGCTTTAATATCTCTTAAGATATTTTAAATGACATTTAAGAATCCAAATTTGGGTGAAGATTCAACTTTGCAGACTACTACCAATACAAATGACTTAAATAATCTAATTCTACATATGGCTAAATTCACACAAGCACAGGTGATGACAATTCATTAAAGTCTACTTTTATAAATGATAGCAGGGAAATTTTTTGAAATCTATTATAAGACATATCATGATAACAGAAGTAATATAATATTAAAAAGTGTTTTATTTTTCAATGGAGGAGATACAGGTTTACTGGTAACAAGACACACCATTTTCTAGTCTTGTTTTAATATTTTTGAAAGATCAGTTAGTCACAATATTCTACCTTAGAATAACAAGATTCAGTAGAGTTTGTCTTTTAAGGCATTCTTACTGGCCTTGATTCCCTTCTCCTGTGCAACTCATCACTAAAATTTTTATTTTCAGTTTATATTATCTATTTTTCCATATAGTTCTTCAAACGTCTTCAAATGAATTAGAATATGATCCAGTATTTACCCAGACCCTACTCAACATTCTTATTTGTGACAATGGGATTACTATATATCTTTAACCTAAACCAGGATTGGCAAAGGGATTTCATCTTGTATGGCAAATCAAAAGGAAGAAATATCTTAAGCTGTTTGAAAAGATCTTAAAGGCACATCCAAGCCCAATCTGAAAATGTACCAAGAGAATTTAATGAGGTCTGTTACGCGTTGGAAGAAGAAATAGTAACAGACAATCTCGTTGGATCTTCAGTACTTAAAGCTGGACACAAAGTGAAAAATTCAGAAATATTTGTTAATTGACTAATTGAACTTTACTGAAAACTCATGAACATAATAACTAAAAAAGACTTTGGGTTTTATTGATAACTATTCTATTAAAAAAAGGGATTATTTCTTACAAGTGGTTCACTGAACTCTCTTGACCTCACGTCTTATTAATCTTTATATCCCAAAGTAAGACTTGTAAATGTGTCTCATGGTAAATGCTCACTAAATAATTTTTGACTAAACTTAATTGATTTTAAAGTATAAATAACAAATCGCATACAACAATACGTTATAAATAAATAAGCAAATCACATACAACAATACGTTAAAAAGATTATACACCATGATCAAGTGGGATTTATTCCAGGGATGCAGGGATGGTTCAACATTCACAAATCAATCAACGTAATACACCACATTAATAAAATGAAGAATAAAAATCACATGATCATCTCAATAGATGCAGAGAAAGCATTTGACAAGATACAGCATCCATTTATGATAAAAACTCTGAATAAAATGGGTATAGAAGGAAAGTACCTCAACATAACAAAGGCCATATATGACAAACCCACATCTAATATCATCCTTAATGGTAAAAAACTGAAAGCTATCCCTCTAAGAACAGGAACCAGACAAGGATGCCCACTGTCACCACTCCTATTTAACATAGTACTGGAAGTCCTAGCCAGAGCAATCAGGCAAGAGAAAGAAATAAAAGGGATCCAAATTGGAAAGGAAGAAGTGAAACTGTCACTATTTGCAGATGACATGATTTTATATATAGAAAACCCTAAAGAATACACCAGAAAACTTTTAGAAGTAATAAACGAATATGGTAAATTTGCAGGATACAAAATCAACATACAAAAATCAGTTGCATTTCTGTACACTAACAACGAAGTAGCAGAAAGAGAAATTAAGAATACCATCTCATTTACAATTGCAACAAAAAGAATAAAATACCTAGGAATAAACTTAACCAAAGAGGTGAAAGATCTGTACACCGAAAACTATAAAACATTGCTGAAAGAAATTGAAGAAGACACAAAGAAATGGAAAGATATTCCGTGCTCTTGGATTGGAAGAATTAACATAGTTAAGATGTCCATACTTCCTAAAGCCATCTATAGATTCAATGCAATCCCTATCAAAGTTCCAACAACATTTTTCACAGAAATAGAACAAAGAATCCTAAAATTTATATGGAACAACAAAAGACCCTGAATAGCTAAAAGAATCCTGAGAAAAAAGAACAAAGCTGGAGGTATCACACTCCCTGATTTCAAAATATACTACAAAGCTATAGTAACCAAAACAGCATGGTACTGGCACAAAAACAGACACACAGATCAATGGAATAGAATCGAAAGCCCAGAGATAAACCCACACGTCTATGGACAGCTAATCTTTGACAAAAGAGCCAAGAACATACAATGGGGAAAAGAAAGTCTCTTCAACAAATGGTGTTGGGAAAACTGGATAGCCACATGCAAAAAAATGAAAGTAGACCCTTACCTTACACCATATACAAAAATTAACTCCAAATGGATTAAAGACTTGAATGTAAGACCTGAAACTATGAAACTTCTAGAAGAAAACATAGGCAGTACGCTCTTCGACATCGTTCTTAGCAACATCTTTTCAAACACCACATCTGACCGGGGAAGAGAAACAATAGAAAAAATAAACAAATGGGACTACATCAAACTAAAAAGCTTCTGCACAGCAAAGGAAACCATCAACAAAACACAAAGACAACCTAACAATTGGGAGAAGATATTTGCAAACCATACGTCTGATAAGGGCTTAATCTCCAAAATATATAAAGAACTCATGCATCTCAACAACAACAAAACTAACAACCCAATTAAAAAATGGGCAAAAGACCTGAACAGACATTTCTCCAAAGAAGATGTATAGATGGCCAACAGACACATGAAAAGATGTTCAAAATCACTAACTATCAGGGAAATGCAAATCAAAACTACAATGAGATATTACCTCACGCCCGTCAGAATGGCTATAATTAACAAGACAGGAAACAACAAGTGTTGGAGAGGATGTGGAGAGAAGGGAACTCTCATACACTGCTGGTGGGAGTGCAAACTGGTGCAGCCACTATGGAAAACAGTATGGAGATTCCTCAAAAAATCAAGGATAGAACTACCATATGATCCAGCTATTCCACTGCTGGGTATTTATCCAAAGAACTTGAAAACACCAATTTGCAAAGGTACATGCACCCCTGTGTTCATTGCAGCATTATTCACAATAGCCAAGACTTGGAAGCAACCTAAGTGCCCATCAAGGGACGAATGGATAAAGAAGCTGTGGTATATATACACAATGGAATACTATTCAGCCATAAGAAACGATGAAATCCAGCCATTTGTGACAACATGGATGGACATTGAGGGTATAATGCAAAGTGAAATAAGTCAGAGGGAGAAGGTCAAATACCGTATGATTTCCTTCTAAGTAGTAGATAATAACAACAATAAACAAACACATAGGGACAGAGATTGGATTGGTGGTTAGCAGAGGGGAAGGGGGGAGGGAGGAGGGTGAAAGGGATAATTCGGTACATGTGTGTGGTGAAGGGTTGTAATTAGTATTTTGGTGGTGAACATGATGTAATCTATGCAGAAATAGAAGTACAATGATGTACACCTGAAATTTTTACAATGTTATAAACCAATGTTACTGCAATAAACAAAAAATTAAAAAATAATAATAATAAATAAATAAATAACCTAAATCTTATTAAATATTTATTATTAGTGTTTTACAATGATCTTATATTTGATAAAGAATATAAGTAAAGATTTAGCTATGGAGAAAACATACTTTCATTGATGTAATATAGATGAAAGTGGTGTTAGTGAAAATAGATGTAAAACATCTACTGTTTAAAATATGTTTTGAGTGATTATTAGGTTCTTCCCAACCTACTGGGGAAAATAAATCACTAATTGAAATCCTTAATGAAGAGTTTTGAACCATAAAAGTAGCTACCAGAGGCACTCTTAGATGCTCCTCTTATTGAGAAACATCTTTGAACCAGATACCTGCAAGACATCAGCTTTAGGGAATTGTAATTACTGGGTATTTGTTTCTCTTTTACCTTGATCTCTATTTTCCTCCACACAGCGACCATCCAAATATTCCAGGTATTGGCTCTATCTTGGAATTTAGTAGAAGAATGAGTTGTGAATATCCTGGATAAATCAATTTCATTCAACTAGTTTAAAAAACTTGATTGACTTCCAAAGGGAGTACACAGTGGAATACAGGGGCCCTGCAGTCTGAAGGCTCCCAGTATAGAGAACAGATGTGCACAAGCAACAAGTTAATTATAGGAAAATGTTTTATGAGAAGGGTTGCAAAACGTGGAGTGCTGTGTTTTCCAATATTTCCTCTTACATTTGGCAATCAATTCTTTACCAAAAAGAACATCAGTTACTCACTATTTCTTCAAAGAGTCCTGTATTTCCAGAAGTCTTTATGGGAGCATTTTCTCCTTTTTTCCTTCTCTGGTTTTAATTGAGTATTTTGTATGATTGCATTTTATCATCTCTCTTAGTATATCAATTATACTGATTTTTAAAATGTTGTTAGTGGTTGCCCTAGAATTTACAATATCTATTTTTAATTAATCTGAGCCCAACTTCAAATAACACTGTACCACTTCACTTGTAATGCAGGTGCCTTATAGCCAAGCATGCCCAATTCCTCCCTCCCATCCCTTTTAACAATGCTGTCACTCATTTCACTTATCCATGTGCTACAATCAGCCAATACATGTTACTAGTATTACTTTAAACAGTTATCTTTTAGATCAATTAAGAATAAGAACAATAGAAGATTTTATTTCACCCTTAGTTTATTTCTTCTCTAATGCTCTTCTTTTCCTCATGTAGATCTGAATTTCTGATCTATTATCATTTTCCTTCTCCCTGGAGAACTTTTAACATTTCTTACAGGGCAGGTATGATGGTGGTGAATTCCTTCAGTTTTTGTTTGTCTAAGGAAATCTTTATTTCTCCTTCATTTTTGAAAGATAATTTCACTGGATATAGCATGCTAGGTTGGTGAGTTTTTCCCTTAAACCTCTTAAATATTTCCTTCCACTCTCTTCTTACTTGCATGATTTCTGGAGAAGTGCACTGTAATTCTTATCTCTGTATTTTTTTTCTTTCTAGATAAAGTGTTATTTTTTTCCTCTAACTTCTTTCAAGATTTTCTCATTGTCCTTCGTTTTCTGCAGCTTGAATAAGACATTACTAAGTGTAGTTGGGTTGCTTTTTGTTTCTTTGGCACTTGTGCTTGGTGTTCTCTGAGCTTCTTGGGTCTGTGGTGTAGGGTCTGTCCTTAAATCTGGAAAGGTCTTGACCATTAGTACTTCAAATAGTTCCTCTGCTCCCTTCTTTTCTTCTCCTAGTAATCCAGTTATGCATGTGCTACACTTTCTGAAATTATCCCACAGTTCTGGGATATTCTTTTCTGTCATTATTTTTTCTCCTTGCATTTCAGTTTGGGAAGTTTCTATTGACCTATATTCAAGCTCACTTATTATTTCCTAGACCATGTCCCGTCTGTTGATGAGCCCAGAGGCATTCTTTGTTTCTGTCACAGTGTTTGTGATTCTTCCAATTTTTTCCTAGACTTTCCATCTCTCTGCTTACTGTGATGAGCTTATTACTCATCTGTGGTTACCCGTTGTCTACTTTTCCCATTAGAGTCCCTAAAATAGTAATCATGGTCATTTCAAATTTTATGTCTGATAATTCCAACACCTGTGTCATATACGACCCTGGTTCTGATGCTTGCTTTGTCTCTTGAGACTGTGGTCTTTCTTACCTTTTAGTATGCCTTGTAATTTTTTTGTTGAAACTGGACATTATGGGAACTGAGGCAAGGAGGCTGTTAGTATGATCTATTGTGTTGATCCGCCTTGGAGTTGGGCTCTATGTAATGTTTGCTGTAGCTGTAGAAGCCTCTGCTGTGCCAGAGGCTTCTGATTCCTCAAAAGTCCTTTTTGTTGGGCTCACGTTGACTTTGAATTTCTGTAAGTACTCTTCCTCAGAGAGAGTCTGTGTGTTGCAGCCCTCTTCTCTGTCATCTGTTGTTATTATGCTGAGCCCTGTTGGTGTGGTGGTAATGTGTGAGAGTGCAAGTATTCTTTAATCTTTTGATTAAATCTCAGTCTTTTTAGTGGGTCTTTGTCCTTCACTGTGGTGACTGTGACTTTCACAGGTAATCTTATCTTTCTCCCTAAGGAGGTGAGACAGTAAAGTTAGAGGGGGCTGGAGAGGGAGGTGTGCTCTCACCCCAGCTGGGATAAAATCTTTTCTCCTAAAAATAAGCCTTTGTTATGAAAACCCTCTGGATCTATTTAAAAATGATCACTCTTCCCCTACTTACACCAAGGCTATGAGGATATTTTTCTTGGCTCTTCATCATTAGAATCCAGTGGGGTTCCTGGAGGTAAAGCCCACAAATTGTGCCCTTCGCCTTCACCCAAGACTGCAGCCCTCAGGGTTTCTCACTCTCGTGCTGGTCCACACTCAGCCTCTAGCAATTCATGAAAATTACCACGTGTATTCCTACCAGTTTATGGTTCCAGTGGCTTCTGCACCAGGTAAGCAGGTCTTGGCTGTGACTTTCTGTACTCACTTGTCTTTCCAGATTTAAGGGTGGAGGTTTGCCTTGTGGTGCAGTTTCTGGTGGGTCAAAGAAAAGCCATCAATTTTCAGCTTGTTCATCTTTTTCTTGTTGTAAGGACAGGCGTGACAACTTCCAACCTTTTTTCATATATGAGCCAAAACCAAAAGTCTTGGGGAAACAATTTTTTTAACTCAATTGTTCCTAAAAAGTAAGTTAAGATCTTCTTGACCTGAAGAGAATGTGAACAGAAATAAAAATGAGTTCAGAATGATTTCCACTCTTCCATTCTATGTGTCTATGATTGCAATATGCATTACAATTGTTAAAATTATTATGTATCAAATGTGTCTTCAGCAGATGTGAAACTGGCTGCTTTGAGAAAACTTACTTGCCCTTTTTGGCATTATTAGAAAAAATAAAAACCAAGTCAGGGGAAGAAACTGTTTTTTTCATCAACTCAGACTCTGGGTATAAATTCAAAGAAAAGTCTCTACATCTGTAAATCCTTGGCATATAACACATGATTATACTTGGAGTTTGAGCAGTATAAAGTGTGATTTTTCCAAAGTCAGTGCATCTCAAGTCATGTTGAGCTATTTTATGCATAAGGACTTAGCCATTCATCTGTAGCCATTTTTCATATGACCTTTAAATATAAACAACAGAAAACATTATGTTCTTCTTTTAACAGTTTTCTCTATTTAGACCTAACAGACTTATACCTAGCACACAGTAGGTACTCAATATATGTCTGATGAATTGAATATTTTGATATTATATCCAGTGTTCTAATGGTAGATTCAACTTTTTTCCTTAAAAAAATGAAGAACCAGTCCGCTTTATACCTGAAAGATGTAGGAATCTCTTCTGACCCCATCTAAATTCTCTCCATCACTTAATAGCATGTGTCCTCTGCTTGTCATCTTCTCGGTGTATAACTTCCTCTCAGTCTGATTTTACAGATAATCGACATTGGGTGCAAGAAAGGATTTGCTTCCTTTATTCTGAATGACAAGTTGAAAAATTATTCAACAGAGATTGATCTAGTCAGAACTGTTAAGCTGATTAAATTCATCTTTGGCAACACTTCAGCATTCTTTCTGCACCATTTCCTACTGGCTGCGTCGCTTCTTACCAGCATCTCAAGACCAAGGGCCCTTATTTGGTCTAATAATTTATGTCTGATCTGAAATTATTACTCAGATCTTTTTCTCTCCAACAGAGACTTTTGTTTATTCATGTGACTCATCTCAATTAGGTGATGGGTGGAAAGGAAACAGCTCTAATCCACACTGACATATAAAAGACTGACAGCTTTCCAAGGCAGCTTTGCTCTTGAGGAGTAGGTCGTTAAACCAAATGAATTTCTGATTGAGTTTTAAGAGGCCATTTGTCTATCAAAGAGGGATGATTAAAATTCCATCCAAAGCTGAGGCCAGGACTGGGACAGAGATCAAAACTGGGATTGGAATCAGGATTAGTCCCAGTTCTGGTCTCTGCGTCCCCTGGAGTGGCACAGCACTGAAGTACAGAGAAAATGAAGGTAGTCTGTGCTCGTAGGATGCTGTAACTATGAAATCAGTGGATGAGGTCACAGACCAGACAAAGTTTGGGGCAGGGAGTGACAACGGCTAGTGTACCAGATGTTCTACCATTACTGGTGCCGAATATAAGCAACAGATTAGCAGAAACCCTTGAAGAAAGCAACACTCTTTTAAGTGACGAGTGCCAATTTCTTGTTTTGTCTTCAAATTTGGAAAAAGAGAAAGAAAATCAATATTATCTGAGAATTATTTTGATTTATTAAGATTTGATGGTGCTCTACTGACTATATGGGTGTAAATCTGCTAGTAGTTGAAGAATTCTTCATGGTGAACAAAGTTGTGATTTCATATTCATAGTTTATGACTCTAGTGCAATAGCAGAATTTGCCTTTAGTAAAGCCCACATATTACATGTCCTGTTGGATTCAATACAGTAAGAATTCCTTGTGTCAATGCCATGAACTGATCATTCAACAAAAGTTTGTATTATGGAAGAGGAGGAGGCAATGCCTGTGTGGTTAAAAAGAATGAAATAATCTCATCAAGACGCAAAACAAAAAGGAATAGAAATAATCTTGGGATTGTTAAAGACATATGTTTAAGAAGAACCTAAAACTCCTTTGTTGTTCTGTGACTTTGTGGCTGATCCACATTTTTTTCCATGCACTTGAAAACCAAATTCATTATATTCCTTCATTATAAAAAATGGTTTTGCAACAATAAGACTTGACCAAAACAAATTGCCAATAAAAATCCTGTTAATATTAACTAACAAAGCAAGAAAGTTGACCTAAACGTCAAAATTAGGAACCAGGGAAATTATAGCTTTGAGTTATTGAGACTGGAAGGAAATTGTGAAGATTTTTGAAATTTCAGCGCCTGTGATCACTTCAAATCAAAGTCGGCAAAGACTAACTTCCAAAGGAAAGATGATTCTAATATTTTCTAAAGTTTCAAATCGATAGAGTAAGCAAAAAGGAAACAAGAGTATATTGTTTATATTGTATAATTAAACTTTTTTTCCCCAAAATAAACTGTTTCCTTTAGATAGTGCACATTCTGGTAGAGAATAAACTTGTCCTTTTTTTTTTTTTTTTTTGGTGAGAAAGATTGCTCCTCAGCTAACACCAGTTGCCAATCTTCCTCTTTTTGCTGAGGAAGATTAGCCCTGAGCTAACATCTGTATCCATCTTCCTCTATTTTGTATGTGGGATGCCACCACAGCATGGCTTAATGAGCAATGCGTAGGTCTACACCTGGGATCTGAACCAGCAAACCCCGGGCCGCTGAAGCAAAGCACGTGAACTTAACCACTACACCACTGGATCAGCCCCAAATTTGTCCTTTTGAATCGTTTTTGAGTAAAGGAAATTCTCTGCCACGTTTATTTAAAAACACAACTCAGCTAATAACGAAGCAAACTGATTAAGCTACAAAATGACAGTTTTAAAAACCCATCAGAAAGCTGAGAATGCACATAAATCTGAAAGAAGAAACCTATAGCTGCTTCATCCATGGAACAGCAGTTAGAAACAAAAGAATCCATCACAAGGACATTCCAGACTATTACCGAATTGCTGATAGCCACCTGTGGTCTGGAATGATACATTAGAATCCTGAGGACCCCCAGCCACAGAGAGAGCCTGCACCCAGCCACCAACCCTTTTCTGCACCACAGATCGGGGCCAGGCAGGAGAGTCAGAACTCTCTCTCTCTCTCTCCCCCTCTCTGTCTTTCTCTTTCTCTGACCCTCTGCAACTGCACCCAATGCACTGCAGTAGGCTTTGAGGGCTGAAGGCCAGGCAACAGGGCAGAAAGTGGTTTTCCAAGAGAGTTCATTGCTACAGATTTTATAGAAATTGAAAAGATAAGAAAAAGGTAATGAGGAAAATGTTATGCCAAGAAATATGACGACTTAGATGAGATAGACAAATTCCTTGAAAATCCCCTTGAAATTCCTTAGATGAGCTAGAAATTCCTTGAAAACCAAAAATGACTCAAGAATAAATGACAAGGGCAGGCCCCGTGGCTTAGTGGTTAAATGCGCACGCTCGGCTACTGGTGGCCCGGGTTCGGATCCGGGGTGCGCACCGACGCACCGCTTGTCCGGCCATGCTGAGGCCGGGTCCCACATACAGCAACTAGAAGGATGTGCAGCTATGACATACAACTATCTACTGGGGCTTTGGGGAAAGAAAAAAAGGAGGAGGATTGGCAATAGATGTTAGCTCAGAGCCAGTCTTCCTCAGCAAAAAGAGGAGGATTAGCGTGGATGTTAGCTCAGGGCTGATCTTCCTCACAAAAAAAAAAAAAAAAAAAGAATAAACGGCAAATCTGAATAGCCTTATATATATTAAAGAATTTGATTTCATAATAAAAAAAATTTTCCTTAAAGAAAATTCCAGATCCAGGTGGTTTCACTAATAAATTTGATTATACATTTAAGAAAGACATAACACCAATCTTAGAATACTCTTTCATAAAATAGAGAATAACAGAATACTTCACAACTGGTTTTATGAGGCCAGCATAATCCCGATTCCAAAACCTGACAAAGATGTTACAAGAAAAGATAACTACAAGCCAATTTCTTTTATGTACATAGACCCAAGAGTCCTTAACAGAATATTAGCAAATTGAAGCTAAAACATCATGAACAACTGGGGTTTTATTCCAGAGATAAAAAGCCAGTTTAACATTAAAAAATAAATCATATTAGCAGAGTAAAGAACAAAATCATATGACCATCTAAATGGATGCAGAAAAGCATTTGACAAGATATGATACTTATTCATGTAGAAATTTATAACAATTAGGCATAGAATAGGGATCCTAAGTCTGATAAGAGTCATTGATGAAAAAAATCTACAGCTAACAATATACCTAATGATGAAAATATGTACACTTTTCACGTATAATTGTTAATAATGTATGTTCACTCTCACCATGCCTATTCAGCATTGTACTGGTAATCCAAGCTAGTGCAATAAAGCATGAAAAAAGTGAGGGAAAGACTTTACAAATGAAAAAGTAGAAGTAAAGTTATCTTTATGGTAAACAACATCATTTTTACATTGAAAATCTCAATGACTCCTCCAAAAATATTAGAATAAGCATTTTAGGAAGTTCATAAATTAATGGCCAATATAAGAAAATCATTTATATTTTTATATACCAGCAATGAACAATTCGAAAATCAAACTTTAAAAAAAAAGCTATGTAATACAGCATGTAAGAACAAAAATTACTTAGGAAAAAATATATCAAAAAGAGATGCAAGACTGTATACTAAAAACTACAAAACGATGCAGAAAGAAATTAACAGTAACCTAAATAAATTTAAAGATGTACCACGTTCATGGATTGGAATATGAATTATTATTAAGATGTCCATTTTCCCAAGGTTGAAACACAGAGTTAAGGCAATGCCAATCAAAATCTCAGAAGGGGCTTCACTTATGCTTAAGGTGTAGAAAGCCACAAGGGAATTTGCTCCCACCCTAAAAATGAGAAAAAGTCACACAATCTACAAAATCATAACTTTTTAAAAACTCATCATAGAGCTGGGATTTCAAGGTAACCATGTGAACTGAGTTCTAAAGAGTAACAAGTCCCTCCAAAAATAGATGGGACACACGCTCTTTCAACTTTGGAAGAGGCTATGAGGAAAAAGAGGCCACCTTAAAAGCAGATAAGAAGAAATCAGCTCAAATTTAACAAATTTAATTAAATTTAAGTGTGGCCTAGCATATCAATTTAGAATAACCAAGAATTACAAACACAAGGGCAGTTCAGGTAGTTCATATTCACTTACAAGATTTTTTTTTTAATGGGCCTCCACAAGGTGCTTACAAGAAGATTTGAGGCAGAGCAAACACCTGGGGAGGGCTTTCCTTGGTGATGTACACACGCAGGTGAGGGACATTCCGTGACTACCACTGGGAGACAGGCATGAAACCCTATATGTGTCGTTGAAACCTTCTCTCCTATGAAACAAAAACCTCAAGAAACTGGAGAAGGGGCAGGAAATACTCCTTCCTACAGGGCCCAGGAAAAGAATGTCTGCTCCTGGAAGGAAGAGGCAGAAGCAAAACCCATCTGCCTCTGTGGAAAAGGCAGAACACTTTCCCAGTTTCCAGGAATTATCCATTGCTTCTGGAGAGGTACATAGATCTGACAAAGGACTCATATGCAGTATATATAGACATTCCTCCAAATCTTCAATACAAAGACAAACAGCATCATAAAATGGACAAGAGTCTTGAACAGGCGCTTCAGAAAGGAAATGCTTGAATGGGCAATAAGTATATGAAAACTGCTCAATATCGTTACTAACCAGTGAAACGCTAACTGAAGCCACAATGGAATACCATTTTATACCACTGTAATGGCTAAAATCAGGAGGATTACTAATAGCAAATGTTGGCAAGTATGTAGAGAAACTGAGGGTGTAAAATGTGGAAATGTAAAATGTTTTTTAATAGTCAAATATACAAAACAAACATTACCAAATCCAATCAAGCAATGTATTAAAATAATTCTAACATGTTGAGTTTACCCTGTAGGTACAAGAATGATTTAACATCAGAAAATGTATTACTTTAATTTACTGCGTTACCAAATAAACATAAAAACCATAATACCATCTCAACAGATGCAAAATGAAGCATTCAATAAAATTCAAAACCATTTCTAGTGAAAAACTCTAGCAAACTAAGAAGAGAAAGAAATTTCCTGAAACCTAATATAATTGACGAAACTCTACAACAAATATCATTAGTCAGAAATAAGGATCCTCTTTATTATTATTTATCTTTAACATATTTTTGAATATTTGAGCCAAGGCAAGGAAGATGAAGGGAGTAAATGGGCAAAAAAGGAATAACAAAATTGTCATTGGTCACAGATGCTCTTATCATACATACGGACTAAGCAAACGTACAACCAAACTATTAGCACTATTAAGAGAATTTAGGGAGATACTGGATACATTCCTATTTATTACCAAAAACAATTTAAAGTGAATGAGGATAAAATGAAACATCAGAATGTAAAAAGACATACAATAACTTTGGTGATAAAAGTAAAATATATATTCTTGAAATACATAAAAAGAAGACCAAAAGAAATAAAAACAGTTTATCATGTTTATGGCTGGGAACCAACAATATCATAAAGGTGTCAACTCATCCAAAATTAATCTATAAATTTGGCGCAATTCTAAAAAAATCTAATAAAATTCCTTATGATTTGACAAATGGACAACTAAATTCAAATAAAAGCACAATCAGCCAACGAGAGGTAAAAGAGTTTTGAGAAGGAAATGGTGGAGGAACTCACTCTACCAGATATCAAGATATATAAAAAGCTATAGCAATATAATATAAAAGCAGTGTGATATTGATGCATGAATGGAAAATCAACCAATGAGACGAAAAAATAAAGTGCAGATGTAGACACATAAATATTGAGATCTGGTAGATGACTAAGTTCCTTTTTCAAATCTTTGGATGGAAATTGAGCAGTTGAATAAATGTTGCTTGGATAATTAGGTCTAAGAAAAAAATAAAATTAGATTCTTAGTTTATACTGTTCTTAAAAAAATCTATGTGAATTAAAGACCTAATGTAAAAAGTAATACTTTGAATTTTCTAAAAGAAAGTATTGAAATATATTTTCATTATATCAGAAAACAAAGAATTTTTAAAAAGACACAAAAAGCATAAACCATAAAAGAAAAGCCTGTTAAATTTGATTACAGTAAAATGAAAACTCCAGTATGAAAAAAGGCCCCATAAACAAATCTAAAAGTCAAGCTACAAAGAACACTTATTGCAATATTTAGCTGACAAAGCATTTATACTGTCTGGAATCTACAGGTGAATCCTATAAATCAATAAGGAAAAGATAATTCCATAGAAAGTAGGTAAAAATATATAAATAGAACCTTCACAGAAAAGGAAATTCAAATAACTGATAAATATAGATTTTCAAACTTACGAAACAAAGAATGTTTGGAAGACTAGGCAATGATGATGGGAAAGATCTTAAGTGAAGTGGAAGATAGATGATTGAGGGGGAAGCAGAGGAAATGAAAGGTTCCAGAGTAAACAGGAGGGCATGGGAGCCCAGAGCCCAGAAGATAGAAGTGCTTCTGGTCAAAGCGTCACCTCCTCTAGTAACACAGACAGAAGGAGGAGAAGATGCATGAAGATGCAGGTAGGTTTGTGGGTTGGATGGTCAGGAATTTAGCTGGTTCTATTCAAGTGGATTTTCTTTTTCTCTGTGAAGTAAATCAGCTAAAAATAAATAGCTATGGTATAAGGTTGAGAGATAAGTTGCAGTTTGAGGATAGAAACGAAAGTTTGAAATGACCTTTGAAAAAAGTAGGAAGGCAAGTTGACCAGAGAAAAAGATAAGGTTTGTGTTTCTAAATTTATAGTGAGACCTTTCTTCCAAAGCAGATGGTTGAGTTGATAGAGGATTACACTTTTCTGAGAAAAAGAGGTCAAAAATTCAATGGTTTTATCAGGATAATCACTGAAATTCTGGATAGTGTAATCTGACCTGAAGGGAGAGAAAAAAGGAGATAAGATAAAAATGAAGAGTCAATGAACTGGAGAGACCAAAAGGGTAGAATAATTTACATGTAAGTAAACTAAAAAGATTAGAGGTTGTGATGGGAGTGAGGGAGTTTAATTAGTGATTTTTAGAGCTGGAGCAATTTGCATGGTGACATGTCCAGGACGTAACAGATGGAGAAAGTTATTGATTAGAGATATCTGGGGTTTGAGTAACTTATCCACATGAACCGTCAATGGGTTGGAGAAGAAAATCATGAGCCTGGGGTCAAAGTCTCAAAGAATATGGGGAAATGAGTAGGAGATAGGTAGAATGCAACAACAGGAAAGTGGAGAGGTTTTTACAACATCTGGAATATTCTCTCCTAAAATACAGAATTGTGATATATACACGAAGGAGTCATTTCCATGGGTCTTTGGGAATACGTATATGATTGCAAACTATATTCTGAAATATTGTCATATGTACAGAAGCAACAAAACCAGCAGAGAATTTAAATTAAAATATAAAAATTCCACATAGGGATGGCTTATAAGAATGTGGCTTCAGCACTGCAGAGATTGAGAACAAGAATCTAATATATTCTTCTTTTAAGTATTAAAATTACTTGACAGTTCCAATATCCGGCTAAAGTCTTATACTGGCTTGAAGCAAGCAAGAGTTCTGAGTGCTTTTTGTCCAGAAGAACTTGGCTTGAGAGAATTTTTGGCTGAGCTGGAAGTTGAGTAACTGGGACATGAAAGTAGGGCTGCTCAGCAGAGGGCCCGTCAGCCCTGCCTGCTGCTTTAGGCAATGTGTGTCCTAGTCAGAGTCCCACTCAAGAGTGCATGTCATCAGAAGTAAGTGGTTTGTTCTTATTGAAGAAGACATTGCTTGCAAAGAAATGCCAAGTAGTGTCCAAAGAAATGAATCAAGGTATAAAATCTGGGCTGGTCTTAGAGTTGATTTTGCACATAGGTCAAAAGAAGCATTTGTGAAGTGGCAGAGCATCTGTGAAGGGAATTGTTTCTGCAGTGTGGGGGCCATTTTGGCATAGGCAAGGGGATCACTCAGCAGCTCTGGCATTTGTATGGCCATAATTTTTTGCCAGGAAATATTTACCCCATAGTCTGACACTGTCTGCTCTTAAATTAGGGCAGGCAGTTACCATAGTTCTACGGCATTAAATAGGTTTCTTTGGGGGAATAAATGGTCTGGAGATGTACTGTAACAGCTCACCACTGAGCATGTTCCCCAAGGAGATTATGTGGGTGAGAAAGCTTGGTTCTGTGAGGGTCACAAAGAACAGGGCTCCAAATTCAACCCCACCTGAAAATTTTATCCCACATTGATTTTAGCAGCTGATCTTCCCCATCCCAGCTCTGGAGCCATCTTTTAGCCCAAAAAGACTGCCTGGGAGTGGTTTTCAACCCAAATCAGGGATAATTGAGGGTGTATGTGTGTGTGTGCAAGCGCAAGTTCCTTGGACCTGATTGTTCACCTCAAGAAGATGAGCTTTGTCAAACCATCCACATTTTAGTGACAAAAATATCATACTATACATAAAAGCCATCAGATAGACTATCTTATGGTTACAACAGACCTAGAGTGTTTTGATTCAATGTCCTCACTGTTGAGACGAGGGAACTGAGATCTGGCTGTGTTCAGTAATTTGCTCAAAGTCACAGAGCTAGATAGCGATGGAGCCAAGACCAAAACCCAAGTCTCCTGATTTTCAGTCTAGGGTTTTTTAACAATACCAACTAATCTAGGCTCACTCTGTGATTTCCTCTTCTCAGCCTTTGCTCCTGCTGGGGTATGCCTTCATTTAGCACAGTGCCCTTATCCCAAGGCCTACCAATTCTTATTGTGAAAGACTTCAGGCATAGAAAAAGTCTAGAGAATATTATGAGGAAAACACATGTACCCACCTAGCTGAACTATACTTTGCTTTTATGTCTTTCCCTTCCCCTCACTTCCCAGAGATGACCATTAAACGAAATCTTGAGTTTATTATGCCAATTCAAGTTGTTATACTCTCTATCTATTTACACACACACACACACACATTCACAAATATAATTCTGCATCTTTATTTTGTTCAATATTATGTTTTTAAGATTTATTTTAACCCTATGCAGTATTCCATTGTATGGATGCATCACTATTATTTATCCGTTCTTCTACTGATAAATATAATTTTTAAAATCTTTCATAATATACACAATGTTCCAATGAACATATTCGTGAATATCTCTTTCAGCATATTTGCAATAGTTTCTTTGGGCTTCAAAAGTAGAATTGCTAGTTCAAGGAGTGCATGTACATGTGTTAGGGAGGCTAATGGCTCCCCCAAAGATGCCCTTAGAACCTACGAATGTGTTACCTTACACGGCAAAAAGGACTTTACAGATGGGATTAAGGCTAAGGATCTTCAGAAGGGGGATCATCTTGGGTTACTCAGGAGGGCCCAATCTCATCACATGAGTCCTTGAAATCAGAAGAAGAGACAGAATAGAGGGTTAGTGGACACCACCCAAAAAGAATTCAACCAGGTGTTGCTGGTTTTGAAGATAGAGGAAGAGGGCTGTAAGCCAAGAAATAGATGGCTCCTAGAAGCTGGAAGAAGGCAGGGAAAATGAATTTCCTCCTAGAACCTCCAGAAAGGAAGGCAGCCCTGCAGACAGACACCTTGATTGTAGCCCAGTGAGACCCGTGACAGACTTCTGACCTCCAGAACTGTGAGCTAACAGATTTGTGTTGTTTTAAGCCATGAAGTTTGTAGTGGTTTGTTACAAGAGCAATAGAAAACTAATACAGCATATTAAACTTTACTAACTATTGCTATATTTCCCTCCAAAGCGGCTTTCCCAATTTCTGTGCTCACTATCGATGTATGAGTCCCTGTGATCCCTTAGTCTTTATAAGCCTAGAATATCGTCAGACTTGTTAATTTTGTCTGTGATTTGAAAAGGTATGTAGTTTCAATTTGCACACAGTTTTAACTTTCACTTCCCTAATTATTTGTGGGGTTGAACATTTTACTTCTGTGTTCTTGGCCATTTGAACATCTCTTTTCCTGAGTATCTTGCTCGCTTATATTGCCCTTTATTCATATTGGGTTGTTACTCTTATTTATTTGTAATCACTTATATATTCTGAATACAAAATCTATTCGTGAAACCCCATGCAAATATAAATTCCCATTCTGTGGCTTCCTTTAACTTTGTGCTATTTTACTAAATAGAAAGTTTTAATTGTTACCTAGACAACTGTGTCATAGTTTATTTACTTAGTATTTTGCATTTTAAGTCTTACCTAATACCTTCTTCCCAACCTCAAGGTCATAAACATAGTCTATATTTTCCTTTAGAAGTTTTAAAGTTTTGTTTCTTTTATTTAGGGCTTTCAAATATTTGGGATTAATTGTTTTTTACTTTAGTACCCGGTTGTTCTGATATTATTTATGAAAACTTCATTCTTTTCTTGTGGGTTTGTAATGCTACTTCTCTCTCATGTATCAATAAACAAATGAATCTGTTTCCGAGCTCTCTTTTCTGACCTTTTGTCTATTAGTTTATTTCAGTTCCTGCTCTGTACTAATTTTAATTACTCCAGCATTAAATATACCTTGATATCCTCTTTTTTTCTTATTTTTCTGCTAAATTTCTTACTTAATCTTGGATTTTTATGCATTTATATGAATTTTAGGATAAGCTTGGCAAGTTCCATTAAACATATACACACATTCTTTCTGGGATCCTTGTTGAAATTAGATAAAAAATGTAGAATGAGTTACAGTGAATTGATTCTTTCAGATATTAGGTCTTCCTCTATTATCAGAGCATAATTACCCATTTATTCAGTGCTTTAGAATATTATTCAAATGTAGAGTTTATAGTCATAGCTTACTATACGGCTTCTGCTAGGTTTATTGCTAGGTACTTTACTGTTTTTGTTGCCATTGTTTTATTAATTGATGATTATGCCTATGTAGGATACTCTTGACTTTTATATATTAATCTTGTATCTAGCAAACTTGCTGAATATTCTCATTAGTCCCAATTGTTTGTCTGTAAATTTCTTGGATTTTATAACCAGTATTTTCTCAACAAAGATAATTTTGCTAGTTTTGGTACTTCTTGTACCTATTCATAGTTTTGAATTATCTCATTGTCTGCCTGAATCTCCAGTGCCGTATTTTTAGAGGCAGTCATGGTAGCATCCTCCTGTTGTCCCTGAGTTTAATTGGAATGCTTCTGACGTTTTGCATTTAAGTGCGCTGTTGACTGCAGACAAGGCTCAGAGATTCTCCTTCTATTCCTCATTTGCTAAAAATTGTCAAAAATGAGTCTTGAAATTTGTTGAATTTTTTTGTATCTATCTACAGGATTTTGTTTCTTTTACTATTCATGTCTCCTTTGGGTATAAAGATATGTTTGCCTCAGAAAAGTAGTTGGGTAGCTTCCTCTCATCTTCTATTCTCTGTATATTTGTGTATGTATATTTGTGTACGGTTTGAATTATTTGTTCCTAGAAACTTTGGTATTTTTTTAGGTAAGGTGAGATTTTATAGCTTATTACGTTTAGTTAATGATTATTTCTTCCTTAGGCGATTTTGCTAACTTATATTTGTCTGGAAAGTTGTCAATTTCATGTCAGTCTACAAGTTTATTGGAATAAATTTCTTCATAATGTTTTTATGATATAAAATACTCCATGGAAATCTGGTTATTTCCCTTTTTACCATCTCCAGCCCCTTTTTCCATTATTATTTTTGATGCTCTCTCTCTTTTTTATTGATCATTAGACTACTTTATTTCTTTCTTTAAAAGACGTAGTCTTTGTTTTATTGATTTTATTTATTATTTTCTGTTACTATCTTTAGTTTTTCTTTGCTTCTCCTCTTATTTGGTTTATTCTAATATTATTTTCCTAGCTTACTGAGTTGAACCATTATCTTATTTTCAATCACTATTTTTAATAAATGCCATTTATTTTTATAAGTTTCCCTCTGATTACTGCTGTTACAAGCATCTCACAGGTTTTGATATGTAATACTTTTATTTTTATTCTGTTATAAATATTCTCTAATTTCTATTGTAATCTTTTCTTTTACTCGACATATGAGAATATTTTAACTTGCCTAAAATAACTCTATTTTATTTTTTATTAAATAATTAATGTGTTGTGGTAAGAAGACACTGTTTTTGTGACATAAATTACTTGAAAATAGTTGAGACATTACATGTGACCCAGTATGTGATTAATTTTATAATGTTCCAGTATCTTGAAAAATACATATTCTTTCTTTGTTGGAGGTAGGGTTTAATATATATTCTCTGTTAGAGAAAAATTATTCATTGAAATTCTCTATACATTATTATATTTTGTCTGATTATCAATTTTCACATTATTATTGGGAATCAATTCCTGCAATTCTCTCAATTACTAAAAATTAATGAGTATGTTTTACTATGTGCTGGGCACTGTTATGTGTTCTCTACATATAGTAATTTATTTTATCCTTACAACAACTGCATGAAGTGAGTGCATCCTTTCCCCAGTTTACAGATGAAGGAATTGAGGGACAAAGGAGTTATAAGAAGTCAAGAAGTTCACAAATCTAGTAATTGTTAGAGCCAAGATTCAAGCGAGCCAGTCTGACTCCCCTGTCTACTTGTTTAACTCCAACACTGTACCGCTGCTACCCACTTTTGCTTTGTATATTTCAAGACCGTGTTATCAGATACACACAAGCTTACGCATGCTATGACTAGTTATAGAGTTATTCCTTCTAGTGTGCATTGACCTTTATTTCCATCAGTGCTTTTTGCCTTTAATTCTATTTTGTACAATATTAATCTTACCATATCAGTGTCCTTTGGGTTAGCATTTGACTGATTTTGTTTTTCCTTTTTTAAAAACATTCTGCGTCATTTTTGCCCTCTGCTGGTTTGGATCCCATGCGCTGTATTTCTTTGTTTTCAGTTGTTACCTTCACTATTTTAACATATATATTTAACCATCATTTTTTCTAACAAAGTTGACTATTTTGCCTTCCTTCACAACACCTGGACCTTAACTCACTTTAAGTATCCATTAAAATCCCACAGTATTTTTATTTTTGCAAAGCATTTAAGTTTTTCCTTTGTAAAACTTGAGATAAAGTCATTTAGATATTTTTGAAACAATTATATTTATTAGGATCTGTGTTATCATTTGGTTTTGCTATCTCTTTCCTTCCCTGTAAGTTTACTTTTCTGCTTGCTGAAGAATCTCTTTTCAGCATTTTTTTGAATTAGGAATCTGTGGTGGGGCTGGCCTGGTGGCGTAGTGGTTAAGTTTGCACGGTCAGCTTCGGCCAGAGGTTCTCCGGTTCAGATCCCGGGTGTGGACCAAGGCACAGCTCGTCAAGGCATGCTGTGGCGGCGTCCCATATAAAGTAGAGGAAGATGGGCACAGATGTTAGCCCAGGGCTAATCTTCCTCAGCAAAAAAAAAAAAAAAAAAAAGAACCTGTGGTAAATTTTGAAAGTCCTTGAATATTTGAATATGTTTTTATTTTGTTCTCACTGTTGAAAAATAGTTAAGCTCTCAAATGCGCACATGCACACATGGGTGCACACACATCCTCATTTAACCCTCACAACAATACTATTTTATTGATGAAAAACCGAGGTGGAGCAAAGTTAAATATCTCCCCAAAGCAATGTAAAGGCATAATATAAAGTAGAAAGTTTTGAACAAAGTTGTCGATGTTTTATCTTTCCTACTCCTTTGAAAGCTAATTGAGAATAAAGACTCTGTATTTTATATAACAGAGACTTAGCAAATGTTTGAATGATTGAATGGGCTTCCATTTTCCACAAATGAATCTATAACGCATAGAAAAATATAAATTAACAATTTTATAGGTTGTTCATAATAATGAGTTTACATTCTCCTTCTGACTGCTACACACTCAAGGGAAGATATCCCATTTGTTTTTGCATCTTTATTACTTATGCAATGCCTGGTACATGGGAAGTGTTCAAAAAATAATGTAATTTTGGTACGAGTACTTCATATGTAATTCAAAAAACATATCTAAACTGTATATAAAGATTGACATTTTACTGTCAATCGTGTTAGTATTCTTAATGATTATCTAATGTAATGTGTATTTTTATCATTTTTCTTAATGGTGGTATAAAATCATAACATAAAATTTGCCATGATAAGCATTTTTAACTGCAGAGTCCAGTAGTCTTGAGCATATTCACACTGTTGTGTAATGGATCTCCAGGACTTTTTCATCTCTCAAAACGGAAACTCCATACCCATTAAACAACTCCCCATTCCCCATCCCCCACCCCGTCCCTGGAAACCACCATTTTACTTTGTGTTTTTATGAATTTGACTGCTTTAGATACCTCTTTATCACTTTTTGACTGCTCAGTTTTATTAAACGTTTCGGGTAGTGCTAGTGGAAAAGGTACATCAGGGGACATATGCTTTGTCATGGACACATGCTACTCTCTTCCTCACACACACTCATGAGAAAAAGAAAGAGGGGTAATCATTCCTTGTAGAAACGTGCCACCTAATATCAAGCTAAGAGGAACCCTCCCTTGGGTTACAATTAAAAAGTGGTCTTCTCTTCAAAACATGAATCACAGCCTAAAGACCATATGAGAGAATTCCTGTACTCCCTCTCTCCCTAGCTTTTATTTCTCTTGGGAGGAGGTTGGATACAGAAGCATTGTTGGACTGTTAAGATTCTTTCTCCCTTGGGGATCTTTTCAAAAAGGCAAGTTGGAAAAACTTCAAATTTTCCCCAATAGCTGAGTGAAGGCCAAATTAAATATAAACTAATTAGTTTTATTATCTATTTTGATTGCTCCATTTGTATTTTTTGAGGTCGAAATAGCTTTGCTTAGTCATAAACAGATTCTACTTTGCAAACCCCAGTTTAAATCTCCAAGCACTCAAAAAGCTTCACACTGTGGATTAAGAAAATACCCAGGTGGCTCTGAGCGGCCATGAAAGGATTTAGGTTTAGGAGTCAAACATTGTCTTTTGGGAGCCCCTACATGGCACTTGAAAAAAGCACCCTACTGGTTTGCTTCAATCCCTCCTTAGAGTCAGGTCTTCTAGAAATCCACATGTATTACCTTGGGATGCAGCTTCAGTCAGGAAAGTAAAAATGTAGCTATGAAGGGTCTATGGGGCTTGTGTCTCTGGGTCCATAGTTGAAAACAACCTTCTGCTCTTGTTTTTCCTTTAGTTTATCATTTCTGGCATAAACAGGTTTCAAGGGATTTTTTTTTTCGTATTTATTCGTCCAATATATATTTACTAAATGCCTACTGTGGTCAGCACCTCTGTTAGGAAGTATGCCAGGCGCTGTGAAGATGCGTAACGTCCCTGCCTTCACGAGACTTCATGAAGTTTATTTGATCAACTTGATCACCATGTGATTTAGGGACTCAAACATATTAGATTGAATGGATTCTAAAAGCCACCTAGGCCATTCCTCTACCTAAAGAAAGGATTTAACGAAAGCTGTTCCAACAAATTTAGTTATTTGTCATGCCTGAAGGTCTTCAGAGAGGGAATTTCTCCAACACTCAAATCAGAGTCAATATTCTTGTATGTAATAAAAATATATATGTAGAATGTTTCTCACGCAAACCAAGGTAGAGATAGCTATGGTAGTAGCATTGCTAGACAAGATACAGGATGCCCAGTTAAATTTGAATTTTAATATAAGTAGGACCCAAATATTGTATGAGACATATTTATGCTAAGAACTTATTTGTTGTTTATCTGAAATTCAAATTTAACTAAGCATCCTTTAATTTTATTTGCTAAATCTGATAACTGTATGTGGTAGAGAAAGAAGGAAGATCAGGCAAAAATTATTTGAAGTATTTAATTAATTAATTAATGATAGAACAAATAAAATAATTCAGTGGGGGTCAAACACTAATGACTTGGATTATGGCACCATCAGCAATGTACTTACTTTGTAATCCCCTTCTGGCCAATTCTCTGCATAGGGATGACATTGGGATAGGCTATGCATTTAGTCCTCACATTTTCATTAAAAAGAAACAAACGATTCAGGATACTTACTTTTAGAAGAGCCTTATGTTTTAATGATGGCCCCTTTGGGGGCTCATATGTCTCCGTATATGTCCACTGCTCTACCCCGTGAGAGTAGGCGATTGCACAATGGAGTCCACATGGTGCACTACTGGACTTGAATTTTTATCATGCTATTTTTTCATCAGTTCCATTGGAGCATGCAGAAACTTTCCTAATATCTCTGTGGTTTAAGTTGTGTCTTTGAGTTCTACTAAAATGTAAAGTGGTGGATGTGTAGAGAACAGAAATACCTGCACTGTAAGCTCTGGCAGCAGAGACCAGGCCTCTTTTGCCCACCACCATCAACCAAGTGTCTGGCACTCTACTCTCTAAATATTATTGGATGATATTAAAAGAATTCTATCTTGGGGCTGATCCAGTGGTGTAGTGGTTGAGTAAGCACGCTCCACTTTGGTGGCTTGGGGTTCACAGGTTCAGATCCCGGGCGCGGACCTACACACTGCTCATCAAGCAATCCTGTGGTGGCGTCCCACATACAAAATAGAGAGAGATTGGCACAGATGTTAGCTCAGGGCCAATCTTCCTCACCAAAAAAAAAAAAAAAGAAAGAAAGAAAAAGAATTGTATCTCCAAATATCTTATGCCCTTCACTCCAACTAGAAAAATACAAATTCTATGACTTTCGTAAAGGACCTCCATTTATTTTTATGTATGTAAAAGACGTCAGGAAAAAAATACATATATATAATATGCTTTGCCCGTGTTGAGATCTTTCATTAGTCAAAATAAGAAGATCGGTAATATTTTTTATTTATTTCCTCAAAAAAATGTATATACCAAGTATTTATTTTGTATTATCTCTCTAGATAAAAATATAAATATTTCATTAAAGTATAATTTACATATTTGATTACAATACTTCTCAAGATAACACGAAGTCCAAATCGGGCCTGTAATATTGTTAAAAGATAAACTGAGGTATATCAAAAATTTAAGAGTTTATTTGAGTAAAAATCAATTCCAATTGGGCAGTGCCAAACTGGAAATGGTTAGGAGCACTTGGCTGACAGGAGCTGGGGAAAGATTTATAGAGAAGGTGCAGAAACAAAGGAAATTATTGGAATGACTGCAGCTCAAAGCCTCGTTAGCTGTTTATGATTGGTTCTAGGCTTAGATTTTGGTTTGCTTACGGGGGTGGCCCCCGTATTAGAGCCACCTCAGTCTGGCCTCCTTCTTCCATTAATTTAACAATATCTTGCTTCTTCATTAAAACTTCTTAGTATTCATTACCAAGTGTATTACATAAAAAGGGTGATTTTGCCCTATCAATCCGAAATGGAATCAATGACTGTTCTAGGTAGCAAGTTCTTCTAGATCATTTACACAACACCGTCACTGTTTTAAATGAAGGAATGGGCACCCAGAGAGATGAAGTAGCTCGTTCCAGATCACACAGGCAGAATGTGATTAAAACTTGAAACTGTTTATCTTCATTCTGAGTCTTTTGTTCTTTTCACTACATCTTTATGTTTTTCTTTGAAATTCAAGACTTTTTTGGCTTAAATACTAAAATAACGTAAATATGTTCAGAAATGACAGAGAGCAAAGGTGAGAATTCTGACATTTCCTGTTTTTATATTAGCTTTTAAAAGTTTGCATTAGTATTCTTTCTTTTTTTTTTTTCTTTTTAGCAACTCACATGATGGACTTGAAGGAAGCATTTACCTTCTTACAAGGTAGAAACAGCTCCTTCTTCCTTTGAATTGTCTTGGACATTACCTAAATGGCTGTCATGCAATGAGAACAACACAGGTTCTCGATCTGACCCACTGATAGGGTTACCATCTGAGTTTCCTCTGGAAAGTCTGAGAATAAAATGTCTAGACTGATTTTCAATCCAGAAGCTCCAACTTCAAGGATCTTGAGGCAGTCACAGCAGCCTGAGGAGATGGAGTTAGCCCAGCTGGGGCATGCATTGTCACGCTGTGTCCATCAGATTATAGACCAATTCCAGCTTTTTCTCTCTCCTGCCAGAATGAGAATCAACTCATTTTTCCCATGCCACCTTCTCACCAAAACCTTTTTCCTTTTTCAGTTTCTTTCTGGTCCTGTCTTGGTTCTAGCTTCAATCAAATTTCTTCCCTTTTCTTCTCTTGCTGAATTTTTGGTTAGATTTCAGAATATAACTATTCTTTATAACTTCATTTTCTTTTTAACCCTGAATGGGAAAATCACACTAGATACTTATCTTTGACTGATGAATTCCTTCATGCCACAGACATGTACTAAGCACTCATTGCACACAATATACACAACAAATGAGAGGTGGAGGTCACTGTTGCACAACCTCAGCTGGCACCACTCACGCAGCAGTCCCGCCAGAAGTCCGGAGGAAGAACTTATGCATCTGTTCTGCTGAAGTTGGCTTTGATCTTCCTTCTCTCTGAGTACTAACTCAGGGAGCCTTGCTATTATTAAACAGAGCATTATTAAGTAACCCTGCTGGTCAGGTGGCCAAAGTGGAGCCTTTACATTTTATAATGGCTGCCTGTCTAAGAACCAGAATGGTATGGACGTAGATACCCACTCTGGCATTAGAGCTATACTTATCATGCCCTGGGTGACAGATTGTGGGCCATACCTAGAAAGCAGTAGCCCAGGCCAACTTAACAATGAAGGAAGCAGCCCATACCAGCAACCATGAAGCACAAACCATAGAGAAAGGCGAGTATATCTAGTGAGGGTGGGATCTGACCATGAGGTGAGAGGCTCCTCTAGTGGAGAATGGGAAATACAGAAAATCTCTTGACCTGGGAGACATGCAAAGACATAAAAAGACAGTGCCATCTGGCGCCACCAAGGAGTTCAAGGGAGATTCCTAAATCTCTTGATTTCATCTACTTCTGTTTTTACCCACTCTGCAGGAGTCCCAGCCACCATGACCTCTGGACTATAGCAACAAAATCCTAGTTGGTCTCTCTTCTCTACCTCTGGTCTTTTCTCCATCTTGTAGCCAAAGTGATTCTTAAACAAACCAGCAGCACACAAGTTTGATGGTGTAACACATACTCCTTATCCTCCTTCAAATCTTCCCATTTTAAGGTAAAGCAAAATTCCCAAGAGGTCCTTCATGGTGGAATTGTTTACGCTACATTTGCAGCCTCACTTTCCACTGACTCTCCTGTTCTCTCCAGTCTCATCATCAAACTGGCCTCCGTTCAGGCTACCTACTACATACCAAACTTCTTCCTGACACAGAGTATTTCCATAAAGGGTTCCTTTGGCTAGAATCCTTCTTCCTCCCATCTTGACTAGTCCACTCCTACTCAACCACCAGTGTCAGCTCAAGTTTATCTTCCTTGGGGAAGCTTTTTGCAACTCCGTGGCTAGTCAAGGTTTTCACTCTCCTCTCCTTGATAGCATTTACCATGACTATAATTTTACTTCTCTTGATGTGAATTTGAGAAATGCCTGTCACCCCTACTAGACCACAATGTCCATGAGGGCAAGAATGGCTTTTTGGGGAACATTTGCGTTCCATGTGCCCAGCACAGAGCTTGGCACATAGTGGCCAATTTTTATGTATCTATTGAATGGATGAGACATGGGACCTGCCTGCTTCTGACTGTTTCTTTTAATGGACTGTTGTGTGCTTTTAGTACTCGGCACTCAGAGGCTCTTGGATCTCCAGGTTTCCAGGTAAGGGATCAACCCAAATAAGGTGGAAATTCTATGAAGTAGAGGGCTCTGCACCCCGGGTGGACTCTGACCCCAAACTGATGACAGGAGTAGCCAACCTTCCTATCACCATAGTTTCCCTCACAGACTTCAAGTTTGAAAAGATTTCTGTGTGCCACCAAGCTCACCACACGTAGTAAGTCATAATTCGTTTGTCTTCTGTTTTTTTCCAAGACACAAAAGGTTCACCAGCTGGAGCTGTTAGTTAGCGTAAGATTACAATGTTAGTTTACTATGTTGATATTCTTGCAAACCAAAACAATGATGTGAAAATATCTGACTCGTGAGACTTTAAATTTTATTAGAAATAACTCAGGGCTTTTATTTTTGTGTTTTGAGGGCTGCTAGAAATCTAGTGCCCTCAGGTGGGGAACCACTGCACTGAATCCCATAGAGACAGGACAGGAGACCCGGGGTGGGGAGACTTTCCTCTCTGTTCGGCTATTGCTGGGTCCCTCTGACAAGATTGTGACCTGGGATATTTAGTAACAGAGACTACAGTTTGCCAAGTCATTAGTGTAAGGCTGCAGATGGACAGGATGTTTTAGGCAGAAGCCCCAGCTGAGGAAGGAGCAGACAGTGGTCCATGCCTTCAGTAAGAAGACTTTTTCAAAACCGCAGCATGGCCAAGCTTACCCTCTTCTTAGTTGTAAACTGGTATTGCAATGGGAAGGTTACATTTAGTAATAATTCCAGACATACGTGGCCGGTCTCTTCAAGCCAAATGAGTGTTTAGATAATAGAGGGAACAGAAGGTCAGGCTCAGGCCTGCCAAGGCTTGACAGCGATGCGTGTTTTCAGGGAAAGAAACAGTGATTTCCTTTATTCCGCTTTGAGACAATATCTTTGAGGTCTTACTTACCATAAAACAATAGCATATCATCTGCATGGAACACGAGGAAATAATTAAAACCTGACTCTAACTTACATTACAGCAGTTGGGTGAAGACAAATGAAATTTTATATATAAAAGTACTTTGAGCTTCTAGGAGGAAGGCTCTAATACAAAACCTAAAGAATGCTCACTCTAGGTGTTTCTATAAATAAAAATTACATTTAAATCAATATGCTCCCTTTTCATGAAATCCTAAGCTAATTCTAGCTGGAAATTGAGCAGATTCAATGCCATCAGGGAAATGTTGCTATTGGTAATCTCTAAAACGCTAGTGTGACAGGTAGGCATAAAAATCTTGAGCTGACTACGGTGAAAACTGAGACTGTGGCTGTGGTTCATTTAAGGTGAGTCAACAGTAGAATTCTTCTGTGCAGATCCTTTTTGAATTAAGTGAAAAATAGTGCTATTATACTTGTCTCCAAAACGACCTCTAATACCATTCTCCTGCATCATTCCAGCTACATTCGCCACTAAATTGCTCTTTAAAACCACTAAACTGCAGTTCTGTCTAAAGGTTAATGATGCAAACCCATAACATAACATAACATCCATAAACAAACGGTTTCAGAAAGGGGAGGATAAGTCTTAAACATCAAGCAGAAATAGTATTTACAATGTTATTGTAAGTACATGGAGCACAAGCAACAAACAACAGCTCTTCACTTTTTAGTGAGACCAATTGAGGAAGAGCCGTGTCATGACTCAGAACTGACTTCACCTTTACTCTGATACTTAGACCTTGGTGATTGTGCCAGCACTCTTTATGGTGAGGTTTGTCTACCTGCAGCTTTGGATGGAGTGTCCTGAACTAGCCCTTCCTTATTCTTTGGGAAATGGAAATGGAGGGAGTGAGAGAGTGGGAAGGAACCCCCTCACTTCAGATCACACCGAGCCTGGACCTCCAGAACAGGATCCAACGCGGGATTTCCTTCTGGCCAAGGGACTAATGAGCCAGGAGGGAAACGAGAAGCCCGAGGAGCCTACAGCGTCTGGCATCTGTGCCAGCTCTCTCCAACCACAGCATTTCCAGTGGTTGGGAGGTACCTGGGCGCCATGGTCTGGAATGTAAAATGAAGAGTTACCAGCCTCATTGCTGCTCCTTGGAAATATTCCCGGTTGGACTTTCTGAATATCAATGACAGAAAGTAATCAGCCAGAAGGCCATTATTAAAGCATGTGCCACTTTCCAAACAGTGTGAGGCTTAGTGGCCAAAATAAAAGATTTTTCTTCTTAGTCCCTACCTGCCAGAAAGAGGGATCACTGAGGTTCATGAGCAAGAGGCTATGTGAATCCCTGTTTTTCCTAATTTGTATGGAAGCCCCTTCTACCGTATGAGTGAGGATGGAAGGGAACTAAGAAATGACAAGAAGACCTCCCTGAAGTCAAAAAGTATCTAATGCAAATGACCAGAAAAAAGGAAAGGAAGGACAGGGACTCGGTTTATGATCAGCTAGGATGTACTTCCCAGGCCTTCAGCAGCGCTCCAGCCACATACAGCCTTTTTGGGTGTGTGCATAAGTAGGGGGTTAGTTTAGGAAGGAAACAGAAGCTTACCTGTTCCCTGGTGATTTACATGAGTGAATAACCCAAAACAAACCTACAATTTAAAAAAATAGCCAAAAGCCACATTCACATTTGTCTGGGAATTCATGTTGGAGAACGGCCTTTTGGAATTGTAACAATGAAATGCTAACATTTTGATCACGTTAATCATCATTCATAAATCTTGAACAATTTTGCCAAAATAAATATATTTACTTTGGGTTAAAATGTACCCATTTTGTACTTTGAAATACTGTTTTCCTTTTTTCAAAAAGCCAGATAATCAGCACACAGGAATTTGAACACAACAAAGTGTACCCTGGGCTTCTTGTCCAAAACTATTTGATATTTAAAATGATGGGTTTCATTTTGCCTCCCAGATTTAACAAATATCAACACATTGCCGTATTTGCTTCTTTCTTAAAAGAAATAAAATGTGTAGCTGTTGCTGATGCTCCCTCTGCATGTCCTTCCCCTCCCTCTTTTCCTAAAGAAAACCACTAGGCCACTGATTCTGGCCACTGCCAGGGGATGCGAGCTGTGCCCTGCAGGACCAGCTGTGCAGTGGGGCAACCCAGCCACCGCATAGACAGTGCCCGCCTTTGTTTCTGACCAGTCACTGTGGGTGTTTGTGTTTTTACACGATATTCAGTATGCGTTCAGTGCTTTAAAATGTTTACAAAGACACAAATCTGTGCATATCCTTCTACATCTTGCATTATTTTTAATTACATTAGAGTTGGTGATTGCCTGACCGCTAACTATTCCCTCCCTATTCCTTGCTAACAGAGCCCCAATTTTGTTGAAGTTTCCATTCCTTAGGAAAGGAGAACCTATCCCCATGTCAAGGGTAAATACCAGTTAGTGTAAACAATCATGGTAATCTTATTCCTTCCAAATGAGTAGACTATGCAGGGCTGTGTGACATAACTCCGGTCAATGAGACAAGCAGAATCCTGCTGGGAGGCTTCTGGGAAACATTTCTTATTCCTGAAAGAAAAGGCTTCATCTTCTGCTGGATGCTGTCATATCTGAATGTGGGACCTAGAACTGTGCAGCCTTCTTGCCACTTTGAGGAAGCTGGCCTGAAGATATGTCCACATAATGACGGTGGCAGAGCAGAAATATGGGCAAAATAGGAAGAAGGTGTATTAACCAATCTTCAGGCTGTCCTGCCTCAGGCCTCTTTTTATATGAGCTAATGCATTTCTTTCTTATAAGCCATATTGGTCATACTTTTGTTACTTTCAGTAAAAAGCATCTGCTTTTTTCAATGTTGGGAAATGCATATTTTCTTTAATCTTTTTAATTGCTGAATAGTTCCACTGTATGAATATTTATCCATTCCCCTGTTAATGGACATTTAAACCACTTTAAGTGTTTGCTATTACTAACAATGTTGCAGCAAGCATCCCTGCATGTGTCTCTTTATGCATATTGTATGAGTGGAATTGTTGATTGCATACATAGGCTATGTACATCTTCACCTGTTTTACATATTTCAAAATTGTTCTCCAAAGAACTTGAAACAATTTATGCCTGCAGCAGTGTACATGAGCATCTCTTTCCCAACATCATTACCTTTTCAGACTTTTAAATTTGGGCATTTTCAGACTTTTAAATTTTGCCTTCATGTTGAGATGCTGTCTTCTTGTTGCTTTCATTTGCGTTTCCTTGTTTTCAAATGAGGTTGAGAAATTTTAACATATTTCTTAGCCTTTGAGGTTCCATTTAAGTCATTTATTCATTTTTCCATCAGATTGTTTGTTTTTCATTGGTTTTAAGAATTATTTTAATAGTCTAGACTTTAATGCTTTATTAGTTATAAGCACTATAAATATCTTCTCCAGTGTATTACTTGTCTTTGATTTATGGTATCTTTTGTGACACAGGCATTTTATACTTGAATGTAGTCAAATTTATTGATTTTTTAAAATTATGACTTGAGATTTTCATGTCTTCTTTAAAAATTCTTTCCTAACTGAGGTCATAATGACACGACCCTAAATTTTCTTAAATATTGGAAAGTTTTGCTTTTCACATTCAGATTTTTGATATATCTCGTCATCTTTGTTTCGCTCCTGTCTTTAATGAAGTGGAGACGTCTAGGGTTTCTTATTGTCTACGTTAGTTGTATCAGTTAAGGTACAATCATAAAACAGAAACCATGCTAGGTATTTCAAGGAAGGGAATGTAATATAGAGAATTGATTACACACGTGTTGAAGGAGTGAAAGGCAAAAGAGAAACACTTTTTTTTAACTCAGAGGTAACTTAAGGAAGCAGATACCAGCCTTAGGTCTGGGAGAAGAGGAGGAAGGAGTTGGAGCTGCCAGATCCTAGAAACTCAGGAATCCCCTGCATGGTACTTGCTCAGACCTTTAAGAAAGGAACCCCACCTGGCTCCTGCTGGGACCTGGGATGCGCATGATGAGGCTGGCTCTGGGAGTGTTGGAAGAATGAGAAACTGGAGTGAATTACCCCTGCTGGGCTGAACTGCTGCTGCCTGAGTGAGTTGCTCTGCTGGGGCAATGCTAACAGGAACACAAGATAAAAGAATGAAGTTCTCTCCTCTTCCTGCATGCCAACCTGCCTCTATCATGTCCCATTGGCAGAACCTAAGGGGAAGCCAGGTAACAAAGGAATCTGGAAAATGTAGATTGCATTTGTCCAGTTGTAGCTTTACCTAGCAGAGCATAAAAGGGTGGATTTGAATCCGAGAGACAACATAGGTAAATAAATAAGCCACTAGTGGTGTCCACCGGGGGCTATATGCACCCAAGGGCACGTGCAACCTGATTCATTGGAGTGGAAGAGGAAAAGAAAGTCAAGTTTGCTAATATTAAACAAGACTCTTTAATTTAAAGTTTTCACACTGGTGCCCCCACTCAATCTGTGTAAGCATTGTTGAATTTAATGATAAGCCAAACACTTTTACCAAAAGACCTGTATTCCAAAGTTGACTTTTGATAAGATAAGTTATTGTTGGTAGTATGCTACCTTGTGGATATTTTCTTAAACATAAACATCTTTAATTGGACCCTTCAAGGTAAAGGTAACATTTTAGCAACAAGTGAGAAACAGCTTTTCAAAAGAAGCCTCTTATATAAAGAGAATTCGGGGAGAATATTTCTATTATTGTGTTACTTTGTTGGCAAAATTGATATCTATCAAAAGTTTCATCTGCCCAAATAATAATCTCGAAATTAGAACGTTCTAGTCTAAACATTTCCAAATGAAAGATTCTAGTGTATTTTAAATCTATTTGCTAAAAATATAAAAATAGACTACTTTCTCATTTTTCAGGAACAATGGATTGACGTTAGAGAATATGGAACTTGACTAGCTGAATTTTATCAAAAACCATTTGTAATTGGTGGATGAGACTAAAAATGAATCTCAAGACTTAATAAATGCAACCAATGACACACTTTTTCCATTTGGACCTATGGGTTATTGTTAGTTATCTTTTTAAAACTAAAGCAGCTCTTAGAATAAGCTGAACCTAAAACCAGATTTTTGAATCACTATAGCATAACTATTGTAAACTGAGATTTTAAAACAAGAAAGAATATTTGCTTTCAACAACAATAAAAAAAAGTTACATGAAAGCAAAACACTTTCATGTTGTTAGTAAATAAAATAATATAAAATATTATTCATTTCACTTTTTTCTTATTTTTAATTTCTCTTGTTTATAATTTAAATTTAAACATATTAGTTTAGTAATATGTAGATATAATTTATGACCAAATAAATATACTATAGGGGGTCTGTGTGAGCAAATCTGTCTATTTTCAATCTAATGAGGCATGTAGTGAGATGCATAAGCAAAAACATTTGGAGAGAACTGTTAAAAGGTAAAGTGAGGCATATTAAAATGTTAAGAGTTTCTTAGAGCAAAAATCGATTTGAATCGGGCAGTATCCAATCTAGCAGATAGAAGGGAGTTCTGAGGAGCTGTATGAAATGAAAAACTTTTATAGCCAGAAAGGAGCAGGAACAAGGAGGTTAAACCAGACAAAACAGCGGGTTGGCTACCGTAAGGGCACTTTCCTTTGGCAGGTGGCAGGGGTCTCGCAGATCATCTCACTAGTGCTGATCTGGTGATTCCTGCTTGGCGTGTTTAAGATTCCATTTCTGGGAAAGCCGAAATGTGATCAAGTCTTAGTTTGGTAATGTGGGCCTAGCATCAATGACTCCGTTTTGGGCCTCTTGTCTTATTTTTAACATTACTCATTTAAGCAGTTGTGGTGTTATACTTGTTTTAACTCCTAAATCCAAACTATGTAATATCCAAAGTGATATTCCAAAATATTATGTAGACTAAGAGTTTGAAAGCTTCTATTTCCTAAAAAGTTACAACATGCAACATATGTTTCAATTACTTTATGACTGAATACTCTAGAACTTTTTATAGCATAAAGTGCTTTGATGAATAAGTGACTGAATTCCATCCACTAGTCAGTCATCCTCTATAAAATCAGTCGCAGTCTATATGGTTTTCTGCATTTCTCTTTTATATATATGCATAATTAGTTCACAGAGACTACGTAACTTTCTGAAATCAAACCCCAATCCATTAGCACAATGTGTATTCGACCTCATACATGTTCATGTTTCCCAATTTGTTGCATTTTTCTTCCTTTTTTTCCCCCCTTTTCTCCCCAAAGCCACAGTAGATAGTTGTATGTCACAGTTGCACATCCTTCTAGTTGCTGTATGTGGGACGCCGCCTCAACAGGACAAGTGGTGCGTCGGTGCGCGCCTGGGATCCGAACCTGGGCCGCCAGTAGCGGAGCACGCACACTTAACTGCTAAGCCACGGGCCGGCCCCATGCATTTTTCTTCTGAAGTTGCTGTACAGGCACGAGCAAGTCACTATTTAGGCTTCCATCTTCTCATTCGAGCAACAAAGGGGTTGGCATAGATATCAAAGGACTCTTTCAAACCTCAGATTTTTGATACTACATAGAAAACTAATCTAGAATGGGGCTTTTCAAACTATTTCATTAAATTTCGGAATTCCAGTGAGCTGAGTTTCAGAGTTCTCGTGGCCGGCATCCAGGGCCTGCCTTAGATGTGTGGACTTGCTCCTGCTCCAGCTGCAAAGACACTCCGAAGCAAGACTCCACCACGGTTGTGCTGCTGGGGGACAGGACAGGACCTCCCCAGACTCACCTCTGGTCTTGAGGCGTTGTTTCTGAGACGTCCTCTGGGGCAGGCAGCTTTTGCACTTTCACCCTGTGCAACTTGTGCCTGCTCCCATCATCTTCATCTACAGACTATTTTGTTAGTCAGCTTGCCCCTTTCTTCCACCGGCCTGGCACTGTCTCTGGTTTTGAGGCTTGTACATATGAAGGGTATGGATCTGGTCTTCCTTTCTGTCTTTCTCCTCAGACTAACAACACCCCTAAGGGTTCCTTGAAAGAAAAAATCACACGGCCGTTTGGGGTGTGTTTGTTTTGTGTCTGTTCCACGAGCAGCCGGCACTGCCCCAATCCAGCAATGGGAGTTTGGAGTCTAAGGCATGAAAAACAGCCCGTAAGAATTTCAGAGACTCGTAAAGTTTGTAAACTAATGATCTAGGCCTTTCATTTTCTTTGGAAAGGTGGCAACCCAAAGTTGCACGGAGCCAAAAGGAATTTTTAAGACCCAAGAAAATGCCTTTATTTAGACTTTCATTCCTTGAAATGTTAGACAACTTGCCACTCTCCAATAAAAAAATTAAAAATCAAAAAGACCTCTGTGTATGGGATGAAATGGCCTTGAGAGGGGCAAGAATAAGACAGTCTGATCCGTGATGGGGGTAGAATGCCATGGCTGGGGGCCACAGCAGACAGCAGCTGCTGAAGGGGAGATGGGGTTGATGGGGACAGGGCCAAAAAGACAAAAGAGAAACAGCTCACTGGGGAGTGGTTGCAAGTCCTTTGCTGTGTACTACAGTGGAAAAACCCAGAAGCACCAAGAGCTCAGGAGACAGACAGACTCAGAAATCTATAAAAACAATACAGAGGAGCCAAGCAGAGCCAGGCTCCCGGTCAGCCCAGGTGATGAACCATGATCTGCTCCCAAATATCTCACCCCACTGCTTGGGTCCTGAAATGTCTACTATTAGTCACTCATTTGGGTGGTGACATCTCTACAGTGCAAATGCTAGAAATTATATTAACTCAAAGGGAAGAAAGAAAGGAAGTTTTTGACAGAAAAACATGGATTCATTTTTCAACTTCTTTGCTACTCTGGAATCCGAGAGTGAAGTCCTAGGAGAATCGAGTACAGGAAGGTGTATTTTAATGGAGCCACCCAGTCATTTGCTAAAATATAACCTTATTTAATTCTGTTAACGTCACCTATCACTCTCTGATAGCTTTCGTTTTTTCTCATTTTATTTTTGTCTTTTATTCTTGACTCCTTCCATCAGTGTCCACAAACACAGAAGTACGTCTGTTCACCACCCTATACCAAGTGCCTGGCACATGGTAAGCTCTGAAGAAATACTTGTTAAATGACTGATGAGTGAGTGAATGAGCGAGTGAATGATGTAAGGAAAGAATAACATGGGGAAAGATCCAGAGATGTGTGTTTGTGTATGTCTGAAAGAACGGAGCTCAGGTAAGGTGCTGGGAACATGGGCAGAGGAGAAAAATGAGGAGTTTGGACAAACTTGTTGGTTTGGTACCTAAACTCAGAACAGAAAAAGGGTTATCAAAAATAAATTTCCCATTTTCCCCAATATTGGCCCTGGAAATAAATGTACTCACTATGCCCTAATCTGGACTATTCCTAGATCTCAGAACTACTGACAGACCTGTGGAATAAGGCATGGGCAGTGTCGCTTCTGTATTTGTCCTGGGCCTCTACCAAAAATATCCCATGTGCTTTGTAAGAAATGTGACAGAACTGGGTGCTCTGAAATGCCTGCTTTCAGTTTACAGAAATAAATGTTTTGCTCACCTCCATGGTGGTCCTTACTAAGCAGGCGCAAGCATTGGAGGCTAGTGAAACCCTGTCTGTGCGCCTTGCTGGTGCTATTTGTGACTGACTCCAAAGTTCCTGTGTGGAAAACAGATGCAAAGAACCCTTGAGAATTTTAAAATTTAGTAATAATTTCATCATTTAATTCATTCCTCCAGGTAATGAGAAAAACAAAACTGGTTTGGGAATAATTTGACTTGCTTACGTTACTTTCAAAGAGCTGGGGTCTGATGAAGAGGTACAGATAACGTAAACAGCCCTGAGTGTTCCCAACCTTCTATAGCTATACAGTTGTCTGGTTCATCGTTGTGTTTTCTTTATCTCTCTCCCCCTCCCCCCACCCCGCACCATTTCTTTAGTTTTGTTTTTATTTTGTCTTGTACGCTGGAAGGAAGAAATCCAGGACTGCCCAAAAGCAGGGTGAAGACCCAACACACACCCCCCATTTTATTTTTAAGGGAAATTCTGTGTGTTCCTGTCCATACTATTTCCTCTGCAGAATTTAATCTTTACTATTTCTGTGTTTCAAGGGTAATCGGTCACCACCTAATTTTAAGTGGCATAATCATCCAGGAATGTTTCCTAATAGTTCACGGAGGAAAAATTTAAGAAAGGAGGAGAGAATATTTATAGATTTGTGAAGGCAAGGTAAAGAAAACAAGAGGACATCGTTGGACACTGCATTTTCTGCTTTATGAAAGTTGTCAGGTAACATCTCAAGGCTAAGGGCGAAACTCTCTTTTTTTGTGTCTTGTCATCACATTTCCCAGGGTTGTCATAAGTGTACTTACTACACTCTGAAAAGGTCAAGGGTCTCCAACCATGTGTATCATACACTGTGTGAGATACATGTTCCTTCTTGGGAGACGAGAGAAGCCTTCCTTATTTGAAGGCTCATGACTGGTTCTAGTATTTCAAAAGGCACTACACCAGAAAGTCTTCACCAGACTGGGTACAAGTTCTGGAAATTAGAATAGGAAGTACTATGTTCTTTCTGTTCATACTTCTAATTGTATATTGATATATACCTAGAAGGAATATATTTTAGGGTATAACTGTCAAGTGAGAAATTTCCTGGAATGGATTAGTTATTAAAAATAATTCTCTTCAAAAATATTTTGTTCATTCCATGGCAGTGCCACCAGACACTGTATCAAGCAATATCGCTATTGCTCAATCTACTGGAACTGTGTCAGTCCCTACCATACTTGACCTAAGAACCTCTGTTGACACGGTTGTTTATTACCTGAGTCCTGATGTACTCTCTTGCCTGTGCTTCAGGACCACCATTCTCTATTCTGCCTCTTTTTCCTTTACTGGCTGCTCCTTTGCTGGAGATGAGCCTCCCCTGGTGGGTCCTCCCCATCATCCTGGCCTCTATGACTTGAATGCCTCAGGGATCAGTCCTCAACACATTATCTCTTCTTTATTTCACTCACTCTATTTCACTCACTCTCTGTTTTCACCTAAATGATATCCTTCAGTCTCAGGAGTTTGAATACACCAATGTCTCCTAAATTTGTATCTACCTGCCTGATTTCTCCCCTGAGCTCCAGGCTCTAATATCCAGCTGACTCCTCGACAGATCTCCTTAAATGGCTAATATACGTCTCAAACTTACCATGTCTAAAACAGAACTCATGATTTCTCCTAATACAGCTCCCAAATCTGTCCCTGCCCACAGCTTCCTTATCTCAGTAAATACCACTCCATCCTTCTACTTACTACAGGCAAAAACCTTAGAGTCACCCTTGACTCCCCTCTTTCTCTCATGCCCCACATTCAACCCATCAGCAAATTCTACCAATGCTGCCCTTTGATTGCTCCCGCCTGGTTCAAGCCTTCATCACTGCTCACCTGCATTCTACCAATTGCATTCATACGAGTTCCATTGTCCCCACACCTGGCCCATACTGGGTTTGACACAGAGTGCCTGAGTGATACTTTTTAAAAACTAGGTCAGAGTGTATTTTCCTCTATTCAAACCTCATTACTGGCTTCCGATCTTAGCATGAAGTCCAAATCCCTTGTTGTGACAATGACCATCCAAACCCAACATAGGTCTAGCTCTCTGCTGCCTCTCTGCGCCATGTCCAATCACATCCTCCTCCGGTCTCCCCTCTCCCTCCCAGCTTCTGAGCCCCTCTCCCTCTGCTCCAGGTGGACTTGCTTCCTCTCACATTTGGGAACACATCAGGATGGTTCCACGTTAACGACCTTTGCCCCGGGGTTCCTTGCACTGGAATGCTTTTCTGCTAGATATCCACGTGGCTCCCTTCATCATTTCCTTCAAGTCTCTTTTCAGACGTTACCTTATCAGAAAGGCAATCCTTTCTACCTGTTCAAAAGTAGCATAGACCTCCCATATCCCTCTCATTATCTATGCCCCTTAGTTTGCTTCATTTTTTTCATTGAATTTATCATCACCTGTGCATAGATTTTTTTATTTGCTTATATCCTGTCTCCCCTCACTAAAAGACAAAAATAAATGGTATAACACCATGAGAGCAGGAACTGAATTTGTTTTGTCCATTGCTCTAACCCCAATGTTAAAACAACCTGGCACATCCCTGGCTCTCAAAAAATATTTAGGGAGTTGAATTGTAATGGACCATATATAAAATATATATTTAAGAAATTTCAAATTATAAAAAAAGGTGAATTTTAAAATTCCGAGTAAGTTTATAATTAACCAAACTCTGTTGGTGGTTAATAATTCATATATCAAATAATTTATGACTTTAGAGTGAAAAAAAAATACTGACATCCATTTTCAGCATGGAGAGATTAGGGTTCAAATTTTGATTCTGCCTTTTACCAGCTGGTTAACACTTTTGGCAAGTTACTTGTTTTCTTAGATCCTCAGTTTTCTAAAATGCTAAAACAGATGAGAATGTTGACCTTGGTTGTGAAGGTTAGTCATATTCATTACAACTTGGCATGGAGTAGACGGCATTAGCAGCAGCAGAAGTGACAGTAATAGTTTCTCCCTAAGTCACAGAGTAGGCAAGGCCTTCTCCTCTAGAAAATAAGCATTACAAGTTTCAGCAAGACATGTAAATAGGCTTCCCCAGGATCCCTGCCTGGACTGAGGCCTAAAATAAACAGAGATGAGGAGGAGAACAGCATGATGCCAAGACCACTGAGGCCACTCCAGTGCTGGAACCCTCTGCAGACATGAGCCTCGTTCTGCACTAGCCTAGGATCCCACTCTAGACCACCCCTTTGCAGAGAGTACTCAGGCAATGCCAGAGGGGACGGAGATGGATTCGGAAATCTCAGGGGCGAGCAAGAACTGGCCCCATCCTCTAGTACCTCTCACCAGCTTGGATTCTACTCAGTGAACATTAGCTGACTGATGGAATACATGGAATGTAGTGTCAACATGTGTGAAATAGTGGCTTTGCCGTATATAACCAGAGTGGTCAGGAAAAGCTCCCTTCTAGTAAACATATAAAAACAAAAGATGCATGATTTTTCTTATGGTTAGTACTTACTTTTCCTTTATTTCACTTATCATCATTGCTTCCCATCTTGGTCCCTCATTCTTTTCCTTTAAATTCCCATTCCACCATGAAGGGCAGAAGGCTGCAGCCCAGTTCTTGGCCAAAGTACATCTTTTAGAATGTGTATTTTTCCTTTGTTAGACAGATAGAAACATTGGAAGGTAATACGTCTCAAACAAAGAAAAATAGAGATCCTTAGCTATAGTCAAAAAGAAAATGCTCCTCACTTCTCTTGACCTTTTCTTTTCCCTGGGACAAAGGACCAGTCTTAGTCAACAAGTGTATCTGCTCTAAGGGAAAGGCCAGAGGAGTTCCAAGGTAATGTTATAAAACTCCAACTGTTCAGTGAGAGAGGGCAGAGACATAGGTGTGTGTGGTTTGATTTGATTTTAGATGGGGCTTGGGTGTCTAGGGGGGAGGCAGTCATTGGGCAGAGCTCAAGGAACCATTTCATCAAATATAAATAATCCTGGCAAGAGTCACAAGAACTCCCTGGAAGGGCTCACCACTGCCGCCTGCCACCCCAAAGCCAAATCCTTTTTTTTAATTAAAAAAATACACAACTGTGATTATAGAGTTATGACTTATACAGCGAGGCTTCATCCAGCAGTTTTACCTACTGAGCCAGTCATCGCAGGGCCAAAAATATTCCGACTTCAGGGCGATGTGTAATATTGCCTTAGGCCTCACAGGACTGCCCGGGATCACCCTCATCCAGGAGCCAGAACAAACTTCACCTGGCCAGAATCACACAAGAATTAATGGTTTTTAAGAGAAGGTCACTGGCAGGACCTTAGGAAATGAGATCCCAAGACGTGGAACTAATTGTCTGACAGAAGAGACTTCACATAGGGAAAGAGGTACTTCCTCGTCTGGCGAGTAGGATATGTGGAGGGAACAGAGCCCAGGAATGCACAAATGTTTTTGAAAGTCCTTTATGTGGTTTGAGTTAGGTGAAAGAGTTTTTTGTCTCCCATCACTTAGGATTAAATAAATTTCTACATAAATTTTATTTATTTTTTTTCTTCAAAGAGGTTTTGTGTATTGACTGGAACTTTGTACCAAGAGAAAATGAAAGCAGCACATATGGAAAATTCTCTTCAATTTTTTAGTTAAAATGGGTCGCAAGGGCCTCTTTCACTAATGGACACATGAGTATTTGCTTGTTTGTACTATATTCTATTAGGTACTTTAGTGACAAAAAGAAACCTGGTTTTTCATTTAGGATGTTGAAGTTACTAACTAGATGGCAAGCTTCTTGAAGGTAGGGCACCCATCTTCTGGCTTTCTCTAACTCTTACACTACCCATCACAATGTATGGATACACTAGACACCCAGCATGTCTTCCATGAAATAGATTGCCTAGTTAAGTACATTAAATCAACGTATACAAAATCTGACGTTCTGCTAACATACTGATTCACAAAAGGAAGAAGGAAAAGCTCTCTTATTCATTGTTTTTTTTTCTTTTTTTCAGCAGAGGCGTCTAGAGTATCTCCTCTGTGCCAGGCATTGTGGTTAGGCTGGGGCTGGGATATAAGCAAGGATGACACATTTTGTGCCTTGAAGAGTATAGAGTCTGATGTGGGGTAGAGATGAATAGGGAGATGAGTGGAGAAGTAATATATAATTACCCCAAATTATAGTGCAGTATAAGGATGAGCATAGAGATATCAAGAAAATGCTGAGGACTTCAAAAAGCTTTGCCTAAAGAAGACAGGAAAATAGTCATAAAGAATTTACCTTAGACAGCTCTTGGAAGAGTATCGCAAGTGTGTACACACTTAGCAAGGACCCTTTTATCTGCTCTGTTTCCTTTCCCATCAGTTTCACTCTCTATCTTCTTTATGGAAATTGGCAAAGGAGAGCCAGGAAAGGCAGCAGCTGTACCACACTTAGGAATTGGTCATGATGTATTCATAGACTCCTGACATCAAATAGCCCAGGATACTACCATTTTTTGAGACTTCAAATATATTAAAAAATTTAAAAATACCAATGTTTCCCAAATTGTGGAATATTTTTAAAAATTTAATAAACTAATCTTTTAATGCAAAAATATTATGCAACATAATTGCAATACTCATAAGAAAATTGTAAGATTTATTATGAATATTTATCTATAGTATGCTCCAGAAAATGAGGCCCCGTAATGAGTACAAGTGCAGCATTCAATCACGAGTATATTTTCAACTTCATTTTGAGATTACCCAGAAGTCTAAGTTTCACATGCCTTCATGAATATGGGGCCTGGGTCACATGGCCTTCTTGAGCCATCATTGTGATAATTCCAAGTTTTACAGAAGAGACCTAGCGTGGCAGTTGGAGAAAATTACTTTAAGGCAGGTATTCAAGTATAAATATGATGCCAAAAAATTCCAATATAAAACTGAAATTTACAAAGCCCTGGATATTCAGTGTTACCAACTAATGACTTTGGCCAGGATTATGGTATCAAAGTAGAGGAGGCATGCTGAGTAGAACATACTAGATTAGTATATCATATACTGAATTAGTAGGACTACACCTTCTTAACATTAGCAAAGGGAATTCAGGTGCACACAAGTAATACAAACAGTATCAGCGCTCTATACGTGGTGTCATGTTTGTATACTCTGTTGGTTAAAACAATAGGAAAGAATAGGAAGAAAAAATGGCACAGCGTGCACTATTCCCAATGATCCTACAAGACTCCTAACAATCATATCTCTCCAGGAGCCAGAACAGACCTCATCAAATCTGAGTATCACAAGAAGTAATGTCTACTCTATAAAGAAAAAGATTCATGTCACTAAATATTTCTCATTTAAGATAGAGTCTTTAGAAATCCTTGCTCCTCTGGGGATAAACCATGTGATCTTCCAGAAGTATATCTGACTTTACAAAAATCTATTTGTAACTTACTGTTGGTCAATTCACGAGTCTTTTGCAATAATAAAATGTATTAGTTTTTATTTCTAGATTAAAAATTATGCCAAAACTTAGTGGTTTAAAACAACACACACTTACCATATCACAGTCTCTGTGTGCCTGGACTCCAGGCACAATTGAGCAGGCTCAGGCCTCTCACAAGGCTGCAATCCCGGTGTCAGCAGTGTCTGCCTTCATTTCAGGGCTCCACTGGGAAGGATCCACTTCCAATCTCACCCACATGGCTGTTGGCTGGAGATGTCAGTCTCTTGCCCCGTAGGCATCTCCTTTGGACAGCTCACAACACGGCAGCTGGTGTCCTTGAGAGAGGGCTGGAGGGAGTGGGTGTGGGCCCAAGACTGAAGTCACAGTCTTTTTGTAAGCTAATCTTTCATCACTTGTGCTATATTCTATTTGTTAAATGTAGTGATTAGCCTATAGTAGTCAAGGAGAGGGGATTGCACAAGGTCGTGAATACCAGGAGGTGAGGATCCTTGGGGGCTGTCTTAGAGGCTACCTGTCTAGAGGCATTGCAACTCTTTGGATTAACACATGAACGGACCTTGTGAAACTCTCCATGACTCTCCATCTGGATGGACTGTTCCCCTCCCAAAGCTGTGTGAACTGTGGACATACACAGTAGTTTGAAGAGGAAACTGGTCTCTCCATCCTGTCATCTGTGAAAGATTGGAAGCTTTCAAATTAAATCCGTGTACTCACATGCTGACCTAAAGACACATGTGTACAAACAAATTATACCTCTAAAGGCAAATACGAATAAGTGAAAAAGTTCTAGACTTGTGCTCTTCATGTTTCATACCATTTTCTGAAAAGCATGGTTAGACTATTAAATGAACTGCTGAAGAATGTGCACCATGGTGAAAAAGAAACTTCATTTTTCACTGTTCTTGGCTTCTCTGTATTTATGTCTGGAACCTAAACACTGAGCAATTTCAAGCTGTTGCCTCTAAATTCCTTGTTAATAAACACAGAGGGGAGTGCAAATAAGAATATACTTTTTCAGTTTTATCACGTTTCCCTGTTCCTGTTCCTCCATTCTTCCTCCGTGTCTGCTGATCCATTCACCTCAGGAAAGTTCAAAGAAATTGAGCTTTTCTTGTTCAACTAGAGGCAGTGTTATGAAAATGACCTTGCTTTCTGTACAAGATTGTTTTCAATGGTCGCGCTGACTTTATTAATAAGTAATAAATTCCTCAGTGATAACTTGACACCTGTGAAGTTTCAGCTTTTAAACTCTCCCTCTAAGCAAAGCACCAAAAGGAATTTTGGATCCCTTAACAATAGTAAAAGATACTTTCTCACCTGCTTCGAACTCAAACGTAGTTTAACACATTTGCATCATTTTTTTCCAAAAGAAATACGCTTTTGGATACAACCCAGAGGTACACAATTTCTGCCAAAAGGATAGTTTTCCACAACATTTTGCACAAGGTTAAAATAGAGTCTGAGTGGTCTTGAATATATTTTAAGTAGTCTATATTGCCATCTTTTCTAATTCCAAACTCTGAGTTTTATTTGCATGCTAGACATATCTGATGGATATTCCACAAGTATCTCAAACTCAAGATACTTCAAAATGAAGCCTTCTTCTCCCCCAAAAATCAACTCATAAGCTGTGTGGATCACTAGCAATTATTTAATAATCCCAACTCTCTTAATTTACAGAACTTTAAGGAGACCCAGAGAATTTAGATGATTTTCTCAATGTATCTGGGGTTACAGATCAGCTAGTTTCTCTTCCCTCCTAGTCCTTCATTCTTTTGATTCCTCTGTTTTTATTAATGGTACCATGAAATGCTCCTACTCACCTCAAACCATCAAGGTAAAATTTAGCTCCTCCCCCTCCCCCACACCCAATCACCTGCCAAGTCTTACTAGTCACATCTGGATGCTACTTTCATTTCCTCTGACACCATACTCATTCAAGTTCTTATATCTTACCTGGGGCTATTGAAACAGTCTCCTAATCGGTGCTTGACCTCCAGTCTCCACCCACTCTAGGCTACTCCAGATGACGATTAGAGTGATATCTTCCATACATGCAGTTTTGGTCATGTCATGGAAGAGTTCTAAAGCCTTGAGTGTCTTCCCATTGTGAACTAAATAAAACACATTCTCTACATCCTAGCATTCTGGGCTCTGCAAAGCCTAACTCCCTAACTCCTAGGAGCATTCTCAACCTTATCTCCTATAGTTCAGTAGCACACTCTTCTCTGGCTAAACTTGTACACTCTATTTCCAGAAAATACCTCATACTCCTTCATCTGTGTTCACATCACTTCTTCTGCCTAGAATAACACCTCTTTTCAATGTGGTGATATCCTGCCCATCCAACAAACTAATGTGAGCATTGCTTTATCTGAAAGTCCCCTGGCATTGTTTCCACCTTATTTGTGGCTCTTATTAAATTCTTTCTAGCTTTATAGGTCTATAACTACTCCTTAACTCTTGCTATATGGTAAGGTTCATAAGGACAGTGACCACTTGTTGTTCAGCTGTGTGCTCCCTATCTGTGACTAATGTGGTTCTTATCCCCAATGGAACTCATCAAAGGTTTATTGAATTAATAAACTCAACCTATCTATAGAATGAAATCTAAAGCTTTCAAGACAGATGGCTGTCAACTTCTCTTTCAAGCACCTCCATTAGAGGTGCTAGGAACTTCCTATACAGCCTCGTAAAAGCCTTTTATGAGGGCAGTTACTCTTTCAGTTGCCTCTGTCTTGTTCATGGCTTTAACCAGGAGAAGTGATGAGGCTGAGGTTGGCAGATGGGTGGATAAGGCTGGTGGTTATATGGACTAGGACACTGTGTACTTTCCTCCTACTTAATGTTGTCACATATGTCACATCAAGGGGTAGAACTGAAGGGGAGGTGTTAAGCAGCCATCTGTTTATGTTCTCTAGGTTTTGGGTTTGGTTTTACCATCAAATGGCCAGAATGCTCCTCCTACATTTAACAATCATCTTCAGAATTTTCCCAGAGCTGTCAATCACTAAGGCAGCCCCTCTGGGGTCCAAGTTCAACCTTGACCCTGCCACCTCATCCACTGTTCCAAAGGGGTAGTTAGCTCTGTTCCATGTAATCTAATTGTCTCTTCTCACCCTCAGTGCAAGTAGAGAACACTTGATCGCCAATTTTTAAATCTCTTACGTTTTTCTCTTCAATCCACAAATAATCATTTCCTTTGTTCTTCCTTTTTGTTTCCCAAACCTCTTATAAACTTCTGAAGGTGAAACAATAGAAGCTGTCACATATGCATTTTTTTAAGATAAAAAAATATTTTAAATATTCTTGCTGGAGGCCAAGAATTGTATCTTGTTAATAGCATTTCATGGGCAGATCATCCAGCCAAGCCACAAGCAAGTCCTCACCCACAGGTTTCACCTCATTACATTTGGATTTATTCAAAGTAGAATAAACGTGGTTGAACTGTCCAAAATGTTGTATGAGCCAGTAAGTAGAAAAGAAAATCCATCTCAAATTAGCACAATTACCCAAATTCAGGCATGGCCTTTACTTATATTTTAGTGGTATATTATTTTGTTGGTCACCCTATAATGCTAAATATATTTTGTTTGTCTCGAGCTATGAAGCATTACTGGAGAATATCCCACGATGATTAGCCGCATTATGAATACATAGCTAACTTCAGCTGGGCCTTCAATACTGCTCAACAACTCCCTTTATTGTTAAATTACCACTGCATTGAATAACCGCATACAACAACCGTTCCAAAAGGTTACATACCCTCAGGACCCCCATGTAGTCTTCACCTCCTGTATGCATAGCAATTTACCTCACCATTTACTTTACTGTGAGGCTGAAGACTGTTTAATATCAATGCTCTTAACTGTAACCTTAATAGGAATCTCTTCAAATTTCTTTGCACAATTTATGCTGCTCACAAATATTCAGTTCTGTCTCCTTCTGCTCATCTGGTAGGAATCTACTTGCCCACCAGCTTTGAAGTTAAGCCTGGCCATGTGAATTGCTTTGGCTGGTGAAATGTGAATGAATCTTTTCCAGATGGAGCTTTAAGAGTCAGTGATGTTATTATCTACTACTTAATGAAGGAAATCATACGGTATTTGACCTTCTCCCTCTGACTTATTTCACTTTGCATTATACCCTCAATGTCCATCCATGTTGTCACAAATGGCTGGATTTCATCGTTTCTTATGGCTGAGTAGTATTCCATTGTGTATATATACCACAGCTTCTTTATCCATTCATCCCTTGTAGATAATAACAACAATAAACAAACACGTAGGGACAGAGATTGGATTGGTGGTTACCAGAGGGGAAGGGGGGAGGGTGGAGGGTGAAAGGGATAATTCGGTACATGTGTGTGGTGATGGGTTATAATTAGTATTTTGGTGGTGAACATGATGTAGTCCATGCAGAAACAGAAGTACAATGATGTACACCTGAAATTTTTACAATGTTATAAACCAATGTTACTGCAATAAACAAAAAATTAAAAAAAAAAAAGATTATTTAAAAAAAAAAAGAGTCAGTGATGATTTGACACCTCTCCTTTCCCTCAGCCGGAGCTCTTGGCACAGCTCCAGATTCCGGTTCTTCTGTCCTGCTGAGTCTTGAGGTACAGGCAGAGGTGCAGCAGAGCCCCAGCTTACACACATGGACATGAATCAGGAGCAAGAGATAAGCATTTGTGATACTGAGCCACTGAAATTTGCGGGGTTTTTGTTACCTTAATGAAAACCTAGTCTTGGAGTGATATCAGGGAAAATGGTGGACCAGGGAACTCCAGAAGCATATCCCTCCATCAAAGCAGTGATGAAGCTGGCAAGAACTGTCAGAATCAACTATCAGAACTCTGGAAACTAATTAAGGGTTTATAGCAACCAGGCAAATGCTTAATTAAGAAAAAATCACCTGAGTCTCAGTAAGAGAGCTTCGTGGCATTTCAACTTACATGTCCCCATTCCCCATTCCCCCGCTCAGAGGCAGCCTTGGATACAACAAGCCACATTCCTGGTACAGTTCCTTGTACCACAGGGAGCAGAACAGAACTTATTCTAAGAATTGTGGCTGTTCGCTTTGACCTGTCTGGTGGCTCCCTGCAGGACCCACTCAAACAGCTTGCCTTTATTTTGGCTAACTCAGAACAATCCAAGGTAGCTACTCGGGGGTCATTTATCAAAACCTTTTAGGCAAAGGAATTAGCAGCTGCCACCTGGGGCAAGGGATAATAGGGCAAATAATAGACAAATTGAAAAGCTTGGCAGGAAAGGCTGGGTAATGAGACAATTGGTGGAACAAAGAAATTAAAGAAATCCTAAATAAAGGGAAAGTATCCTGTGTTTATGGATTGAAAGACTGAAGATTGTTAAGAAGTCAGTACTGTCTAAATTGATCTATAGATTCTGTGCAATCCCTATCAAAATTGCAATTTCTTTTTTGCTGAAAAAGCTGATTCTAAAATTCATATTGAATTGCAAGGGACCCCAAATAGCCAAAAGAATCTCGAAAAGGAACAAATTTGGAGGACTCACACATCCTGATTTCAAAACTTGCTACAGAGCTACAGAAATCAAAACAGTGTGGTGTTGGCAAGGATAGACACATAGACCAATGGAATAGAATTGAGAGTCCAGAAACAAACTCATACATCTATGGTCAATTAATTTTCAACACTGAATACCAGGACCATTCAATGAGGAAAGAATAGTCTTTTCAACATATGATGCTGGAATAACTGAATAACCACACACAAAAGAATAATATTGAAACCTTACCTCATACCATATACAAAAATTAACTCCAAATGGATCAAAGACTTAAATTTAAGAACTAAACCCAGAAAACTGTTAGAAAAAAACATTGGGGTAAGTCTTAATGACCTTGGATTTGGCAATGGATTCTTAGATATGACACCAAAAGCACAAATGACAAAAGAAAAAAATAGATAAATTGGACTTAATCAAAATTAAAAAATTGTGTATTAAAGGACACAATAAAGTAAAAAACCCACAGAATGGTAGAAAATATTTGCAAATCGTATGTATAATAAGAATCTAGTATCCGTAATGTATAAATAATTCTTACAACTCGATAACAAAAAGACAATCCAATTAAAAATGGGCAAAGAGGGGGCCGGCCCGGTGGCGCAAGCGGTTAAGTGCCTGCGCTCCGCTGAGGCGGCCCGGGATTCCCTAGTTTGGATCCGGGGCGTGCACTGACGCACCGCTTGTCAAGCCATGCTGTGGTGGTGTCCTGTATAAAGTAGAGGAAGATGGGCATGGATGTTAGCCCAGGGCCAGTCTTCCTCAGCAAAAAAAAAAGGGGAGGATTGGCATTGGATGTTAGCTCAGGGTTGGTCTTCCTCATACACACACACACAAAAATGCACAAAGAGACTTGAATAAATATTTTTCCAAAGAAGACATATAAATGACATATAAATCAGGACATGAAAAGATGCTCAACATCATTAGTCATTGGGGAAATGCAGATCAAAATCGCAATGAGAAACAACTTCACACACCTACTAGGGAGGTAATAATAATAACAATAGTGATAATAATAAAATGGAGAATAACCAATGTTGGTGAGAATGGAGAGAAATTGGAACACCGATACGTTGCTGGTGGGAATGTAAGCTGATCCCGCCACTGTGGAAAACAGTTTGGCAGTTCCTTAAATAGCTGAACATAGAAGTACCATGTGACCCAGCAACTATAGTTGGGTAGAATCCAAGACAACTGAAAACAAGTGTTCAAACAAAAACTTGTATATGAATGTTCATAGCAGAATTTTTCATAATAGCCAAAAAGTGGAAACAACCCAAATATTCATCAACCGACAAGTGGATGAGCACAATGTGTTATATCCATACAGTGGAATATTATTCAGCCATAGAAAGGAATGAGGTGCTGAGGCATGCAACAACGTGTATGAACCTTGAATATGTTACACCAACTGAAAGAAGCCAGACACAAAGACCACATATTGTATGACTCCATTTGTATGAAATGTCCAGAATAGGCAAATCCATAAAGACAGAAAGCAGATTAATGGTTTCCAGGGGTTGGGCAAAAGGGGTCTTGGAGGAGTGACTGCCTAATGGGCATGGAGTTTCTTTTTGGGATGATGAAAATGTTCTGGAATTAGACAATGGTGATGCTTTTACAACATTGTGAATGTACTAAAAGCTACTGACTTGTACACTTTAAAATGGTTAAAACAATGAATTTTATGTTATATGAATTTTATCTCAATAGATAAAAAAAAAAGGCCTAGTCTGTCCTGACTTATACTTTGCCTCCCTATACTTCTCATCCTCCTGCCTCAGAGTATAAATTACCTCTTTTTCTTTGCAAGGTGATTCCTTTGCCAGTGCCTGTGAATCACTCCTGCTGTCTCTCCTGTCCTCTTGTGCCATTGGTCATCTCTCATTTCTAAAGTCTTCCTTCAGCTACTTCCTCTAGACCTATAAACATGCCCAAATCTTCTTTATCCTAGAAATAAAAAAAGTCAAAACAATCCCTCTGCTTTATTTTTCCCTCAGGTTTTTCTTCCATTGCTTTCCTTCCCTGTTCTGTAGACATTTTAAGAGCCAAGACTGCATTCTCCCCTTCTAATTCACTGCCTCTGCATCCATCCTCAACACTTACCTGGGCCCCTACCCTTTCACTCGTCTGATGACACATTTCTGATTTATTGGCAAAAGCGTCCTTCTCACTTTTCAGTCTCTGTTGATATAACGGCAGTGTTCACATCTGTATCCCCCTCCTTTAAATTTTCTCTGCTTGGCCCTGGTGACCCTGAGCTCATCTGCTTCTTTCTTGTCTGTCTGAACTCTTCTTCTTAATCTTCTCTGCTGACCTCTGTTTCTCAGACTTCTTTTAAATGAAACATTCAGCCGGGTTCTGTTCCTAGCCAGGGTCATGGCCCCCAACTCCCTTCTATCAAGGTCATATCATTCTTTAAGGACTTAATCAAATTTTACCTTCTGCATGAGGCCTTTCCAAATCCCTTAGGTTGAATTAATAAACTTTTGTACTTCTATCATAATACTCTTCAAGATGGGCCTTATCTAATGGTCATTTACTAAATGTCATACACCCCGGTGTATGGTTTTATAGAGTGGGATTTGGTTCTTTTTTATCCTTATACACAAATTACTACCTAGTGTAGCGCCTAGAACATAATAGTGTTCGATAAATTATATTTTTATTTTCTTCAACTCTCAAAAATGAACAACTACAGTATCATAGCAATATCAGACTCTAAGTCAATGAACTGTATTAGATATGTGCAAAGGTAAATTTAAGCAATTCCTAATCACTCTTCCACAAAGTTGTCCCATGGATTCCCTGAAAGCATAATCTGTGAGGATGAATGTGACTTAGTATCAAGTTGATCAACTGTGGATTCTATTCCAACATTGCTCTTTGAAGATAGGATTATAGGCATAACCAAACAAGTCAGAAAGTATTCACATCCTCCAAATACTCTAAAACCACAAGTACAGAAGACAAGGAAATATCGCCCTGAGAAATCTCATTCAGAGATCTAAACTTGAACTCTGTGACAGCCTTTTAAATCGTCCTCAGACGTTTCCACAATCCATGCCATCAATCAACCTTATGGAGCACCTGCTACGCACTCAGCCTTGTTCGAGGCCTCAGCAATTATAGCACTCGTATCTCAGTGGAGGAGGGGGCTGGAGAAAATGAATACGCAAACAAGAGAATTTTGGAAAGTGGTTATCGCTATGAAGAGCACAAAGAGAGAGATGGAGCAGAAGAAGAATTATCTTATGTGATGAGGAAAGTTCTGTGGATGTGACATTTAAACGGGGACCTGAAAGCCTGGAGGAAGCCAGCCGTGCAAAGATCTAGCAACAGAGTTGTCTTAGCAGAGGGAGCAACAGCTGTAAAGCCTCAAGGCAGGAAAACTTGGCTCGTCCTGTGCCAGGCCAGGCGACCTCATGGCTGGAGGGTGGTGGGGGTGTGGCCCTCAGTGAGGCAGGACAGCCGGGCAGGGACAAGACTGCATAGGTCTTGCAGGTCACGGCATGGCGTTGGGATTTTATTCTCTGGACATGAGGAAGCCACTGGTGGGATTTAAATGGGTGAGAAATAGGATCTGATTCATCTTTTTAAAATATCATCTTGGCTGCTATGTAGAGGTGGCATGAAGAGACACGGGGAAGTGGTTAGCAGACCATGGCAGACCAGGAAAGAGGTGACGGTGGCTCAGGCCGCCATACATGTAAATGTGAGGGTTCTGTTACAAAAAATCTAAGCAGGTTTCCTGATTTCCCTTTCACCCACTTTCCCCTTCACTTCTTTCTTGGGTTTGTTTTTCACTAGACTGAGAAAATAAAAGCTTTTGCCCTTAACACATGCACTGGAAGTGCTCCTTTAAACACAAATACCTAAGGAATTTAAACAAAGAGAAGGAGTAACGAGGGGCCATGCATGTTTTAATTTTCCTTCAGATCTGGTGATCTGATTTCTTCAGACACTGGGCACCTGGACCAGAGCTTATTTTCATGACTGGATCCCAGCCTTATAAAATAAAGGCACACCTATGTATACAATTGCTTTCTCAGCAATTACATCTTGTTGATTGCTTAATATTAAAGGCTTAATATTAAATGGGTGAGAAATAGGATCTATTCTTTACTTGTGTTAACTGTAGATATTTTTCATTTAAAACAGAAAAAGAAAACAACAAAAAACATTTAATTTGTTTCAACAGCTTTGCGATATGGCAGATTTCTAAGATCCACATATGCTAATGTTTGTGTTAATTGCTTAACACCAAGATACTTGTCAGAACCAAATCCTTTTGTAATTAATTACTTAAAACCCATTGAGTACTAAATCATCAGTGGAAGCATGAATGGTTTGAAAATTTTCCTGTGATATTATGTTCATTTTTTAATCAACGTATTTTAATAGTAATTTATTTGGAAAGAAACTATTTAATGACACATTTAAATAGCCTACCAATGTGTAAAATGATTATTCACTATGACGACGATAATTTAGCAGTAAACTAACAAACACGTTTTAAGCATGTGTCCAGGATGTTATACTATAACTGGAGGAAGACACAACAAATACACATAAGCTTGTTAGCTCTAAAATATATGACATTTACTATTTCTAGCAATAATATTTTTTCAATGCAACAATTCAATGTTTGCTTGAAATATTTCAAAATGACAATAAGTAAAATTATATCTGAGCTTCTCCTGCTCTCGCATGCTCTCTGCCCAGGTTCCCCTCAGCCAATGCAGTAGTGGCCTCAGGTGGCTCAAGACAGAGAAAGGAATCTCTACACTCAGCAACAACAGTGGCTCTAACACTGGCAGACAAGATTTTTCTGGGTGTAATCCCCTCTCTGCCCCACAGCTTAGCTTCTTCTTGAAGTCAGACACAGTATCCCTCTCACCTGTGGTGACGAAGCTGAACCCCTTACTGTCAGGATCTTCATGAGGAAGTCTGTAAGCTCATGGTCAACTAAATATAGATGCAAGAACCATGTGTCCCTCTTTTTTTGGGCACCCAAGATACCATGGAAGACATGGGACTAAAGAGCAGCATCGTGGGTGATAAGGCTAAAAGCAAAAGGTGAATCCTTGCCCTGAAGTAGCCCATTGAGGACATCATCACCAACTAGGATAACGTAGAGAAAACCTGGCATCTACCTTCTACAATGAACCTCACTGAGGCTCCCCTAAACTCCATGGCCAGCAAAGCAGAGATGCCATAGGCTGTGTCTGAGACCTTCAATGGAGCCTCTATGTACATGGCTTTATAGGCCTCACTGGCCATGCATACCTTTGGTCATACCACCATATCGTTACAGACTCTGATACAGTGACCATATGTGAGGGTCATGCCCTGCCACATGCCATGCTATGTCTGTCTGGACTTGGCTGGCTATGACTTGACAGACTACCTCAAGCAGAAAGTGATTATAGGTTCACTACCATAGCTGAGAATGGAACTGTACATGACATTGAAGAGAAGCTGTGCTGTGGACTTTGAGCAAGAGATGGCTACTGTTACTTCCTCCTCCTTCACGAAGAGCTACAAGTTTCCTAATGATCAGTTGATCGCCATTGATAGTGAGAAGTTGGGGTTTCCAAAAGCTTTCTGTCAACCATCCTTTCTAGGCATGGAATCCTGTGGCATTTGTGAGGCCACTTTAAACTCGGTCATGAAGTGTGATGTTGATAAAGAAAAGGACCTGTATGTCAGAATAGTGCTGTCTGGTCATACTATTATGTGCCCTGGCATTGCTGACTGAACACAGAAAGAAATCACAGCCCTGGCAGCCACACGAAGAAAATGAAAATAATTGCTCTGTCTTCCAGCAAATACAGATCAGTGAGCATGATTATGAATGAGTCTGGCCCATCCATTTTCTACCACAAATGACTCTAATTGAACTGCTAGCAGATGTGTAGCATTTGTTTCATGAATTAATTTACAAGTGTGAATTTATCCTAGTAAATGTATACATCTCATAAGCATATGATCTCTCTTTAATGAATTGGTGGCCTTTTGCCTTAAAGTCTATATGTCTGATAATAATATAACCTAGCTTTCCGGTAATTAGTATTTGCCTGTTATATCTCTTTTTAACATCTTGACTTTAAGTCTTGACATTTCTTTATATCCAATCTGACAGTCTCTTTTAAGTGGTGAGTTTAGTTCATTTATATTTGCTGTGATTACTGATATTTTTGGACTTATCTCTACTTTCTTCCTTTTTTATTTCAATATGCTCCACCTTTTGCGTATTTCTTGCTTTTATACTCTTCTTTCTTGATTTTTAAACTGTGGCTTGAAATAGCAGTCATATGTTCCCCCTAACAGGAAATTTCTCATGCTCTCATGACCTCTCACAGTTCACCTACCCACTGTCTTGTTGATGTTATCTAGAATATTAATCGAATTATTATATAAATACCTCTTCATTTTCTTTTGCTTTTCCTTAACCATTTTTAAAATAACTACAAACTCTTCCAAGACTTATGGCTACCTTATATCCTCTCTCCTCTAATATTTATTTCTCCTCCTGTTTCAGAACTTCTTTCCAAAGAGTTTTCAATGTGAGTCATTCTGTAGCAAATTTTTGATGTATTGCATGCTAAAATGTTTATTTTATACATTTACATTTGAATAAACATTTTTATAAATATAAAACCATAGGTTGAAACCTCTTTTCCTTCAATATTTTTAGAGTATTGCTTCATTGTCTTCTTGCATTCAGTGTTGTTGTACAGAAGTCTGCTGTCAGTCTGATTCTTATTTCTTTGTAGATGACCCACTCTTGTGCTCTAGGGGCTTTCAGAATTTTTTTTGTTGTCTTCTTTTTGTTTTAGATTTCACTAATATTTGCATGTTAGTTTTTCTTTCTCTCCTCTTTGGCACCTGAGTTTGTTCATCTTTTCTTATTTTAGAAAATATTTGTACTGCTTCATTTTTATTTTTCTCCTTCTGATCGCCTGTTATCTGGATGTTGGTACTTCTACTTCTATCCATAATATATCTTAACTTTTCTTTTTAATTCACAATTTCGCCATTGTTCCCTGCTTTAATCTCAGAGAGTTCCCCTGGACTGATCCTCCAACTCACTAATATATTCTTTAGTTGCACATTATTTCATTATTTATCTTGATTATTGTCTTCTTATTAACTATTATATTTTAATACCTAATATTTCCATTTGGTCCTCTTTTATGATTTTTTTGTTCTTGTTCCATATTCTTAATATCTCCCCTTATCTATTTTAGTATAGTTACTCTTCTTCAACTTGTGGTCCATCTGTTCTCATACTCTTGCTTTTTTTGGTTTATATTTTTTAGTCTGGCATTTTCTTTTGAAGTAGTTGTCCTTTTCAGATGTTCTGGTGGCCTATGAGCTCATATTCTCCATGAGAATATCAGTTCCTTGGTCTGTTAATGTGTGTTGGGAAGAGCAGAAAGTCACATCCCAGTGTGTGTTAGCCTATGAATTCAAGAAGAGAGAAGAGGAGCTTTAAGGCTCTTCTGAAGGTGGAGCATCCCACAACTAATTGCTTCCACTTGCTATCATCTGACTAAACAGCTCTTTATGTCAGGGCTTCATATTTAAGCCTCCAAGGAGAAATAGCAAGCGGAGGAGGAAGTGTCATTAAATGAAAATTCATCTGCCCTGTGGATTTAAAAGGGGGAAATGGAGGAGTAAATGCCAAAGGTTAATCAGCGTCCACCAGTTTATCCAACCATTCACCTCTCAGGGCTTCTGGGCTGCTCTTTGGATACCGTGCCCACCCAGCCCATTGCCTCAGATTTCTGCAGGAAGGGGGCAAACAGTGACGGCCACAAGGCAACAGAAGGGAAAAGACGAAGGAAAACTGTCAACCACTTCTCAGTAACAGACTCTCACACTTATAACAGCTGCCTTTACCCCACACTACGGCAATCTACCCCATCTCATTCAAAAGAGCCCTCATTCTTCAAGATTGTCTCATATTTTTTAAATCGAGTTCATGTTTGCCTCTATAATTTCTTCAGTGTTGATTTGGCAGAAGGGAATTTGCAAGCCCATGATAATTACTATATTGATAGGAACTGGAAGTTCCTCCAAATAAGGGGAAAAATAAAAACACTATAAATATCCATGAATAGGGCAATGGTTAAATTAATTGTGATGTATTTATATTATGGAATACTCTGCATCTGTTTTAAAAAATGAGGTAGATTTAAATGCATTGATAGAGGAAGAGGACCATAACATTGTAATAGAAATGAATCAGGAAAATATATATAACCTGATGTCATTTTATAACATCTTTAGGAATATGTGTTTGTTTATAATCATAGGAAATGTCTCAATGGATATATACTTAGTGAAAATTGTCAGAGTGGGGTAAAAAATCAGAAGAGATCGCTTTTTGCTTTACATATATTTAAGTTGTTTAGATGCTGAGTACTTATGTGGCAGTTGATGAATCTACAAAAAAACGAAGATGGGAGATTCTTATAACCAGACTGGATGGAACATTCAGATGGTCCTCTTACAGGATGCTACTTCATTCTTCCCAAATGTCCTACACATTGTACATGTCTCTTTTCTGTCCCTTTTCCACAAAAGCACAGAACTCTCTTGCACTCTATCCTGGTAAATTGCCAGTTGTTGATAATTTTTACTGAGTAAATAACATCAATAAATAATACATCGAGAAATGAATGAATGCATGAAATAAAGTGGAGAAGCTGTATTAAATAAAATCATAGTTTTCTTCTTTGCTTGGTTATTTATATAGTTATTCCAAATTGAAGGTCAGTCTAACTCACAATTTTTACTCCTAAATAAGGTAGAAACACCATACTTATCTTTATTTATTCACTGTCATGGAGGTATCCCTCTGGATACAATCAGTTTCTCTTCCCCTCTCACAACTTCCTCAGAACAAATTTGGAAGTCCATAAAATTAGGCTCTTGCATTTCGTCTAGGTATCTCACTTTTGTAAACGGTGTAGTTCTCTGGATTCCAGAAGGACTATTTATGGAAAAAGAATTGCTTGCAAAAATAAAAGCAGAATGATTTTTTCAAAAATATAAATTTGGAAATGTAGCAACCAGTTGTCCAAGTATCTATTGAAAGGAGGTCTGTTATTTCTCCAGCAGTTTTAATGCAGGTGGTATCATCTGAAGTTAATAAAATTGTTGGAACTGGTACAATTATTATTGGCTGGTAGTTTGTTCATGATTATAAACCAGTGACAACCAATCAAACTTATGAAATCTGAAAGCTCTTTTACACTAGAATGTTGTTTTTAATCATCCATAAAAAATAAAATCTTGTGCTTCTTATTTGTCTAAAGGGAATGTTTATTAAAATCAACAACCTGTTGAATTTGGAACACTTGGCAAGAGGCTGTCTTACCATAGCACCCCAAAAAGGAAGGCGTCTTGTCAACACAGTCCAGGTTGCAGTATTACTCAATACACATGTAACTGATTATAGTTCATTTGCCATTATATTTGACTTTAAAACTTGCTTGTACTTTTAAATATGTATGTTGGCGATGTATTCAAGCAGAAGGAAGCATAAATGAAAATGTATTGTCTGGAATGACTAAGGCAAGGAGCAGTGTGGACTTGAAACTTGGATAGAACTGGGTTCATATCCTCGCTTAACCACTAACTGAAGTAAAATTTACTTCTCTGAGCATCCGCTTCTCATATGTAAACTGGAGATAATGCCTGCTCCCTAGAGTGGTAAAAGAATAAATGAAATTCTGTTTATAAATGCCTGGCAGATACTGGGCACTCCAAGCATGGTAGTAATTATTACTCTGTCTCTTGCCAGCTTTGCCTTGCTTTATGCCTTGCCAACATGTACAAAGACGCTGCCAGCTTTCCCCTTACACTCTCTTCTTTAAAGCAGCCCTCACTCTCCTAGGAGAGATACAGGATGCGAAGTGAGTGAAGTCAACAACTTGTTTGACATTTATTGGGATTTGACACCTGCGACTGCTTATGACAGCAGTCCTGATGTTCTGGGAAGCCTGAGTGCTGGACAGAGGATGAACCACTTCCAGGCCAGTCAAGAAAAGAAGGAAAGTGAGTTTCAGAGGGGCTGTTCCACTTTTCCAGCTGGCTAGTCACCAGAAATTCTTACCTGCTGGAGTGTTAAATAGGGAAAAAGGTAAAATCTTTAAGGTCAACAGGGCTCAATTCCAAGGAAAAACAGAGAAGCTAGTTTCTGTTTCGTTTTTTTTTTTTATTCTAGGAGGCAACTTGTAAAATAAGGCTTTGTTTCTGCTTTACTGAATGCAGGCTCATGTACCGCCTAGCTCCAGCCCTATGATGCCATGTTTTGTTCACAGGATCCCTGAAGGAAAGCAGAACTCATGCTTCTCCACGAGTACACCTTCCTACTAACAATTGTGAAATATATCAACTGAAGGATTAATTTAGGAAGCCGATCTGTTTCGACACTTAAATCCAGTCACTGCTTGTTTGAATGTATGCACGTGTGTTTCTGTGTGTGTATTTAAACATAGTTTCAAACAAGTTAAAAAAGAAAATGTAAATCTTCCATATTAATTATTTTTTGGTATTTTCTACAGAAAGGTCCAATTAACTATCTCATTGCATGGGAAGTGTACTACGGAAAGCTTATTATTAAGAGCTCTTTCTGCCAAAACTGAGAGAATATTTTTACCAAGTACATGATAGAAAAAATTTAACTGTAGAAAAGAATACTTAAAATAAATGCATATCCTGAATTGTCAAACTTGCCATCTAGAAAGGAATTTGCAAGAGACAAAACTGTGAACAATTAATAAACAAAGATCTACTTTCAGAGTTGACTTGGCCCTGAATCCTGGTCTACTTCATTCAGAGACCTCCAGATGGGACCCTACTTGGCTCTGGGATGATCCAAAGAAGACGAGGGAAGTGAACATGTAATTTACCACCTTTACATTCTAAGAGAAGAAAATCAACAGCCTCAGAAAAATAAAATAAAATTCAATATTCAAGCATGATAAAAAAAAAAAAAAACTCTTAGCAAACTATATCCAGAAGAAAACATTTTAACTGAGAGAGCATCTGCAAAAAGCATCCTACTAACATCACAATTAAAACGTAGAAAGTATGTCCTTGAATATCAGGGACAAACCAAGAATTCCCATTCTCACTACTCCTTTCAACATTGTACTGGAGGGGCCGGCCCGGTGGCACAAGCGGTTAAGTGTGCACTCCGCTGCGGCGGCCCGGGGTTCGCCGGTTCGGATCCCGGGCGCTCACTGATGCACCGCTTGGCAAGCCATGCTGTGGCGGCGTCCCATATAAAGTGGAGGAAGATGGGCACGGATATTAGCCCAGGGCCAGTCTTCCTCAGCAAAAAGAGGAGGAGTGGCAGATGTTAGCTCAGGGTTGATCCTCCTCACAAAAAAAAAATAAAAAACATTGTACTGGAGATCCTAACCAGTACAGTCAAACGAGAGAAAGAAATAAAATATGTAGGGATTTGAAAATAAAAAATAAAATATTCTTTATTTGCCAATATTGTGGTTGAATTCATAAAAAGCCCCCCCCCAAAAAAACCCCATGAACAAATTGTTCAAATTAATGACAGTTTTTCAAAATATTGGATAAAAAAATAAATGTGCAAAAGTCAAACATATTTCTATACACCAACAACCAAGCAGCTAAATTTTATAATTTTTATAAAGACAATAATAATACCAAACAAGAATATAACTTAGTTCATGTCAAGAACTGTTCTATGCACTTTACATATGTAATAGTTAAAAATATGTGTAAATTCATTGACATTCCTCCCTTCGTATCCCCCTTCCCTCAAATGTGGGCTGGACAGAATGATTCCTTCTATTGAGTAGAATGGGGGCAGAGGTGATGCTACATGATTCTGAGACTAGGTCGTAAAGAAAATAGCTTCTGCCCAGCTCTTCTTCCCTATCATTTGCTCTGGAGGAAGCCAGCCAACATGTCATAAGGATGCTTCAGCATCTCTGGGTGAGGCCCACATGAAGAGGGACTGAGGCCTCCTCTCAATAGCCAGCACTAACTTGCCTCCAGTGAGTGATCCAGTGTAGCCCCACACCTTGATTGCCACATCATCAGAGACCTCGAGTCAGATCTCCCCAGCCAAGCCTCTCCCACCTTCTTGAAGCACAGAAATTGTGAGAGATAATAAATGCAGACCATTGTTTTAAGCCACTAAATTTTGCGGTAGTTTGTCACAAAGCGATAGATAGCAGTACACATTGTGCACAACGTCTCTCTAAGATAGGTACTGTTACTATGGGCCATTTACAGATGAAGCAAGAGAGGCAGAGGGAGGTTAAGTAGCATGCTCACGGTCACACAGTGGAGATGTGTAACCAGCAGAGATGGGACTCGAGCACAGCCAGTCAGCTCCCAAAGTTTGTGCTTGTAACTGTGATGCTACACTATGTCGCATTTCCCCCCAAACTCTCAGACAGACTTTATATTTTGTTCAATCCCCTTTTGCACTAAATACCTCTCTCCTGCAGACTTCCAACTTCCTGATTCAATAGGGCTAAGTAGTAGGGACTTCTCTTTTGTCTTGCTGGGATCTACCTTTCCTGGGCCTTTACCATCCTCTTTGTTTTGAGAATAAAATTTCCTCTTCTCCAAGATCAGGAAAAGAAAATACTGATTGTTATTTTGCCCAAAATACTGACTTGTTATTTTGCCCAAAACCCAAGTCATAAACAAGATACCTCAGAAGAGGTTTTAAACCGTCCATCGCTGATCGCTTCATGTAAGTTCTCGGGCCTCCCACAGTCGGCCGATCAGCGGACACTTTGCTCCAGCATGCTTCCGAAAGTCAGCCAGGCCCTAAACTTCTCCTTCCTCAGAGCCCATATAAAGTCTGCTCCTCGCTTTGTTCAGAGACTGTATTCGACACCCACAATTCTCATCTGCTTAGTGAGTAATAAACTTGGCCTTTTTTGCTTCTGATACATATATATGTAGTGGTCTTCTCTTTTGATACTTTTTTCACCCTCTCCACTTGTCGGAGTAAATCTTGAAATAAGTCTCTAAACGGGAATGTGTAGGAGATAACCTTTCTGAGTCACCACATGTCTGAAAGCCCCTTCCTCCTGACTTCTTCTTTGATTGATAGTTTGGGAATAGAATTTGAAGTCAGGTATTACATTTTTCCTTAAATTTTGAAGAGACTGCATCACTGTCTTCTAAACCCCAGTGGTTGCTGGTGACAACTCTCATGCCAATATGATTTACATTCCTTTGGAAATAATCTTTTTCCCTCTAAAAATTTTTAGAATTTTTTCTCTATTTTGATGTTCTGAAATTTCAGAAGTTTTTTAGATGCTTCTCATTTTTTGTTAACTGTGCTAGCTATTTTGTGATTCCCTGCAATCTGAAGATTTACATCCTTCCTTTGCTTTCGTAACCCATCTTCTTTCTCTTCTGTTTACATTTTAGTAGATGTCCTAAACTTTATTCTCCAGTCCTTCTGCTGAAGGTTTTAAAGTTTATAATGATTAATTTTATGTGTCAACTTAGCTAGACCACAGTACCAGGATATTTGGCCAAACACTAGCCTAGACATTACTATGAAGGTATTTTTTAGGTGAGACTAATATTTAAATCAGGGGACTTTGAGTAAAGCAGATTGCCCTCCAAAATGTGGCTGGGCCTCCTTCCATCAGTTGGTGGCCTTAAGAGAGAAAAGACTGGCGACCCCCAAGGAAGAGGGAATTCTGTCTCGAGACCGTCTGACTCAAGCTGTGACACCAACTCTTCCCTGGGTCTCCAGCCTGCTGCCCTGTCCTGAAGATTTTGGATTAGCCAGACTCCATAATTGTGTGAGCCAATTCCTTACAATAAATCTCCTTCTGCTTCTCTGCCCGCCCCCATACATTCCTCTCTCCCTTTTTTTTTGTTCCTGCCACTTTCTCTCTTTCATGCTGCATTCTTCTAATATAACTGTGTACTTAGTTGCCCATTTGTATTTATAAAGGAAAAATGAAATAACTTGGTATCTCAACAGTGTATTCATAAATACAAAGTGTTAATGTACATAATAGACAAAGTTAATGTATATAGTATACAATGTGTTATATAATATGTCCATTGTACTCCCCAAGGGGCTTCATTCAAGGGTACAGGCAGTGGCTCCTTCTCAGAGATGTCCAGGTATTTAATACTGTGCTTCCCTCCTCCCCTCCTTCTCCCACTGTGCAACCCAGTGTAGTTCCCCAGGGTGAGGAGGAAAAGGGGCCTCTGACTGATCCTGGTGGCGTATCCTCAAAGTATTTTGCCCTCTTTCCTATGGACCTTGGCTTTTGCAATTAAAAGCTGAGAGAGAGCATGAATTTTAAATTATCTGATTGTACTGTAACAACATTTCTTTGAGGCAATGTATATCCCATGGCCTATTTTGCATGTTAAGAGCCAGGGGGCCATAAATAAAAGCATTATTGGGAGCGACACAACAGAAACCCACACGGTTATTAGATCAAAGTAACCCACCCACGGCACTCACACACCAGAATGAAACAGAGGTTGTCCGTCTTCCCACTTCACACTTCTGCTATCTAGTTCTTCCAAGGCTGCTGCTTAAAAGGTGCCTATTTTCAAAATTTGCTGTTGTAATCCTATCATTTGTCACTTTCTGGCCAGACTTATGGTGATGGTAAATGGTAATTCAAGCTTTACCTTGCCTTACTGAAAATGCAAGAGCATCATCCAGTGGCAAACCTGTAATCGCACAATTTTCGGTTTACACAGACCAGATACTGTCTTAGCATAGAGAAAACGTGTACTTTCCAAATCAGATTTCCCAACAAAACTGTAAGGAATTTACATGACCGCTTATTTCTCAGCTTCCTTTGCAACTTTCAGGCCCGGTGCTTCCAAAGTCCCCTAGACCTGCTCCTGAACACTCATGTCAAGAACGCCTCTGTCTGGGGGCCGGCCCCGCGGCTTAGCGGTTAAGTGCGCACGCTCCACTACTGGCGACCTGGGTTCAGATCCCAGGTGCTCACCAGTGCAACACTTGTCCGGCCATGCTGAGGTGGCGTCCCACATACAGCAACTAGAAGGATGTGCAACTATGACATACAATTATCTACTGGGGCTTTGGGGTGAAAAAGGGAAAAAAAAAAAAAAAAGGAGGAGGATTGGCATGGATGTTAGCTCAGGGCTTATTTTCCTCCCCCCTAAAAAAGAACTCCTCTTTCTTATGTCCTCATTAGAAATTTCTTAGTCATGTTGGTTGTGACTAAATTCTGAGAGACAGGGCTCTAAGGGAACCAGGCCATGAAGACAATAGCTTCTAAAGAATTGCTATTCTTTCTCCTAAAAACAAGTTCTTAACATGTTTCCCTTATTGCCCTAGCCACCAGGACACTCAAAGTCAACCACAAAGCCATTTTTAAACAATATGGCGAGATTTTAAACAAAGTTAATAATCCTGGGCCCCCAGAGCGGTTAAGTGTGTCTGTAAGTCTCCTATTAAATATCCCTTTCTTTTAGTTTTGAAAGCATGCGTGTGTGTGTGTGCACCTTTTTAAATCCTCTATTATTATTGTCAGGAAAATTATTGGAATTTTAAAGATTTATCTTGGTGTGTTTAATAGACTTAAAAGTAGTATTTTATAAAGTGTTATATAGTAGATTCTTCTGGAAAACTCCATTGAGCCTGGAAATTATAACACGCTCAAAAAACACCAGGCCTCGAAATGATGCATAGTTCCTCCCAAAATTTCCACTACCTCACTGTAATCTAGGAGTAGTTTCACCTAAACTCCCTGACTTAAAGGAAAAAACATGTGCCAAGCCATTCGAAACTCAGGCCATTTTCTGAGTCTCACCATCAGATTCCAATATGCTGGGAATGTTTAAAGTCAACGTGCACTGGGTCGCAACTTTGGTAGACATTTCAGGACCTGGAGCAAGATATTTTTGGCAAAGACAGTCCATTTCTCTAAGACTTGTCCTCTGGTTTTCCTTAGCAACTTGGGTGTAGTGTGAAAGAAATGTTTGACTGCTGGGTTGCAGAGTGGGGCGAGAAGCACGGGGACTGGTGCAAATGTCGATTCTAGCAAGTTAATTAGCATAAGGATTTTGTAAAACAAAAGCTGTCTGCTGTTTGTAATTTCGTATTTTTAAAAGTTAATGTAATTATCCAGAGGATTCTGTAACAACAGATCCTTGAGAAGCGTCAACACAGATTTAAGACCTGATCTTCTCCTTCAGTACCCTGGGGCTCACCTCTTGAACTCTCTTCTGATATTTAGGCCAAGAATTAACAATGCCCATGGTTCAATGCAAGTTTGTTCTAAAACATGCCTACAAACTTCCTCTGCCCTATTCCTTTCGTATGGACCAACGATCCTGGGAAAATCCCGGATAAATGAATACGTGAATGACACAGGAATCCCATCATCTTCATCTGGGTCTCATGTGATTCTAGTCTTTACTTGCCTTTCATTTTCATTCTTTTGGAAAGCAGTTGAGACATTTATTTGCACACAAAAAAATAATATGTCAAGTGAGAAACTGGCGTTCACATTTGCGACAGCCAATCCCCCGTATGATTCTTATTAGTCATGAAACCCTCATATCTTCTAAAGTTACTGGCTTGTCACTTTTTCTATTGGAGACTCAAAGGTGCAGCCCAGAATGCATAACAGTGTGTATTGTGGGGAAAACAATGCGTTCTCTCCTTGCTAGTCCAAGGAAGGAAGAAAAAGAACTTAAAATACTTCCGACCTTCAGTTAATTACGAAATCACCAGAAATAGGACAGAACTAAAACGACCCTCTTATTCTCCCCCATGATGTAATTTGGTGTCAAGCAATCATACACGCTCACTGGGATGAAGAAGTGAGGCTCATGGAATCTCACATGACTCTGCTCCGCGTCACCATCTCCAGCCTCCCTTACCCTAGTGACATTACTTTTGTTGTTGACCTGACATTTTCCCATTTCCACGGACAGTCTCCTAACTCGATCCTCTTGTTACTTCCTTCCTCATAAATCCTCCTGAAAGGATTTATATGTATTTACCACATTGTGAAACTTTCACTGTGCTGCTGTCTAGAAAATTTTATTCCTCACTTCACCACAAGACATTCAGGGTACAATTTGGGTGCAGTAAAGAGCAGCTAGCATATTACTAAGTCTGTTATAACCCCATTATAAGATTCACGGGTAATTTCTTTCATGGGAACAATCACAACATGTAGCATTTAATATTTTGATTCTTTTGTCCACCATCATGTAATTTGTTTTATTAGCATTTATTTACTTAAAATCAGGAACATGCAGAGATTAATTTAGGAAATGCCTCTTTGGAAGAAAGTGATAAAACATACGTTAGGATGGCAGTATTTTATATCCTTACATCTTTTCCTCAAGTATTTGAGGAAGTGTCCCTATTGGTCACTTCACAGATGCCCATAGACTTCTTAGGTCTCAGTTGTTTACTGAGTACCTACTGTGTGCTGTGTATGCACTGTCTTAAGCACCATGTAAACTATAAGGCAAGGATTTTGCCTTTTCATCATGGAATAATTTAGTTGAAAGACTGAAAATTGTAGAATCAATCCTATACAAGACAAAAGAGATAAACAGAATCAGCCCTGTACAAGACAAAAGAGATACATAAAGAAGTTTTGGGTAAAAATCTGTATGGTGAATGCCAAAGTAGCTGATGGGGCTTATTGAGATGAATTTTTTTATACTGAAAGCATTTTAATAAGGATTTTGGTCTATAAAAAAAAGGTTTTTTTTTTTGAAATTCTTCCAAGCCTGAAATTACTGGGACCACCTAACAAAAATCAGAATTCTCTCCTGCCTTTCTTGGAAATCTGATGAAGAGCAGACTTTGATGAAATATCTTTGGCAATGCCAATGACACAGGCAATTTTTCAAGTTGAACTTGAGATGAGTCAGATTAAAAATAAATATAACATTTGTGCTGAGATACCGAGGCCAAACTACCCATTTCCACGTGGGAACAATAGGGCAGGCACAGTAGATTTCATTTTCTAAAATGTTAATTGAACTGACATTGTAGAAGACCTCACTAGCTCTGTCCTGTTATGCAAAATGTATTTGAGAGCACCAAAAAATGTGGCAATTGAGCAAGGGGAAAATGGCTACATAAATGCCCACGTGCTTCTTCTACACTACCATATTCGGATACAGGGATATAAATACAAATGTTTGTAACTGGATGATACCTCATTTTAGTGACTCTTAGTTAAGTTTTCTCAGTTTTTGGCCAAATGTACCAGTCATCTGCAATAGAACTTGTACTAAAAATTATAGCCAATGAGTGCAAACAGAATAGCTTCCCAAGTTGGGGATTGTATTAACGTTTCTCATTGTATTTTATACATCTTCTTTCAATTATTTCCCTGATTAGCTACCTTAAAGTTTCTTACGTATTCACCGGAGGAAGTAAAATTTAAGCTGAAATCTGGAAAATAAGTAAAAAGTGGAAAATAGCCAAGCAAAGAAGACAATGATATCTAGACAAAAGAAATGGCATATACAAAAAAACAGATGAGACAGAACATACTATACCAAGAAACTGGGATTAGTTCAATTCTGCTGGACTACAGGGTTCAAAAATATGAAATAGTGACCATGGTACAGCTGAGCATTAAGGGCTAGAATGTAGAGAGGTTTACAGGCCAAGTTAAGGAGTTTGGATTTTATCTTTTTAACCATTGCTTTTCTTTTAAGTGACTTGAGCAGATTTGTATTTTTGTGTGTGTGTGTGTGTGAGGAAGATTACCCCTGAGCTAACATCTGTTGCCAATCCTCCTCTTTTTGCTGAGGAAGATCGGCCCTGGGCTAACATCCATGACCATCTTCCTCTATTTTATATGGGATGCCACCACAGCATGGCTTGACAAGCGGTACACTGGTCCACGCCAGGGATCTGAACCTGCAAACCCCTGGCCGCCGAAGCAGAGAGGGCGAAATTAACTGCTACGCCACTGGGCTGGACCCCAGATTTGTATTTTTAAAAGATCATCCTGATGATGTGTAGAAAATGGACCAAAGGTGGAAATGGTATGTGTGGGAATGGTAAGTATGAGAATGGAGATGGTAGTCCCTGAACTGGGGTAAAGAGAGCTGAGATGTCTTCTCTATATTTTTCTTCTTTCCAGTGGGTGGATAACTGGAACCTGGAACAACCTGGCATTGGCCATGGAGACCACAGCAATGCCCTTGGATTGGTGAAGCCAAAACCTGGGTCACTGGAGCAAAGCTTCCCACCAACCTAAAGTACTTACCATGGAATATTATGTGACATTGAAAGAAATTTCTTTGTTCTTTGATTGGATTTTGTAGGGTCTATTTGTTACATTGGCTTAATTTTCACCCTTACAAATACTGGAGTGGAAGTGATTGCTCACGGAGAGTGTATGGAGAAAAAGGAAAGAACCTACATTCAAGGAGTGGGTAGTGGAAAAAGAGCTTTCAAGGACATTGAGCTGTTAGAGAAGAAGGAAAACTAGAAGCTAAAGGAAGAGTGTGTTTCAAGAATAGTGTGAAATGGCAAATGGTAAGGCAAAATCGAAACTGGAGAGTGCCCATTGGATTTGGAAATAAAAAAGGGAATTGATGGCTCTGTTGGTGGGACAGAAGAGATGTGGCAAGAGGGTTCAGTATATTATCAAAAGAGCAGTGGTGAGAGACTATGGACACTAAGCAGGTGGAAAGGAAGAATGACATGAAGATGGGTTATGGATAGAGAAAAGTAATGCAGGCTCAAATGACCCAGAGGAGTTCTGAGAGTAATTGATTTTTTTAACCAGAAAGGAAACTTGAGATGAGAGAGGGGCGTATCAGAATTTTATTTTCAGTAGTCAAGTTTTGGATTAGCGGGAGTTCTAAGAATGTGGTATATTATTACAAAATAGAATCAGCTATGGCACTTTTTGAAGTACATTTGGAAACTTCTGCTTCTAGCCATGATTTGGTTTTAGACTTACCCTCCTGCTATGAACAACTATAAAACTGGATGAAGCAATATTGCAATTATTTCTGGTATGAACAAAATACCAGAAATAATTACAGGCAACACACACACTCATACATACATCTGGTATGTTGTTCATACCAGAAATAATTACATACAACATACCATGTATTACATACATGTAATACTGCCATCCTTGCAGAAAGCAGAATATGAGATACGAGCTTTACATCTGCCCCACATTTCTTACTAGGGGAACTCTCATGACTGCAGCAAGAGCTGGTAATGCCCAAGTGGAGAAGGCACTCAATGAGCTGAACAGAAAGACATAGGAGTTTGGCTCTGCTAATGTGTCAGGTATTTGTGGGATTAGGGTGCCAAAGAGGTGAAAGCTGTACAGGGGAGGAGGCGGTAGTCTTATGAGGGTTACCCTCAGATAGCCTTGGCCAAACGATGGGCTCCAAATGGGCAGAAAAAAGAACCTTAGATGTTTAGTAGAGAGCAGCTGCTATGGAGATGAGATCCAAATAAAACCACGTTACATACTGTTTATGGACAAGTACATTTATAATGAAAGTTTTAAAATATGATTGGGAAACTTACACAGAAATGTTTGCCCCTATTATAGGAGAAAGAGAAATGGATTTGTGGTAAATAAAGCTTCAACTACATCTGCAACACTTTTTTTTAAATTTCAAATTAAATAATCTGGACCGTTATAGCAAAATAGTTTTTAATCTGGTTAACAGACATAGCCTATAATTTTCTGTATACTTGAAATATTCCCTAATTTAAAAATGTAAAAATCAGTTCTGGATTTCTTTTTTGCGTCATATGGAGTGACAAGTACTGGACAACTCTCATGTTATAAACAATTAGAAACTGACAAAATATATGAAACAACTGCTTTCAAACTTTGGGCAACAGGCAGCGCAGGACTGTAATGACTGAGAGAAGGAAAACAAACAAGGTGAACCCTACAATTGTTCCAATTTTCTTCCCAGAGGCAATTTCCCAACCACGAATACAGTGAGGGAGAGCACAAGAAGAACGCAATGACTTTGCAGAATGGAGGCGATGAAAATCACAGTTCAGGAAGACTGAGATAGTTGAAAACTATAGAGCAGAGTTTCATAAAGGAGAGAGAGATACCTAAAAAGAGCTCCAGAAAAGTGCATAGTCATTTCCTTGAGTCTTTTCTGAGTTTAGGCTGGAGGTGATTATAGTGAAACTCCACAAAGCCAGGCAAAGAACAACTGGAAATAAGTTGAACGATTCCCAGAGCTTATACAAGAAGCTGAGCTCTAACATCAGAATAAAGAGCCATTGGAGATAAACCATGTGGTCAGTGAAGATACCAGCGATGTGATTCTTTGGAAGGAAAGCTGAACTATCCCTGAGGTCTGGAGTGAAGACAACTTTAGACCTAGAAAACCTTAAATATAGACCTGCAAATCATCCAACTTACCAACAAGTAATTTAACTGCCTGTCAAAAGAAAACCCAACACTCTTCAAGGAAGGCAACAAAATCTATACACTTGGGCATATAATATCCATGCTGTCCAGCATCCAATAAAAATTACTAGACATGCCAAGAACCAGATAATTGTGACCCATAGTCAGGAAGAAAAATCGGAAAATAAAAAAAAAAAATGGCAGATCTGAAAGAGCTAAAAGAAAAGCTACCATATTATGTTCAAGTATTTAAAAGAAAACATAAACAAAATGAGGATAAAAATAGATTTTAGAAAGAAGAACCATGGAACATTTAGAGATGAAAAATATAATATCAGAAATGAAAATTTCACTGAATGATATTAACAGAAGGTTTAACACTGAAGAAGAAATGATCAATAAATTTGAAGCCAATAAAATATAATCTCTCCATAATGAAGCAAGAAGAGAAACATGCCTGGGGAAAAAAAGGAAAAGAGCATTAGTTATATGTGGGACAATATCAAACAGTGTTACACACACAGACACACGCACACACAATCACATGAAGGCAAATCATCATCAAATAGCTGAAAACCTGTGAGAAAGCAGGCTTGAATAGACACGTCTCTGAGGAAGATATACAGACAGCTAAGAAGCAAAAGAAAAGCTCAACGTCACTAATCATCAGGAAATGAAAGTCAAAACCACAATGAGATCTTACCTCACACTCATTAGGATGGTTTTTTTTTCTTTTTTTTTTTTTTTAATTTTTTGTTTATTGCAGTAACATTGGTTTATAACATTGTAAAAATTTCAGGTGTACATCATTGTACTTCTATTTCTGCATGGACTACATCATGTTCACCACCAAAATACTAATTACAACCCATCACCACACACATGTACCAAATTATCCCTTTCACCCTCCTCCCTCCCCCCTTCCCCTCTGGTAACCACCAATCCAATCTCTGTCCCTATGTGTTTGTTTATTGTTGTTATTATCTACTACTTAATGAAGGAAATCATACGGTATTTGACCTTCTCCCTCTGACTTATTGCACTTTGCATTATACCCTCAATGTCCATCCATGTTGTCACAAATGGCTGGATTTCGTCATTTCTTATGGCTGAGTAGTATTCCATTGTGTATATATACCACAGCTTCTTTATCCATTCGTCCCTTGATGGGCACTTAGGTTGCTTCCAAGTCTTGGCTATCGTGAATAAGGCTGCAATGAACACAGGGGTGCATGTACCTTTGCAAATTGGTGTTTTCAAGTTCTTTGGATAAATACCCAACAGTGGAATAGCTGGATCATATGGTAGTTCTATCGTTGATTTTTTGAGGAATCTCCATACTGTTTTCCATAGTGGCTGCACCAGTTTGCACTCCCACCAGCAGTGTATGAGAGTTCCCTTCTCTCCACAACCTCTCCAACACATGTTGTTTCCTGTCTTGTTAATTATAGCCATTCTGACGGGCGTGAGGTGATATCTCATTGTAGTTTTGATTTGCATTTCCCTGATAGTTAGTGATTTTGAACATCTTTTCATGTGTCTGTTGGCCATCTGTATATCTTCTTTGGAGAAATGTCTGTTCAGGTCTTTTGCCCATTTTTTAATTGGGTTGGTAGTTTTTTTGTTGTTGAGATGCATGAGTTCTTTATATATTTTGGAGATTAAGCCCTTATCAGATGTATGGTTTGCAAATATTTTCTCCCAATTGTTAGGTTGTCTTTGTGTTTTGTTGATGGTTTCCTTTGCTGTGCAGAAGCTTTTTAGTTTGATGTAGTCCCATTTGTTTATTTTTTCTATTGTTTCTCTTGCCCGGTCAGATGTGGTGTTTGAAAAGATGTTGCTAAGAACGATGTCGAAGAGCGTACTGCCTATGTTTTCTTCTAGAGCTTTCCCAGTTTCAGGTCTTACATTCAAGTCTTTAATCCATTTGGAGTTAATTTTTGTGTATGGTGTAAGGTAAGGGTCTACTTTCATTTTTTTGCATATGGCTATCCAGTTTTCCCAACACCATTTGTTGAAGAGACTTTCTTTTCCCCATTGTATGTTCTTGGCTCCTTTGTCAAAGATTAGCTGTCCATAGATGTGTGGGTTTATTTCTGGGCTTTCGATTCTATTCCATTGATCTGTGTGTCTGTTTTTGTGCCAGTACCATGCTGTTTTGGTTACTATAGCTTTGTAGTATATTTTGAAATCAGGGAGTGTGATACCTCCAGCTTTGTTCTTTTTCTCAGGATTCCTTTAGCTATTCGGGGTCTTTTGTTGTTCCATATAAATTTTAGGATTCTTTGTTCTATTTCTGTGAAAAATGTTGTTGGAACTTTGATAGGGATTGCATTGAATCTATAGATGGCTTTAGGAAGTATGGACATCTTAACTATGTTAATTCTTCCAATCCAAGAGCACGGAATATCTTTCCATTTCTTTGTGTCTTCTTCAATTTCTTTCAGAAATGTTTTATAGTTTTCGGTGTACAGATCTTTCACCTCTTTGGTTAAGTTTATTCCTAGGTATTTTATTCTTTTTGTTGCAATTGTAAATGGGATGGTATTCTTAATTTCTCTTTCTGCTACTTCGTTGTTAGTGTACAGAAATGCAACTGATTTTTGTATGTTGATTTTGTATCCTGCAACTTTACCATATTCGTTTATCACTTCTAAAAGTTTTCTGGTGTATTCTTTAGGGTTTTCTATATATAAAATCATGTCATCTGCAAATAGTGACAGTTTCACTTCTTCCTTTCCAATTTGGATCCCTTTTATTTCTTTCTCTTGCCTGATTGCTCTGGCTAGGACTTCCAGTACTATGTTAAATAGGAGTGGTGACAGTGGGCATCCTTGTCTGGTTCCTGTTCTTAGAGGGATAGCTTTCAGTTTTTTACCATTAAGGATGATATTAGATGTGGGTTTGTCATATATGGCCTTTGTTATGTTGAGGTACTTTCCTTCTATACCCATTTTATTCAGAGTTTTTATCATAAATGGATGCTGTATCTTGTCAAATGCTTTCTCTGCATCTATTGAGATGATCATGTGATTTTTATTCTTCATTTTATTAATGTGGTGTATTACGTTGATTGATTTGTGAATGTTGAACCATCCCTGCATCCCTGGAATAAATCCCACTTGATCATGGTGTATAATCTTTTAACGTATTGTTGTATGTGATTTGCTTATTTATTTATAACGTATTGTTGTATGCGATTTGTTATTTATACTTTAAAATCAATTAAGTTTAGTCAAAAATTATTTAGTGAGCATTTACCATGAGACACATTTACAAGTCTTACTTTGGGATATAAAGATTAATAAGACGTGAGGTCAAGAGAGTTCAGTGAACCACTTGTAAGAAATAATCCCTTTTTTTAATAGAATAGTTATCAATAAAACCCAAAGTCTTTTTAGTTATTATGTTCATGAGTTTTCAGTAAAGTTCAATTAGTCAATTAACAAATATTTCTGAATTTTTCACTTTGTGTCCAGCTTTAAGTACTGAAGATCCAACGAGATTGTCTGTTACTATTTCTTCTTCCAACGACTGTAACAGACCTCATTAAATTCTCTTGGTACATTTTCAGATTGGGCTTGGATGTGCCTTTAAGATCTTTTCAAACAGCTTAAGATATTTCTTCCTTTTGATTTGCCATACAAGATGAAATCCCTTTGCCAATCCTGGTTTAGGTTAAAGATATATAGTAATCCCATTGTCACAAATAAGAATGTTGAGTAGGGTCTGGGTAAATACTGGATCATATTCTAATTCATTTGAAGACGTTTGAAGAACTATATGGAAAAATAGATAATATAAACTGAAAATAAAAATTTTAGTGATGAGTTGCACAGGAGAAGGGAATCAAGGCCAGTAAGAATGCCTTAAAAGACAAACTCTACTGAATCTTGTTATTCTAAGGTAGAATATTGTGACTAACTGATCTTTCAAAAATATTAAAACAAGACTAGAAAATGGTGTGTCTTGTTACCAGTAAACCTGTATCTCCTCCATTGAAAAATAAAACACTTTTTTAATATTATATTACTTCTGTTATCATGATATGTCTTATAATAGATTTCAAAAAAATTTCCCTGCTATCATTTATAAAAGTAGACTTTAATGAATTGTCATCACCTGTGCTTGTGTGAATTTAGCCATATGTAGAATTAGATTATTTAAGTCATTTGTATTGGTAGTAGTCTGCAAAGTTGAATCTTCACCCAAATTTGGATTCTTAAATGTCATTTAAAATATCTTAAGAGATATTAAAGCATGATCTAGCATATAATTTAATTCTAATATGTAGCACTTAATGGAGGATCTTATAATTTCTCAGTGTTTCCACTGAGGAAAAACAGAAGAGTTGAATAAAATTTAAAATAACTGTTTCAAAGCATGAAGAGAGCTGCTGAAGCAATGAAGATAGGAGTGACTTAAGATTCCAGAGAGGAGAGACTTATGGAGAGATGAATTGACAATCTTCAGCAGCTTTCTTTCATGGGGGTATGTGTCAACTGGGGTGTGAACAAGAGACTGAGAATCTGAGTTTTGCCCTAGCAGAAAGGTGGTGTTAGAGAACAGAAAGGTGCAGAGCCTTTGCAGTCTCACACACTAGAGTGACAATGGTAAAACTCAAAGGATATCTTGCACCAGAAAATTTTCCCCTCAAGACATTTGCTGATTTCTGAAGTTTCATGGGGCAAGAGATAAAGAAGCTAAAACAAAAAACACCTGTGAAAAGCAGAGCAGCGATTTTGACAAACTCAGAGTTCCAAAGAGACAACGATTTGTACTAGAACCTACTGTGAAGGGGATCTTGTGAACACACTCTCAGTTGAACAGGCTCTCAGTTGAAAACACTGGAGAGCCGTGCCCAGTCAACAGAGCATACTTAATTGGGCTATGTCCAATTAATAGAGGCAGACTTAGTTTTACCAAAACTGTATCCAGTATCTACTAAATTCAATCCCTGTTGGATTAAACTGATTAGTCCTCACTCTATCTGCCTAGCAGAGAAAATGGTGAACTTTATCTGAAAGAAAAGAATATCATTTGAAGTCTCTATAATTTGATATATATGATGTTTGACACTCAATAAAAAATTGCTGGGTATGTAGACACAGAACAATATGACCAAAACCAAGAGACCGAATAGATGATAGAAACAGACACAGGTGATCTAGATATCAGAGTTCAGTGACAAGGACTTCAACACACCTATGAATAATATGTTCAAGAACAGAGAATAAAAGATGGAGAACATAGATGAAAATATGGAAAGATTTCACCAAAGAAGTAGAATATATAAAAAGAAAAAAAGGAAATTCAGAAATAAAAAATTTATATCTAAAGTTAAGAAAATGAAAAGACAAGCCACATAATTTCAAAACACATATTTGATAAAAGATTTGTCACCAAATTTAATTCAAAAAGAAAAAATACTCATAGAACTCAATAATGAGAAAATAACAATCCAATAAAATGGCTAAAATATTTGTACAAAAACTTCACCAAAAGGGTTTTAGGATTATTGAGGGAAATAGTAAAATCAATATTTTGTATTAGACTAATAATTCAGGGGTGCATGTTGTACTCTCTATGGTAACCATTAAAGATATATGTTGTATATCTTAATATACATATTATATAAGACTATAATCTTATAATCTTATATAATGTATATAACATATATTGCAAGAAAATAGAGGAAAAATAAAGTAATAAAAGTATTCATTATCCAGAATAATGCAAAAAAAGAGGGAAAAGAAACCTAAAAATTTGAGACAAAAAGATATCGAAGACTGCAAATATAAAATCAAATGTGTTAATAACTAAAGTAAATATAAATTCAATAAAAGTTTAATTAAATGGCTAAAATTCTCAGACTTGACAAAGATGCAAATCCAATTCTATTCTGCTTAGAAGGAACAATTAAATAAATCAAAGAACAGAAAAAATACCGTGAAAACATGAACCAGGAAAAAAAGCACAGTAGACTTTAAGGGAAGAAGCATCGTCACAGATAAAGAGAGACATTTTCTCATGATAAAATTGCCAACCCAATAGGAAGATAAAATAATTCCAAGCTTGAACACACTTAATAATATGGATTCAAAATATGTAGAGCAAAATTGATGGAATAAAAAGAAAAAAGGCAAATTCAACATGATATTAGGAAATTTTAAAATACTTTGTCATTAATTTATAGAATAAGTAGACAAAAAGTGAGAAGGATGGTGTATGTTCCAAGCTAGGCTTCTCTCACTAGATGAATCCAGAAATAAAGTTTAAGTTTGGAAAATTTTATATAATTGAGCACATCTTATATTATACTTTCACAACGAATAATAGCATAATAAAAACTATGAAGTTCTGCATCATCAAAATGTATATGTGTTTTCTAAACTTGTTTGATCATGGAAACTTTTTCAATATAGCCTTTATTAAAGTAGCTTAGAAAATGTATTCTGTAAAATACACTTTGTGAAATATTGCTCTGATTTTGCAGTTTTAAAATACATGGCTTTTTTTCAGAAACACAATCTTCTATGCAATATTGGGTTTGACTTCTTAGAAAAGTCTGGGTTTATTAAGTAGACATTATGTTAGTTATTATTCAAATCATAGAAGAATTTGAAAATTTCATTCCTTCTAATTAACAAGTTACCAATTGCATTTTAAAATAATTTAAATTCATAAAATAATTTATTTCAGAAATAAATCTAGTGCTGTGAAGTGTTCTTGTTCTGTAAACTGCAGATTTCTGAGCAAGAATACTCAGATTCTATGTTCTACAACTTAAGAAGACATATATTCTCCAAAATTATCTAGTTAATACTGTTACTGGGAATATATTTTAAACTTAATTTTGAGGTGCGACTTCATGCAGAGTTAAATATTAAATTAAAAGCACACATAAACCCAATGTTTTGTACCATTTAAATTTTAACCAAACTTGTACATCATCTGAAGACCCTTAGTAGATCCAGCCATGTATTAAAAGTAGTTATCATAAACCTACAAACGTTTATGAAAACCTTTCTAGTTTACAAAATCATTTTATTTGTTCCTCATAGACAGAGGTATATAGGTCTAGTATTAATATTCTTATTTTACATATTAGAAAACTGAGATGAGAAATCCCATACCTTTTGCCTGCACCACTCCTTCTCATCTTACATGATCACTCGAGACCTCTCCTTGCTTAATCTCTTGGCAATAGAGAGCATTATTAACTATGACCTGTTTCCCCAAACTTCTCCAAAAGCAGTGATGAATTTAATTATGTATCAAAAAGGATACATGAGATCTTACCTCACACTCATTAGGATGGTTTTTTTTAAAAAAAAAAAAAAAAAACAAGCCTAGAGATAACATCACACTTACATACTTAATGGTAAAAGACTGAGTACTTTCTCTCTAATATTAGGAACAATGCAAAAATTTTTCCTCACACCATCTATTAAAATTTGTACTGGAGGTCCTCCCAGTATAATAAAGCAAAAAAAAAAAAAAAAAAAAAAAAAAAAGAAGAAGAAGAAGAGCTATGCAAATTAGAAAGGAAAAAATAAAACTGCTAAAATTAAGAGTTGAGATTAGCAAATCACAGGACATAGAGTCAATATGTCAAAATTAGTTTTATTGCTATGTACTTTGTAATAAAAAATTGCAATTAAAATACTATTTACAGTAGCTTCAAAAATATGAAACTATACAGAGAAAATTTTTTAAAAAATATGTGCAAGTCTTGTACATTGAAAACTACAAAACCTTGTTGAAATTTAAAGAAAACCTAAATAAATGAAGAAATATACTATGTTCATGGATTGGAAGATTCAATAATATTAAGATGAGAATTCCCCCCCAATCGATGTGCAGATTCAAAGCAATCCCAGTGAAATCCCAAGAAATTTTTTAGAAATTAAAAAGCTGTTTCTAGATTTACATCAAAATGAAAGAAACTTTAATAGAACTATTTCAAAATTATGAAGCTATGGTATTCAAGACAGTGTGGTATTGGTATAAAATTAGACATATACATCAATAGAATAGAATAGAAAGTTTAAAAATAAATCCCTACATATGTGCTCAATTATTTTCAACAAAGGTGCCAAAATACTTCATTGGGAAAGGATAGTCTTTTCAACAAATTCTGTTGGAACAATTGAATACCAAAATGGAAAACAATAAACTTTTATCCTTATCTCACACTATCTGCAAAAATTAACTCAAATGGAATTATAGATGTAATTGTATGAGCTGAATCTATAAAATTCTAGAAGAAAATCTTTATGGCATTGAGATGGGCAAAGATTTCTAACTCATGGCACAAAAAGCACAAACTATAAAATAAGAAAGTGATAAATTGGGCTTCATAAAATTAAAATTTTCTGATCTTTGAAATATATTTTTAAAGTAATTAAAAGACAAGGGATAGCCTTGTGGATTTTATTAGGAATAGATATATAGAAAGCTATAGATTATCTATAGATTAGATTATCTGTGTATATATCTATTATATCTATAGATAATCTATAGATATAATTATATATCTACATATCATGTATCTACAATATACACAAATTAAATAGACATATTCCTATAGATTATCTATAAATATAGATGTATGAAATAAACATTATTATTTGTACAAATAGTTCCCCCTCAAAAACATTTGAACAATTCAACATCCATTCATGACAAAAAGTTCTTAGTAAACTGTTTTGTTCTCAATCTGATAGAAGGCATTTATTAAAACCCACAGCTACCATCATACTTAATGGTTAAAGACTGAATACTTTCCCGTATATATATACATAATATATACATGTATATATATTTATTAACAACCTGACAAATAATAGACAAAAGATTTTATATAGACACTTCACAAAAGAAGATATACAAATTGGCAATAAGCACAGGAATATATGTTCAACATAATTAGTCATTAGAAAAATGCAAATTAAAAGTACAATAGCATTCTACAATACACCCATTATAATGGTTAAAAAAAAAAAGACTGACAATAGCAAGTGTTATCAAGGATGTGGAGCAACTGGAAATTTACTACATTGTTGATGGGAATATAAAATGGCACAAATACTTTGCAAAACAGTTTTTCAGTTTCTTAATAGTAAACATATATTTCCTGTACAACTCAGCAATTCCACTCTTAGGTATTGACTCCCAAATTGAAAATGCATATCCACACAGACTCGAAAACTTATAACAGTTTTTTTTATTATTATTGAGGTCATAATAGTTTACAACATTGTGAAATTTCAGATGTACATTACTATTTGTCAGTCACCATATACATGTGCCCCTTTACCCCTTATACCCACCCCCAACCCCCTTCCCCTTTGGTAACCACTAATTTGTTCTCTTTGTCCATATGTTTATCTTCCACATATGAGTGAAATTGTGTGGTGTTTGTCTTTGTCTGGCTTATTTTGCTTAGCATAATACCCTCAAGGTCCATCCATGTTGTTGCAAATGGGATGATTTTGTCTTTTTTATGGCTGAGTAGTATTCCATTGTGTGTGTGTATATATATATATATATACCAAATCTTCTTTATCCATTCATCAGTTGATGGGCACCTGCGTTGCTTCCATGTCTTGGCTATTGTGAATAATGCTGCAATGAACATAGGGGAGCATAAGTCTCCTTGATTTGTTGATTTCAAGTTCTTTGGATAAATACCCAGTAGTGGGATAGCTGGGTCATATGGTATTTTTATTTTTAATTTTTTGAGAAAATTCCATAGTGTTTTCCATAGTGGCTGCCCCAGTTTGCATTCCCACCAGCAGTATATGAGGGTTCCCTTTTCTCCACATCATCTCCAACGTTTGCTATTTTTTGTCTTGGTGATTACAGTCATTCTAATGGGTGTAATGTGATATCTCATTGTAGTTTTGATCTGCATTTCCCTGATGATCAGTGACATCGAATATCTTTTCATGTGCCTATTGGCCATCTGTAGATCTTTGGAAAAATGTCTGTTCATTTTTTGATCAAGTTGTTTTTTTGTTGTTGAGTTGTGTGAGTTCTTTATATATTTTGGAGATTAACCCCTTGTTGCATATATGATTTGCAAATATTTCTCCCAAGTGCTAGGTTTCTTTTCATTTTGCTCCTGGTTTCCTTTGCCTTGCAGAAGCTCTTTAGTCTAATGTAGTCCTGTTTGTTTATTTTTTCTTTTGTTTCCCTTGCCCGAGTAGACATGATATTCAAAAAGGTCCATCTAAGACCAATGTCAAAGAGTGTACTGCCTATATTCTCTTCTAGGAATTTTATGGTTTCATGTCTTACCTTAAGTCTTTAACCCATTTTGAGTTAATTTTTTGTATATAGAAAAAGACAATGGTCTACTTTCATTCTTTCACATGTGGCTGTCTTGTTTCCCAACACCATTTATTGAAGAGACTTTCCTTTCTCCATTGCATGTTCTTGGCTCCTTTGTCAAACATTAGCCATCTGTAGATGTGTGATTTTATTTCTGGGCTTTCAATTCTGTTCCATTGACCTGTGTGTCTGTTTTTGTACCAGTATCATGCTGTTTTGATTACTATAGCTTTGTAGTATGTTTTGAAGTCAGGGATTTTGATGTCTCCAGCTTTCTTATTTTTTCTCAAGATTACTTTAGCTATTTAAGGTCTTTTGTTGCCCCATATGAATTTTAGGACTCTTTGTTCTATATCTGTGAAGAATGTCATTGGGATTCTGATTGGGATTGCGCTGAATCTGTAGATTGCTTTAGGTAGTATGGACATTTTAACTATGTTTATTCTTCCAATCCACATACTTGGGATATCTTTCCATTTCTTTATATCATCATCGATTTCTTTCAATAACGTCTTATAGTTTTTATTGCATAGGTCTTTCACCTCCTTGGTTAAATTTATTCTTAGATATTTTATTCTTTTTGTTGTGATTTTAAATGGGATTGTTTTCTTGAGTTCTCTTTTTGTTAGTTTGTTATTAGAGTATAGAAACACAACTGATTTTTGTATGTTGATTTTGTGCCCTGCAATTTTGCTGTAGTTGTTGATTATTTCTAATAGTCTTCCAATGGATTCTTTAGGATTTTCTGTATATAAAATCATGTCATCTGCAGAGAGCAAGAGTTTCACTTCTTCATTGCCAATTTGGATACCTTTTGTTTCTTTTTCTTGCCTAGTTGCTCTGGCCAAAACCTCCAGTACTATATTGAATAAGAGTGGTGAGAGCGGGCACCCTTGTCTTATTCCTGTTCTCAGAGGGATGACTTCCAGGTTTTCCCCCATTGAGTATGTTGTTGGTTGTGGGCTTGTCATATATGGCCTTTTTGCTGGATAGAGTATTCTTGGCTGAAAGTTTTTGTTTCTCAGAATTTTGAGTATATCATTCCACTCTCTCCTAGCCTTAAAGTTTCTGCTTGAGAAATCGGCTGAAAGCCAGATAGGGGTTCCTTTGCATGTTACTTTCTTCTGCTTTGCTGCCCTTAATATTTTTTCTTTGTCATTGACTTTTGCCAGTTTTACTAATCTATGCCTTCGAGAATGTCTTTTTACACTGATATAATTAGGAGTTCTGTTAGCTTCTTTTACTTGTAGTTCCAGCTCCTTCCCCAGGTTTGGGAAGTTCTCAGCTATTATTTATCTGCTCCTTTATCCCTCCCTTCTCTCTCTGGAATACCTATAATCCTTACGTTGCATTTCCTAATTGAGTCAGATATTCCTCAGAAAATTTCTTCATTTCTTTTTAGTCTTAGTTCTCTCTCTCCTCCTCCATCTTCTATTCCTGATTTCATTGAACTGTCTTTCTTAGTTTTCTTGTAACTCATTGAACTTTTTCATGATAGCTATTTTGAATTCTCTGTCATTTAGATTGTAAATTTCTGTGCCTTCAGGATTGATTTCTGGGTGCTTGTCATTTTTTCTTCTGGTCTGGAGTATTAATATACCTCCTCAAACTATCTGATGAAGTGGATTTTTGCCTTCGCATAGTGGTAGCATCTGATTGCAGATTCAACCTGCTGCCTGGGGAGGGGGCAGGAGCTGTGTATTCTGAGCCTGCCATGATCTTCAGCAGCTGTGCCTGACCTTTGGAAACCATGCTGACAGGACTTGTCTGTGTTTGTCCACTGTTCGCTGCTGCTTTACAAAGGTAGGCACAGGTGTTCTGGTAGGGACCCCTGCTCAGGCCTTCGGGTCGAGCTTGTGCACCAGGCAGGGGAGGAGGGGTACTTTCTTTCATGTGTGTGATCCCACACACCCTGGCTCTGCACTCACTATTTTCCCAGCTTGGTGCAGATGCCCCCATGATTGCTTAGCCACCTCGGTGTGGGGCATTCCCACAGGCTGTGAGGTAACTTCAAGAACACAAAGGTTCCCACAGAGGGCTTCCTTCTCTCCCTTCTCCTCTAAGGGTCACACACCAGCTGCCACGAGGTCTTGCCCCTAGGTCACTGCTGCATGAGAGGGAGAGGCAATCACCTTACCTCCTTCCCTTGCCTCCTGGGGGCGTCCAGCACAGCCACCTTCAGACGTATGGCTACATGGGTCTCTCAGATGTCTATTGTGTTGTGTGAATGTCCTCTGTTGGTTTATGAATGTCCTTTTTGTTGTGTCTTAGGGGGGAGACTAAGGGAAGAGCTCACTCTTCCATGATGCTGACATCACTAGCAGTTTTATTCATTAAACCCAAATGAGCACAACTCAAATGTCTGTCAACAAGAGAACTGATAGATAAATAAACTAATAAACTACTGATACACACAACAACATGGGTGAATCTCAAAAAATTAGGCTGAAAATGAAGGCAGACACAAAAAAAGTCCATAACATAGAATTACGCTTACTTGTGAGAAAAATCTAACCCATGGTGACAGAAAACAGATCAGTTGTTGCCAAAGGCTGCAGGGGGAAGAGAAGTCAAGATGGTGGCATAAGCAGACTGAACTCACCTCCTCCCGCGGACACAGTCAATTTACAACTACTCGTGGAAAAATTACCCCTGAGACAGAACTGAAAACGGGATAAGAGGAACTCCTGCAACAAAGGACAATCCTAATTGAGGTGGAAGAGGCAGAAACTCCCTTCTGGAGAGAAAAAATGCTGCCTTCACAAGCCACAGTGCTTCACAGCCGCCCGGGAGCAGCCCAAATGTATGCAGACCTCCCTGGAGGAGCGAGGCCTTGAGCCGGGGAGTGCTCCAGCTATAGGCGTTTTGTGGACCCAGCACAATCGAGACGAGTGGCATAATATCTGACTTTGCCTGCTACTAAAACATTGGGGAGTACCCCCAGAAAAGCTGGTTCACAAAGAAATTAAAACTGGCTCTTAAAGGGCCACATGCAAACTCACTCGTTTCAGAAAGCCACCTAAAATCAACAGAAAGAAAGGTGGACAGTGCTTTGGGGAAAAGAGACACACCTCATAGGCTGTGAGTGCATCTTGGTGAGAGGTGAGACCTCTCCAGGGACTGGGACATTGGTGGCAGCAATTGTTGTGGCCTGGTGTGGGTGTGCTGACACAGACACCATTGGAGTTCTCCTTGTGGCCTGCTAGCCCAGGGTCTGCCCCACCCACTAGAGCACTGATTTAATCCAGCTCAGCCAGGGCAGGCAGCCCACCCTAGGGACTGGCCCCAACAAACAACAAGCCCTCAGGCAACTTGCAAGCCTGCATAGATTGGTGACTGGATTCTCTGCAGTCTGGTGACTGAGCCCACTTCAGTGGGGCAGGGCGTGCACAAGGAGTGGGTGGATAGTGTGGGGGGGTGGTGGAGTGTGTGGGGCTCCCACTGTGGAGAGACTGGGTCCACTTCAGGAGGTGGGGGCACGCACATGGGGCAGGATTGTGTTGACTGTGTGTGTGGACCTGTGGGCGGTGGGGCTTGTCAGCTGCAGAAGACTTGTGCATCTCAAAGACCCACATAGGGGGCTTGCCACACCTTCCAAAACCTGAAACAATTGGGTGCTCCCATGCCTGAGGCCAGCCCCACCCAGCTGCAATCCTCAGAGAGCTGACAAGAGACCTAAAGGCTGGAGGCTTATAGCAATTGTAAGCCCCTGAGCCTAGCAACCTGCCATACTAGGGGCCTGCTCACTTAAAAGAAATACTGCAACATAAATGTAGTATTAGAACTTGCAGCCAACTGTGCTGGGGCTTCCCACACCCGATAAAGAGACTGAAGGGCTCTCAACAACTACAAGCAGCTGAGCATTACAACAGCTGGCAAGGAGCATAACTCTGCCTCCCTGGGTGCCTACAGAGAGAGCAAACATGCCACAACGAGACACACATAGCCCACATAGAGGTCACTCCTGGAACGTTGAGAACTGAGTGAAGTACACTGCAGGCCTCCTAAGGCATCACTTACATAAGGTCACCTATCCAAGAGCAGGAGACGTAGCTGACCTACCTAATACACAGACACAAGCACAGGGAAAGAGGCAAAATGAGATGGAAGGGAATACATTCCAAGTAAGGGAACAGGACAAAACCCCAGAAAAGAAACTAAGTGAAACAGAAATGAGCAACCCACCCAACAGAGAGTTCAAAGAGTGTTAAGGATGCTCACGGATCTGGGGAGAAGAATAGATGAACTCAGTGAGAATGTCAACAAAGAAATGGAAGATATAAAAAAGAACCAATCAGAAATGAAGAATACAATACTGGAAATGAAAAATTCACTAGAGGGACTCAAAAGCAGAGTAGAGGATACAGAAGAACGGATCTGTGAGCTGCATGAATGACTAGAAGAGATTACCCAAGCTGCACAGGTAAAAGAGAAGAGAATTAAAAAGAGTGAGGACAGTCTAAGGGACCTCAGGGACAATATCAAGTGCACTAACATCTGTCTTATAGGTGTCCCAGAAGGAGAAGAGTGAGACAAAGGGGCAGAGAACTTATTTCAAGAAATAATAGATGAAAACTTCCCTAACCTAAGGAAGGAAACAGACATCCAGGTACAGGAAGCACAGAGAGCACCAAACAAGGTAAACCCAAAGAGGCCCACACCAAGACAAATCATAATCAAAATGTCCAGAATTAAAGATAAAGAGAGAAACCTAAAAGCCACAAGAGAAAGACAAGTTACATACAAAGGAAACCCCATAAGGCTATCAGCTGACTTCTCAGCAGAAACCTTACAGGCTAGAAGAGAGCGGCATGATATATTTAAAGCACTAAAAGGAAAAAACTTACAGCCAAGAATACTCTACCTGGCAGGGTTATCATTCAAAATGGAAGGAGAGATCAAAAATTTCCCAGACAAGCAAAAATTAAAGGAGTTTGTCACCAAGAAACCAGTGCTACAAGAAATGTTAAAGGGACTGATTTAAGGGGAAAAGAGAAGACCACAAATAGGAAAAATTACCTATTTCCATGATAAGAGGGTAATGGATACAAATGCACAAAAAAGAGGTTAGATATGATATCAAAAACATAAAATGAGGGAGGAGGAGAGTTAAAGAGTAGAGTTTTCAGACAGAGGTCAAACTAAAGAGACCATCAATTCTATACAGAGGACTACTAAAACACTGAGAAAAAAAAAGTTAAAAAATGGCGGTAAGTACATAATTACCAATAGCTACTTTAAACGTCAACGGACTAAATGCTCCAATTAAAAGGCATAGGGAGGCTGATTGCATAAAAACCAAGATCAATATATATGCTGCACACAAGAGACACACTTCAGACCTAAGACACTCACAAACTGAAAGTGAAGGGATGGAAAATCATACTCCACGCAAATGGCAATGAAAAGAAAGCAGGGGTAGCAGTACTCATATCAGACAAAATAGACTTTAAAACAAAAACTGTAAAACGAGACAAAGAAGGGCATTACATAATGATCAAGGGAACAATCCAACAAGAGGCTATAACACTTGTAAATATCTACGCACCCAATGTAGGTGCACCTAAATATATAAAGAAATTATTAACAGACATAAAAAGAGAAATAGACAGTAACACAATAATAGTAGCAGACTTTAACACTGCACTTACACCAACGGATAGATCACCCAAACAAAGATCAATAAGGAAACATTGGCCTTAAATGACACACTAGAACAGATGGACCTAGTAGATATATACAGAGCATTCCATCCAAAAACCGAAGAATACACGTTCTTTTCAAATGCACATGGAAGATTCTCCAGGATTGATCACATATTAGGCTACAAAACAAGTCTCCATAAATTTAAGAAGATTGAAATAATACCAAGCATCTTTTCTGGCGATAATGGTATGAAACTAGAAATCAACTATAGGAAGAAAATCGGAAAAGCAACAAATACATGGAGATTAAACAAAACGCTGCTGAACAGTGATTGAGTCAATGAAGAAATCAAAGGAGAAATCAAAAAATACCTGGAGACGGATGAAAATGAAAATACGACATGCCAGAATTTATGGGATACAGGAAAAGCGGTTCCAAGAGGGAAGTTTATAGCAATACAGACCTATCTCAACAAACAAGAAAAATCTCAAATAAACAATCTAACAATGCACCTAAAGGAACTGGAGAAAGAACAAACAAAGCCCAAAATCAGTAGAAGAAGGGAAATAATAAAAATCAGAGCAGAAATAAATGAAATAGAGACTAAAAAAACAATAGAAAAAATTAATAAAACCAAGAGCTTGTTCTTTGAAAAGATAAACAAAATTGACAAACCTTTAGCTAGACTCACCAAGAAAAAAAGAGAGAAGGCACAAATAAATAAAATCAGAAATGAAAGAGGAGAAATTACAACAGACACCTCAGAAATACAAAAGATTATAAGAGAATACTATGAAAAGCTATATGCCAACCAATTCGACAATCTGGAAGAAATGGATAAATTCTTAGAACCATACAATCTTCCAAAACTGGATCAAGAAGAAGTAGAGAATTTGAATAGACCAATCACCAGTAAGGAGATCGAAACAGTAATCAAAAACCTCCCCAAAAATAAAAGTCCAGGACCAGACGGCTTCCCTGGTGAATTGTACCAAACATTCAAAGAAGAATTAATACCTATCCTTCTCAAACTCTTCCAAAAAATTGAGGAGGGGGGAAAGCTCCCTAACTCATTCTATGAAGCCGACATTACCCTGATACCAAAACCAGACAAGGACAACACAAAAAAAGAAAATTACAGGCCAATATCACTGATGAACATTGATGCAAAAATCCTCAAGAAAATACCAGCAAATTGCATACATCAATATGTTAAAAAGATTATATACCATGACCAAGTGGGATGTATTCCAGGTACGCAGGGATGGTTCAACATTCGCAAATCAATCAATGAAATACACCACATTAATAAAATGAAGAAACAAAATCACACGGTTATCTCAATAGATGCAGAGAAAGCATTTGACAAGATACAGCATCCATTTATGATAAAAACTCTGAATAAAATCGGTATAGAAGGAAAGTACCTCAACATAATAAAGGCCATATATGACAAACCCACAGCTAATATCATCCTTAATGGTGAAAAACTGAAAGCTATCCCTCTAAGAACAGGAACCAGACAAGGATGCCCACTCTCACCACTCCTATTTAACATTGTACTGGATGTCCTAGCCAGAGCAATCAGGCAAGGAAAAGAAATAAAAGGAATCCAAATTGGAAAGGAAGAAGTGAAACTCTCACTATTTGCCGATGACATGATTTTATATATAGAAAACCCTAAAGAATACACCAGAAAACTTTTAGAAGTAATAAACGAATACGGTAAAGTTGCAGGATACAAAATCAATATACAAAAATCAGTTGCATTTCTATACACTAACAACGAAGTAGCAGAAAGAGAAATTAAGAATACAATCCCATTTACAATTGCAACAAAAAGAATAAAATACCTAGGAATAAACTTAACCAAAGAGGTGAAAGATCTATACACTGAAAACTATAAAACATTGCTGAAAAAAATTGAAGAAGACACAAAGAAATGGAAAGATATTCCGTGCTCTTGGATTGGAAGAATTAACATAGTTAAGATGTCCATACTTCCTAAAGCAATCTATAGATTCAATGCAATCCCTATCAAAGTTCCAATAACACTTTTCACAGAAATAGAACAAAGAATCCTAAAATTTATATGGAACAACAAAAGACCCCGAATAGCTAAAGGAATCCTGAGAAAAAAGAACAAAGCTGGAGGTATCACACTCCCTGATTTCAAAATATACTACAAAGCTATAGTAACCAAAACAGCATAGTACTGGCACAAAAACAGACACACAGATCAATGGAATAGAATGGAAAGCCCAGAAATAAATCCACACATCTATGGACAGCTAATCTTTGAGAAAGGAGCCAAGGACATACAATGGAGAAAAGAAAGTCTCTTCAACAAATGGTGTTGGGAAAACTGGATAGCCACATGCAAAAAAATGAAAGTAGACCCTTACCTTACATCATACACAAAAATTAACTCCAAATGGATTAAAGACTTGAATGTAAGCCCTGAAACTATGAAACTTCTAGAAGAAAACATAGGCAGTACGCTCTTCAACATCAGTCTCAGCAACATCTTTTCAAACAGCATGTCTGACCGGGCAAGAGAAACAATAGAAAAAATAAACAAATGGGACTACATCAAACTGAAAATCTTCTGCACAGCAAAGGAAACCATCAACAAAACGAAAAGACAACCTAACAATTGGGAGAAGATATTTGCAAGCCATACATCTGATAAGGGCTTAATCTCCAAAATATATAAAGAACTCATACATCTCAACAACAAAAAATCTAACAACCCAATTAAAAAATGAACAGACATTTCTCCAAAGAAGATATACAGACGGCCAACAGACACATGAAAAGATGTTCAAAATCATTAACTATCAGGGAAATGCAAATCAAAACTACAATGAGATATCACCTCACGCCCGTCAGAATGGCTATAATTAACAAGACAGGAAACAACAAGTGTTGGAGAGGATGCGGAGAGAAGGGAACTCTCATACACTGCTGGTGGGAGTGCAAACTGGTGCAGCCACTGTGGAGATTCCTCAAAAAATCAAGGATAGAACTACCATATGATCCAGCTATTCCACTGCTGCGTATTCATCCAAAGTACTTGAAAACACCAATGCGTAAAGATACATGCACCCCTGTGTTCATTGCAGCGTTATTCACAGTAGCCAAGACTTGGAAGCAACCTAAGTGCCCATCAAGGGACGAATGGATAAAGAAGATGTGGTATATATACACAATGGAATACTACTCAGCCATAAGAAATGATGAAATCCAGCCATTTGTGACAACACGGATGGACATTGAGGGTATAATGCAAAGTGAAATAAGTCAGAGGGAGAAGGTCAAATACTGTGTGATCTCGCTCATTAAGTAGTAGATAATAACAACAACAAACAAACACATAGAGACAGAGATTGAATTGGTGGTTACCAGAGGGGAAGGGGGGAGGGAGGAGGGCAAAATGGATAATTCGGCACATGTGTGTGGTGATGGGTTGTAATTAGTATTTGGGTGGTGAACATGATGTAATCTATGCAGAAATAGAAGTATAATGATGTACACCTGAAATTTATACAATGTTATAAACCACTGTTACTTCAATAAACAAAAAATTAAAAAAAATAAAAGGCTGGAGTGTGGGCGATATTTTCTGGGAAACCACACAAGAGAACTTGCTGGGGTGATGGAAATATTCTATATCTTCATTGTAGTGGTGGCTACATAGGTGTATCTGCTTGTCAAATTTCATTGAAATGTACACTTGAATGGGTGCCTTTTATTATATGTAAATTATAACTTAATAAAGTTGATTAAACAAGTCAGTTGTGTCACCTTTCTACAACTCGTAATATACAGGCAAAAGGACAGAGCACCTCTGCTGCTAACTATAACACCTCCATACTACAAAACTGGAAAGATTTATATACAGATAGAGGGGAAGTTCTATCTCTGTTGTGGCCTGGTCTGGGTCCTTGATTTCTGTCATTATGCTGGTACTTGTTGACGTGCTAGTTCTGTCTTCTGGTTTGCCTCGTCTGTGTCTCAGGCTAGCCCAGTCTCTTGGTGCCGGTGGAGCAAAGCACAGCCTCAGCCCTGCAGACTTCATTAACTCATAGCTATTTTAGCTAGAAACTGTTTCAGCTAGAAACTAATTTCAGCTAGAAACTAAGAACAATGTAACAATGTGGGAACATCAGGAGATATGATTTTCCTCCACTCTGTTGAATGCCTTTCTATTATGACAGTGAGATCAAAGAATCACAGAAGTGTGGGAAAGATTCCATCTTTAGCTTAATTTGGGGAAGACTTCAGTGATTTAAAAGAAAAATAGGCACTCTGGAAACCATTTTTTTGCTTTATAGTGATATAAAAAAATCATTACTTTGTAATTTATGTAATCATACCAATGGTTATTTCTCTTTAATCCAAAGAACACCATGAACATGTTACCAAGAATGTTTGTGCAATCAGTATATTATGGGATTTATATAGCCGGACGTGGGCTCCCTCGAGTATTAAATATTTGTAATAGCCATTTATACAGTCTCTTCTTCTAGTCCTTAATACCTTTATACTAGAGTTTGTAGTTTCTTTATTTGACCTAGCCTGTATTTCTCTTGTTGCTATTTTAAATAATTTTCGTACATGGAGACGTAGTGAGGCTGGAGAGCAGCTGGCCAATGTCCTCCAAATAATAATGTCACGTTTCAAGACTCATGATCACTCACTTTCCAATCGTGCTGTCTCCAAATCAAATAATCCTAATTCCTTTCATCTTTAATCATGCATCCAATTGCCTAGGCCTTTTCTTAAACCCCAATAACTAGACATGAGATAGTTCCAACCATGTATTCAGAACAGAGATTTCAATTTCTATTAACTTTGATTAGAACCAGTTTCTACAGAGCATACAAAAATATTTCCCATGCCTCATGACATAAGATAAATTCTTCTGAAGTGTACAGAGGGATGCTCTGTCACGCACCCAGTTGTTCTTCTTTTTATTACCTAGATTCTAGCCAATTAATGAATGAAAGGAAACATTGCTCATTATGTGTTGTCTATGGGAACATTCTTTAGTGAGGGAGGATTAATCAACTCCAATTCAAGCTTTCCCCCAGATAGCCTTCCTTATACTAAAATGACCAGGTGGAAGAATGATCTTTGAAATGTATTGTTAAGAAATATAATCTTACATTAGGAATATAATTTTCTTCCTGATGAATTTCGTTCATATCCTTAATGGAGACGAGCATCTTTCAAGAAATATAAGGTCGAATCAGTACTATTAACTCTTCACCTAAAATAGATTACTATGCTACAAAAATGAGAGGGTAAGTACTAATTTGCAAAGATGATACATGTTCTATGTAATCTGCGTTCTTCTATAAGAAAATTTTCCAGATTCTCTTGAATCAAATAGAGGTCATACTGAGCAGAAAATCAAGAGCCTGAGAACAGGACTGACTCTGTCAAGCCTGGATAAACTCAACCTCAAGGTTGGGCAATGGGTTCTTCAGAAAGCCTTCCCTCTCTGTCCAAATAATTCTCCTTTGTGAAAGTCTTTAGATTTTTTTTTTATTTTTTACTTTCTCAGTATAGACTAAATACATAAACAATAATTTGGATTAAAAATATATTCACTAACTTGAAGGTAATTCTGGTTTTAATAACAACAAAAGCCAATCTTTTGATAACAATTGGAACAAAATGATTCTTATTAATATAAATATATGGTAAAGTTTTGGAATGTAATTAGAACGAGTATCCATACAAGTCTTTCTGTCTAGACAATGTCATGTTGAACAAACAAAAAATGAGTAGATATTGAAACAGCTGTACATCTAGAAAACAATATCCAAAAGATTTCAGCTTAAATGATTGCTTAGAACGCTTAGTGACTAACACGAGACCAGTATATAAGTGAATGCTTTATAAGTGGTATAGGCTTGATAATTTTTTCATAATTACTTTAGATCAAAAGCAATGTTTTTATTATATGTAGCTCCTAATAATTGACATGAGTCTCTAAACAACTAAGATAACTTCTAGGATTTTAGACATCCTTGGCATTGTGGAGGCAAATTTTATAACTGAGTAAATGGGGCCCTTTTCCTGTCTTTCAGTAAAAGTCAATGTTGCCAGTACTTATAGTAAAAGTTGGTGTTAATAATAAATTGCCATAAGCTTGCTTTTTCAGAGGATAATTTTTTCCTCTTATTTTTATAACAGAGTAGGACTTCACCTTTGTGTAACTCAGCTATGTGGAAACCTTAATTATTTTAGATGAAATGAATTAAAATGAAAATTCATCCTGCTATTGTCTACCAACCTTCAGAGGAGACCCCGTCAAATAAAAAGCCAATATTATTTCTTTTTTATCTGAAAAGTTTGAACAGAGAAAAGTAAAGATACCACTAAAACACTCATGAACTCTCAAGCCAGAATTTTCCAGTGTTCACGCCTGGTCCTTTAGATGTTGTTATCGTGAGAAGTAAAACTTGACTGATGAGACAAATTTTCTCCTCTTTGCCAGTCCTTTGCTTTCTCTCTGCTCTGAAGCAGCCACTGTCATTAGTTTGGTGGCTAGTCTTCCAGTTCTGCTTTTATATTTTTGCCAGCTTTCATTCATAAGAATTTTTTAAAACATTGTGTTAGTTCTTTAATTGTTGTTGGAATTGTGTTGAAAACTATTTTAATTCATGCATTTAGATGGGTAAAAAGACATCTTTATTATATCAAACCTTCCAATCCTTAAGCAATATTTTCCCCTCTATTTATTCAGGTTTCCTTGTATGTCCTTTAATAGAAAGTTTCCTCGATAACGTTTTGTAAATCCTTTCTTAGATTTATTCATAGTAGCTTTAGATGTTATTGCTATTAAATATAGGATTATGTCATTGCTACATTTTCTAGATATTTTGAAACTAATGCATATGAACAATAGTGATTTTTGTATGTTGATCTTGTATCAGCAGTCCTGCGAAAGTCTTTTCCTAATTTTCAGATTCTTTGAAATTATCATCTGAAAATAATGAGTTTTACTTTATTCTTTATAATTCTTAAACCTCTTATTTTTTTGTGTGTGTGTGTGTCTTCATTGGCTGTGATATCTAGTACTGTGTCGAATAGTAGTGAATTTAGTGGGGTTTTTTGGCTTTTTTGAAGGTATTTCTCATAAAAATTTTTATCATTAAAGGTGATGTTTGATATAGGCTTTGGGTAGATATCCTTTATGAATTTAAGGAGGTTCTCTTTAATTCCTAGTTTACTAAGATATTTAAAAAATTATGAATTATTATTAAATTTTCCTAATTTTACTGTATCTATTGAAATTATCCTATGACTTGTCTTCGATCCATTAATGCGATGAATCACATAGATATTTTTGATGTTATTCTGTTCTTGAATTCCTGGGATGAGCCCAAATTAGTCAAAATATATTTTTTAAACACCATAAATGTTTGGGTTTTTTTGACATGGAATCATCTCTGACATCAATTATTCTTTGATGTTTTCCTAATTTATCATTTTAAATCCTCTGCTTTTAAATCTTCATATTCCTTTTTAATTCCATGTGCCTCTTGTAGATGACATAGTGAATATTACATTTTATCCATTCTTTCAGTTTCTGTATTCTACTTGGTGCACTGAATCAATGAAAAGTTGTTGTGATTATTGATATGTTTAGATTTATTTCTGCCATTTTATTTTTTTCTCTTTTTTATTTATCTCTTTTCCTGATTTCTTGTATGTATAAGGTTTTTTATTTTCTTTTTTCCTTCTAACTTAGAAGTTACAGCTTTTATTTCTATGCTAACCCTAACCTGAAAGTTATGAAAATAATTGGCTTCATTTTTTTCTGAAAAATTAAAAAATTAGTTAACATCTTCATTCTCTTCCTAAACAATACAAGAACCACAACTTGCTGCTTAAGTACCTCCAGAAACCCCATCTGGAACTTTTATTCCACGTTCCTAAATGCGTTTCAGGTTAATAATATTTTCAAGTATCTTTGCTTGCTATTTCTTTTTGCAACTCACTCTTTACTGTGAGTTAACATTTTTTCTTGCTGAAAGAATTTTTTTTTTAGCAATTCTTTAAGAAAGAGACTGTGAATGTAAAAATTTTTTAATTAATTAGTGGATCTATTTTTAATTGATGTATTATTACATATTAAATATACACATTCTAAGTGTACAGTTAGATGAGTTAGCATGTTTAGCACATGTGTAACCAACTCTCCAATCAAGATAAAGAACATTACCAGTACCCCTTAGAACGTTCCCTGTTACTACTTTCCAATTAATTCCTCCCACTTCCTTGCAGAGACAGTCACTAATCTGGTTTCTATTCCCATAGAGTAGCTTTTCCTATTTTTCAATAGTTTTGCCTATTCTTCATATAAATGGAGTCGTACTGTGTATTTATTTGTGTCTGGCTGCTTTCACTGAACACAATGTCTTAGATATTCACCCATGTTTTGTGGCAGGAGAATGAATATGGTAAACGTTTATATCTGTTATCTTACTGATGAATATTAGATTTCTTCCAAGTTTTTGCTATTGTTAACAAAGTCTTTTTGTTGATATATGTTTTCATTTCTTTTGGGTAAATATCTAGGTGTAGAAGTGCTATATCATAAAATATGTGTAGGCTTAACTTTACAACTGCTAAAAGTTTTCCAAAATGTTTGTATTATTTTACACTATCACCAGCAAGCTTTGAGAATTGTTCCACACCCTCTCAAATATTCAGTGTTGCTAGTATTTTTAATTTTACCATTCTAGTAGATATGTAGTGTTATTGTAGTTTTAACGTTCATTTCCTGAATATGGAACATCTTTTCACGTGCTTATTGGTCACTTATAAAACGTCTTTTGTGAAGTCTCTGTCTAAGTCTTTCACCCATATTTTAATCAGGTTGTCTTTTTACTATTGATTTGTAGGAATTCTCTGCATCTTCTGGAGTCAAGCCTTTTGTTGGATACACGTGTTGAGAATGTTTTCTCTCACTCTTTGACTTCATTTCTTTAATGGTGTTTTTTTGAAGAGCAAATGTTTGTGATTTTGATATCCCCTTTCTCCATTTTTTCTGTCATCGTTGCTGCTTTTTGCATTCTGTTTAAGAAATCTTTTTCTACCCTATATCGGTTTCCTGTGGCTGCTGTAACAAGTTCCCATCAACCTGGTAGCTTAAAACAATAGAAATTGGTTCTCTTACAGTTCTAGATGCCAGAAGTTGGAAATCAAGATAGTGGTGGGGCTACACTCTATCTGAAGACTCTAGGGGACCCTGTTTCTTCCTCTTCCAGCTTTTGGTGGCTCCAGACACTCCTTGGTTTGTGGCCACCTCTCTCCAGTCTCTACCTCTGTGTTCACATTGCCTCTTTCTTTTCTGTCTCAAAATTCTCTCTTCTTCTCTCTCATAAGGATAGATGTGATTGCATTTACTGCCTGCCTGTATAATCCAGGATAAGCTCCTCCTGTTAAGGCCCTTAACTTAAGCACATCCTTTTCCATACAAGGTCATATTCACAGGTTCCACGGATTAGGATGAGGACATATCTTTTTGAAGGTCACCATTCAGCCCACTACCTATCCCAAGGTCACAAAGATATGCTTTTCTTTTTCTTCTAGAAACTTCATAATTTTAACACTGACATTTAGGTTTGTAAACAGTTTTGACTTACTTTTATGTATGGTAAGAGGTAGGGTCATGGTCCATTTTTTTCCCATGTTGATATACAATTGATCCAGACTATTTGTTGAAAACATTTTCCTTTTCAAGCTGAATTGCATTGGCATATTTGTAACAAATCATTTGACCAAAATGAGTAGATCTATTTCTGGACTCTCTAATATGTCTGCTTCACTGTCTATCCTTATACCAATTCCACATTCTATTAACTGTTGTAGCTTTACGGACATCTGCTGGTCAAGAGTGTGAGTTCTTCAGCTTTGCTCTTCCTTTTCAAGATTTCTTTAGCTATTTTAGATCTTTTACATTTCCATATAAATTTTGCTACCAGATTGTCAATTTTTATGAAAAATAACAAAGCTTGCTGGAATTTGTAAGGCAGTTGAATCTATAGATAAATTTAGAGAGAATTAACGTCTCTAAAATGTTGAGCCTTCCATCTAATGAACGTAGTATATCTCTCCATTTATATTAATATTTTAAAATGTCCTTCAGCAATGTGTTTGTGGTTTTCAAATGTAAAGATATTTGATTTATTTTTAAAAATTTATTCCCAGGTATCATATATCTTTTGATGTGATTATAAATGGCATCAACTTTTAATTTTTATTTTCCAATTCTTTTTTTTCTGGTATGTAGAAGTACAATGAGTTTTTGGATGTTGACCTTGAGACACTGCTGAATTCACTTATTAGATCTAGCAGAATTTTTTAATAGAATCCTTTAGATTTTCTCCATAGATAATCATGTTTTCTGAGAATAAAGTTTTACTTCTTTTTCCCTCAATCTTTATACACTGTTTCCTTTTCTTTCCTAATTACATTGGCTAGGACCTCCAGCAAAATGTTGAAAAGAAGTGGTAAGAACAGACTTCATTCAGTATTTTAACATTAAGTTAAATTAGGTATAGATTTTCCTTAAATGCTTTTTATCAAATGGGAGAATCTTTTCTAGTTTGCCTAGAGTTTTTCGTTTTATCATAAATGGGTTTTCAATATGGTCAAATGACTTTTCTGTACCTATTATGATGACCATATGATTTTTCCTTATTCTGTTAATGTGATAAATTATATTGACTGGTTTTTTAATGTTAAACCAAACATGCATCCCTAGGATAATCCTTGGTTAGTCATAACATATCCTATTTATATATTGCTGAATTAAATTTGCTAATATATGGTTAAGAAATTTTGTGTCTATGTTCATTAGGGGTACTAGCCTATAGTTGTTTTTTGGGGGATGGCTTTGTCATGGTTTGATATCAGGGTTACTCTGGTCTCATAGAATGAATTGGGATGTGTTCTCTCCTCTCCTCTTTAACTTTCTGAAGGACTTGGAGTAGGATTGGTAGTAAGATTGGGAAGCTGTGGGGCTTTTTTACTTAAAAAATCAATTTCTTTTCCAGTTTTTATCAGTTTAGTTAGTTGTGTTCTCAAGGAATTTGTCTATTTTAGCTACATCATCAGGTTTGTGGGCTTAATTTTGTTCATAATTGTTCCTTACTATCTTTTAATTACTGTAGAGTTTCTGGTCACATTGCCTATTTTATTGTCGATATTTGTCTTGTGTGGTGTTTTTTTTCCTTTATCAGTGTTAGGATACATCAGTTTTAATAACCATTTCAAGACCCAACCTAGCTTTAAGGATTTTCTATTTGTTTCCACATAAATAATTTCTACTCTTTCTTATTTTCTTCCATCTACTAATGTGTTTACTTTGCTCAGATCATTGATTTTTAGACCTTTTTGTTTTCATACGTTTTACCATATATATTGTAGATGTCACAATACATTGCTATTGATTTTGCTTCAGTCAAGTATCTTTCAAGGAAATTGGGAAAAATTGAAAAGAAAAAGATATATGTATCTCTTTCTTGACCACTTCCAGCACCTTTCAATCCTTCCTAAAGATTCAAGTTTCCAGCTGATGTCATTTCTCTTCAGCCTGAAGAACTTCCTTTAATATTTCTTATGGTACAGTTGTACTGAGAGCAAATTTTCCCAGTTTTTGTTTACTTGAAAATGCCTTTATTTTACCTTCAGTTTTGAAGGATATTTTTTGCTGAATATAAGATTCTAGAATGACTGTTTTTTTTTTTCTCTTAGCACTTTAAAAGTATCATTCCATTGTGTTCCAGGTCACATTGCTCCTGTCGAGAAGTGAGTCATCATACTTATTGTGGTTGTCCTGATATCATATATCATTTTTTTTCTTTGATTGCTTTTAGCATTTTTTCTATATTTTTGGTTTTCACAGTTTAACTATGATATGCCTAGGTATAATTTTATGTTAATTTATGCTTCTTGAGATTTGCTGATCTTCTTGGATTTGGGAGTTTATATTTATTGTAAATTAAAAACAATTTGACTATTATTTCTTCAAATACTCCTGTGCTCTTTCTCTCCTTCCTGTACTTTTGGAATTTTGAATACACATATTTTAGACTACTTAATATTGTCCCATAGCTCACTGATGTTTTCTTCAGTTTCTGTCAGTAATTTTCAGTAATTTTCTTTCCTCGTGGCTTTTTTCAGATAATTTCTATTAACCCGTCTTCAAGTTCACTTGTCCTTTCTTGTGCAGTGTTAATTCTGGTATTAATCTCACTTAAGGTATTTTTATTTCATACATTATGCTTTTTTCAGTTCTAGAATTTTTTGGTTCTTTCTTATAGTTTCCATGTCTTTGCTGAGATTTTCCATTTGTTTGCCTATTTTTTCCTGAAAAACCTTGAACATATGTATAATTGCTGTTTTGAAGTCTTTGAGTGCTACTTCCACTTTCTGTCATCTGTGGCTCATCTTCTGCTATTTTTATTTTCTTGGTTGTGGGCTCCACTTTCTTGCTTCTTCACATGTCTCATAATTTTTTATTGTATACAAGGATTATGTTTATGACAAACTAAATCTCCCATAGCGTAAAATATTTTTTCAATTATATCTTCTCAAGCTGACACCCTATCTCTATCTTTCTCATGGTTATCAAACTTCATGAAAACCTAATCTATATTTACTGTATTAATTATCTTTCCACATCTTTCATTTTAAAATCTAGCTTTGGCCCTTACTATTCCAATGAGTGTCTGTCATGCTCAGGTTTTCTGTTTCTGTAAACACATCGTCATCTTTCCATCATCCACACTTTAACCCTTGGAATCTCCTCTGACTCCTCCTCTTCTCACCATCTCTTAGTTGTCAAAATCTACTATTTAATTTCTCCTAAAACTGTCTGTATCTCCCCATTTCTCAGTTAATTTTATTAAAATTAATTTCTCATTAATTTTCTCCTAAAGTATTCCCTTGAAATTTTTAACTGTTTTTCTATTTTGAATAAATTTTATTCATGGATACCACGTCAATCTTATTGAAACTCAGCTCTGTTCATTTCATTTACACTCTCAAAATGTGACAATGATTTCCCCTTTCTCCAGAAAATTGATAAACTCCCTAGATGCATTTCAAATCATCACTTAGTCTGGTCAAAGATCATTTATACCAACTTACCACTATTTTAGAGCATTATATGCCAAACAAACTGAATTTCTAACTGTTCTCTTACTGTCCTTTTTCAGATTTTAGGTTAACTTTTTGCTTTGGAGAAAAATATTTCTGCTACCTTAATGCTTAGCTTAAAGAGACTTCTTCCATGAAGTTCTGTTCCCTCTTGAATTCCCTTAACATCTATATCCAATCATTTACCATTACTAATGTGTATTAGAGTAATTTCCATGCTTGTTTATCTCCCTACTAGATTGCAAGCTCATAATCAGATCTTAAGTGAATATCTGATTCCCATTGTCTCCATCACACCTCCTAGCATACAGCTTGTGTGTGCAGGTCCTCAATAAATATACATTGAATTGAATTATGTTATCAAACAAAAATGCCAGGACATATTTAGTATAGAATATGTAAAAAGAAAGAAAGTTGCATATATTTTTGTAAGTTTTTCATCCAAATGGTAATTAATAAATTTAAGTTTCTTGAGGAGGAAACTCTCAGCTAAGTGAAAAACCTGGCTATCTAGAATCCCTGAAGTTCAATGTAACTAAGGTTTTATTCCTGTTTCTAGTTAACTTAGATTATGCCCTTAGGTAAAGAATCTCTGGCTCACTGGAAAAGCTATCATAATATTATAATACGAAAAGAATGGAAAACAGGAAAAAAAGACAAAGCTGTGCCTCTGAGGGCTCCACCTTTGCTTTGTCCTTGTGCCCAGAGTTTTCAAAGAAATACAGATCAAGAGACATAAAATACTATAACAACTAAAGACAAATCCTAACCTGTTTCTTAGCAATTGGAGGACTTATTGAAGTAAAACTGACTCATGAGAGACTGTGGAACAGCTTTAGAGGTGATCCAGGAGATGATTAAAGGACTGGAAATGAAGACTGACACTAAGAGGTTAATAGAGCTGGAACTACACAACTTGATGAAGAAAAGACCCAGTCGTCATTTCAGGCCAGTCTTTAAATATACACAAAAGGACGTCAGTCAGTGAGTGGTGGCCAGCTGTTCTCAAGCTCTGATGCGCATAGAGCAAGATAAAATGGGCTTAAAGTAAATGAGGAGGGACTTAATTTTGTTTGGAATAGTTTCCTATAGGCAATGAAGCTATGTTACTGAATAAACCTCCTTCTCTGGGAGAGAGGTTTCCACTCCATGTTTCTGGGGCTCTACCTGCTACTGGAGGAGACACACTGATTGTGCATCTCAAGGGTTCTTCTCATTATTCTATCTTGTCAGAACTTTGATAGTGGAACTATCCTAAAGCAAATTTTTCTTCTCTTGGTAACTTCTCATCTACCTCACCTAACAAAGCCATTTTTAAATTTTACATCTGTGAGAAATTTTTAATATAGCAACAGAAGCCTTCTATGAGTTAGGTTTGCCACTGAAGCAGATGAGATTCCAGTTTCTGAACAGCCGATCAAAGAAAAAGGATTAGCTGCACATAAAGAAACAAGTATAAACTATCATTACTAATATTTTTATTACAGAATCTTTCCTTAAAACAATTTATCTAGAATTATCTTTTATGTAAAGAGTTAATATTATGGACATTGGCATTTGGTCTAGTTCTGTATAATTTTGAATTACAGAAGAAAGTGAAAGTATTAAGTGACTAATATGTCCTGAAAGTCTTTTTTTAAGGTTCAAGGAACGGATTGAATAGCTTTTTAAAAGAGGTGTAAAATCCTTAAATTCCTATTCTGTCATAGTTCTCCTCACAAAAATGACAATAATCTGACTGGACTTCTTAACTAACTTATGTGGAATCATCCACATCAAACAACACCTATTTTATCCATGGTATCAAGAATCGTTGTCTGGTGGTGTTAGACAGGCTCGTTTCATAAACGAAGACATCCGGGTTAATCCTATGCCTGGTGTTACTGAGTCAGTGTGGCAGAGACCTGATTGGACCTCAAACGTCTTGATTGGGTTGGTACAATTTCTACCAAATCAAGCTGCCTCTAACCTATGTGCATACGTCTCCCACAACTGTCACCACCACTGAGCGAAGTCATTTAAACAATCAGATGGCCACAAGAACTCTGAAGGAAACTTTCCTTGAAAGGTTTCCATTGCTTGCCTTTTAATATTCATTGTTCATTCTGAATCAAAAGAAGGTTTGCTCTGAAAATATTCTTACCATAATGGTTGCTCTTCAAAGCATGCCTGCTTTGAAATCAATATTTGTTTAGAGGCATGAAAAAATGTTCATAATAAATTGTTTTGTGAGGAAAAACACATTATACAACAAAATGAAAAACACACACACACTTACATACACTCTTCTCCGAAAAGAGGAATCAAACAAAAATATTAACTGTGCCCATCTCTGAGTGGTCACGTTTTGAGTAGTTGTTTTTTTCTTTTCCTTGCTTATCTATAATTTTAAAAATCCAGCAAGAAACATGTCCCATTTTTGTGAGGAGAAAAAAAGTCAAAAGGTTTTCAAGTCAATTTTCTAGTGGTCTTGATTGGGAACATAATTTAAAGTGTGTACTTAAGAAAAGAACTCCTTAGCATTTTGTAGGTCAAATCTCAAGCAGCAATGAGCAGCTAGCCTTTGAGGATGTCATACTCCCTGCCTAATTGTGAAAGTAATCCTAAATATAATTTGGCAATGAAACATTACAGAGCTTCTGCTGCTTGATTCTGCTCAAAAAAAGTGCCCTCAGATATTAACATCTTAGTGCCTAAAACACTACTCCAATTTGACATTCAATATATTAGGTAACCTAAATTAAAAAAAAAAAAAAAGCACTACAGTCTGAAAGAAGGTTTATTTTACTCTGGGGGCAAAAGCCATCTACTAGAAATTATGCATTCTTGGTTTTCAATGTATAATTACAGTTCCTATTATATAAATGTCATTATTTTGTCTACAAGATTGTAACTCCTCACTATCTTGTTATCTATTCAAGTGGTTCAATCAACACTCTCTTTCTCAGTAGGAAGGTAAAATCATGGAAATAAATGAAAAGTATGAAAGGAACATTAAACACTATTTTTACATTACAGTGCTGTTTGAACGTGTTTTGGGAATAGATGTTATCCAAACTCTCCTGGTCTCTCAGTGTGTAATCAATCACCCTTAGATTCTAGGACATCTTTAAATCTAAACAAACTTTCTAGTTACTAGTACAAGTCCACTTACTGGTACTTGGTTTTCAGTGTAAGGCAGAATCTTGTTTAAAATAGTTTTTCATATTCTTGAAGCAGAGCATAGGTATAGCTCCTTTTGAATTAACCTTGCTTTGCCTAAAATCATTGAGGCTGAAGAGAGAGATTTTGTAACAGTTTGTTTAAGAAATCCAAATCAAACTTTGCCAATTATTAATAATCAATTAGTAAATCAACCCTGGCACTCATTTTCTCTGGCACAAAAAACCCTAATCCTATAACCCTCATTTATCAATCTGATCTTCATTCCATTAATCATTCTTACTGTTATTTCTTGGATTGTTCTCTGTATCTTTTCCAATTGAGTTCTTCTGGAATGATTTCTCTGTTATACCACCATAGGTCAGCTGTGGAGAGAGCTTTATATGACTGGAATTCTTAGGCCTGCTGGGTCTTGCTAAGGCCTTGAAATCCCACTGCTCCAAATCCATTTCCATTCTATTTGACCGTTTTTAACTGTTCACTTTGTCATCTGGAGGGTGTTGGGGGGAGGGAGGAGGGAGAGGTACACTTTCCCAATGGAGCAGAAATAAGGGCTGAATATGAGGAATTCAATTTCCCAGCATAATGTTGATTTGGGCTCTGGTGTCAAGATTTTATCTAGGAATATGAACATCTGGGCCTAAGGAGATATCAGCATGCATTTGGATCATGAATAAACAATGTTTCTCCAACCTGGTCACTGCTGGCTACATCAATAAAAGGCCTGTCAATGACTAGAAAAATCATTCTCTGACACCTGTTGGCCAACCATCTGCCACAAATAGGGCAGATTTAATCACTCCAGAAAGCAATTCCATTCAGGGGTTATAGTAAAAATGAGATAGCTAGCCAATTTCTAGCTGTTTTTTTTTCCCAAAACAGTCACAGACACACACACACACACGTGTGTGTGTGGGTATGGAGGGAGGGCAGGAGGGATGCTGGCGCCACTCCACCAGCTGAGGATTCTGCTCGGCCCAAGTCCCGCTGGATGGAAACATGTCCAGTGGTAACTCAGATGATCCCTCTGCTTTCTGTCAGTAACCTTGGATTTATGGAGTTTGAGGATGAATCTTTCCCTTCTTTCCTCTGGGCTTAGCAGTTAACTCAAGACAGAAATAAACCAATCCTTTGGTTCTAATGTTGTTTTAGGAATATCAGGAAATTCATTTGAACAAGATATGCTAAAACATTATCCAAATTTAAATGAAACCAATAATGGAAGTTGGAGGATAAGTAAAAGTTACAGAAGATGAAAAGTATTAAAAATTATCCTGAATCGGGTAAGGACTGTATCCAAGGTGGGGCAGAGTCCCTTCCAAATCTGAGATTCTAAAGCTTTATCACTCGTATTTGTATGGCTTATCAAATTTACAAAAGACTTGCACATGTATTCTCTAATTTGATTTTTACAGCAACGTAAGTCAAAACATATGAGCCCCACAGATAAAGAAACAGGCTGAGAGATTTTGGCTGATTTTCCCAATGTCACCAACGACTCGTCATAGTTGAATTCTGATTATGATCAATGGTTACTGACTCCCAATCGGATGTTTTACGGCCTTTAATTCACACGGTACGCCATGCAAAGATATGAGATAAGTTATATCAACATATTGGAAAGTCTTTCTGCTGGGACTGCGTTCTAAATGAGCAAATTTGTGCAGACAAACTCAGTAACGCTGTCTTGATTCTGTTGCCTTATTAGCATGCTAAAATGTGGTAGACATATGGGCCCTGCCTTCAGGAATCTTAGCTGTTTAATAGAATTGTAAATTGGTTCTCTTTCCACTTATATTAGGTAGGCTCTTTCAACATGCAAGGTGCACGTATGCTCAGGTTCCGGGTGGGGTTTATAGTTGGGGTACAAGGAGAAGTAAGGAAGGACAGAACATGGTCTCCTAGGGCTTCAGGAGAACTGGGACATGCATCATTACAGCTCAGGATCCACAAAGGCTGGAGAAGCCAAAGGGCATCTCTGGGAAGCCAGTGTGAATGTACCTCTCCTGTGACCAGGACTCCCCCCACTCTATCATCTGCTTCTTTCTCCAGGTGTTTCTTTGTACTCCATGTAAATCAACCTGTCTCTACACTCCTTTTCTCTGTCTCATACATCTTATTGATTAGAGCTGCTTATTAGTATCTTCTTGGGTAATATTATTACCTTCTTTATTTTTCTGAGCTATTCTACTTTTGACTTACTCTCAGAGGATCGGTTGGAATGTGCTAGTCACCAGGACAGGCTTGCTGGGGCTCCAAACCTTTTAGGTCTAATGCTTATGTCTTTGGTCATGTCCCCCACCCTCAGCTCTCATCCAATCAGCTTTCCCAAAGGTTGTGGGGTCATGTGGTACAAAGCGTGGTGACCACAAGCAAGGACTCTAGCCCAAGGGTGGGGTAAGCTGGTGGTCAGAGACCTCTCATGGCAACCCGAATGCACTACACCACCCAGCATTCCTTATTGTTTTTATTATAATCAGCTAAATGGTTTTTTACATATTTCATTTTATTTTGAACAGATTTATTGCTTCCTATCTATTCTCTTGGATCAATTTTCAAATAAATATAAATATAAGCATTTCAGTAAAGCTTCACATAGTAAGAAAATTGGATGGTAATAATAATGAAATCAAATAAGGTAGAAGTCCTCTTCTCTCTTATGCAATCAGGACCAATTATTGGTTAGTTAATAAAAAATCATTTAACATGAGAAATATTTTTAAATGATATATTGTTTAAAGATCATATTTTAACTTAACAGATGTAAATGTCTTTTTATTGGAGTGTTCTATAGTAGTCCATGCTGCATAAAGACCATCATTCCTAATACAACATCTCTAATTTCCAACTTTGGCTTCTTTAGAGTGAAAATTTAAACTCATTTGCAAATTAATATTAGTGCATAGTCTTAAAATTTTGAGAACATTTTTCCCAATCATTTTTAATTTTCTTATCTACACCTAATTTAAAAAGAAAAATTTATTTAGAAACACAAATTTACCATGCCTTAATCAGAGAACTGAACTTAGTTTTGATAGAAATAACCTTATTTCTCACTCACATTTCATTAAGTTATATAATCTTTCTGGAATTAAATAATTTAAAATAAAATAATTTAAAATAACATTAAAATGTTAGGTAAAATAATAACAGAGGCAACAACGAAACTCACTCTTTATAAACCTATAACACAACTGATGGGAACAGAGGTACCAGTATGTCCTGGAGGATAAAATAATCTACTGGTCATGAGTGTTTACCATGCCATGAGCATCATCACTAGGATTCACAGAGAGAATCAGTTCATCTAGCCAGTGAGCTAAGGGGTTTTACTCAACCTGATTCATAATTTCCCTTAGGTTATGACAGCATGTAAGCTTTAAAAAGATTTAAAATGGAGAGAAAATTAGAATTAAGGCTGGTTAGTAAAGGTAAACAAACAATGAGAAATAGAAATAGGCACATCCTTGGAATACACACAAAAATAAATTCCAAGTGAAAGAAGTAGTGGTGGTCTTCTATTTGTCGCAATACAAGGAGCAGAAAACACAAAGGGGCTCTTACAACAGATGTTGTTTAAATGCATTGGGAAACCAGAAGTGACACAGGGAACAAAGAGTGACAAGTAGTGAGCAGTGGGTTCAGGAGTATCTGCTCTTGTGGTGTGCTAACCTTGGCTTTTAACACAGACTGGAACAGGGGCAGAGATTGTGGGCCCCAGGAAAGCCTGGAGTTGGAGCTGAGACCACCAACCTAGAGTTGGGACCTCAAGGGCCTGCACTCAATTAAAAGGTTAAAAAGAAAAAAGAAAAGCCCCCTGACACTGGGAGAATACAAGGAAGTTTACTTTAGCCTGGATTCTGAACGGTTGAAAAAATTCTTTTCTCTCTGTTGGACCTGTACCAAACGTTGTCTGGTTTGGAAAAGAAATTACCATAAAAATTGCTCTTGTAACAGTAATACTTCTGAGGGTCATGGAATAAGAAAACACAAAAATTCCCTGATGGGACATGCTTTCAACCAAGGCTGCACAGGATTCTCATGAGAATGAGAACGAGTTTATAATGCAATTATAAGATAAGAGGAAACGATCCATCACGAATGAGACAGCCACACAATAAACAGGAGATTTCGAATCCCAATAAGGCAGACAGTAGAACAATCCACTAGAGACTCTGAAATAAATATGATTAAGATGATTAAAGAGAAAAAAGCAGACTCAAAGATATAGGAAAAAAGGACACATCAAAGAAATAAGATGTACTGATAAGTAGATAGAGAGATGGATAAACGAACAAATATGTATACATCAAGTGTAGTAAAATATAAACAGGAGAGTAGAGGTGGTGGGTATACAGGTGTTCAATTAGAATTATTTCAAGTCCAAAATGAATGGTATCATCACTTCTGTCCAATGTAGGACTTGCAAAATATTTTACTATCTACATAAAAAAGTTCTGGTGAGTTTTATTGTCAAACTCTTAAAACTGATAAGAAAGTTCAGCAAAGTCATGCTGGAGGTAGGATTAATATACAAATCATATAAAATTTAAATGCATTTCTACAAAGCAGAAGCAAACATTTATAAAATGTAATTTTAAAAAGATACATTTACAATAAACATAAGATACCTATAAAGACAACAAAAGAGCAAAAACTTTATGAAGAAAAATATAAAATCTTATTGCAAATCATAGCGATATCTATGAAAGATATCTTACTGGATGAGAAGACTCCATATCACAAAAATACAGTGCCCCCAGAATGTGTGTGTGTGTACATATGTATGTATGTAAGTACACATACACATGTATATATTACATATATACATACACACATACGTTTTTAAAATTTCAGGTAATTCCAATCAAATTCCCAAGTAGATTTTTAATGTGAGAAGCTGATCATAAAATGTATATGAAACAAAAAAGAATCAAGAACAACAAAGAATATCTTGAAAAATAAGAGCGGATTTACCATCAAGTCTTGCTGTAATTAAAACAACGTGATATTGATGCAAGAAGTGACAAAAAGAACAATGATGATATAGTAGAGCATAGAATCTTACTTTGGTATACGAAGAGGCTTGGAAAATAGCCAAGGCATTATTAATCGTCGAGGAAAGAATGGGCTAGCCAATACAAATGTGAGACAATTGGCTACTGATACGGTAAAAAGGTAAGATTACAACTTTAACTCACGTCATACCACATATAAAAAATAGATGATAAATAGGTGATTTAAAAGCTAAATGTGAAAAGCCAAATTTTAAAATTTTTGAGGAAAATATTGGAGAACATCTCCAGGACATGCAGTAGCAAAGGATTTCATACTCAAGACACAGAGCATAACCATGAAGAAAATGATGGATGCATTTAACTCAGTTCGATTCTTTTATTTGACGGAGACCCCGTAAGTAAAGTGAAATGCCAAACCATGGGTTGGGATAAAATATTTATAGTGCCTAGAACCAACAAATAACTAGTATCTTAAATACATAGAGAACTCTTGTAAATTGATAAGAAAAAGACAAACTCAACGGAAGAATGGGTGAAGGCTATGAACATGCAGGTCACAAAGGATAAACCTGAATGACCCAAAATACATGAAAATGAGAAAATCAAACACATTTTCGTAGGCTTTCAGCCCTTTCAGTTGAGTATGGGTAGCATACAGTAGGGCAATAAATGGTTATTGCCAATCTTCCATTTTTAACTTGAAATCTATTGTTTTACATCAGTAATGTGAATAGTTTTGCAAAGGGTAGGACAATGGCACTGCCTACTCATCAGCTTTGATTTGAAGGCACACTTGGGATGAATATACTCAAGCTGCTTTTACTTTCCAGCTAATCCTAAGAAAAGCCATTGATTTATTGATTTAGCAACTTGCTGTCTATAGAAGTCGCTGAAATGAAAGTGTTTCTGTCCTCACCACACCCCACGTTAGCAGCAGCTAAGAGTGGAGAAAAGTCAGAAAGATTTTTTTAATGTCTTCTTGTGTGTCTCACAATTAAGACTCATTTCCTAAGGACATTAAGAACTTTGTAGAAAAAAAATGTGTAAAAAATGTATACCTGGAGAAGCTGTGGAAACTGGGGCCGGGAATATTCCAAATAAGGAGATTCGGTTACATCAAAGGAAGTGTTCTACGGAGGCCAGGATCAAATATGAAAGTCAAGTCGAGATCGATTACAGCTAAAGATTAGGAGAGTAACTCACTGAAACTTAGTTGTTACACACCGGTTTTTCAGGACACATTTACCTCTTATTAGGTATGGCAATTTTAATAAATAATTTTTTCTATTTAAAATCACTGAGTGGGAAAGTTATTCAAATTTCTACTTTAGAGAATGGTTAGTGGGTTGGTTTTGGAATCAGACTGTATGGATTCAAATGTTGGGGTCTGCTGCCTGCCTGTGAGCAGGTTACATGGCCTCTCTGTCTCAGTTCCCTTATCTGTAAGATGACGCAGTTAATATCACCTACATCATTGGATTGTTCTACTGATTAAAGAAAATAATACAGGTATGTGCTTTCCTTACACAGTGTCTGAAAAATACTAAACTCTGAATAAAATTTGGCTGTAGACATCATACTATATCTGAAGGAAGACTGCTTGTTTGGGTCTCCTGTAGATAACTAACATACTACAGTCCACCTGCTGCCCATTTTTGTGCCTGGAATGTATTAACTGGTCTCTTTTTAAGGGCTGGAATTAAAAACTAAATGGTAAGAGAAAGATAGGACACATCAATGAAGATAGCATTTGTTACCAAATAATTTCGTAGTTAATATGGCTGAGCCCTGAGCACACATATACTTCTGAGGGAATACGCAGATTAGATCAGATCTGTCCACTGATACTAAACATGCACACACACACACACACACACCCCAAATATGTAGGTCGGCCAAAACCCAGGTACCCATAATTTGCATTCCTAAATACTGCGTAACAAAACCGCTATGCTGAAATTGACATTCCATATATTCTTTGCTGTTAACCAGAAGCAAAAATATTTTCCGATATAATTAAAACATGATTAGAACTACAAAATGTGAGGTATGCATTTTAAAACCATTTTGAACCCAAACCATCAAAACCAAGCTTTTTAATTTATAGATGAGGGAGGCTAGCATTACAGGTGTTACACAGGACCAGAACACAGGTCTCTTAACTCTCCGTCCAATATTCCTCCCAGCCCAGAGTTCAGGGATGACTTTCCCAGTTGTGTTTATGTGTTATGTGTAAGGGATACATTCTTATGGCTGCTTATAAAGAAAAGTATGTGTTGAGCATAAGCTTTGTGGCCAACCCTCGGCTAGACACCATGGGGAAATGTGCAGTGTTCACATGTGGTAAGTTTAATAAAGAGAGCTGGGGATTGTTTTGCAAAAGATGACTGAGTAAAAAGCAAAGTGTGATATTTTCACTTTCAAATATAATGTTGTGGTTAAAAGTGAAGGGTCTTATTCAAGGTGGCAAGGTTCCAATACAGGTTTTACTAACTCCAGCTATGAACCTTTGGTCAAGTTATTTTAACTCCCTAAGTGTCAATTTTCTCATCTTGTAAAACAAGTTTTGTGGACCTTGAGGGCATTATGCTAAGTGAAATAAGTCAGACAGAGAAAGACAAATGCCATATGATCTCGCTTATATGTGGAATCTAAAAAAAAAAAAAAAAGAACCAAACTCATAGATACAGAGAACAGATTGGTGGATGCCAGGGGGAGGTAGGATAGAGGTGGGTGAAACGGGTGAAGGGGTCAAAAGGTGCAAACTTCTAGTTATAAGATAAATAAGTCCTGGGGGTGTAATGCACAGCAAGGTGACTGTAGTTAATAACATTGTATTGTATATTTGAAAGTTGCTAAGAGAGTGGATCTTAAAAGTTCTCATCACAAGAAAAAAAATTTGTAACTATGTGTAGTGATGAGTGTTAATTAGACTTATTGTGATCATTTCACAATGTATACAAATATCTAATCATTATGTTGTATAGTTGAAACTAATATAACATTGTATATCAATTATATCTCATTTAGAAAAAAAAACGGGTTGCACCTTTCTCGAGAAATTGTTGTGAGGGAGGCCAGCCCCGTGGCTTAGCGGTTAAGTGCTCGCACTCCGCTGCTGGCGGCCCGGGTTCGGATCCCCGGCGCGCACCGATACACCGCTTCTTCGGCCATGCTGAGGCCGCATCCCACATACAGCAACTGGAAGGATGTGCAACTATGACATACAACTATCTACTGGGGCTTTGGGGAGAAAAGGGAGGAGGATTGGCAGTGGATGTTAGCTCAGAGCCGGTCTCCCTCAGCAAAAAGAGGAGGATTAGCATGGATGTTAGCTCAGGGCTGATCTTCCTCACACACACAAAAAAACATAAAAAAGAAATTATTGTGAGGACAAAATGGCATAAAGCAGACAAAGCACTGGGGGCCCCACCCAGGATAGGGTAAGTGGTCATGACGATGAAATCGTCATCTTCGTTATCATTCAAAATGTCAGTAAAGCTCGGCAATCTTCTTGAGATGGAAAGAACTCCAGAGATCTTTTCTTCTTGGCTATTAGTTCATGATCACAAACAAATTCCTTAGTTTGTCTCTATTTTATTCATAAATTTAGGCAAAAATATCTCAAAGAGTTATTGCAAGGTTCAAATAGGGTGATCTATGTAGAGCTCCCAGCAAAGGGCCTGGTGTTTGGTGAAACTTAGACCCCATCTCTTGCCTTTCTCCATCACAAAGAATAGGTTATAGGTATCTCCATGAATAGGCAAATCTAGGAATATTTTCTCCAAATAAAGTGCTTAAAACAGATGCCTGCCACTTCTAGGCACAGTGGAAATGAGAGAAAGTCAAAGGAACAAATTATAGTGACTGCTGACAAGTTGGTTGTTGGAGATGAAGGGAGAGAAGACTTAAAGGGGCCTCTGGTTCTGTTCCTTGAACTGGAAGAAAGGAACCAGTCACAGAAATGAGGAGCTTGCTCAAATGGTTACTTTGTTGAGGAAGGTGAGGAATTCCATTTAGATAAGAGTTAAAGTAAAAAATTAAGAGATGATTATAAAATCTAATATCTTGTTATTCTGTAAGTATGTCAGATAAAGCTGCCACCTAAGAAGCTAAACAGACCCCCAAATTCTGTAATGATTAACAAAGAGAGATCAGAAATGTTTCCTGAAGCAACAAAGGCTGTGGCAGAAATCTAATATTATGAATTACATATCCATTCTGAATATGAAAGAATGAAAGTGTGGAGGGTGGAGGCCCCACTGGGAGGTAGCAGAATAACAGCAAACTCATCGTCTTCATAGTTTAGCCAAGAGCCTGCCACTTGGCTCTTTATTATTAATGTGGCTGAGCCCTGGTACAAAATGCAAAACAAATGCCATTAATGGGATTTCCCCACATTAAGAATATTGGAAAAGCCATATGTTATGGGTTGAATTGTGTCCCCCTAAAATTCATATGTTGAAGTCCTAACCCCCAGTACCACAGAATGTGACCTTATTTTGAAATAGGCTTGTTGAGGATGTAGTTTGTTAAGATGAGGTCATACTGGAGTAGGATGGCCCTAATCCAATATGACTGGTGTCCTTATAAAAAGGGCACGTTTGGACACAGACATGCACACACAGAGAACACCATGTGAAGATGAAGGCAGAGTTCAGGGTGATACTTCTACAAGCCAAGAATGTCAGATTGCCAGGAAACCACCAGGAGGCAGGTGAGAGGCAGGGAGCAGATTCTCCCTTATGGCCTCAGAAGGAACCACCACTGCTCGCACCTTGGTCTCAGAATTCTAGCCTCCAGGATTGTGAGACAATAGCTTCTGCTGTTTATGCCACCCAGTTGGTGAGACTGTGTTATGGCAGCCCTAGCAGACTAATACCGATCAGCTCCATCTGGCGATATCCCAGTGCTGACCCGCATTGCTACTTGCTACAGGGGACTTTGCATCTTTTCTTAAGAAGAATGAATTCTTTGGTGGAACCAGATCAATTCAAAGAGTGCTTAAGAACAGATATTTTTGGGGCTTAAGAAAGGCCTAATAAAGCTAGTAAGTAAGTGATGCACAAAGGAATTGCCTACATCCAGTAAGCGTGTCTTAAAAGAACAGGAGAGATCCAAAGATGTCAGGCTGATTAATTTCCTATAACTGAAAAATGTCGTCAGCTTGTTGCATAGCATAATAAAAATTAATACACGTAGTTAATTTTCCAGAGTATACATTTAGGGAGGAGTATTGACTGTTTTGTTCCATCCTAGGGTCCAAATACTCTGTAACTGATAGAATATCAGAACAGTAAATGACTTTAGACAGCACCTCATCTTATAAAAGGGGAAGTGAGAAGAGAAAGGAGTAGGGGGCCAGTGCAGTCAAGAAGCTGGCCCAGGCCAGAGGCCTTTCATCATAGAGACTGAGAAGAGTTGAAATCCTTGGATTGAGTCAGAATCTCTGTCCCCAGACCTTGCTTGGTATAAAAACCTTGCTTATTCCCAGCATGGTCCCTGAAGTTAACCATGCAGAATGCTTATGAAACTAGCCATTTCCACAGCAACTTTGATCTGGCCTCATAAGCCACTGAATCATCATGACTCTAGAATCCAGCTAGTTGGTGCCATTCTTTTTGGTTCCTGACTGGTTATGGTAATGCTGAACTAGAGGAAAGAGAGCTTCTAGAGCTGATGAAAAAAGCCTCGCAAACATGGCATTTTGGAAGGAACAAAATCTGGGAAGTTGTCTCATTATTAATCATATTTGCACCCCTGCTGTTTTTTCTCATCATCCCTTGAAAATTAAGAACTATGGAGTGGAACTGGGTATTTATCTAAAGAACATGAAATCAAAAATTCAAAAATATTTATGCATCCTTATGTTCATTGCAGCATTATTCACAATAGCCAAGATGTGGAAGCAACCCAAGTGCCCATCAGTGGATGAATGGATAAAGAAGATGTGGAACATATACACAACGGAATACACAATGAAATCATGCCACTTGCGACAACATGGATGGACCTTGAGGGTATTATGCTAAGCGAAATAAGTCAGACAAATACAGTATGATCTCACTCACACGTGGAAGATAAACAAATAAACACATCGATAACCGAGAACAGATTGGTAGTTAACAGAGGGGAAGGAGTGGAGGGAAGGCAAAAGGAGCAAAGGGGCACATATGTATGGTGATGGATAAAAACTAGACTCTTGGTGGTGAACATGATGCAGTCTATACAGAAACTGAAATATAATAATGTACACCTGAAATTTACACAATACTATCAGCCAATATGACCTTAATAAAATAATTTTTAAAACAAGAACTATGGAGTGGAATACATCTTAGAGAGAGTCACACAGTCACACCCCCTGGATTTGCACGTCAGGAGAAGGACACCCAGAGTGACTGTGCCCTGACTGTGGTTACACTGTGAGTTTATGGAAGAACTGGGAGAAGTTTTCCTGATTCCTCACTCAGCTCTCCTTATACAACACCACACTACCACTCCAGGGAAGACTCTATTTTATATATATTTTTGTTCAATGTGAAGAGAAGCAAGCATCCACGCCTTGCCACTGATGAGTTTAGAAATGGACAGCTCCTCCATGTGAAGTATAGATGAAAAGCAACGCAGTCATTCTACAAGCTTGGCCGACCTCTGACTCCTTTATGCATTTCATTATCACAGCCTCAGCTCACAGAGGAAATGGATTCTCTTCCAATCACTTCCATTCAAGGATATCATGTTTCTGTACAAAAGCTTAGACATACCAATAGGTACCATGAAAATGTACAAACGGATTTAGTAGACAAACCTGTGCCAACACACATCTGGCCTTGCTCTAGGATCTGTGTGTTTTCAAAGTACTCTAAAAGCGAAATAATTCTTTTAGGACTAGCCAAAGCATATGTTTAAACCCTCTGTGCCAAGATCTCTGCAATTCAGCTACTGACTGACAATGGTTGGCAGTCCTGAGCTCATTCAATCCAAGTGTGCAAAGGTCCCCTCTCAATGCAATGGCCAGCACACCCCTACGGTGCAGAGCTAGCAAGAATTCCACTGCTCTGAATAGGTCAGACTCCTCTCGGTGTGGAGCGGAGCAAGCAAACCAACAGCCAGAGTCTACTGAACTCTCAGACTGCTCCTAATTTATTTTTCCAGTGACTCTAGTCTCAATTACTCAATGTGTAGACCATAAATTTTGAGTCATAAGGACCATTCCTAGAGTTTTATTAACCTCTTTCATTCTAATTGCTCTTCTGTCACAAGTCTGCATGCCAATTAGGTTGTAAGGAATTAATCCATAGCCTCACAAAGTGCAGACGTCAAAAGAAGAAATGGAAAGTGAACCCTACACGGCTGTAGGGGTTAGAACATGATCACGTTGGCAGTGTTATCATTTGTAGAATCTAATCCTAGTCTAAATGAAACAGATAAATTTTCAGTAATAGGAAACTCCTTTCTTAACATCTTTTCTCCCATTTGCTAATCAAGTAAAACATTCATTTTGGTTGGGACATTGAATTTACTGCTCTTCAAGATTAGGCCTATTTCTGCTTCTTCATTTTTAGATTTCTTTCTCTACTTTCAGATGCTTGAAAATTCTTAGAGAAACAAAACTTTTCATGCAAGTTACTCAATAAATAGTAAGTGAATGAATGATGCCTCTAAGGGTAATACTTTCCACATAAATGGTTTTCACAACTTAACTCATTTGCTAAAACTATTTGATTTTACTAGATTTGAATTCAAATGCAGTATTTCTTGCCAAAAATCTGAAGACGTATATTGTCACAGTTTTTTCAGGGATGGTGAGTGGTGTGTGAACAGCAGACAACAGTGCGGAATCCTCCCTTCATTCGGGGAGGCAGCCAGCTAAAGCGGAAACGGCACACGGGGAGCTACCGCTCTGAGATCCACCTGACGATAGCAGAGACGCAGTAGACACAGTGTCCAGAAAGAATCATTTCCATTTCCAATATTGACAATTTTTGAGCTGAATTCCCCTCTACCACATTTAAATAAGACAGTGCCTCATTTAATGAGTTTGAATAGAGGAGCATAGTAGACCTAGAAGAAAGAATATTTGAAAAATATTCTGGCCTCTAAATACTTCCTATAAAAAGATAATCCCTTCCCTTTAAAACACCTTATATAACAATACTCAAAAACGTCCATGACGTTTCTCTGTGTGTTTGATTTTGCTACACACAATGTTTTTCAACTGACTCAGTCTTGCCTAAAATTCTAGAAGCCAGACCCTGTCTAGAATGAAGAGTTTAAATCTCAGCAGGATTCTCTCTCCTGAGGGAAAAAATATTCGTCATCATCCTTGTCTCAGGTTGGGGGAAGGTGGCCAGGAATTCTCATGGGTAGACTCGTTTGGTCAGCTCGCTAAGTTTCTGGAACCAAAATATGCCGCCACTGGACTGGGTTGTGAAAGTGGTGTTTACTCAGTTCTCACATTTGGGGGTATGCGGGTGCCCCCACGTAGGAAATGAGAATGGCTGCCTGAGAGGTGTGGGAGCGTCTGCCACGGTTTCCTTTCCAGCGCTTTCTCTCACTGGGTTGGGGCAGCTGGAATTTTTCAGCTTCCTCAGGAAAATGTCGATGTTTATTCAGACTCTCTGACTCCTGACAATGGTGGTCAGATGCCTGTGGCCACCTGCGTCCCTGGATGAGAGGCCGGCGGTCCTCAGGACCGCTCATCCTGCCGTCTGCCACGCATCACCAGAGATTTAAAAACAGGCTGGTCCAAGTCAAGTCCTGATAGACGATGCGTAAATGTTTAGTCTGAGGTACTTTCTATCTGTGTCTCTTTCTTTGGACAACTTAAACTTGCCTTCCGTGGTCCAGCTTGGTCCTGACAAAATGAAGTATAGACTGTTTTTCTATCTTGGCCCTGCAAGAAGTAAGACTCCTTTCTGATATGAATATGAAGGGAAGCTGTGAGAACCTAGGACAGATGAAATTGGCAGAATGATTGTAGCTTTTAGAAAGGCAAACAATTCATTCAACATACACTACATGAGATATGACTATGATTAAATATGCATCACATTTGCACATTTTATTCTAATATCCCAGTGCACTTAAATCCCAGGCTTCTCACCATGATCCCTGAACAAGGAACATCTGTGTAGGAAAGGATAACTGCAGAAAGAAATGTCTGCAATTGGCCCAAAGAGTCTCATGGCTCATCCCACTGAACCTGGATGAGTTTCTCCTGAAGCTGTACTTTATTTATTCCATAGTTAGATAAGATTAAAGTCTAAAATCAAGCCAGTATTTTTTTTCTCGCTGTGCTTCCACAACTACAGCAGAATTGAAAAATATAAAGATGTAGGCATTTCAATATAATGGTTCTGGATGACACTGTGGGAGTGTCAGGCAGACTAGTTCAGCTTTTCAAGGAAAGGGGGAAGGACGGTCCCCAACAGGGGACTTCTACCATGAATTTGATTTGTAGCTCAGGGAATATCTGGGGAATCAAAGATTTAAACGAAGCACTTGAACTTACCCAAACTTTTGGAATTCCATAATTCCAGTCCAACAGTATAAACACCTTTGAGTTAAAAGATGAGTCATAAAATCTGTTTGCTGAAAGACAGATATTTCTAACTTATTAAATATCAGAACATCAGGGAAGAAAATGACTGGAACCTCTTAGAGTTGCTTACATTGGGCAGCAGCCAAAACAAAACATTCATTATTACTGGATAAACCTTTGTCTACCTAAGCAGCCTGGTTTTCAGATAGAATGCATTACAGACTCAGCATCTGGAAAACTTCTAATTATCTTCAAAATCTTTGTCCAGTTTTTAACAGTGGACTAAGCACAGCTTTGAAATGCTTGGACTGCACTTCCACAAAGGACGTTCTAGGGGATGTCAGGCGAGAGTCGTCAGGACTTCGCTGCAGACCTGGCACTGCTTCTCCCAACTAGCAGGTGTTGGAATGAACACCAGAAGCAGGGAGTGACAGTCAACAGGATGTGTAAAAATGAAGTTGACATGGCTCCACTGTTCTCACTGGCGTGCTTGGTGAAATGCACATCTCTGGACAGACACATTCCTACCCACATTTCATTTCCCACTATTTACTTGATAAAAAAATTTGATATGTGAATACAGTAGTCCCCCTTATCAGCAGGGGATCCATCCCGAGACTCCCAGGGGATCCCTGAAACTGCAGATAGTTAGTGAACATATATACTATGTTTTTTCCTATACATACAGACCTGTGGTAGAGTTTATAAATTAGGCACAGTAAGAGATTAAAAACAATAACTAAGAATAAAATAGAACAATTATAACAATACACTGTAATAAAAGTTACCTTAGACCTTAGCAACCTCAGCATACAGTTTTTTTTCTATCCTTTTTAAGTCAAGAACTTTCACCTTTCTACTCAAAGGAAGGACTTTACGGCTTCTCTTTGGCATATCTGAATTGCCAGCGTCACTGCTCTTGTGCTTTGGGGCCACTATTAAGTAAAACAAGGGTGACGTGAACACAAGCACTTCGATACCGCGACAGTCGATCTGATAATCGAGAGGCTACTAAGTGACTAATGGCGGGTGGCGTCTACCACTGGACAAAGGGAAGAGTCACGTCCTGGGAGGGATGGAGCGGGAGGGCGCAAGGTTTCATCATGCTACTCAGAATGGCATACAATTTAAAATTTATGAATTGTTTATTTCTGGAATTTTCCATTTAGTATTTTCAGACCACAGTTGACTGTGGGTAACTGAAACCCACTGAAAGCAAAATCATGGATAAGGAGGATTGCTGTACATATGTTTACAAGGTGTTATTTATTCTCAAAATAATGTCAATTTATTCAACTACTTTGAGAAGGAAAAAAGTCTATAGGAGAGTTGGGATTTTTTATTTCTATTTATATTTCTTTCTATATTATATTTCTTTCTATATATACACATATATATACATATAGAGAGAGAGAGAGAGGAAGGGAGGAAGGCAAGGAGGGATTTATTTTAAGCAATTGGCTCACACCATTGTGAATGCTGGCAAGTCTGAAATCTGCAGGACAGGTTGGCAGCTTGAAAATTCTAGCAGGAGTTGATGTTGCAGTCTTGATTCAAAAGGCAGTCTGGAAGCAGAATTCCTCTTTTTCTGGGGATCTCAGTCCTTTCTCTTAAGGCCTTCAACTGATTGGATGAGGCCCACCCACACTATGGAGGGTAATCTACTTTACTCAAAGTCCACTTACTAATTTAAACATTAATCACTTCTAAAACATACCTTCACAACATCTAAACTGGTGTTTGACCAAACAACTGGGTACCATGGCTTTGCCAAGTTGACATAAAATTAACCATCACACTATCTTAAGCATAATTCAAATTTTTATCACTTAAATATTCTCAGATGAGTGTGTGGGAAACTATGAACCTACAAATATATGAAGCATGAACTATAGGCCTGTCATAAATTATTTCTATCTCAGACTTCTAGTTGTCATTTGGCCCCTTATCTAGACTTTGCCTAGAAAAGATAGTACTTGGAAGTTATCATTCTTAGGCCTATAGATATGCCAAAATAGGGCAAAGCTAATTGAAACCTAAATCAATACCATAAATAAATTTTTTAATAATGTAGTAAGGAAATAAAGAATTCAAATTTCCACTAAAACTAAGTGCAGTGTGGAAATAGTACTGACACTTAATACAAACTCAATGATAGGTTTTGGGTTAGATTTAATTACCTCTCTCTGGAAACATCAGACATTGACTTATGGAAAGTCTCTGGAGATAACCATGGCTTCTGGAGTAAGGGTGACATCCTCTAGTGGACAGAATCTGCCAGTTTAACTCTGAAACTCAGTGATGGGCAAATATTGCGACCAGAAGGCAATCTGGCATCTGTTTATATAGACGCTCTTAGGTATGACAGCCTCGAGGAGGTTTCTGACCAGAAAGAAATTCATGTGATGTGCTTGTTCTTACACATAGAATCTAAAAGATGATATAAATGCAATACTTTTGTTAACCTTTTCCCAGTGATGCACCTTTAATTCCTACAGAATTCCCTTCAGGTGACCAGCTAGATGGCCCGGTGCCCTAGGCTCTCTGGTTTTTCTTTGTGATTTCCACTCCTCACTTTCAGCTCAATTCTCTTGATCGTTCTTCCCATCTCACCTCTTTCCCAGGATCCCGGCTTTCCCTCCATCCAGGAGCATCTTCCCTTGCTAATATGTTTCACTTCCCATAGACACCATTGTGCCCAATATGTCCCTGTCACCTCAGATTTTTATTACAGACTCCCACTTTCACCCCAGTTGGAGAACAAAAGAGAAAACTCGAGCCTTTCGCAGGAGCTTTAAACTCTCTCTTTTACAGGCCCAAAGATGTACAGCATATGAAGACGAATCTGTTGCTATTCTATTGACTGATTTATTGTTATAATTATTATAAAGCTGTAACAAGACCAAGGGCTTCTCAATGCTTGGAACAAGATGTTTTCTGTCTCTCGTGTTGTTTTTCTACCTTAAATGTGAAAAAAAAAAAGGAGGAGAGAGTGATTGCCTTAGCTTTAGCAATCAGAAAGCTTTTCTCCGTGACTGATTAGGACTGAGCCACTAGGACATCTGAAAACCACTGAGTTAAGAAAAAAAGCAAAGTAGAGTCTTTTGGCACTTACTTTACATAAATGTTTTATTTCATACCTGATGCCTTTTGGTATGCTCTGATCGGTCATTGAGGACCAACAGTCTTTGGTCTGGAAAAGTAATGAAATAAAAAATACTGAGTTCCATGCTGTTCCCAGCTTCATAAAGCTGACCTAATTAAGCAAGAAGTAAAGGTTTCCAGAAAGCACAAAGAAAAAGGGATAAAAAGGGTAAAATTTCTTTAGGATGAGGACACACCTGTTTCCACTATTGAACTGTTACTTTGCCAAGCATCTGCCTCGTGGAGCCAGCTCTGTGTTGCCTGGTACAGCGTCAGCCTTTAGGAGGATGAATGTACTTCTTTGAGGCTTCAGTGCTGTGACCTTGAACTTTCTTGATCACAGACCCCATCAACAAAATTATTGCCCACACACCCATAATGTATGTCTATTTATCTTTAAATTCTACAACTGTGCCATTTTTATATTATGTACATTATAAAACTACATAAAAATAATTTAAAATGAGAAAAAATATAAATAGAAGTTCTAGTATTTCTTCCTGCATCCTAGAGAATCATGTGGTACTGCATAAGGTACACAACACCCCATACCCTCCACTTTGCAGACCACTGCTTTAGCAAAGACTCCCCTTCTATCAGCCCTTTGCTGCCAGCAAATTTCCCTTAATTCTAATGCAAAAAAAAAAAAAAAAAAAAATCTGCACCTCCCTAACCCTTGCTCTTCTCCCCCTGAGAGGCAGGTCGCCTCTATTTCATTCTTCCAATTACTACATGAATCTCTGTCACCATCAATACTCTGAAGATACCCTCAGCAAGGCCAATCCTTATTTCTACACCAAATGGACAGATTTATTTCAGATTGTAGCCTTCACCTTGCTGCAGCACCAGATCTTATTAACCACAATCTCCTTAAAATACTCTCCTCCCTTGATATTTGGGATCGCTGGCTGCTGGGAACCAAAACCACTCGAGGTGGCCTAAGTGACAGAACCCAGGACGGTACCCCTCTGGACCTCTGAGGGACCGGAACCAGAAAGGGACAGCCCGCAACCTAAGTTTCTTCCTCAAGCACCCCATGTCTCCCACCGAATCTCTTGTCGCTGCTCCTCAGGTCTGTTTGCTTTGTCTCAGCCCCGGGTGGCTGTCCTGACCCTGGATGCACATGGCCTCCAGTTCAAAAGCCCGGGAGACGGACGGGAGTCTCCATTACCGTTACACCCACTGAGAAGGAGAGGTCTGCCTGACCAGCTTGAGTCCTATGCCATGTCCTGGTCTCCAGGCAGCTGTGGTCAGCAGTTTGAGGGCTCTGAGGGGGCAGACGCAGACTAGGGTGGAGGGAGGGTATGTTCCCTCCCTTGGATTCCTCCACCACCCTTAATACAGGTGTTTCCCCTTCTCTCCCTGGTTCTTTCTCCATCCCACATACTCATTCCAAAGGCCTGGCTTCTGCAACCACCCAACACTGATTGATTTCTGCCTCATAAGGCCCACGGCACCCATGCCCTCCATATCTGTGTCTCCACCCTGCGATCCATCCTGAGCTTGAGGCCCTCTCTATGCCCACCTGCTGCCCCTCTGCCTGATGTCCTGCAGCCACTGCGAGCCCAGCGTGTCCAGGCTGAGCTCACCACCTTCAGCCCCACCACAGATCTTCCCACACATCCCACCTGCTAGCATCACCACCCCAACCGGCCACCCACACCTGAGAGGCGCTCCAATTAGACTCCTGCTTCTGTCTGGATTAGGTACTGGCTCTCCCTTGAGATTTCTGTTGAAATGTAAATTTCTTTTGCTCTAAAATACATGCTAAAGCATCGCAGTTTTCAAAATCCTTCTGCTTAAATAACAGAGGGAATTAATATTGATTAACTCATCATAAATGAATTCAGTATGTATCTTCCCGAATAACAAATAGCTGTCATCGAAGAAACTGATGCTGCAGAGTGCCTTAGAGAGCCATGGGACATTATCTCTCACCATGCCTACATAGACCAACAGACTCTAACCTAGCATTACAGCAAAACTTCTGACCCCATTAAATAGTATTTCTTGAAAAATGGTCTTTTCTACTGTCATTAGGCATATGTAGAAGAAATTATCAGGTGGCAGGCCTTCTGAACACCCCTGGGGCAGGGCAGGCCTCCTACTTGCTGCCTACTTTCCTCAAGTCCTTGGTTTTCTCCACATTGACATCTCCCTACCTAGACCAGAAGCCCCAGGAGTGCTGCTCCACACCCGGGCCTGCTCACTGGGATCTACTCTTCTACCTCCTGTCTGCTCATCACACTCCCTTATTTCCAAATGGATCTCCTTGGATATGATACCATTTGAAATGCTATCACCATCTTGGTGTCAAACATCTGAAGCTATGCATGAATTATCCTGTGTTCCTACAACAGAGTTCTAATTAGATATGGATGCCCATTTGATTCTGAACTGTGAAAAATCCGTTGTTATGGTTGCACCTCTCTGGGAGTGCTGTTTCTACTCCTTTCCTTCCCTTCAACACCATCTCCCTTTCTGCCCACATGCACTCCTCTAGCATTGGATGGATGTGTACAGTAATCTCTTCCTGGTAAATGAAGCGATAAATGGGAGCATATCAGAGACAGAAGGAAGATGAGCTGGTGGCCAGCCAGTTAGAAAGTCAAATTGCAGCAAAAGCACAAAAGGATTAGCTTTTCCTTGACACCGACAACGAGGTCATATTTTGTGATATTTCTTTCAGAATCTCAAAGGGCAGAGGGAAAATACAATGCATCGATAGTTCTTTGCCTTTCACCATCTATTGAATAAGCAAGCAACATTTTTTTCTTAAATTTAAAACTTGTTAGTCACTCTTGGGTTACAGATTTATTTTATCTGAACATCTCCATAATGTCTAAATCCACATGTCAATTACACACACACACCATATATGATTTTGTTCAAAGTCAGACCATGTAAAATATAAAAGTGGGAGACTCCAAAGAAAATGTGATTTCCTTCCAAAAAGTCCGCTATGTTCTGATTTCAAATATTGACTTTTTTTCTGGAAATCTCCACTTGTTTAAATTGTCTACACACCAAGCTGGGCTCTCAGCTGGAACACTCAAAATCAGGGACACATTTCTGTACATATTTTTAAGGTTTATTCACATTTTGTTTCAAAGCTACAAAAAATCAACTTAATCTGAATCACTCTATAAGCTCATATGCCCCTATAAACTTTCCCTTTGAATATGAACCATGAGGATATACTCTTGCTTAAATTACTTTCTCTGTTTCAGTGCTGTTTCAAGAGTTCAATATGTGTTTATTGTTGATTTATTTAATCATTCAGCAATTTGGCAAATATATATTGGACATCTATGTGGCAGACCCTGTGTCGGGAGGTGTGGAAATATAAAGATTAATAAGATTAATATTATAAAGATTAATAATCCCCTACACTCAAAGGGCTTTCAGTCTGGCAGGAGAGCTGATATTATCGCACATATTTACAGGGCTTTGTGGTTTACAAAGCATTTTCAAATGCGTTCTTACATTTAAATGTCTTCATAAAAACCCAGTGAACTAGCAAAGTGGGTGTGATTAGCCCCCTTTTACAGATGGGCAAACTGCGTCGTCTCTCATGAAGCTCTACTTCACACTTGATGACCATCACAGTGGGTTTCAACCTGAATGGAACGAGAATCACCTGGGAAGCTGAAATGAAAATGACCAGTGCGTGGGTTCCCCTCCAGAGATGCAGATTTTGTTGGTCGGAGGTAGGGTCTGGGCATGGGCAACTCTTTTAAGTCATGAGATGATTCTTCTCTACAGCCAAGGTTGAAAACCACTGCTCTCCTATTACTCAACTGCTTGTGGTTCTCGTTGGACACTGAGCTGTTTCCCATCTCTGTGTCATTGCTCGTTTGTCCCTGCTCTTTCCACTTTATATTGAAATCCCACACACAGCCTTCCACTGTCTCTTATTCACCTTTTAAGCCACAGTTCCCAGCACAGTACCTCGTGTACAGTAGGAACTCAGTGTTTCTTAAACTAACTTCAACTTGTTCACAAAATACACTAGTTTGTGTTGTTGCTTCTGCCTCATCATGGTCCCCTCAGCATAGTCCCCTCATCGTGGTCCTCTCATCAAGGGATAACACCTTTCATCTGATTACATCAGCTGGTTCATTTTTGTCTGCTTCTCAGTAAGAAACTGGGTTAAGTCTCCTGGGACAAGGCAGAAGGACAAATTAAGTGGCACTGTGATGTTCTACGCTCAGAATCATCCCTCCTCACTAATTCCTATCATTTCTACCCCATCTCTGTCTCCCTGTGCTACATTTCACAGGACAGTGAAGGATATGACCCTTGACCTCCAGCTGCCCAGCTCATCCAGCCAAGGCTGCCTCACCAGATCTTCATTAAAACACAATTTGTCCCACTGTCCCTTACAGATACCCCCAGCTGGGTCAAAATTCAAAATGTGCCCCTCGTTGAGGCCGTTAACTGTGGAATCTGCAATATCCACCCAGTACTCAGAAAGTTATGTCTGGATAATAGATCATTACAGTGTATTTTTCTAGTAGGAATAACGCTGTTTCTAAGAAATACAAAATCAAGTACTTTTATTCTGCAAATAAATTAAACTATTGGTATGTTTAAAATAATTTCTAAAAATTAACCCCATAGTATAAATAAAATATAAATGTTTTATATTAGTTTCTGGGCTTAAAATTAACTCTTATTGGATTGTAAATGTCCATTTCTGTAACTATCAGTAAGATAAAGCTGTTAGCTGCTATTCACAGGGTTTTCATGGCCAGTTTTTTCAGAACTGGGTGGCCAGGTCCTTCTTCCTAGTCTGTCTTAGTCTGTAGGCTCCACTGAAACCTGCCCACCATGGGTGACCCTGCTGGGATCTGAAATCCTGGTGGCATAGCTTTCAGCATCACAGCAACATGCAGCCACCACATTATGACAACCACACCACAGGGTGATGTGGTTCTCTGACCGAGACATGAACCCAGGCTATGGCAGTGAGAACACAGACCTTAACCACTAGACCACCAGGGCTGGCATTCTGGATTTAGTGGGACACAAAGTGCGATGATTTTCTGTTTTGCTAATGCTGCTTTCACTGGGCCAGGAGGAATCTCCATTTCCCTTCTCTTTGTGAAATGTCTGTCAGTTTCCATAGTCACTTTCAGTTTTCCAGTCACTTTCAGTGTGAAAAAGTCTAGTACAATTTAATCATTTCAAACTGTAACCTCATATCCTCCCTTCTCCCAGCTCAAGTTTAACTTTGGCTTAAAGAACACAGAATGGAGAAGGGGACTGTGGTGCTCCTGGAACACCCCATGTCCCCTTTCTGGGTCCCTTTCTCTTTGGCACTCTGGGAATGAGGGAGAAATGGAAGATAATAAGCAGTGTTTCTTATTTATCTCTTGCTACAGTAGTTTTCACTGTGAGATGATCTTGATTTGATGGCTCTCCAGTGGACATGTAAGTGGGTTCTTTAGAGAACTCTGTGGAGACTTCCAACTGCACAGTTTCTGCATGGGAGATTTGCCCCAGTTTAACATTCTCAATCTCCAACAGCTCCTTCCCATAGCCATCTTGCTTCTGGGCTGCCTTTGCCCGGAGGATTTTGACCCACAGGTATTGCATCTATCTTACCATGACAAACAGCAGGAGTGAGGTGCATTCCTGCTTCACTCCTGTCCCCTCCACAGTGCTTTGCCCATCTCTCCATTTCCCTCCCCTCTGCTGAAGTTGACATAGAGGACATTCAGCAAGTCCCTTGCTTGGGCATACGTCCCAGCAGAGAACAAGATGCCAGACACCCACTGTGGCCGACTTCTTCAGTCTCTATTCTTTTGGATCCCTTGATTTGGGGACCACAAAGAAGCACGATTCTACAACCTCCATGGAGGGGAAGGAAAAGTTCCAGCTCTCTCGTCTTAGACTCTAGTCTTTCTCAAATTTCTCTAGTCTGCTCATATAGACTGATGGGCAGGGTAGATTGATGTCTGGAGTAAAATAGCCAGTTTGGTCACCTTTTAATAACAGCTGAAGAGGTCTGGCCCCAATAGGACTCGTTAAATAACTTTATTAGAACATTAGGTAGGCTAACCTGTTGTTTTCCTCTTGTTCACCTAATTATTCTATACATTACAATTTCTAGTCTTATTCTATGCTTCTGAGGCATATAAATGCTCTCTTTTTACTTAGGTCACCAAGTACTTTGCCTTCTGCCATTCAAAACTTTCTCAAAACACCTTGCTCTTCCTAGACCAAATAATTAATTAACTTTACACTATCTAATGCTAAAAGTTATGAGCACTAAAAAATGTTCCAGTTGGAAAGGACCATCATGAACTCAGTCCAATTCTCTCCATTAACTGGTAAGAATAGCAGATTTCAAAAGGTGAAATGGTTTATCTGAGATTATTGAGTTAATTAGTGGCAAAGATGGAACCAAAAATCTGGCCTCTTAGCTTCTGAGAGAGGAAATTCCCCAAACCCTCATGATGTTTCTCACACCCACATCAACATGACCCCAACAAGAAAATTCACATGAACTGAAAACATTACACTTATTGGATGATACATTTAATGTACCATGACATTAAAGAGACATGAAAAGGTCATGACATACCACAAATGATCAAATAGTCACTTTCTATACTTTATAATCTGTCTTAAGACTGAGTCCTGTGTTCTGTAAAGTCAGGCAAGTTCAATCTTCATGCTGAGTCATCATTACATGTTGGCACCATGCATTGGGGATGCACTTGGGAGAGACATCATTGCACAAAAGTGTGTATTCAGATAGCAAGTTTGGCTTAAGACCATAGAAACCAAGTTTCCGGGCAAAGTGTGTCATTTTGCAGCTGTTTCCTGCATCTGTAACAACCTCCCCACAGTTAACCAGATGAAGCTGGAGGTATCAGGATGTAACCTGGGAGTTTGCCTCTTGATGACTCCTCTGGGGTGCTGGGGAATTTTAGTACAAGCAATTACTAAAACATCTATAATAAGCTATTGTAGGATGTACTAAGATCAGTGAATAAGAAGAATCATAACTCAAAACCATCTTTTCCACAAGCTTCAAGAAGTTGAATTAACTTTACCAAAATATTTGTGGGAAATATACTCTTCTTACGAAAATCTAGGTGTGCATATCTTTCAGGAATGTCTTTGGAAATATTTATGGGAGAGTAATCTTGACACCAGGGATAAGAAGTACAGCCTAAGAAAACTAATTTAGCTCCATAAAGTGGACATTCCAAAGTCCGAAAGCAGGGAGACACAGGGCAGAGCAAAGGAACTATAGATTTATAGAGTGTTTATATATGTAGTGATATGGCTTCTCAGCCCAGCTTCCCTACTTGGGCTCATTTGTGTAACTAATCTTTGTTGAGCTCCTAACTGCTGCCAATAGTGGAAATATAAGAACACTATACAAGACATGGTCTCTACCATTTAGGAATTTATTGCTTCTTTGGGGAATGAGCGAGTACACCCATCACTACAATGCAGAGGATGTTAACAGCAATGCCTCTTGATCTTGCTGTGCATCTTTCTTGTTCCTGGGGTCTACTCATATCTCTGCCACTACAGGGCTATCAGAAAGAGCAATTGTGTCTTATTGATCTTTGAGGGCTTTGTAGTGTTTGGAAAAAGGCAAATATTTCATAACTAAAAGGGATCACTTTGTGAATGAAGCTTTACAATTTATGAAAAACTTTAAAGTCCATGAAGCCACTTGGATAAGAGACTCCATAACTCTGTGAGATGGGCAGAGCCTATATGGTTACCCCCTTTTCACAGTCAATGAAAACAAGATTCAGAGATCTTAAATTAGTTTCCAATATAATAAGTGGCAGAAGTGTGGATAGGGCCGAGCTTCCCATTCCCTCTGTTCTTACTATAGCCTGCCACCTTGGCACTACAATGCTGCCTCCTTAGTCTGTGATAGGTGATCTGTAATGTTAATGGATGTTTGGAAAAGAGAGAGATCATGTGAGTAATCAAAAAGACGTCATGAAAAAGATGGCATTGTTCTTCAAGTTTCACTTCAGGACTTCTCTATTATTAACTATATTTCAGCTAACTTTTTTTTGTTGTTATTTTATTGTTTTTTCTGCACCATATTGAAGATACTATTTTAAATTGAAAGCTTCTAGAGAATAGGTAATATTTTTTGTATATGGGGAATATTATTCTGAATACCTACTAGTAATAAGTATTTGATTTTTAACTACTCAGTAATTGCCCATCTTAAAATTTTAAAACTTAGATGCATACAATTATAGTGCTAGAAGTAACTAGAAATAATGTAGTGAAGTAGCCCCTAACATTTTGGCTGCCCAGTGTCCTCTTTATGAGTCCTCCCTGTTTTAAATATTTGCCTATTTTATTTAATCCAAAGACAAAGAAAACATAGCACCAGTCCTCAAGGAACTCACAAACTAACGAGAGATATAAATAAGTGTATAATGAACATATTGTCCTCTCCCTGTCTCATGCCCTTTGAGTCTTCTTCACCCAGTGCATGGGGCCACTGTTCATCCAAATGCCCATGCCTCAAGCCTAGATTTTATTCTTGATTCATTTTTCTCTCTTAGCCCACACCTAATCCACTAGAAGTTTATCAGCATAATTCCTACACTTAATTCAGAGCCCTACTCAACCAGCACCTCCTTAGAAAGACCTTCCTTGACCTTTTCACTTAATGTAGCACCTCTCGCCAAGCTCTGTCACCTTCTATCCTCTTAAACTGCTTTATTTCTCCCCTGGCACTATCACTATCTGAATGATATTATTTCAACTCTTATTTATTTTTTTATTATTTATTTCATACTAGAATGTATACCAAATTCATGAGGATAAAGACTTCTTATTCTCTGCTGTATCATCAGCTACTAGAATATGTAGTAGACACAATAAATATTTGGATGGCTGCATAGATGGATGAGTGTATGGACAAATGGATGACTAAATGGATAAATATATGAAGAAAAGGGCACAGTGGGGGTACAATGAAAAGCGATGACTAATATACCTGAAAGAAAAGCTAAAGATGGTGGCAACGAGCTGGGCTTTAAAAAAATGAGTAGAAGTTAACCAGACAGATTAGGCAGGGAGGGGCAGTGCTGGCTAAGGACATTGACAAAGAGGTGGGAGTGTGTGTGGATGTTTCTGTGAAAGGTTAGGATCCACGTTGGGATCAGAAATAGCAGGAGAGAGCCAGCCCCATGGCTTAGTGGTTAAGTGTGCGCGCTCTGCTACTGGTGGCCCGGGTTCAGATCCCAAGCGAGCACCAACACACCACTTCTCTGGCCATGCTGAGGCCGCGTCCCACATACAGCAACTAGAAGGATGTGCAACTATGACATACAACTATCTACTGGGGCTTTGGGGAAGAAAAAAAAAAAAGGAGGAGGATTGGCAATAGATGTTAGCTCAGAGCCGGTCTTCCTCAGAAAAAAGAGGAGGATTGGCATGGATGTTAGCTCAGGGCTGATCTTCCTCACAAAAAAAAAAAAAAAAAAGAAGAAAGAAAGAAAAAAAGAAATAGCAGGAGATGAGGCCGTTTGTTAGACCGAGGCCGTGAATTAAAAGGCCTTGTGTGTTTGCTAAGGAGTTTGGACTTGCCCTCTGGATAACATGGAACAGATTTTAAAAACAGAAATACCACGATCGGGTCTGTGGTGGCCATGGGTTGAGTGCACTTTACAGAGGAGAGAGAAGAGTCAAGGAGACAACTTAGGACATTTTCACTACCATCCACGAGTTCAGTAGCGAGACCAAAGGTGCCGCCATGGACATGGAGACAGAAAGACATAGATGAGCAATGTTCCTGAAATAACGTGAAATGACAGAATTAAATAGCTGCATTTGGAGAAAGGGAGAGATGATGAAACTAAGAATGATTCTACAACCCCTTGCTTTAGGAAGTGTGAAGAGAGTGATGGGTTAATGAAAATAGAGAAGTCAGAAGAGGAGTCGGGGAGGATGAGGAGAGAGATGAGCTCACTTTGCAGCAACGGTAAGGTGTCTGGTATCTGTCGCTCGTCAGGTAGGGGGGTATTTGATTTTGGAGCTGAGACAGAGAGATTGACCATAAAAATACAGGGTTTGTCGTCATAAGAGTAGAGGTGGTGGTTGAATCCATGAAACAAAACTTCATGTATTAGTAATTATTTTTGTACCTTTAGCATACAAAACAAAACTTCTAGTCAGAACTACTGACTAGAAACCAATGCTACCACAACTGTTGATAACTAACGAAAAACAAAGAAACTTGAATTTTTAGTTGACCTTTGGTGAATATATTATTTCTAAATTTTTTTAACATATTGTCAATAACACACACTCCTTATTCTTCGCAAATATCTAGAAGGGAGACAAGGGCCTCCAAGTTAGGAACCAATGACCTAGTCCAATTCTTTCAGAAAAAAACTTAAATCCAAGACATTACACCAGGTTAACATGAATTAATTCTTATCTTGAAATCGGGTGTGCAAGTTCCACGGCCAAGGAAACTCCTTGGATCATTTTTAGGATTTCCCCTCAGCTCATTTGATACAGCAGAAAAAGAATATGGGCTGAGCAGTATTTTGACCTAATGACTGATGAGTTCTGGCACAGCTGCCATCCTATCTTTACCTCTGTCCCTTAGCCAGGGGATGGGGGAGACGTGCACAAGGAAGAAGAAGGTCCGTGGAGGAAGACACAAGAGGGAAACATACAGATTTTGCAAGCTCTTTTCCATAAGGAGACAAAAGCAATTTTAGCAAGTATTGTCCCCAGTTTCTAGAGAATACACCTAGATGGCCAATTTCTTGGAGGTAAGATGGAAGGATCCCAGATCAAGTATATGAAAACAGGACTTGCTTAAAGCCAGAGACTGTTCAGTTTAACTGTGGAGGAAATGCTCGTCTTTCTTAAAGATTAAAACTTTATTTGAGAACTATTAGGAAAATTAAAGTATAGTTTTGTATAATGCCTATGTTAAATGATTAAAGGCAAATATAAAATTTTATATGCAATATCATCGTAAACATGATTGAAAATGCATAGAAAAAAGACTAGCTAGAAATACACAAACTTACTATTGGTTGTCACGTGTGGTAAGAATATGCATGATTTTTTTCTGCTCTTCTAATTTCTGATTTTCTATGAATGTGTTATTTTTGTAAAAGTTAAAAATAAAATAAATTTTTGGATCACCTACGTAGTTGGGAATTTTTTTCTTCCAAACCTATAAACCACCTTATCTAGCAGCCAGCCCTCGGTAACAGAGAGGAAGCAGGGCTTGGCCCTGGTGCCCATGAGCTGCACATACTGGAAGCCTTACCCAGTAAACTGGTCATGTGGACACAGTCATGTCACCTGGTGGGACGTGGACCAACCTAATTCTGATAGAGAACCTGGAGATCACCTCCAGTCCTCTCCTCTCGTCCTGTGACACCATACCAGTTGTTAGTGATAAGGTTCCTCTTGATGGAATCGGAAATAATTTCACCAGATGTCACACATCCTTCATGGCAATGAAGAGTTCTAAGGTCACTTCTTCCTTCACTATCGTCTAGGTTGTGTCCCGATTTTCAGCTAGTAACACAATCCAAATTCCTTAGTGCCACATCTTGCCTTTATGTCAGCAAATATACAAAGTAACACTGTTTATTTTCCTATAAAAGTGTTTTCATTTTTAGAAAGCACAAAGACTACAGAAGCTAAACTTTGTCACTATTCAGACCTTTGAAGAATGTTCAGACCATCGACTTGCAGATCTTAAGAAATACAATGAATTTCAGTAGAGGGTAAACACCATCAATCACTAATTTGCTCAATTTTGTTAGCCAACTCCTTTCACCCTCTAGAGAACAGAAGTGAATCCAAGAGGAATAGGGAGATGTGAATATATAACGACTGGTTTCAAAACCGTATTTCTTGGCAGCCATCGTGGGGTTTGTTTTATCCCCTATGCACCAGCAATCTCTACCTTGGAAAATCCTGCCTGGGCATCAATCAAGCAGCAGGAGATGGTTTCTGTTTGCCGAAGCAGAGCCTTGAGAAGGAATCAAGGATCCTAGCAGCACACTACTTCTGCCCACATTTAGGAACCTTCTCAGACTTAGTGAAGGCTGAAATCAATTGCCAAGAAAAGCCTTCAGGGTTCAATTAAGAGCAATGAGATATCTAACAAAATCAATCTCCCAAAACAGCATAGAATGTGAAAATTCTGGACACTGTGGGCAATATATTCTGCCAGATCCTTCTGATTATGTTTGGTGTATAATTAGGACTCTTCCTCCAGAAAAGTTTGGCCCTCTTTTGAAGTAGGAAGGTATACAAGATGCCTAAGGTCTACCCTAAATGACCCAGGTTATAAGAGAACTGGAATTATTTTTAAAAAGAAAGAAATACCCACTGAAAAAATATACCCAAACCCATGGCTTTAAGACACAATTTCAGGGATATCTACCTTTGGGATGATCATCTTTTTTTTTTTTTTCAGAACAGACTTGAATTGACTGAGAAGCAAACATTTTGAAATCATAGAATGTGAGAACCATAAGCAGTCTTAAATATCATTTAATCCAACTTCCTCATTTTCTTATGAAGCCGCTGAGACCTAGTGGCTTAATGACTGGCCTAACATAATACAGCTCCTCAGGGTGAGAGCCATCGAAATCATCTCTCACGTTTGAACACAGCTTTGGGATTCTCAAGCACTTTTTCACCTAATGGCTCATTTGATCCTCAACTCAGAGGATTTAATCCTCAACCAAAGAGGCAGAGACTAATCAGTGGGTGGGCTCTTGTATTTCTGACACACTTTCAAGCAAAATAACACATCATTTGGGAGGAAAAAGGAGTTCAAAAACTGAAAAATGTTCCTCTTGATTCAATTTTGTCCACACATTTATAATAATGTCAGGAGATTCTATGTTCTTATTTGTGTTCTGTCTCAGAATCCTACCAGGATGGATGACCACCTAACCGTGAACTCTGCTAAAGTAGGAGGGATTCAGGTTTTGAAAGGGAAAACCCTTATAATTTTTATTCATTGAAGAACAAAACAAAATTCTTTCCTCTAAAAATAGGAGTTTGTTAGAGGTGGGCAGATACTCACCTATGGGTAAGAGTTGAGGCACAGTATTTTCTGGAATTGGGGATGAGGCCTGTCTTGAGCTTGAAGGTCTCTTCCATTCCTGGAAGTTGGGATTCATTGGCTTTATTTTCTTCAGTTCAGTAGAATGGTCTTCATTTTCAGTCTTAATACTTCTCAGAGATCTTTTAATTCTGAAATTCATTAAAGTCTGAATTCACCTAAAAGTTGACTAGTTTAGCCATAATATTATCTATCAAGTGCAGAAACTAAATTGAGCCTATCCTGAGACCTGCTCTAAGCATGACTAATGTGACTTCCACTCCTTTCTCACTCTCTCTCTGAGGACTGATGTGGAAAGCTAGACTCCATTAATGCCTAAATAAACAGAAACTGTCTTCCTTCATTCCACTCTAAGCATCATAATTTTTATAATATATTGATGAAAAACATATTTTAGTCATGCTTAAAGTGATGTCTAACTTTTTCCCAAATCAAATAATAACATTCTCCAATGGCTGGTTAAGCTCTTTTCTTCCAAAAGCTACTAACTAAACAGCCAGACTAGAGCAAACCAACAACTCTGTGCTTTGCATGGAAGTTAAACTAGAATGTGCACTGAGTCGGACTTGAATAACCAGGGAAGTTTAATGAAATTAGGTACAGATGTGGGATTACAAACATTGGCATTTCTCAAGTCTGGCACAATCTGGTATGTGTCTTTCAGCTTCCCTAACATGAGAGGTTTGCTAGCACCACTTCTCGTTAAGTCACGTGAGGTGTAATTGGTCCAAGGCTCACATTCCCATCAGTTGTCCCTCTTGGCCTATGTGTCTTCAAATATACCCCATAAGAGACAACGATAAAGGATGTGAAGGCTAAGGGGCACTAAACCAAGCTTCACATTTCACACCAAGACCACCATTCATGAAAAGATTTTCAACCTGATTTTATTGTCCTGTAGATAAACAGAGTTTTATTTTTTTGAGGAAAAACACGGGCCTTTGTCACACTTCTAAATTACAACATCTGTGCTTCTGTGTAGGCTAGATAAGTCTGTCCAAGACCAAAAAAAAGAAACCATTAATCCATAGAAAATATCAAAATCCATTTTCCTCCTCTCAAATTCATACCTGGACCAAACTGTAAATAATAACTCCAGAGGCAATTTACCTGGAAAGGAATCTGTAAAAGCCTGTTAACAGCATTCTCGTTTCATTCTTCACATCGGACTTGACTCAAGACATTTTGAACAATCTAGCTGATGATCACTTCCACATGACAGATGCAGTAGCATTCTCCTCTCTTTTTCTCTCTTCTACATTTCAGAGTCTGTGACTATTTTTAAAATAGTTCTAAAGTGTAGTATTGCCGAGGGGAAAAAAAGGAAAGAAGATGAGTACAAGGAGTCTCATGGTTGCACGTGTCTTTACACTATCTCTTACCTGATCTTCATCTTTGCATATAAGTCATCCGCTAGACTGCAATACAAGGAGCATTACATGTTCTGGCCCCTCTACTAAGCAATAACATATTGTGCTGCCTGAATTTGGAAATATTTTCAATTGTAAAATCTAATATCAGATAAAAACTAATGAAGAGAGATCTCCTGTTGCATTGACTTGCATTGGATATATTTCCAAATTCAAAATCTAATGTTGAAGAAAAACTAATGAAAAGAGAGATTTAAAACTCTTCCTGAATATGGAACTAGGATATTAGGTGAACTGTGTAACTTACTACAAGAGCAAGCCCAAACTGATGGCACTTTTTCATCTACGTAAGTACTCGAGCACCCCTTTTTAAAGAAGTCCAACCTTAAACAAAAGAAAAAAGGAGGGGCACTTAAAAGCAACCTACATTTTTACTTAAGTTTCTCAAAGTGTTTCCAAAGAGAATTCCACTTGTAATATACAGCAAAAATGTCTCTAAAAATATTCTTCATCCATTTTTCTCCCAATGTCCCATAATGAACAAATTCAGCTCCGCCAATTTCCTCTATTCCTTCTACAAAATATCTGCAAACTCTCCTTCAAAACACAACAACCCACTCTTTCTCTTTTTGACCTTTACATATCTATCCTTTTCTCCCATAAACAGTAGAGGAAAGGCTGGTGCAAGTTTAACTTTTAAACATTTTGTAAGATAATGCCTGAATCCCTTACCAAGCCTACCTGAAGAAGACACTCTACTGGCTGCTGAGACAGACTCCCATTCAACCATTCTATTTGGGTCCCCACAATCCTGTGGAAATTCAAACCAAGCAATTCAACTCACACTCTTGGCACTGACTGTCTAAGGCTTGAATTTCAGGGTTTCAAAACAAGGCTTTGGTGCCAGCTTGTTCCACGGCGGGAAGAAAAGCAAATGAAGCCACAGAGGCGTGCCAGTTTTAATTTGATTTCCGGCTCAGCAACCCAACCCTGGTATGAAAATAAAATCCAAAACCCAAATCTCTCCTGTAGAAACCAACAGAAAATGCTCTCTCCTGCTTTCCCTCAAAAAAGAAGCCTTCAGAATTCTTCCAAACCCAGCTGGTGAATGTAATCAGCTTCTCAGAAGGAGGGCTGTGAATGACTGTGCCTTTTCAGGGCTCAACAGCATGGTGGGGACACAGCCTCAGTGACAACGTGTATGTGTGGGTATAGGTATTGAGCTTTGGCTTGGAGTATAAAACTCTAATCCTGAAGACAGGCTGTATGCCTAATTGAATCTAACAGCCTTAGCAGGGCCTTTTGGGTAGACATGCTTTCCCTTCGACCCTGTGCCTCCATAATCAATTTAACATGTGTTGGGATGGGCGCTAAAAGTCCTGAGTCCTGAACTCAGTCTGGTTAACCGAAACAGAAACACCAACACAGGATACAACACAATGCTGTCAAGTCCAAAGTATACAGGACATAGAAAAAATTATGGAAACACAATAAAGGATTTATCCTGCCTTTGTGGCAGGGTAAAAGATGTGTGTTAATTTCCAAATAACAGGGTCTTTTCATTTTATGTGCAAATATTTTCTTAACAAAACTTCCAAAAACTAAACTAACTTCACACTACAGTGACTTCTGTGAAGTGTGTTTACAGGAGGAAACAAGGAAATGGCACATAATCGAAAAAGATTGGTTATTTAGATGAGCTCTGATAAGTAAATTTGAACTACTTATTAGTCATAGATGTTGATGTGATAAATGCTCACAATCCCAGGACTCCATCCTGCTGAGCATGTTCCATATCCTTTCAATTTCACATCCACTTTTCAGAATGTTCTTCACGTAACTCCTGCTCTTACTCGTTTTTCCCCCTACAACATGGCTCCAAGGTGACCCTCATGGTCTAAGTCTTCATCTAGAGGGAGCAGGTGGGTGGCCGATGACTCAAGCAATGGTTAAAGAACTAGGCTGCAAACCAATAGGGATTACAAAGCAAAGAGCCGGAATTTCCCAGGAATCTAACTTGTTACTCTTATTCTGTGCTCGTCAAAAATGAGCCAGCCAAACTTTTAAAAAAATTTGATATAAGCAAAATAATTAAAACTTTTAGAAGCCCAGAATCGGTGCACAAGAATACATGTTAATTAATCTCCTTAATTAATCTATCATTAATTCCTTTTGTGCTCATCTAAGCTTCCTTGTCTCAACAACTTTAAGATAATGTATTGTCCCTCATTTTAAACTAATTATGTGTGTGTAAACCTATCATCTGAATTCAATATATATCAAGAGTGTGCCACACTTGTTCTATTTATCCTTTTAACTCTTTAATTTTCTTATTAATTCTAAAGTATTTTAAAGAATTCCAGATATGTCATTTCGTCCCAATATATTTCAGTCTGCATCTCTAAAAGCTGGAAAAAAAAAAAAAAAAAGAGAGTGACAACAATCCCACTCTTACAAATTTTAATTACAAAATATTTTAAATAAATAGAAAAAATAAGGATATACACCTATGTAGCCACCAGCAAGATAAAATAGATGTCAATATTTGGCCTTACTTGCTTTAGTTAGTGTTTTTCCTCCCTTTTGCAAAGAAATAAATCTTTGCAAATACAGCCAAGTTCCTCTTTTTTTCACTAGTTTTCCAAGTGTATATTGCCTCTTAACATGGAAATTAAAATGCTTTATAATCCAATCCACGCCAAATTTTATATAACGTCTACAATTGTTTTACTTCAATTAGACTTTCAAAAGCCTCTACTAGTTATTATCTTTGTCATTGGGTTACTTCTAGAAATATTTTCTGGAAGAAGTAGACTGCTCCATCAGGCTTCGTTTTAAATTATTACACATTGCCTGAATGTTTGAGGTTAAGCTTTGTGGTTTACCCCATGCCTGAACACCATAATCTTTCTGATAGATATAAAAATAGAGATGAAATTAATTTATAATAGCATTAATCTACAAAGATTACCACCATGGCTTTTTTCATAAAAATTTAGATAAATTTAATTGATCTTGCCTGGAACTTAATGTAAACTGAGACGAACTACACGCATCTTATTTCACGAGGCAGTCAGTATACACCAAACCCGAAAGACTTATCTGGAACTTGGTGATGGATTCATATAAACCTACTTCAAGCTAATAAATAGAACAGCATTTCCTCATCTGTCTTCCTTCTACCTCGTGCGCCTCCTCATATTTTTTATCTGTCTGACCTCATTTATTGCATAAGGAATAATGTGAGGCGAATGGGATAAGAAAATAGGAAGATGGGAGTAGGTCTTAAAATGCAAGTTACCTAGGACTTTCAGTTTTATCAACTTTCCTCTGATTATGGCAGGATATTTGCATTTAATTTTCACAAAGTTGAGTACAAAGCAGCTAAGTATGGATCTATAATCTCTGAAAATGGTGAGCAGGTGGTTGATGAAAGAAGTCTTGACAACAAAGATCACAGCCGAATCGTAGGATCATAAGTGAGTCAGGGTTTGGTTTTTGTTTTCCTTTTCACTTTGCCACATTGGCATTTGTCTAATTCATTGTCTTTTATGACAGGGACAATTGTACCCAAGTCTGCTTACATCCTGAGTTAAAGGAAGAGGTTAGTTCAATTAAATCAGGCACTTACAGGAAAACAGGTTATCGATGTGGGTGGACAGACATTGGTAGATTAAGGAAACAATATGACCACTAATATGAAAAGTTCAGATGACGTTCCTAGTCAGTGGAGGCAGAGGGTAGTTTTTGGAGAGTGAGGAAAATCTCCCAAACCCATGTCTATTTAGCTAGCTAGGAAGGAGCTAGCCTGGCCTCAAAGATTCCATGAGGTACTCACTGTTATCGACCATCACCACCTCAGCTACTTCCCCAACTTGCTGATGGTTGATTGCTCTGGTCTAACATTAGTTACCAGGAGGAGGGAGAAGCCAAGACAACTGGGGTCCCAGTTAGGAAGGCAGTTCTTTCTAATTGCCTCACATTTCTCTCTACCTATTCATATATTCTAGTAATTTAGACACTACATTTCAGAAAGTCTAAAGATCTGTCTGTGTAGCACACTGCATGTTCTTTTCTTGGTACTCAGAAGTTAAGCTTAGGGTATACTGTGCTGTTCTAAACCATCTAAATACTTCTAAGGCTGGTCCTCCCTCTCCCCCCACAAAAATTTTTTTATCTTCAACACGTCATCTTTATGAAACAGTGTTCAGGACAAATAGATCTCATCAGATTTTACCTGATGCTACAACTGTCTTTATTTTTAGAATTTTAAAATATACCCAATTAAAAATGAGTGAATAGGGGTCAGTCCAGTGGCAAAGCGATTTTCTCATGTTCTGCTTTGGCGGCCCAGGGGGGTTCACCAGTTTGGATCCCAGGCGCAGACCTACTCACTCCTCATCAAGCCATGCTGAGCGGGTGTCCCACACAGAAGAACTAGTAAGACCTACAACTAGGATATACAACTATGTACTGGGGCTTTAGGGAGGAAAAAAAGAAAAAGAGGAAGATTGGCAACAGATATTAGCTCAGGGCTAATCTTCCTCTAAAAAAAAACAGAGTGAATATCCCATAATTTTATTCTTACAATTCACAATGTTCTGTAAAGGAAAAAGGAGCAAAGGGGAAATCAGAAGAGGTATTTTGATGATGAGTCTCCCACTAACTAGTCTTCTCCTCTCTGACTTTCAGACTTGTCTATAAAATGGAAGGATTGGACCACATGACCTATAAGTTACTTTTATTATAGTTGCGTTTATACTTCATGATGCAATCTTCACATCTTTTTTCATGTGTGTAACATAGTCTTTTTCCTACCAAATATCTGTCCACTTCTGTCCCTCTCCACCTCCGCCCTCCTTCTCCAGGCCAACATCATCTCCAACCTGGAGACACAACAGCTTTCTAACAGTTCTGTATCCCTCCATTCTTGTCTCCTTCTAGTCCATCTCTTGCACAGAAGCAAGTGACCTTAAAACAGAAGTTCAATTATGCTAAGTTCCAGCCTAAAAGGCCCTACATGATGCTCACCCACCATCCCAGTCTCACCTCTCCTGCCGTTCTCCCCTCTTACTCCAGGGCTCCAGCTACATTGGCCTCTTTTCACTTTCAAGAACTCGCCAAGCTCTTTCCTGCTTCTGGACTTTTGCATTTGCCCTTCCTTCTGCCTGACTCACTCTTCCACCCAGTCTTCACGTGGCCATCTCCTTCTCATCCCTGGAGTTTCACCTAAAACATTAGCTCAAATGTTACCTCCATAGACAAGCCTCCTCTGATGTTTCTACCAAATTTGTTGCTCCTCTCTTCTATGTTTTTCTATCTCAGCACCTTGTTTATTTCCTTCATTGATCTTATCAAAATTTGTCATTGTTTTTCTATATACTGGATATTGGTTTGCCCCCCCCACTAGATTGTCTTTCTGTATGTGTCTGTCCTGTTCAGCATGACATCCCCCAGTGCCTAGCATGGTGTCTATACACAGTAGACATTCGAAAAATGTTTGCTGAATGAAATAGTGAATTCAGGCTGGAGTTGGTGCTACTTCTCCAGTTTACTCGACATAGCATCTGTGTAGTATGTGCATCGTGTGCACAGAAGCATTAATACACGGAGAGAGGATAGTGACCTAAGCTGAGTTAGTGGAAGAAGTAAAGGAAAGTGGATCCTCATGTGGCTGAAGAGCATTTCTCTCCTGACCAGGTGTGGGGCAACACTTCTCCGTGTGTGGGAGTCCTTTTCTGTATCTACCACTATGTGCCCTGATTTTAAGCTCCCGGAAGTGCCTCACTCTTGAACTGAAAGCATGAAAGAAGCAATCACTTCCAAGCCTTCTCTAGAGTCTGCCTTGACCTTCTCCGGGAGGGAGAAAACTACAGGGTCAGGAAGGTGAGTCTCCTCTTTCAGCCTCTTTCTTTGCCAATGCCTGTTACCTAACACAGAAGGTTAAATAGAACACATTTGACAGGAAGCAATGATGATATGAATCCCACCCTCTGTACACTGTGAAGGGTCCTTAGGAACAAGAGTACAGCCGTCTCTCCATATTCCTTCATAAAAACAAATCTCAAGCATTTGGCAACTATTTCCTTGGGAAAATGCTCTGCCTCCAACTCCCAACCCAACACTTTCAGTTCCGTCATGTTAGGGAGCACTTTTTCTTTTCATCACCAGAGTCATTTCATTTTTATCATCAGAGTCAATTACATAATTAAAATGATTGACTACTTAAAAAATTGAAAAGTGAACATATTCTTTTATTGCAATTATTGACAGACAACTGCCATCTCATTGCCATTATAAATTTCTCAGTCCTGTGTCGCTGGAAACATTTTTGCAAGTGTTTGATTATGAATTCTGTCAAGTTTTGCTTGATTATTTGAAATGGATTCATTATTTCTTATGACAACTTCCTGCCAATTTAAAAACTCACCACTCCATTTCACTTTGTCCAGATGTGATACCAACAGTGACATTTCATTCAAGTTGTGGAAAGCAAAAGCTCCCAGTCATCCCAGTGACCTGAATGGAATCTTCCCACTCTCTTCAATAGTCAACTTTTATCACATCTTAATAGAAAGCAGTAGTTTTCGGTATAATTATGGTCTATTCTACTAGAACCCATTTAATTAGCAAAGTCTCTTAAAGCTTAATACTAGGCTATGTGCTTATTGATGTCAGACCTATTTAATTTATTCACTTCATCTCCAAAGCCCTGTAGAGTGACAGAAGTCATTCACTTAATAGTAGGTGCTCATTAAATATTTGACGACTGAATCACATAAAATGTGAACTATCACACTGATTACAAGACCATTCCTATGGAGGATATGGAGTTGAAATTATAAAATATCTTTATTAAAAACTCTAGGGTCATAGAGATTACCTTTTTCAAATTTACTATTTTTACAGGTTTTCACCTATAAAAACAGGCTCAGAAAGTTACAGAATTTGGTTAAAATTACACTTTCACTAATTAGAATTAGAATCCCAGTTTCTAAGACCCCTGCAATTGTATTCTACTATTTTGGGCCTGAACACCAATGGGTACTACTTATTATTGGGTACTTACTGTTAATGCAAAAACACGATTGTAATGCAAAGGTGAAAATGTAAAGGGAGTTGCATAAAATACAACAAGCCTAAAGAAATCAAGGATTCTTTTGAACATTAGGTCTCGTGATATAAAACATTCAAAACCCTTAGCTATCATTAATTTTTAAGGTTTTCAAATATTTTCTGATAGCCAAGTAACAGTAATATGCATTAGTCACTTAGTATAACCATAGTGATAAAGAATTTCTTTCTTTCCCTTTTATTTTTTTGAATCTCTTTCAATGACAACTTTAAGATATAAAGCATTTAATCTCTTTACATGTTTTCCCCCCAATAATCAAAAGCATAGTAATGCCCGTGTTTGGGGATATTTTATGTATAAATAACACAAACCACCTAACAGAGTCAACCAAGCTATCAGCCATTTAATTTTAACTTCAATGACTTTCCTATTGTTAAACAATATCCTTTGGGCTTCCAGCATCACAAGAAGTCCATTTTTATTTGCTTTTGTTGTAATAAATTTGAAAGCAATTTGTGGCATACATTGCTACTGTTCACTGATCATCAATTCCCCTCTTCTTTGAGGTACCTGCAAGGATTCCTTAGGAGGTAAGCATATGAGCAAAAGAGATGAGTGTCATTTTCCCATGGAAAGAACCCATTGATAGGGCTCAACTTCCAACCTACAATCTTGATCCTCACAGCAACTATGGGCTCCTTGGTCAAAAAAGTTTGAAAATGCCCCCTTCTTAGAGATTGACATTACATATTAGCATATTAAATGCATTCAGAAGCTCTTCTGGGAGAAAAAACTTTAACATTGAACTAATTCATTAAGATGACTTCAACCTTTTTCTTGCTTAACAATTCTTATTCCTTAGGACCCTCTTTGGCAATTCACTGGCTCATGTCTTAAATATTGGTAATTAACTTAGCAGGGATTAGCTAACAGCCAATGAACACAAAGAGAGGTGCTTGGAGAGTAGATTGTAGAGTTGGGCACTAGCCATATGGAAATGACATGCATGACTTCTGGTCATATGAAAACTTCCAGGGAATCCTTCCAGGTACCTCCTTGTAGAGGGGAATTAGATATCAGTGTCTGCCAAACTCTGCCAAAGTTTATTTTTAAAGAGGAGGGGAGATTTTGTGATACTAGTAGCCTAAATGATACTATTTGAAAAAGGAAAAGTCATTCAAGTTGAAATTAAATGTCAAGGTCCAGTCAGAAACTCACCAGTAATTTAAACAGAAAATTTAATGTAATGAATTATTAAGTAATAAAAGATGGTTAGCTACTAAAAGAAGTAAAGGGTACTGGAAAGAATGCAGGAAGAACAAATGCAAAACAGCTTCTAGGGCTCAGGGAGAGCACCCGAGGATGGAACTAAGATCCTGGAGGAAGATTCCTTATCCCCACTCTCCTGAGACTGTAAATCAGACGTTCAAGAGGGTGCAGCTATGGCCTGCTGGAGAGAGCAGAAGTTTCCTGGGGTGCTAGCAAGCTGGAGTTGGTCTTTAAGAAGCCATCTGCTGAGAGGCCAGGATGATTTGCTGAAGAATGAATGCCACTGGGTCTCCCACTACCAGTCATAGCATGAGAGCTAAAAATAAAGCACACCAGAAACAGAAAGAGAAGCCCATCTCTCTCTATGGCTTACAATGGTCTTCTAGCCTCCTCTACCAATAAAGCCTTATACTGATCCAGCTGACAAAAGAGAAATTTTCCAGGGCGCAGGTGAACAAGCACAAAGAAGAACAAAGAAGCGTGGAGCTGAGAGACAATAAATTGATAAGTGGCATAGATAGGGAAAGCTGAGAGAAAAAAGAGGCTGCTGATACAGAAACCATGAAGGCACTGCAAAAACACAACCCATGTCTCAACTTGTCCCTCAAGTAGAAATAGAAGCTTAGCAGAGGGAGGAGGAAAAAATGCCCACCTTCAGTTTCTCCCCGGAAGGTGCTGAATTACATAGTCTCCCTGTTGCTGCTGAGGGTCCAGCTTCCAAATGGCCTGCATCTAGGTGCTGAACTGCAATCCTCCCCTTTGAGATGTGATGGGTCTTGGCACACCCTCAGCTACTGGGAGCCACTAAAAACAAAGAAGGGAGCTTGGATAGTCACAATCAAGATCATGGGCCAGGCTGCTTGACAAGGTTCAAGTGCATGAGACCACTCTGTCCAGACTGGGAGAGGTGACTGTTTTAGCTAACACACAGTGTCAAGGAAAATGAATAAAGAGAGGAATGTGTTCCAAACAAAAGACCAAGATAAATCTCTAGAAACAGAACTTAATGAGACAGAGATAGAGGCGGAGTCAAGATGGCGGCGTAGGCAGACTCTGAACTCACCTCCTCCCGTGGACACAGCCAATTTACAACTACCCCTGAGACAGAACTGAAAACTGGATGAGAGGAACTCTTGCAACAACGGACAATCCTAACTGGGGTGGAAGAGGCAGAGACTCCCTTCCGGAGAGGAAAACGCCGCCTTCACAAGCCGCCAGCTTCACGGCCGCCGGGAGCAGCTCACAGGTACGCAGCCTCCCTGGAGGCGCGGGGCCCTGAGCCGGGGAGCGCCCCCGCTGGGGGCATTTTGTGGACCCAGCACAATCGACACCAGTGGCATAATATCTGACTTTGCCTGCTACTAAAGCATTGGGGAGCACCCCCAGAAAACCCGGTTCACAAAGAAACTAAAACTGGCTCTTAAAGGGCCCGCGCACAAACTCACCCGTTCCAGAAAGCATCCTAAAATCACCAGAAAGAAAGGTGCACACTGCTTTGGTGACAAGAGACTCACCTCATAGGCCCTGAGTGCATCTCGGTGAGGGGTGAGACCTCTCCAGGGACTGGGACATTGGCGGCGGCCATTGTTGTGGCCTGGTGTGAGCGTGCTGACACAGACGCCATTGGAGTTTTCCCTGAGACCTGCTAGCCCAGGGTCTGCTCCACCCGCTAGAGCACCGATTTAATCCAGCTCAGCCAAGGCAGGCAGCCCACTCCTAGAGACTGGCCCCACCTAACAACAAGCCCTCAGGCAACGTGTGGGCCTGCATAGATTGGTGACTGGATTTTCTGCAGCCTGGCAACTGAGCTGACTTGAGCGGGGCAGGGTGTGCACAAGGAGCGGGTGGAGAGTGTGGGGAGGTGGCGGAGTGTGTGGGGCTCCCGCCGTGGAGAGACTGGGTCCGCTTGGGGAGGTCGGGGCACTCACACGGGGCAGGACTGTGTTGACTGTGTGTGTGGACCTCTGGGCGGCAGGGCTTGTCAGCTGCAGAAGACTTGTGCTTCTCAAAAAGCCACATAGGAGGTTTGCCCCACCTTCCAAAGCCTGAAACAATTGGGTGCTCCTGTGCCTGAGGCCAGCCCCACCCAGCTGCAATCCTCAGAGAGCTGACAAGAGACCTAATAGGCTAGAGGTTTACAGCAATTCTAAGGCCCTGAGCCTAACAACCTGCCACACTGGGGGCCTACTCACTTAAAAGAAATACTGCAACACAAATGTGGTATTAGAACTTACAGCCAACTGTGCTGGGGCTCCCCACACCTGATAAAGAGACTGAAGGGCCCACAACAACTACAAGCAGCTGAGCATTACAACAGCTGGCCAGGAGCATAACTCAGCCTCCTGGGCGCCTATAGGGAGAGCTAACAGGCCACAATAGAAGGACACACGTAGCCCACATAGGGGCCACCCCTGGAACATTGAGAACTGAGGGAAGCACACTGGAAGCCTCCTAAGCCATCACTTACATAAGGTCACCTATCCAAGAGCAGGAGACGTAGCTGACCTACCTAATACATAGACACAAGCACAGGGAAAGAGGCAAAATGAGGAGGCAAAAGAATACATTCCAAGTAAGGGAACAGGACAAAACCCCAGAAAAGGAACTAAGTGAAACAGAAATGAGCAACCTACCTGACAGAGAGTTCAAACTAAGAGTGTTAAGGATGCTCACTGATCTGGGGAGAAGAATAGATGAACTCAGTGAGAATGTCAACAAAGAAATGGAAGATATAAAAAAGAACCAATCAGAAATGAAGAATACAATACTGGAAATGAAGAACTCATTAGAGGGACTCAAAAGCAGAGTAGAGGATACAGAAGAACGGATCAGTGAGCTGGGAGAAAGACTAGAAGAAATTACCCAAGGTGAACAGGTAAAAGAGAAAAGAATTAAAAAGAGTGAGGACAGTCTAAGGGACCTCTGGGACAACATCAAGCGCACTAACATCCGTGTTATAGGTGTCCCGGAAGGAGAAGAGCGAGACAAGGGGGCAGAGAAACTATTTCAAGAAATAATAGATGAAAACTTCCCTAACCTAAGGAAGGAAACAGACATCCAGGTACAGGAGGCACAGAGAGCCCCAAACAAGATAAACCCAAAGAGGCCCACACCAAGACACATCATAATCAAAATGTCCAGAATTAAAGATAAAGAGAGAATCCTAAAAGCCGCAAGAGAATGTCAAGTTACATACAAAGGAAACCCCATAAGGCTATCAGCTGACTTCTCAGCAGAAACCTTACAGGCTAGAAGAGAATGGCACGATATATTTAAAGTGCTAAAAGGAAAAAACTTACAGCCCAGAATACTCTACCCGGCAAGGTTATCGCTCAAAATGGAAGGAGAGATCAAAATTTTCCCAGATAAGCAAAAATTAAAGGAGTTTGTCACCAAGAAACCAGTGTTACAAGAAATGTTAAAGGGACTGATTTAAGGGGAAAAGAGAAGACCACAAATAGGAAAAATTATCTATTTCCACGATTAGAACGTAATGGATACAAATGCACAAAAAGAGGTTAGATATGATATCAAAAACATAAAAGGAGGGAGGAGGGTAGTTAAAAAGTACAGCTTTCAGACAGAGGTCAAACTAAAGTGACCATCAATTCTGTATAGAAGAAGTAAGGAACAGAGAAGGACTACTTAAACACTGAGGAAAAAAATAAAAAAGTTAAAAATGGCAGTAAGTACGTACTTATCAATAGCTACTTTAAACGTCAATGGACTAAATGCCCCAATTAAAAGGCATAGGGTGGCTGACTGGATAAAAACAAGACCCATATATATGCTGCATACAAGAGACACACTTCAGACCTAAAGACACTCACAAACTGAAAGTGAAGGGATGGAAAAAGATACTCCACGCAAAATGGCAATGAAAAGAAAGCTGGGGTAGCAGTACTCATATCAGACAAAATAGACTTTAAAACAAAAACTGTAAAAGAGACAAAGAAGGGCATTACATAATGATCAAGGGAACAATCCAACAAGAGGATATAACACTTGTAAATATCTACGCACTCCAATGTAGGTGCACCTAAATATATAAAGCAATTATTAACAGACATAAAAACAGAAATAGACAGTAACACAATAATAGTAGGGGACTTTAACACTCCACTTACACCAACAGATAGATCATCCAAACAGAAGATCAATAAGGAAACATTGGCCTTAAATGACACCTTAGAACAGATGGACCTAGTAGATATATACAGAGCATTCCATCCAAAAACCGAAGAATACACGTTCTTTTCAAATGCACATGGAACATTCTCCAAGATTGATCACATATTAGGCCACAAAACAAGTCTCCATAAATTTAAGAAGATTGAAATAATACCAAGCATCTTTTCTGACCACAACGGTATGAAACTAGAAATCAACTATAGGAAGAAAATCAGAAAAGCCACAAATACATGGAGATTAAACAAAATGCTACTGAACAACGACTGGGTTAACGAAGAAATCAAAGAAGAAATCAAAAAATACCTGGAGACAAATGAAAATGAAAATACGACATGCCAGAATTTATGGGATACAGCAAAAGCGGTTCTAAGAGGGAAGTTTATAGCGATACAGGCCTATCTCAACAAACAAGAAAAATCTCAAATAAACAATCTAAAAATGCGCCTAAAGGAACTGGAAAAAGAAGAACAAACAAAGCCCAAAATCAGTAGAAGAAGGGAAATAATAAAAATCAGAGCAGAAATAAATGAAATAGAGACCAAAAAAACAATAGAAAAATTAATAAAACCAAGAGCTGGTTCTTTGAAAAGATCAACAAAATAGACAAACCTTTAGCTAGACTCACCAAGAAAAAAGAGAGAAGGCACAAATAAGTAAAATCAGAAATGAAAGAGGAGAGGTTACAACAGACACCTCAGAAATACAAAAGATTATAAGAGAATACTATGAAAAGCTATATGCCAACCAATTCGACAATCTGGAAGAAATGGATAAATTCTTAGAATCATACAACCTTCCAAAACTGGATCAAGAAGAAGTGGAGAATTTGAATAGACCAATCACCAGTAAGGAGATCGAAACAGTAATCAAAAACCTCCCCAAAAATAAAAGTCCAGGACCAGACGGCTTCCCTGGTGAATTCTACCAAACATTCAAAGAAGACTTAATACCTATCCTTCTCAAACTCTTCCAAAAAATTGAGGAGGGGGGGAAGCTCCCTAACTCATTCTACGAAGCTGACATTACCCTGATACCAAAACCAGACAAGGACAACACAAAAAAAGAAAATTACAGGCCAATATCACTGATGAACATCGATGCGAAAATCCTCAACAAAATACTAGCAAATCGCATACAACAATACGTTAAAAAGATTATACACCATGATCAAGTGGGATTTATTCCAGGGATGCAGGGATGGTTTAACATTCACAAATCAATCAACGTAATACACCACGTTAATAAAATGAAGAACAAAAATCACATGATCATCTCAATAGATGCAGAGAAAGCATTTGACAAGATCCAGCATCCATTTATGATAAAAACTCTGAATAAAATGGGTATAGAAGGAAAGTACCTCAACATAATAAAGACCATATATGAGAAACCCACAGCTAATATCATCCTCAATGGTGAAAAACTGAAAGCTATCCCTCTAAGAACAGGAACCAGACAAGGATGCCCACTGTCACCACTCCTATTTAACATAGTATTGGAAGTCCTAGCCAGAGCAATCAGGCAAGAGAAAGAAATAAAAGGGATCCAAATTGGAAAGGAAGAAGTGAAACTGTCACTATTTGCAGATGACATGATTTTATATATAGAAAACCCTAAAGAATCCACCAGAAAACTTTTAGAAGTAATAAACAAATATGGTAAAGTTGCAGGATACAAAATCAACATACAAAAATCAGTTGCATTTCTGTACACTAACAACGAAGTAGCAGAAAGAGAAATTAAGAATACCATCCCATTTACAATTGCAACAAAAAGAATAAAATACCTAGGAATAAATTTAACCAAAGAGGTGAAAGATCTGTACACCGAAAACTATAAAACATTTCTGAAAGAAATTGAAGAAGACACAAAGAAATGGAAAGATATTCCGTGCTCTTGGATTGGAAGAATTAACATAGTTAAGATGTCCATACTTCCTAAAGCCATCTATAGATTCAATGCAATCCCTATCAAAGTTCCAACAACATTTTTCACAGAAATAGAACAAAGAATCCTAAAATTCATATGGAACAACAAAAGACCCCGAATAGCTAAAGGAATCCTGAGAAAAAAGAACAAAGCTGGAGGTATCACACTCCCTGATATCAAAATATACTACAAAGCTATAGTAACCAAAACAGCATGGTACTGGCACAAAAACAGACACACAGATCAATGGAATAGAATCGAAAGCCCAGAAATAAACCCACACATCTATGGACAGCTAATCTTTGACAAAGGAGCCAAGAACATACAATGGGGAAAAGAAAGTCTCTTCAACAAATGATGTTGGGAAAACTGGATAGCCATATGCAAAACAATGAAAGTAGATCCTTACCTTACACCATACACAAAAATTAACTCCAAATGGATTAAAGACTTGAATGTAAGACCTGAAACTGTGAAAGTTCTAGAAGAAAACATAGGCAGTACGCTCTTCGACATCGGTCTTAGCAACATCTTTTCAAACACCACATCTGACCGGGCAAGAGAAACAATAGAAAAAATAAACAAATGGGACTACATCAAACTAAAAAGCTTCTGCACAGCAAAGGAAACCATCAACAAAACGAAAAGACAACCTAACAATTGGGAGAAGATATTTGCAAACCATACATCTGATAAGGGCTTAATCTCCAAAATATATAAAGAACTCATGCATCTCAACAACAAAAACTACCAACCCAATTAAAAATGGGCAAAAGACCTGAACAGACATTTCTCCAAAGAAGATATACAGATGGCCAACAGACACATGAAAAGATGTTCAAAATCACTAACTATCAGGAAATGCAAATCAAAACTACAATGAGATATCACCTGACGCCCGTCAGAATGGCTATAATTAACAAGACAGGAAACAACATGTGTTGGAGAGGATGTGGAGAGAAGGGAACTCTCATACACTGCTGGTGGGAGTGCAAACTGGTGCAGCCACTATGGAAAACAGTATGGAGATTCCTCAAAAAATCAAGGATAGAACTACCATATGATCCAGCTATTCCACTGTTGGGTATTTATCCAAAGAACTTGAAAACACCAATTTGCAAAGGTACATGCATCCCTGTGTTCATTGCAGCCTTATTCACAATAGCCAAGACTTGGAAGCAACCTAAGTGCCCATCAAGGGACGAATGGATAAAGAAGCTGTGGTATATATACACAATGGAATACTACTCAGCCATAAGAAACGACGAAATCCAGCCATTTGTGACAACATGGATGGACATTGAGGGTATAATGCAAAGTGAAATAAGTCAGAGGGAGAAGGCCAAATACCGTATGATTTCCTTCATTAAGTAGTAGATAATAACAACAATAAACAAACACATAGGGACAGAGATTGGATTGGTGGTTACCAGAGGGGAAGGGGGGAGGGAGGAGGGTGAAAGGGATAATTTGGTACATGTGTGTGGTGATGGGTTGTAATTAGTATTTTGGTGGTGAACATGATGTAGTCCATGCAGAAATAGAAGTACAATGATGTACACCTGAAATTTTTGCAATGTTATAAACCAATGTTACTGCAATAAAAAAAAATAAAATAAAATAAAATAAATAATTAACTCTCAAAAAAAAAAAAAAAATGAGACAGAGATATGCGATTTACCTGAGAGAAAGTTCAAAATAAAAATCATAAAGATGCTCACCAAGGTCAGGAGAACATGCATGAACAAGGTAATAATTTCAACAAAAAGATAGAAAATATTAAAAAAATACCAAACAGAAATCACAGAGATGAAGAATACAATATCTGAAATGAAAAATTCAGTAGAGGGGTTCAGCAACAGACTAGATCAAATGGAAGAAAGGATCAGTGAACTGGAAGACAGTGCAGTGGAATTCATCCAATCAGAGGCACAAAAAGAAAAATGAATGAAAAAGAGTGAAGATAGCTTAAGAGACTTATGGAACACCATCCAGCAGATCAATATTCATATTATAGAAATCTCAAAAAGAGAAGGAAGAGAGAAAGGGGCAGAGAGTTTATGTGAAGAAATAATAACTGAAAACTTACTTACCCTAGTGAAACAGATATCCAGAGCCAGGAAGCCCAGAGAATTTGAAATAACATGAATCAAAAGAGACCCACACCAGGAGACACATTATAATTAAATTGTCAAAAGTTAAAGACAAGGAGAGAATCTTTAAAACAAGAGCGAAACAACTTGTTATGTACAAGAGAACCTTCACAAAACTATAAGCAGATTTTTAAGTAGAATCTTTGCAGGCCAGAAGGGAGTGGCATAATATATTCAAAATGCTGAAAGCAAAATCTGCCAACCAAGAATGCATCTGGCAAAGCTGTCCTTCAGAATTGAAGGAGAGATAAGTGTTTTACAGACAAGCAAAAGCTAAAGAAGGTCATCACCACTAGACCAGCCTTACAAGAAATGTTATGGGAACTTCTTCAAGCTGAAATGAAAGAACAATATTTAGTTATAGGAAAATATATGGAAGTATAAATCTCACTGGTAAAGGTAAATATATAGTTAAAATCAGACACTCTGGCATAATAGTTAAAAAACAAAAGTATTAAAAATAACCATAGCAGAGCCAGCCCCGTGGCTTAGCGGTTGGGTGCGCATGTTCCGCTACTGGTGGCCCGGGTTCGGATCCTGGGCTCGCACTGATGCACCACTTCTCTGGCCATACTGAGGCTGCATCCCCCATACAACAACTAGAAGGATGTGCAACTATGACATACAACTATCTACTGGGGTTTTGGGGGGGAAAAAAGGAGGAGGATTGGCAATAGATGTTAGCTCAGAGCCGGTCTTCCTCAGCAAAAAGAGGAGGATTAGCACGGATGTTAACTCAGGGCTGATATTCCTCACAAAAAAAAAAAAAAACCACCATAACAACAATAATTTGTTGATGGATACACAATGCAAAAAGATGTAAATTTTGACCTTAAAAACATTAAAGGTTGGGGGGGGTGTAAAAATATACAGCTTTTATACATATTCTAAGTTAAATTGTTATCAGTTTAAAATAGACTGTTATAAATATAATATGGTTTTTGTAAGCCTCATGGTAATGAAAACAAAAACCTATAATAGATACACAAAAGAGAAAGAGAAAAGAATCAAAGCACACCACTACAGGAAATCATCAAACCAAAAAGGAAGAGAGCAAGAAAGGAAGAAAGGAACAAAAGAATTAAAAACAATCAGAAACCAATTAACAAAATGGCAAAAATAGGTGCATAATTATCAATAATTACTTTAAATATATGTGGACTAAATTCTCCAATCAAAAGACCTAGAGTGACTGAACGGATAAAAAAACAAAACCCAATTATATGCTGCCTACAAGAGACTCACCTCAGCTTTAAGGACAGAAATAGAATGAAAGCAGAGTGATAGAAGAAAATATTCTGTGCAAATGGAAACTGAAAGAAGTCAGAGGTAGCTATACTTCTGTCAGACAAAATAGACTTTAAGCCAAAGACTGTAACAAGAGACAAAAAAGGTCATTATATAACAAAAAAAAGGATCAATTCATCAAGAGGTTATAACATTTGTAAATATTTATACATCCAACATAGGAGCGCCTAAATATATAAGGCAAATATTAACAGATCGGAAGAGAAAAAAAGGATAGTGTGGGAGCCTTCAGTGCCCCACTTTCAACAATGGATAGATCATCCAGACAGAAAATCAATGAGAAAACATTGGCCTTAAACTACACATTAGATTAGACAGATTTAACAGATATTTATGAAATGTTCCACCCAACCGCAGCGGAATGCACATTCTTCTTGAGTCCACATGGAACGTTCTCCAGTATAGATCATATATTAGACCACAAAACAAGTTTTAATAAATTTAAGAACACTGAAATCATGTCAAGTACCTTTTCCAGCCACAATGTATGAAACTAGAAATCAATTACATGAAGAAAACTGGAAAATTCATAAATATGTGGAGATGAAACAATGTGCTACTGAACAATCAATAGTTCAAAGAACAGATCAAAATAGAAATCAAAAAATATCTTTAGGGCTGGCCCAGTGGTGTAGCAGTTAAGTTTGCATGTTCCACTTCGGTGGTCCGGGGTTCACTGTTTCAGATCCTGGGTGTGGATCTACTCACTGTTCATCAGGCCATGCTGAGGAGGCGTCCCACGTAGAAGAGCTACAACTCTACAACTATGATATAAGACTATGTACTGGGGCTTTGGGGAGAAAAAAAAAAAAGAGGAAGATTGGCAACAGATGTTAGTGCAGGGCCAATCTTCCTAAAAAAAATAATCTTTAGACAAATGTAAATGGAAACACAACATACCAAAACTGATGCAGCCAGACAAAGTACTTGAAAGAGAGAAGTTTATCAAGAAACAAGATGCCTACATCAAGAAACAAGAAAGATCTCAAACAAACAACTTAACCTTACACCTCAAGGAACTAGAAAAAGAAGAACAAACAAAGCCCAAAGGTAGTAGAAGAAAGACAATAATAAAGATCAGAGTGGAAATAAATGAAATAGAGACTAAAAAGAAAATAGAAAAGATCAATGAATCTAACAAACAGCTGAGGTTTTTTTGAAAGATAAAATAGACAAATCTTTAGCTAGATTGAAGTGTTCCCTTTTCTTCATATCCTCACCAACGCTTATTATCTCTTGTCTTTTTGATAATAGTCATAATAACAGGTGTGAGGTAATATGTCATTTTGATTTGCATTCCCTGATGATTAGTGATGTTAAATATCTTCTCACGTGCCTGTTGGCCATCTGTATGTCTTCTTTGGAAAAATATCTATTCAAGTCTTCTGTCTGTTTTTTAATTGGATTGTTTATTTTTTTGATATTGAGGTGTATGAATTCTTTATACATTTTGGATATTAACCCTTTATCAGATACATGATTTGCAAGTATTTTCTCTCATTCACTAGGTTGCTTTTCATTTTGTTGATAATTTTCTTTGCTGTGCAGAAGATTTTTAATTTGATGTAGTTCCAATTGTTTATTTTTGCCTTTACTTTTGGTGTCAAATCCAAAAAAATCATCACCAAGACTGAAGTCCAGGAGCTTACCACATATGTTTTATTCTAGAAGTTTTATGGTTTCAGGTCTTACATTCAAGTCTTTAATCCGTTTTGAGTTAATTGTTGTGTATGGTGTAAGTTAGTAGTCTAGTTTCAGTCTTTTACATACGGCTGTCTAGTTTTCCAAAAATCATTTATTGAAGAGACTGTCCTTTGTCCACTGTATATTCTTGCCTCCTTGTTGTAAATGAATTGATCATATATGCCTAGGTTTATTTCTGGGCTCTCTATTCTGTTCCACTGATCTATGTTTTTATGCTAATACCATGCTGTTTTGGTTACTATAGCTTTGTAATACAAGTGAGAATGTAAACTGGTGCAACCACTATGGAAAACAGAATGGAGGTTCCTCAAAAAATTTAAAATAGAACTACCAGATGATCCAGAAATTTCGCTTCTGGGTATGTATCCAAAGAAACAAAAACACTAACTTGAAGAGATATGTGCATCCCCATGTTCATTGCAGCATTATTTACAGTAGCCAGGATATGGAAGCAACTTAAGCGTCCATGGATGGATGAATAGATAAAGAAGATGTGGTACCTGTATACAATGAAATACTACTCAGCCATAAAAAAAGAATGGATGGCCAGCCTCAGTGGCCTAGTGGTTAAGTTCAGAGTGTTCTGCTTTGGTGGCCCAGATTCAGTTCCCGGGCACAGACCTATACTGCCCTGTTAATGGCCATGCCGTGCTGGTGGCCCACATACTAAAAAATAGAGGAAGATTGGTACAGATGTTAGCTCAGGGTGAATCCTCCTGAGCAAAAAGAAAAAAAAGAATGGAACATTGCCATTTGTGATGATACAGATGGACCTTGAGGGCATTACACTAAGTGAAATAAGTCTGACAGAGAAAGACAAATACCATATGATTTCACTCATATGTGGAATCTAAAAAAACAAAACAAGCAAACAAACAAATCAAAACAAAACAAAAACCAAGCTTATAGATACAGAGAACAGATTGGTGGTTGCCAGAGGGGAGGGGAGGTGAAAGGTGGGCAAAATGGGTGAAGGGGGTTAAAAGGTACAAACTCCCAGCTATAAAATAAGTAAGTCATGGGGATGTAAGGTATAGCATGGTGACTATAGTTAATAATACTGTATTAGGATGGCCAACAGGCACATGAAAAGATGTTCAACATCATTAACTATCAAGGAAATGCAAATCAAAACTACAATGAGATATCACCTCACGCCCACTAGAATGGCTATAATTAACAAGACAGGAAACAAGTGTTGGAGAGGATGTGGCGAGAAGGGAACTCTCATACACTGCTGGTGGGAGTGCAAACTGGTGCAGCCACTATGGAAAACAGTACAGAGATTCCTCAAAAAAGTAATAGAACTACCATACAATCCAGCTATTCCATTGCTCAGTATTTAGCCAAAGAGCGTGAAAGCATGAATACATAAAGATACATGCACCCCTATATTCATTGCAGCATTATCACGATAGCCAAGACTTGGAAGCAACCTAAGTGCCCATGAAGGGACAAATGGATAAAGAAGATGTGGTATATATACACAATGGAATACTACTCAGCCATAAGAAACAATGAAATCCAGCCATTTGTGACAACATGGATGGACCTTGAGGGTATTATGCTAAGCAAAATAAGTTACAGGGAGAAAGTCAAATATTGTGTGATTTCACTCATAAGTAGAAGTAAAAACAACAACAAAAAATCACATAGAGACAGAGATTGGATTGATGGTTACCAAAGGGGAAGGGGGGATGGAGGGGGGCAAAAGGGATGATTAGGCACATGTGTGTGGTGATGGGTTGTAATTAGTCTTTGGGTGGTGAATATGATGTAATCTATACAGAAATTGAAATATAATGATGTACACCTGAAATTTATATAATGTTATAAACCAATGTTACCACAATAAAAAAAAAAATAATAATACTGTATTACACATTTGAAAGTGGCCAAAAGAGTAAATCTTAAAAGTTCTCATCACAAGAAAAAAAAATTATGACTATCTATAATGACAGATAGCAATTAGCCTTATTGTGGTGATCATTTTGCAGTGTATACAAATTACTATGTTATACTCCTAAAATTAATATAATGTTATATGACAATTACAACTCAATTTAAAAACACTACGAAAATAAAAAATTCAGAAAATTTAATAAAACCCTTTTGCTAGACTTACCAAGCAAAAAGGAGAGAAGACTCTAATAAATAAAATCAGAAATCAAAGAGGAGATTTTATAACTGATACCTAATACAAAGGATCTAAGAGACTATGAACAATTATACACTAACAAATTAGACAGCCTAGAAGAAATAGATAAATTCCTAGAAACATACAACCTACCAGAACTGAATCATGAAGAAACAGAAAATCTAAACAGACCATTTATTAGTAAGGGAATTAAATCAGTAATCAAAAACATCTCAAAGAAAAGTTCAGGACTAGATGGTTTCACTGGTGAACTCCACCAAACATTTAAGGAATAATTAATACCAATCCTTCTCAAATTCTTCCAAAAAATAGAAGAGGAGAAAACACTTCTAAACTCCTTTTAGGAGCTCAACATTATCCTGATACCAAAACCAAACAAAGACATTATGAGAAAAGAAAATTACAGACCAATATTCCTGGTGAACACAGATGTAAAAATTCTCAACAAAATATTAGCAAACTGTATTCAACAGTACATTAAGAGGATCATACACCGTGATCCAGTGGGATTTACTCCAAGGAGGCAAGGATGGTTCAACATCTGCAAGTCAATCAATGTGATAAAAAACACTAACAAAATGAAGGATAAAGTCATATAATCATCCCAATAAATACAGAAAATGCGTTTGACAAGATTCAACATCTTTTCATGATAGTAGCTCTCAACAAGGTGGATATAGAGGGAAAGTTCAACATAATAAAGGTCATATATGACAAGCCCACAGCTAACTTCATACTCAATGGTGAGAAGCTGAAAAGTTTTCCCTCTAAGATCAGGAATAAGACAAGGATGACCACTCTCACCTCTTATATTCAACATAGTACGGGTAGTCTTAGCCAGAGAAATTAGGCAAGAAAAGGAAAGAAAGGGCATCCAAATCTGAAAGGAAGAAGTAAAATTGTCTCTATTGGTAGATGTCATGATAGTATATATAGAAAACTCTAAGGATTCCACTAAAAACTATTAGAACTAATATACAAATTCAGTAAAGTTGCAGGATACAAAATCAATATACAAAAATCAGTTGTATTTCTATACAGTAACAATGAATTATATGAAAGAGAAATTAAGAAAACAATCTCATTTACAATAGAATCAAAAACAATAAAATACTTAGGAGTAAATTTAACCAAGGAGGTGAAAGATCTGTACCCTGAAAACTATAAGACATTGATAAAAGAAATTGAAGAACACACAAATAAATGTGTACATGGACGGGAAGAATTAATATTGTTAAAATGTCCGTACTGTCCAAAGCCATCTATAGAGTCAATGCAATTCCTATGAAATTTCCAACGGCATTTTTCACAGAAATACAAAAAAGAATCCTAGAATTTATATGGAAACACAAAAGACCCCAAATAGCCAAAGCAATCTTGAGTGAGAAGAATAAAGCTGGAGCATAACACTTCCTGATTGCAAACTATACAACAAAACTATAGTAATCAAAACAGTATGGTATGGGCATAAAAGTAGACACAAAGACCAATGGAACAGAATAGAGAGCCAAGAAATAAACCCCTACATACACGGTCAACTAATATTTGAAAAGGGAGCCAGGAATACTCAATGGAGAAAGGATAGTCTTTTCAATAAATGGTGTTGGGAAAACTGGATATTCACACGCAAAAGAATGAAACAGGACCACTATCTTATACCATACACAAAAATTAACTCAAAATGGATTAAAGACTTGAATGTGAGACCTGAAACCAAAAAAATCCTGGAAGAAAACGTAGGGAGTGAGCTCCTTGCCACTGGTCTTAGAAATGACTTTTTGGATTTGACACCAACAGCAAAGGCAACAGAAGCAAAAATAAACAAGTAGGACTACATCAAACTAAAATGCTTCTGCGCAGCAAAGGAAACAATCAAGAAAATGAAAAGGCAGCCTATGGAATGGGAGAAAATATTTGCAAACCACGTATCTAGTAAAGAGTTAATATCCAAAATGTATAAAGAACTCACACAACTCAATAGCAAAAAAAAAAAAAGAAAAATTACGAAATCCGATTTTTAAAAGAGTAGAGGAACTGAATAGACATTTTTCCAAAGACGACATAAAATGGCCAATAGGTACATGAAAAGATGCTCAGCATCACTAATCATCATGAAAATGCATATCAAAACCACAAAGAGATATCTCCTCACACTTGTTAGAATGGCTATTGTCAGAAAGACAAGCGATAACAAGCGCTGGTGAGGCAATGGAGAAAAAGGAATCCCTGTGCACTGTTGGTGGGAATGTAAATTGGTACAGCCACTACAGAAAACAGTATGTGAGGTTCCTCAAAAAATTAGAAATAGAATTACCATACAATCCAGCAATCTCACTTCTGCTTATATATCCAAAGAAAATGAAAATGAGACCTCAAAGAGATATCTGCATACCCATGTTCATTGCAGCGTTATTCACAATAGCCAAGATATGGGAACAACCTTATTACCCATCAACAGATTAATGGATAAAGAAGATGTGGTATGTGCATACAATGGAATAGTATTCATCCATGAGAAAAAAGGGAATCTTGCCATTTGCATCAGCATAGATGGACTTTGGAGGGCATTATGTTAGGTGAAATAAGTCAGACAGAGAAAGACAAGTTAGAAAGAGAAAGATACACGGAATCTAAAAAAGCTGAACTCATAGAAACAGAGACTAGAATGGTGATTACCAGAGTCTGGGGGGGTAGGGGAAATGAGGAGATGATGGTCAGAGGGTACAAACTTTGAGTTATAAAAGGAATATGTTCTGGGGATCTAATGTACAGCGTGGTGATTATAGTTAATGATACTGTATTATATACTTGAAAGTTGCTAAGACAGTAAATCTGAAATGTTCTCACCATAAAAAAGAAATGGTATTTACGTGACACGATGGAGGTGTTAGCTAATGCTATGGTGGCAATCATTTTACAATATATAAATTTATCAAATTAACACCTTGCATACCTTAAACTTACACAAGGTTGTATGTCAATTATATTCAATAAGGCAGGAAAAAAAGAAATAGAAACTTAATCTAGGGACTACATTAGCCTTCAACTTACAGGCACCTTTAAAAAGATTTCCTTGGGAGATGGATCACAGCTTTTATCATATTCTCAAAGAAATCTATAGCCCCATGAAAATGAAGAACAGAGGCAGTAGAGTATTGGGCAAATATCTAGATCAGTAAAAGTAGAAAACATTTTTCTCCATCAATTACTCAGGACTCTACAGAGCGGGCCCACGAAAATAATCCTTAACCAAGTTTTAAAAATAAACGTCTCCAAGGAAAAGTTGGAGAAAATATAGATGTCCCAAACAAAATTTAAAAGGAATAAAATTAAAGAAGTTCAAATTCCGCAGACAAAACATTCAGGCCAAGCGCCCTCCCCACTCCGCTGGACTTCCAGCTGTTTTTGGATACCTGTCCCAAGACTTCACATAATTTTTTCCAATGGAATAATTCCACAAGGACAAAATTAGAAATGTATTTATTATTTTCCTTGGAAGATTGTCTTTTACATATAATAAACCTGAGCCACTTTCAAGACTAGCATGTACCACAAGGAAAGGCTCAGACCACGAGACTGTTTAGGAAGGACCTTTTTTTGAAAAAAAAAAAAAAAAAGAAATTTAAATTCCTCTCAAATAAGAATACTTTTTCTTCGTATGACAGGCTCCTAGTCAGCCAATCTCTGGAGAGGTTTGGAAAGTTCAGAAGATCATTTCTACCGCGAAGCTGGGTGTACCTCGTGCTTTATCGAGGCACCATCGACAACGGAAGAAAACTGGTTATTTACACTTTGGAGAGCCAGTTTATATGAGATTCCACAAGAGAATTTTAGGAAACTATCCACATCTATGCTCAAGAGAGGAGTATGTACATTATATCTTTTACTTTCAAATAAAATTCATAGATGTTTTTAGAGTTAGTGCTTAGACCCATACCCTTACAGGATGCTGTTTACTCAGCAATTTTTCATATTGTCCTGTAAAATAGAGTATTTTTATTCAGTTTCATGGAATTCAGGGATTTTATTTAAAATTTTCTTTTGTAGGAGGACACCCACTTTCCTATATATTTCCCACTTTCCTCTTTTATAGGAAGACCCCACATTCCTGAAATGGGTTGAAAGGCAAACGTCTAAAATTTGATCAATAGACATACGCAGTATAATTCTGGCTCTAATTCATCTGTGATTTACCAACCCTTAGTATTGTCAATCAGCTTAAATTTGCCAATTGCAGTATAAATTAATATCTCTTTGTAATCAATTTACATTTTCCTGATTACTAATTAGGATTAGCATCTTGTTATAATGTGTATAGGCCATTTGTATTTGTTCTTTTGTGAAATATCTGTTCAAATCTTTTAACTTATTCTATTTAGTTTTTTTATCATTTATGAGTTATTTATATATTTTAGACAGTGTCACCATGTTGCACAACTCCAAGAAGCACATTCTCAAATCCAGAGGCTCCTATTTACTTAGAAGAGAATGTAATTGTTCACCTTGAAATTGTGCAATGCTACCACCCTGTTCTGGATACTGATATTTTATTTATTTTATATGTTGTAAGCATGTTCTCCACATTTGTGGCCCATATTTTTGCTGTATTTATGGTGCCTTCTGATGCACAGAAGTTCTTAAATTTAATGTTCCCTACTTTCCTTTTTTTTATAGTTTAGTGGTTTTGTGTCACATTTGAGAAACCCTTCCCCACACCAATGTTTCTCTTACACTTATTCTCTTGTACTTATTCTTATACTTCTTCTAAACAGTTTAAAGTTTTGTATTTCACATTCAACTCTTTTAATCTCTCTCAAATCGAATTTTGTGCTTTGTGTGAAGTAAGAATCTAAATTCATTTTTTCTGTATGTAATGGTTCATCATTTTTCCAATGATACATCAGGTCACCTCTATCCTATATCTATTTTACATATGTGTTAGATCTGTTTCTGGGTTCTCTGGCCTATTCAGGTCAGTATCTCCATCTGTGCCCCAATAATACACTGTCTTGATTCCAACAGCCATATAATAAATATTAATATCTAGTAACATAAATCTCTCACTCTATCCTACTTCTCAAATGGCTTGGCTATCTTGGGTATTCGTTCTTCTTTATATTTTTTAGAACCAGCTAGTCAAGTTCCTTGAAGCAACTAGTTGAGCTTTTGAGTAGAATTGCATGGGATCTATAGATCAATTTAGGAAGAACTGATATCTTTATTTTGAAGTTTTGTAGTATTTTCTATAAAAGTCTTGCAAATCTTTTGTTAGACTTATTTTGTTGTTGCTGTTGTAAGTGATTTCTTTTTTTTTTAAATATATTCCCAATTTGTGCTCCTGTATACAAATGTACTTTATTCTGTATATTTCTCTATGTCCAATTACTCTGTTAAACTCTGCCATTGATTCTAACAATTTTTTGATTATGTGGTGTATTCCATTTAGCCAATCACCTCATTTGCAAATAATACTAGTTTTGTTTCTTCCTTTCCAATTCTTATACTTTTTTTTACCCAATTCTTCTTTTATTTGTTTCCTTGTCTTGTTACACCAAATCCACTGTTCACTGTTGAATAGAGTGGTAAGGGTAGGCATTTTTGTCTGATTAAGCCTTTTCACTCTAGTTCAACAAGAAAAGAAATCTAATCTATTGACACACTGTAAATTAGAGGCAGAAAATTAAGGACTCACATCTTGGACGAGGAGTGGTAGTCAGAAAAAGTATAGCAGTCTGAAGCCAGTTGGTAGAGACACAAAAGATGAAAATTTCTTTTTATTTTATAGCAGCTTCTGAGGACATTGCAGTTCAACATGATAACTGATGATTAGAACAACGTCTTTCCTTCTCTTTATTCTCTGCTGATTTCTTCTTCTCTGATAATCAATTGGACTCTCTAGGGCTGTATCCTTGTACCATTCTCTAGCCACACATTCTCCCTAGGTGACCTTACCCAGTCTCATGGCTTTGATTCCATCTGTATGCCTAAAACTCCTAAATCTGTATCTCCAACTCTAATCTCTCCTCGAGGATCCTGACTTGTGTATCCAAATGCTTAATTGACATCTCTTTTGAATGTCAAATAGGCATCTTATTTAATCCCACCTCTTCATGACCTCAGAAAATGGCATCCCTGCCCACCCAACTTTCAAGTAAGGAAAAATCTAGGAGTTATTCTTAATTTATGTCATTTTCTGATCACCCATGGCTACTCCAACAACAAATCCTATTGACTCTTTCTTCAAAACCAGTAATGACTTTGTACGCCTCACTCCATCTCAACAATCACATCCGACGCCAAGTCGCCATCCTCCATTACCTGGACTATTTCAAGAACTTCCACACTGGATTTCCGGATTCTACTCTTGGTCATCTCAGATCTATTCCCCTCCCAGGGACCACCAGGCTTTCTTAAAATATATATCAGATCATGTAAATCCCTACTCAATAGTTTCTCATTGTAATTAAAATACAACTTAAAACCCATACTGTGACCTACAGGTCCTATAAGATCAAACTCCCAACTTCCATTCCAACGTCATCCTCTACTACTCTCCCCTTGACAACTGCTTCGGCTACGCTCATGTTTTTATCATGCCTCAAACATGTTAAACTTGTACCCATCTTAGGGCCTTCTGTTACTGTTACCTGGAGTACTCTTTCTCAGATTCAAATCTAGGTTTAAATGTCATTTCCACAGACACCTGCTTCAATTATCCAATCTAATGTAGCCACCCATCTGCTCTCCAACTCCCAACCTATTTTAATTGTGTGCATATCACTAAATGTTTATATTTGCTTGTGTATTCATTTATTTAAAAAGTAGACATTCTTCAAAAATCACTGTTAAGAAAGTGAAAACACATGTCACAGCCTGGGAGAGAATATTTGCAAAATAGACATCTGATAAAGAACTTATAACCAGAACAAATACATAAAAATATCTTACAGCAAATAACCCTCAAAAAAGTGGGAAAAGTATTTGAACAGACTTTTCACCAAAGTAGATATACAGATGGCCGGTAAGCACATGAAAAGATGCCCAATGTAATATGGCCATTAGGGAAATATAAATTAAAACCACAATGAGACACCACTATACACCTACAAACATGACTGAAATTAAACAGACTGACAACACAAAGTGCTGTAGAGGATGTGGAGCAACTGGAACTCTCACACATTGCTGGTGAAAATGCAAAATGGTACACCACTTTGAAAAATAGTTCAGCAGTTTCTTATAAAATTAAATATACACTTAACATACAACCCAGAAATCCCACCCATAGATATTTACCCAAAAGACATTAAAACATGTGTTCAACCGTGTACTTGAATATTCATAGCAGTTCTATTCATAATACTCACAAATTAGAACGTCCATCAACTGGTGAATAGATAAATAAATTGGCATAGAGCTAAACAGTGGAACCCCAGTAAGCAATTAAAAGATACAAACGACTGGGGAAAAGGAGCACAAACATAGATCACAGAAACAGATCAGTCTTTCCAGGAGCTGGGAGGGAGAGTGGACATTAACCACAAATGTGCATGAGGAGCTTATGGGAGTGATGAAAATGCTCAAAATCACGACCGTGGGGGTGATTACGTGACCATATACATTTGTCAAAATGCATCAAATTATACATTTTAAAACATGTATTTTATTTTTGGAAATTATACATCAATAAAATTGACTTTAAAAAGTAGTCTTTCCATAGAAATCAGTTGAACGGCCTTGAACTCTAAAGAAATTGTTTTAAAATCTAAGACATGAAGTATTTTAAAGAATGCACTTTAAAGAATGTTTATCAAATATAGTAATATTTTTACCAAAGAAATATAACATTTTACAGATAACAGCTTGGTTTTATGAAAAATTTACTTACATGGAACACTCCATTCCCTAACACTGTTAGGTATACGTGGTCATATTACATACAATGTGCATGTATGTATATCCATGGAAATGTGACTATCAAACAAGGAGAATGGTTTTCATGTGTACCCTACAAGGCAACTTCATTACTTTAGATGCCTCTCATATTTTCTCCCTTCACTCTCTTCTTGTTCCCAACATCTTGGTTCAGCTTGTCACAATCTCCCCTTACTACAGCAACAACCTCCACACCCCACAGGTCTGCCTGATTGTAGTCTACCCCCACCTTTCAAACTAGTGCATAAAATTTGCATTATCCATTTTTCCCAAAAACAATGGTCTCTCCTATACAATAATCTATAATGGATTTCTATCAAACTCAGAATGAAATTTAAGCTCTTGGTGCTGAATTTCAGGATCTTCCTAAATCAGACCCCAAACTTATGGTTAAAACCTACCTCTAATTCCTGACCTATAGAAAATTGTGCATTATTTTGATGAACGTTCCTTCAACAGCACTCCTTTGTACCATTTGTTTTCCTTGGAAGTCCCCTCACCTGTTGGAAGTCCACTGGGGCCCCTCCAGCTCCTTGAGTCTTGTGCTCATTGCCTGTCTCTGTTTAATGGATGAATGCACGAGTGGATGAATTATCACTTCTTCTATTAGATTTGCCTTAGTTCTCAAGCTATATATTTCTCCTTCCTTTGAACCACTATGAGCTTTACTCTAATTTTTCTTATGGTTATTTGACATACTTTTCTTTATATTGCAGTTAAAGGTAGACTTGTCTTACCCTTCACACTAGAACATAATCTTCCATGTTGCAGGGTTGTATTTCACTTGTCTTTGTCTTTGTAGGGCATCTAGCTTTACATGTAGCATGTTCTCAAAAACAATTCTTAGAAGCATGTGTGAATGTTTGACTAAAAAATACGAAGGACACAGGGGATGTGGTTGTATAGATGACTGGTGGGGACTTGGTAGAAACATAAGAGGCTGCCCTTCTTGGTGCAAGTTCAAGGTGAGTTACATGCTGAAAGGGTTGGAAAGCACAGATTCTTATGACAATTCACTCACTTAAAATAATATTCACAACAGTAGTTTTGAGCTCAATTACATTAACCGTGTGACTCATCTGGTCATTTTTTTATGGCAATCAATAGCTGAGACAACTGAATAGGAAAGATGACGTTAAGTGAAAATGAGTGGTGCATCATGTGCGCTGAGGTCGGTCACAGTCTGGTTCATTTCCACTTGTGTAATACATAGACAATCATCATATTCTAATGAACAAAGATAAGGATTCACAAGATAAAACTTAACACTCTTTTGTTCATTATGTGAAAGGCCCTATACAAATGCTAAGTGGAAAAATAAAAAAGATAATGGGTAACAAGAATTCCTTGTTCCAAGATTTTTATATTTATCTTTATTACATATATAATTTCAATGGTGCCTTTTTATACTTTATTGAAAGACACACTTTTCTTCTGCAGGTACTGAACAATATTCCATTACCAATATGGACATTTACCAATCCTTAATGATACAATAACATGGAAAATTCTTGACGTGTTCTTTGTCAATTAAATTAACTTTTATAAACATCTAATTAATTCCTAGATCATATCAGTGAAAGAATTATATTTCAAGTAAGGTTCAAAGAATGGGAAAAAAAAGAGATCTTAATATCCTTAGAAAATATTTTTTGTATATGCGAATATTAAGAAACTTTCATTATGCTTGTAAAAATAAGAGTCTTGTTTCTGTTGGGCTATGGAGAAATCATGTTGTTGTTTAAATATATTTTTAAATACTTAGAACACATATTCTATATAATTATCCTGGTAAACTGAGACTTCTGTAATTAAAGCTTTAAGAAGAAATGGTGTCTATCTATCTATGCCTCTGGGTTTGATCTGATTGGTAAGAGTGCCAAGGCACATGAACGCATGGCAAACTCCAGTGAGAGGGAGCTAGAACTGGGAGAAGGACTCAATAAAGACAGTTTCCACGAGAAAGGCAACAATGACTGATTTTACCAAGGTCAAAGCTATCTAACTTTTCTCTGTGGTTTTCTGCTTTCTCCAGCTGTAACCAGATAGGGACAAAGTGCTAATAAACTGAAAAGCCAAACAGATGCCTTTTCTAAGAAAGTGTCAAGTGGTTGCTGGGAGAATTAAAGCCTGAATAAAAGACCAGGAATTTTGACTACTAGTGGAGCTGTCAAAATTTGGAAAGCATCTGAGATTGTTACATAAACCCACTTTGAGCAACATATTCAGAGTGAGCTAATTCTGCACAAGCATGAGAAAACCATACTTTGTTAAGCAATTTTTAACAATAATTCAAAGTGGGTGAATACAGAATCAAAATGTATCTAGGTTTTTGTTTTAAACTTATTTAACTCCTTCTCTAAAAGTGCATATAATTTATTTTTGTGCATACACACATGCCCAGTTCAAGAAAAGTACTATTTTCAAGAGAACTTGGAAGCAAACAAATGTGTTGATCCCATTATTAACCACAACTCTGGGAAACCTAGGTGTTTCAACCAGAAGCCCACCTGGAGACATGTCTCCTTAGAACAGCCCAGTGCCTGGAAGAAAATAACCAGAGAGCTGGTCTAACAAGTCCAAGCCTCTCAAGACTCAGCACACATCACAGAGACTAACAGTTAGCAATAATTAGATTGAGTTAACCTTTGTGTGTCAAACAAGGAAAAAGACAGCGGTTCCTGAAGTCCCACATGGGAGGAAGAGTAGATGTGCCCCCGCCCCTGGGTCGTGTGCTTGCATCAGTAGTTCTTAACCCTCGCTGTACCACACTGTCGTCATCTGGGGAGCTTTAAAAAGCTATCAGTGCCTGAGCCCTACCCCCACAGACTCTAATTTAACCAGTCTTGAGTGGACCCCCATCGCCAATATATTTTAACACCCACCCCTCCTCCACCACCACCAGCTGATTCTAATGTCAGCCAGGGTTGAAAACTGCTGGATTCGTGGACGCTTCCTTATTGCAAAGACAATTGACAAGAAAGAAGCTCTTGGCCTTGAGCTTTAAGTTAGCCCTAAGGTCTCTGAAAGTTTGATGGAGAGAGTAGAAGAAAGAAATACTCTAATTTCAAAGTCCTGAGGTATTCTCTCATTGCAGAGCTGGGCACTTTTTGGAATAGATCTTCCTTTGCTCTGGGAAAACTGTCTCCAAGGGTCTCTTATATGAAGGTAAAGCAAAGCCTCCTGGGTGAAATAGAAATGTGTGGACTCCAGTATTTTAAAAACTTTATGGGAGTGTTGCCTCTGTAAAACTAAGAGGCTTGGTGGACAAAGGGAAGGTCAGAGCTGAGGGGAGGGATGAGTGATAGGTGGCATGGTAAATTTATCACCCTCTGGCTCCTTGAACTGGGTGTGAACCTCCATGGTTAGAGTGATGAAGCCCAAAAGCCAAACTATACACAGGAAATTCTGAGAAATTCTGAGCCCTGCGGAAATGTCATAGTGAGCGGGGTGGAGGTGACTCTCCCTGACTCTCTGTGGAACTGAGCTCTGGCACTTCAGGGCCAGCAGCAGTGGGATAACCCAGAGCTGGGAATAGCACCACTGGCGTCCACAGGAGTACTGATCACGGGCACCCTCAGCCGAGCCAGCCATGGGGCTTCTCTAACAACTTTGTAGACGGCAGACGTGGGCTAGCGAGAGACAGCAGGTAAAAAACAATACGCCACTGTTAACTGTAGCTGACGCACTGGTTTGGTGCAAGAGAACTTTGGGCACCCTCAGAAGCAGGGATACACGTGGGGCTGTTTTGAGGTCCTGTTGTAGGAGCAGGAATTAAAACTTAATGTGACCTCTATTTAGACAGACAGGGAAGACCGCAAGATGCAGGTTCCACAAAAAAGACACAAGGGAAGACATTCAACAAGAAGCTTGTCTCCGTGGCTCACGAGGTTCCCAGCACCGTGACTACATCACAGAAGGGCACTGTACGGTTGTTAAGTGACCTACGTGACCACAGCACTGACCGGTTTCTCTCACTGACTAGTAAGTGTCTCTGTCTTCTGTTACCACTTCACCTGCATCCCTCCCAAAACTGCTCCCTCAACTGAAAAGGTGGAAGGTGAGTACTATTTGGCCAAAAGTATGTACTGGTTTCACTTCACTGCCCCACCACAACTGCCACAGAAGTTACCCTATTCCTTTGATGCAAAAGAAAAAAGGTGCAGCCATCGCCCCCTCCCTCAAAGACCTCATTATCTGGTTTTGAGAACATGATGTTAAAGTGATCTATACAGTGAGATAAACTTGATGTGAATTATGATAAAACATAGATCCAGGTTCTCTGACTGCCTTGTCCAGTGAAGGTTTGGGAACAGTAATATTTGTGGCCCAGGAAATATTAATACAATCCACAAAAGTAGGGTCAACTATATCGATGGCCACGTTGGTTATAAGGTGACAACAGAAGTGGGTTCAATATCATAACTGCCAGTTTTAAAATATGTTTTATTATTATTCAGGTATGGTGAGGCCAACAGAAGAGGAGATGATTGCCACTGAACAGATAGTGTGTTACAGATCCCAAGAGAAGTAAGCACACGACACCACAAGGGCCCACACGGGGAAGCACCAGGGTCAGTCAGGAGCAGCGGAGCAAGGGGAAAACGTGGGCAAGAGCCATTTGTGTGGTTTCTGCCTAAAGGAATAGGCAAGACAGGGTGAGCTGGCTTCAGATGGGCTGGTGTGAATAATTTCAGCAGGCTCTGGGACATAGCAGCTCTCCCTACCTGTCTGGTACCTGGTCCTGGGGTAATTAGTACAAGTGGGTAGTGGCCAGGAGTGTGACAGCGCCATAGAGGCTGTGGTTTGGGTGTGGCCTCTGGATGGGTTGGTTTGCATAGGAAAGGTGTGCTAGAAGGCTGGAAGGCTGGAACGTATGCTGGAGGGTCTGCTGTCTCTAGGAATTAGCTAACCCAGGGAAAAGCAGTTCCTTCAGGCTCAGCAAGACCCCAAGATGTGAAAGCATCTGAAAATAAAGGGCACGGTTAATACATTGTGTTAGCCTATTCCAAATTGGTAGGAATTTCTGAGCTGGCCATAGGTGTAGATTTGGATCTAGAACTATCCAAGGAGGCAATGAGACCCGGAAAACTAAATCCAAGTGTAAAAGCAAGCGAGTTCTCAGTTCCAGGCTTGCTGAAGGATTAGCCTCACATCAGTGTTATTTGTAAAGGTGAAAACTAACCTGGGCTGGAACAGCAGAAGGGTAACATGGAGAGACGAGGCAGCAACCTCCCACCAGCTTGGCATTAGTCAGCCCCTTGTTAGTGTTGCTCCAGCCTGGTTTACAGCTCTGTTGCCCCCACCCCCAACCCAGAAGGAGATGGAAAATCTGCCAATTGCCAAAGAGCAACCAACCAAAGACGGTGGGGAGAATGGACCTACCATCACCTGTGCCACTGGGGAGGGGAGATGGCAAAAATAGTGTCATTTTACAAGAGACTTAAAACCACATTTTTGTCTGCGAGTGCTCAAAGTGGTCAGACTAACAGGCACACAGAAGCACCCCTCCTTTTATTGCTGACACCAAACTCTCTTTTCCTCACTCCTGTTGCTTTCAGCTGAGGGTCTGGAAACGTAAATTTGGGAAGAAGGTGTATTTCCAATTGTGACCACAGAAGTAAAAGTCCATTCATTGAGAACTAAAGTTTGCTCACTCTCTGGGAAATGTTCCTTGCTTCATTGAGAACTAAAGTTTGCTCACTCTCTGGGAAATGTTCCTTGCAGCAGTTCACAACTTAAACTTTAGAACTCAAACCTGAGGCAAATTGCTGAAGGATTGTCACCTCCTTTTGCCATCCCTTACCCATTTCTTCTCCCCCCTGGCCTCAGTGGGCTTCTGATCCCCCTTGGACGTTCTAGCTGGGTCAGGTCCTCCCCTGCACTCCTGACCACTGCATCTAGGCCCAGAGCTGCTCTCGCCTAGAGCTGAAGACTTGAAGCTGCCAATCTGTGTCTGTCCCAGAGTCCTCAGACAAAGGACAACGGGTGCTCTATAAGATAAGCAAAATCATGAGCTGGATCCCGCCCACAGCCTTTGTGCAGAGGAGAAAAAAATGAATGTGCAGGCAGATTCACACCTTGGGTCCACATGACTCCAATGTTCTTCTGCATCTCTCCCAGAAAAGCCACACGTGTCTCAACCAACGCATTAATTAATTAAAAGTTGAGTGACTTTTGTGTGTCAAGTCCTGTTCTAGGCCTTTTGGAGCATTTTAAGAGGCACAGAGCCTGATCCTGGCTTTCAAGAAATCTGCAACTTAACTTTAGAAACAACAAATTCATACCTATGAAAAGTTAAAAATATGTGATACCAATACAAAGGAAGCCCCAAGGCAGTTTTTAAGTAAGTGCCAATTAGGAAGAGCAGGCAACACTTGTGGGCACAGTGGTCTGGGAAAGTGCCGTGGAGAGAGGACATGAGCTAGGCCTTTAAAAATGGGTAGGATTTGAAGAGGAAAAAACAGATTTGGGGCTGGAGGTGGGGAAGAGATCAAGGCCTGCTGTGAGAACAATAAGACAGGCCAGCATAGGTCATGTGGAGAGAAGTGTGACTCGAGGTTTGGAAGATAGGCTGTGAAAGGCCCTCCTTGTTTCTCAGGTTTCTAGAAGAGCTGAGGAGGAAAGGGTTAGAGCATAACATTATAAAAGTGGGTGTTTGGGAAGACTTATTTCATGACACCAAAATATCCAGGTCTCCCTGTTAGATCCCAGTGCCCACCATCCCCCGAGAGATACTCAGAACCAATCTACCATGAGCCATATTCTCAGCCTTCCCTGTTCATTGCCCAAAGGGACAGAAACCCCAGACATTTAGACTGTGCCAGGTTGTCTTCCCTAGAAAAGTCTGTACCTCTGTTCCCTCTAACCCCAGACTCCACCCCTCTCCCCTAGCCTCCAACAGTATCCTCGAGGAGAAAACTGCCTTATATCTTCAATATCTTCATCAGACATTCCTTCTCTTTCCTTATTTCCTGTAAGACTGCTTCCTCTGGGCCCTTTTCCAGTGGAAGCTGCACCTTCTACACCAAGTCCATCTCCCCTCCCCAAAGAGTGCAAGGCAGGGAGGGGTAGCTGGTATCATCCTATAAAGGCCTTCCAAGATTCTTTCAAAATTGACCCTCTTGTTAAAATAGATAGATAGATCATACATACACACATATGTGCATACATACGTACACACGTATATACACACATACATACACACATACATGCATATATACCTTGCTCCTGAGGCTTATGCCATTACCAATTAGCCAGATCCCTGCTAAGCTCCTCCTTGCTGTCATCAACACACCTGCCCAGCCCCAACCTCCATCATTGAAGATACTGTTGTGGGCTCAATCTTCTCCTTCATCCCAACTCCTGCCATTATCCTGGTTGAATTCAATATCTTGTCATTTTCCTGCTAAAAATCATTCAGTGTTTCTCACTGCTCATAGCTCTGAGCATGGTCTACACAGACTGGCCAGACGGGTGTATCTCTCAACCTTAGCAGTAGCCAGTCTTTCAACAACACTCTGTGATAGTCCATAATGGCCTTCTTTCAGTTCCTGGAATATTCCAAGTTCATTCTCCCTCAGGGTCTTTGTATGTACTGGGCTTCCTTCCTAGAACACTGAGACTGTCCCATCTCCCAAAGCCTCCTACCCACTTCCTTCCATAACCCTAACTCCTTCTCATCCTTCAGCTTTCAATCCAAATGGCCTACTCACAGGTAAACATTTCCATGCTAAAATCACCCCAACCCAGACTACAATTGAGCCGTGATTCTCAACTAGGGGACAACTTATCCCCAGGGGGACATTTGGCAAAGTCTGGAGACACTTTTGCCTGTCACAACTGGGAGTGCTACTGGCATGTAGTGGGGAGAGGCCAAGGATGCTGCTATACACCCCACAATGCACACATACAGCCCCCTACAGCAAAGAATTATCCAGCACAAAATGTCAATAGTGCTGAGTTTGAGAAAGCCTGCATAAGATCAGAGTAGCTCCTGCACATTTCTGTTGCAGTGTTCATCACATTTATGGTATTATTCATTTAATGTCATCTTTGCTGTCCATCTTGTTCATCATTACTTTACGAGTCCACAGCAACTGGAACACAGTGGTGACCAATGCCCATTTATGGGCAGGAGGGAGAGAAGAAGAGTTGGCAAGAAAAGAGATTGGGGAGGGGGAGATCAGTTGGCTGAGTAATTCAATAATGAGGAAATTTTGGATGAGAATGCTGCAGGTGGAAACGGTGAGAGAGGAAGGAAAGAAAGACCCTCTCAAGAAAGAATCAAAAGAATATGTGAATGAAAACGAAGTGTCAGAAAAAAACTTAGAGACTTGGGCAGTCTTTTTTTTTTTATTTACTTTATATATATATATGTATTTTTATTGTGGTAACACTGGTTTATAACAGTATATAAATTTCTGGTGTACATCATTATACTTCTATTTCTGCATAGATTACACCATGTTCACCACCCAAAGACTAATTACAACCCACCACACACACGTGCCTAATCATCCCTTTCGACTTGGGCAGTCTTAAATGGAACGAATAGAAACTGTTTTATTTTTAATTGCATTATTTACAGTCCTTTTATGTAAAAAGTTATTTGAGACAGCTTAAAATCAAAGAGATGTAAAACAGAACATTAAGAACAAAAGACTAAACATCAAATAATGGGAGCAATCAAAAGACAGACCATTTTTACCAGCAATCTGAGACAAAGATAGGGCTGCAGTTTAATACAAAATAAGTCTGGGTCTCCTGAGAGCCAAGGCACAGAGCAAAACAGAAACAGGATTAGTCTCCATCTTTGATGAGCTCTTCACCACACTTCATGCTATTTTCTTCAGAGTTATTTTGTTATTAACATTCTTAATTTTTGTTATTTCTTTCACCGGGAAAGATAAATTTTCCTGGAACTGAATTCTAAGAAGATTGCATCCAAATGATTCTTAAGAAACATCAAATTACAATGCATCCTGTTTTCAGTAATAATTTTATGATGGTGCATAGTGTCTTTCAGGAGATTCTTCTTATGTATACAGGTCCAGGATTAATTAGAGAATCATGATGCAGTGACGATGTCAGGATAGCAGTGGTTCTCAGCTACACGAGGGGCTGCCTGTGTGGGGGGACCACTCAAACCACATGCTTGTCCCCTCACTTACGGACCCAGTAAGACAATTGAATTCACTGCACAAGTGCATTAACCCTAGTCGTCTGTAGGAGTGTGTGGTGGTGGTACAGAAAATCCTCTTTCCACTAGTTTGTACAGTTTTAAACAGAAATTTTCTTATTAAACTCAGATGTTATTTTTCTAGTTTGCTTCTGGGTTTTGAAAGACATTTACTGTGGTCTAGCGGGCGATATAACTGATGGAAGAGTGTTGTACGTGTGAGCAGAAAACCCTGTCTAAGTGAGTCATCATATCTGGCACAGGAGATACTATTTCGATCTAGTTTCTAGATTCACTAGATCTGAACTCAAATTCTATGTCTGCTGTTTTTCAGCTACTTCACCTCTAAAAGAGAATTAATAACACCTAGCACGCAAGGCTGTTGAGAGGTTTAGCAATAACATATGGAATTTTCTCAGCAAAAAATCTGTCACATAGTAGGTGCTCAATAGATTATATTACTATCAAAAGGATGAAGTGAAAATATTAAGATATAAGTCATTCTTTAAGTCCCTGGAAAAGACAAAGTATTAAATGAATGTTTCTTCCTTTTCCCCACCACTCCAAAGGTTTATGATAATCCTTGATCTGGAGAAGGAATTAAAACCATTAGGTAGAATCATCATTAAAATGAATTTGTAGATCAAGCTATGATCTAACAGAAAACAAGCATCTTAGATATTTCTAAACCCATGACGATGTGCAGCACAATTAGATCAGTATTTCCAAAGGACCATCAACAACGTGGTGGCCTGATTTCTATCATTAAGCAGGACATCTGAACATTGCAATAATCTCTTGAAAACAACCTAAAATTGTTTCTCACCATAGCATAATATGGGTTTGGAACAAAAATTTTCCCCTTAAAAAGTCTCTAAAATTAGAGTATTCCAATTCTACAGTCTGAGTATTGGCTGGCACATTGCTGACATTCACAAAGAATGCAACTGGTAAATATCATGTGCAATTTCTCAAGTCACCAATTTGGGGGATGGTTTGTGTCATGTCCTAAGAAGAATATTTTGGGGAAAATAAAGCCTTCTTTCTTCATAACTAGGGCAGCTAATAAAATTCTAAGCCAGTGAGACAATTGTCTTTCATTGCTTAAGCGCACTGTTCACTAGACGTCATTTTGAAGAAGAAGGGTTGGGGGTGAGGTGAGTTGGGAGCATGGGGAGGGGTGGGCTACAGAGAATCCTCTTCCCACCAGCTTGTGTAGTTATAAGCAGATATTTTCTTATTAAATTCAGATGTTATTTTTCTAATTTTCCTCTGGATTTTTAATGACATTTACTCCAAACATGACATTTAATAGCTCTGTGAAAATCATAATAAAATTGAGTGGGAGGGAAGTGGTTAATAAGAAAAAGTTGGACTTAAATTCATTTTCCCAGTCCCCTTCTTGTCTTTCCCCATTTGTGTTTTGCCATTGACAATAATTCTAGTGTCCCAACAGTGAGAGCCATGGGGATAAGTCAAAATATAAATGATCTATATTTATTTGGGTAACTGCTGGAGGAAAGACAACGTCCCATTTGAAGTTCATTATTAATTGAGATTAGATCTAAACCTTCCCAGTTAAAACTGATTTATGTGGGCTGCTCTGGCTTCCAAAATCAGCTTGGCAAATTTATGATACATTATTTGAGAGTGGAGACAACATTTATTGAAACCTTTCATTCTAACCCTGTGTTGGATTCACACACTGTTGTGTGCCAATTGCTCACTGGTAGGCAACAAAAACGTCGAAGCTCAAGAATTAGACATTGTGGTTTGTGGCCTGCCTCCCTGTTCCTGTGTTCAGCACAGAACCAGGCACATTCTGTGGCTCCAGGCTTCTGCTACCTCCTGATGGCTGCCCTCTGACTGCCAGGGTTACTTGCTAGGATTCTCCTCCCAAGACACCCCTCTCTAAATAGTGTTGCATGTTCCCAATGACATCACCCTTCTTTCTTACCTTCCAGTAACACTCCTGAGCTTGAGTGCATTGACCCCAGCACACCTCCGTGGTCCTAGTTGCTCCACCATGCTGTCGTTGGATTGATATCCATGTGCTCTTTATTCTACGAGGTATTGGGCTCATATTTGTCCTTGTATCCCCAGCCTTGCATAGTACTTGGGACATCATAAAGGGCTCATTATTTGTGGAAGGAAGGAAGATGGGAAGGAAAAAACAGTAGGAAGAAAGGAAGGGAGGATGGAAGAAAAGGATCTAAGGGAGGAAGAAAAGATTTTAAGAGAAATGCAACCCTAAATAAATATTTATTAAAACAAAAACAACTTGTGGGCAATCTGAAAAAGTCAAAATCCCAAGGAATTTTTGTATTTTTAAAAGACACTTGGTAAAACAAAAAATAAACTCTTAAAGGTGAAATTTCAGGTTTTCTACTTCACTGGTAAAGTAATTATTCAGGGTCAAGAAGCCCCTCAATACCCCTTAAATCACCCCATATTTAGGACTTGAAGCAAATGGGTCCAAGTAAATGGGACCCTGTCTGTGCTCCCCATTCATGTTTCTGTAATGGGGTTTTCAGAAGGCTTGGAAAAGGGGAAATTAAGAGTGTTGATCATCACACAGAGGATGAACTAGCAAAGTCCTAAATGAAGGTAACCAGGAGATGAGTGAGTGAATATTGGAAAGTCACACTTCAAATCGTGGAACTACTCTTGAGAAGTTCTAAAAGTGAAGGCTCTAAGTTCTGTGACATTATCTAGCTCAGCTGCCCCTCTCACATTTATCCTTCTCACCCTGGCTCAGAGAAAGAGGCCTCCCTTTGTCCTAAAGATAAGATTTCCTCTTGTCCTTTCAGTCCCAACTCTTCTCATCTCTGCAAATGCCTCTTTCCTGCAGTTGACACTGCAGGAAAACTCTTTAGCTTTTTCAGCCTCCCTCTCACCCATCCTCTTTCCTCCCACCTCAAACACTCTCACGTCTCTCCCACCTAAAATAGAAGCAGTTCAATGCGGCTGTTCCTCCTTTTGACCCACCCATCTCCCTAATCCACTTCTTTATTTTTTTACCAACCATTCCTTGTAATCTGTTATTTATCCCCTCCAATCTATTATAATCAATCTATAAAGTCAGCAATAATATCACTCAAAACAAATCCACATATCTCCTTTGAGTAACATTTTACGTGTTTGACCATTCTTTTCTACTAGAAACCCTGTCTTGGTTTTCCTCCCTGTTTTGTTTCTCTTACCTCACTGACCAATTAATCTTTGTTCCAGTCCTCTTCTTCCTCTTCTCCCTTCACTGAAAGGATGATCTTTAGGCCTCAGTTTCTCTTCCTGTATGATTGCCAACATTCTCTCCATCTCTAACCTCAACCTCTTGCCCAATCCTCAGTTCCACACATTTGAGGTGAAGACTCACCTGTTTTAGACATCTGAAGAGCTGGGGGTGAGGGGAGCAGGGGACACTAAGTGAAGTGATGTGTCATGAATGAAAGAGTAGTCTGTGTCCCTTACTTGTTACTTCAAATGGAATCGACATTGATAATTAACGTCTCCTGTTCTATACCAAATGCTACATAAGATATAATGTTATGAAAGAATGAAAACTACTTGGATATGTCTTTACACAACCTGTGCATGTTAGAATATTAGATGCCCCTCCAAAGTTCCTCATTTTGGGTGCCCAGAGTCATCCTTGAATCCCCTTCAAAGTCAAAGAGCTCTGTTCTTTCCAGAAAGCATTGGATTTCTCCCATCCCTTTTGTGTTTACTCCCCACACCTTAGTTGGGGTGCATTACCTATTGCTTTGATTTTGTCAGTGGCTTCCTCTCTTGTGTTCCTTTTTCCTGTCTTTCCGTCTCCAATCCAGCCTCAGATAAGCTGACCGATTTATCTTTCTTAGAGAGATGCTTTCCACATTTTTCCCCATCTTAAAAACTGGAAATGGCCCATCCCCAGGTCTAAGCTGAAGGTATTCCAAAGTAAGTTCATTTACAATTTGGAGGAACAAAATTTGTAGATAAGGGAGAATGTCTTAAAACATTTGACAAACTCTTTCAAAATAAGCTTCTAGATAAGGTGAAGAAATGCCAGCTCAGTTTTGGCAGAGTGCGGGGCATTTGTGCCTGGCTGAAGAGATGCTGTGCATCGGGCCTCATGATTGGCCTTGTCCTAGTCTGTGTGTTTATCAGTGACTCGTATGAAGGCAAAAGCATGCTTATATAATCTTTAGAAGACCAATATTTTGGAGATCTACATCAACAGGACAGGAACTCCAAACATTCTCTCTGGGCTTGAAAATATGACTAATATTGACTTGAAGTTTTATGAGAATGAAGTAAACTGTACTTAGAAGAAAATCAATTGTACAAGTTCAGGAGAGAGGGAATGTGGTTTAACAGCAGTGCTTGTAAGAATATAAAAGATTTTAATTGGCAATGAGCCTAATACTAATATATGCCAATACCGTGACCTAGATAATGAAATTTAAAGCTACCTTAATAGAACAGTAATTTTTTTTTCTGAGTAGAATACACAAAACTAGTTGAGGGTCCCTAAGGTAAGAGATGAGGGTGAGCCTGTTGTTATTCTAAGGAAGGAGCACTGACCTTTGTTCTGCATGTACGTGGCTGAAGGAGAAACGCAGCCATCTCCCAGCGTCATCTTTCCCATTATTCCTGTCATAGCTCCTGGCTCTCAGTAGAGGTCAGTACGTGTTGCTTGAATAAATAAATAAATGGACAGATGATGCTGTAGTAGCAGACCTAAACCTACTGAGAACACCATTGACATATCTCACAGAACTTGTAAATATTTAAATATTTCACATATGTGTATGTACAATGAACATGTGTATAAAATAAAGCAGGTTTTGACCTTCTTTCAAAAAGATCACAAAATAGGCAAGTGCAAGTTGATTTGTTTAAGGAAAAATGTCTAAGGCATTTGAGGAAACGTGGAATACAAGAATGAGCAAGGCATGAGTATATCTATTTTGGCCAAAGTTATACACTTTATTCCAAAAGAGAGATTTCAATGTAATTGAAGCTTATTGATAAAACCTATTTTTCCAAGTTCCTAAAAGCCTGGCCTTGGTAAAACCAAACAATGGAGCCACGTCGCAGGTAGAGCAGCTCCATCGCTGTGTGAGAATCTTCACGCGGCAGCAACTCTGTCTTTGCATGGAAGGTGGGGTGGAGAAGTCAAATGAACAAGTATTTATTGAGTGCTTCAAGTTCTCCGCCTTCAAATAAAAGATGTGAGATTTTCAAAGTACCGTGAAAGAACGAGACAACGTGCTATATACCAGGGGAAATCTTCCCAGCTACTTAACCTCCAACCACATGTATTCCAAAGTACATACCAAAACATGGAACTAACAAAGACAAGAATCGGGTTTGACAGAAGATTTGTGAGGACTATAGAGATTTCTTAGAGGATAACTTAGTAATAATAGCATAGTAATAATAGGCAAACATCTTGACCTGAAAGCATCAGAGATGATAAGTGAGCTTTGAGTCATGTGCCAACTCTGACTATTCGGTAGTGGCTGCTAAAAGTACTATGAGGAGGAGGATTTTGAAGCTGAGTTTCAGCTAATCTGGAAAAAATACCACCTCAGTCATATCTGATATGGGTGGAATCAATAGCATGTTTCCTACAGCAGTTCTAAACACATAACGTGCTGGTGAGTAATGAAATCAACAAACAGCCAGAAACATCCTCTGAGTTTTGCCAGCCAGGCTAACCCTGGTTTAAAAAATAAATATCTAGAGGAAGAATTTGACCTGAACCTGTTTATAATACTTTCTCTTGAAACGTTCTCTCCCTTCCCGCCTCCACCACCCATGCCTGTTGGCCGACATCTCTGACTTTCAGTGACCCAACTAGAGATTTTTTGGATGGGGTTTATGTTCTTAGAGTTTCCTACCAGTCTCCATTAAGTGGGTATATTTTGTATGCTCTATCACCTCTCTGAAAGTGTTCTCTAAGATAACAGCTAGATAAACTGGTCACCTTAAGGCTTACATGAGTTTAAAGGATACTTAAATTATAGTGGTATCCCCAGAACCCTTCCCCATTCTAAATAACGTCTGCCTTTGGAGAGATCACGCTTCTGCCACCTGCTTGTCCCAGTCTGACTACGTAACCCAAAGGAGTCAATCTAATCCTGGACCTTTACGGGTACTTCAGGGCAAGAAGGGTCTTAGAATATTTCTCTTTTCCTCCCCTACATCTTTTCAGCTATACTTCTCCTGCCCCATAAACTTCCTAAGTAAAATCTCCATATGTTAACTGGAATACAATATGTGTCCCACGGCATTGCTCCTCTTGGCTAGTTCTAAACACATGCTGCTCTCATCACTAATATGGGCAAAGTATACAGATTATATGCATTAAGGAGGCCAAGCGAGGAGAGTTCCATCTGGATAGGGGCTATCTGTTACCTCAGCTTGAAGGCCAAGTTACTGCTTTAATGTAGGCACAGGAACCATGATATTAACTCAAAACGCCTCTAATACATATGCTTGCTTTGTGAACCCCTGTCTAAAGCACAAACCCAAGATGAGATACTTGTGGTTTTCTTCACCACAAAGAGAAATGACAACAACATACCTCTCATTTTATCCTTCTCAAGGATATGTTTTATCCTTGTCAGACATATCCTCTCAACATGTCAACTGAGTCACCTTCATGGTCACTAGGGTCCCTTCGAAGGGCAGATACTCTCTGGCTGCCATGGGGCCAAATGTGGAAGGACTCTAAGTTAGTTCCCTGCCATCACTTCTCTGAAAGCCAATTCACTGAAAAACGATTTGCCATGTTTGCCGCCTTTGTTGATTTGCCAAAAACATGTATGTTATTTTTAAATATATTCAAAGATTTTAAGTATACATTTCTTAAGAATACGTATATTCTTCTTAAAAATTCATTTAATATGTTCAGGAAGAATATTCCTTAAAAGAACTTTTTATCAATTGAGTAAATATGGTAAATTTGGTGAATTAACTCATTTGGCATTTGATCCTTTGGCAAATGGGCATTTGGTGAAATTGCCTGTTATTGAATTGATTTTGCATGGATCAGCTTGCTCCTATATAGCAGAGACCATTCTGTCAAATGCAATAGAATAGTGTAAAACCAAGATTTATTTGAGATAGTGCAGTGGTCTCAACCAAAGAAGATTATATCCCCTACTGAACATTTGGCTATATCTGGAAACATTTCTGGTTGTCATAACTTTGGGAGTGCAGGGCGAGTGCCATTGGTATCTGGCAGGTAAAGGCCAAGGATACTGCTAAACATCCTTCAATGCACAGGGCACTCCCACTGCCCCCACCATCAGAGAATTATCCAGCAAAATGTCAGTAGTGCCAAGGTTGAGAAAGCCCAAGACACGAAAGAATATCTCCCTCTAAATCTCTCCTACATCTCTCTACATCACCCCATGACACTACCTTAAAACTGAGAATGATTTTATTTCAGTCAACTGTTTTTTGAGCCTAGTAAGTACTCGGAACAAGGCAATGGACAGGAAATAAGTGCTGAGCAACTGCGTTGTGCTCTTGGGACTGAGAGTCTCCTCCAGCTTTTGGACACCTGGTCCCAAGGGATGTGGCCTGGAAGCAGAGTCAAGGCTGTAAAGCCCAGGATTCTCTCAGTCCCCTCTACTATATATGACTCTTCGGACAGAAAATATACATTTTCATAAGGTTTGAGAGGAAAATACGTGTTTCTTTCCATGCCCTTCCCCTATGTCATTCACAATAAAATCTCCAAAAGAGGAAGGAGACCTGGGAAGGAAGTGGAAGTGGGTCATTTTCTATCTTCTCCTCTTCCCTTTTCTCCCTCCCCATCCCTTCCTCTAGAGACTACACAATTCCTTTCAAAAAAGGAGTATCAGGGGCCCAGCCCAGTGGTGTAACGGTTAAGTTGGTGAGCTTCACTTCGGTGGCCCAGGGTTCACAGGTTCAGATCCTGGGCGAGGACCGAACCACCACTTGTCAAGCCACGCTGTGGCAGCATCCCACATAAAGTAGAGGAAGATGGGCACAGATGTGAGCCCAGGGCCAATCTTCCTCAGCAAAAAGAGGAAGATTGGCAACAGATGTTAGCTCAGGGCTAATCTTCCTCACAAAACAAAAAAAAAAAGGAAGGACTATCAGGCTCTAAAAGAGCTTACAGATTATTCTAGCAAAAACACAGAACCAAAGAGCTAGGAAGAAAACAAATAGAACATGTAATTACTGTGAACGCAGCTTTGAACTGTTTAACAAGCCCCACAGTCCAGGAAAGGAGTGCTCACTCCGAAAAGAAGAATGTCCCTATTTCCAAAGGCAAGAGTGTGCCCTAACCCTGATCGCAGTGTGGAGCCTTCAGCAGGGTCTGTCCAGTAGGGTCTGGACGCTGCAGGTAGAAGAAGTCATACTGCCCATTTCCTCTAGAGGTCAGCTTGTCAGTTCCTTCCCGTTCCCTACCAAGACCACCAGTTGAAAGTGGCCAGAGAAAAGAAACTTGGCTGGTATCTTGGGAGCAATTTTCTTCACTGCCCAGGAGTCAAAGCAAAAAGAATGGAAACAAAAAGAAAATTTTTATGGCGTTAGTTGTGGGATCAAATGGCTTATCTGACCAGGAGAAAGTCCAGTCCTCCCTCTACAGGGTCCAGTGACTCCAGAACACCGGCTAGGATTCCCTAAGCTTGGATTTCAAGATTAGAAGGGAAATGGCCAGACAAGTGTAGGACAAATCCATTGAGCAAGGGAGGAGACAGTGCTGTTATCCTGACCCATCTCTAGCCTGTCTGAGTGGAGGAAGGGAGAATGAGGCAAAATGTCAGAGCTGGAAAAGACTTCAAAAGTTGTCTAAATCCAAACTCCTCATTTTGGAGATGAAGAAATGGATCTCCAGAGGCTAAGACACTCCTGTGTTATCACACGCTGATAAAAGTCATAACCAAGCCTCCCCACTTCGAAACTGGTGTCCTTTTGACTCTATCATCATTTTTGGACAAATAGCCTACACCCTGTGTGCGCTTGACTAGGTCACCTCCCCTATCTCTACCATGGTTGTTTCGTAGATTTGACAATACTTGAGACCTAACACACGAAGATGAAACATAAGGTAAGAGATATTAGCAAATTATATATGCACTTTACTCAACCACTCCAAAAAACAAATCCAAGTTCTAGGAATTTAACATACAAATATTTCTGGCTCTTTTTTTGTGAGTCGATCTTCAAATTAGTGCACTAGTAGCCTTCAGCACATGGTGTTGGTGCCTTAAACCAATTCAAAGATATTTTTAAAAATGAGAAACCGTGATGTGAACTCCACAAGACATGTGTCCATATGGAATCTATTGTTTAGCTGGGCAACTGCGTATGGGTTGCAACATCTAGAATATTGTAAGGATATAATTATGACTGGGTTAAGTGTAGACAATCAGAATTAAGCCAAAGCCTTCAATGCATAGTCATATAATCTTTCTTTAATAAGACTCGTGATTATCCCCAGACCAACACCACGTGTACTCTTGGGCATGATAAAGAGTCAGCTGCTCTCTTTCTCCAATTTCATTCAGCTCTGTAAATAATAAAATTAAAATATTGGCTTCCCAAATTTTCAGCTGCCTTATTATTACTTTCTAATGCCATTTCCACCCCTTCAAGGCATCCAAAAATGAGTAACTAAATGCCTTCGCCAAATTTATTCATCAAAATTCCTACAAAAATCTTGCAAAAGGAGTGACAAAAGAGTCACAAATATTCTTAAATATTTTTTTAAAATATCAACTGACTTATTTTCTTTAAGTTCTGAAAAAATGGCCAATTTACCTGGATGTTTTAATTAACATATGACAGTGTTTCAATGCATCTGAGTTCCTCTAGTGCTTTGGAAGATACATGAATAAAAACTAATTGTGTCCCCCAGAGGACACAGGAAACCTACCATTTCAAAACAAGCCCAATTACTTCATGAAACTGTAGCAAAGGTGCTGATGACATTCTTTTGAGTAACAAAACCAAGTGTTAGATACAGTTTCAGGCAGCAGATGGTAATTTTCAAGAAAGGATCAAAGGGAGAGGAATACATTTTTCTTACCAACACTGGCCTGCTCTGCTTCTCATGCCCTCTCTACAATAACATGTGAGCTCAACTGGCGGGACTATAAAGCCTTTTCCTGACCTATAAGACATGATTACAATCTCCCTTGCATACTTTCCTAGATTTAGACGGGCATGTAGAATTAGGATAGTCAGCTAGCCACATGGATATTTTTAACAATTGTTGTTACTCTGATGTCTAGGGGCATATAAACATCAGACCAAGTAAGAAAATAACATGAGCACTGTTATTCCTGATCACCCCAATAATACCAGGCAGTTGACGTGCCCTCAGGCGTCTCTTAGCCAATAGCTGAGCAGTGCACGATTATGAAAGCCCCAGCTCCCTTGCTCCACATGGGGGGAACTATGGGATATGACTTATGTTCCAGAGTTTCCCTGTGCGATCAGACGTTAGGACTTTGCCTGAGATTGCACCCTGGCGAGGATTCTTCCCCTTCCTGGTCCTGGTTCTCTCCCTCCCTTCCCAGCTTCCCTGGAGGACTTCCTACATAAACTACTTGTGTACCAATTTCCAACTCAGGGGTCTGCTTCTGAGGCAGCAATAACCTAAGACAGTTGATCACATTTTAAAAATTGGTATTTCACATAATCCAGATTTCTAGCTTTTCTTGAAATATGGAAAGATCTGGCAACATGGAGCCAGTGTGCTCAAGTGCTAACAATCAGCGTGAATGCTCCAGGTCACACTGCCTTCACCACCAATCCCCTCATTTCAGTCACCTGCCTGCCCGAGTGACATTTAAGCTTGCTACTTGTGCAGTGGACTGTAAGCTCCATGTTGGGCAGAATAATGGCCCCAAATATGTCCACATCCTAATCCCCAGAACCTGTGAATATAGTACTTTACAAGGCAAAAGGGACTTTGCAAATGTGGTTAAGCGTACAGAGGTTGAGATGGATTTTCCACAGGATTTTCCAGGTGGGCCCAAGCTAATCACATGAGTTCTTAAAAGTGGAGAACCTTTCCCAGCTGTGGTCATAGAAAGAAGCAATGAAGGACAAAGGGTCAGAGAGATACCATGTTGCTGGCTTTGAAGATAGAGGAAGGGGCCACAAGCCCAGTCTTTGCATTCTGGAAAAGGCAAGGAAAAGGATTCTTCCATAGAGATTCCAGGAAAGAATATAGCCTTTCCAACACCTTGATTTTAGCCCAGTGAGACCCATGTTGGGCTTCTGACCTACAGAACTGTAAAATAATAAATCTGTGTTATCTTAAGCCACAGTTCATAGTAATTTGTTACAGCAACTGTAGAAAACTAATACACTCCATGAGGACAGAGATTATATCTGTATTGGTTATTATTATATCCTCATCATCAACCACAGTGCCTGACACATAAGAATCATTAAATAAATGTTTGTTGAATTAATGAGTGACGATGACTCTTGTAACCTTTAATGAGTAACCCTCTAGTGAATAATTAAGGTCCCATTTGCTCTTAGCATTTGCAATGAATATAGAAATTTATATTTCAACTCAGCCCATATCTTTTAACACTGAAAAGAAATTGTCATATTTTCCATTGACCTTCTCTAATCCATATAGGCTCTTGATTATTTTACTCTTTGTACTTTTTCAAATTCTGTGTTAGGTAAAACAATCAGAATAGGCTACAGTATTCCGAGGATTAAAAAATGTAGACATCTCTTCCCTATAGGATGGATAATAGGATTCTCTTTCAGGATGAATCCCTAAGGCACAGGGTATGGAGGAGCACGAGGGCTGTATGGTGACTTGACATGGCTAATCTGCAGGTATAGGCACGTGTCTGAGGTGGATAGAGAGCCCGCCAACATTTTTCTTATCTACCAGCCACTCTTTAGTTTTTCCGTAGAGAGAGAGTGATATGGGAAGTGGATATCTGGTAAAGAAGTGAATAGGAAAAAAAAGATTATTCCGACTTACAGCACAGAGAATTGTCTCCTCTTACTATATTCTACTTTTGGTTGTAACTTTCCTGGGTTAGAATTTTCTATACTAAAACCTTTTGCACACAGTTTATAAATTGCTGAATTTCATTTTCTGCACATTGATTTATCAAAATAACAACCTAGGGATAGCATTATTTTATAAGGACTGGAAAGACCAAATCTGACAAAAAAACACGCTCACATGAACAAAAGATTTTAAAACAATAATTTGAAGTAAAACTAGATTCCCTTTTGGACAATAGCATTGTAGGAGACAAACACAGAACAGGAATGTTCAAGAGAAAATACCTGGGAAATCATTTGGGATGACATGGCTTCAGCTGTCTGCATGCCAATGCTAGGGGAACGAGGGTGAACTCAGAATTTTTTAAACGATGAGCCAATGCAGTCGTGGCGAGATCATTCCAAGTGGGTAAGATGAGATCTAAGCCCAGACATTTTCTGATAGAATAAAACAGAATGTGAAAAACATTTGAGAGAAGAACAAAGGAGAGTGAATAGTAATAATAACATTGAGTATAAAACCTCTTGATAAAAATTAGAGACTTTTACCAACATCCTATACAAAAACCTCCTAAAATACTGTGAAGTAGAAATTATTATTAAAGTCTTTTACTGATTAAATTACTCCAAGGGGCCAAATAGCTTCCAAATTCGCTCAGCTGCTATACGATGCATCCAGGACTCCACCCAGTCTCTCAGCTCTTCTGCATATTTCCCATGTAATTTGAGACGGTACCACAGAGAGTCTAACCAGACTGAAGATGAGGACAAATACTGCTTACAAGTCTGTTGAATGAGCGATAGAAGCCCTGATCTGGATAAGGCCCTTGAAATAATCTCTGGTTATGCGATGACCTCTCTTTTTTTTCCCACTGCTTAGCTCTTTGTCATAAAATCAGTGATCCAGGAATCACAAAATTAATGTGCGGTATCTGCAGACCGAAATGTCAATTTGCGCGCGACAGGCACTTCGGCTGGTTTCGAAACTTTGAGAAATACAGCCACCTGTTGGACTTAGCCTGGTATCGCACCTCTGTTCACCCACTGTTTTTGAATGTTCTTCGCGAAACACGAGCAAAATTTAAAGAATAAATAAAAGCATGATTGGCACTGTTAGGGGAAATAAGATGATAAAAGGCACTAGAATCCCTTATTTGGTCTGTTGAAAAAATAGATCTATGTATTAGTGATGTATTTTCACTAGATATAGCTAAAAAGGGACTTCCATAAAGAAAATGATGAATAAATGAATTTTTTAAATCCTTTCTCTCATAAAAAATAAAAAGTAAGAATTTATTATTTGTTCACTTTACTCCAGCACTGGCCTCTGTGTGCCAATAAAACTTTATTGACAAAAACAGTAGGTGGGCCAGACTTGGCCCATGGGCGGTAGTTTTTCAATACCTGACCTAGAACATGGCAGGCAGGCTCCCACTTCAGGCCTTTGCACTGGCTGTTCCCTCTGCCAGGAGCAGTCTTCCTCCAAATACCCATGTGGTTACTCACTCACCTCCACAAGTCCTAACTCCGATATCATCTTTTCAAGGAGGCCGACCCTAACCACTCCATTGAAAATTTCACCTCTCTGGTTCTCCTGCTTTATTTCTTCCAGAGCACTTAGCACATTCTAATATATTACATGTATTATGTTCATTGATTATAGCCTATCTCACCAGAATGTAAGCTCCATTATAAGAGATTTTTGTTTGATTTGTCTATGAAACATCCCAAGCCTTTAGAACAGCGCCTCACATATAGCAGAAGCTCAGTAAATACTTGTTGAATGAAAGGATGACTTGTTAGCCTTTACTCAGAAAAAAACCCTAATTTTGTTTAAGAATAAGTGACTCCCCAAGGGAGTACATTGAAGCAAGAAACAAAGCCAGCCTTGCATATAGTTTTAAAAACTGTTGTAAGCTTCTGCTTTTCTCACATCTGAAAGTAATAGAAATACTATTTTTAAAATCAGTGCGAATACAGTGAATATATAGCCCAGTATACTTCCCAAAACTGAATATTATTTTACTTAAGCCTTAAAATAACCTTATTACATAGATTACAACATCATCCCCACCGTATAGAGGAGGAGACTGATTCTCACAAAAGTCAAGAACTTGCTCCCAGCACAAGGTAGGGTGAGGCTGGGCATGAAGGCAGGTGTCATGATTTCAAAGCCAGTTTTCTTTCCCTGACAGTGCAGCTGTCGGCCAGCCTGGCCTCATTCCCAGCCTCTGGACGACTCCTGTCTCCATTGCCGAATCAGCTCAGCAACATCTCAGGCCCTAGGGCAAACTTGACTTCAGGTAGAAAGGATTTAATAAGCTTTGAACCAAACTTGTGGAACTCAGCACCATTCACTTGAATTAGTGAAGCTTAATCTTCCCCTTTCTGATCACTCAGCTTCTTTTCTGATTCAACAAACTGACCCCCACCTCTAATCAATACTGGTGTACTCTTATACTCCCAGTTCCTCCTCGGCTGAAGACATGACCAGCTCTTAACAGTCCGTCTCCCAAGGTCTAGACTCCTGCTTGCTGCCAAGCCTCTGCTCCTGATAACAGACTCCTAGGTGCTGACTATTTGCCACTCCAGATTTCCAAATATCTCCCACTTCTCGAGTCCCCAACCTTCTGCTTTGTTTAAGAATGGGACAATCTCGATTCTTTGGAGAACCTCTGCCCCAACCATAAGTATCAAGCCTTTCCCTGAATCTCTTCCATATACAGTCATAACCATAACATCTGGATATCAGGTTCTCCAATTATACAAGTTCAGGTGTCCCCAAAGTGCCTGTACCAAGATGGGATTCGGTGTATAAGGCATAAAATTCATACTCTGCTTTCTATTGGGGAATTTTGGTCAAAATGTCACTAGTTAAGGGCTCTTTTGTGAGGTAAGACTCCCAAGTAGGAATAAAGCTGAAAATGGTTCTTGCTACACTCTGTCCTGACTTATTACCGAAGAAGAGAAGGTTCAACATAGATTGATAGCAATGAGGATAGAGTGAAAGAGTAAAACTGATCTCTCACGTGGAGGAAGGAATAATGAGCCTGGTGAAAAGCTGGAGAAAGCAGAAAAAGGTAACAGAAAAACATAATGGGTCTACAAACTCTCCAGCCTGTATAATTAGAGTAATTATATAGCAAAGGAGTGGTCGGAAAGTGGAGTAGATGAGGAAATGAAGATAAATTCACTTGACAAAGGTAGAGGCAATGAAATGTAAATGGAGTGTCTTCTGTAGTACAGCACTGTAGAATTTCAAAAATGGCTCTCACACTTATTTAGTGTCACACACAGAAAGACACCTGAGGTGGATAGATGCAATATACTCATCCCCTATTTGACAAATGAAACCAAGGCCCAAGGAGGAAAATAACTAAGATTCCAGAGTCCTGAAGCATGAGCCCAGTTCTCAGAACTCCTGTCCAGTATGCTTTCCACTCAATCATGTGGCCTTCCAGGCCAACTATAACAATTGATAACTTTATCTGAATGTAATTCAGCTAGAGTCATTCAAGTCAATAAAATACAGAGAGAACTTGGCCAAGCAACTTCTTAAGAGCAGAACTAATGGTTTATAATAAAAACCACAGGTCATAAACTTGAAGTTTAAAAACGCTGATATTTCGTTTGTTGAAAGAGAGAATAAAATAGACGTGGAAAAAAATATCAAGTCTAAGTATTCCAGAGGTAGTTTGGTCAATCTGCCTTTCTCCAAGCATCCACCGATTCCTACGAACTTTATTAAACTCCACGACCAAGGAGCCAACCTCTGTTCTTTCCCATCACAAATAACCAAAACATTCATTTTTACATGATTATTTTATTTCATATGTCAGTGACATGAATGATTGCCTTTAAAATGGCCCAGTTGGTTAGTTTAAGCCAATATTTGCTGGTACTTTAATTTCCAAAACAATGAAAGTATTTTACCCTCTGGAGTGTTTCTAATAAAGATAATGGCTTTTTAGAAATAAACCAATACTTTGTACTTACATAAAAGTTTTCACCTGAGAAGTGCAGCACGTCTTGGTTTTAACTCTTATTGCACTGACCTCTGCTTATTTTGGCCAATGGGAAATGCTCTCCTCACTTGACCAAAAGAGAAATGGAAGTCCGGGACTTGTCTAACGAAACAATGAATTAATGACAGTTCTTGGAAGGGGAATCAGCACATTTGATTTCTAACGTTTAAACAGATTTTTGATGCCAGGATATAATCCCTGTCCAACACGAAAGGTAGTCTTCCCACCGCGGGGGCCAAAGACACTGGAGAAGTTGGTATTCTTATGACATTTAGGAAGGAGTCTTTCTTTTTCATTATATGATCCCAAACCTTTATGGCTCCAAAAAAATGGTTTTGAGGTATTTAAGATAATGAAGAAACCCCCATGGCTTGGAAAAAAAATTCTTAGCAGATGCTCACTGACTATAATTTTCTGTTTTCACCAAAGAGTTTAGGAGATTAAGAGATTAGGAGAATGTCAGCACAGACAGAAATGGGAGGAAGGGCTAGCCTGGGGAGAAAGATGATGAATCTTGACTTGGACAAGTTCTCTCCTTCTCATTCCATTTAGCTCCTTTAAAATCTTTCTGCCTGGAGTCTGGCCCGGTGGTGTAGTGGTTAGTTTCGTGTGCTCTGCTTAATGCAGAGTGTCTGAGCTTAAGAGCGATAAAGAGAGTGTCCACGCAGGGGTGGCCAGCATGAGGCATCAGAGCCCAAGCAGGGTGAGGAGGACATCTATGCGGGGTGCCCCAGCACAGGGCATAAAGTGTGAACAGTGTGAGAAGCTTGTCTATGCAGAGGAGCAGCCCAGGGGTACTGCAGCCCAGCAGAGCAAGGAGGACATGCACATCAAGAATGAGATGTCAGTGGTGACAGTGGCAATGAGAGATTGGATACATATGGGGGTTGACTGATCTATCTATCTATCTATCTATCTATCTATCTATCTATCTATCTATCTACCCCACATATATATAAGGAGGTCTCTCACCGTCAAAAAAGGGCAGTACAAACATGGAAAGAGAGAAAACTAGAATAAAATCCTGTGTGGTTGGATTTGAATTGAAAATGATGATAGATGATGGATGGATGGATGGATGGATGGAGAGAGAGAGAGCGAGAGAGAGAGAGCGAGAGAGAGCATATGGCAGTTAATAAGTACCCACTAATTTATGTTCCCAAATTTACTTAAGCTTTTTTGAATGTTTAGCCTATAAGGAGAATGTGATGTAGTAGAAAGGATGTGTTTTTTAGATTCAGGTTCAAGGACAATCTGGGTTCAAAGTTACCTCAACCACTTAGTGATTCTGTGTAATCGTGGTAAACCTGTGGGACAGAAAGTGAATAAACCATGAATTATCTTTAAGTTTCTTTAAGACAGTGGTTCTGAACCAGGGTGATTTTGCACCCCCACCCCAGGAGACATTTGGCGGTGTTTGGAGACACTTTTTGTTGTCACTGGGGGATACTAATGGCATCTAGTGGGTAAAGGTGAGGGATGCTGCTAAATATCCTACAATGCACAGGACAGCCCCTACAACAAAGAATTATTGGTAGGAGATGAATTGTGTCCCCCCAAAATTCATATGGTGAAATCCAAACACCCAGTACCTCAGAATGTGACTGTATTTGGAGTCAGGGCCTTTACGGAAGTGATTAAGTTAAAATGAAATCATTAGGGTGGGCCCTAATCTAATCTGACTTGTGTCCTTATAAAAAGAGGGAATTTGGACACAAGAGAGACACCAGGGATGTGCTCACACATAGGAAAGACCATGTGAGGACACAGAGAGAGTACAACCATCTGCAAGCCAAGGAGAGAGGCTCAGAAGAAACCAAACCTGATCTTGGACTTCCAGTCTCCAGAACTGTGAGAAAATAAATTCCTGTTGTTTAAGCCACCCAGTCTGTGGTATTTTGTTATGGTGGCCTTCGTAAACTAATACAATTTTCCAGCCCAAAATGTCGATAGTGCCAAGGTTGAGAAACTCTGGTTTATGACACACTCTGGTTTATGAGAAGAGCTTTTGTGGGTATGAAAGACAACCTGGCTAATATCCACTATTAAAATGGCAAACAAAAGGAGAGGGGGAAATAGGCTTGCCTCCCCATAAAAATTAGAAAAAATGATTCAGTGGAGAAAATCGTTCCCCTGGCTTTATCTACTGATGGGCCAGTGCAGTTAACACGCTCTCTTCTGGGCTGTAAAGAACACAATTAAAAAAATAAAATCACTCTGATTTGGGGCTAAGTATGTTTTTACTTCTTTGATTTTTTTGCAGTAAAACCAGATTTGGAACACCCAAGAATTTGATTCCTAAAAGCATTTGCTCAAAACATTTTCACCCAGAACACTAAGGAAGCCCAACCATGCTTAATCCCAAAGTTACTTTCTCTTGGTTTAACAAGAGGAAGGCATCTTTCTTCATCCAATATATTAGAGCTTTTATGAAATTTCAAATGTGTGATACAATTTAATTGTTCTCTTTGTTGGCACAAAAATAAATCAACATAGATGGTAAAGATACACCTAAAAGCTAAAACTATAAAACTTCTAGAAAAATACATAGGAGAAAATATTTCTGACCTTCAGTTAGGCAAAGATTTCTTATTCAGGACACAAAAATCACCAACCACATAAGAAAAAAAGTGATTAAACTCCAGAAAAATTTTAAAGTTTTGCTCTTTAAAAGGCTCCATTAAGAAAACTGAAAGATGGAGCCCTAGAGGCTGGAAGAAAATATTTTTAATATATATATCTGACCAACGACTTGCATCCAGAATATAAAAGTTTCTTATAACTAAGAAAAAGCAAACAACCCCCCAAAATGTCCAGAATATATGAACATGAAAAAAGAAGATACATCAGTGACCAATAAACACATAAAAATTCTCAACAGCAGTAGTCATCAACAAAATGAAAATTAACTAGAACGAAATATCACTGCACACTCACTAGATTATCTAAAATTAAAAAGATTGACGTCACCAAGTGCCAGCGAGTGTGGAGCAGCTGAAACTCCTGCATTGCTGGTAGGAGGATAAGCGGTGCAGCTTCCTATCAAGTTATAGCCTTACACCTCCAATATGACCAGCACTTCCACTTTTAGGTGTTTACCCAGAAGGATGGAAACATGTCCACAAAAACACTTCACAGGTATTCCTGGCAACTTGATTTACAATAACTAAAACTCGACACAACCCAAACGTTCATGAGAAGGTGATGCCATAGACATATCATGGTTTATTTACTCAGCAATAAGAAGGAACAGGCTGCTGATACGCACAATAACATGAGTGAATCTCCTTGACACGCTGAGTGCAGAAAGCCAAACACAAAAACTATGTATCATATAATTCTGTTATAAAATTTTAGAGCAGATAAAACCAGCTGATGGTGACAGAAATCCAATCAGTGTCTGCCTGGGGGGGGGGGCGGAGTCAGGAGAGCTGACTGCAGAGGAGTACAGGGGAGCTTTCTGGGTGATGGAAATGTACCTAACTTGACTAGGGAGGTAGTTACAAGGTTCTGTACATGTGTCAAAACTCATTTAACTGTATACTTAAAATGGGTGCATTTTATTGCACATAAATTAAACTTCAATAAGGTTGATTTTTAAAATATAGAGAAGCAGGGGCCAGCCCCGTGGCGTAGCGGTTAAGTGCGCAGGCTCTGCTGTTGGCAGCCCGGCTTCGGATCCCGGGCGCGCACCGCTGTACAGTGTGTCAGGCCATGCTGTGGCGACGTCCCACATAAAGTGGAGGAAGACAGGCACGGAAGTTAGCTCAGGGCCGGTCTTCCTCCGCAAAGAGAGGAGGATTGGCATGGATGTTAACTCAGAGCTGATCTTCCTCACAAAAAAAAAAAAGAGAGAGAGAGGTAAATGTGTAAAGGTGTATATGTTTACATGTGACCACTGGACGTAACTGTGAACAGCAACATCCCAAATCAATGAGCACACCTAGCGCCCAGATCATGGTGTTTAACTACAATTCTCCATTAAAAGGCACCTTGGCAAAATGGCTGATTTCAGATTGGGGAAGAGAAAATACAAAATAAACTTGGAATGTCTTGTTGTGATGGGAACTCAGGAAGTACTCAAAGAATAAGAGACCATGTCAAAACGACAAACAAGCTAGTTTGAAGGGACTCGCAGTGGCCAACTATGGCAGAATTTGAGTATCAAATACATAATGATAATAACAGGTTATTACCCATTGAACTAAATAAGAAAACTAAATAAATAAACAAATAAATGAGTAAACTGAAAGTGATGAGGAAGGAGATATTTATATAGACTTAAAGTATCTTCCCACAAAATATTTTTTTAATTACAAAAGGGAAAAGTGTAATGTTACAATGAAGAAGCATGGCAGATACAGCTTAATCCAAGTGATCAAAGTAAACATCACTAGTAATGCAATAGGTTGAAATGTGTACCCCCTAATAGGGTTTATGGGAAGACTGCATCACTTCTGAGGTTCTTGCTAAGGATGCATAACCTGAATCTATTCCTAGAGGTGCTACCATATGCATCATGTCAACTCGAATTTTGGATGATATAGAAACGCAGCAAAGGTCTCAGCTGTCTCCTTCTGGGTCAGCAGTTACCCCATACTCGGTGCACAGCATTGGATAATGCTTCTCGTGGCACCCCTCACCCCTTCCTGTCTGAGGACCTCTTTGATCCATCATCTCATACAATCTATTTGCTGAACATTTTTCTATTTTTAGATATGCTGCGTATTTTTTTAATTAAAGCACTTCCCACTTCTTCAGTATTTGGATAAAAACAGAGAACAACGTGAATATCAGTGGAAGATTTTATGTGGAGACTAACTTCATCTCTCTTAAAATACCAGGCCTCTGTCAAGTATAAAGCCTCCGTCGGACAGCGGATTATAAGCATCTGGCACCCAATGGACTGTGACTCAGTCACTGGCTGACATTTCAGTCTCTGAACTCATCTAGCAAGTGGCCTCTAAATTACCATTTCTTCTAAGCCGCTGAAGGATGGAGCTGTATCGCAGCACCTGGAGGCCGAGAGCATAACCTGAGTCTCTGGTCACGCCTCATGCCGCACAGAAGCTCTGAGGGACACTCAGCCACCTGGAGGCCAGTGCAAAATGACAGCGGCAGCTGCAGTCCCAGAGAGAAGACATGTTCGTTTCCTTCCTAGACTGCAGGGCCTGCTGGGCACTGGCCTCCTGTGACGAGAGGAGAATTCAATTCATACCCTCACTGTGTTCCTTGGGCGGCTCACGCATACTTGCTGACTTCCGTAAGGGTTTCCAGTAGCTCAGCTTCTCAGCCCTTTGTCCTTATTTGAGCAGAGAACACCAAATCGCACTTCTAACACCCCTAGTAAGAGAAAATTAACTCCTTTGGTCTCTGGGGTGCTCTGCAGAGCTGGGAACGGTGATCCCAACCTGGGAAAATGGTTCTCCCTGTGGAGCAAAGGCTGTGACAGAAAGAAATAAACCATTTGATTTTAAGCTCCAAAATGTCCCTAAATGTTTAAACAGTCTGTCTCTGCTAATCTCTGTTAGAAATAGATGACGGGGGCGGGCCTCGTGGCTTAGCGGTTAAGTGCGCGCGCTCCGCTACTGGTGGCCCGGGGTCGGACCCCGGGCGCGCACCAACGCACCGCTTCTCCAGCCATGCTGAGGCCGCGTCCCACATACAGCAGCTAGAAGGATGTGCAACTATGACATACAACTATCTACTGGGGCTTTGGGGGAAAAAAAGGAGGAGGATTGGCAATAGATGTTAGCTCAGAGCCGGTCTTCCTCAGCAAAAAGAGGAGGATTAGCACGGATGTTAGCTCAGGGCTGATCTTCCTCACCAAAAAAAAAAGAAATAGATGACGGAAGCAAGTACCTAAGACTAAGATGAGTCTTGTGCCACAGAGCCCAGCTAACTCACTACCTTAGGAGCCAGGTCTACCGTTTCATTGTAAATCTGAGAATGCTCCGTGTCACTGTTGCATTGTCCTTGGAATGAAATATACGCCATTTGATGATCATTCATGCAGCAGGATGAGTTTGTATAATCGTATTCCAATGTAGGCTCATTTTAGAACTAGAAAGCCCATGAAACAGACGTTCTGCTCCTTCCAGAATTATTGGGAAGGGAGCTCTGACTCTATGCTTCATTCACTTGTCCCCATGTGGTGAGACGGCAGGAATGTGACTTCTATTGGCCCGACTCCTCTACCCAGCAGTAGACTTATTTACAATTGAAGACCTTATAATTAATAGTCCCTAATATACAAGGAGTCTTGAAAATCTATCAAAAATAAGAAAATGGGGGCTGGCCCAACGGCATAGTGGTTAAGTTTTCGTGCTCGGTTTCAGCAGCCTGGGGTTTGCTAGTTCAGATTCCGGGTGCAGACCTACACACCACTCGTCAGCCATGCCATGGCATTGTCCCACATACAAAGTAGAGGAAGATGGGCACAGATGTTAGCTCAGCGACAATCTTTTTCAAACAGAAAAAAATATAAAAAGAGGAAGATTGGCAACAGATGTTAGCTCAGGGCCAATCTTCCTCACCAAAAAAATAAATAAGAAAATGGGTAAATTCAGGGAAAAGAAAATATAACTGGCCAAAAATATATTAAAAGCACTGAACCTAACTAATGATTAAAGAAATGCAAATTAAAGCAATGATATAATTTTTCACCAAGGAGAAGGGCAAAGAAAATTATTCAACGATAATATTAACTGGTAAGGATGTGAGAAAATAGGCAGCTGCAGTGAAGCTGGTAAAGTCTCCTTGGGGAGCAATTTGGTATTATCTTTTAAAATAGAAAACATATATGCCCTTTGACCTAGCCCTTCCATTTTCAGAAGTTTCTGCTATAGTTAATCTCTCGTATACAGACACTTATCTGTATGCGTGTGTGGAATATGCATACACGCACATGCGAATTGCAGTTGTAATTTTTAAAAAATTTGAAAGCAAGCTAAATGCTCATTAACAAGAACCATGTTAAATATAATATAGAGTCATCTATATATTATACTGTATACATGAGATATAGTACAATACATTGGCCCGTCCATACATTAGAAAGCTGTGCCACCATGAAAAGACCAGAGTAGATCTAAAAGGAACAGTCTCTTCAAGTGCATCAAGATAAAGAATATATTTGGGTAAAAACAAGATGTCTACGTGTCTATACATACACCTATACAAGTTTGTATAAGCACAGAATATTTTTGGAAAGATCCGCAAGAAACTCTTCACGGTGGACGCCCTGGTAAAGGATCAGGGGGTCTGAAATGGGAGGACAGCTTACCCTGGTCATAATATATTCTTTTGAACTATTTGAATTTTTATCTTTTATGTGTATTACTTCTTCAATGAAAGAAAATGCCTTACTTGTTGACATTTTTAAAAGAAAATATGTGAAATCCAGCAATTTTGTGAGGGTTACATGTGACTAGAGCATCCACGGCTCATGTGAAACAACAGGTCAGAATCTACATTCAAATACCACAGGTTTTAAATGAACCTGGTCCACCACTTGCCAATCGGCAGGCTACTCCCGGAAGTGAAAGATCGTGTCTTGCAGCTCATTTTCGCATCTTCCAAGCTCTGCGCTCCCCACAGCAATCTCTTCTTTTTGAAAAGCAGCTCAATGCAAATATACCGTTAAGTGACTTTTAATTTTTTTAAAGCTTGTCGATTCCCAACTCTTCTATTTTTTATGCATGTATTCTCTTTTCTAAAGAAAGAAAATTAACATTAAACAAGGAAAAGATGTTACATCAACATTGTTCATTTTACTGCCAATGAAAATTATGCTAGAAGATAAAGAGAAAACAATCAAGTGCCTTTTGAGGGGCAATTAGGGCACAGAGGAAGAAGAAATATAAATGGTGAGCCCCTACTTCCCATTCTCTTAGAGCTTTCCAAGGATTCCAGACAAGCTACTGCGGTACATGTCAGGAACTGACAAACCACAGCCTGTGGGCTGGCGCCTGTTTTTGCAAATAAAGTTTTTCTGGGACACAGCCACATCTATTCATTAATGTATTACCTGTGGCTGCAGCTGAGCAACCAGGGTAGAGTTGAGTAGTTAGGACAGAGACCTAGGGCCTGTGGCACGTTCACTATCTGAAAAATGTTACTCCTGGTCTATGTGAACTGCACCCGCTAGGGCTGAGTACTGCCAGCTCTGCATAGCCATGCGGCAGCTCTGAGACTACAGATCCCTGCCAGCATGACCGTCTCTGCTGACGCAGGGAAGCCAAGTCAAATGACACATGACCTTCAGTGGGATCATATTAGTGGGAATGAAACAGGATACATTTTAAAAGAGGATAAAATCATGATTCTCATACAAGTATAAAATGAATACATCAAGGATTTTACTTAACTCAATAATTAATAAGGCAACCAGTAAGATATATAATACCAGTCCAAAAGGAAATTTGACTTCCAGAGATTTATATTTTCTATCAGACAAAATTAATTTGCATTGCCATGAATAGGAATCATTTGCTTAGCTATGCCCAGGAAACATTTGTGTTAGTATTAGTGTTGTGTTCTACAAGTTAATGTTTATCTCTCCAGAGCTGTAAAATAACCTAGTCGAAGACAACCAAAAGCAGACAACCCACATGGACGAGCCAGCCAGAATGCCGACTAAATTACACAGTCTTGCACAATTTTCCTCGCTGGGACCAATGGCCACAGACAAACTCCACAAATATTTTGCTTTTTTATAACCACTGGACCTTCATATGACCCCAAGGAAGATGGATAATGACTGAGATTAAATTATCTGCCAATCGAGTGTCTTCGTCTCAGATTCAGACTACCTTTGATTTAAGGAAAATAAAGTATGTTTATATTTCTTGCACCTCTGAGTTTCTGGAAGAAAATTCCTATCTGTTGTATTCAAACTCCTTCCCTGCCTCTGTTCCCCCATCTGATCTACTTCTGTTTTCTTAGACCTGACACCGGATAAGTAGGTTATGGGTAAATATTTGCTAAATGAATAGAAAGAATGCTAAGGAACAAGAGAAAATTGGATATTTCACATAGTTAAACAAAACCTCATTGTGGGGGGCACCCTCTAACTATGGACTGTCTCCATCTGTACTTTGCAAATTCTTATGTAGGTTCACTGTATGCTGTGGGAGAGAAATAACAAGAAGAATCTGACACAGAAACCGAGAGGTTGCGTAGTGAGCCTTGGACCTGCCTGCTTTCTAAGAAAATTGGTAGAAGAAAGAGACTCAAGCAGAAAATTATTTTCTCTTGTAGGAAAAAATTTGTGCTTCACTGGAAAACTACTCATTGTCTAAGCCCTAGAACACTGCAGGACTCTCTGATTCTAGTCTTTCATGTCCTTGAGCTCTTTTGCAACTCTGTAAATCGAAGATTAGTAACAATGTGAAATAATTCTTGTCTGTTGACTTGCAAATTGTGTCCTGTGAGTAGAAGTTCAGTTGGTTTCCCGTCCCCTCCTGTGCAAAAACCAATTTTGCCTCCATTTGCACATTCACTTTGATATTCCTGATATATAAATGTGTCGTTTCTTCAGATTCTCTTTTGAACCAGGTATAACCTCTGCCTGGTTCCCTCACTGGTTAATGAGTAGAATAAAATCTTCAACATCTGCTCACTTTTATCTCCATACGAGTCATGATTGTAACCTTTTTAAAAAATTATCTTTAACACTCTCCAAAATAATATTAGTTTTAGGAGAGAGTGAATATTCAATTCAAAACACAGGGAAAAAAATAAAAAACAGACTGGAAAGAGGGCACCATGCTGTCAGAATTCATTAGGAGTGGAGTTTGGAATAATTGTTAGTGTGCTTTAAGGATAGATTTAAACATTTATGCAGGTAATACATGACACGCCCACCGGAGTGGAAACAGTAGTCAGCTACCACTCTGGAAACTGCCGGTAAATAGATTACTTTAATTATCTACCCCGGTGCCTTCATCAAAATGTTGAGATGAGTCCAGTCCAAGCCAATTTCCTTTTTCTCCCTCTATTTACGTTTATTTCCTACGTTCAAAGTGTGTTAAATATCAGCTCAAAAAACAGACTAGTGTTAAATGTGTAAATGATGTAGGGCTTAGGTATCCTTTTTGAGTCTACAAAGGCATCTCCTCTGGGCTTTCCCAAGTGAGTCTTTAGAACAGCCAGCTTCCTCCAGGACCATCTGAGTGAACCCTCCTCCGAAGGCAGAAATCAGCAGGATAGCCTCAGTGTAGGTCACAAGGATCTTATTAAATCAACTGAATTTGACACACGATATCTGTCATTTCTCACCTCTGGAACACAACTGCACTGTTAATTCTCCGAGGAGACTACGAGGAGCATCTCCAGGGATAAAATTGAAAGAGGTTCGTTCTAAGTTATAATCAGTTGGGCTCTGTGGAAAATAAACCACCCCTTGGGAGAAAAATGCTCATTTGGTAAATAAATGCAATCTCTCCACAGACACGGGGGCATTGTTTGGGGAAGAAAATTTCAGAATTGAATATATAAGAAAATAAAAGAAGAGGAAACAGATGATTTCCTTGGAGGTTTTGTCAGGCTCTAAAAACAACAAACGATGTGCAAGAAAACATCAAGCGTTTCCTAGAATACAACAATCCTGGTTGATGGCTTCTTGTTAAAGTGCATTAGTTGGGGGGAAAGTTCCAGGCTTTCACCAGTAGAGGGAATACTGTCCTAGGAAAAAACGCAAATCTCCTGATGCCCACGTTTTTCGCCATAGTTCTTCTGTGGTGTAAGCAAGAGACGAATGTTCTTTCCCTGTCCTTCTCATTTACAGAATGTTTAACAGCAGGCATTTGCTGTCCTGTGCCTAGAGTGTGATTGTTTTGCAGGAGCAGGAAGGAGACTGTGGGAAGCCGTGAGATCAGAGGGGAGGCATCTGAGAGCCCTCAGGAGCGTGGGAGGCTATAGAGCAGAGCTCACGTGAGAAGGGAAGAGGGGCTTTCCTCACAGCCGCACGACTCACTCCTTCCTCAAATCCCCCGGTCCAAGGTTTATTCTCGAATCAACTTGGCTCCCCGTTGGCTCCTCCCTGTGGGAGATTATTAACCATTCTCGATCAATAGAAACCTCGAATGGACAGGCATTCATAATTTGTCCTTCAGGAACTACGGATTTTTAAAGGTTTAACTGTTATCCACTGAATATCACCATAATCTTATGGCTTTGCTTTCCAGCATTTCTAACACTGCAAAAGGTTAAGAAACTGACTTCATGAAGTAGAGCTGCATCCTGCACTGTTATTACGCAGGAAGGGTCATGGTGCTAAGGAATGTGAGGATCATTTTCCTGTGAGGCACTAGGACTGAAAAGCTCCCTGCCAGACCAGCGTTAAAGCCCCTCCAGTAGTCACAGCAAGCAGAGGTCACTGTTAGTCATGGGAGAAGAAAGAGGAGTCTCTTCAGCAGACACCAGGATAGCACCCTCAGGTTAGAGAGATGGCAAAGTGCCACATTATCCGCCATCTTCAGAGCTGACAGAAAGAGAGAGGGAGGGAGAAAAGGAGAGAGAAAAAAAAGAAAACAACAAAGAGCTATCAGGTTGGAAACTCTTAGAGAGGAGGAAGTGGTCTGACACCAGAACCCATTGTATGTGCTTTATGTTTTGTGGCATGTAAATGTCATGGAGCAGTTCAGATCCGATTAAGAGACAGAAGCCACACAGTGATTTCAACAGGGAAAGTTTAATATAAAGGATTATTAAACTATGACCAAAGAGGACATTTTCAAAACTATGTATGGTAACCTGGGGCTGAGAGAGAGAGTAGCTAAGGAAGGCCAGATTTGGAAGGGAGCCTTCCTCCCCAAGGCTGAGTTCAGCCCTCACTGGAGAAGATGAGGTTGCAGCCCAAGGACGGCAGAGAAGTTTGCTCATGTGGCTGGACCAGATCTGGTCTGCAGTCACTGGGCAAGCAAGCAAGCAACCTTCTGGGGCACAGGCTCGCCGCAGTCAGCGGGCAGCACACTGACATGCAGAGACAGCCCTCCAGGCACAGGCAGAGGACAGGGGAGCCTCAGCTAGTGGCCAGGACGCCAGTGTGCTGAGGGAGTGGAGGTGCCTACGGGGGCAGGAGGCCTGGAGTGCACAGTGTCTGTGTCAACAAGGAGGCAGGAAAGTGGCGACCAAGCTGGGCTGGAGCTGCAAGTGTGAGGAGGGCTCACACGTTCTGGGAGTGCTCTGTGTGTCTCTCAGCTAGGGCAGAGCACACCTGTGGTTTCACACCCACACCACCGAGTGACTGCAATCTCTGGAAACAGGAGACCCCCTTCCTCCTGCTGTGTCCTTCTAGTGCCCTCTACTGAGAAATCTGATCATCCTCACTGTGAAGGAGAGATGTTTACAGGAATTCCATCCTTTATCACAGAGCAGATATTGGAAAGTAATGTGGAGCTGAGAGGCAATTAATTGATAAGTGGCACTTATTCGTAAGAAGCTGTATGTAATTAAATACAGAATGTCAGTGCAACAATTCTCAAAAAAATTTTTTTGTATTCCTCAAGTTCTAAAATGAAGAACCCGGAGCCGGCCCCGTGGCTTAGTGGTTAAGTGCGCACGCTCCGCTACTGGCAGCCCAGGTTCAGAGCCTGGGCACACACCGACGCACTGCTTCTCCGACCATGCTGAGGCTGTGTCCCACATACAGCAACTAGAAGGATGTGCGACAATGACATACAATTATCTACTGGGGCTTTGGGGGGGGAATAAATAAATAAAATAAAATAAAAATAAAATAAAATGAAGAACCCCTCTGGGTACTGTCAAGTAGATTCTTGGACTGGATGGACCCTAGCTGACTATTAAAATTCTAGAGTCTAGGGTGCCAAGTGAGAAGGCCCATCATAGCAGTCTGGCCAAGTGAGCCCCGCTGTGCTTGTATAATATCTACTGTCATAATAACACTGCAATGCAGTGACTAAAATCCCTGTATGCACATCAGGAGGCTACCAGGGTTCAGGGAAAGTTAAGTCCATGGCGATAGAGCTAGAAGATATCTCACCTAGGAATAGTTAAAAAGGGCTTCAAAACATTTTAGCATTTATTTCTGGTTTGTTATAAGAACAGAAGACTCTTTAAACATGGGGTGATGAAATGATCCAGGACCAAAGGCACGAAGAACAAGCCCCCACAGGGGGAAGTGGTGAGGTGGAAGCGCTGTGGGGGTGCAGAGGGGCCTGGTTTTGGGTGGAAATCAGGATTCTGCACTTCTCACTGCTGCCCCCTCTCTCTGACTCAAATCCCCTCACTTTTAAGATGGAGATGACAGTCACGACATCCCTCCCAGAGAGATGCTGTGAGGCTAAATGAGTGAATGTACATGGAGCCCTCAGAATAGTGCCCAGCAGAGTCGTGCCGTATACGTATGGCTGTCCTTATGATTAACTTTGCACAGCGGAAGTCGCAGGCAAAACTGAGAGAAGGTCTTTGAAGAGTGAAACCAAATCCATCTTAAGAAACTGGAAAGAGGAAGACTGTGACAAAAAATGAAAACGTATTTAGAGACTCCGCAGCTCTAGACGTTGTGAAGCATGAGGCTCCTCCCATGAAAGGTTAGTACAGGATTGTGAGGGAGGTCACAGCATCCCACACTCCCCACAGAATGCGAAAGCGCTTCAGCAGACTGAGGATTCTGTGACTCACTCAGGAAGATGAGAGCAGAGGTGTCCGGGGGTGCCTACTGATGGCAGAGCCACTGGAACGGGATGCAGTCAGGTTTGGGTAAGAAACTTGACGATGCAGATTCCTTATGTTTGTCACAGTTTTCATGTTTCGTTGGTTGGTTGGTTGGTTGGTTTTACTCTCTTGAGTCCTAGTGGCTTTTGAAAACCCTTAACCTTATTGAAGATAAATGAAAGAAAGCTGTCAGAATCGGTGACCATGTGCAGCCCAAGGCCAGGAGGGGACAGTCACAGGGAATGGCCAGCTGAGCCTCCCCAGCCTGAGGAGTGAACGGTGGAATTTAGTGGGCATGTAGTAGAGGCAGAGTCCCCTGCGGCCCTGGATCGGGAGCATTTTGTGAGAAAATGTTATTATTTTATGAGGCCGATTAGATATTTTTTTAAAGCTCATCTTTTATTATTAATACCATTTACAAAGCTTCATACCATGGCTTATATTGTTGGTTTAGAATCTGCGATTCATCGGAACTTCTCTCACACAAGAGGAGCAGTCATCTGCAGTTCTGATCGCACAAATCGCCCCCTTTCCTGACCTCAACGACCATGTCACTGGGTTCATTTCTGCTTATTGAGGGACTTAAGTTCATACATTTTGCATCTAGCATTTAGATATTTTAAGGTAAACAGACTCATTTCTGAACATTTCTATTCAGTCTAACAATCCAAATGTTTTATGGAAATTTCTTGGTGTGTCCTCAACTGTAATAAGACACTTTCCTACTTTGAACTTCTGTTGGATGGTAACACGATCGCACACTCCACTTGTGAAAAATAATTGCAGCTGGTCGTGCCTTCTCTGGGCAGCCTTATTCTCTAGGAAGCGAGTGAGTGAAACACAGGCCCTGCCCTCAATTCTCTCAATCCAGAGTGCTTGAAGTGACTGCAGATCTTGCCTTCTACGAGGACAGTTCCATCAACTGTCTTATTCCTCATTCTGTAAGGGTATTACAAACCAGTATTTGCTTCCTGGTGCATGTCTGTGCATCTATTTTTGTTCATTTCTGTTTTCCAGTTTTCCACTAAAATTCTATCCTCTTAAACTTTTAAAAATTCTATCCATTTATTTTATATCCTAATAAGATTATATATTAATAACCTAATGCATATTATACATATTAAAATAATCTGATTTCTTTCTGCATTGTGAGGAAAATATAAATATATACTTGTATTTAATTTTGTTTCATTAAAACTGCTTACCTCGGGGATCAGTCTATTGGGTAATTAGTGGATATTACGTATATATATATATATATATATATATAGCCCTGATAAATAAATTGCAGATACTCATAGGAAGCCCAGATCCAAGCCCCTGTTATTCATGGATTCAACTGCCCTTTGTTTACAAAATGGTGACTTTCAATAACCGTACCCATTATTATTCCATAGAGTCAACTCCAGCCAAAGACAGGGCTTGGCAGCTGCTTGGGCAGGAGCACGGTCACTCTCTGAGCTCTTCCTGCATTTTGAGCACATTTGTGAAGAAAATATGTCGTTAGCACGACGTTGTTAACATCACGATGAAAATGCGTCAAGGGAAAGCATGTGAAAGCAGGATTCCACCAAGTAGAAGGGAAGTCAAATTGTAGGGTTTCTTTTTTTTTGTTGGTTGTTTTGTCGTTGATTTCAGAAGTTGCTGTGCATCCAAACACCATTATTTATTAATAAAGCCTTTGGTTTCCCTCCCGTCCATCCTCTCCCCCAGCCTGGGCTCCGTCCCCTAAAGTGAGAACCACTCTGTACCTACCTCCAATGTCTTCCCTAAAGTCTCACAACTAATGTGGATCAAAACAGGATCTGAACCCAGTTCGCCTTGGCCTCATTGTCCTTTGATGGGCCTTTAGGTCTATCATATAAATGCCCAATGCGTGACTGCCCTGGAAAATGCAATGCAGATACCACCCAACCCCTTATCTGGAATCCCAAGTCCACAAAGCTCGGAAACCTGAAGCTGTTCCGTAGTGTGTGGGAAACCTATTTGGTGGCAAGTCTGACCTGAACTGCCACGAGGACATCTCCAGCCTCTATTTCTCCCACTTGGTGTGAATATTCGTACATTTCACTAGAGAAAGTTGATGTGTTTCATTACTGTTCTCAGCCCCCCTGCTGCAGGTGTAACTTGAGATACCCTGTAAGCAGGGCCATCACACGAGGGCCCCACCCTTAGAAAGCACTGGCTTGAAGCTCTGCTGTCACCCTCTTGAAGTCTTTAAGAATTTTTTAACAACAGGTCTCACATTTTTCATTTTGGACAAGCCCTTCAAATCATATAGCTAGTCCTGAGTAGAAGCACTGTGGTATCTTTCTAAAATCTAGAAAGTTATGAATTTTAAAGAACCTCTGACCCTAAGGGCTTCGATTAAGGGATCCCTGCTGCTCCACCCCTGTGTTACTGCTGTCATCACAGACACCATGGACTGAAGGCCTCCTGTAGGCACGTGGTCTTCCAGGCACTTCATACATGTTAAGTATAACCCTGTGAGGTGCATATTACATTCTACATTTTAAAGAATTGAATAAAGAAAGGTTCAGAATGTTACCCTAAAGTTTCTGAGATCACCCAGCTAGTGAATGGCAGAGCTGGAAATCGAACTAAGATCTGCCTGACTCTGGAACTCGTGAGAGAATATTGACTATTCTCCCAGGGAGGTGGTTAGAAAGTATTAGGATGAACCGCATGGGATTGCCAATATTCAATCATTTTGATGTAGAAAAACAATGATTTCATTTGGCTCAGCCTAATAGGTATGAGTGACTACTTGTAAAATATAAGCTCCCTTTATTTCATTTATCTTTGTTTTTTAGTTTGAAATGATGACCAAACTAGTCCTTCTGCTAAAATAAATAAAAAGTGGCAGTGAGGTCAGAAGAAAAATTTACGTGGTTCAATTTAAAACGAGGTGCATGTCTCATCCTGTCTCACCAGGGATGACATCACTGCTCCTCAACGGGGGACGGCTCACATGGGAGACCCTGTTTTTATTGTGATCAGCTGCAGACCATCGGGCAAAGATGACCTCATCTGCAGCTGAGGAGGTTGACCTTTGCCCCTTTAGGCATGTGAAGCAGAGAAAAAGTGCTTCACAGGCTGAGGAATGTAAAGCAGACCAGCGTCCTTCAGGCTGGCAGGGTTTATCAAGAGCGTGTTAAGTGAAAACGCTCCGACTTGGACATGAGGTCAAAGCGATTAAGAGAAAGGACAGTGAGTAGCCTGGGAGTTGGGTGGGTCGTGTGGCATATCTTGGTAATACTAGGAAAATATATTTTTCATTTTCCAAAATAAAAGATAAGAAATGAGCCTTTTAAAAAATGGTGCTTGTATGAATTCTCCATAAAGAGACGGTAGAATTTAAATTCGGCGTTTAATCAGCTTCTGTGAGAATAGCTTAGACCTAGTCAAATCAATTAGGTCTACCAACGGGTAGGTTAATTGCTAGGTTTAAAAAAAATTATGACATGCTCTTCAGCTAAATTTGTTAACTGTGGCGATGATAAGGAAGACGCCGTGAGAAGAGCCAGGGTCACACACACTTGTCCAGGGACGGGTGGGAGGCCCACGGGGAAGTGGTCCGTCGAGTATTCATTCCCTGTCCTGCTTCCTTCCACTGCACAACTCACAGGAAAGCTTCTGGTGTTACGGATTTCCTTCCAAAAACTCCTTAATAACCAGAAATTACTTAATTTTTAGGATTTGTGACATGTGTCCTTAAATGTAGCGCTCACGGCCACCACGACTGGAAGCTCTTGAAGTCAGTGTAAAAGAAGGGTGAACAGTGAGGTCAGAAAAGATCGCTCCCACTCCTGGCTGGTGGTCATTAATCAACCTCTTCTAAATCAAACAGCCCGTGGGAAGCAGATTTTTTGTGTTTCACTTGCAACTAATTGGAGAGATGGAAACCCTCCAAAGGGCCCTGGAATCTGAAACGCGAGAAATATTTCATCCAGGTAAGCAAGGCAGTTCATTATTCTGACGTTAAGCCGGGCAGTTACCCGGCCTAAGGGGCCAGTCCTTTCTGCTGCCTGAGCAACTTTTTGCCGCTGCTTCCCACTCTCCACGTAGAGTAAAACTCATTCCCTCAGGCTGAGAACCTGAGAAGACCAATGGCTTTAAAAGACGGAGAGAAACAGCTGCTGATCTACGCAGTTAGTGTTGTAATTATTCTCTCCATTTTTGTTGTTTGTGTCGTGCTAGTGGTGATCGTTTTAATATTCGTCCAATGTATTTTTTTTAATTTTTTGTTTATTGCAGTAACATTGGTTTATAACATTGTATAAATTTCAGGTGTACATCATTATACTTCTATTTCTGCATAGATTACATCATGTTCATCACCCAAATACTAATTATCGTCTAATGTATTTTTTTAATTTTTTGTTTATTGCAGTAACATTGGTTTATAACATTGTAAAAATTTCAGGTGTACATCATTGTACTTCTATTTCTGCATAGATTACATCATGTTCACCACCAAAATACTAATTACAACCCATCACCACACACATGTACCAAATTATCCCTTTCACCCTCCTCCCTCCCCACTTCCCCTCTGGTAACCACCAATCCAATCTCGGTGCCTATGTGTTTGTTTATTGTTTTTATTATCTACTACTTAATGAAGCAAATCATACCATATTTGACCTTCTCCCTCTGACTTATTTCATTTTGCGTTATACCCTCAATGTCCATCCATGTTGTCACAAATGGCTGGATTTCATCATTTCTTATGGCTGAGTAGTATTCCATTGTGTATATATACCACATCTTCTTTATCCATTCGTCCCTTAATGGGCACTTAGGTTGCTTCCAAGTCTTGGCTACTGTGAAAAACACTGCAATGAACACAGGGGTGTCGTCCAATGTATTTTTATTTGATAAAATCCTGTTCAAAGTGAGATGTCCAATTTCAAAAAAGTACTTATATTCCAGCAATATTTTTGGTAAGTGGAGATTAAAATTTTAGAGAATTTTCCTTGGTTATCCCTCAGTATACCAGAAAAATAGTCACTACAAGTTACCTTCTGGGTCCAACGCACCCTTCTAATTTACGTATTATGAATTTATTTTTGAATGCTTACAGAAGTAAGCATAAAGAGATAGTGTAAAACTTTATTACAGAAAAAGAAGTTCAGAAAGATATTGGAACTTAATGTCTTTTTTTCCCACTCTGTGGAGTTTATTGGATTTATAACTGGATGAAGTGAACAGATTAGTAAATTGTGGTTTATCCCTACAATGGAATACTACTCAGCATAAAAAGAACTAGACCATTGATACACTCAACAACATGAATATATCTCAGAATAATTATGCTGAGTGAAAGAACCCAGACCAAAACAGAACACATTCTGTATGACTCTTCCAGTTATATTAAATCTTAGAAAATGCAAACTAATCTGTACTGACAGAGAGCAGAGCAGCGGCTTCCTGAGGGTGAGGGGAGGAGGCAGGACACACACACACACACACACACACACACACACACACACACACGAGGGAGGGCTTAACAGAGGGCAAAGGAAACTCCTGTAGGTGAAAAGCTTGTTCATTTTCTGATCATGGTGAAGGTTTCGTCAGCGTAGAGAGATGTCAGAACTCACAGTTTAAGTATATGCGGTTTGTCATATGTCAATTATATCTCAGCAAAGTTGCTAAATTTTTCAGTGAAAGTTGGCATGGAAAACAACGGGCTAGGTCATGGAGGAACGAGGCCTTGCAATCAGGACTCTGACACTAAAGGCAGCAAAGAGCCAAAAGGTGACTCTGCAGGTGATGGGCTTGCCAGGGACAGCGGCCCCTCGACTGGGGGTCACCTGTGGATTAGGAACCTGGTTATGTGCAGGTCCCGGATATTTCATAGGGAACTCTTCCAGGGAAGGATTACTAGTTTGGGGAATTTAATGCGAGGCCCTGTCTTACATTTTGACCAGTTTTCTCTGAGAGGCCTCTGAAATCCTAGCAGTGACCTTAATTCATCAGAGAAAAATAAATATGGGCGATCTCATCTGGCTTTCCTCAACCAGTCCATGGCTACTTAGCAAGTAAGTCTTAAAGAATCAGGATATAAACAGATACCACCATCTTGGACGGTTCTGGGAAATCTTCACATTCTCTTTTATAAATAGGGAAACTACTGGAAAAAACTACATACCAGGACGACTGTGTAGACCAGCATTTCTCAACTTGCACATTATTGACATTTGAGGTTGGATAATTCTTTGCTGGGGGGGTACCGTGTGCATTATAAGATGTTTAGCAGCATTCCTGTTCTCTAACCACTAAATGCCTGTAGCACCCTGCCCCCAGTTGTGACAACCAAAAATGTCTCCAGAGATTGCCAAATGTCTCTTGGGGTATGAATCACCCCTGACTGAGAGCCACTACATCAGATTTGCTGCCATGTTTGATACAAATCCAGAAATTATAAATGAGCAAACAATGAATTTAGAAAAATTACTTGCTTAGTATCCCAGAAGGTTGATATCCTTAATATACAAAAGGCTTTTTGCAAATCAGTAAAAATGTACAACTAGAGAGTGAAACATAAAACTAATAATAATTTTAAAAATTCCAAGTCAGTTTACCACTGGTAAAGAGTTTTGAAATTTAGATTCCTTCAAGGCTTGGTCCTCTTCATTGTTTATGTGTTAGGCAAACATCTCCAAATCCTATTGCCTGCAGTATACAGCCTCTCAGCCAGAGGTGTCAGCTGATGATTTCTCAGCCAGTCAACATCTGGTAGTATTGACTCTTTCCCGAGGCTTTTCAAACAACATAGCCATAGTCTTTAGACAATGCTAATGCCCCTGGTCTAAGATCACCTGGAATAAATTTCTTCTAATATTAATACAGAAAAATTGTATCACAACTGAAATGATCTTATGTTTCCATTTGTCAAATGAGATTCAAGTGGTCCTTCCTGATTGAGCCTGGACTGCAAAAAGCCTGAACTAGAAGAAAAGCTCAATCATATACCCATGTGACTAGAATGTGTGAGCATGTAATATTATCTTTTTGGTTTGTTTGCTTCTTTGTCTTTTTAAAGATTTTATTTATTTATTTTTCCCCCCCAAAGCCCCAGTAGATAGTTGTGTGTCATAGCTGCACATCCTTCTAGTTGCTGTATGTGGGACGCGGCCTCAGCATGGCCGGAGAAGCGGCGCGTCGGTGCGAGCCTGGGATCCGAACCTGGGCCGCCAGCAGTGGAGCGCGCTCACTTAACCACCAAGCCACGGGGCCGGCCCGCTTCTTTGTCTTTTAAACTCAAATTTTAGACTCTTCTCTGGAGTAAAACAGGCTCATCACTGTTACAGGGTTATTTCTGAGTTGCAAAAATTCTCTCCATGTTTTTCCCTATTTTCCCTTCACTCAATCTTGGCTGCCACAGTCAGGCAGGCAGAAAGGGAAGAACACTTGTTTCTTGCATCTGTGGGAGAAACCTCAGCTGCAGATAGCGACTGCTTCAGGTCCATCAAATAGACACAGATATTCTCTTCTTGTAATTACAATTTTCTGTTTAAATCTAAATCTTTATGGTAGACAGATATATCCATGCAGGCCATGTTAGAACATTTGGGGAAGACTGGAGGGGAGTAAATAATGAATAAATTAACTAATTCATAATTCTCCTTTTGTTAAAAATGACAGTAGATAGAAGTTCTAATCCTAAGAAAAAGAAGCACTGTAAATGTTTGGAGAAGATCTCTAAATGTGGATTCTTCAAAGCAACGTTTGTATTCAGCGTCATTGGTAAAAGATATATTGTATGTGTGATCATTTCAGACCATTCCACAATGCAGAGAAGGGATTTATTTGCATGCTAATGTACGCCAAAGGATCAGTAATTCCTCCCCTTCTTCTCCTGCTAAATACTGATCACAAAGCTTGGATTCAGTGTCAAATAAATCTCTGAAAGCTGGCACTCAAAGTCACTGCTGGGGAAGAGAAAAGCTTTATGCCTTGAGCTGGCCCGTGGACAAAGGCAAGGTTTCAGTCAAGCACAAGGCTTACATTCCAGCTGTGCAATCACCTCCCTCTGGGACTGCAGACAAATGATTATACTTCCACATTCCTATTTCTTCATCCATAAAAAATGACAAGGAAAGTTTGGCCGTGGGGGGCGGGGGAAGAATCTCAACGTTCATACTCAAACTATAGATCAAATTGTTATAATTAAAACCACAACATAACCCAGTCCCCCAAACCTATAGTGGATGCCATAATATTATATCATTTGTCACTAAGAATCTGCTTAGATTCCATCTGGTGCAGACACAAAGGTAATGTATTCTTTAACAGGCAAAACGAATCCCATTAGTGTATTACTGACATTGTTCTTTTCCTGCATTCTTTTAACTCTTTCAAAACAGAATAATCTTGTGGGATGCGTGAAAAAAGTTACTGAATATACAGGACACGAAACTCTCCTTTAAGAGTGAGTAAGTTTAGTTTTAATTAAAATCCTCATTCTACTTTTAATATTACCCTTCATCTGAGAAAGTGGAAAAAAAAAAACTTACTTGGCTTATGCTCTTAGTTGATTAAGAGAAAATTGTTTCTAGTGTTGGTTCTTGGTTCTTTGACTAGCCAGGTATGTGACTTTGGACAATTATGGCTGATTTATAGGAAAAATATTATATAATCATTTTGTGTGTGTGTGTGTGTGTGTGTGTGTGTGTGTGTTTAGGAGGCTTTATAATAACATTGAGAATAATTATACATTATGTTAAAAAAATCCTTTAGAAGATTTTTTGCATTTTTAATAATTTAGGGAAGTGTTCGCAGAATGTTAAGTGAAGAGGTAAAAAAAGGATACAAATTATATGTTTAGTATGATCTCAACTGCCAAACCTAGAAAGAAATTCACCAAAATGTTAGCAATAATTGTCTTATTTATTGTGGTGGAATTGTAAATGAGTTTTTCTCTTCTTTCAACTTTATGTTATAATATTCTCTAATACCCATACATTATCTCATAATCAGAAAATAAATGTTTACAAAAGAAAAGGGAAAATATATGACTCCCACGCAAAGAGAGTACTTTAGCTTCCATCTGTTAATTCTGCAAATGGTAGTGACAATTATTCCCGAGAATGCTCAGATAATCTTGCTTACCACCAACTTCTCAGAATCAAAACATCAGTGATAGCCTGTGCCTTGCAAAACTTGCCTCCCAGGTAGGACTTATTTCCCCTGCTCATTGCTGGAGTCAAGCGATGAGGAAATCAGGGCAGGCAGGGAGGGAAGGATTACCCTGCCGTAGACCGGAAGCTGTGGACTCCAGTGGAGAGATGATGGTGAGCAGCAGGACACACTGGGAAACACTTTATTAGTGGAGCCACAAAATAGCTTCCTAAATGACCACAAGTCGTGTCTAGCAAATGTATCAGTAAACCTCTGTGGCTTTATTACCCAGCCCTCTTCCTCCAGGAAACCACCTCGCTCTCCCACAAGGGAGTTGTGAGCGGCCAGCTCTGGAGCACGCGTGCCACGGAGCAGCCAGTGCCTCTGAAATGCACACACAAAGCTGTCTCCTTGTGGGACCGTGACTCACTTCACTTATTCTATACTTATTAAGTGCCAAGTATGTGCCAAACCCAGGAGACAAAAATATTTCCTCATTAAAACATGTAAGTTTAAAACAAGCAAAATTTAAGTCTTACTCTGGCAAGTAGTATCGTGAAGTTGTAACTTGAAGTTTGCCTCAAGGCATTACAGAAAGAGGTTGCCTTTTAGGGTCAGGCAGACCTGGGCTTGAATCTGACAGAAAAATATTATTGGTTTGAACTGGGTAGCTTATGTAACCTCTCTGAGTTTTGATTACTTGTCTACAATGGGGCTAATAAGATTGATAACATTTAAAATCCCTGGCAGAGCATTGTGATTCTCAATAAATACTATTTGCCTTTGTTGTTAGTAATATATATTTATTAACAATTAAACATAATGATAAAGGCTTATTCTGAAAAAAGTCATTACTACTTTAAAAGCACACAGAAAAATAGAATACTCAATTTATCTGATCAGAGCAGTCTGCCTCTGAGGAAACTTGATGGAGAATCTCCCATTAGTCCCTCAGTTACTTGTAATAAACTGAAATCTTTCTAGACTTCTAATTTGTTTTATCTATTTCTGATAGAAGCACTAATTTCAGCATAGAAACCCCCTAAATAAGTTACGGACTCTAAAGTAAGATATCCTGCTAGAACCACCTCTCTCTAATCAATTCGAACTACCCGGAAAAAACAAATAAACAAAAACCTCAGTGTTCAATTTTGGCTAAAGCCAAACGTGCCAGAAGCAGGCAACCAGCTCTACCAGCCTGAACCGCAGTCATCAAGGAAGTGAGGAAGAAGAGCTGCTTAGTATTTTCATTCACTGTTTCCTAGATAGTAGGAGATAACCGCAGTGTCTCTGAATGAAAATAGAAGAGATGCTTTCTGAAATAGAAAAGATAAATTCCAGGTCAACCCTTATTTCATTTTGCTGAAGATGAGGGTACATGGAGGGATGCTGGAGGAATGAGGCTTGGAGAAGGCTGCAGAGCCCAAGCTGAAGTATTTGTATTTGTGCATCATTTCATTTAAAACCTGTAACATATGCATGACCTAGGCATTTTAGAGATGAGGAAGCCAAAGCAGATGACCATGAAGGGACTTGGCCAGGGTCACTCTGCAAGAAAGGGGGAGGCAGGGCTGACACTTAATTTCCTGACTCCTAGGCCGGGGTTGATTCCCGCTATCCCACGCGATCTAACGGACTTCTTGCCAATGGACTAAGCTCAATATTTGGCAGGCAGGAATAGAGAAATTTGCTTATATTTGTTACACTGTTTTGTTACACAGCCTCCGTAGCATGTGAAGTGACAAATCTGTTTTGGTTGCATCCTTAGGGTTAGTATAAACAATAGAGGTCAACAAAGTATCCTGAAGAAATACACAAAGAAATCACATGTGGATACTAATTATTAAAGAGTTGCATAGGTGATAAAGTAAATCATCAAGATTTCCCTTTCTAGAGAAATGAGTGAACAGAGGAAAAACATGGTTTATCATGTCTGTCTTTCCTTGGATGGCTTCCCCTCAACCTCAAATGAATTCTTTGACTTCCTACGTATTTCTCCCCAATGAAACTCTTTGATATTCTCTTTTTGTCTTTTTTTTTTTGTGTGTGGGAGGAAGATCAGCCCTGAGCTAACATCCGTGCTAATCCTCCTCTTTTTGCTGAGGAAGACCGGCTCTGAGCTAACATCTATTGCCCATCCTCCTCCTTTTTTTCCCCAAAGCCCCAGTAGATAGTTGTATGTCATAGTTGCACATCCTTCTTAGTTGTTGTACGTGGGACGTGGCCTCAGCATGGCCAGAGAAGCGGTGTGTCGGTGCGTGCCCAGGATCTGAACCCGGGCCGCCAGGAGCGGAGCGCATGCACTTAACCACTAAGCCACGGGGCTGGCCCCTGATATTCTGATTAACTAAATGCGTGAAGCCTATTGTTTGCTGAGAGTAGAGGAGAACTCCAGCACTGTTCACAGCTCTGCATCTGCGCTTTTCAAGCTATGATGGGATCTAGAGAAAGGTAGTATCTGCCAAGACTTTGAAAACACCATCTGTATGCTCCTGCATACACAGTTTCCGTAGAGGCAGGCCCTGACTCTTCCTGACTCTACAGCCTTCTTTTCCTCGTAGATAGAATTACTTGATCCCCACCTGCAGACTCCACCCCTTAGCCCAATCTAAGAGACCAATACTGGCATTTAGCAGAAAAGACATAAATAATGCCCAGTCTCTATTCATTCCAGCATTCATCATCCGGTGATACTTGCTCCTGGTTAGGTCATAAACTTGTGTTCCAGTCTCTTATGGTGAGCAATTTGAGGGCAGCAACTATGTCTTATTTTCCTTTGTGCTCTCAGAAACTAGTATATTAATGGCACACAGTGGTCATTCAATAAATGTTTGCTGACTGACTGACTGATTTATTGGACTGAGCTTCTGCCTTGTTGGTGAAACCTAGTCACAACCAGTTGGGTGACTCATCCCTGTTGGGTACCTTCCTGCTATTCTGGCTCTTCTAGGACTCAGGGCCCTTTCTTACTCCTGGAAATTCACTCACAGACCTTAATTCCTGCCCTTGAGCATTCTACTGACAAATTTTTGACCATAGTATAATTTGCCTAGCTCCTTAGATCTCCAAGTGTCCTCTCTCTGGCTTCCCCATCCCTCTGACATTCTGACTTGCCACTGCGTCAGCTTGGTAGGGTCTCCTAAAGGCTGTCTTTGCCTAGACTATCACTTCTGTAAGTGGAATGTGTGCGGCTAGGTGTCTTTTGCTTATCGATTATGCATGATAATTAATAAGCAGAACTACTTGTTTTTATAAAAATAAAATGATTTACATCTTAACTCAGGCCCATTCCATTTACCTATAAAATCAGTGACTATTCAAATTATATTAGGGTTGTGTGAAGTAATCTGTCAAAGGCAAAAAAGAGAGACAGGCAAAATAATATTTAACCAAAAGAACAATTAAGTCACCTCAAAACTCCTCATTTTTCTTAATAAAGTAGTGTGTGTGTGTTTGGTGTTTGTTTGAGTGAACTAAACAACTGTCTCTACCCTCTATGTTTCCTTACAGTTTAAACAATAGCTCAGTCAAAACACTACCTCATATTAAAAGTTTTAATTTTAAGCACTTGTTTCATTTTATTTCCTATGGAGACAAACAATCTAATGGGCTGAAGTAAATCACAGTTTGGGGAGTTCCTTTATTTTAATTCACCAGTGGTTCTGTTCATCAAGGTATCTGTAACCCAAGTGTCTTGGCCATGACCATTGGAATTTCATCTCTAAGACAACATCCCAACCAAAAAACAACATCTGCCAGCTTACTGCCCACAAATGATGAGGGGAATATTTAGAAAAGTCCCCTAGAACTTGGGAAAAGCAGAGAAATTTGTTACTTTCACAAAATAATGGATAACATTGTCATCAATTTTTCAAAATCCTTTGAGTCATTGAGTAATGAGTTGTTTTAAGAGCATTTCACTTGCTAAGAGGAAGATGACTCATGGTTTCAAAGACATCTTGGTGCCAAGCTGAGGCAGGCAGTGCTCCCATTTCATCTACCTCAGTGCTCTTAAGCCTTAAACCAGTTGTTTGGAAAATCTGCTTAATCTTCCTCAAAGGTCCACGTCAGAAGAGGGATCACGAGGTCGTTTGTCCATCTAACGCCACATCCTGCCAAGTAGAGAATTCCACAGAGGGAAGGGTGACATTCATTTCATAACATTTCTTGTTAACAGTGAGATGAAACACTCAAGGGAAAATATTTTCTTCTAACATTTCTTCACCACATGAGAAAATATAAGAGATTAAATTTAATGCTTAAGGATAAAAGGATATTAGATCAATTTTCTCCTTTCCAACTTCAACATCTAACTGGGTCACAAAATGCTAGAACTGGGTAATTTTAGTTAGGTCAGCCTTTGCCATTATCTTGATTTGAAGTCCAGAGGAAGTAAATTATTGATTTCATATGCAATTATGGTAAAATATGATAATTCTGTTTAAATTTATCTCCATAGTTGATTAATATACAAAGTCATAAGAGAAGGAAAATGGATATAGTACAATAGTCATTTGATTGCTTTCATTTGCTTAACACTTCCTCTGGAGTAGATCATACCTTTTCCTCAGATGTAAAGGGGGAAAAGCCTCTTCTGCCCTTTCTCTGGGAGTGCAAATTGTCCATCACTGGGCTGTGTTGAAGGAACGTTCTGAAGCACCTAGTTGTGGCTGCCCACGAGCCACAAAGCCAGGAGCCTAAACAACAATAAACTATAATGCTTTGTACAGATTTTCCAATAGTATTACGTCTTTACATATTTTTAAATCTCTTCATACCGGTCATTCAGAGTAACAAAATTCGAAATTCACCTACTGATTGACCCTTGGCCTTTACCCTTGAAAACTGAGTTAACAGGCACATGGCTTCCTGTGTGGAATCAGCGGATCAGAGGCAGCTCCCCACCAAGCAGCTGATAGTTGTTCTCCAAAGAAAACCATCTGAAGGGCTGAACAAACACATGACAGACACCTCCCAATCTGTACAGGAACAGGAAATGCCTGCCACCTGGTAGGTTCTCCAGAGACGGAGGCACAAAAGTCGGTCGGGCCAGGACTTTATCCCACCCTTCCCCTTGCTGTTCCGAAAGAAAAGCCCATTAGGCCTGGAAGAAATAATTAGGACAAGATCAGAGATGATTGAAAGACTGGACTTTAAATTAAAAGGAAGGACTGTGAGAAAATTATAAGAGCACTGGTTTAATGAGAGCAGAATAGCCATGTGTATTGAGAGGAAGACTATAAATGCAAAAGAGAAAAATATCATGCATAAAAACGGTATAACAAAAAAGAGATTTATCTATAGTAACAGTAGTTAAATTAGTGTCCTCTGCTAAATGCTATACAGGCTGTCACTTCTAATCTTCACAACAACCTGGAGAGGCAGGTATGACTACTGGTCCATTTTACAGATGAGGAAATGAAGACACACAGAGGTAAATTAACTTACCCACACAGCTGGGAGTTACTGTGACTGGGACTCACACCCGAACTGTCTCAATGCCGAGCCCACACTTTTAACCACACCACCGGATTGCCGCTCAGAGTCTCCCTCCTTTCTTACTAACAAGCTGTGTGGCAATATCCATCTGCCTCAGTTTTCTTCATAAAACACACAGTAATACATTCTTTGTGTTTTGAATGAGCTTGGACAGGGTAGAGCACTATTCTGAAAAGGCAGCATGCATAGCGGTTAGGACAGATCTGAGTCACACTGACAGGGTCCTGTTCCCAGGCCTGGTCTGCTCCTGGCTAGCTGGGTGACCTTGGGCATGTTATATAGCCTCTCTGTGCCTCATCTTCCTCTATGGTAAAACAAAGACACCAATAATTGCTGCACCATGGGTTGTTATGAGAAGTGAGTTGTTCTTGGTAAAGTGGCTAAAACAGTTGCTGGCACATAATGACTACTAAAATGTCTTGGTTAAATTAATTTTAAAAATCTGAGTAAGTTAAGGCAAAAACTGTTTAAACCTCAGTATGAATTGGCTACTTTTTGCTTAACAATTGATATTGACTCCCTATATAGCCCATATTTGCCTTCTGCTAATTTTTTAACCAGAAATTTCATCAAAAAAGCCAACTTCATCTTTTTTGTGTGTGTGTGTGAGGAAGATCAGCCCTGAGCTAACATCCATGCCAATTCTCCTCTTTTTGCTGAGGAAGACCAGCCCTGAGCTAACATCTATTGCCAATCCTCCTCCTTTTTTCCCCTTTTTCTCCCCAAAGCCCCAGTAGACAGTTGTATGTCATAGTTGCACATCCTTCTAGTTGCTGTATGTGGGACACCACCTCAGCATGGCTGGACAAGCAGTGTGTTGGTGTGTGCCCAGGATCTGAACCTGGGCCGCCAGCAGCGGAGCGCGCACACTTAACCACTAAGCTACCAGACTGGCCCAAGCCAACTTCATCTTTAAAAAAATCTTCTGTAAGGGAGCTCAGATATGGTCATCAGCCATCAGTCCTTTTCCTCCTCTCAACAGCTTCCTTCTCTGTGGCCTCTGTGCTCAGGCTGGTTCTGTCCATGTGCTGGTTCCCAGCACCTGCAGTTCTCCCATCATCCTACAGCCAAAAATCCCAGAGAAAAAAGAGACTTATTACCACATGTGCAACCAAGTCCCAGAATTGACTCTCATTGGCCTGAAGTGGGTCAAATGATGATCCTGAAACCAATCATTGCGGCCAAGGGATAGAACATGCTGATTGGCCAGGCTGGGGTCACTAAGCCAAGGAGAGGGAAAGTTGGCCCCACCCACACCAAATAAGCTGGAGTGGGAGCAAGATTCTATCTTAGAAAAGCAAAGGTGCTCTTATGAGGAGAAGGGGTAACTGAGGCTAGAGAGCCAGGACAGTAAATCTCTATTATAATGAGCAATAATATTTTTGTTCCACAGAACAACTGCATTGGGAAATAGGAAACTTTGTTTACATATTGTGAAGACTCGTGACAAATGCTATGCCAAGGGTAAGAAAATAGTGATTTTGTTCCTATGGAGGTCTCCTCTCCCCTCCCCAACTCGAGAGGAGAGATGCCTTTCAAAAACAGAAATGTTTTAATGTATTTTTTCCTTTTTTAATTTTGTTAACTATTTGCAAAGCTTATTTGGAAGCTCATTTAACCTGGTTCCTTTTAGTTCTTTTATAAAGACAAACTCAAGGAAAGAAAGACCGACTGACTTGTGGCAATTGCAATAAAACCAAGTTTTTTGTTTTTGTTTTAATTTTTCCATGATGACTCCTGGAAAAGAACCAGTGGGATTTATATTCCTTTCCAATCCTTCCCTCCCCAGAGTGAGACCATAGCTCATTCTGTCCGTGTGCATTTTCTTGACATTAATGCCCTTCTTTTTACTTAAATTAATATATTAAATACATCCAGAAAGACTGGAGTTAGGATGAATAGACAAAGAAACTTGAACTTCAAAATTTATATAGGAGAAATGTTGCTATTTTGTTCTCTTCTTAAAATCAAAAGGAACAGTGATCAAAGCTAATTTTAGTTTCATTTCATGAAATCTTAATATAGTGAAACAGAAGCACAGGACAAAAGTGGTATTTCGATATTACAGAATATTCTAGAATGTGGTTAATGTCGTACGGTCTTATCTGGGAATTTTTCTGTGCTCCTCTGAAGTGTCATCGTCACATTTTAAAATGTTTATCTTCTGCAGTTGTTTACTTCATTCTTTTCCTAATTCACTGGAATGATATTTCTAAAGAGTTACTTTAGATAAAATTTGGCAATGACCTTATTTCAAAAAATGTAGGACATTCTACAAGCCATGGTGAATCCTTTGCAGCACAAAACTGACATGAGGTAGTAGCTTTGTGCAATGATGACCTCAGAGCCCTGAAGTGTACTGAGTGTTAATCCGCTCACATCTCCCCAGTCCCCTACTGAGATCTGGGGGGCCTGTGGGCACACTCCGTAGGTAGCCCTTCCTCTGATCTCCTCCACACCTTTTCTAAGTGAGGTGTAAAAACTGTTGGGCTCAGAGGTGTCAGTCTCCTGGCTCTGACACACCGTGTCTGTGTGTGTGTGTGTGTTTGTGTTGTCTCCCCTACCGTGCATCTTTCCACAGGCAGGGCATAACAAATATGTTGATATGTTTCTATGAATAGAGAAAAAAACTCATATCCAAAGTCCCCAAACCTCATGCAATTCTGTGGGTGATTTAACCAAGCCCAAATTCCAGTTCTGGATCTTGCAAGAAAAGGGTTCATTATCCTTCTTTTTCTTAAAGGGCATCATGGCTTAACGGCTTGCTCAGCCACAATTTTGTCCCTGTGATGTGTCTGGAACCTCCGTCTCACAACCCTTAGGAAATGTCTCATCTAGAAAAGCAGCCTGACTTTCTGAGGAGAGGAGAGGACCAGAGTAGGAATGAGGCTTTGTGTGACGCATCAGCATGTAATCGAGAGAAGGTAAATTGTTAGAATGATCAGTAATCGTGTGTTGGAAATCCTGCCCTGCCTCTTCATATTTCTTATGCAGACAGTGAAGTCCTCAGGTCAATAGTAATCTCTTCAGCAGAAACATAAGAATAACGGTGACTTTTTGAAAATTCTATTGCCATGTTCTCAAAGTAAGCATTTATATTTGAATCACAGGACTCAAGTGTGAAAAGTCATTCTAATGTTTTCATTTTCTTCATGAAGCATCAGTGGAGGTTTGCTTTTTTGGCTTCACACGATTAATAACCTGATGGCTGCTCTGAGAACAGTGTGTCTGAGTGTGCCACAAGATACCAGAGAGAGCTTGGAGCAAAGGCAACTTATAAAAGTGGGCGAGGATGAAGGAGGAGGGAGTGCCTCTCCTCCGACACAGTCTTGGACCTCTGTGTCAATGTGGGGGCCTTTCTTAGTTTAGACTATGTCCAGAGGTTTGTTTCTACAGTCCACATCTAAGTACTATAAATTCTTTCCACTGTCACATTACAATTCACAACAAAAAAATAGTCGTATCTACTTATCTTTCTTCCTGAATAGGAAAGCCATTAGGTGGGGTCTTAGCAAGCTGATAGTTCATGTGGGGTGGGAGGGGGAGCTGCTATGGCCTGGCAAGGGGTAAGAGGGCAAGCTGGTGAGGGGAGCATTCCAGAGAGAGTGGTAGTAGTGGGCATAGGGCCAGGAGATTGATTACATACAGGGGGTTGATCAAATAAGTAACTATATTGAGAATATATGAGAATCATGGGAGCCAGCTTTCCCACTGTCATAGAAAGGCCAAAAACTAGAATGAATCCTGTGGTGTTGGACTGAATTTGGAGGTATTGGCGTGAACACATAGATTCCAATAGATAGATGATTGATTGATTGATTGATAGAAATAGAGATAGAGATAGAGAAATCTAGATGTTGTGGTGGCCAGCTTCTGAAGTGGCCCCCGATTTTCTTGCCTCCAGGTATTCACAGCTTTGTGCAGTCCCCTCCTGTACTGAATAGGGTTGACCTGTGTAGGCGATAGGATTTTGTGGAAATGACAGAGTGGGGCTTTTGAGGCTAGGTCATAAAAGACATTCTGGCTCCTCACTCTGGGGGAGGCCAGCCACCATATAATGGGGACACTCAAGCAGTGCTATGGAGAGGTCAATGCCAGGAGGAGATGAGGCCTCCTCCCAACAACCAGTCCTGGCCTGCCAGACATGTGTGAGAGCCACCTTGAAAGTGGCTCCTCCAGCCCCAGTCAGGCCTGAAGACCACGGTCCTGGCCAACATCTTGACAGCACCCTCACTGAGTCAGAACCCCCACCTGAACCACTTCTGAATTCTGGACTAGACTGTGAAGTAGTAAACGTCCATGTTTTAAACTACTGATTTTTTACGTAGCCATGGTAACTAATACACTTGTGAAGATACGTATGTGTGGAGATCACATGCTTACATACATTCTCTGGCTCTATCCATTGACAGGGTCTGGGGCAACGACACTTCAGAACCAATGAGCATTCCAAGTGCCCGGATCTTGGTTCCTAAGTACAATTCTCCACTAAAAGGAACCAGGGCTCCACTAAAAGGAGAAACGGCTAACCTCGGGGCTACAGCAGGGCAAATTAAAGATGAGCCTGAATATTTCATTCAATAGCAAGGAAATGGTCAAACAATATGGAAGCCATCTTGAAAGGGCTCCCACTGGCAAATCTGGGATGATCTGAGCATCCAAATGAATAATGTCAGTAAAAGATTACAACTCATTGAATAGAAGAGGGATTCACAAGTCCACACTGATGTAAAAAAATAAGTTAAAAACAAATTGGGAGGAATAAATTCCTTACGGTAGAATCCCAACTAATAAATGTAGGAGGAAGGTTAAATTAGAAAATAACCATTTGGCAACTATCAGAGTAATAATTAATTCAGCCAAGAAATAGCAATAGAAGCTAAAATTGGCGAGTGCAAGTTTGAGGAGTAATGGAATGTTTACACAGTCTCAGCTATCCACAAAATGCTTATTAATTACAAAGAAGAAAAGAATAACCATTCAGTGAAATCTGGCAGACACCACTTGAACAAGTTATTACAATTCCCATCACCAGTGAGGGGACGACTTGAAAATATGTACCACCTAATTGGCTGCGATAAGAACACAAAATCATACTGTGGTATTCTAGCCCTAGAAGAAGCACAACCTGAATCTAATCATAAGGAAATATTAGATAAACCCAAATTAGGGACGTTTTATAAACTAACTTGACAAAATTGTCAAAGTAATGAAAGTAGAAAAAGACAAGTAACTATTCCTGATTAAAAGGGGACTACAGTGCTATGACAGCTCAGTGCAACATGTGATCCTGGATTAAATTCTTTTTACTATAAGGGACATTATTGGGACAACTGGCAAAACTTGAAGGGTATCTGTGATTTATCATTAACAATGTATCAATGTTGATTTCCTGACTTCAATGGTGTTACTATGATTAGGCAGAAGATTATTCTTATTTGTAGAAAATACACTAAAGTATTTGGAGGTTATAGGGCATCTACAAATGGTTCAGAATGAAAAAGCTCTTCAAACTATTCTTGCTACTTTTTTGTAGATTATTAACTATTTCGAAAGAAAAGGAAAAAAAGAAATGCACTACAGATCTGAAAATTACAGCCCTCATTTGGCAGAGACTATAAAGGCAGTTCAAGACACACAATACTGAACAGAAATACACAGAAAGCTGATGCATAGCAGATATCACACACAGGTGAAGTGCCAACAACAACAGCAACAATAAAAGAGAAAGCAGGAACATGGAGAATAGATTCGAACAGAGACACCACTGAATTATTTAGTGTCCCAAGAGGAAACAGATGGGGTAGTCAAAATAGAATAATTTCATGAGAGTTTATTTACAAAGAGACATTTGCAATGACGTGGGTTACAGTAACCACGCGATACGTCCAAGGGTTAGTCATAGCCTAATGCCCAAACTGTTAAGGGGTGAGGAGAAGTAGAGGAACTGGAGAAAGAGTCACACTGCTGCCTTGTTGGAGAGACACAGCAGCTGGAGGAGACCTTGCAGGAAGGAGCCAGAGCCCCACCCTTTCCTCCCTCCCACGTACTGCCATGATCCCCACTGGCAAAACTCAACTGGAAACCAGGAGGCATGGGAACCCACTAATGTGGTGTACACAAGTCAGCCTGTCTGGACAGAAAGCAAGGTGTAGAAAAAGAAGGGTAAATCTGAGGGGCTGGTGGAAGAGATCCAGCCTATCTACAGTAAATTATATAAAATTAAGAACAGCAATGTTTAGCTCTGTAGGAATAATCATGAAGAAGCACTCTCTATTTAAAGTCTTTGAGAAAATCTCAGAAAGATAGACTGAAAATTCTTTGAAATTGCAAGAAAAACAACCATTCCAGTACAGTTAGGTGTGTCATCAACAGCAAGGGATACAAAAGTCACTGGATGATTCAACACTGGACAAAGAAGTACAGTTGAAAGAGAAGAGAATCTGGAAAGCAACCAAAAGAACTATTAGCCACATTTCCTTTGAGCAAAACCAGGTTTTACCAGTTCCCTACTGAGAAGAACTGAAAGTAAATACCAAAATTATTTGTAAATATAATTTTTCTTAAATTACCTGTTTGGTAAACTGCATAGAATTTTCATAACTTTGTGCAGATACAATCCTTTCCATATAATCTTTTTGTTGCTGTATAAAGTTCAAAAGCTAAAACCTCTCCAGGTAGGTAAATCTGGATTAAGTAAATCCCATATTTAAATTGCAGTCAATAGTTTTTTACTCCAGATTGGCAGGTAAAGAGCTCTTCTTAAAATGTTGCCTTAACAAGGTTTCTTCCTGGCTGATCGTGCCAAACATTCTTTACTGAGCAGACAAGCGTCGAGAACCAGTATAGTTTGCGATCAGGGAATCTGTCCCGTAAGTTTACTCAAATTTAAAAGCATTTAACGCAAATAAGTAAGAGTTATAGAAAAAAGAATTGTTCTATGATAATAGCACCTTTGGTCTCTATGGTGACCTCAAAAGCCTTTACAACTATTATATTTCATCTTTATTATAATATTTTTATTTTCATAACGATGCTATGGAAGACCCAACACATACTAGCCCCATTTTACATAAGAAGAAATTAACTAAAACCTTCATAACTAGTAAGTAGCAGAGACAGGATTTAAATTTCCTGAATCCAAATCTAGTGAATTTTCCATGGTATAATTCTACCTATAATTAAATGCAGAAATAATCAAGCTACCTCTCCTTTTTTCTAAGAATACTTTAAGATTCATTATACTTTATTACAATGAAGAGTTTTCCTCCAAGTAAATAGAGGAAGGACAAAATTGAGGCAAGGACAGAGGGAAAGAGAGAATGAGAAAGAAAGAGAAGGAGGGCATAGTGTTGTGTTTTAAGGGCATTCTACTCAAATTCACTTGCAGAAAGAAAGTGTTGCTTTGAAAGCAAGGCTAAGAACAGCCACCAGTGGTCCTTCTCCACTTCTTTACCATAGTGCCAGTGAATGGCTCGGCTTGAATACTATTCAGGAAACTACTAGAAAATTTGGTTCTACTGCTTGGGAAAGTCATTGCTAACACGAGAGACAGAGACACTCAAGAGAAACAGCAGTAACACAAGCAGAGAAGTCACTAAAAATTCCTTCACAGGCATTTGTCGAATCCCTGGCATTAAAGAACAGAGATGAGAAAACACGATGTCAGGCAGAATGGAATGAAATGTATTTCAGTGATAAACAACCACCCACTTCCTGGTGGCTGAAAGCTGGGATTTACTTCGCGTTCTCGCTGCATGTTTGTTGTGATTTGGCTGGGTCTCTGCTTCATGTCATCCTCACTCTGGGCGCCAGGCTAATGAGGCAACCTTTATCTGGAACCCTGCTGGTCACTGAGGCAGATGAAAAGGGAGTACACGGCTAATTGCACGCTGCTCTTAATGAGTCCACCTGGAAGGAACACATATCCATCCTTCTCTTCAGATTTCATTGCTTGAAGCATGAATAGCCAGAGCATGACCACTCTAACTCCAGGGAAATAGAGAAGTCCAAGCATGCTGGGAAGGAAAACTGGAAATATTTGTTGAAGAGAGCTAATGCCTATGGAGACGCTTTCCTGCCAGGACACTGCTTCTAATGCCTGGTCTTCTTCTCACATCTCCATACTCCTGCAGTAGCATACAGGGGCAGAGAAGGTGAGGACTCACCAACTATTCCACAAGCTTCCTTATGTTTCTCAGCCTCCCTGTGATTAGGTTAGAGCTGGGTGACATGACTGGTAGAAGTGATACTTATAACTTCTGGGCCTGAGGTACCACTGCTCTTCCTGTGCCAGAGAGACCTCAAAGGCCAAGTGTCCCAGGTGGTATGGCTGCAAGACAGTGGAGCCTCCGTTAGCTGGGTTCCCTGAGTGACTGTGTGCAGTAGCACCCCTCTCTTTCTGGACATATAATGCAAATAAGATTCACCCTTGGTTATTTTTTTTTTTAATTTTTTATTTATTTATTTCCCCCAAAGCCCCAGTAGATAGTTGTATGTCATAGTTGCACATCCTTCTAGTTGCTGTATGTGGGATGCGGCCTCAGCATGGCTGGAGAAGCGGTGCGTTGGTGCGCGCCCGGGATCCGAACCCGGGCCGCCAGTAGCGGAGCGCGCGCACTTAACCGCTAAGCCACGGGGCTGGCCCAACCCTTGGTTATTTACGCACAGAGATTTCAGAATGTCTACTGTGGCAGCTGGCATTAATTATCCCAATAAACACCTGAATGATGGGTGTTGATATAATAAAAACCTAAAATATGTGAATTTGCTTAGTGGGTAGTGAACAGCAAGGAAACTGATATCAGAGGCTGAAAAGATAATGATATGTGTTTTGCAGTGGTAAAATATTCAGCATGACTATCACATGCAATGACTTGGAAGTCAGCTCACATGGGTATTCAGCCAGGAGTTTCAAAGTGAGATGGCAGCAAACAGCGCTTTCGTGCTATGTGTTGGTGGCTTTTTAATGCATTTAGCAGGGTATTGCCAACAAGAAATGAACTCAGAAAGAACTGACCACTTGAAAGCAGGCTGGAAAGGAATTACAGGACAAGACCAGAAATTCAGGGGCCTTCCAGGTTGGAAAGTCAACTGCTTCTACACCTCAAAAGTAAGAAACAGGACTAAAAAGCTTCGAGTAACAAATCCCCAATAAAACTCTTAGTTGATTAAAGTGCTTCTAGGCAAAGTCAGATTAAAGGTGTAAGCTTCCCGTTTAAACTCAGTAGCTCTGAGGTAGTCTAGAGAAAGCTGGGCATGGGGATGAAGAAGCACAGAAATAAAGCAGATCTGAAAATCAGGTTTCGGAAAGAGTGAGGTTACTAGTACACAAAATTCACTGAAAGTAAACAGATCAGAAGCCTATTCTTAAGGGAACAAATTGCCAAAGAAACAGAAACTTTCACCATAAAACTGTTGGACTTAAAATTTCTTGAACTTCCAAGCTTCCTTGATCAGAATGGGCTGAGGAAGCTATTTAGCCCCCAAGGAGGGAATCAGCCCCAATGCCCACCTTAGGTCCGCTAAGGAATAAAGGGAAAAGGACAGATCCTGCCAAGACCTATAGACAACGTTTCCTCCAGAGAACAGAATGGCAGCCCAAGTTAAGGAAGCTGCCTCAACCAGTCTGCTACTCATGACGTCTACTCTTGGGATTTCAGAACTTCCACAGCCCAGTGACTGTTGCCTGCCTCCATTCTCCCCTCTCCAAACCACTGTTTCCTTTTCTTTCCATTGCTTTCTATTGGGGAGTGGGAAAATGGGGAGAAAACCTGTCTTTGTGGTTAAGGCTCCAAATAAGAGGAGCCACATCAGGACCTGACGGGCCCACTCTGCTACAGCGGCACACACTCTGAGTCACTGCCGAGGTGACGCAAAGGAAGAGCAGAATCTGCTTCATGTTTGAGATGTTTTGAGCTCTTTCACCATTAAAATTTAAAATGTTTGTGTTTTGATTTTTAATAATTTTGCTGGATTTTGAGAGGAATTTAGAGATGGTAAGGAATGAAGGTAGATTACCCTTAACTTTGTGTCCCTGATCCAGAAGGAGGGAAATTTTGTGTAACAGTAAGTGCTGATATTTCAGATCCCAGCCTGCTGCTAGCTGCACGTTCCCTGTATTATTACACCCCTAGGTAAGGGAAAACTCTGCTAGTTAGGATTCCTTTTCTTACATATGACTACAACCCAACAAAATGAACTTAAGCAGAAAGGGAAGTGAGTTGGCTCCCCAGGTTAGGAAGCATGCTGAGATAGGTCATGAACTTGGAAGGACTGGATCAGCGCCGCCATGGTGTTTGCCTCCATCCAGTTCTTATTTCTGTTGATCTCTGCTTCTCCTTGCATGTTGGCTTCTGTGTTTTTTACTCTATGCATCCGGGAGAACGGCCACTGAAAATCCAGGTCCATGTCCTTACAGTTTGCTGAGTGCTTAAAGAAAGCAATTCCTCTCCACCTCCAACTGAAAAGTTCTGGGGAAGATTTCTGATTGGTCTGGTTTGGTTGATATGGGCACCCCTGTGAATAACTGTCCAGGTGGGTGCGGTACTATGGTTGGCTCCGCCTGAGTCATGTGTTCAGACGTGTGCCTGGGAAGGTAGAGGATAGGAGTGCAGTGATCAACAGGTGTACCAGGACCTTGTGAAGAGGAATTCTTCAAGGAAAGGAAATGCCGTAGCTGCAAAAAGGAAGATGGAAAAGATGAGTAGGCAGAAACAAGAGCTACCAGATTCTTCTATGATGACCTAGATACCAATAGCAATGCCCACCATGGAATATACCGAGAAAGCGTCCCCATGAGGAGAGGCAGACACTTCCATCCAGGGCGCCTGACTTTGGGGAGTTCTAATGGTTGCCCAGACTCCCTGCACGGTCTCCCCGCTTTGGTGCTCCCACTCCTCAGTAGACTACACATGTCCCCGGAGACGAGCAGTGTGATTGCAGTGATGAGTGATGTTCTACCGCCGCCTTCTCATTACTCTTCCAGGCTTGGGAGTGACCCCAGAGCAAGTTCACATGCTCTCTTCAGCACTGCAAACCACAGTATTTACATAAGCCTCGTATACATTATGATTAAATGATTGAATGCTTTGTAATTACCAAATACTTTCTAATACCTCCACCAGATTAATGTTTCTACCGTGCCACTGTGTCACCTCTTGATTAAAAAAAAATTTTAGTTTCTCTAAATCCTCCCCAATACACCACAAACTCCAGGCCTCCAAAGCACTCTGTAATCTAAGCCCCACGTATCATTGCAGTCTGATCTGGCGCTACTCTTTCATTTGCGCCTTCCTTTCCACCCAAAAGAGACTAGTCCCTGTTTCTAGCATACATATAATTTTTGCATCCCTTCTCATTCATTTGCTAAATAAACATATATTGGTTGCTTTTTTATGGTCCAGGTACTGTGGTAAGTACCAGGGATACAGAGGTGAATGAAACATGAAGCCTGTCTTCACAGAGCTCGCTCTAACCGTAGAGGAAACATACATTATAAATAATTATAATTCTCTGTGAAGCACGTTGCAGGTGAGGTCTGAGGAAATTACTAGACCAACTGACTAGATGGAGAATTAGGGAAAGTTTCCCCTGGAATATGAGTTTAAGATGGGACTTGAAAGATAAGTGTGTTTGCCAGGTGGAGGAGTAAGAAAGCTAATTCCAGGCATAGAGAAGGAGGTGTGCAGAGTCCAGCAATGGGAAGATACGTAGCTTTCTCAGGAGAATGTAAGTTCAGTAAAAAGCTCCTTAGTTAACATCCACTAAAGCAACACTGGGATTAAGCAGCGCACTTACACAGGCATTCCTGTGTAAATGTACTGGCTGATGCAGAGGACGCGCTAAATGCTTATGGCTAATAGGTTACTCTCCTGTTCACCCACGGCATTCTATAGTCTGAAGTTTACATTTATTAAGAGTCAGTGGTCTCTTTTCCCAAATCTGTTGACTTGTTATTATAATTACACAATTGAATTCAATGTTATGTAAACCAGGGTTTTCAACCTCGACACCGCTGACATTTTGGACCAGATGGTTCTTCATTGTGGGAGGCTATCTGTGCTTTGCAGGAAGTTTAGCAGCATCCTTGACCTCTCCCACCAAGTGGTAGGAGCACCCTCCCCTGACCTGTGACAATCAAAAATGTCTCCACACCTTGTTAAATGTCACCCAAAGGTACAAAATCATCACTGGAAGAACTGAGACAAATCACGAAGTGCCTTGTACATAAAGACCTTATGTTTTAGGTACAAAATGAGAAACAACGTTTGCAGTAGGAGAGGAACACTTGTGGCCATGCATTTCAGAGGACAAATTAGAAGAGGCGAAACTGGAGACAGGGAGACCTACTAAGGAGGCAATTGCCCCAGGGCAAGCAAGGAGTTACAAGCGTATTGATGACACAGTGACAGTGCTGGTAAGAGGCAAATTGGAGAGAGATTTTGGAGGCAAACAGACGTCATTCGCTCCAACTGGGACTGCCCTTCACGTTCTCTTCCTCCCTGTGCTCACCCGTTACGTCAAACCCAGCCTCAGGGTTCAGCTCACTCTCATACCCCCAGATCAAGTCACAGAAAATGACCTGTCCTCCTCTGAACCCTGTAACTCATTATTTCAGCTTCTCTTAGGGTACTTTGTGATATTGTTAATCCAATGCCTAGTTTATAAACTAGATTTTAATTCTAGATTATAAAATCCTTAAATACAGGACCATATTTTGCTCATCTTTGCTTTCCGCTCAGTGCCCAGTACCATGCTTTCCATACAGCAGATGACGAACATTATTTATTGAGTGAATTACAAAACTGTAGCCTAAATTGCTCCGATGGGTTTATGTGTCCCTTGAGCTCTCCTAGCTGACAGCATTGAGAGAGTCTGGGCTTCAATTCAGCAGCACTGCTTTTCACACAGATCACCATCCCACAGTTCCTATTTGCTCACATCACCGGAGGAAGCTCATGTTCATTCATCTTAGGGCTTTCCTTATAAACCACTCCTTGGAGAAACTCAGTAAAACAACACCCACATGCTCCCCTCAAAAAAAATTGAAAAGTAACGAGGCTAGCTAGACAGTATCCAACTAGTGAAAAATCATGTTGAACTGCGTTAAACAAGCTATGGGTGAGTTAAGCAAAAACACCCATCTGGATTTTTCTCAAGGTAAATATTTTTTCCTGTCCATGTAAGTCACCAAGACCATTACTCACTACATTCCTTCAACTATATTCTTTTTAAGTCGCTCATAGCTATCCTATTACTTTCCACTGACAAGTGGCAGGAAATAGTCATGGTGAACAAAGCTTTAATTATGTATTAGAAAATAAGGCACCTGAGAGAGGGCCGGCCCCGTGGCTTAGCGGTTAAGTGTGCGCGCTCCGCTGCTGGCGGCCCGGGTTCGATCCCAGGCGCGCACCGACGCACCGCTTCTCCGGCCATGCTGAGGCCGTGTCCCACATACAGCAACTAGAAGGATGTGCAGCTATGACATACAACTATCTACTGGGGTTTTGGGGGGGAAAAAATAAATAAATAAAATCTTTAAAAAAAAAAGAAAATAAGGCACCTGAGAGAGATACCTCTAGTGATAGGGGTTAAGACAGATTCGTAAAATCAAACTGAACCTCAGCCATTCTGAATTGTCCTTCTGCATCAATGAAAATGGCCAAATTGTCCAAATCAAGGTTTTTGAATATGTATTACGAGCGTCATAGATTATTGGTAAAGCAGGAAGTTCAAAAAGAACAAAAGTCAAGGTCTCTGCTGATAAGGATCTTACAGGGAAGCCAAGGAGACAGATGTAACTCATGTCAATGGCAGGATGAGGAGCACAGGTGAGATGGCTCTCCTGGTCACACCTGCTTCCAGCTCCATTGCCTACTATTTCACCTTGGGGACCCTCACGGGGTTTTACATATGTTGTCTCTATTCCACACCAGATAACCCAGACGTTGTATCTATTCGTGATTTTCACAAAACTAACCCCGCTCACACGATGTCTTTGTGCGTGTTGAGAGTATACCAATGGGTTAAGGTGACAGTGATGCTAAAAAAATAATTGAACATTAGACACACCCATGTTTTAAAGGTCCCTTGGCCGTTTCCATCCCTGTGCTCCAGTCCCCGCCCTCCAGGTTCCCTCAGCGCCTTGCTGACGTTGCTCTGCCTCTGCTCCTTCCTTCTCAAAGCCAAGACAGTCACGTGCTCACTGCTCCTGTTTTCTCATGCAGGGCATTGCCGCCTTCTTTTTATTTTGCCTTTTCTTCCAGACCCTGTTCAGGAGCCTCTCCTTTCACATCCTTGAGGACATTTTCTTAAACAAAGACAGTTGCCTTCAGGAAGTGAAGCTCTGGTACCAGCTGTTAAGATAATCGGTTTGTTTTATCTGGTTTCATCTTAATAAGCAGTACCAAGTGCTGAACACTGATAATCAAATGTCAGAGCTCAGAACTGAGAGGACAGGGACGCAGGGGACATTATTCCATCTGGAAGGCAGAGATCACCTAAAACAAAGAGAAAAAAAAGGCTTGGAGGAATTTTCATGATCAGGAAAGTAAGGAAACTAAAGACACTAGAAACCATATGGTTTTAAAGATGGGGCAGAATAAAGCTGAGAACCAAAGACTTCACATTTCAATTTGAAATAACAGTGTTTATTTGTCATCAATTAATATTTACTTAGTAATATGAATAATATTAACAATAAAAAGAAATAATGAAACAAATAGTAATATTTACTATGTAATAGGCACTGGGCTAGTTTCTAGAGTTATAGAGATGAAGAAGTACCATATTTTCTTGGTCCTTAGATGCATGTTTTCCCCCAAACTTTAACATTTCTGAAATTAGAATTTATCTTAACTTTTCAGCTATATATATTTTTTTCTTGAACAAATGTTATTAAATGAGTCCCTAGATTCACGGAAATATGGTAATTCCTCAGTTCAAGATGCTTGCTTGCAGTTTAAAGGATGTATCACTGAAGACGATTGAGGGAAAAATAATTTAATAAAAGACTTATTTCAAGAAAATGGCAGCTTAAGATGAGTGGGGGTTAGTGGCAGGGAGCAGCAGAGAGTTAGGTAGATGTGGATGGGAGAAGCCTGGCCCAGGGTTTGATACAGCAAAGAAAAGGCAGAAATGGACATAATGCATAGATGTGTGTTATTTCAAAGAATGAATAAGTAGCTATCATGTAATTTTTGGATAACTTGAACCAAAATTGAGAAATTGTTCCAAGATATTGCTAAGTCTTCAAATACAGCTGACCAGGAGGATGATAGCTCATTGAAAACTGCAGAGAATTCAGATTCAGCACGTGGGCATTGAGTTTTGCTCAGACATATTAGCAACCAAATGGAACAACCCATTAAGTAGTTGAAAATATATCAGGGAACAAAGATGAAGAAATGGGGCCAGCCCGGTGGGGCAAGAGGTTAAGTGTGCGCCCTCCGCCGCGGCAGCCCTGGGTTCACCGGTTGGGATCCCAGGCGCGCACCGATGCACTGCTTGTTAAGTCATGCTGTGGCAGCGTCCCATATAACGTAGAGGAAGATGGGCACGGATGTTAGCTCAGGGCTGATCTTCCTCACAAAAAAAAAAAAAAAGAAAGAAAGAAAAAATGTAAAGGTCATGGTTGTTTGTCAAAGTTCCTTTTTCACTTTGCTTTATTCTAATATGTAAATGCATTACTAGAAAATCATTGTTGTTTTGCTTTCCTAATATTCAGGATGATGGTGTTTCTAGTATACTGCCTAGATGGAGAAAATGTCTTTTTCCCAAGTAAAGAAAAAACATATACAACACTTTCCCAGTAGGACTGCATTGTAAATAACCTAATAATAACAATAATAATTCTCTGGACACCTCTGAGTACCAGGCAGAGGATGGGTGTTTGAGACAGAATCACGTGTCAAGTCTCTGCCAAAATCACTGACTGAAACTTAGAAAAAGTAAGAGGTTTTTTTTACAGGAGGATTTTACATGCCAAAACTAATGGGGCTAACCACAGGCCTTGTGTAACCGTAAACTCGGGCAGTTCCATTGGCCTGGCAACAGCAAAGCTGTCAGAGAGGCTTTCTTTACAAGCGTCTTCGGATGCGATAAGAACTGTCTTCCTTCTCTAATGACCAACACGAATAGTTTTACTAGGAAATTCATCTTGAAGACTATAAGTTTAATAGATGAGACCAAGCTAACCAAGCTTAATAACTCAAGTTCTAACATGGAAAGTTTTGTGAATGAAGAGAAGCAAACCTATTCCTCCATCATGTGGCCCTGCATCCTAACCTAATTATAATGCTTTGGTGTTGATTTTTTCTGGAAACCTACAATGTACATGTTGATGTCCAAACTCTACCACTCCCTGGTACATATACTCATTCGATTAATCTTTTCAGGAATTATAACACCAAGGATTCTAGTAAGACTGAACTGAGTGAGTCCCAAAGAGGAGGCATGACACCCTTTTTGGATGAGTTCCATGAACCTGGCCACTGCCTTGCTAAGTCCACCCCAGTTTCGGGGCATCAGAGCATGTTCTTTTCCCTGATATTGGTTTATCCAAATTGCTATTTAGCTAAGACACAAGGTTTTTGACACTGAGACAAAAGAGACTGCAATATTGGGGATTAGACATCTTCCAGGATTTAAACAATAAGACGATGTTAATTCACAGGGAAGATGAAAATCATTTCATCCTTCTTCACTGGATGAATAAGGTCATTTTGTTGATCATTTAGGGAGCAAATCTACTATTCCATGTCCTTATGAGAAGAACAATGGGTTTATATATCTTTTAAAGGTTTCCATTTGAAAACTAAAGTGAATGTCTATTTGGTGTTTGAAAACCTAGTTGTAGGATTTCCAGTTTATTATATGAAAGTGAGAATTATGTGACTCAGGGGCTAAGTGCTCTCTAGGGTAGTTAGTGGCTATTTCTCGAACGGTCGGGTTCTGAGAGAGAAGAGGAAAACACCCAGCTCTAGTAAGTGCTGTTCATTGTAATATTTTTATCCTTGTTAATTATAACAAATGCTGATAATATTCAGGCATTAATTTAAGCATTTTACATGTATTAATATGGTTAATCCTTGCAGTAAACCTTCCTAGTAGATACATTATAATTTTCCCATCTTACAAGTGAAGAAACTGAAAGTTTAAGTAACTTGCCCAAGGTCATAGAACTAGCAAGTGCAGAGGCAGGCTTTGAACCCAGACAGTCGGGTGCCAGACACCATACACTTAATCCACGTGCTGGACGGCCTCTCTACTCTAGTGATGCTGTGCTGCAGCCCTGTTGCCTCTATAACTTGTCATATCCATGAATTACCACACTCTGCTTCTTCAAGTCAGTCACTACTCCAATCATGTTTAATCAAGGACTGTTAAGGGTGCTGCCTGCCATTTGGCCACAGTTATCATAAACTGATCTTGGAGCCATCCAAACAGGAAGGTCTCTGTATTAGTCTGCTTGGGGTGCCATAACAAAACACCACAGACTGGGTGGCTTAAACAATAGAAATTTATTTTCTCACAGTTCCAGAAGTCCACGATCAGGTACTGTTAGGGATGGTTTCTGGTGAGGGCTCTCTTCCTGGCTTGCAGATGTTTGCCTTCTTGCTGTGTCCTCACATGGTCTTTTTTGTGCAGACACAGAGAGAAAGAGAGCTCCCATGTCTCTTCCTCTTCTTATAAGGACACCAGCCTTATCAGATTAGGGCCCCATCCTTATGACCTCATTTAACCTTAATTACTTCCTTAAAGTCTCTATCTCCAAATACAGTCCCCTTAGGGGTTAAGGTTTCAACATATGAATTTGGGGAAGGGAGGGGGACAAAATTCAGTTGATAATAGCCTCCTTCTACCAAATATTCTTTCTTAAAACAAATGAAATCCCTCTGTTTCAGGTGCTACTCCTCGCCTATGCTTCAACAACATTGTCATCATTTATATCCTCTATATATTACTCCCAACTTCTGAGTTTTTCACCTTTTGGAGTAAAAATACCACAGACTGGGTCAAAGGAATGTGTAAAGAATTTTCATAATGCTTCAGAGTTTCACAAGCACAACACACGTGTGCACGCACACACACAATACACGCATGTTCACACACATATACATTTGTAACTAGTTTGGAATACAGAATGGGACCTACTCACTTTAATATTCAAATAAAATAATTCTGCACCACTCCCTCTCTCTCCACCTCCCTAACCTAACTCTGAAAGTGGTGAAATTCCCTCTTCCCATCCCATTTCCTGTTTCAGGATGAGTGACATTTATTTCCCTGGAGAACCCTACCTTATTAGATCCAGTCTTACCGTCGGTAGAGGAAGCATCTGTGATTATTATTCATACTAAGAAATAAGAAAACTTGAGAGTCAAGGAAGTTAAATGACTCATCTGAGGTCATAAAACTAGTAAGTGATAGCGTAGCCTCAAACTTAGGACTTCTGGCACCATATACACTGCTCTCTTACCACAACTTCATGTTCTCTCTCTATTTTCATTGTGGGGTCCTGATGTCAGTTGATCCTTTTGATAAGTCCTGCCTTTTCTCAATGAAATCTCCCTCTTTTTCCCCTTGATATTATCTGACTACTCCCACTAACACATACTAGTTCACCAAATGCCTCTTTCTTGCATCTATCACATTAACAAACAACCCCTTTACAGGCGGTCGCTGCTAATCTTGTCAATGTAAATGGTCAAATTGGAAATTTCAAATAAAAATAAACTTCTAACAAAATAAAATTAGCCAGCAAGCTAATATGACCATTAGTAAAACACCCCACATTTGATGTCATTGGATATGCGAGGTCTTCTGGTAAAGCAGCCCTCAAGCCAAAGGTTCCCAAAGGACTAGGTCTAAGTAGCACAATACAGTATCACTTACCAATACTTATCCACGTGCTCCTTACCTGTGGAGACAGAAGATTCTGCAGGCCACAGTTTTCATCAGGGAAAGAGCCTTCCCAACATTTCATGTGGACAATCTGGGATGCTTCTGCATATTTCTGCAGTATGCTGCCTCTGACGGGAAGGGACAGTTATCAACACTCAGGGGACCCCTGCCTTCCCTGCAACTGCAATCACCAGCTTTTCCAGAGTCTAACCAAGAGCTTTTATGTTTTCTAAACATTTAGGTCAAAAAGTCTTACACATATACAAGCACTAGGCAACTTTTGACAAGGACTCTATATAAATTGGCTGCAAATAGTTTTTGCCCAGTTTAAGTAAAAGCAAATTAGTCAACACTATAAGTTAATCTTAGTAATGACTTATAAAAAATAAACAGATATCCTCAGTGTTTGGCATCTTGTTTGATGAAAATTTTGGTGAATTTTCCCTCCTTTACTTGTTTTGATCCGCTTTTCAGAATTTGGCAGGAGTGGGGAATAACAGAGTTCTCATTTTTTGTTTTTTAATTTGTAATTGACTTGCAGACAATTATCCCTGCTTTGAACTGTTTTTAATAATGGAGAGTTGGAACATTAACATCCAAAGAGCCACACTGTGTAAATACAATAAACATTTGTTTAATGTAGAGATAATCCAAGAACCCACCTGACCATAGGCATCCACCATGGGTCTTTCTAGAACTTCTTCTATGCACTTATTTTAATTTAATTCTACAAAATAATATGATAGCATGCATACTATTTGATAATTTTTCGTGATTAAAGTGGCCCACTAGTTGTTATATTGAAATATTTTTATCCTGATTTTATAAATGAAGAAATCGGAGGCTCAGAGAAGTTAAGTTACTTACTACCTGTTTGACTTTTAGCAAGTTAACTCCTGTCATTTGTTTCCAAGTTTTAAAGGTTAATGCTGTTCCCGTACTGCCTTCTTATATGACTTGTTCCTGGTTGAAGCGGTGATAGTCACTGGACTATTCCAATCTTATCTCTGTGTTCCTTTTAGATCCTTGTGTGGTTAAATTACAGCTAAAATTAAAACATAATTCAGACTTTGAAACATTTTCCTTCAACTCTATAAGGTCTACTAGTCCATACAAAAATTAATCTATTACCTGATTTAATTCAGCTCAATTACATTCAACAAGTATTTGTTGAATACTTAATATGTACTTAATTCTATATTAGGTACTGTTACTGTAATGTGAGCATTATTACTACCACATTTTAAAAACCGAGACAATATAACTGAAATTGGATTGTGTAGACAATTAATATACCTCAGAAAGGATAATAATAGCACGAGAATATTTTTTAACTTTTCTGTAAAACATTGGATCCCATTAACTCAGAATTTGGGAATAGTCAATCCTAAAATTGACCCATATTCTATGTGTAACATCTGTGAAAAAAGGTTTGCCAAGCAGATTACCATGAACAAGAACCCAATACAGAACAGCAGCAGCCTTTTGAGAGAGTTGTCGTTAAGCAAGTACATGGTGCTGTCCTTTGCAAAGAACGGCTAGTTGAAGGTTGGAGACTTCTTGATGGATCTGAGGGATTTTGTGGGCTTCTATTTGTAGCCACTTGCTTGCTGAATCTTCATAAAAGGATAGCATTGTATTCCTTTCAAAACAGTCTGTATCAAACCTGTTTAACTCTTTCTCCTTTGCTCTCCTCTCCTCCCCTCCTATCCTCTTCCCACTTACCAATAGTACAAACCACGAGATCGTCACCATATTTATTTAAGAAGCACCTTGCTCTATACAAAGTATCCTTGTTCTACTCAGCAAACGCATTTTGAGAGTGACTTATTCTGTGAGGCCTTGGGTTACACTAGGAATAGTGGGTGAAACTCACAGAAAGATAATCTTTGCTTTAACATAAGATAAACTTTCTTGTTGTCGAGCAGTCTAAAAATAGACTCGTCAGCACCAGTAGGGAGGAATTTTCCCTCACGGGGGATACTCAATCACAAGGTGGGGATGTTGAAAGGAGAATTGAAACTTCAGAAAAGTATCGAACTAAATGATTCTTAAAGCCAAGAATGTATAAATTGATGAGGATGATGACATGAGTGTGAGGAGGAGAAAAAGGAGGAGGAAGTGGGGGAGTGAGAAGTAACTTCATCATTCTGATTAATAAACGACATGCTCTGTGCTGGAGGTGATTCCCAAGGACAGAGATACAGCAGTACTGAACTGGACTCAAACTTCACTCAGTTTAAATAATTCTACTTAAAAGATTTGTTTGCTTTTAATAAATAAGAGGTTTTATTGCTCCAATTTCTATAATAGTGCATGTATGCATATGCTTCAGAGCTAGGCAAATACAGACACAAATCCTTGCTATGTGACCCTAGGCAAGTGACCTAAACATGTATAGTCTCAGTTTCTTCACCTCCATCAGGGCGTCGCAGTGATCATTAAATGAGAAGCAGTGAGCACAGAGCCTGGGACACAGCGTGTGAAACATTTAGCACAGTGTTGGCACATAGAAAACACTCCATAAATGATGTCAATCATTAAAATTTTTTAAGTTAATAAAAAGCTAACCTGGATTTCCCCAGAAGGCCACTCCTTTCTAGTCTTCATCTTCTCCCATTGGGGAATTCTAATAATGAAACCAGGGCTTCATGTGGGAACACTTTCCTGAACTATTTCCACTGCGGGATAAATTATTTATACAATGGTCTATAGATTCATTAAGGGATGCCTCACTCTTCTCTTCTAGATTTAGCTGCTGGTCACTGATTGGTTTTCAAAGTATTTATCAACATTTTTATTTTTAAAAAACACAGAATTATATTTTCTTGTGAGCAATCTCCATATGGCATTAAATCAAAAACAGAATTTCCGTAAACTCCAAACTTTTGCATTCCTAGACAGTTAGTAAAGAAAAATGATCAATGCAGAGTGAGATTTCTAGAACATTTACATCTGTAATCCAAAAGGTTTTAGAAAAATAATCATTGGACTAAGTGCCCTTCATTCCGACCATACAGAAGCGTTCCACATTTCCCTGTCCTCTTTTTCTGTGAATTTATGTTGGTGGTGTCTCTGTTTCAGGTACCAGTTTTTCTCATCTCAGTCATTATAATAAGATGGACACACACAAGTTCAAGGATTCACTAGTGGACAAGTGTGAGCACAAATGATGTCAACTAATTCAGTCCACCTTGTTGGAGATGAGGAATAATTTATTATCAGGTTTATATACTTTCCTCATAGAGGATTGACTTATATTGGAGGTAACTAGTAACTCCCCTATTACTAACTGTAATAAAGTGCAGAGGCAAGAAGACCAAATATCCCCAGTGTACCTCGCAGTCACCAGAGGACACTCTCCCTTGCATATCCCTTATTCACCACTAATTATTAGCCTAGGTCATTTTTTCTCATTCCTACAAGTCCAAATGGTCATAGACATTTCCTATGAGAGTTCATCTGGACTAATCCATGCATGTGACTCAGCCCCCAGGAGTCCAGCACAAGCCTGGGTGTGAGGCTAAATTGTTCAATAAATGAGCGTTTCTAATGAGAAAACCTTGTAGCGGCAAACCCTCCATCGTAAACTGCCACTCTCACGCTGAACCAGCAAGGCACAAAGGTTTCCATTTGTCCCATGTAAAATCAGCCTTGAATGTTTGCAAGACTAGAGGGACAGGCTCCTTTTTTATAGAAGTGATTCACATACTTCTGTCATGTTGGGCATGCCTGTTACTCATCTGAATTTCTTGGAACAAATTCCCTAAATTAGCTAATTCATCCAGACAAACACATTCAGATCAGGATTTTTTTTTAGAAAATTTCTTACATCAGCTTTGCACCTTACTAACTAGCTGGTCAGTGGTGTCAGCACAATTTAAGTATGTCATGCTGCTTTGCACACTGAGCAGACGATTCATAAACTCACTTCTATATTTTTATTGTAAAATATACTAAAGAATGCTACTATAAATCTACAATATATGAGGGATTACATGGAAAAGTGATGCACACTTGAAGTTACCCAACAGTATCTAAAAGAAGAAACAAAGAATGACTTGCGAGCATTGAAGCTGCAGTCAGCGACCTCCAAAGGAACCACAAGAATCACATTTTAACAGGGAAGGACAGGCTGACATTCCTGCAGTGTGCTCCAGAGCTGTTTGGTGCGAGCACAGGGTGCTCTGGCGTGTAACACTCTTTTCACAGTTCATTATATGACTTAAACTATAATAGGAACAAGATGGGATGTACAGCTATTTTGTGAGCAGAATATTTGTTCTCCAGGGAAAACAGTTTGGTTAAGATGTGTTGATATTGTTTTGCTCTTTTTTTATGTAGAGAAAAAATATGATTTTATTTTAGATTATGTCTCTGTGATTAATTCTGTAATATGGTTTTAAGAATATTTCTCATGCTCAAATTTATGAAAAAAAACCGTGAGGCAAATGAGCCAGGAGGTATTCAACTTGCTGAAGAAAAGTCTGTTACAAATTAATCGGATGTCTTCAGCTCATAACTCTACCTCTCTCAATTAAAGTGCTATTAGAATAAACATATTATAATTCTATAGACTGATAAACATAAATACATACAAACTAAAAACAATATTCAATAGGTTTCTTTGGTCCTGGTGTTAGTGCCACTTCCTCTCTAGAGATCCGATAAACAGCTTAGCCAGGTGTAGCTAAAGAAAATATACCCTGATCCTTCATGGATCCCTCTCTTTTATCCTCTTAATTTCTATGGTTGTTCAGTTTCTCATGCTCAACTAAAAAATCTAATAGCAGAATCTCCCTGTCTTTCTCTGCACATGGTCAATGTTCAGATTTGAAGTATAAATCTTCTTTTTCTATGCCTCCTGAGAATGTCTCCCAGCTGGTGCCAACATCACTGGCTCTGTATGACTTCCTGTAGCCCTGTCAGCTACTCACTGTGATGAGATTCTACTCTTTAAATATCTCATGCCTGCTTACTTGTGGGGGACAACTGTAGAATAGTATTACTAAAACTAGGCTAGAGATTTCCCATTGGAATTCTCAAAGGCATCATTTAAAACAACTTTTTATATTTTTTGGCAATAGATCTAGATTTTTTTAAATACTGTCATCTACATCTAAATGTCCCAATTTATTTTGTCCCTTAAAGAATGTGATCACAGCAGCAGGGTTTATAATAAAGTGCATGGTAGGTTATTCTTGTAAACTTTAACATTTGCCTATGAGTCCAATCCATTGTTGTAAAAAGGGAGGATTTAAATACTATTTATAGAAACATTCTTGATGATATAAAAACACTTTTAAGACAATAGTGAATGTTATTTTTGAGAATCCTACTTAGACCATAAGTGGGGAACGATAAAGAAATTCTAAGGTCCCTTTCTGTTCTAAAATTATATGATTCTGTTAGATTTTTCTCTGTTTTTAAAAATCTTGATTTAGCTTTGCAAGTTTCTCGAATTCATTCCCATCTTGCAATCTCTGAGGTTCGAAACTTGGACCATGCAAAACTTGGTCATCCAAAATATGCTGTCATTTCAGGGAAAAGCAAATTCCTGAGACAGCCCCTAGAACCCATCTAGGTTTCCCAAGGTTCTCAAAACTGTGACCGGTCAAGGCCCAACAAGACTACTCTCTGCTGCAACAGACTTCCTGACGTTTCATAAGCCAGAGCGATGGCTGTCTGTCCATTCTCTGCTTAGCACGACTAACTGATAGGCCGTGGGACTGGACCCCCTAAAAAGAGCTTTAGACGACCTTTCTATAGGAAAACTCCAGCCCTTCTCGCGACCTTCTCACTGTGCCCCTACTCTCTCCTCTCCTCCTGGTCAGATCTCACCTTCACCCAGCTCCTTTTAGCTTCATCCCTAGTTCTCAGCCCCATGCTTGCCCCTATCACCTGAGGATGGGTTTGGCTTCTTGAATTTTGATCTCCAGAACTCTTATCTCTTCTGATACAGTTTGTTTGGGCTCTAGCTTATCATACCGCCCCAGGGAACAACCCTGACATCAGTTAGCTTGACTGTTATCCCCTCAGGAGGCGGAAACAATCCATCCTATTTCAATCTCCTGCTTCATACCAGGATCGGTGCTCCAGCCTCCTAACCATTCTCCTGACTTAAGGTTGTTCGTTTCCAATCTATTCGTCATATCTTTGTTATTATCATCCCAAAACACTTTAACATCTTCTTAAAACCTCTCATAATTTCACGCTGCTTTAAGAAGTAGTCCAAACTCCTAGGCCTAAGAGAACCCAACCCTACCCACCTAACTCTTCTCTAAACTCCTTTGTTCCAGCCACAGCTGTCTCCTCACTGTCTCCAGGACATACCAAGCTGATCCTCCCTCCCACTGAGTATGCCTGCTTCACCGCCCTCTTAATCTTACCCAGCATTCAGGTCCTGGCTCAAGCTCACCTCCTTCATGGAGCTTCTCATAAATGGTCCACATTGTTCTACTCCTACTTGAATACATCTAGGAAAGGGATTGCAAGGGTATGGTGTCTGCAGTATTCATTGTGATACTTAATAAATAGAATTACCCTGTGTTGTTATATATGGGTATCTAATGTGTATTGTGAATGACCAGTTTTCCTGACAGTAGGTTCCATGAAGACGAGAACTATATCTTAAAATTCTTTGAACTGTTCATGATACTAACAAGTAAATACTTCTTGAAAAAAGAACCCAGAAGTTTAAATGACTTTCAAGATTGTTGTTCTAGTCCTCTTGGTTTAAGACAAAGAATAGGCTAGATTATCTCATAAAATGTTTTCTATTCCTGTATTTCTCAGATACCAGGCTCAGGTTTTTGTTTATGGAAGCTATAATAACAATTCTTGTTTCCAAACAACCAGATGGACTAATATCTCAAGGCACCTGCTAAGTTTCTCATTTTGCATGGGTTTTTAATTTCCATGAGTAATTTGTTTTGATTCATACAAATTGTCTTCTTTTAAAATATTTCTAACTTGAGCTTTGATCAAGAGGAAGAAGAGTGGAATGATTAAGAAATTGGATTTAAATCCCTGGGTTTAAATTCCAGCTGTACCAATTATGAGCTGTATATCTTAAACAAGTAGCTTAACCTTGGTCTGACTTTATTTCTTCATCTGTGAGATGGAAATATTGATAATAAGTGGAACTACCTTATTAGGTGCTGCTAAGGATTAAATAACTTACATACAATAAGCAATAATTAAATAGAGTAAACACAAAATATGTGTTAGATATTATTGTTACATCATTTCTCTATAGGCTAAGAATCAAACATGGAGGCAACACACAGACTTTGATGTAATTCTTTTTCTGGAAGAGACAACTGTTATCAATATTTTTCAGAATCTGATCTGACTCATAATTTTGGACAAACTAAAGATAATGAGCCTGATTCTTCCCTTAGTCACAGAAAGGGAAGGAAGTCAATTCCCCTCATCCACATGGTTCCAAGGCACAGAGACAAGGGGGCAAAGACAAGGGGAGAGCAGAGAAGACAGTTTCTGGCATTCTCTTGGAGGTTCCCCCAGTGATGTTTTCAAGCCTACACATAAAGCAGTGAGTAAATAAAACCTCCACAGTCCGTGCTCCAGCCGTCTGACTTGACCGTGCTTTCCTAACTAACCGGCCTGTAGGGTGGCTGAATTTAAGGAATTTGGCGCAACTGATTGGCTGCTTTTGCCCTGAGTCCATTCCGCCAGATGTTAGTGCAGAGCTTGTCAAGGTGAAAGCCGATCATTTAAAGCCAAATTTCATCCAAAATTTCCCTTGTTTCACCAACACAGTTTTCTTCATAACTCAGCTCAAAAATAAGAACTAATATTTTAAATGTTTTCAAAATTGCTCATTATTATTAAGTATATTCAATTAAAAGCATACTAATTTGCCATGAAAATGTATTCTTGTCGTCAGTGCTAGCATTTATCCATCTGTGTCTTAAGCCACAGTGGAAACAATATGAGTGAAGGAAAATATAAGTCTAAACAATCAATGCAGCTGTTGAGACATTGAGAATGTTAAGTGTTGAGAAAGTTATTAAAGAAAAAGATTATTCCAAACACATGCCAACTGGGCCATTTATTTCTCCTCTGGCTTCTCTTTAGCATCTTCATCCCGCTCCAAAGCTCTTCCGGTACCACTTACTCACAGCTCCTCAGAAGTCAGCAGGAATCCATCACTAGTGATCAGTTGTCCTTGGTTTAAATCAAACATTTTAATGAACTGTTTGGAAGGACATCAATGTCTAAATCCTGCAGAGCATTATTTGCTTTTCAAAATGTATTTGAATTATGAGTTTTTTAAAAGCCTCATCAAATAGAACTGAAAGAATTATAATAATTTATACATCCTTTGAAACACTATGATTCAGTATATTTCATTTAATATCGACTTGACAAAGCACCAGGAGGCCCGTTTCTAGTACCAGCTCAGCTACTGCCTTAGTTGGGTGACCTTGAGCAAGTTACTAACCTCTCGGAATCTCAGATTTTTTTTAATCCGTAAAACAAAATGGCTAAATCAAACCATTTTTAAACTCCCTTCTAAGTTTATCTTCCTATCTTTTTCACTGGATATTTAAGATCTCCAACTCATATAATAAAACGCACCACATCTGTAAATTTCAAGCACATCTTATCTATCCTTTGGCTGTTGCCCTGCCTGCAGAATGTGAGGTGGGAGAATGAAAACTTTCCACTCAGATGCGTTTTATTTGATAAAAATTTACTCATTAGAAATGACAACCAGTATAACAACTTTTGGTAATTGTGAATAAATACTCAGAATGGATAAGCACAAAGTTAAATATTGATAATATGCCATGTCTTCTTTAAAGGAAACTAAACTATTATGAAACCTCATCTATACATTTATCCTGTGGCTGAAAATTTATTTTCCACCACATACATTCAATCCAGAGCTAATGCTAAATACAGTAAAGGGGACAAGATCAGTGGAGTCAGGAAGAGCAGTTAAAGCAATTCTCGTGTAGCTGAACCATAGCCAAGAAGAGTATCTGTAACAGTGGTTGAGTGTTGTCCAGGAACGCTGTGACATGAACTCAGTCGCATCATTGAATCTGCAAACGGATTAGAGGAGGGCGTGTGGCTCCACTCCCTAATGCTGAAAGGAGAGAATTCTCTGGACACACAGAAGCAGAAACTGAGTCTTATATGATGCCTCTACTGTGGGAATAAACAAAAGTTTAAATTTGACAGAAATCAGTCTGTTTGATGAAAATCTGTCCAAAGGCCTGAAGAAAACTAAGCAGTGACCTTGAAGAAGAGCAATGCACTCTGCTTCTTGTCATTCCTGGTCCCTTGAGTTGGCAGAGTTACCCCCAAAATCAGTGCAATGCCTGAAACAGTGGGGCAGTTGTACGCCAGGACTGTCCATTCTGCCCTTCTGTCTGTCCAAAGAGAACGCGATCGGCCAATCCTGAGGCATGGGGCCCAGCAATCTGTGCTTTAAAGAAACTCTCCAAGTAAGCGTGATGCACACTCAAGTCTGAAAACCTCAACACTGAGATTTTATAGTCCATGAGGCTTCGTCCCCATGCCCACCCCACAAGAGTCACAAGGCTTACGTTGACTTGAGATAGTAGATCCAGTTTCTAATTTCAGTTGGTTCTATTTTATTAAAAGAACCAGAAAGATCTGACACCTTGGGTTTTTATCATTATTAAAATCCTCTAAAGATCACTATTAAAATCTAAGAATTCTTTCCAAGTATCAATTAATTAGAATATTTCAATAAATATCTGTTGACCTTAGCAACCTTGTCTTCCAGACAATCTCTGAATTAAAGAGAAGGTGATGAGAACGAATTTACTGAACCCCAGCAACACGTCGTCCCAGATATGAAAGGAAGAAAAAACTCTCCCCATGCTCTCCTTTGCTTAGCTGAAAGTAAAAATAACTCTCCAGAAATGTTAACTTCCAGACAGTGGATAAAAGAGCTATACATAACAAAAATAAGATATTATTTTTCGCCTCTATGAAAAAGACTGAAAAGAATGAAGACTAAAAAGCCAAAGGATAAATTTATCTGCAAATCAATTAAACAAGTTAGAAATGTATTTGTCTCCCATGTAACAGTCTGGCAGGATTCCAGAGTTCATGGTGTGGTTCCAGGTGTCAGGGACCCAGGCCCTTCTATCGTGTTGCTGTGCCATGTGTGGCTTTCAAACTGTGGAAATCTTGGTCCGAAATGGCTGCCAATCCCTCAGCCACATCTACATTCTGAGCAGCAGGTAGGAAGACAGGGGAAAAGGGACATGCCCTTTATTTCAAGAAAACATTCCAGAAATTTCACATACTGTTACTTTTAGATCCTATTATTTTTATTTATATATACCATTATTTTTAGATCTCACTACCAGAACTTAGTTATAACACCACATCTAGCTGCAAGAGATGCTGGCAGAAGAACTCTTTACTCCAAGCAGCCTGTGTCCAACTAAAAGGAAGGGTGAGCAGGGGAAATGGCTGCTTAGCCTTCACCACAAATGATAATACCCAGTGCTGGCAAAGGTGTGGGGAAATAGGCTTTTATTTCTTTTTAATATTGCTAGTAGGAGCGTAAATTGTTGCTGTGTTTCTATGGACAGTTTGGAAATATGCATCAAACACTTTAAAACACGATCCCAACGCTCTAAGGAAGTTATCCTAAAATCAAAAAAAAAGACGTGTTACTATAATATTTACTAAAAACCACTATAGTGGTTTTTTTCTAGTTGTGGTAAAATAGACATAAAATTTACCATCTTAACCATTTTTAAGTGTACAGTTCAGTAGTGTTGACCAGTCTCCCATTGTTGTGCAGCCAATCTCCAGAACGCTTTTCATTTTGCAAAACTAAAACTCTATACCCATTAAACAACTACCCACTCCCTGCCTCCCCCTACCCCATCCCCAGTCCCTGGCAACCACCATTCTGCTCTCTGTCTCTATGAATTTGACTACTCTAGGTGCCTCATATAAGTGGACTCACACAGTATTTGTCATTTTGTGGCTGGCTTATTTCACGTAGTATAATGTTCTCAAGGTTCATCCATGTTGTAGCAGCATGTGTCAGAATTTCCTTCCTTTTTAAGGCTGAGTAATATTCCATTGCATATATATATCACATTTTGTTTATCCATTCATATGTCAGTCGACATGTGGGCTGCTTCCACCTTTTGGCTTCTTTGTTGAAATGTCTGTTCAAATCTTTTGCCCATTTTTTAATTGGGTTGTTTTCTTATTGTCTAGTTTTGAGAGTTCTTTATATATTCTAGATGTTGGACATGTGATTTGCAAGTATTTTCTCCCAGACTGTAGCTTGTTTTTTTCAAAGAAGCATCTTTCACAGAGCAAAAATTTTTAATTTTGTGAAGTTCAATATATCAATATTCTTTTAGAGATCATGCTTTTTGTGTCATATCTAAGAATTCTTGGCCTAACCCAAAGTCATGAAGATTTTCTCTTACATTTTCTTCTGGAAATTTTAGAGTTTTTTGTTGTGTATTGAGATATATGATCCCTTTTGAGTTCATTTTTGTATAAGGTATGAGATTTAAGCCAAAGTTCAATTCTTTGCCTACGGCTGTCCAATTGTTCCAACATGAATTGCTGAAAAAGATCATGCCTTCTCCATTGAGTTACCTTTGCACCTTCATTAAAAATCACCCAGCCATATACGTGTGGGTCAATTTCTGGACTCTCTGTTCTGTTCCATTGACCTATGTGTCTATCCCTTTATCAATATCATACTATCTTAATTACTGTAACTTTATTGTAAGTCTTAAAATTAGGCAGTGTGAGTCTTCCACTTTATTCTTTATGAAATTGTTTGAGACATTTTACCTCCTTTACCTTTCCATGTAAATTTTAAAATCAGCTTTTTGAAAGACAAAATCGCCCCATTCACAACAACACGGACAGACCTTGAGGGTATTCTGTTAAGTGAAATAAGCCAGACAGAGAAAGACAAACACAATATGACTTCACTCATATGTGGAAGACAAACTAACACAAAGACAAAGAGAACAGTTCAGTGGTTACCAGAGTGGAAGGGGATCGGTGGTAGGCACAAGGGGTGAAGGGGCACATTTATATAGTGACTGACAAATAATAGTGTACAACTGAAATTTCACAATTTTATAACTATATGACCTCAAGAAAAAAAATTTTTTAAATCAGCTTTTTGTAAGTGATGAAAATCAGAGTCAGCAATATGACTCAGGACCAGATGAGGTCATAGGTCCCTTAAGTCTCTCAGAGAGTAAATTCTTGAGAGTGGTTAAAAGAGAGAGACGAAGTCCTGACTGGCTACTTCAAGTTTTCTAGAGTCTCCAGGAGGCCATGGTATCAGAATGAGCAAGAAACACTACCAAAAAGGGGCCTCAGATAAAGGCTACTTACTCCATTTCCAGTTACAGATGACGATTAGGTAGATATATACGAAATTAGCTACATATAAATCTGTTTCTGTGGCTTATAGTGTGACATTAGGTAAGTTTTGTTTGTTTTTTTTTTTAACCTTGCCTGTAAAGTAAGGGTAATAATGCTTAACTTGTAGTGTTGTTGCAGAGGTCTAACTGGATAACATATGTTGAGTGCCTGGCATGAGACAGGGGCCCAGTACATGTTAGTTCCCTTCTTCCTCAGTCTCTGAGGAAGTCACTGCTCTGGAAAGCCCTAGAGTTGGAGGAGTTGTACACGTCACTGGTTCAAGCATGGACTGCGCAACCACAGTGCCTGTGTTCAGACCTCATTAGCCCTGTGACCATTGGCAAATTACATAACCTCTCCACGCCTCAGTTCCTTTCTGTGAAAGGGTGTAACAATAGTGTGTACCTCCCAGGACTGTTGAGAAAATTAAATGAACCAATATATGTAATGTGCTTAGAGCACTTCCTGGCATATAGCAAGAACTTTATAAGTGCTATTTTATTAGTAGCATGAGGAAACTGATCAGGATTAAAGAAAATTTTATTTTGAAGTGAAACATGAGTTCCAGAGGTGGAGGAAAAAGAAGGAGAAGGAGGAGGGGGAGTGAGTGGAGGAAGGCGGGTAGGGAGAAGAGGGAGAGGAGGAGGAGGAGAGAAAGGACGAGAAGAGAGGAGCAGGGAGGGAAAGGGGAGGGACAGGAGGGGAGGAAAGGGGGAGGGAGGAAAGAAAAATAGTTTAAAACATTCCCCTTCTTTTTCTAAGAAGTTAGGAGGAATAGTACTAACTGTGCCAGACACGATACTTGCTACGTGAAATGTCTCTGGTAATGAAATCTTAGAGTATTTTTATTGTTTATTTTTGAAGGAAAAAAGCAGGTAATGAGGAAAGTCCAGAGAAAAAGGCTTTCACCATCAGTGAGTGAGAAAGCAGGTAACATGGAGCCGAAGGAGAGGGGAAGCCATTGTGGATTCCACTCCAGAGAAGAGAAATCGTGAGCGACAGACAACCACTTCATCCACTTCTCAGGTCTCTGGAGACGGTCTTTGATGCAAGAGTATCTTTGAGGAGCTCCTTAGTGATTTTTCCCTTAACGGATTGATGTCTCCATCAAGCACATAGTGTGAAAATAGTTTTGCTTTGTCTCCTAAATGCATAAACTTTTGGTTTCTTTTTTAATAATTGTTAGCAACTAACTCTGCGCCACAGCTTTGAACACAAATACCACTGATGATGATAAATGGATGGAGGAATGTGGGAGGCATTGTACTGAAAGGGTAAGACACTGTGTCTATGTAATTGCTTCATCTCCCTTAAGATAAACAAAGGTCAAAGAAATGCGAACACAGATGACTCACAAGACACGTTCTTTGGGGTTACCCAGAATTCACTTGTCTAACGACATTAACCTTTTCTCTCTTCCTCACCCATCACATGTGCACTCCTTGTGCAGGGCATCTTGGCAGGGTGTCAGCCACTTAATTTCCATACTTCTATTTACTGCAGCATCTTCCCAAAGACAGAGCACTTAAAAGCATAAAAGTGGCAAGAAAACATCCATTTGAAATTGGGCTTTCAACATTTTTGCAAAACACATAATAAGCAGTTTAGAAGTCTCCTTTTAAGTATTATTCTTTCAAGTTTAATGGTAATGTTGCCCATCGTTATGGACTACTACGAATTTTGAGAAGCTTATACTAATTTGATGTTTTCTAGTTAACGATCGTGTGGGAAACTGTTTTCTGGCTAAAAACTACCTTGGAAAAGCCAGATTCCTAAAACAGCTTTGTTGGAATGGTATTCCAATTAATATTATTTCCCAACAAATGAGATGTTTAATAAATGGTCATCCAGGCACTTCCTCAAACTTCCGTTGCGTGGGAGCTCCCTCATAATGAGGCAGCCCCGACTGTTGTAGAAGACTGGACGTTTAGGTGGCTCTTCTTGGTCATGAACTGAGATATTAACCCCATAACCTCACAGACCATACCTCTTCCTTATGGCGATTCTGGGAATATATGAAAACTGCTATTATATGCCCTCTTTGACAAGCTTCTGTGCTGTTTCATAAGGAGTGGTCACTGGACTGAACATCCTTTTGGCTAATATCCTAGACATCTTGAGTGTTACAGTGTTGCTTGTGAACTCTGACACTAGACTTAGATGAAATATTCCAGCATAATCTATTGGTCAGAGTCGTTTGAATACAGTGGAACATTTACCTCCTCTCTGCTAAATCGTCTTTTTCTTTGCCACAAGGCTGGGGTTGTGTGAGCCTTCTAAAAAGAAGCAGCTTACTCCTGTTCAAATCCAGATTACGACCAACTCAAATTCCTTGTCCTGCTTCATATAAACTATTATAAAGTCAGTCCTTCCCTACCTGTTGTTTTCTGCCCCTTTGTCTTAGCAAATCTAAAGAATCCATTCTCTTGGCCTAACTATGACACTGTGCTGAGGGCATCAAAACCTGACGGTTAAGAGCATTACTTTAGAGCCAGTCTACTTGGGTTCAAACCTTAACTCTGTCCTTTCCTTGCTGTGTGGCCTTGGACAAGTGACTTGATGACTGTATGCCCCAAGTCCCCCATCTATGAAATAAGAATTAAATGAGCTAATATACGTAAAGCTCATAGAAGAATGGACACAGTAAGCTCTAAACAAGTGTTTGCAGCCATTATTTTGTGTTTAGCTGTTTCTCCTAGTATTGTGTCATCTGCAGACTAGAACACCATGATTTCTATTCATTAACTCAAGTCATTGATAAAAATGCAAAGAGGATAGTAGCAAGGACACACCTACAGAATTCCCCTCAGGTTTCCCTTTAAGTTTGAATTCCAAGAATAGAGTGGTTGTGTGCCTCGCTTTCTGTCTGGAAAGTTGGAAGAAGCAGCTTCAGAGTCATGGGGACTACAGACAGCAGCACAGCAGCTCTGTCCATGAGAGGGCCACAAATTACCCTCCTCATCCTCCAAGTCGTCCAGGACCTAACGTGGCGTGGAGGGCACCTGCAAGTTCCCGTGGGCTCTGAGTAGAATATGTGGTGTAGGTGCGAGTGCTCTAGAGAGAAAGCAAGATGATGTGCCTGATGGGATTCTGCAGTCCAGACAAGGGGGTGTATATCAGAAAGATGCAGGGTGGCTAGTCCACCACTACAGCTGGGATTAGGACTTAGCTGTGTCTTTGCAGATTGCAGAGGCAGGGGCAGAGCATGAGCTGGGTTGGTGCCTACAATCCAATTGCCAGTGCAGTGGGAGCACAATAAGCACCTTGCCAAGCACCAAATCAAAAGGGTTCCCTCTGGAGCAGAAGGCTAGAAGGGGCCACTGCAGACCAAGACCTAAAAGCAGCCAGCTCCCTCCCCTGTGATGCCTCAAGGCAGCTGCATTATAGACCCTACCAACTACACTTCTCGTATACCTGACTTTTTATGACTATTGTGATTCCATAAAATGTATACACCGCATAACTAAAGACCCCCCAACACACACCCAAGTTTCCCACCTCATCTTTGTATATGGTAGTGCTCTTTTATCCCCTTACCACTAAAAAAAGTCTCAAGGGTGCTCCTAAAATTGTATCGGAGTGTAAAGCACAAAGTATTTAACCACTGTAGATGAGATAAGGTACACAAATACATCATCTTATCCAGTTATACTGAAATGACTTAAAACATTACACAGTTCATTTAAGCATTCCCTGTGACTCTTCTCCTTTCACTGTAGCATAAACCACTGGCTCTCAAACTTTGGGACTCACCATATCTGTTCAGATATGATTGGTTCAAAGTAGCAGAAAACCCTATTCAAGCTCATTTACATAATAAGAACATTTATTAGTTCACAGGAGAAGAAGCCCAGAGGTCGGCCAGGCTTCAAGACATTGTTGAAGAAGTGGCTCAACCATGTCGTGAGGACCCCAGGTCTCTCCATCTCTCTGCTCTTCCAGCCACAGGACAGATTCATGCTCTCGGGGATGGAGGCTGGCTTCCAGGCTGGGCCACATGCTTCCCTAGACATGTGCCTTTAGAGGGAGAGCAGCTTTTCTCTCTCAAGAGTGAGAGAAAAGGCTGAGTGATGGGTACATCTGGTTTGTTTTTCTATCCTCTCTAATTTTAAACCAATTCTTGCAAAGAGGCGTGGGGTTATCATTAGATCAAAGACACCTCTCTGGAACTGATATTAATTCCCAAAACTGTATTGTTACTATGCAACGGGGGAGGCACAGAGTGAATATTGGGGAGTCAACTGCCAGGACACTCTTGCTCAATCTGAAGAAAGCAATGGAGCCTGTTCCCAGAAGACACAAATCTATACCAAATTCTTCGCACAATTTCACAGGGCCTCCTGAAGCATACTTACAGCTCCCCTGGGAGTCCAAGACCTCAGGCTATAAACTTCTCATCTAAACTCTGCCCTACTGGACGCAGTCCTCCTAACAGTATGCCTTTCTTCTTCCCACTCTAGGGCCAGAAATTGCCGCGGGTCTCCTCGTGGTCCGCAGATGAGCAGGAGCATCGTGTATATGCAGGATGCTCTGTGGCCTTAACTTGATGGATGCATTCAGCCCTCCAGGAGTGCTCACTTCCCTATTTCCCCTCCTTTCATTGTGTGCTTCTGCCAGCTCTCCACACACTCCGCAGACCCCACGCGTGGAGACCCAGCCCATTTTCAGTCACGTTGACCCTTCCTTTATCTCTGCCTTAGGTTCTTTGCCCCGTGGCTGAGCGGTTAAGTGTGCGCGCTCCGCTGCTGGTGGCCCAGGTTCGGATCCCGGGCACTCACCGCTCACCGACGCACCGCTTCTCTGGCCATGCTGAGGCTGCGTCCCACATACAGCAACTAGAAGGATGTGCAGCTATGACATACAACTATCTACTGGGGCTTTGGGGGAAAAAATAAATAAAATTGTAAAAAAAAAAAAAAAGAAAAGATTACTTCCGTAGTTCCTACGCTCTGCATCAAAACATCCCACATTCTAAAGCACAGATTTCTTAGGCATTTACTGTGGAGCAGGCATGCTGGTAGGCGTTTTGTATACATTGAATTGTAAAATCTCGACAACTTCATAGGGAATATTATTTGCCTTGTTCTAAGGTGAGGAAGTCACTGTACAGAGAGGTTAGTTAGCAAGGGGCAGAGTTGGGATTTGAACCCAGATTTTCCTTCGACTCTAGGTCATATGCTTTCTCCACAGCTCCACACATCCCAGACTCTCTGCTTGCTATGCCTTTCTCCATTTCAGCTCTGGGCATGACAAAAAAGACACCAACTTCCCAAAGAAGTCCTTGCCAAATACCTCTCAGCATTTTAAATATGTCAGATCTCATATTTATATAAAACCATGAAAATATAGGCTAAATCCAGAGCTCACCCCTCAGTTCACAAGTGCTGTATGGCTGGGGGAATTTGATCCTAGTTTCACATTTGATGCTCTCAAAAGGGGGACATTTTTCCACCAATCACAAAATCTCATTATTTTTTTCTTTTTCTCTACTGCTTCTCAAAAGGTCTTAGTTTGACTAAGTTTGACTCAGTCATCTGCAATATTTGGCATGTGATTTTTAAGCAAAAGACACAATCATTTTCTGCCCTCTTTTACTCATATCTCTTTGAAACTCTCCTTTCGATTTTCTAATCTTATTCACGGAGGCCAGTGTCTTCTCCACATTCCAGTCAGGGGAGTGGACACACAGACAGAAACAACCTTTCCACAATGCTGTGATTATGAAGAGACAGAGCTCTCCTTTCAAAGCCACTTGCTTAAAGGAACCATAGGCGTGCTGCAGTTCTGTGAGGTTGACAACAAAATCAAATACCGTCCTCTCCCTCAGTCAGAAAAATATCTTGCTATTTATGACGTGTATAAATAACAGCTACAAAGTCGAATAAGACACACTTGTGTAGCGATGACATAGAAAAATGAAGCTTGGGTGTCTTCAGTCTTGGGACTGGATCTGAGTGAATGAGTAAGTCAGAGAAAAAGGGACTTTGTAGACAGACAAGGGAAGGGCTGGGGTCCTATCACAAGTATTCAGCAACTGATATGGTGCAGGTCCCCATCAGAGCAGATCCAGCCTCAGGCCTGGTACAAGGCCCTAGAGGCTTCCAGCCATGCCAGGGGCCACCAGTTAGATGCCAGAGAGCAGGGAGGTCTGGAGAGTCCCAAGGGAAGTGCCACGATGGTGAGGGTATATTCAGAGGCATTGGGACAATGGCTACTTACTTGCTGAATGGAAATATTCCAGACACAGCTTCTGCCCCTGAAGGTGTGAGCCTGCTGCATATCAGCTTGGAGAAAGAGAAGGATAGGTGATCAGACACCACAGGGTGCCCAGGACAGTCCCGTTTATACCTGTTATTCCAGTGTCATTATCAATGCTCCTTCTTAGAGAAGCATGTTTGGTCTTTGTGTTCTTGTGTTACGATGACCATATAATATACCTTAAAGTGTCCCTGATTGGACAATATATGATATAGTCACCCTAATACAAGGACACAAAGACAAAATATGGTTTCTTTTGAAGCAAAAAGTCAGAGGCAGGGAAGACCTTGGCATCCGAAAGAAGCAAAAAGATGGTAACAAAGAGAAAACATCCCCACTAATCACCCAAAAAAGACTGTGGGAAGATGAATGCCAGTTTTCAGGGTAGTCTAGTGAGTCAAGGACACCGCTGAAGACAGCCCAGGATAACAGAGCTGCCCAGAGATCGCATTGCCATGGCTCCAGGAAAAGTGAGAGCTGGAGGAAAGGCAGAAAACAGGGAAGCTTGGCAAGGAGACCCTTTCAACCACAATAAATAAAACGAAGGACGACCCAAAGAAGGGCCTGGGCTGCCTGGTACAGCCACGGAGCTTGCGCTCCCAGCAACGAGTGTGCCATTCCACAGCCTATGATGTGAATGTCCTCTTTAGAGTGAACACAGTCTACACGTGCAACAGTCTCCAGTCTCAAGTGTAGCATTATTCCAACCTCTCTGTGCCCACATGTGGATCTAATTTTTGATATATGGTCATGCGTCACTTAATGATGAGGATACGTTGTGAGACATGCGCTCCTAGGCGGTCCCATCATCGTGCGAAAATCATAATGTACTTACACAAACCTAGGTGGTAGAGCCTACTACACACCTAGGCTATATGGTACTAATCTTATGGGACCACCGCTGTATATGCGGTCTGTTGTTGACCGAAATGTTGTTATGCGGTGCATAACTGTACACACTTTTTATTAATTAAATTTCTTTTTTTTAATTTAATTTAATTTTTATTTTTTTGTGAGGAGGACTAGCCCTGAGCTAACATCCAATGCCAATCCACCTCTTTTTTTTTGCCTTGAGGAAGAGTGGCCCTGAGCTAACATCTGTGCCCATCTTCCTCTACTTTATATGAGACACTGCCACAGCGTGGCCTGACAAGCGGTGTGTGGGTGCACGCCCGGGATCCGAACCTGCGAACCCCAGGCCGCCGATGCGTAGAGTGTGCACTTAACCGCTTGCGCCACCGGGCCGACCACATTAATTAAATTTCTTTTCTGAAACCTTACAGTCTGTTCAATCATTTGAACAATTTGTTTAGGTTATGTGCAAACAATTCCATGCTGTTAATTACTTGGCAACCTTGAAGAAGGGTAATCTCTCCATCCCATCACCAAGGAACAACATATGTCGTAGATGGCGTTTAAAATCTAAGGGACATAAAGTAGTGAGCAAAGCTTCATTAGGGATTCTCCTACACTGTGGAACAATCACAGAGTGTACACTCTTATCAGTTCACAGGCCACATCACTTGTTTTGTATAATATTCTTTTGCTTGACAAGGAGTGCAATTAAAGAACAGCACACGTGATACACTGGGCAAGGATAGCCAAGGAGATGCATTTATTATAATACTGATACCGTGAAAACAGGCATCTTTCAAATCATCATGGAAAATAAAGATTTGCTAGTATATTCCAAACTCTCTCAGACAGCGGGCACAAATGCGGAATTCAGTTACATTAATACCCCCACACTGCAATGTCTTCAAGTCCTTACTTTCGTTGCTAGAACTAAATGGGGAAATAAAATTTTTCTCTGACAAAAGGGTCAGAGATGGCTGAATTAAAATGTAAATGAGGGATCTCAATGATCTAAAATGATATTTTGACAGTTGTCAGGAGCTGAAAATAAATAGTCTAGTGTACATGGTAGTGGGTAACTCTTAAGATCATACCTTGCAGGATCCCACCTCATGCCTTTGTCTGTGCTGTGCACTTTGAGAGCTACCGAAATCCTGTCCATTCCTCAAGGCCTCCTTGGATGCAGTGTCTCCACCCACCACACCTACACCTACGTCATGGCATGCACTGGACTCCACTTTGCATCAGAGATATTTATGTGCTTATTCAGTCATCTCTAATAAGCTTGTTGAGCTAATTAGAGACCCATTCCGTATTCATATTTATATCTTACTATAGCACTGAGGACGATATGTTAAACATGCTAGAAATTACTTAATATTCATTTAATCAGACTAGGGAATAGGGAACAGCAGTCTTGTTATAACTCTATACTCAGCATCCATGAAAGGGACTGTTATACGGTCATGCACCATATAACGAAGTTTCTGTCAACCACAGACCACATATATGACGGTGGTCCCATAAGATTGGTACCCTATAGTCTAGGTGTGTAGTAGGCTGTACCATCTAGGCTTGTGTCAGAACACTCTATGATGTTCGCACAACTACGAAATCGCCTAACGAGGCATTTCTCAGAACCCATCAGCATTGTTAAGCCACGCATGACTGTACCAATTTATAATCAAGTCTTTTCAATACAAAGTCCCCTTAGAATTGTTTGGTGTGGACCTGCCTTATGTTTTCTTTCAGCAGGACTGTGGTGCCCCACTCTTCTCGTACATATACATCAGTCAAGATTGCATTTGGCTATAAAATAACAGAAACCCGAATATTTAGACTTAACTAAATAGGAGTTTTATTTTTTATTTTTATCTTGTAATAGGTCTTAGGACAGAAGCTAGTGGCAAAACCTAGAAATAGAAGAGTGGTACCTAGAGTCTAAACAAGAAAAGAATTTTTCTTTTTTTTTTTTTATAATTTCTATTTATTATTTTTCCCCCCCAAAGCCCCAGGAGATAGTTGTATGTCATAGTTGCACATCCTTCTAGTTGCTGTATGTGGGACGCGGCCTCAGCATGGCCGGAGAAGCCGTGCGTCGGTGTGCACGTGGGATCCGAACCTGGGCCGCCAGCATCGGAGCGCACACACTTAAGCGCTAAGCCATGGGGCCAGCCCAGAAAAGAATTTTTCTGAGTCAAAAGGGTCACTTCTTTCATCCATACATTATTGATTCATCAAACTTTTATTGAAAACCTAGTATGATTCTGTCTACTGGCAAGAGACACTAAAATTAATGTAAAATAGTCCATGTTCTCCAGCAGCAAATAATCCAGTAACATAGGATGTAAGCACGTATGTAGGATGACATTCACAATTAAGATAAGCCTGGATCTTCAGATCCCCAGGATCTTAAAGGAATGATCTATGCATCACTTCACAGCAAGATTTAAGATGAAGAAAAAAATCAAGCTCCGGGAAAGGATTCTCTAAAACCTTAAACCTATGCTAAGAGAACCCAGCAGCGGAAAGCTGTAGTTGTGACTTCCAGGATCTCTTCATAGTTTGCACCATGCCATTCACTCACACTGTGGAGAAGTGTAGGAGGACCTCACACAGCTGGATGTAGCCAACCACGCTGAAAGCAGAGGAGTAGAGGAGGTGGGGCAAAGTAGAGCACAAGCATGACTTTGACAGAGAAATTGACCCTTTTGGGGTTATGGTAGTGAAGATCTTATTCTAAGATCTATTGGTGGTTGAGAAGAAATACCATAAGGACCCAGTTAATTTTGTTACAAAATTCTCGTGTATTTCATTAGAAATTTCACTTTTCTCTGTTGCCAAACTGGCTCAGTAGAAAGTCGCCTGCCCTTCTCAGGTTAGCTTGGTACCAAGTCAGTGCATGCTCTCGCCCATCTGGGGAGCAGCTGTTAAAGTACAAACAGGGCCTTGGGTCTCCAGGGATAGGATATGGGGTGAAAATGTCCACTGACCACGCCTGGTACACCGCGACGTGTAGCAGGCCCAAGACAGAATTTCAACAGCATGGATAGCACTGGCAAGGCAGAATGTTCCAGAATCTCAGTGAGTTTCAGAACGTTTCATCTATTTTTCAGATACACACTGTGGCCCAGTCTTTGGAATTGTGAAGCATAATCACGAAAGGGCTCCAGGGTCTTACAGTTCAATATGTAGACATTGGCTTATTCACCCCCAACCCCATTTTCAGCTCTGATTCCGAAATTCCAGCCCTTCTGCCTGACATTCCCTCCACTTACAAAACTCTGCCCTTGTCCTTATTGGCACATCCCTTCTTAATTCTTCTAATGTCATTTTAACATCATTTTGGGGAGAGAATAAACATTCGTGGTCAATCCACCATTTTTAACTGGAAATCAGTCTCTCAGATTCTTCAGTCCTTTGTGGGACTACATTAGGCAAAGATGAGGAATGCCAATACATCCTATGAACACTAAATTCAACCCTATACAACTCCAGGACCTGGGCCTGTGCACCTTTCAAAACATTCGAGGTGAATTTTTTGATGAAATTTTAGAAAATGCAAGAGATAAAATGGACGTTTACTAGCACAGTTTTCAAAATAGACATTTGTATAAATGACAATTTTGTAACAACAAAAAACAATGCACTTTTATTGGGTACAGTTGCCCGCTGGTAGCAGGCTTTGGAAAGAATCTAGGTCACTGAGTGACATAAACAAAATTCCCAGAATAACATGGAGGCAGTGGGGTCAAGTGGAAAAAACACGAGCGGTCATGTTAGACAGGCCTGGAGTCTCAACCCAGCTGAGTCCTAGCCTAGTCACTGAACCAGTGTGCCCATGTGTGAAGAATTGTACGTACCTCACTGAGATGCCACGAGACATCAATAATAGCACTGTGTTAAGTGCCTAGCAGAGGGAGATGCTAGTAAATACAAACGCCCTTCTCTTTCTCTTCGTGCAGGGGTCCCTGGGCATAGGGGGTGCCCAGCATTAGAGAATAAAGTCCTTCAGTTGCTACAGGAGAATAAGTGCCTCCTGGTCGCAAAGAGCCTTCTGAGGAATCTTGGCAACAGGAAACTGAGTGCAATGAATTCCTACCATGAGAAAGCTGTCCCCACTATGACAGGCGATCTGCTGGCTCAAACACCACATTTGACCTGTTGCTGGGTGTAGACACTCTCTGCAGCCTGGCTTGCTGCCCATTCCTCCTTGTGGCTGTGCATCAACATTGTGACAGAGAGGACACTGGGTCAACCACATTCCATTAATGTTTCATTTGGCCTTTTACCGCAAAAGAGAAGGAATATGGAAGATACATAGCTTACAATGGACACAGTTTGGCAGAAACAGACACATCGGGATTTTTAAATGTAAATCTGAAACGGCCAAAGTCCCTAACGGACTTACACAGCCTGGTGGTCAGAATTAAATCTTCTAACCCAGTGGTTCTCAGTATTTTTCCCACCATGACCCAAGGGGGGCACGGGTTTCCATAATGGGCTCTCAGAACTTGTAAGGCCTTGTCAGGCAGTTCTGCTGTTGCTTTCCATCTCAGTGGAGTAGCTCACTTTAGTCCATAATCCATAAAGTTACATATCATAATTTTTATGCAGCTTGTTTTTAATCATTTTGAAAAGCTGATGGGGAAAAAATCAACATTCATTGTGTAAGGTGCGGAATTCTGAGCTGCTTTGCGTTTTTTCAAGGACATTTTACATTCTCAAGATATCTTCAGTGACAATTCATATTGTCTTCTCCTAAGTACAGTTTTCTTACAATTTATTAGCTACATCAAGTCCATGAAGGTGATATCGTAAAGACAGACATTTGGAGGCACCCCACTCTACCTTTCATGAATGTTAGCCACCTCTTGGATTCATTTGGGTTGGGAAAATACAGGTGGGGTTATTTCATAGAATAGAATAGAATAAGACCCACAATTATGAAAAAGATTCCCAGACCAGGAAAAAATCTTGATAGGTAAAGGAGAACTTAAATTCTCCACACGCAGAATATACGACATAAAGGTAGAAAATAACTTTCAGAAGAGAAGATATGATTACAGATGAGATTTGAGTGTAACATTTTAAGATATCTTCAAATATGGTTTGTTTGTTTCCTTTTGTTGTATATTAGGGCCAGATGGTGTTAAAAATTTCATTCTGGGCCATGTGTAACTATAATTTCTCTAAATGGATGGCTGCCATAAGCATGCATGAATGGCTGTATGAGCTTGTTTACTTGGAGAGAATTTCAATTTAATTATACATACTGGTGCAGTTATTATTAAAATAAAATCTGGGGGCTGATTCAGCGTGGATCTCTGGTGGGGATATTATTTCGTAGGTGATTTAATTAATTCCACGCATGTGTGACTATCTAACAGTATCTAGAGTGAATGGATATATTTAAGTTGTGATAATGAAGTACTTCCTTAATATCAGTTATTTATCAATAGGAGAATAATAGCAAATGGCAAAAAGACTACAGTGAGTCCTGAATTACCTTATGTCTGGTAATTGATTTGGGGGAAATAAAACTACTTTCACTGTTTCAAATCAAATAGCTAAAAAAATAGTTAAATTGGGGCTGGCCCAGTGGTGCAAGCGGTTAAGTGCACACGCTCCACTGTGGCGGCCCAGGGTTTGTCGGTTCGGATCCCGGGTGTGCACCGACGCACGGCTTGTTGAGCCATACAGCGTCCCATATAAAGTAGAGGAAGATGGGCACGGATGTTAGCTCAGGGCCAGTCTTCCTCAGAAAAAAAAAAAAAAGTTAAATTTTCTCATTAGATGGGGTTGTTAATATCTGGGTATCTTCCAAATATTATTATTTCCTAAATAAATAGGACATCCATGAATTTTTGACGCAATAATTTATGTCTTTCACCAAGGCCTGCTCTCAGCCTCAGTTTTAGTCAAGTCATTAGTATCAAATATACTGATTATATTCACCAAAAATGAAGGTATATATCTTCAGATCTACAAATGAGAACTAAGCATTGATTTAAAGGAATCACCAGTAAATATGCCAGATATATGGTGAGAAAATAGTCCTATTTATTCAAAATTCTATGTTCATTAGGCATGTACAGTCCTTCAAGACTAAAAAAAAAGCTAGGTCAGGGAAATTATATTCTTCTTTGTTTCTCTCCTAGGAGTTTTCTTGGTCTGCAAGCAATCCTTCAGAAAAATCTCTCAGATTTTTACTTTTGCGCAATATGTTAACTATGAACAAAATGATAGTGTATGTCAGGCAAATGTAAAGTATTATTTATATTGGTATTAAAACCTGATTATTAATGCAGAAGTTCATGGAAAGTCAGATTAATCTGAACAATATATTAGTACCTTTTAGTCCATAATTGGTCATTTCACAAACCATGGTTAACATAATGCTAAAAATAAAAATATCTGTTTAAATGAAAACGTATAATATATTCCACATCTCATTTATATCTTAGAGTGTGAAAAGGCAGGCTAATATTCTCTCGTCTGTGAATGTGATATGAAGAAGATGATACACTTCTTTGTTTTAACAACCTTAGGTGTTCCTTTTAAATACTGAATTTCCAAAGGCTTGCTATTATTTAAAATATTAGTTCCTATTGTACTGACTTATTAAAGGATCTAAATTAAAATTTAATTAAAAGATTCAAAAGGAATAGTTGAAAGAAGTGATCTGCACATAAAAAAAAATCACAATTTCTATTTCTATTCTCTTGGTTCTCAGAAAATAAAAAGTAGAACTACTGGGCCGGCCCCGTGGCTTAGCGGTTAAGTGCGCGCGCTCCGCTGCTGGCGGCCCGGGTTCGGATCCCGGGGGGGCACACTGACGCACCGCATCTCCGGCCATGCTGAGGCCACGTCCCACATACAGCAACTAGAAGGATGTGCAGCTATGACATACAACTATCTACTGGGGCTTTGGGGGAAAAAATTAAATAAATAAAATTTTTAAAAAAAGTAGAATTACTGTATTATTATTTGCTTGTCCTGGTGTAATAAATGTCAGCTGCCAAGATAATTCCAAATCCTCTAGCTTGCTACGGTCACCTGTCCTTTAATACTTAACTGAAATTCTTCAAATATCTTGACTTACCTGGGCATGGAAGTCCTATTTCTTGTCAAGAGGAAGAGGGGTGGCGTGGAGGTTTAAGTTTCTCAAAACCTCCGGTTCTGCGCAGTTGGCCGCTCCCTCTAAGTTTTGATCTCTGCTTTCATTTCACCTCCTGAGGATGCTACCCTTTTCCACAGAGAACCAATGAGCTGGACACCAATTTGATTGTCATCCCCCCCAAGACACACACACTGTGTGCATGCACCACCCTCTTCCTGAAAGTCTCGCCCAGTCAAGGCGTAACCTGTAGTAAACTTAACTGTGAGTTTGGGAGGAAGGCTGATGGTGGGAGGGGTGGGGGGTTGTTACACAGCAAACAACAGAATTTATCTGTTAGATATCTCTATCTTTCAAAGCATCTCTGCACTCCAGCCACTGGGGACTCTTCCCTCTTTCTTGCCTCTCAGCTCCAGCTTGCGGCCACATGGCCCGCCAGCTTCATCTCCTCTGACCTCCTCCATCTCCTTCCTGATGAGTTACCCTTTTCTCCAAGGCCCCATCTGCTTCTTTCACAGAACAGAACCTGGGCTCTTCATCTAGCCCCAGTTCATAAAGGCATTGCTGTGGTGGGGTCAGGGGGTGTGAGAGTTATTTTCCAAGCCAAACACACCCTGCAAGGTGTACTCCTGCTCAGCTAAGACAGGTCTCTCCTAGAGGGGAATTCTACAGTCATCAGCTCTGGTTTCCTCTCCCTCCTACATTAGGTAGCTAGTTAGGGATTAAGGACTTAGAATTTGGCTGTGAGATGAAAGGGAGCAGCAGATAATGAGAATTTGGAAGAACTGTCAAACTTTAAACCTATAAACAGACAAGGAAACTGAGGCCTCGAGAGGTCAGGAGCCTCGCTGGAGGTTACCCAGCACTTTCCAGGGGAAAGTGGATACAAGAGTCTGGTCCAGGACGGTTTCCATGATCTCATGAAACTACTCAGTTTCTCAGAGGCCAAACAGCAATTCAACTCTGTGTATTTAATTCTCAACTATGTTGCCAGCAAAGGTCCCACAGGAAAGAATGAGGCATACAGCGGGGGAGCCACGCAGCTCCCGCACACCTAAATCTTATGATCTCAGATACTCTGGTGTGTTCACTCTTCATTGTTCATGTCTCTGTTAGCCAGTCATGCATAATTAATTCTCTAATTTCTATGCATGATGATATGGAGGGCAGTTTTCATGTTTTTACTAAAATCCTTTGCAGCCTCCATCAGAGATAAAATACCAAGCTAAGCCTTCTTGTTCTGACCCACGAGGAAGTGAACTGGCTAAATTTCTTCCGTTCCTAGAAAAACCAACAGTATGCGGGGACGGGGAGGGAGAGAGAGGAAGGAAGAAAAAGAGCAAGAGGCTGCAGTGGAGGAAGAGGCAAATGGAAAATGACCAAAGTCAGTCACGTCACTGAAACGTTAATCTTACAAGAAAAAATATTTAACGCCATCACTCACTAGTAGAAACGAAATATCTTCATTAATAAATTAGGTTCCTAACACTTCTGCCTCAAATTTTCTATAACAAATACTTAAAGAAATTGTTTATAAATGTTAAGAAAATATGAGTAATAAGCCTGAGAGTTAGATTTGACAGAAATGACTAACTGAAAGAAGCTTACAAGATAAAGAGAAAAGTGTATCCAAACCACTTCTGTTCACAGAAGGGAAGAGAGTCTCAGCAGACTCAGACATTTAGCCACAATCTTGGCTGTCAACATTTGTCCAGTCAACAGGACAAAGAAAATGCTCCTGGGAGAACAGTCACCAGAGCTTAGGGCTCTGGTCTTTGAAGTTTGAAATATTTCCCCAGAACTGCCACATTCTCCTTTCTCTCCCACCCCCTGGAAGATCACAAAAGTAAATTCTCGTCTGTTCCCTCTTTCTGTTATCCTGCCAAAAATGCACACTCACTGATACAGCCCACCAGTGATTCATTACATACCATCATCCCAAGGTTTCCGGTATAAACGCCATGTTAAATGAGCCTCTTCTGTTTTATTAATGCTTAACAGACATTTAATAGCAATGATGGTGCCAACGATTCTTACCGTACCATTCCATTAAAACCCAGATGCGTCTGCATAGACAGAAGTGAAGGCGGCAGCCCCAGGTTCTCTTCCTCCATCTCATTTTCTTAGCACTGGCTGAGCTGGGATTCATTTGGAAGCAGAAATAGTGGGATGTAACCATTCTTTTCATATTTCTCCTTTTCTCTACAGTTCAATTCCATTTTCTCTATTCCTCCACTCATTATCAATTAAGAGAAGAAGAAAGAAAGAAAAAAAGAGGAAGAGAGAGAAGCCAAAAAGGGAAAGAAGGTCTGGTGAATTAAAATTTAGGTTGAGAATTTACAGTTATTTTTAAATTTCTTAACATGGAGTAAACAAAGATAAATGCATTAAAATGATACACATTTTAATTTCCAGGTATTTCACATGTAGCCATCCCATGGGCTCCTTTCCTGGAGCCCTTGTCTTCCCCAGGGCCTTCATCCAAAGCATTAACTCATTTACCAGTCAATGAATACAGTGGACCACGTGTCACTGCAAGTCCTAGGGCACGTCAGTGAACCCGGGTGCAATGTAAACACGGCTCAGTCTGTGTTTTCTCTGTTGGTCTTGTCCCCAAGGGAACCTCTGAAGGCCGCATCTTTTTGAGACTCTGTAGGAAGGAGCTGGACCTGGTCTTGCCTTGTGGAAGCCTTTAGTTTCTGGGGCCTCCGGCTGCTGTGATGATGGCCTCCTCCAGACCTATCCACATCGGGTCCTGATGAGAATTCCCATTTCTGACCCGGCCCAGGAGTCTTTGTCATGTGGGTCAAACTGTCTTGTTCAAGTATTGCTCCCACTGCCTCAACAGTCGTCCACCCCCAAACACACCAAGTCCCAGATGCAAGGAAGACACGGATGGCCAGAGCAGCATGTGGGCAGTGAGAAAGATAACAAAAACTGGAATTCCACTCTACCCAGGCGTCCTCCTGGGCATGAATGCCTGTTATCTTCCCCTGCTCTGAGGTCCCACTAGGAGATTTGGGTCATCGAAGAGCAGTCTTCTGTCATCATTTTTGCAACTCAGTAGAGTGACAATGATCAGAATTGGGGAGAGAAAAGGGGTGGAAACCACATCAGCCCTCTCGCACACCTGTGCTGTCCTATAATTCCCTTGTATTAACAGCAACAGGGGCTCCACAGATATTCTCCAGCCAGAGTTCCACACTATATTTCCAGAGCAAAACCCAGGAGGCTCACGCTTTCTATAAGATTATAGAAATTGTCAAAGGTGTCTGTCACCAAGAACTTTTGATTTCACCTCTGTAAATATAACTCCAATTTGCCCCTTCCTCTCTCATCTCTTTCCTGCCACTGAGCTCATTCAGAATCTCTTCACCTCTCTATTCTCCACTTTTAATAACCTCTTAAAATATCAGACAGTCAGTAAAACAGGGATGAGAAAAATGTAAGTGCTCCTACCTCTTGCTTTAGGTACAGTCATGCATCACTTAATGAGGGGGACATGTTCTGAGAAATGTGTCGTTAGGAGATTTTGTCATTGTACAAACATCACAGAGTGTACTTACACAAAACTAGGTGGTACAGCCTACTGCATACCTAGGCTATATGGTACCAATCTTATGGGACCATCATCATATATGGAGTCCATCATTGACGGAAACGCCATTATGCAGTGCTGTCCCCACCTTTGTGACCTCAATGTTATCACTCAATGCCCTGTGAAGGGAGTTGTCCAGCAAAAGAAATGACTCATTTGAGACTGTCCACTAGTAGAAGTCTTAGTATAGGACTGACTGCTTGCTACATTAGCACATCATATTCAATATGTCCCATACTGAACTCAAGATCTGGTCATCTACCTTCTCACCCAATCAGACCAGTTCACCTTCTCATATTCCCTCGTTGTGTGAAAGGCACTGCTTCCACCTGGAAACTTGAGCGTCTTCCTCCACACATCTAATCAATCACTATGTTCAGGTCATAAAGATTCTTCCAGTCAGTCTCCCCATCCAAGCCCAGTGCTACTGTAGTTCAGACCCCCTGTCACTCCCTGGAAGCGCACCCATCACTGGACCAGCTCCACACTGGCTCTCCTGGTTTCCAGTCTCACCCTTACTCCAATCAATTCCTCACTCTCCTGTCTAGTTGAGTTTTCTAAAATAAAAATCTGATAATGTCTCCCTTTCTTAGAACCTTCAGTTGTTTCTCAGTTTTACAAAATAAAATCCTGACTCCTTAGCCTGTCTTAGATCTTGTCCCTACCCACTTTTCCAGACTAGTCTTTAGTTCCTCCCATTAAGTCAGCAACAGTTAACCCCATTCAGCTCCATCAACACCATTAGCTACGGCGCCTGTGATCCAGCCTACTTTGCCTCTTCCAGATCACCTTCTTCACTTTGTCCTCTGATCCAAGACCCACCTAGAGTTTCATACTTGCTCTGACGGGTTCCTTGAACTCCTTCCCCTGTGGTATTGTGGCACCAGCCCATACTTCCAACACGGCACTGATAACAATGGATTTAATTCCGTGTTCGCCTCCCTCATGAGAATGTACGCTCCTCGGATTGAATTTTGCATTCCCACTGCCTACATCAGGCCTAATGCATAGTAGGGTTTAGTAGGCATCCAATAAATGCTTAGTGAATACATTTGGTAGAAGGGCTTAACACATGAGGGGTCTGCAGAGTTGAAAAAGATGACCTCCAAACTCTTTTCCAACTCTCTGATTTTCATTTGAGGATATCAGTCCCCTCCATGGCTTTGAACATCACATGTACTCATGACTTCACCCATAACTTCAAGGCACCTCTCAACCTGAGCTTTATACCTACACGCCCACCTGCTTGTTGCACAATTTCACACACTAGCTGAGTGGGCACCTCAAATTCAGTATGTCTAGAATTAGCTCCCTTGCCCAAACAACCTGCTCCACCTTTCCGGTTCCCTGTATTTGTTAATAGCACCATCCTCCTCTTAGGGGCCATGTGAAGAACGTCCAGGATGGCACCTCTCTCCTCTCTAAAATCCATCACCACCTAGTCCTGTGGATTCCCTCTTCCCAAAGACCAGTTCTTTTTGACACTCCATCCTCTCACAGCCTCCATCAGATTGCTTGTGACTCTAATTAGCATTTATTTTATTCTGACTTTCATGATGTATTTCCATCTCTGTCCCAACACTAGATTCTGGAAGATTTCTGTATTATGGCTGCAAGTCCCATACCTCTTAGTATAGGGTTTGCAGGTCGATCACAAGCGCTCAACAACTCCGGGTAGAACGGCTTTATGAACCTTAGGATGTTGGATTTAATTGCCTTGGGGTATGGATCTTGCTATATACATTTTTAGTTTCCCCTCCATTTAGTAAACATAGTATAAGGCATAAGAACCAGGAAATACATTTTTTTAAAATTGAACACTGTATGTTATTGTAACTCGGAATTGCTGCAACAACTGGCTGTAGTTTTAATAAAAAACACGCTCCGCTGTTTTTAAAAGAAAGGTCCCTTACACTCAGCTCCTAGCTGAAACCCTCCGGGATCCCGGTTCTCCACCCCTTCCAGTGGCCTGATGTGCTGCGGGGAGGAGCGACGATCGAGCTGCGCCCCGCCCGCCCGGGGAGCAGAGACAGCGTGGAGGGCGGGGTGGATTGAGGGGAAACAGGACGGGGGGCAGGATGAGGTGATGAAAGGGGAGCAGGATGGGGGAGAGCGGGGGATAGAGGGGAGCAGGACTGGAGAGGGAGCTGGAGCAGGATGAGGGGGTGAAAAGGGAGCAGGATGGGGACGGAGGAGGAGCAGGATGGGAGGTGAAAGGGGAGCAAGACAGGGGAGGGCGGGGAGATGGAGGCGGAGCAGGATGGGAGAGGGAGGGGAGGAGACGGAGGGGAGCAGGATGAGGGAGGGAGGGAGGGGAGGATGGAGGGGAGCAGGATGAGGGAAGGATGGGAGGAGATGGAGGGGAGGAGGATGACGGAGGGAGGAGCGGATGGCGGGGAGCAGGAAGGGAGGAGGAGACGAAGGGGAGCAGGATGAGGGAGGGAGAGGAGGAGACGGAGGGGGAGCAGGATGAGGGAGGGAGAGGAGGAGACGGAGGGGAGCAGGATGAAGGAGGGAGGGAGGAGACGGAGGGGAGCAGGATGAGGGAGGGAGGAGACGGAGGGGAGCAGGATGAGGGAGGGAGGAGGAGATGGAGGGGAGCAGGATGAGGGAGGGAGGGAGGAGATGGAGGGAGCAGGATGAGGGAGGGAGAGGAGGAGATGGAGGGGAGCAGGATGAGGGAGGGAGAGGAGGAGATGGAGGGGAGCAGGATGAGGGAGGGAGAGGAGGAGACGGAGGGGAGCAGGATGAGGGAGGGAGAGGAGGAGACGGAGGGAGCAGGATGAGGGAGGGAGAGGAGGAGACGGAGGGAGCAGGATGAGGGAGGGAGACGAGGAGACGGAGGGGGAGCAGGATGAGGGAGGGAGGGGAGGAGACGGAGGGGAGCAGGATGAGGGAGGGAGGAGACGGAGGGGAGCAGGATGAGGGAGGGAGAGGAGATGGAGGGGAGCAGGATGAGGGAGGGAAGAGACGGAGGGGAGCAGGATGAGGGAGGGAGGGGAGGAGATGGAGGGAGCAGGATGAGGGAGGGAAGAGATGGAGGGGAGCAGGATGAGGGAGGAGGAGGAGGAGATGGAGGGGAGCAGGATGAGGGAGGGAGAGGAGAGGGAGGGAGCAGGATGAAGGAGGGAGGGGAGGAGACGGAGGGGAGCAGGATGAGGGAGGGAGAGGAGGAGATGGAGGGGAGCAGGATGAGGGAGGGAGGGGAGGAGACGGAGGGGAGCAGGATGAGGGAAGGAGAGGAGGAGATGGAGGGGAGCAGGATGAGGGAGGGAGGGAGGAGGAGACGGAGGGGAGCAGGATGAGGGAGGGAGGGAGGAGACGGAGGGGAGCAGGATGAGGAGGGGAGGAGATGGAGGGGAGCAGGATGGCGGGGCGTGGGGGAAGGACATGGAGGGGAACCGGAGGGAGGGAGGGGAGGAGACGGAGGGGAGCAGGATGAGGGAGGGAGAGGAGGAGACGGAGGGGAGCAGGATGAGGGAGGGAGAGGAGGAGATGGAGGGGAGCAGGATGAGGGAGGGAGGGGAGGAGACGGAGGGGAGCAGGATGAGGGAGGAGGAGGAGGAGACGGAGGAGCAGGATGAGGGAGGGAGGGAGGAGACGGAGGGGAGCAGGATGAGAGAGAGGAGGAGATGGAGGGAGAGCAGGATGAGGGAGGGAGGGGAGGAGATGGAGGGGGAGCAGGATGAGGGAGGGAGAGGAGGAGATGGAGGGGGAGCAGGATGGCGGGGGGTGGGGAAGGACATGGAGGGGAACCGGAGGGAGGGAGGGAGGAGACGGAGGGAGCAGGATGAGGGAGGGAGAGGAGGAGACCGAGGGGAGCAGGATGAGGGAGAGGAGGAGACGGAGGGGAGCAGGATGAGGGAGAGGAGGAGATGGAGGGGGAGCAGGATGGCGGGGGTGGGGGAAGGAGATGGAGGGGGAACCGGAGGGAGGGAGGGAGGAGACGGAGGGGAGCAGGATGAGAGAGAGGAGGAGATGGAGGGGGAGCAGGATGAGGGAGGGAGAGGAGGAGATGGAGGGGAGCAGGATGAGGGAGGGAGAGGAGGAGATGGAGGGGAGCAGGATGAGGGAGGGAGGAGGAGACGGAGGGGAGCAGGATGAGGGAGGGAGAGGAGGAGATGGAGGGGGAGCAGGATGAGGGAGGGAGAGGAGGAGATGGAGGGGAGCAGGATGGCGGGGGTGGGGAAGCAGATGGAGGGGGAGCCGGAGGGAGGGAGGGAGGGGAAGAGATGGAGGGAGAGCAGGACAGGGGAGGGAGGGGTGAAATGGACGGGATTTGGATGGGGGAGGGCGGGGGGGGAGTAGTGGGGAGGCCGGAAGTCATTGACCCGGCCCGCGGCCGCCTCCGCGGGATCGGGCTGCGGTCCCAACAATAACAGCCGGCGGGCGGGCGGGGGCGGGGGCCCGAGCCCGGAGGCGGATCCGGATTGGAGGAGGCGGGTGGGACGCTTCCCGAGGCCGCGCGGATTGGAGGAGAGAGACGGGGGGCGGGGCGCTCCAGGAGTGGGCCGGGAGCTAACGGGTCGACCGAGAGGAGAGCGTGTTGATTGGACGGCGCGGAGGTAGACGGGCCGGGGCCGGCCGCGGATTGGCCGTGGCGGGCGAGGGGCGTGGCTAGCGCGGAGAAGGAGCAGCGGGGCGCGAGGGAGCGGGCGGCCGGTGGGCCTGCCAGCGAGCCGGGCGGCGAGGGAGCGCGGCGGGTCGGGCTGAGGCACGCGGCGCGGGAGGCGCCCCAGCTCCGCCGCAGCCGCTGTCCGGGCCGCAGCGCCGGCCCTCCCCTCCGCTGCTGCGCCCCGTGCGGGGTCCCGGGGCGGGGAGCCCGGGAAGGCGCGAGGGCGGACGCGGCGGACGCCGAGGAGGGCGGAGGGTCCCGCGCGGCCCGTGCGCGCGCTCTCCCGCCGCCTCGCCGGGGCCGCGGCCCGGGGCGCCCGCACTATGCAGGCGGACTGCCGGCCGCCGCGATGGCGAGCGGGGCGGCGGTGAGAGCCGGGCGCAGCCCGCGCCGTCCCGGAGCCCGGGCCGAGCTCCCCGCCTCCCGGCCCTGCGCGCCCCCTCCCCGCGCCGCCGCCTCCTTCCCCATGCCTCTGATCCTCCTGCTGCTGCTGCTCGACGACGCCGGGGCGCAGCAAGGTGAGCGGGCGCGGGCAGCCCGGGGGTGGCCCGGGGGGAGCGGGGCGCGGGGAGCCCGGGGCGCGGGGTGACCCAGGGGGAGCGGGGCGCGGGGACCCCTGGGGGGAGCCCGGGGGAGCGGGGTGGCCCGGGGGGAGCGGGGCGCGGGGACCCCTGGGGGGAGCCCGGGGGAGCGGGGTGGCCCGGGGGGAGCGGGGCGCGGGGACCCCTGGGGGGAGCCCGGGGGAGCGGGGTGGCCCGGGGGGAGCGGGGCGCCCTGGGGGGAGCGGGGCGCCGGGAGGTGCGCTACGTGGGGGTGCGCAAGGGGTACGCGTCCAGACTTGCCCGCGTTCGGAGGCTTGAGCGGCCAAGGTGGACTCTGCCTGTTGCCCCCCAGGCTGGCGCGGCTCTACTTTTTGGCAAAGCCATTCATTTTTCTGAAAAGAAGGAAGGGAGACCCTGCTAGGAAAGCTTCCTTTTGAGTTATTGGTTTCTTCTTCTGGGGAAGATCTTTGGGAGGAAAAAAGTTTTGGAGTTGTGACTCCTAAAAGTTAAGCTAAACGGATAGATGGACAGAGTAGAAAGGTAAAGTAATTAAATAGCATCTTAAACCCGTTAAAGGCAAGTGGCGATAATTAGCGTCCTGTGAAAGTACTTGGGTTCAGAAGCTAATGAAATTCCTTCTGGTTATTTCTGAGTCTTGGATTGAGAACGAGTCCTCTGCAGTCCCGGCCTGTTGTTCAGGATGCTGGTCTAGATTGCCTGGTCAGGCGCTGGGTGCTGTGTTGCCCAAATGGACCATTCAGCCATTCCAGAAAGTAACAAAACTTTTTTTTTTTTCCATCTACAATCTTTGAAAAACCTATTCCAGAAGCGAGCACAACTGTTTAGTGAATAATCATAATGGAAAGAGAATGCAGGGCTGATTTTTTTTCCTTTTTAGTACTCTTTTTCAGGCAGCGAACTGCAGTTTTTGAATCAGTTTGGCATCAGTTAATGAACACATTTTACACTGCATTTCCCATCTTATTACAGTGAGAAGGATAAAGACTGGATTGTTACCTGTTACTGGGAAGATTGTTTTTTAATTGATCTCCACGTTTAAGTCCAGCTTAAGTTGCTCTCATGGCTTTTGGTAAAGTTTGGAATCATGGCCCTAAGCCTGTCCTTATGAAGATGCTGAAGCTTTGACAGGCATGTGGAAATGTAATCTAACTATAAGGAAAAAATGTGTCTCGTAAACTGACCTCTTTTAGATCTGGGCACATTTCTACACAGTGTAACTTAAAATTTAGATGCTGAGCATTCGGGTTTTAATTAGATCATCTTCTTAAATGAATTCTTGAACATCAGCACTTAATTTAATAAATAGAGTGTGGAAGCCTTTCCTCTGCTGAAGTTTTAGAGCCTGTTTCTGTCCTTGTAAGAAAACAACCAGGCTGTCTGTGGCTAGTACCTATTGGGGCTTGCCTTGTGGCAGGCACAGTCCTGAGTGGTTTATGTGTATTAACTCACTTAATCCTCACCATAACGGGGTGAGATAGGTGTGTTATCCCATTTCAAACATAAGGAAATTGAGACACAAAAAAATAGAAGGTACCTTGATAAAGAAAGGATTGTAACTACACAAGCAGAGTACCCTGACTGTTTTATTTATTTCTAGATCTGAAAGTGTTTATGTCATGTTTTAAAAAAATCTTTGAGCATTATAGAATCAGTTGTACGTCTCCCCCTAAATGAGACAATTGCCTTGTTTTTAGCAGCTCTCAAGCTGGTCTAATTAAACATGCAACATTACCTTATTTTTTTCTAAGGTTTAATTTTGGTTTTTACCAAAGCATTTTAACAAATATATGTTTCTCTTTCACAGTGTCATCTTATATAAACATCAATGTAGATTAACACAAGTAGAAATGATGCTAGTAATTTAGAAGACTTGATTTCTAGTTCTTCTAAGTTGATTGGGTAAATTTTGTTAAGTCGTTTAATTTCTTTATACCTTGGTTTTCTACATAAGTAATATGAGAATACATACCTATTTCTTAGCTTAATGAAAATGGAATGATGGTACAGAGGAGTTTTGCAAAGGGAAAAGCATAATACAGGTAGACCTGATTATTGTCGTTAATCTTGAGCTTGCTAAATTGACAAGGAAAAGGCCAGCTAGGTGTGTATCACCTGGAAACTCAGGAATTGTGTGGGATTCGAATTCCCTGATTTTTAAAAATTACATTTCTTACCCAAAGGACCTGATGCAGTCTGTGGTGGAAGTGCTTCTAAACCAGAGTCTTCCTAGTCTCACAGACGGGCTTCAAGTTCCGCTGGTATTCCCTCACGGACCCTGGAAAGAAGTCTGATTTCAAAATGAGAAGCAGGGCTGTAAAACGCCTGTAGAATTTTTAATAATGGCACAGTCTACATGTTGTAATGTTGTTACAAGCTAGAGTTTTTACTTCATCAGAAGTCCTAGGAAGAAGACTGGAAGGAAATAGTAGTAAAATGACAACAGTTGTCTTTTGATGGTAGAGTTGTACTTTCTTCTTTATGCTTTTCCAAATTTTCTGCTGTTTGCATATAGTCAGATAAAAAAGAAGCTGTGAAACAATGTTTTGCGATGTGTAGATTTTTTTCCTCAGCCAGCCTAGGTGGAAATGCATTGAATGTGTATGTTGAGGTAGAACGCTGCTTCAGGATATATTTTTTTAATCTTTCAGATGTCATTTTGAAGTAGCAGAAGATACTATCCTCATTCCAATTAATGCCACACATCGCAGTTCCTCAGCAGATTTTCTGCTGATGGAATGATTTTGCTTTTTATTTGGCTCAGAATAAAATTTATCTTTGGTCTGAAAATATGGCAGCCTTTCACAGCAGAGATATATTTTAACCAATCTTATTTCATTAATATATTTTTAAATAGATTCTGTTTATTCACATCTGTTTTACTATGCTGGTGTTTTAGATATGGCTTATATTTGTGTATTTTTGAGTTCTAAATTTGATATTAAGTTCATCTTCAAAATCTTTTATTGAAAGCATTTTTTTCTGTAAAACGTACGTCTTTATAAAAACTTACATTGGTGAAACTTACTATGCTGATTGCGTATTTGCTAGTGTAGTAAATTTGCTTACTAGGAAGTTGAGAGTCGCCTCTGGGTGAGTTTATGTCTCAGTTCACATCATGGCTGTTGGGTTTGAGTCTGCTCCTCGCGGAGCTCAGCTTCGTCGTGTGTGTTGTGGAGGTCTTGCCTGCCTTCTGGGTTAGAATGTTATTTGAATGTGGTAAAATAGCAGGGAATTAATTTTAAAAATCCATTAAGACTGACTTGTTTATGCTTATTAAGATGAAATGTCTGTGAAGGTATTGATTTTTGTTTGCTAATTTAATAAATCTATGAAACAAATCAGGTTCTTTCTTAAAAAGAATCATTCAATTCTATATTTGGAACTAGTGTGTGAAAAAAATTGTATAGTCTGTCAAGTAAAGCTCTTATTTGCTTGTAATGCAGGGAAATATTTTTTGAACAGTATTTGTGAGTTGACAGAAATAAGCACATCTCTCTCGACAAAGAGGATTTGTAATTATTTCCAGTGTTGACATTAGGTTACCTTAGAATTTTCCTTTGTCTTTTCTTGGTGTGATAAAACATTAGGGCTCTGATACATAGTTTTCTTCAGAGGCAAAAATCAAAGCATCCTTTTTCTGCTATATTTCTGATTAATTTTGCACAAGGGAGATTAGAAATATAGCAGAAAAAGGAGATAGTTAATAATTCTGTTTGACCATCTGAGCTTCATTCTAGGAGATCAGCATAAAAAAAATCTTAAAATAGTATAATTGGTATAAGTGACAGCACCAGTGCTAGAATTAGAGTGATACATAATTAGTTTCCAAGAAATAATCTTTTCCAAAAAATAAAAGATCACAGTATGATGAGGAAAGGCTAGATTTACATGGAGGTAGACTTTCGATTGGAAATGAACCGGAAGTGAAAACTCCAGGGCATTAACTGAACGCTTGCAGAGAGAGAGTTTCTGCTTCCACCTCTAGATTAGTTGGAAAGATGTGGAATGATGACATAAAATTAGGAGGATTCGGAAAAGCTCCCGAGAGAGTGATATTTGCTAAATGTGCTTGTTGAAGTATGAAGTGAGACCACTTGGCAGTTTTTCTCCTGTGGCTCATGGATTCAGTTTACTTTATAACAACCTTATGGCCTTCACACTTAATTTTTAAAATATTATAGAGATAACATTGATAGTTACTCAAACCCCAAAACTTAAATGATAGTTATCCACAGGTCTACCCCCTAATCCATCAACTTAGAATTTTGATGTTTCTTTCAGTTCCATATTCACACACACTTACATAATCTTACATGGTTGTGATTTTAATAGTGCTGTGTTATGTTCTGTAGACATACCATGGTAAAATTCATTTGTAGGCTAATTTAGCACACATAAGCATACGTACAAAATACAGCAAGACAAAAAATTTCAAAATGTAATAATTCATCCCATATTTCATTCATCTCATAAATAATTCATTATTTATGAAGTAATTACTATATTGTTCAGAACTGTTATTACAGTATTTATTCCATTTGATTAAATTCTTCATTTAGGATGGGATCTTTGAGAAAACATTTCAGTTCAAAATATTAGCTTAGAAACATGCATCATGCCAATTTTCTGGCTTATTATGTGGATTAAATCAATATAATTCATGAGGACAGAAACTACAGATATTCAAATAAACGTATTTAATGAATGTTGGTGTCCATTGAAGCAGATGGGAAATGGGGTGATCTTAAAAGGCGGCTAAAACATCACCTGCTAGGTCAGCCTGCACTCTGAAGGGTGTGTGGTTGGAAGAAAATCTTTGATTAGCTACTTGAATTATGGGGAAGCCCCCAAGGGGGAAGCTCCCTCAGCTGAGGAGAGCGGGCCTGGAGCTCCCTGAACCTGGACGGCGTCTGTTGAGTAGGCCGTGCGAGACCGCGGTCAGCGCTGGGTTGCTGGAGGAGGGCGGTCAGAAGGTGCACACTTCCAGTTAGGGATCAGTCAGCCCTGGGGCTGGGATGTGCAGCATGAGGACCAGAGCCAACCTTGCCGTGTAGTTGTGGGAAAGGTATTAGAGAGCTAATCCTGAGAGTTCTCATCACAAGGAGAACACTTTTTTCCTTCTTTCTTTTCTTTTTATTGTATCTGTGTGAGGTGATGCATGTTAGCTGATCTGTTGTCATCATTTCACAATATATGTAAATCAGACCATCATGCTGTACACCTTACACTTACACAGTGATGTATGTCAATATTTCTCAAAACTGGGGAAAAAACCCAAATTGCTTGGGATCAGAGAGAAGAAGCTGATATTCTTTATCATTCTCTCATCAAGAACTATCAGCTGAAGGAGTCCGAGCTGCGAGCTTCCCCGGGGACAGTGCACAAATGTCGGTCCAGTCCTGGGACATTCAGAGAAAAGTCGTTGTCACCGTCTTCAGGACCTGCTGTCTAGTTGGGGAAATAGTCATCTCCATGTCAGATTGTATATAAAACTATCCGAGGAAGGATTAAAGGAGGGGAGGTCACAGCACCCGGGGGTGGGAAAGGCCTGGCTGATGACGTGGTTGTGATCTGTGAGCTCTGAAGGGCTTCACGGCGTCGGGACAGCGTGGAGCATGAGGGCCTGCCCTGCTGCAGTGAGTAGTGAGCCTCCGGGCCCGGCCGCTGCTTCCCGCTGGAGCCCCCAGCCAGCACCCTTGCCTAGTAATCGGGCGGGTGTTTGTTGGGTGGTGACCATGGGCCACAGTTCTATGCATGGGGGCCCTGCCCCCTCGGTGCTGTGTTGATGCTTCCTAGTGTGGCCAGGAGCCCCTTTGTCACCTGTGAGACACATCCCAACTCCCCTGCACGTTGTATGTATGTAACTGGTTCAGTCTGGTCCCTCCCTTCCTCTCTGACTTACTCTCATGCCAGCGTTCCTCACACTTTATATATAGTTCAAGTGTAAAACGGAGCTACTTTTTATTCCTCTAATATATAATTTCATGCTGTTTTGCCTTGTTCCCTGTACTGAAATCATCACGTTTGCTGTTTTCTCTACTTGGAATGACCTTTCTTTCTTTCTTTATCTGCTTGGTAAACTCCTAGTCATTCTTCAAAACTCTTCTTGGACATCATCCCCTCAGAGAAGAGTTCGCTAACCATCACCACACACTCATCTCCAGACAGCACTTTCCAGTTATTTCTGTTCGTTCATTAATCACACTGTATTTTAAATATTCGTTCCTGGCACAGAGTTTTATTCATTTCTTATTTCTAATACTTGGTGTGATGTTTGTCTTTCAAAAAATGTGAATTAAGAACCCATTTCTGGAGTGAATCTGTTGCCCCAAGCACATTATTTGCTGTTAGTGTCTGGGCCCCTGCCTGCCCTTCACACTGCTGTCCTTTGTCTCATCCCCACAGTTCAGGAGCCGGGGCTTCTCAGTCCCCTGGGAACAGAGCCCTCGCTTGACCCTGCCTGCCCGCCCAGGGCCCAGTGGTTCCCACCCCCTCTTCCCAGGAGCCAGCATCCTTCACTGCACTCCCCTGATGAGGGGGGTCCTCCTTCAGCTGGATGAGGACTCTGAACCTCACCGTGCCCACCCTGTCAGATCCTCTATAAGAACGACAGCCTGGGTCAATGTCAGCGAGCTGGGCACACTCCTCTGCCTTCTCTGTCAAGTTCTGCTTGGAACAGCCACCCCCAGCATTCCAGAAGTCCCCCGAGTTTTAGTTCCAGGAGTTGCCTGCTTCCTCTTTCTTTGCCAGCTCAAGTTCCTGGAGAATGTTCAGGTAGCTTCATGTGAAGTAATGAGAAGGAAAGCTGGAGAGGTCACTGGGGACGAGGTTGTGGAGAACCCGCACGGAGGGGCCGACGGAGGAGTTTCTACTGAGACAGTAGCGGTGACATCTGCCTCAGGTTCCACCACTTTCACCCACCCCTTTCTCCCTCCCTTACGCGGCCCAGCACCCGGGTCCCTCACCTCAGTGGTGCTCTTCTCCTGGTCCTCAACAGTTTGTGCTTGGGCCCATATGCTGGTCCACACTGTGTGCTTCCAGGGGTCTGGATGGCACAGTTACTGGAGAAGTCATGTGGCCGCGGTGATGAGAGCTACCACAAATGAGGGCTGTTAATCACATCTCAGATGGGGATTACTGCCCAGCGGCAGTGCTGTGACTGTCCCACTTGGTAGAGCTGATTTAACTCCTGCCCTGCTCCTCATCGCCTCCTGCCTCTCCTTCTCCTGAATCCATCTCCGCCACCTTGTCCAGAGCGCTGCTTCATCAGGGGTTGTAAGCTGTGTTGTAGAATTTAAACTCCAACGGTGCTTCTTACTCTGTACCTGGAAACGTGCCGAAAACACCACTGGCTTTTACACATCTTTCTTTTCAACTGTTTGCTTTCCAGGTGTCTTACATCTCTGCTTTTTTCAGTGACAAACTGTAAACAGTAGGCTGCATGCGTGCTGTACCTTTTCTCAGTGTCTGCACACAGCAGATTTTCTTAACCCGTGCAGTCTAGCTTCTGCTCTACAGAAACTGCCATGTGAACTGTCGGATGTTTTGCTTTGTTTTGTTTGGGTTTTGGTTTACTCTGAGAGACCTGAGAGCTCTGTCTTCACTGTGTGTTACTTTGGTGGACGTTGAAAGTAGGAGACTTTGCAGTCAGACACACCTGGATCTGGGTGCTGGCCACGCCCACTTCTGAGAGCCACTGACCATGCTAAATGTTTTTAAATGTGTAACTCATGAGGTCTGGGATCAAATCTGTGTGGGTAGTGGGTAAATTTTGTTCAATGAGTAATCAATATGTGAATGAAAATGTTGTTACTCTTTTCCCTGCTCTGCGGCTAAAATCTCTGTTTGCACATTTGCTTTCTGCTGAGACACAGTGCTTTCCCTCCTCTGCCCCTTGTCCCCATCCCAGCTACCGCTTAGGGAAGCTCCTCCCCCTGCAGTAGAGGAACCTGATGGCAGGCCTGGTCATCCCCAGGATGCATCCTTCCCTGGCCTCCCACCACCTGACCTCAGTGCTGGGGTCGCCCCCTCCCTCTGACCTCCCCTTGTCTCTCCAGCTTCCTGCCTGTTGGTATGTTTCAGCTTTCTCTGCTCTCCACTTCCAATCATTTTCAGGTTCCTGGTTTATCTCTGTCCTCCTGGCATGCCCTTGTTTCTGGTTACTCTTTGGAAGCCAGCTCCTAGAGGCTAACTTAACTATAGAGGTCTGGGTGTGAGACAGACCTTCTGTTATGTGGGTGGAGGAAGAGGGTTTCAGTTAGGACTCTTGAAGTCATAGGGAACAGAAATCCAAATCTGCTTAAAGTCTAAGGGAAAAGTATTGGGAGGATTCCGAGGTAACTAGTGGAGTCTTTGTAAGAGCTGAAGCCGCCTAAGCCAAAGGGACAGCAGGAATGCACCTGGATCAGGCGTTGAGGACGCAGCTTCCTTCTGCTCTTGCTTCAGTCTGGTTTCCTTTGTGTGGAAGGAATCATGGCTGCTGGCAATCCTCAAGGCTTGTAGCTTCCACACCGGAGAGATTCTGGGATTTTCCCTAATGTGCAAGGTCCAGAAATTGGAGGGAAGGGTGAGCTGGCCTCGCATTGACCCAGTGTGAGTCAGTACCCACCCCTGGACCAGTCAGTCCACTAGCGGGGGGCGTGAGGTCATAGGAAAAGTGTTGGGAAAGTGCAGGGCGGGTTCCAGAAGACTCAGGGAAGTAATAGACCGACAGAAGCAGGAAGAGTGTTCGCCTTTTTGAAGAGTCCTTGTATTTTACATGGTTCTTACTGAATCCTCACGATTACTTTGGGCGATGGGTGACTTTGTCCCCATGTACAGTGAGGAGGTGGAGGCCTGTAGAGGTGAAGTGCCCAGGGTCTCAGAAGCTGGCATGGCTAGAACTTAAATTAAGTCTGTCAGACTCCAAAGCCGGTGTACTTTCTCTCTGTCACTAGCCTGCGCCAGGCTTGTCTGGGTTTGTTATTTTCCAAGTTCGGCAGCATGCCCTAAGAGCCTGGTCTACCCTGTGTCAGTGTGAATGCCTGTGAAAGCGAGGAGAACGCATTGCTGCCTGAGTTTTACAGCTTGGTACAGTAAACTGACATAAATGTGCATAATTAAGCATATTAGTAAATAAAGAGACTTTGATAATGGAAATGGAGGGAAAGACCAGGGCGTCAGAAAGCTTTCACAAAGGCAGGAACATTGCATAGGTGTTTGCTGGGTGAGTGTGAGGAGGAAGGATGTTATTTTTGTGGAGTGGAATGGCATGTGTGGTGGCACAGAGGAATGTGGAGCGTGTGGGGTCACCTGGAGGTTGTGGAAGAAGTCAGGAGATGAGACCGGAAAGGGAGTCTTAAATACTATTTATTGTTTTCTTTCTGGAATCCTCCTCTTCTCTCTGCTCTCCACGTGCCTCATCCATCAGAATTTCTGCCTAGTTAACTGCTATTTATCCTGCACACACACCGCCCCCCACCCCCCGCCATAAAGCACCCATTACTTCCCTGCGGTACTTATCATCCCTGAAATGACTTGCTGTGTCTGCCTTGCTCACTTTATTGTCACCTCTAAGGACAGGGACCTTGTCTGTCCTTGTTGTTGTCCCTAGCACCTGGTGCGTGCCTGCATGTGGAAGATGTTCATTTACTGCTTGGGACATGTTGAGTTTGAAACGTGGCGCTTTCTCCATTTCAGTGGCAGCTGGAATCATGGAGTCCTGGGATTGCCCAGGAGAGTACAGGGTGGGAGAGAGCTCTGGAGAGCAGCAGCACCAGCAGTCAGTGGAAGGAGATAAGCAGCTAAGGTGCCAGACATGTTGCAACGAGAGAGTTAAAAGAAGAACTAAGATGGGATAGAAGAGTTTTAAGGAGGGAGGGAGGGACGATATGAAGAAGGGAAGGGAGATGGGAAGAAGGGAAGGGCCGCCAGTGCCCGCTGCCATGGAAAGGCCACACCTGATAAAGGGGGAAACGTACCATCAACCTGCGGCAGCTCGGAAGCTGACTGCTCTAGTGAGTAGTTTCACTGGAGAGGTTGCCTTTCAGATTTCCACAAATTTAGGTGGTTTAAAACAACAGAAATTGATGGTCTCATCGTTCTGAAGGCTAGAATTCTGAAATTAGGGCATCGGCAGGGCTGTGCTCTCTCCAAAGACTGTAGGGGAGGATCCTTCCTTGTGATGTCCTAGCTTCTGGCGGTTGAAGCCTTCAGCGTTCCTCTGCATCATTCCAATCTCTGTGTCCATAGTTAACGTGGTGTTCTACTTGGTTCTGTGTCTGTGTCCACGTTTTCCTCATTTTATAAAGATACCAGTCATTGGATTAGGGTCTACACTAATCCAATATAACCTCATCTTGACTTGATTACATCTGCAAAGACTCTGTTTCCAAATAAAGTTACATTCACCAGTACCAGAAATTAGGACTTGAATGTATCTCTTTGGGAGACACAATCCAACCCACAACCGTCTGGTACATTGTAGTACATTGTAACATTGTAGCACACTGAAGCTAGAGCCAGAGGCGTGGAAGATAGATACCAGGTATAGAGACCTGAAGAAATCTCTCTGTGAAAGCAAAGTGAGAACAAAGATAAGATGGGAGATGTTGGGGGACACTGGGTGGAAGGAGGTTTTTTGTGTTTTTTTGTTGTTGCTGTTATCGTTAGTGTTTTAAGATGTATTAAAGTCCAGATCCTAGGCCCCACAAAAGAGCTACCTTACACGGTATTATTTGCAGAAAAGGCAAAATCATAACTGTCATGTAAATATAAAATGAACATGTCAAAGATTTTCTTCAGCTCATTCACTAATGAGGGAACCAGTAAGATGTTAAAACCCATCCAAAGAGTATTTGAGAAGCTCGGTGCTGATAGGCAGTCTCAGCATTGGATTGCTGGTTAGATGGCTAAAACTGGTTAATGGCATTATCTTTTCACCTACACAGAATTATATGCATCTTGACCAGACAATAATCTACAAGTTAACGTGTAATCAAGGGACCTGTAATCAGTGATCCATGGCAAGTCTAGCTAAGTGTTGTGCCCTGTGGTCCTTGGGCAGCTTTTGGCTTCTGTAACATTTAAAGGATGTACTGCTCACCTTTTTTTTTCCAACCTATTTCCGAGTTTCAGATAATATATCTGACATATTTATAGCATCTGTGGAAGTGGAGATGGGGACCTGAGAACCTTAAATTTAGTTAGCCCTTTGGTGATTCTAATGTTTACTGAATTTTGAGAACCACTGAGTAAGAGGTGCCTGAGTGGCTTTGATTGCCCTCCTGAGATGGGAGCTCATCACTCTAATGACACCAGTCTCCTCGATGTTGTGATTTTTTTCCCAGTAGTGCTCAGCTCCCTGGTGAAGAGAGATCTTTTGATCCCGGTGGAGGGTTGCCAGGCAGATACTCAAGAATGCAATGGCTGGGAAGTGAAGGTGCCAGGAAGAGTGTCGTGAAGGCACTGGGCATGATGTCCAGGCTGGGAAGGGAAGGAATGAGGCCGGACAAGACTAGTGGGTGGCGAGAGAAGGCAAGTTCACAGAAAGTGTGCAGGGGGTGTCAGAGAGCGGCAGAGTCAGGAGACTGAGCAGAAGAGTGGGATGCGAACGTCTCTGAGATTTCACAGGTGGGAGTGGTCTCCAGGAACAGCAGAAACAGTGCAGGTTGTGGTCCTGAGAGTGAGTGCCTGGAGTGGAGTGGAGGTCATCAAGAGAGGATGAGTGAGAATTACTTTCTCATGGGTTTATACTTCTCACAAGACACTGCGATTGCAGCTTTAAAGCTGCTCTAAATTTTCTCAAGTCAGGGGCCCTTGTTGTGTTACTTAACTAGGCTGTGTCCAGATGCAGTGGATCTGCATGTGAGGGGCCGAGCCTTCCTGGTCTCCTGGGACCATGATTACACTCTCCAGCACTGAGCGCATTGCTGTGGGTTAAGCCCTCCATCCCAGGTGTTGTCCCACAGTATCTCGTGTAGTGCTCACCCTATGTGGTTTGAGTGTTAGTATCCCCATTTTACAAAACGGAGGGCTAGCAGCAGTAAATAACCTTCTCAAGGTCGCAGTGAGTGGGAAATAGGACATTTAAATTCATTGTATGACCCGAGAGCCCATTTGCTTAGCCAGTGTATTCTAAGTAGAGTGTGAGCTTCTGGTAGGGGTTGAAGGGAATTTATTTATAAATCTCACATTCCTTCATGTAATTCAATTTTTTAAATGACCACACATGCAGAGATAAGTTTGGGCTTAAAAAAGAATGAAGCTAGGAGCTGTTTGTTTTCCTAAAACTTGCTACAGTGACCCTCTCAATGCAAATCCATCTTACGCAGTATTAAAAAAAATGAGTGAAATTAAAGTAGTCCCTTGAATTACCTGTTTAAGATGCGTAGTGATGCAACTTAAAAAATCTTACAGTAATAGAACTGAGATAGTACTACCAACCTAAAAATTCACAGTGCTAACATTGTAGCCAAATGAAATAGGATGCATTCGTTAACACTTGCAAGTTACTTTCCAACACTTTGCTGCTCTTAAATGGTCCATACCCTTTTTCAGTTTATTGTAAGATCTCAGAGATGTATTATAAGATGTGACAGAAGTGACACTTATTAGATGAAGTATAGTCAGACTCGCCAGTTCACAGCGATAAAAAAAATCCTTGAAAGCTCACTGGAAAAGTGTAAACCTTTCATAGTTTATAATGATTGTAATGAAAGTTACATTGCTGTACATTTTTGGCATATTTGTGCAAGCTTCCTGCATTTGTGTTTGCTGTTGTTAAAGAAAGTATTGTTAGAAGTCACTCAGTGTTCATATTAATAAAACTCAATAATTAAGACAATTTGTATTATTTATTAGTGGTACTGTCACTAAAGTGTGGGGCAGCTGGAGGGTCATGTGGAATCAGCATTGTGAGCACATATTTATCGAAAACACACCTGGTGTGAAGTTGAGAGCAGCCTACAACAATCGTGCATTCTTTGTTGTATTAACTCATTACGATTTAAATATCTTTAATGTTCTTCTGTTTTCTCTAGGGATAAGTACTAAAAAAATTATTCAGTTATTTTTCTGGAACAATATCAAAATTTGTATCTGGCTGAACACATCTGGCCTTACACTCTTCAGAGGAAGTGAACCCATGTTCTGTGAGTGATCCCCTGGGTAAATCTGCAGCCCCACAGAGGAGAAGCAAGAGCGAATTCCAGTGATTTTTCTCCACCGAAATAAAATCAAAATTCAAACATTACATAACAGGCTGTTGCCCTCTGCACTTACTTTGGTCTGTTGGAGTCCGTGGCGGGGAGGAGAGACAGAAGCCGACAGGGATGGTGGTGATGGAGGTGGAGAAGGAGAGAGTTGCCGATGTTGCAGTTGTTGGTGAGAGGGTGTGGACTGGTCTTGTGATGCCGTTTTGAAAGTTCTTTTCCTGGTGATAGTCATGCTCTCCTTGTTGACTCTGCCTTGTGAAGATGAGTGGTAGCAGGTGGTGTAGCCTGGTGCAGGTCATTCTTCTTTCCAGTGTACAACGTGAAGCAGAGACCTTGGAGAATCTTTTCCTGACCCTAGTGACATCCTTTTTTAAACTCTAATGTTAAGAGCTCCTACCCCAGAAAAAAGAAATTATTCGAGTGCTGAAGACTAAAAAGGACCTTTTTTCCTTTAACTTAAAGAAAAATAAAACATTCTGTTTACTTGTTTTAAAAATTGGGAAGTGGGAACATAACATTCTTCAGTGTAACTGTTGACCTGGGGGTTGGCTCTTCCTGGGTTGTCCCCTTAGCGAATAGAACAGCATTGCCCTTTGGATCAAAGGAAGCCCCGCCTGATCTAACCAGATCTCTGTTTGAGATGCCCTAGGCTTTGCTCTAAGTCAGCACTTCCAACTCTGCACTGTCATTTAGGACGGGCAGTTCTCTATCCCGGGGGGCTGTCCTGTGCTCTGTAAGAGGCTCTGCAGTGTTTCTGGCCTCCAACCACCAGATGCCAGGAGCACCCCACCCCTCCAGTTGTGACAACCAAAAATGTCTCCAGAATATTTTCTAGATATTAGCTTTACTTTTAAATATTTTGTCATATTTTAAGCATTTTCGTGTAGAATAAGCTTTACTTCTAAGAACTGTGAAAATAAACTGGAAGCATATTTTGTGATTTGGGGGTAAAAGTGAGGACGAGGTCTTCCTTTGGTTTGAGAATTCACCGTTTGACCTCTGGACGCAGAGGACGGTGTTTGTCCGAGTGCAGCTGGGGCTCCTTCGGTGGGGTGGGAATACGCACATGGGAGTGAGGGGGATCACAGTGTAAAATGGGGTTCTTGCTTTGGAATAACAGAGAAAAACATTTGAAAATGCTGGCCTGGTGGGTATAAGCCCAGCCTTCCCTTTCCCAGTTCCCTCGAACTGGAACCTTCTAAACATGGACTCCAGGGCAGTAGGTGTTTGTCCTCCAGGTAAGCTACTTATCTGGTCAGGTGAAACTTACCGTATCGTCTTGGAAACACGACACATGCACACGTATTTGTTGCAGTGGACTGAGACTTGCTTTTAACCTTGGTTTCTGGTGCGTATCGTCTTGTTTGCGAGAGGAGGAAGCTCTGAACGCCATCGCATATTTTAGAACATTCTTGGCACGTTACTTGGGACTGTTCGTGCCCTCCCCCTCACAAGATACTGAAAAAAGACAGCTCCATTTTAATTGTTTTCTTCATCAGCATGCACGCAAAAGTCCTGTTTTTCATCAGTTAGTATTTATTTTGTTAACTTTTGTAGAAATTATGCTTTATAAAGGGCAAGAAACGTTTTGTGTATTTACTGAAAATCAAGCATAAATATGAGCATAAAGACATCTAAAAATTACTTCTAACACTCTGCTTGTGCTCTTTTTATAAAATTCATTTTAAAATGACAACTGTAAGTTAAATAATAGCCTATGGGGATACATTAAATGTGACAATCTGCCATTACTAAGTTGTGAATTCAGCTGTTAATAGGAAATTCTTGACTTTCTGAAATCCATCAACACTTCCAAACACTGAAAAGGCTGCCTTAGTTTCTATTCACTAAAGGAAATAGTTATATTTCGAGTTTTTTTGTTTATTCAGTGGCTACTTATAAAGATTGAAGTGCTTCCAGAAAGCATGTTTTCATCTTTTCTATAGTGAGAACATTTCAGACTGGTTTCATAATGTTAGAAACTCTGTCTCAGGATAGTTGTTTTTTTTTCCTAAGGAAAAATGTTAGTGATTGTTCAAAAGTTATTTGTATTACAATTCGTTTATTTTCACAGTGGAGGTTTTTGTATCCCTGTTTTTTACATTTAGATGATATCCAGCAGAGATATTCAAGATATTTTCATGGAAGTTTCAGGGAAAATTTGTGATTATTTTTTTTTTCCTCTGAGGTGTATCACATTCTAAGTTTTACATTCGCGAAAGATCAGTGGGTGTGTCATGTAAAGCTCGCATGCTGTTTCTTGGTGCCCTTGTATGTTGTTATGTCACTGAGCTTGGTTCTTAGGTGTGGAATGAGAGCTCGTGAGAAGATGGGTGGGGCTGAGCTCTCATCAACAGTAAGCTTGATTTGAGAGAGTTGTTCAGGGAGCACATTGCTAGTACTGACCCTTTAAGAGTAAACTAAGTAACAATACTAGTGTGGATTTGAGAATAAAACTTCTTTATCAGCAAAGGATGTGAAGTACTGTCATCAACATCTAGGTACAGAGTTGTTCCTTCATTAAAGTTAGTTTTGAGACTAGTTGAAAATTACTTTTTTCATAGGTTAGTGTTCTGTTTCCTATTCAGTCAATTGATAAACATTTATTTTGCAGCTACTACTTGCTGGATACTGTGAGGAGTTCTTCTTCGTAGGTTTTTAAAGCCATCATTTGTTTTAGTAAATGATAGCAGCCCACATTGTTCTTAAAAACAATACATCAAGATAATAGACAGTTCTGTTACAGCCATGTGTATCCTTATTGAGATTAAAACTCAGCAGTGTCACTTTTAATACAGCTTTTTGTGTATTCCAAAAGGTGCTTATAAATAGCTCTTTTGAAGGAGAAAATACTATCATTTTAAAAAGGTTGTATTTATCTTTCTATTAGGAAGAGATTCATTTGAATCCCATCGTTAAGGAACGCTAAAGAGTCCAACTGGAACGGCCACTGAGCCGTCTTAGTCCACATTACATGCCTCCCTCTAGATGCTCAGCACAGTAACAGTCTTAGTGATGAAGGGAAGGGTGCCAGTATTTGACTTTTACAATCAATATGTTAAGTTACCTGAGTTTCCACATCCAGTTGCTGAAGAAATTTGTGGAGCAAATAATGCTGCTACCAAGATAATGAAGTTCCTTTTTCCTAATCTTTAATTAGCCATTAAACTCTTACTTTTTTCTCATCAGTCTGTAGAGAAGAATGAGGTTTTTGGAGAGGGACTACTAAAAAGTCAAATTTCGGTAGGATGTAAAATTGAACGTCATTAAATATTACTTTAATGCCTTCAGGAGGGAATGAGTTGCAGGGTGTGACATGGTCAGTAAACTGCATCATCTTGAGTGTAAAGTGTTTTTAGAAATCCTGCAGCTTCTCATGGATTTTAGAGGGGATTTGTGATATTTGTAAATAAATAGATGAAGCTAATCACAGACTTTTATTTTTATAGTTTATGTTTACTTTGAACAACAATTACTATGAATTGATACTTTTTTAAAGATTGGATTTATTATGATGTGTATATATATTTATTGCTGTTATGTTTACTTCTACTTATTAGTTTGGAAAGTTCTTTGAACTCATAGATTATAAAGGTAATCATTGATTATTTTGACCTAAGCTGGCTTCTCCTGGCTCCTGAGAGTAGATACACTAAGAACTATATCACGTGTTTTATCTTGTGTAGGGAAAGTATTGGTGGTATATCTGATGTCTTACGTATTTTAAAATCTTGACAAGAAATCTTGATTGTTTATAGCATAAGTTAAAGATTTAAGAATAATTTGTTGTTCTTTTAACTTTTTTTCAAGGTGATGGATGTGGCCATACTGTCCTAGGCCCTGAGAGTGGAACCCTCACATCCATCAACTACCCGCAGACCTACCCCAACAGCACGGTGTGCGAATGGGAGATTCGCGTGAAGATGGGGGAGAGAGTGCGCATCAGATTCGGCGACTTTGACATTGAAGATTCTGATTCTTGTCACTTTAATTACTTGAGAATTTATAATGGAATTGGAGTTAGCAGAACTGAAATAGGTAGGAAGTTTTCTTGTAAATGTACATGTAATACATCATTGCCCCCAGTTTTAAAACTAAAGCAGTTGATACTTACCGTTGAATAACTGTGCTGTATAGGATATGTGGGAAATTATTGAAAACATGTGGAAATCTCAAATTTGAATCTCATTTTGGAAGAGATAGTTTCTGTCTGTTTACTGTTCTAATGAGCCTGCATTGGTACCTTTGCAACAAGATGCTGCTGTACTACTTCTAAGAAGGAGGAAGTTAATTATCTCATTTTTTGTTTGTTTTTCTTTGATCATTTTATTTGCAGAAGAACACAAGTGTAATTCATGTTTAGGAGGCAGCATGTCACGGTGATTAAGGGCATGGGTTTTGGATCCAGACTTCCTGGTATTAAATTCCAGCTCTGCTCTTAGGTTGCTGTGTGACCTTGGCCACATTACCTGACCTCTCCATTTCCTCACTTAGAGAATGAGCTAGTACATGTACTGTGCTTAGAACAATACCTAACACATGATATAAGCTTGTTAATATCAGCTGCCATTGTTCTTCTTAGCTAAGAGCAGTGCTTCTCAGGTATGGCTGCAGATTGGAGTCACCTGGGAGGACTTTTAAATAATACTGTATCCCTAGTTCCCATCCCTGACCAACTGAATCAGAATCGATGGTGGGACCCACGCCTCAGTATTTTAAAGGCTTCCCAGGAGACTCTACTTTGTAGTCAAATTGAGAACCTTTGTCTCAGAGATCAGCACCTTTCTTTTAAGCAAGAAAGGTATAAAAATATGTAGGGCTGTTTTGGTGAACTAACATTAAAGAAAGAACTCTTGGATTCTCTGTGAGTTAATTTGGAAACATCTATTGGTACAAATGTGTAAAACGTCTTTTAGAACTGTAGTTGGAACCCAGTATCATGATCCTTAAGCGTCGTGTTCATCCTCTGGCCTCCTCTCCATCTCCAGTCAAATCCTTTGTCTCTTCTCTCCTTGTGGCCTCTGATTAGAGAGGCGCACTACCTGCCTGCTCACTGATAGCCTGTGTTGTCTCTCCATCAGCTTGTGATCACCACGTGCATATTGCCGTGACTGTGTGGTCTCAGATAAGCTTTTAGGAACTCAGATCGCCTATGGATCTAGAAAACGCTATCACCGTAAGGCTAACAGAAGACAACTGCATGTTGAATGCCCCTGGGGGTGATGCTGTGGGGAGTAAACAGTGCCACTGAGCAGTCTTGCAACAACAGTGAGGAAAGATGAGCCACAACCTGCTGCTAGAGAAACACGTTTTATCAACCATGAAGACGGTGTATAAATGGCATTTTAGAAAAGGGGGAGGAGGTGGAGGAGGAACTGTCATACATTAGGAGATACGTCTTCCAAAAGTAGTGCGTGGGCCTCGTTTGGATCTTGATTCAAGTTAACAAACTACAAGAAGACGTTTTTAAGATAATCAAAAATTTTAAGAGAAATGGGGCATTCGATGATAGTGAATGATTGTTTTTGGTTTGGTAATGTTATCATCATTATTTTTTTAAGTTCTGATTTGTTAGAGGCGTTCTGAAGTTCAGACGAAATGTCTTGGATTTGTTTTTAGATGTTTCGGGGAGAAAGGTGGCAGGGACCTGTAGACTAAGAATGGACTGTAGGAGGAGCTGAGCCATGGCACCTGGGGGCGTTGGGCCCTCCTCGTTCTACTTTTGTGTATTTTTGAAAATTTCCATAATGAAAAGTGTTTTTTTTAAAGTAAAAGTAGGCAAGAGGGTTCCACATTTGGACACCAAGGACTGTCGCTGTAGCTAGAGGAGGGGTGACGTGGGAAATGGTGAGCCCCGTCTTTAACTCGCTGCCTGAGTTCTTGTCGCAGCTCCGGGCCTCGCTTGCTGAGTCCTTCCTGCACATGCCTGGTCCTGCTTGGACTACAGGGTCGTCGTTGGCACTGTCGGAGGATTGAGTGAAATAGGACTTTGCAGAGCTTGGCGTGTAATAGGTGTGCAGTCAACCTCTGCTCTCCTACTCCACTGTTCCTGTGTTTCGTTGTTCTCTCTCCACACAGGAGTGGAAACTGCAGGAAGGTCCAGGGCCTTGAGTGATGCTGTTCCTGTTGGGTTTTATTTTGGCGCCCCCATCACCACCTACCAGGTCCTGCTGGTCCTACATTGGGATAGCAGCCTATGGTTAGTGGTAGAAAGGTCACTTTCCTGACATTGCAGAGAAATAGGGATCATTGGAGAACAGTGTTTAATGTTCTGGTTCAGGTGGATATGCAGAGAATTACAGGATAGAAGCAGATACGTTGTGGGCATCAAGATTCCAGTGCCCATGGTAATGAAGCCTCCTTGTCCTGTGTCCTCTTTTCTTGGTGCCCCTTCTGAGACGAGGCAGGCCCAAATAAGCTGCATTTCCCTATAATAATGTTTCCTATTTTGGTGTAAAGCTTAGGGTTTTGGGGTTTTTGTCTATAGGTGTTCATTTGGGGGATTTTTGAGAATTATGGAATATTGGTATTATGGTATAATGATATGGAATAATCAAGAAAGGGAGAATGCTTTCTCAAGGAATCATTTTTTAATCGTAAATTCACTAGAACGTGTTTTAACTGATACGGCACTTCTGGCTTCCTTGGCGGTTGGACAGTTATTTTCTGTTCTCTTAAAAAGGGTAATTGTAATATTACTTAAATACACCAGTTTATTATGATTTCTTATTACTACTTTCTAAATCGCTGAATGCCCAGGTGTCTTTGTGAACTTACTCAGGGTCGCGGTGCTGGTTTCCCTGACGGATGGGGTGTGCGTACTGATGGGGTAGGATGCGCTCTCCGTCTGAGCTCTGTCCCTGCTGAGCAGAGTCCATAATCTCAACTGCCAGGCGATGGCCTCCTAGAGTAATAGATATCAGCTGTTACTCCTTCATCTTTTACTGTTTGGTCCCCCACTGCCAACTGTTGAAACTAGCAACTTTTTAGTGAACACTTTTTTTGTTTGTTTATTTTGACTTAATTTCAGATTTAATAGAAAAGTTGCAAGAATGGGGTAAATAATCTCCATGTACCTTTCACCCAGATTTTCCATGTTAACATTTACCACATTTTTATCCCTCCCACACATACACACACTTTTTTTTCTAAACTGTTTGAGAGTAAGTTTCAGGCATCATGTCCCTTTACCTCTGTATACCTAAACTTTATTTCCTAAAAATTGGGACATTCTCTTTACATGACCGCAGAACAGTTATCAGAATAAAGGGAATTAACGTTGTTGTGGTGCTAGCTACAGGCCTTATTCAGATGTCTCCGAATGTCCAAATAACGTCATTTATAGGAAAGAAATTCTCAGGTTATGTGTTGTGTTCGGTTGTCACATCTTAGTCTGCGTTACTTTGGAGCTTAGAGGAGAGGACAGGTCTTTGGTCTCCTCATGTTTCTTGATGTTGACATTTTTTAAGTACTTGGACAGTTATTTGGTAGGATATTCCTTAATTTGGTTTGTCGTCTGTCTCCTCATGATTAGATTCAGGTTACAGACTTCTGGCGGGAATGCCACAGAAGGGTGTTCTCGGTGCGTTGTGTCAGGAGGCACACGATGTCCTTTTGTTCATTACATGGTGGTAACTTTGGTCTCCTGGTTCATTGATGTCTCCCCGGTTCCTGCTGTAGCCATGTTTCCCTTCATATCAACACCCATCTTGTGGGGATGCTCTCTGAAATAATGTAAATACCTTGTCACTCGTCACACTCACACTCACTAGTTTCGGCATCCATTAATGATTCTTGTCTGAGTCACTTGTTATTATGGTAATTGTCAAGTGCTGATTTTCTAATTTCATCATTACTTCTATGTTTATTAGTTTTTTTTTTTACTGAAAAGGTGAGCTTTTCCTTTGCTTCCATTTATTTGTTTGCTTATATCATTGTGGACTCATGGATTCTTGTGTTAGTCCATGGTTTATAATCCTTTACTGTCGTCGTTTATTTTGATGTTCAGATTGTCCTAGATTTCCATTGTGAGTCTCTTTGGGCTAGCCCCTGTGTCCTTTTGTGAGGTCCTCATTGTTCTTTGAGTACTTTCTTCTGGTCTGGCACAGGATATTCCAGATTTATTTTGTACTTGCTCTGCCTCAGCCCTGAAATCAGCTACTTCTTCAAGGAACTCATGTTCTTTTTAATGGAAAATAGTTGTTTAGTAGCATTTTGTTTAATCTCCACATATTTGTGACTTTTCCAGTTTTCTTCTTGTAGGTGATTTCTAGTTTCATACCCTTGTGGTCAGAAAAGATGCTTGGTATTATTTCAGTCTTCTTAAATTTGTTGAGACTTGTTTTGTGGCCTAATATGTGATCCATTCTGGAGAATGTTCCATGTGCATTCGAAAAAAATGTGCATTCTGCAGTTTTTGGATGGAATATTCTGTATATATCTATTGAGTCCATCTGGTCTAATGTGTCATTTAGGGCCAGTGTTTCCTTATTGATCTTCTCTCTGAATGATCCATCCATTGATGTAAGTGTGGCTCTAAAGTCTCCTACTGTTACTGTGTTACTGTCAGTTTCTCCTTTTATGTTTGTTAATATGCGCTTTATGTATTTAGGTGCTCCTGTGTTGGGCACATGGATGTTTACAAGTATTATATCCACTTGTTGGATTGTCCTCTTTATCATTCTGTAGTGTTTACATTTGTCTCTTTGTCTGTCTTATTACAGTTTTTGTTTTAAAGTCTATTTTGTCTGATGTGTGTTGCTACTCCAGCTTTCTTTTTGTTTCCATTTGAGTGGAGTATCTTTTTCCATTCCCTCACTTCCAGTCTGTGAGTGTCTTTAGATCTGAAGTGTGTCTCCTGTATGCGGCATATATATGGGTCTTGTTTTTTTTTGTCTATTCAACCACCCTGTGTCTTTTGGTTGGAGCATTTAGTCCATTTACTTTTAAAGTAATTAGTGATAAGCATGTACTTACTGCCATATTGTTACTTTTTTCCTGGGTGTTTCAGTAGTTCTTCTCTGTTTCTTTCTTTTTCTCTCTTCCCTTGTGATTTGATGACTTTCTTTGTGTTATGTTTGGGTTCCTTTCTCTTATTTTTTGTGTATTTATTATAGGTTTCTGGGTTATGATTACCATGAGTTTCATACATAATAACATATGTAAATAGCAATCTATATTAAGTTGATGGTCTCTTAAGTTCGACCTTATACTAAAAGCCTTACACTTTTACTCCCCCACCACAGTTTTATGTTTTTGACATATTTTATGTCTTTTAATTTCATGTATCCCTTAACCTCTTATTGTAGATATAGATGATTTTAGTACTTTTGTCTTTTGACTTTCGTACTAGCTTTGTAAGTGGTTGATCCACTACCTTTCCTGTATTTTTCCCTTTACGAGTGATATTTTTTCTTTGATAATTTTCTTATTTCTATTTGTGGCCTTTTCTTTTCCACTTAAAGAAGTCCCTTTAACATTTCTTCTAATGCTGGTTTCATGGTGATGCACTCCTTTAGTTTTTGCTTGTCTGGAAAACTCTCTATCTCTCCTTCCATTCTGAATGATAACCTTGCCAGGTAGAGTATTCTTGGCTGTAGGTTTTTTCCTTTCAGCACTTTGAATATATTGTGCCACTCCCTTCTAGCCTGTAAGGTTTCTGCTGAAAAGTCAGCCGATAGCCTTATGGGGTTTCCTTTCTACATAACTTGTTGCTTTTCTCTTGCAACTTTTAGGATTCTCTCGTTATCTTTAATTCTTGACATTTTAATTATAATGTGTCCTGGTGTGGGTCTCTTTGGGTTCCTCTTGTTTGGTGCTCTCTGTGCTTCCTGTACCTGGATGTCCTTTTCCTTTCCCAGGTTAGGGAAGTTTTCAGCTATTATTTCTTCAAATAAGTTCTCTGCCCCTTTGTGTCTCCTCCTTCTGGGACACCTATAAAATGGATGTTAGTATGCTTGATGTTGCTCCAGAGACCCTTTAGACTGTTTTCATTTTTTTTCATTCTTTTTTCTGTTTAGCTTGGGTGATTTCCTCTACTCTTTCATCCAGCTCACCGATCTTTTGTTCTGTATCATCTACTCTGCTGTTGATTCGTTCTAGTGAATTTTTCATTTCCATTATTGTGTTCTTCAGCTCTGATTGGTTATTTTTTATATTTTCTAATTTTTTGTTGAAGTTCTCACTGTGTTCATCTGTTCTTCTCCCCAGATCAGTGAGCATCCTTATGACCATTAGTTTCTACTCTTTATCAGGCAGATTGTTTATCTCTGTTTCATTTAGTTCTTTTTCTGAGGATTTGTCCTGTTCCCTTATTTGGAACATATTCCTTTGTCTTAAAACTTCTTATTTTAAAATTTTTTATTACCTTGGGACTTGAGGGACAGCTTGATCTTATGTAAGTCCTTGATTCACATGTTCTTTAAGTTTAAAAAAAAAATACTCTTCCATTATTGCCTGGCTTTTTATATTATTTTTTGAAAAGTCTCATACCAGTTGAATTCTCTTGCCCTTGTCAGGTATTTGATTTTTGTATAGAGGTTGTGAGGGTTCTTTATTTACCTTTAAAGTGTATTAACTCTGCAAGGATATGTGTTGAAGTTGATCATTGTGGGTTAGTGGTCACTGGTGTCCAGTGAGTTCTTTCAATATATAGATTCAGACCTTTTATTTCTAGAAAGTTTTCTTAGATTATAGTTTTAATATTATTTCTGTTCCATTGTCTTACGTATCTTTTTCAGACATCTTAATTATAGGAAAATTGGATCTTCTTTGCATTTCCACCATGTTCATTTCAGCCACATTCTCACAGATCCTTTTTCCTTTTTTAATTTCCTTTTCATTTTGTTTTTTTTCTTTTCTTCAACATTCATTATCATGTTTTCATTAGAATTTATTATTTCTTGTGCACCTTGTAATGTGATCCTTATTTCTCATAATTTTGTTATTTTTTGTATTTCTTTTCTGAGATCAACCAACTCTTATTTCTTTCCATTTTTTGTCCATTTCTGTTCTTAGTTTTTGAGTTTCTGTTTCAGGTTGTGTTATCATATCCCCAGTTGTTTGTTTGAGGACATTTAATTAAGTTTTGAGTGTTGTGTTCCAGTTTTCTGCTTTACCATTGTTTTTGGGGGGAGGGGATTTCCATAAACTGAATTGTTGGGATTCTCATTTTTTTTGTTTTCTTGTTATATTTTTTTAGGTAGATAAAGACTGTGACTCGATATTTCTCTGAACAGGGCTGGTGGTTGGCAGTGGTTCACAAGCTTTGTAGTTCATGACACATTCATGATAGCCCTCTTCTGTCAGTGTAGTAAATTTTTCTCGTTTTTTGGAGAGGAGGTTGTAGTAGGGGAGGGATTGCGTATCCTTGTTTTGTTTTGTTTTTTCTGTCTTGCAGGATCCTGAATTTCCCCTCTTGCTTTGTTTTTTCTCCCTTCACTCTGTGGTTTCCAAAGCCCGCTTCTCTGCTACTTTTCACCTTCTTTTCCCACCGAAGTGTGTCCTTTCCAAAACTGCCCTGCTTAGGATTTCTGCACTCTTAACTTCCTTCCCTGAAGTCAGTGCTCTCATCAACAGTGGATTTTTTTCTTATTTCCAGTATTTTCTGGCTGTGCATGGGATATCTTGATCATCTTTGTCTCTCCCAGTGAGTCTTGCATTAACCTTTACCACTTAAGTTATTCTTAGATCCTATGCTTTAGGGATCTGTGACCCTAGTAAAAACAAAGTTATTTTTGTTCTTTGAGTTTCTTTCTTTTTCTTTTCAAGTTGTCTTTGTGAAAAATAATTATTTTAGTATTTTAGTATTGTTTTATTTGAAAGAAGTAAGGGGCATTACAAATGATCGTCACTGTTAACGTTTTACATTTAGAGTAGTTTTCCATGGGCAGGAGTTAAAGAAGTGATGTCTCATCTTAATGATTATAGGAATCTTGTGTGACAGATGTGAGAGCCACCGAGTTTTCTATGCGATGAAATCCTAGCCTATGAAAACATGAAGTCAGGAAGGCTAACGGCATCTCTTATCTGTTCATCATGAAAATACATTGATTGCTGTGAATGTTTTTCATGAGAAAGTTTGATGGGAACTTAAATTTAACTTGGGTTTGTCCCTAATGCAGAAGCATTGTTTGAGGTTGCTTGTTGCATTGCAGAGTGCAGAAGCCACATACCATACGAAAGACCTTAGTGAGGCTTTGTGCCCTGCAATGGTCAGGCTGGTTTGTGGCATAGAACAGAGAAGAAATACTGAAGCCTTGTCTCCGTAAATGATGTCATTACAAGATGTTTCCTCTGATGTTTTGGGGCAGGTCAATGGGAAACTGACAAGTGTCCCATTTCTCATCTGCATTCAGCTGGATAAAACTTAATCTACTCTGTGATGCTGACCCTATCCAAGAATTCCTGTCTGTGAGGAAATATTCAAAAGCCTTTGACATCTCTTAAGTGGTGAAAAGTTTATTTTTTCAGAAAAGCTTTGAACGGAGTTTCTTGGTGAGCTCCGTGTGCCTCCCCTGTGCTGCTTGGCCACACGTCTGGTTTGCTGAAGTGGGTCATGATGTGTTGCTTCTATAGGAGCACACTTGGTGTGAGGGGCTCTGCTGCTGTCCTGAGAGAAGTGTCAGTGTGGTAAGAGCCAGTGCCTTGAGTCTCCACCTTTTCAAGAGTGTTTATTAAGAAACAGAAGCAGAAGATGAAGCTCTCTTCTATCCAGAAGTTTGTTGGTTTTTTAGAAGATAAGTCTTAAAGCCCTCCGAGTAGAAATTTCGCAAAAGAGAAGGAAAGCCCTGTCAGGAAGAATTGATGGGGGGATCGGTGTTACTTCGTAGATATTGTGGTCTGTGTGAATGCTATAAAATGTTCTGTCAAGACCTTTTGGTCACCATCATGGATAATGATCAGAACTCAGGTGCTCTTTTGTCCAAGCTGCTATTCTGAAAGAGGATGTTGGAGGAGGCCACTATGCTCACAGTCAAAGAAATGCACGTTTTTTAAAACTAAGTATATTCCTTCCCTGACTTTTAGTAAAAAATACAAAAATTTTGGGGCCGGCCCGGTGGCGCAAGTGGTTAAGTGTGCGCGCTCCACTGCGGCCGCCTGGGGTTCGCCGGTTCGGATCCCGGGCACGCACCGACGCACTGCTTGGTAGGCCATGCTGTGGCGGCGTCCCATATAAAGTGGAGGAAGATGGGAGGATATTAGCCCAGGGCCAGTCTTCCTCAGCGGAAAAAAAAGAGGAGGATTGGCAGATGTTAGCACAGGGCTGATCTTCCTCACAAAAACAAACAAACAAACAAAAATTTTAGTAATTTTATGTTGGAGTGAGTATGGTGAGTACTTTTTTTTAATACTGAAGGTGTGTTAGTTGGTGTGGCTCACTTGGGTAGCAGTCTGGAAGTCTTTATTGAGAATCTGTCCTATGGAAACACTTTAACAGATAGAAGTTGTGTGAGGAAGATGTTGATTGCAACATCATTCATTATATAGAAAAATTGGAAGCAATCTAAATTTCTAACATGAAATTAAGTAACTTAATTAGGCCCCTTTCTTCTCTGAGGCTTCCTCGTGCTCTCCCGCTATTTAAGTTTCCCCTGGTGTTGACAGCCCTGCTGCCAAACCCCCTCCAACATCACGGCCTCCACATAGATGACCAACTTGTGTCTTGCATCTCTTCCCATTGAGAGTTACAGCCTTACCTTCTCCCAAAAGGCAAGAGACATTTCTTCTCTCTTTCAGCAGACTCTGGACAGGTCATGTCAGTTCTCACAGATCACTTTGTTTCCAAAAGATCCCATCTTTTGTTCAGATTTGTCACTTCTTCTTCATGCCAGTGTATCCCATGAACCCCAGGATGCTGGCTAGGTGGTTTGCACTTTTTAACTATAATGAGTAGTGCTGCTGTGAGTATCATGTGCAAGTTTTTGTGTTGACATATGTTTGCATTTCTCTTGGGTATACGCCTAGGAGTAGAATTGGCTGGGTCATATGGTAACTCTGTGTTTAAACTTTTGAAGTACCAGACTGTTTGCCAAAGCAACTGCACCATTTTACAATCCTACCAGCAGTATATGAGGGTTCCAATTTTTCCACATCCTTGCCGACACTTGTTATTATCTGACATTTTTTTTGGTGAGGAAGATTAGCCCTGAACTAACATCTGTTGCCAATCCTCCACTTTCTGCTGAGGAAGATTGGCCCTGGGCTAACATCCATGCCCATCTTCCTCTGCTTTGTATGTGGGACACCACCACAGCATGGCTTGGTGAGCGGTGCGTAGGTCCGTACCCGGGATCCAAATTTGCGAACCCCGGGAGCGTTTGAACTTAACCACTGTGCCACCAGGCCGCTCCCCTCTCTGACATTTTGATTCTAGCCATCCTATTAAATGTGAAGTGGTGTCTCATTGTGAGTTTGGTTTGCATTTCCTTGATGACTATTTTTCCTTTTTTTTTTCTTTTGTTCTTGCCCATTCTTTTGGTTCAAACAAATGTGTAATGACGTATGTCCATCATGGTGGTATCATACAGAGTATTATCACTGCCCTAAAAGTCTTATGTGCTCTGCCTATTCATCCCTCTCCCCCCAACCCTTGGCAGCCACTGATCTTTTTACTGTCTCCATAGTTTTGCCTTTCCAGAATGTCATATAATTGGAATCAAACAATACGAAGCCTTTTTAGAATGCTTTCTTTCGCTTACTAATAGGCATTTAAAGTTTTTTCATGTCTTTTCTTGGCTTAATAGCTCATTTCTTTTTAATATTGACTAATATTCCATTGTCTGGATATACCAAAGTTTATCAGCTCACCTGCTAAAGGATGTCTTGGTTGCTTCCAACTTTTGGCAATTAAGAATAAACCTTCTATGAACATGCCTGTGTGGTTTTTTGTGTGGACGTAAGTTTTCAACTCCTTTGGGTAAATACGCAGGAATGTTATTGCTGGATTGTATGGTAAGACTGTTTAGCTTTGTTAAGAAATCCCCAAACTCTCTTCCAAAGTGGCTGCACCATTTTGCATTCCCACCAGCACTGAATGAGAGTTCCTGTTGCTCTACATTTTCACCAGTATTTGGTGGTGTCAGTGTTCTGAGTTTTGGTCATTTAACTAGGTGTATAGTGGTATCTCATTGTCATTTTAATTTGCATTTCCCTGATGATATATGATGTGGAGCATCTTTTCATATGTTTATTTGCCATCTGTATATCTTCTTTGTTGAGGTGTCTGTTAAGGTCTTTGGCCCCTTTTTAAATCAGTAGTTTTCTTCTTGTTGCAGTTTAAGAGCTCTTTGTATATTTTGGATGAGTCCTTGACCAGATGTGTCTTTGCAGATATTTTCTCCTAGTCTGTGGCTTGTTTTCTCATTCTCTTGATATTGTCTTTTGCAGAGCAGAAGTTTTTAATTTTAATGAAGTCTAGCTTATCAATTATTTCTTTCGTGGATCATGCCTTTGGTGTTGTATCTAAAAAGTCATAACCATACCCAAGGTCATCCAGATTTTCTCCTGTTATTTTCTAGGAATTTTATAGTTTTGCTTTTTACATTTAGGTCTGTGATCCATTTTGAGTTAATTTTTGTGAGGGGTATAAGGTCTGTGTTTAGGTTCATTTTTTTGCATATGAATGTCCAGTTGTTCCAGCACCGTCTATTGGAAAGACTGTCTTTGCTTCATTGTGTTACCTTTGCTTCTTTGTCAAAGATCAGTTGACTATATTTATGTGGATCTATTTCTGGGCTCTCTATTCTGTTCCATTGATCTATTTGGCTCTTTTTTTGCCAATACCACACTGTCTTGATTACTGTAACTTTATAGTAAATCTTAAAGATAAGTAGTGTCAGTCCTCCATTTTTGTTCTTCTTCCATATTGTGTTGGCTATTCTGGATCTTTTGTCTCTCCATATAAACTTTGGTATCAATTTGTTGATATCCACAAAATAACTTGCTGGGATTTTTTTTTTCTTTTCTTTTTGTATTTTTGGTGAGGAAGATTAGCTCTGAGCTAACATCTGTTGCCAGTTCTCTTCTTTTTGCTGAGAAAGATTGGCCCTGGGCTGACATGCGTGCCCATCTTCCTCTGCTTTGTAGGTGAGACACCTGCCACAGCATGGCTTGATAAGCAGTGCATAGGTCCACGCCTGGAATCCAAACCTGCAAACCCTGGGCCACCGAAGCAGAGCACGTGAACTTAACCACCATACCACTGGGCCAGCCCCACTGGGATTTTGATTTGGATTGCATTGAATCTGTAAATCAGGTTGGGAAGAACTGACATCTTGACAATATTTAGTCTTCCTATCCATAGAGCAGCTCTCCATTTGTTTTGTTCTTTGATTGCAGTCTTCAAAGTTTTGTGGTTTTTATCATATAGATCTTGTACATATTTTGTCAGATTTATAACTAAGTATTTCATTTTGGGGGATGCTACTATAAACGGTATTGTACTTTTAATTGAAATTCCACTTGTTCATTTTTGATATAAAGGGAAGCAATTTACTTTTGTATATTAACCTTGTATTCTGCAGCCTTGCTATAATTGCTTGTTTGTCACAGCATTTTTTTTGTCACTTGTTTTGGATTTTCTGCATAGATGATCATGTCGTCTGTAAACAAAGCCAGTTTTCTTTCTTGCTTTCCCATCTGTACTCCATTTTTTTTCTTTTTCTTGTCTTATGGTTTTAGCTAGTACTTTCAGGATGATATGAAAAAGGAGTAGCGATGAAGGACATCTTGTTCTTTATCTTATTATAAATAGGAAAACTTTGCATTTCTCACTGTTAAGTAAGATGTTAGCTATAGGTTTTTTGTAATATTCTTTATCAAGTTGAGGAAGATCTCCTCTATGCCTAGTTTACTGAGAGTTTTTTGGGTTTTTTTGTTTGTTTGTTTTTGTGAGAAAGATTGGCCCTGAGCTAACATCTGCCAATCCTCCTCTTTTTTTGCTGAGGAAGACTGGCCCTGGGCTAACATCTGTGCCCATCTTCCTCTACTTTATATGGAACACCGCCACAGCATGGCTTGCCAGGTGGTGCGTTGGTGCACGCCCGGGATCCGAACCGGCGAACCCTGGGCCACCGCAGCAGAGAGCGCGCACTTAACTGCTTGCGCCACCGGGCCAGCCCCTACTGAGAGTTTTTATCATGAGTGAGTGTTGGATTTTGTCAAATGCTTTTTTTGCATCTATTGATTTAATCATGTGATTTTTCTTTTTTAGCCTGTTAATGTGATGGATTACATTAATTGATTTTCAAATGCTGAGCCAACCTTGTGTATGTGGGATAAATCTCACTTGATCATGGTGTTGATTCTTTTTATGCATTGTTGAATTAGATTTGCTAATACTTTGTTAAAGATTTTTGCATCTATTTTCATGAGAAATATTGGTCTGTAGTTTTCTTTTCTTGTAATGTCTTTGGTTTTGGTTTTAGGGTCATGCCGACCTCATAGAATGAGATAGGAAGAATTCCCTCTGCTTCTGTCCTCTGAAAGAGATTGTAGAGAACTGGTGTAATTTCTTCCTTAAATGTTTGGTAGAATTCACCAGTGAACGCGTCTGTGCTTGGTGCTTTCTCTTTTGAAAGACTACTAATTATTGATTCAGTTTCTTAAGTAAATATGGGACTATCCAGGTTGTCTATTTTTTCTTGTTTGAGTTTTGACAAATTGTGTCTTTCAAGGAACCTGTACATTTCACGTTAAGTTATCAGATTTGTGGACAGAGTTGTTCATAGTATTCCTTGATTATCCTTTTAATGTCATGAGATCTGTAGTGATGTACCCACCTTCATTTCTGATATTAGTGATTTGTGTCCTCTCTTTTTCTTAGTTAACCTGGCTAGAGGCTTATTGATTTTCTTTTCAAAGAGCCAGCTTTTATTTTCATTTATTTTCTTTATTGATTTCCTGTTTTCAATTTCATTGATTTCTGCTCTAACTCTTAGTATTTCTTTTTTTCTGCTTACTTTGGATTTAAGTTGCTTTTCTTTTTCTAGTTTTCTAAGGGCTAATGATTTTTTTTTATTATTTTTTATTTATTTATTTTTTCCCCCAAAGCCCCAGTGGATAGTTGTATGTCATAGATGCACATCCTTTTAGTTGCTGTACGTGGGATGTGGCCTCAGCATGGCTGGAGAAGTGGTGCGTCGGTGCGCGCCCGGGATGCGAACCCCGGGCCGCCAGCAGCGGGGCGCGCGCGCACTTAACCACTAAGCCACGGGGCTGGCCCCAGGGCTAATGATTTTTTAAACATTTGTATTTACCTGGAGCATGGATTCTTTTACACTATAAACCAGTGTCTCATGGGTTTTATGGTGATTAAGATACTTGATTAACTTTTATATTTGTAATTTTTTATAGGTATTCATATACTGTTTTTTGAAATTTCTCTTATTTATCCATGAGCAACTTCTAGAGATTTTGTCTGTCTTTGAGAGCCATCAACAGAATCTGTCATTGTTGGCCTTAAATGCTTTGTGTTGATTTAGGAGTACCTTTCCATAACCAAACTGGGAAAATGAAATTAGAGAATTAACTAGTATATTTCCCAGATTAGAGATGATTTTTATTCTTCCTCTCCCCGAATATTTTGCCAAGTGCTTACATTACTTGAATAAAGGGTAAAATCTATGATTAAATGTGAGCCAGGTGAGGATGGGGACAGTCATCTGGGCTGGAATAAGAGGGGAAGGCAGGTGTTGTTCTGGTGTGTACTGAGCTCACTTGAGCACCTACAAGTCAGCTATTGTAGTTTTCTTTTTCTCTTCTTCTTCTTCTTTTTTTTTTTTTTGCTGAGGAAGATTGGCCCTGAGCTAACATCTGTGCCAGTCTTCCTCTTTTTGCCTGAGGAAGATGGTCCCTGAGCTAACGTCCGTGCCAGTCTTCCTCTATTTTGTATATGAGATGCTGGCACAGCATGGCTGGATGAGTGGTGTGTAGGTCTGCGCCCGGGATCTGAACCCACAAACCCGGGCCTCCGAAGCAGAGCATGCGAACTTAACCGCTACACCACCGGGCCTGTGCCACTTCTTCTTTTTTTAAAATTGAGATTATCCATTCCTTAGCACTACCTTTTGAGTTTCACAGAACAAGTGTGGTTTAAAAAAAACTGTCCTGGGGCCGGCCCCTTGGCTTAGTGGTTAAGTGCGCACACTCTGCTACTGGCAGGCCGGGTTCGGATCCTGGGCACGCACCGACGCACCGCTTGTCCGGCCATGCTGAGGCCATGTCCCACATACAGCAACTAGCAGGGTGTGCAACTATGACGTACAACTATCTACTGGGGCTTTGGGGGGAAAAAAGGAGGAGGATTGGCAATAGATGTTAGCTCAGGGCCAGTCTTCCTCACAAAAAAAAAAAGAACTGTCCTGTTCCTACCACTAATTGGATTTATTCGCATTTCAGAAGACAAGATAACTCAAACCAACAAACGGAGGTGAAGCTGCAGTGCTGATAGGAAAGACGTCATGATTCTGTCCAGAGTAGTAAAAAGGTTCAGAAAGTTTTTTTAAATGTTAGGTCACTTCAAGAATATATTTTTGTCAATTACTTCCTTATTTTGTTAGAGCACTTTTACTTTTAAGTCTAATAATTTGGAATTCCTGGCATTAGTGTACATGGTATAATTTTTGTAAAGTGAGGACACCTTTGTATGGCATGATAGGTATTCTTTAAATGCGATCTTTTTTGTCTGCACTTAAAAGTGTCTGAAAACTCAGTGTTTGTACTGAGCACCTTAATCAGCCTTGTAATAAAATCACACGTACGTGGATCCTTGAATGGGAAGGAGCAGCGGTCCTGACGAGCCCGGGGGAATGGTTCTTCACCTTGAGAGGCATGAGCTGACTCAGGTCAAGATTCTAGTCATCTAGTGTATATACCTAATATGTATCTAATATTTTATGTATCTGTGTTATTATAGATATTACCTATCTGTATTATTATATATATTATTATATATCTATAGTGATATATCTATTATGTCCATAATTTCTTGCCTTGGCCTATTCCTATTTGGCCTTAGGATTGAATGGGGTGGACACTGCACACATTTGGTTTTGCTCACAAATTATACAGCTTCCAGTATTTCTAATATTTGAGATAATATTTGGAGTAATAATAAATATATATTACTCTGTTTTTAATATTAGGTCACTATTTTTTAATATTATTAAAAAATAATACAATATTTAATATCTGTCCTGTTTACCAGACAATTTCTGAGTTTAGTATTAAAAAAAAATGTCTTGAAGATTTAATCATCTTTTCTTCTTACAAATTCAGATAACTGCTGTCAGGTTCTTTGTGTGTTATTTTGCTTGAGTGTTAAAAATATTGATAGCTTTATTTAAATTGCATTCCATATTTAGAAATAGAAAGCTTCTTTTTGTACAGTACCCTTTTTTTTTTTGCTTTAGGTAGGTTAGCCCTGAGCTAACATCTGTGCCAGTCGTCCTCTATTTTGTATGTGAGATGCCACCACAGCATGGCTGACAAGTAGTATAGGTCCATACTCAGGATCTGAACCTGAAAACATGGACCGAGGAAGCGGAGCGTGCTGAACTCAACCACTATGCCACGGGGCTCGCCCTAGTACGTGTTTTTAAAGAGAGAAAGGATGAACAAGACGTATATTTTATATTGAACATCTTAGCACCTACGACAAGTGTGTGTGTGCACACACCTTGATGTTTGGTGTTTATTTATTAAATGCTAAATAAATGGAGATGTTATGGACTGAATGTTCTTTGCTTTCAAATTGAGATTTTTTTTTTTAATTTCTCTATAAATGCAGTACATTCCTTGTCATTTTAGGTTAGGTTTTTGGTTGTTGTTTCTTTGTTCGAAAGCTTTTCCTACAAGTTCTGTATAATGACCAAAGAGTCGCACTGCCCCTGTTAAACCAGTGGTGAGATTATGGATGCAGTTCTCTGCAGGACGGAACACTGTGTTTTCTGTGCCTCAAAGGGAGAAAATTTGCTTGAGGGGCTTTTCTTTGTCACTTTACGTCAGGCCAATCTGACTGCAGAGCAGAAAAGTTGAACTTAGTATACCTTTCCAAGTTGAGAAAAAAAGTATCTAAAACACGGTATATAGAATAAAATATGATTTTTATCTCTAACATATTATTCCATTTATATGTAGGCTTGAAATTATTCTCAGAGCAAACTAATTTCTCTGCTCATTCTAAAATCTTTTATAGAATAATCACTTGCATAAGATTGATTTTTTTAATAATCAAGAAATTATAATGTTTGGGGGAATTATATCTTGAAAGAAAAGCTCTATGTATAAAATCTTATGATAGTGTTAGACATTTCAAAATTGGGGTCTTTTTGTTTGTTTTAACTGACAACTGTCAGTGTGGCTTTAGGATTAAATTCTCATTTTCTGGAAAAAAGCAAAGAATTGCATGGTTTTAGATATATTTACATAAAATATAAAATTTATTTAAAATAAATATAGTACTTTTTCATTGGCAAGGAAAAAAAACTTAGTTGTAGAGAATAACTCATTTAAAAAATCATGGCTGAATTTCACAGTTCTATTTGTGTATAATCTTTTGGAAATGTTGATTTGATTTACACATGGTTTAGAGTGGAGCGGAAAAAGTAGGCTTAGTCTCTGCACATAATTATCTCGAAATGAAGGTGGCATAGATCTAAATAAAATTTAGTTAAAAAGTAGTATTATGAGATGTTTAGGTGGTTTATATCAAAAGACGAGCTGAAACTTTTACTAATTGAGTTAAGGAATGGGACAGGCTGATGAGGGGAGAGCAAAAGACGTTGTTGCTGTGGAAAGGAGGGAGCAGCTGGACCAGTGCAGAGCTCCTGGTGGCCCCAGGCGCCACCCTGGACCCCTCACAGGGGGAGAAGGTGGTGTTGTCATTAAATGCTTCTCTCGGCAGCTGCAGGGGAGCATCCGCTCCACTCCTGGTGAGCCGTGTGTAGAAGGAAACCCAGGACCTGGATTCGGGGCGGATTTCTCCTCTTGCGTAGTGTTGATCTGCCTACCTATTTGATTTTCAGTTTTTTCACCTGTCAAAGAGGAGCTTGCAATAGCTCTCTGAAGGTCTCTTTCTGCTGTGTCTGATTCTGTGACCTATTTTTTCTTTGTGTGAAACACTTGACGATTTTTCATGGTAAAAATCATTTCAATGTTTTTATTTCTTTTAGGAGCTTTCTAGAGGTATGATTTACATAGCATATAATTCACCTATTTTAAATGTTTAGTTCGATGAGTTTTAGTAAATTTACATAGCTGTACAAGCATCACTAAAATCCAGGTTTAGAGATTTCCATCACAGGAAAAGTTCCCTTGTGCCGGTTTGGAGTCAATTCCCACTTCACCCTCAGTCCCAGGCAGCCACAGATCTGCTCTCTATCTCTATTTTTTTGCCTTTTCTGGAAATACCATAAATGGCATCTTCTATTTAGTATAACGTTTTTGAGGTTCATCCATGTTGTTGCATGTATCAGTAGCTTATTCCTGTTTATTAGTGAGTAGTATTCCTTTGTATGGATTTATACCACATTTTGTTTGTCTGTGAACTAGTAGATGGACAATTAGATTGTCTTTATTTTGGGCAAATATGAGAAATGCTGCTGTGACCATTTGCATGGTCTTTTTGTGGACATATGGTTTCTTTCCTCTGGGATAGATAACTTGGATAGAGAGGAGTGGAATTGCAGGGTTGTTTGATACATATATGTTTATATTTAACATTTTAAGAAGCTGCCAACTTGTTTCTCTAAAATGGATGTGCCATTTTGCAGTTCTGCCATCTGTGTATGAAGGTTGCAGTTTATCCACATCCTCACCAATACTTGGTATTGTCAGTCTCTTGATTGATTATAACCATTCTAGTGGGTATATAGTGGTGTCTCACTGTAGTTTTAATATTCATTTCCCTAATGATTAATGCTGTTGATCATCTTTTAAGGTGCTTATGTCCCATTAGTATGTCTTTGTTAAAAGTGTCTGTTTAAATCTTTTTGCCCCTTTAAAAAAATTGGATTGATTGAGTTGCAACAGTTCTTTACATGTTTCATATATGAGTTCTTTATCAGATTAATGTTTTCAAATATTTTCTCCCAATCTGTGGTTTGTCTTTTCATTTTCTTATTGATGTCTTTTGAAGAGCAAACATTTTTAATTTTGACAAAATCCAAATTGTCCTTTTTTTTCTTTCATGGATTGTACTTTTGGTGTCGAATCTAAGAAATCTTGGCCTAACGCAAAGTCACAAAGATTTCTCCTATGTTTCCTTGTAAGAGTTTTGCAAGTTGAGCTCTTACATTTAGGTCCATCATCCATTCTGACTTAATTTTTGTATATGTTGTGAAGTGAAGTTCTAAGTTCGTTTTGTTTTTGCATGTTGGTATCCAGCTGGGTCAGTACATTTATTCAGAAATCGGTTGACCATGTATGTCAGTTTGTTTCTAGACTGTATTCTGCTTCATTGAGAGGTTTGTCCTTATAGTGATATCACCCTATCTTGACAACTGTAGTTTATAATAAGTTTAAAATCAGGTAATGTAAGTCTTTCAACTGTCTTCTTTACTAAAATTGCTCTATTTTATGTCCTTTGCATTTCCATATACATTTTAGGCTCAGCTTGTTAATTTCTAAAAAAGAGAAAACCACTAGAATTTTGATAGGGCTTACATTGAATCAGTAGATCCATTTGGAGAGAACTGGCATCTTAACAATATTGTCTTCCAGTCCATGAACTTGGTATGTCTCCCAATTTATTTAGTTCTTTAATTTTTCTCAGTGGTGTTTTGTATTTTTTAGTGTACTGGTTTTGAATTTCTTTTTTAAAATTTATCCCTACATGTTTTAATCTTTTTGATGCAATTATAAAATGTATTGCAGTTATAAAAACTTGCGTTACGAATGACGTTTTTAAAATTTCATTTTGGATTGTTTGTCACTAGTATGTGGAAATACAGTTGATTTTTGTATCTTAATCCTGTGACTTTGTAAGCTCCCTCACCCATTCTGGTGGGTTTTGTTGATTCCTTGGGGTTTTCTGCTCACAAGATGGTGGATGGTCCTTGACAAGGGTGTCCTCATTCAAGTGATGTTGCCGCAGCTTAAAGCATTCTTGGAGCTTCTCAGTCAGACTTTGTTAGACAAGCTACCAGGCTCATAAGAAAACCCATCTTTATTAGTTATTGGTGGATATCGTGTCTGATTCCTCTTTCTTCTTCCCTTTTATCTTACTAAACTTAGATGTGTGCTGAGGATACGTTATTTTTTACTTGTCTATTAGACATTAAAGGGTAGCAGCTGGGTAGGCAGTTGGATGTATGCATCTGAAGTTCAGGGAAGGGGCTGCGGGTAGAGGTGTGAATGGGAGTCGTCAGATCATAGTAAGGCTGTAGGCTGGACACGATCACCTAAAGGGATTGACCAGATGTCCAGCAATCCTTGGAAGAAGAATTGAGAAGGTCTGAAAAAGGTTTGAGGGGTGCCTTGTGCCCAGAATCTGGGGACACCCTGTGGGGAGCATGTCAGGAGTACTACTGAATGACTTTCAATTCGTTTATGAGCCACCTGCCTGCATGAAAACTTTGGGTTAATTTTTAAAAATTCTTCGTTACTGTTTTAACGAGTGTACACGTCTTTCACAGGAAAATGAATCTTCACAAGGTCAGTGATGCCCCTCCTGGTTTTTCTTTTGAATCATTTGAACAGTTACTACTTGGCATTTATTTTTTTTTTTCCCTAGGGTAATGTGATTTTTAATTGTTAAACATCCTAGTCCTCATTTTATGTTAATTTAATACCCAGTTTGGTATATTTTTCTTATTCTGTTACCTACATTGTATTATTGACTTTGTGAGAGTCACACTAATCGTCTGCTTTTCTTTCGTTCCTAGGCAAATACTGTGGTCTGGGGTTGCAAATGAACCACTCAATTGAATCAAAAAGCAATGAAATTACAGTGCTGTTCATGAGCGGAATCCATGTTTCTGGACGAGGATTTTTGGCCTCCTACTCAGTTATAGATAAACAAGGTAATTTTCACTTTATACCATGGCTCCCCCATTTTACAGTTTCTAAAAACAGAAATGAAGTTTCTTTGAGTACCTGTTACCTGAGATTAGAATAGAGTAGAAAGACTGAATAGTTAATAACATACATAAATTTGACAAATAAAATTAGATCAGTTTCGGAATTCCAAAAATTAAAGTATATTAACTTTTATGTCAAGTCCATATACTTCCCTTTCCCTAGTAGAGGAAATACTGATTTTTTACTTTTACAAGTTTGGAATGCAAATAATAATAACTTAAAAACCTATCAATTATTGGGCTGGCCCTGTGGTATAGCGGTCGAGTGAGCACGCTCTGCTCCTGGCGGCCCAGGTTCGGATCCCAGGCGCACTCCGGGACACCGCTTGTCGGGCCATGCTGTCGCAGCGTCCCATGTAAAGTGGAGGAAGATGGGCACGGATGTTGGCTCAGGGCCAGTCTTCCTCAGCAAAAAAGAGGATTGGCATGGATGTTAGCTCAGGGCTGATCTTCCTCGCAAAAAAAAAAAAAAAAATCTATCAATTATTGAAAAGTATGTCAATTTAAAGCTTTACTGTCCGCAGTCTGCCATTTCATAGCACTGTGTTCAAGACCGTATTACCTTTCTTCTCAAAGAAGAGGGTCCATACTACCAGTTCCACCCTAGGGAGTGCTGAGACACTGCAAAGTAAATATGAGATATTTTCTAGATTGTTAACGTTTAGAATCTGAAGGGGGGATAATTAAAAGCAAGGCTATGAGTGGCATAGAATGCAGAATTTTACTTGGATCTCTAAAATAAAATGCAAGACTTGAATGAGGTCTCTCATGAGTTCTGGCTGCGTGGCACGTGTCCATTCCCCTCTGCCGTGAAGGTCCTGTGGTGAGAACATCTGGGAAGTGTTACTAGTACAAAGATAAATCAAAACAATCATTTAAATTAGAAAACAGATGATTATTTCAATATTTAGCAATGAGTTAACCAAGTTGACCATTTAAAATTAAAAATTAGCCCCTACTTTATATTGTATAAATGAGAAAATTAAGAACCTCCGTGGTGTGAGATGTTGGGCACAGGGAATGCCTGAGGGCAGTGCAAGCTGTTCCTTCCCAGCAGCGGTGAGTTTGAGGCAGACACTCGGTCTCGTTGAGAGTTTCATTTAGAATGTTACAGAGGAGAACTGTTCTGTGTGAAGAAAGATCCACTTTCCCTTAATTTCTAAGCTATGGAACGAGGTGTTCGCAAGGCTAATAAAATCCCTCAGAGAGCGTGAGAAAGAAAACTCACTTGGATGGAATAATGGGAAGAAAAGACCTGGAAACATTATGCTACATGAACAATTACTATTTTTGACAGAACCAGGTAAACTGAGGCAGTGTGATGTCGTAGAAGGGGCACTCAGTGGCCCTGGACTCAAAGCCTGCCTCTGCCACGTGGTAGCCGGCTGACCTCCTGCCAGTCATGTCACTGCGGAGCTTTGTCGTAAGTGGGTTAGTTGTGAGGACTGAATCCAATGATACACGGGTGGTGTCTGTAGGCACAGAAGAGGTGCCGTTCCCCCTCTCACCACTGCACATGCACACATCCTCATTCCCCACCGCTACCACCAAAAATGTAAGGTAGAAAACAGGTAGATTTCCATCCTGTCCATTTACTTCCTGAAAGTCTTGGGTTGATAGGTGAGAGGATAGAAAATAAACAATTAATTTACTTCTTATTCTCCTTAAATTTCTTGGTTTCAGTATCAGGTTAAATTAGTAAATTATTTATTTTGCTTTTTCATATTTTCCCCTTTCTCTCTTTGTTATATATTGAGTTGAAAGTTTCTGGAAAATAAATATCCCCTCTTTAACAACAACAAAAAAAGTTCTTACATTGGATATTTAAATTATGGAGCTCTTTGATCCATAGAAACCTGAATGTCTTGCCTAAAAGTTTCTTAAGAGTTGACAGTGATCTTAGATAACAGAATCAGTATGTTCTTGACTTATATGTGTCTGTGCTAAATTTCAAATTGCTGTGCCACTATCTTAGATGAATCTTGGCTTCCAAAGGTTTTTGAAATATCTACCATAATCAGAACTTCTTTTTAGTAACACTTTCCAAAGTCGTAATCGTCTTGTGAAATCCTCATTTCACAGTCTCTTCTGAGATCTTACTTGTGTTTTTGCTTGTTCTGGTCCCATCCAGCAAGCATTTGTTTTATTCGAAGTTAAGTGAATTGGCTAAATTCAAGAGAACACTGGTTGAATTTCATGTTGCTTCTTCCTGGGTGGCCTTTCTGACACAGTTTCTTGTAATGACTCATTTATTTGAAGGTTGCTTGGGCCTGGTTGAGAGCCTCAGTTTGCTTCCATCCAGAAAACTTAGCTGCCACACTGAATTCCCTGAATATTTTCAAGGAACATCACTACATGCCCCCAGCTTGGCAACCTAGTGGAAGGGTCAGAGTGTTTGGGAATGAAAAGATTGTGAGTAATCTTGCTTCCAGCAGCTTCTTCATTTGTCAAACTCTCACAAAGATTTGTAAATGTTATAGTGTGTGCTTGGTAGAGACGTGATTTTGTGTGAGATAGACTAATTTTCATTACTTTGTGCAAGAGCCCATTGCAAAATTATATTCCCTTCGATGCCTTATTTCCTGCAGTCTGCGTGGCACTGAGCAAACAGCAGTAAACAGTCACCCTGGATGCGACTTACAATACAGGGTTGGAAAAAGGCGTTAACCGCGTGGTTACTTATTGCAGTTATGGTAAGTGTGATGAAGGAAACGTTCAAGAAATAGGAGGCCAGAGGGGTGCGGGGAGCCGAAGATTGACAAAGAGCAGAGCTCCCTGAGGAGGTCACTTTTAGGCTGAGAGCCCAAGGAAGAATGGGAGGCTCCAAACAGGGAAGAAGAATGTTCTAGGGAAGAGAAGAGCAGGTGCAAAGGCCTTCAGTGGGAAGGAGCTTTGTAGGAACCAGAAAGGAAGCCAGGGCAGCTAGGCAGAGCAAATGCATGGGGAACGTTGCTCAGGGCCGTGTGGGAGACGGAAGGGTTGGAGCTTTCTCCTCAGAGTGGATGGAAGCTGTAGAGCAGAGGAGTGATCTGACTGGATTCCTGTTGTTTGCTTGTTTTTACGATCTCCCGTGCTCTGTGAACAGTGAGTCGAAGAGACGGAAGAATAATTGTAGGGAGGCTGTTAGAGGAGATGGGATCAGAGATGGTTGAATTAAGAGGTCTTGTTATAAATGTAACTCTAGATTTAGGCCAGATTCTGATTTAATTCTTTTTGACGACTTTGGAATCAGACATATCTTCTACAAGGAAACATTTCAACAAGTTGGGGTTCACGCTGCCTGAGGTTCAGGTGTAGTGAGCGGCCTCTTGGTTGAGGCTGGGAGCTGCCCTCAGAGGGTTATGTCTGGGGTGCTGACCCTGGTCCTCTTCACTTCTGTGTCTAGTTTTTATAACTGTCATGGTTTTACTCCTCTCTGTTATTTTTAATGATCTTTGAGCAGTAGTTTCCATTGTTTTCCATTACTAGTTATCTCTCTTAATTTTCATCTGTAAACCTCATTTTTGAAAGATTATATTTACCATGGAAAGGAAGTTTTCCTGTGTCTCCCTTGGATAGCAGGGAAAGGCAGAGATCAGTACTAGTTGACACTTCCAATGATTATCAGAAGACTGGTGTTTCTACTCGGAGTTGGTATAATTCCATCAAGTTCCAGCTAGACTTGCTGAAGTTGAAATTGGCATCTGAAAATTTAAGAGTCTGTGGACCCTGGAGACATCCTGGTCATTGTATTGGCAACCTCTGTGCAGGAGTTCTGGGGAGAAGCTCCAGTCACTCTGGTCTTACTGGGAGAGGCGGCACCAGCCACTCAGAGGTCCAGACTCAGTGACTCAGATCCTTTAATCCAGTATAATAGTAAACGATACTGACATTTTCATTCTCAAGTGTGAACTTAATGGCGTTTATCACTGGACTTGAAAAAAAAAAATTTTATAGGTGAGTGATCTAAATTCCTGGTTTTGAATCTGTTCAACGTTAGCCAGTTTCTAGGAAAAGCTCAACATTTCCAGGATGACTCTGGGCAGTGATTTTTTAAGTTATTTTAGTTACGGAACAATGAGCTCAGAAGACATAGCTGTGTCTGCGTTGAAAGCTTCAAGTCCGTGAAGGCAGCCTGTGTTTGTTCTGTGCCGTGAAGTGGGTGTTCTGTGTGTGTGCACGTGCGTGTGTGCATGTGCAGCCGAAAAGTCGTGGGCTGACTTTCCTTTTGTAGAACGTGAAATCATCACTTAAAAAGTAATGTTAAACCTCATCACTTTAGATGTTACCAATCCAGAATTTTGTAGTAGTCAAAGTTTCCCTTTATTTTTGTAGGAAAAAGTAGTCAATGGTTTAAAATTTCACGTGAAATAAACTGATGCAATGTAGATATTGACATACCTTCTAATTGGAATTCATCAACACTCGTGACCCCTTAGAACCTGAGGACAGTGTGCTTAAGACTTTCGCACAGCTGGGCCTGGGAAACATTCCCATTTGATGGGGTATTGTTGCTATATGTTAGATTATTTTTAGAATTAACACCAATAGTATAAAAATTGTCTGATTGCTACATTCTTTAACCACGTTTTTACAAATATTTTCCATTTCTTCCCTCTTACGTCAGATTATATCAACTTGTAAATGAAACATAGGGCAGAATAGAGTCCAGATTTCTGTAACTGATTGTGTTTTATCTGCGTGGGATATTTTTGGTTTTGAAAATACAGCATGAATTCTTTAGGTTGTTTGCTACCTTAATTGTACAATAATTTGATAGAATCCTTTCTGTTTTCAGTATTGCACTTAGCTAGGTTTCTATGTTTAGGTTTTGTGTTATGTTCCTAGTTATTGTTATTGTTGTATCTGGCAAACATTTTAAAACTCTTAAACTAGTATTTAGTAAGATTTTATTAATGAAGCCTCAGTTTACATGCATATCTTTAGATTCGTCCTTATTTACACACAAATGAATAAGTATAGTGTTTGTGTGTATGATGTAGTATACATGCAGAAAAATATCTATATTTTGGTGTCAATTTGTAGAACAAAGGTGCTGATGGATAAAGTATTACCAATTTTGCAGAGAAAGAGCATTTGTAAGGGAATTAATCTAAGATGGTATTAACCCAAGGAGGCAATTCAATTTATGGGATAGAGTTTATTCCAAGCGGACAGATAACCTGAAGAGCACCTTAATGATTTCAGTGTTTGCTGTGTATTTTGTTTTTTCGGGACGTCGGGGGTGCTGTGAAGGGGCCTGGTTGTGTTTGTGCTGTCTTGTGCTGTCCAGTGGATGCTGTGTATTTTGTTTTTTCGGGACGGCGGGGGTGCTGTGAAGGGGCCTGGTTGTGTTTGTGCTGTCTCGTGCTGTCCAGTGGATGCTGTGTATTTTGTTTTTTGGGGCCGGGGGGGGTGCTGTGAAGGGGCCTGGTTGTGTTTGTGCTGTCTCGTGCTGTCCAGTGGATGCTGTGTATTTTGTTTTTTCGGGACGGCGGGGGTGCTGTGAAGGGGCCTGGTTGTGTTTGTGCTGTCTCGTGCTGTCCAGTGGATGCTGTGTATTTTGTTTTTTCGACGGCGGGGGGTGCTGTGAAGGGGCCTGGTTGTGTTTGTGCTGTCTCGTGCTGTCCAGTGGATGCTGTGTATTTTGTTTTTCGGACGGCGGGGTGCTGTGAAGGGGCCTGGTTGTGTTTGTGCTGTCTCGTGCTGTCCAGTGGATGCTGTGTATTTTGTTTTTTCGGACGGCGGGGTGCTGTGAAGGGGCCTGGTTGTGTTTGTGCTGTCTCGTGCTGTCCAGTGGATGCTGTGTATTTTGTTTTTCGGGACGGCGGGGTGCTGTGAAGGGGCCTGGTTGTGTTTGTGCTGTCTCGTGCTGTCCAGTGGATGCTGTGTATTTTGTTTTTTCGGGACGGCGGGGGTGCTGTGAAGGGGCCTGGTTGTGTTTGTGCTGTCTCGTGCTGTCCAGTGGATGCTGTGTATTTTGTTTTTTCGGGACGGCGGGGGTGCTGTGAAGGGGCCTGGTTGTGTTTGTGCTGTCTCGTGCTGTCCAGTGGATGCTGTGTATTTTGTTTTTTCGGGACGGCGGGGGTGCTGTGAAGGGGCCTGGTTGTGTTTGTGCTGTCTCGTGCTGTCCAGTGGATGTGTTCTTTCCCCGCTGCTCTTACGAGTGTATTTGTTAATGTCCTAGACACCGTGTAGGTCACAAAAGAGTTTTAATGTATTTTAATCTTTGATATGTCTTAATATCTTTTATATTTCATAAAACCTTATAATGTTTTAATGCCTTGTCATGTCTTTTACTATGTCACATTCATTTTTTAGTATATAGGAATTTAGATATGGAGAGGGTTCGATTCGTTCGTATGTAGCTTACAGCCCATCTGACTACATCGTTCATTGCTTAAGCAGCTGAGCCGTGCCTCCCTCACCTGTGAGACAGCATTGGTGTTTCATCTGAGAAGACTCTTCCTGAGCTCCTGCTGTGGGCTCAGCTTCCATAGATGGCATCCTAATGTTGCTAAGAGGAACATAAGATTTAATCTCTACTCTAGTGTGTGGAAGGAGGTGAGATGTAAAATACCTCATACAGTCTCTGCCACTTAGTACATGTTAGTGGGCTGAGTCACAGTGACTACGTTCTATTGTGTCTGTAAATGTCCCTTCACTAAGTTGCGGGTGGTACAGGTCAGTGCCAGGTTCCTATAAGGAAGCCAGGAACTACGCCAAGTCACACAGTAATACTGACAGGAGAACTTAGCAACGAGAGGAGGCTTGTCCCACCTCCTCGAGGCTTGAGCACAGCAGCTGTCACACGACTGCAGTGTGAGGTCACTGACAAGGTGTGAGTGTGGAAAGCAAGACTTCCTGTTCTCCCGGCTCGGGGGAATTGGTTATTTAAGAATTTTAGAGCAGATGAAGAAGGAGAATTTGTAGGTGCACATCATCTTGCTTCTTCACAGATTTTCTCCTTTCTGGAGAATAAGTACAGTAACATAGTCCTTGTGCTCTGTGCCTCCTTGAGTTGGCATAAATGCAGGCCCTCAGGCTTCCCTGCCTCTGGAATAAGTGGACAGAAATGGACCCTGCAGCTGACAGAGCTGGTGTCGCACTGTCATAGGGGTGGTGCTGGCACCCGGACAGTCCTCTTCGGTCCATTCAGGAACACAAAACAGAGTGTTAATTGGGGGAAAATCTAAATCTGTTTCACAATCCTGCAATCTCAGAAATAGCCAGTGCTGTCAATCAAAGATATTCCTAAGATAGTAACCAAGATGCTGACATTTTTCTGACTGATTTGTGAGCTTATCAAGTATTGATCGTATTTTCAGGGTGTTATGTATGGGTTAACATCAGATGTCATGTGTAAATAAGTGTTGCAGGGAGCAATTATCAAGTGCCCCAGCCTTTGCCCTTATTATGTGTTGAAAAAATTTTGAATTGTACTTCAATTAAAAAACAAAAAAGAACTGTGTGTAGGATGTCAACTATGGCCGATAGTCATGGTGCTAAGGTTGGAGCTGTCTTAGAAGACCTGATGTTGGCGTCTTCACTGACACACCCTGAAACCCTCATCCTCTTGTTGATTGCTGGCCTGCCTTTGTTCTGTATTCTTGTGTGCTCTTCCTCACAAGACCCTTGTCCTGCCTCCTCTGGAGGGCTGTCTCGGGTTAAGGAGGGCAGATTTGGAAGAAGGATGGAAGCTCTTTTTATGGGGCCGTGACTCCACTCTCTCTGGGTTCGCCCCGCTGCTGAGACGAGTGTGGAAGCCGCCCAGGGGGTGCTGATCGTCCTGTGGCCGCTGAGGAGGACAGGGACCGCCCAGGAGGACAGGGACGGCCCAGGAGGACAGGGGCTGCCCAGGAGGACAAGGATGGCCCAGGAGGACAGGGGCCGCCCAGGAGGACAGGGACGGCCCAGGAGGACAGGGGCCACCCAGGAGGACAGGAGCCGCCCAAGAGGACAGGGACGGCCCAGGAGGACAGGGACGGCATGCGCGGCGGCCTTGGGGGAACCCGCGGGCGCTGCCTACTGCCACTGCCTACGGCCAGAGTGCCGCGTGAGGCAGGCCGTGCATTCAGTGTCCTGTGTAGTGACGTGCGTGTCATAAGTGTTCTTTAGTATGTGTTAAGTACTTAGTTAAAATGGCGTGCAGAAGCTCTTAGTTGAGAGTGGAGTGAGTTGTGTACTGCCCCGCACTTCGAACATGTCACTGACTTTCTGGTGTTGCAGGTCATGTTAAGTGGATCCAGCATAAGCCATTGGACAGCGCTTTGTCAGTATTTATTACTATAGTCACTGCCCTAAGCACTTTATACGTGATTAGTTCATCCTTTAACTTGCTCAGGCCAGAAACTTCCGAGTTACCTTGGACGCTTCTCTTTCTCTCACACTGCATCTCCATCAGCCGCTGCCCGGAGCACATACGTCCGGACGTGAGAATCTGACCGCAGCTGGACACCTCCCCGCTGCCACCACCCACTCCTGCCTCAGTTGCGGCAGGAGAGTCCCAGCTGGTCCTTGTCTCTGCCCTTCCGCCTTCAGTCTATTCTCAGCCCGTAGTCAGGAGGGTCCTATTAAAATGAAGGTGCCTTCCCACCCTGCCCAATGTCCTTACCTCCAAGACGTAGAGGCTCCTCACTCATCTGACTGCGTCTCCTGCTCTTACCCCCTGGTTCACTCTGGCCTCAGGCACGCTGGGCACATGCCCTCTTGGAGCCTGGTACCCCTCTGCCTCTTCCCAGTTACCCACACACCTCACCCCTGCCCCTCACCTGTCGCAGTTTTATTCAGATGCCGCCTTCTCAGTGTGGCCTACCCTGCCTTCTGCTTAAAATCACAACCCCTTAACTTTTCCTAACTGCCTTCCTTCCTTTGTCATTCCAACGTTGTTTATCACCCACTAACACACTCCGTAGTTTTCTTTCTCATATCGTCTGTTCTCTCTCATCCCCATAGGAGGTGCACTCCCCATGTGCAGAGATTTTTGTCTGACTGGTCTTTGCTCCATCTCCAGTGCCTAGAACAATGCCTGGTCATAATACATGCTTATTAGGTGTTTGTTGAATGAGTGAATGAACAAATGTATAAACAAATGCACTGCCAATCCTGGCTCTGTCTTTTACTAGCTTGATTTCATCCATTCAGGCACATGTGCTATAGAGAAAAGGAAATTGTTACTACTTTCATGATAGCTTCTTTTTCTTTATTTTTTAAGTTTTTATAATAGCTTTATTGAGATATAATTCACACACCATACAATTCACCTACTTAAAATATACAAATCATTGACTTTCCATATGTTCAGAGTTGTGCAGTCATCACCACAGTCAATTTTAGAACATTTTCATCACCCCAAAAGAAGCCCCATGGTCAGTAGCAGTCCCTCCCCATTCTCTGCCCCTTAACCCCTCCAGTCTTAGGTAACCACTAATCTGTTTTTTTCTCTATAGATTCACCTATTCTGGACATTTCATATAAATGAAATCATATAGTATGTGGTCTTTTGTGACTGTTTTTTTTTACTTAGCTTGTTTTCAAAGCTCATCCATGTTGTACTGTATATGAGTACTTAATTCCTTTTTATGGCCAAATAATATTCCATTGTATGGATTTTCCACTTTTTTTCTCACATTTTGTTTATCCATTCATCAGTTGATGAACATTTGTGTTATAAGTGTTTGTGTGGACATATGTTTTCAGTTATCTTGGGTGTATACCTAGTAGTGGAATTGCTGGGTCATATGGTAACTCTGTATTTACCCTTTTCAGGAACTGCCAGACCATTTTCCAAAGCAGCTGCATCATTTTACAAACCCACCAGCAGTGTATGAGCGTTCGAGTTTCTCCAAATCCTTGCCAACATTTGTTGTTATCTGTCTTTTTGATTCTAGCCTTTCTTTATAGCTAGTGGGTATAAAGTGGTATCTCACTGTGATTTTAATTTACATTTCCCTGATAGCTAAGGATGTTGAGCATCTTTTCATGCGCTTATTGGCCATTTGTATATCTTCTTTGGAGAAATGTCTTTCAGATTCTTTGCTCATGTTTAATTTGGGTTATTTGTGCTTTTAATGTCAAGTTGTAATAATTCTTTATGTATTCTGGATACTAGATCCTTATCAGATATATAACTTGCAAATATTTTCTCTCGTTTTGTGGGTTATCTTTCTCTTTCATGATAGTGTCCTTTGAAGCACAAAAGTTTTTAATTTTGATGAAATTCAATTTATGTATTTTTATGTGGTTGCTTATGCTTTTGGTGTCATATCTAAGAAACCATTACTTAATCTAGGGTCGAGATTGACACCTATAGAGCCAGCCCTGATGGCCTAGTGGTTAAAGTTTGGCGCGCTCATTGCTTCGGCAGCCCGTGTTCGTTTCCCAGTCGTGGAACCACACCACCCATCTGTCAGTAGCCATGCTGTGGTGCCAGCTCATACAGAAGAACTTACAACTAGATATATACAACCATGCACTGGGGCTTTGGGCAGGGGGATAAAAAAAGAGGAAGATTGGCAACAGATGTTAGCTCAGGGTGAATCTTTCCCTGCCAAAAAAAAAAAAAAGACCTACGCCTATATTTTCTTGTAAGAGTTTTATAGTTGTAGCTCTTAAATTTAGATCCACTTTGAGTGAATTTGTGTGTGATGTGAGGTAGGGGTCCGATTTCATTCTTTTGCGTGTGGATATCCAGTTGTCCCAGCACCATTTGTTAAAAAGACTGTTCTTCCCCCACTTTGAGTTGTCTTGGCCTCCTTGTCAAAATCAACTGACTGTAAACTTGAGGATTTGTTTCTAGGCTCTCAGTTCTGCTCCACTCACTGTGATAACTTCTTGTACCTTGCTATCAGAAGTCGCTGAGGCGAATGGCCTCCCTGAGCTGTATGTATCTTGCTGGGCTCTGTTCTTATTATCTGGGAGCCTTGTAGTCATAGTGGTTTTCTGGAAGGCTGTTTACTTGGGAAAAGCTTTCAAGAAAGACACTATTCAGAGCTTCTTAAATTCCCTGCATAATTGGTGTTTTCTTTGCCTTTGTGGAGCTGTAAACATCGAAGTCAGTGATGATGACTTCCTCTCTTTGCCTTTAGTCATCTCAGCTCTCCCTGTAGCTGTCTGTTCTGAATTCCTGTTTTCCTCCTGGGGAGCTCTTCTGAGCCCCGGTGGAATCGGAGAGCAGGGTCAGGCGAGTTGCACACACTTGTGTGGCGTGACCTGGGTTTCAGCGCTACGTGGACTTGGGGTAAAGCTGTGCCCTGAGCAAGTGCATCCTTAGTGGACCAGCATCTGGCACATGCCCTGCTGCACCACACAGGCACATTTTCATCCCAGGCTGTTAATCTGAGAAGTTCATAATCTGAGAAGCTGGGAACTCTTTTGGTGGAAAGTCAGTTCTTACCGACGTGTAGAGATTGCCGGGCATGGCTGGAGTGTAGGTAAGTCCATTTGTCTGCTTCTCCCCGTCATCAGCCAGGTATAGTGAGCCCTGCCCAGGCATGTAGCCTCGCAGACTCCTAAGCACAGTTTAACATAGTCATCATTCAGGTCCTGTGCTGTGTGCCCACCACCAGAGTACCACTTTCCTGTGGGTGCAACAGTGTTATGCTGAGTTCTTTCAGGACACAGTTCGGGGAATAATAAACATGTAACTTCCTCAGAGTTGTAAGATAGAATCATCAGTTATCCAGTGGCCATTAATGTAGTGTATTTGTGTGCCATCGGTGTGCTAGGAGGCACGTGGGCGCACGCTCCATCAGGGTGCCTGTCGCCCTTGGCACGGTTGAGGCCCAGCATTTGTCCAGGTTTTCCTCCCTCTGGGTGAGTACACGATCAGACTTAGCCAGGCATGCCGGCATTCAGAAACTGTTACTCATCCGTTTATTCAATAACTGTTGACTGGAAGCTGCCTGTTATGCCACGTGCTGTGATGGCTGCTGGTGGCACACAGGTGAGGACAGACAGCCACAGTTGCTGTGTAGACCAGGCATCATACAGTGATGTTGTCAGTAACTCTGTCACGCATCGACAGATGGTTCTCATAACACGCGGTACTGTGAGAACGCACAGTAGTCACCTGTCCATTAAAACTAACAGAAGTGCCTGCCCGTGCTACAGGCACCTGACCTGCAAAGGTCAGGCCAGCCTCTGAGAAGGCGACAGGTAAGCTGAGGTCTTAGGGAGGAGTCAGCTTGCCTGAGGCTGGCGGGAAAGCCTTCCAGGCCGAGAGCCACGTGTGCCAGAGGAGCCGAAAGAGGACGCGTGTGGCCAGAAGCCGAGGCGAGACATGTGGGGTCTTCAGGACCAACTGTGTGGGCCGTGTGGAGGACGTTGCCCTCTGCCCTAAGCACAGAAAGAAGCCATTGAAATGTTGGAACCAAAAGCCACCTTTTATACAGCCTGTGAACTAGGTCTTAATGAAACACGTTAGCTCTTACTCAGATTTGTTGATTTCTGGATAGGAAATGTTTCAAGTTCTGTCTTATTTAGAGCAGTATTTCTCCAACTTCAGCGTGCCTAAGAATTACCTGGAGGACTTGTTAAAACAGATTTTTGGGCCCCAGTCCCAGAGGTTCTGTAAGTCTGGATGGTGTTCAAGAATTTGCATTTCTAGTAAGTTCCCAGAAGATGCTGCTCCTGGTCCTGTCCGTGGACCAGATTTTGAGGAGCAGTATTCAGAGCCACAGAATTAACTCACCTCTCTTTTGTCATCATTTTCCTTGTATGTAACCAGCAAAGGGTCATTTTTAGTCATATGATAACTAAGAAATAGTTTTTCTTTGTTTCAGGGGCTGTATTTTGTAGAAACCATTTTAGGGCTATACACTATAATTTATAAGTGTACCTTCTATATATGACATGTGATTGTATGAGGTGATGTGGTGGTAAACAGTATTGAGAGACATGGTCCCAGAAATCAAGAGACTTACAATTAGAAAGAAATCGTGATTAACAAAGATGTGTGAAAAATTATTAGTACTACCTTGACAGCCGATGAGATTTTGAAATTGAGGACAATACAACTTGGGATTTGGAAACAGTTGGTGTTCCAGCAAGAGTAAACCTACGTATTGTTGAATCCGTTTTTCATTTTTGTTTTTCTAGATCTAATTACTTGTTTAGACACTGCATCCAGTTTTTTGGAACCTGAGTTCAGGTATGACCATATTTGTGACTTTTTTTATTAAATGCTACTCCTCGTCTACTTCATCCTCATTCTTTATACACTTAGATTCGTGGACGTGGTGCGACACAGTCATGTTCTGAGACTTCATTATCAGAGCTTGTGAAAGCCATTGAGTCACCGTGTTTAAATTTTGCTTTAAGTGTAGCATTTGGATCTTCTCCACAATGAAAGTATAATTTTAATATACTTGAGAACTAGTCGCTCTTCAAACTCTGGCAAAACCACTAATAAAGATAGAAGAGCTGTTTATTTTTTTCTCACAAAAGAGAAGAGAATGATTTAGGCTACTCGAGAATTCTTCTGTGTCTTGCCCTGGCAGCATTTCTGCTGTTTCCCTGCTTCATGCCATCTCCTACCCAGACTAGAATGAACTTCCCATCGACTTCCCACCTCTAACCTTTGCTGGCTTTATTCTGCCGTTCACATGGCTGCCAACTTATTTTCTAAGATGTGTATCTCATCATTCCCCTGCTTAAAAACCTTCAGGAGCTCCTAATTAAGACAAAAAGTCGTCCAGATTCCTTAGTCTGGTTTTCAGGATCCTTCACAAGTCGTCCTTGGGCCACTTTTCCAGCCTCATCTCATTACTCATGCTGAAACGGCTCTGCATCATTTACGCTACTCTGAGCTCTCAGAACTTCCACCTGGAATACCTTTACTCCTCTCTGCTGGGCAAAATCATTCTCTTCTTCTGAGACCCATCTCGCTAACCTCCCCCCGACTTGCTACCACTCCCCAAAGAACCTTTGCTTTGTCTTCAAGCATGGTTCTCTGTGTGGGATAGGCGCGCTCCTCAGCACTTGTTGGGGTCCTGGTCAGCAGAGGGAACCCTGGCGTCTGTATGGCACTCAGCCTGCCAGAGGGTCAGCCATCTCGTGCCCTCCACTCTCCAGCGCCATCGTCACCACTCACATGCACGCTGCCATCCTCTCTCTCCCAGATTACTGTACTCTCTGCCTAATGCTGCCCCAGCGTCCACGTGTGGTTCCTTACAATCTGTTCTTCCCAGGAGCCACAAGACTTTTTTTAAAAAATATGACTCAGATTACATATATAAGCTGTCAGAATCCTTTATTGACTTCCTGTTTTTAGTTAGATATATATTCCTGACTCCTGGCCCTAGTGCACAGGGCCTCTGTGTGGTCTGGCGCCTGCCCACCTCTCTAGCCTTTTCTCAAACTAGCTTTACCTTCTGCCTGCCCTGGTCCTCAGCTCCTGACCCCCACAGGCAAGCCTGCCCTGGGGCGCGCTGTTCCTTGCAATCTGGGTGCGTTTCTTTTCCCTCCACTTACTCCGGGGACAGCTGTTAGTTCCCTGCTAGAGCTGCACTACCTAGAGCCCCGTTCCCTGAGCAGGCAGTGCAGAGCCCTGGGTATGAGCATGGATCCTGGAGCCCATCTGCCACACGGTTCCTCAGTTTCCTCATCTGTAAGTGAGAATGATAGCAGTACCCACCGCATAGGGTTCCTCTGGATTCCCTGAAGCCCCTGAACGCTGCCCGGCACGTATGCGTTTACGGAACGTCTGTATTACATTTATTGAGTCAGATTGCTCCATTATTCCATGGAGTGCTTTTTCCTCACAGCAGAATCACAGTCTAGTTAATTGTTTGTGTAACTGTCAGTGTAAGGTCCTCCCCCCGCCTCCTCACATGGGGATGTGAGCCCCTTGAGGACAGGTTTGGTTGACGTTTGTAAGCCCAGGGCTCCCCAGCACTCAGCAGCCGAGGTGGTAGACATTCAGGTACGTGTGCTGGATGGGTGGGTGGGTGAATAAATGAATGAATGCCAGACATTTTTTAGACCAACTTAAATTTGATCAATAGAGGGTGGGTAAAGTAAGTCATGGTTTATGCACCAAATAGAATATCATGTAGCTATTAAATATGATACATAGATGGTACAGTAGAAACATGTCTGCCGTTCCTCATGCGGTAAAATAAAACATATGCAGGACATGAGACAGTTTCTGTAAACCTGGGTGGAGACGAATGTGAGGATGGAGGGAGCGAAGTTGGGACGGGCCTTTTAGAAGTGCTGGTTCTCTCGGGGGAGGTTATGGAGTCTACACTGAACTGAAAAATGGATGTGTGATTTTTTTTTGGTCTTTCTCCCCAGAAAGTATAGCGTTATATGCCCTTTAACCTGTTTTCATTTTGCAGTAAGTACTGCCCAGCTGGTTGTCTGCTTCCTTTTGCTGAGATATCTGGAACAATCCCTCATGGATATAGAGACGTAAGTGGGATGTAGACTTACGTTCAAGTTGTGATAGAACATCTACCTATTGTATCATAGGTAGATGTGACCTATTGTGTATCTTTATCTTGATTTTTATTTTTTAGGAATTGTTTCTTTTTTAAAGTATGTAACGTTTTATTTTTTTCTTCTGCTAAAAATATGTTCTATGTTACAACATCAATAATCTAGCCCATGTTTATTGAGAAAACTTCCCAGATCACCTCGTTTCTTGAGGAAGTGTGTCCTATTTGTAAATTATCAAAAGAGAATTAAAAACAAACCTTGTCTTCTCCTGTCATGCAGTCCTCGCCATTGTGCATGGCTGGTGTGCACGCAGGCGTGGTGTCAAACGTCCTGGGCGGCCAGATCAGTGTTGTCATCAGCAAAGGCATCCCGTACTATGCAAGTTCTCTGGCCAACAACGTCACGTCCGTGGTGTGAGTAGGCGTGCTCTTCCTAGTCAGCATGCTGGGCGGTGGGTGGGGGCTAGTTAGCATCCGCAGTGCCCCTGTCCGAGGTGTCCGGGAAATGACGTGTGCGGCCAGCCCTCACACTGCAGGTGCTCCGTGTCTCGGGATCGAAGGCTGCGGCCGGGTCACACCACCTCAGCTTGTTCTCCGTCAGAAACGTCATTTGGAAGAGTGGCTTGTTTCTTTCTTTTCTAAGTGTTGGAAAAACCTGGAGTGAAAGTCGAGAAGTATGTTCCCCAAATCCTTACTTCATTTTGAAGATCAGGAGGCATGTCTACTCTGTCCTTATAGCCTGTGTGACCCAGATGGATCAGGATAATTGAAATACTTTGAATATAAATTAAATTTTGACATAAATCAGAAGTAGTTTTATTATGAATCCCTTTCATCCCAAGAGAATGTTTTAAGAATGTATTTTCATGGTATCTACAATGTTCCACTGTTGTACACAGCTTAGACTAGACATCAGAAGTGGGAGAAGTTGAAAGCTTAAGTAGAAATGCAGTACTCCCAGTTGGTTTTGTAAATCTTGCCTCTTGATATGCCCAGTACGGCAGACAGTACTGAGCCTCATTGAAAGCAGCTTCTCTTGAGAGGTGTGGGGCCAGTTTGTATTCAGAAGACGGGAGCATGACCCGCACCCAGGACAGTAGAAAGCAGTATCGGCAGACTTTCTGTAAAGGACCAGCCTGCAGATATTGTGGCTTTATGAGCCACGTGTCTCCGTCACTTTTTCTTTTTTGTTTTATTTACAGCTCTAACCACGTAAAAACCATTCTTAGCGCACTGGCTGTACACGGCAGGCCACGCATGGGCCATCGTTTGCACGTCCTGGTGGAGTCAGCCCCCATCATTCTTGGTTCTTCACATGCTTTTCTGCAGATCCTTTCATTCCTTCCTTTGGAGAGAATTTTTGTTTTCGTGAATTCTCTTCTTTATATTTAAAAAAAATAAGGCTGGGCTGAGTCCAGTTGTAACGATTTGAATGCTGTGCTAGCGGCAGGAGTGTGCCCCAGTGATTCTGTCCCTCCAGGTTCCTCAGGGCCTGTGACCTGCCTGTGGTGAGCTCCTTGCCGGCCCCCTCCATGCTCCCCACTGCACCTGTTCCGCATGTCACTTTGAAACCCAAACGCGCTGCTGCCTGTAGCTCTGAAACTCGTCGTCTGAGACGTTGCTTTCCTGTCCCAGATGCAGTCTCCCATATCAGTATCGCCAGCTTGTCTTCTCTTCACCCAGGAGACTGGAGCCTCGTTCTCTGAGAATTATACCCTTCAGTGTACTGTCCCCAGAGCCACAGAAAAGTATTAGGAGTCAATTATTTCACGAAAAAGAAATAAGTACACATTAAAGGTTACATGGACACATTTGCACGATCGTGCATGAAACCAGGAACTAGATGCTTGTAGAGAAAGTTGTTTATGCTGATTTCAGAAGTTGTTTTGCTTAGAAATGAGACTTTTTTGCATATGGCTATCCAGTTTTCCCAACACCATTTGTTGAAGAGAGTTTCTTTTCTCCATTGTATGTTCTTGGCTCCTTTGTCAAAGATTAGCTGTCCATAGATGTGTGGGTTTATTTCTGGGCTTTCGATTCTATTCCAGCCATTCGTGACAACATAGATGGACATTGAGGGTATTATGCAAAGTGAAATAAGTCAGAGGGAGAAGGTCAAATACCGTATGATTTCCTTCATTACATAGTAGATAATAACAATAATAAACAAACACATAGAGACAGAGATTGGATTGGTGGTTACCAGAAGGCAAGGAGGGAGGGAGGAGGGTGAAAGGGATAATTCGGCACATGTGTGTGGTGATGGGTTGTAATTAGTATTTGGGTGGTGAACATGGTGTAATCTATGCAGAAATAGAAGTATAATGATGTACACCTGAAATTTATACAATGTTATAAACCAATGTTACTGCAATAAACAAAAAATTTAAAAAAAAAAAGAAATGAGACCTTTTTTGCTAGGAACAGTATCAGTTGTCTAATATGTAGGCAGAGAATTTTCTTACTTCTTTATACAGTAAAATAAAAACAAGAGAAAAAGTTTTACTGAGATAAATATGGGGAAGCCATGTGTTATGTGAGTGTCACCAAAAAGCCTTTCTCTCTTTCAGGGGACACTTGTCTACCAGCCTTTTTACATTTAAGACCAGTGGTAAGCCTTTCATGGACTTTATAACTTATTACAGTTTATGGAGCACTGTATGTCAGGCCCTGTGCCAGCGGCTGTTGGTGCCCTTTCTCATTTCATTGTCACAACAACACTGTGAGGTCAGATGAGTATTTAATAACACAATGAATGAAACCAACTGGAGGTTTTGCTTAAATAGGGAAATGGTCCCGTAAGCAAGGAAAGTTTCTTTGAAAAGGCGATTTTTGAACTTGTCTGTAGAAGAAGTGAATTCATTCGACAGAACGTGTTCACTGGGTGCCTCATCTCATCTCCCAGGCTGCATCTGGTGCTAGTGAGGCAGCAGTGAGCAGAACACACCAAGTCCTGCTCTTTGGGGCTTACATTCCGGTAGTAAGATTGACAGTAAACAGTGAATAGGTCAATTATTGCTTATAGTATTATAGAAGATGTAGAAAACAGAACAAGAAGGCTTGGCAATGCAGGAGGGACTGGTGGGGTCAGGGCAGCGTCACGGAGAAGGTGGCATGTGAGCAGACACCTGGAGGAGGTGAGGGAGGAGCCTGGGCTGGGAGAGGGTCACGTGTCTCCGTTAAACTAACCGCTATTGCTTGTGAATAAATATGTACATTTCCAGACATCACACAAAGGTGTAGACCCGAGAAACCTGTGCCTGGTTTTGAAATTTCTCTGTTACAGTGTATTATTAGCAGAGTGTATGCTAATTAAAGGTACGATAGAAAGTTTGCAATGAGCAAGTTTATACAGATTTTGAATTTATAGTTGGAAACCAAACAACTTCCTTTGTTTCAGGGTGTTATGGAACGCTGGGGATGGAGTCTGGCGTGATTGCCGATCCGCAGATAACAGCGTCGTCTGTGCTGGAGTGGACTGACCACACAGGCCAGGAGAACAGCTGGAAGCCCGAAAAGGCCCGGCTGAAGAAGCCCGGCCCTCCATGGGCTGCGTTTGCCACTGACGAGTATCAGTGGTTACAAGTAGACCTGAACAAGGAGAAGAAGATAACAGGTGAGAGACACGGCCTTCTAGAGCAACTCATGACACGGATTCTGTTCGGGAACCTGGTGGCATCTAAGATTTTTATGGAAAATTGGGTCACTGGAAATTTCATTATACAGCTTTGTTTTCTTTATTGGTGTTATTATTACTGAAGATGCTTTTATGAAAAGCATGACAGAGGAGAGGAGTTGGTATTTAATTCTTATTAGTGTTCTTCTTTCATTGTGATAAGATTCTTTCAAGGTAGTGTTTCAGTAAGGGATCTTGAGACTTGTGAAGTAACCGTCTCTCACAGTCATTAAGAGACATTTATGTTCAGGGATCCACTTTAAGTGCTATAAAAATATTCTACATGTGCTGAGTATAAATTTAATTATTTAGAGCAACTTAGCAAATGGTCAGAATAATTGGTTGGGATTGGTTTTCTTAGATTTATTTTGCTTTGGTACTGAAAATAATCATCTTCCATCTGTTCGTTCCCACAAAGTCATTCTTACTCGGTAGGTGAAATGTATTTTACAATGACGTGAACACAGGCTGCCAGGGTAGAATAGCCCTTTCCTATGTGCGCCCATCCTTCTTCCCTGTCTCTACAGGAGACAAAGCCAAGGATCTAGTTACCATTGTGAGGAGACCTTGCACTTAGATATGGGAACGTGCCATAGGCAAGAATGCTGGCACGGTGCGTCTTAGGTGTGTATGCTGCAGTGCTGAACAGACTCCAAGGATCAGACCTCAGACCGTGTGTGCTAATGAAAGCGACTCTCCCTCCTCAGGCATTGTAACGACCGGCTCCACCATGGTGGAGCATAATTACTACGTGTCGGCCTATAGAATTCTCTACAGTGATGACGGGCAGAGATGGACTGTGTACAGAGAGCCTGGTGTCGAGCAGGATAAGGTAAAATGATTAACAAGGTATTTTGAAAAACACTTAAAAAAATGGGCCTTTGCTAAAAGTCACAGAAGCTGTCCTGTGTAAGTGATGTAAAAGTTAAGTATCGTTTGGTCTTGCTCTGCCCTCTTCTAGTTATTTTAGTAATGTTAGTTATTGGCTTTACCCTTCTAGGCATGGTTAGGAAATTCTCAGTGTGTCTGTGTCCCTTTTGATGATGTAAGGATAAGTACTTTCCTGATTTTTTTCCACTACATTTTGAACTCGGTTGTTCAGATACTTTATTAAGAAATTCTAAAAAGGAACTTTAATTTCTTATCTTTAAAAAGCTTTTCTTAACGACCCACAGAATGATGGAGAGCCTAATTTATTCCCAGATTTCTACTCTGTAGGCAGGGGAAACAAAAGAGCTAAAGACATAAATGCATTAAATTATAGGATAGTCTAGATTTGAAGGTCATTTCAAGGTCACCTCACCAACTTGGTCTTGGAAAACTTCTATTTTTCCTACCTGAAGAATTTTCTTAACTTCTGTAGTAGTTACGAAATTGTTGTTTTAGTTAGCAAAACACGATGATGCTAGAATGTGCCAGATCAGATGACGGGTGGAGGGGAGGCAGAGGGTGCTGTCATCTAGGTGTGTACTGCCTTCACGGGGAATCCTGGCCCCTGATCCACCACAAGGGTCTTGTAACTAGGGGGCCCTGTCCCCACAGCAGGCAGATGCCTCTCATCTAGAACTGGAATTATGAACATATTTGTTCAATAAAACTTCCTTATGGGTTTTGTTTCAATGGTACAACACTATCAGTTCTCTGTCATATGTGTGATTTGCTAATATAGCTTCAGTTACCACTTTTCTCATCTCTGTCCCGAAGCCTCCAGGGGCTCCCTTCTCATCTTTCATGTGGGTCTAAACTCTCCTGCTGCCTCACCAGGCCTGCCTTCCTCTCTTCTGCCTGGTACCACCTGGGCCTCATCCTTAGGGAGCCCCCACCACTGAAGCATAGAGCAGTGTTGTCTCATACCTGTCTTCTGCTTAACACCCCAGACTTGACCACTTTAATCTTAGCACATCCATGTTTATATGCATAATATTTATTATACATGTGGAACATAGTTAATTTTTTGAAATTATAAAAATTATCTATGCTTATATTATAAAAACATCTAACAACATTGAATAATATTTGTGAAAAAGAGTTTTTGCTTTATTTTTGAAAGATAATTTCACTGGGTATAGAATTCTAGGTTGACAGTTTTTTCTTTCAATACTTTAAACATGCTGGTCTGTTGATTTCTGGTTGGCGTTGTTTTCAGTGAAAATTCTGCTGTCATTCTTTTCTTTGCTCCTCAATATGTAATGTGCCTTTTGTTTCCTTGGCTACTTTTAAGATTCTCTTTTTACAGTTTGATTATGATGTGCCTTTGTGTGGTTGTCTTCATGTCTTTTCTGCTTGGGCTTCTTTGAACTTCTTGGATCTGTGGGTTATAATGTGCATCAAATTTGGAAAACTGTTGGACCCTTTTTCTTCAGATATATCACCTCCTTAATTCTAATTACATGGATATTGTGACTCTTGAAGATGTCTCACAGTTCACAGATGCTCTGGTCTTTTTTTTTTTTTTTTCAATCTTTCTCTGTGTTCTAGTTTAGAAAATTTCTATTGCTTTGTCTTCAAGTTAACTAATCTGTTCTTCTGCAATGTCTAATCTGCTGTTAATCCTGTCCAGGGTATTTTTATCTCCAATATTGTACTTTTACCTCTAGATTTTCCGTTTTGGGCTTTAAAAATTTTTTCTGTGTCTCTCTTGAACATGCTCATGCTTTTCTTTACCTCTAAAACATGTGGAGTGTATAAAACCTCTTTTAATGCCCTTATCTAACTAATTCCACCTCTTAATGTGTCACATCTGGGTCTTTTTCTATTGACTGGTATTATGGGTCATATTTTACATGCCTGGGAGTTTCTATTTGGTTGCCAGACATTGTGAACTTTATGTTGTTTGGTGCTGGATTTCTTTTTTATTATTCCTCCTTTAATATTTTTGAGCTTTATTCTGGGATGCAGCTGAGTTACTTGGGGATCATTTGATCTTTTCAAGGCTTGCCTTCTCGCTTTGCTAGACAGGACCTGAGTGGCCTTCAGTTGTGATTTTCTGTCTGTTGAGCTAGTGCTGTTCTGAGTACTTGCCCCGCTGACCCTGTGTTACACAGCTTCTCGATCTGTTGGCCTGGTAAGCTGTGCCCTGTGTGGCTCTGAGAATTGTGGTCCTGGCTCCTTTCCATGGTTCTTCTCCCGTCCACAGGTAGTTTCCATATAAGCAGCGGCAGATTTAAGGGGAAACACCTACAACCCTAGAAGTCTCTCTCTCCATGCAGTCCCTTCTCTCCTGCACCCTGCCCTGCAAATTCTAGCTGCCTTGGCCTCTCAGTCTCTGAGCTGTCTCCTCAAGTCTAGGAGAGCCCAGGGGCTCTCCAGACAGTCCTGGGCACTGGAGGGGCTCACCTCATTTGTTTCCCCTCTCCAGGGACTATCGCCCTGTGCTGCCCGTTGTCCAGTGTCTGGAAACCATTGGTTCATACATTTATCCGATTTTTCAGTGTCCTAGGAGAAGGGTAAATCCAGTCCCTGTTAGTCTACCATGGATAGAAGTGGAAGTCCTCCAAGTGAATTACATGAAATAACAGTCTTTCGCCTCACACGTTATCCTGTCTGCTCCCTCATCTACCCCCAACGCAGGGGTAACTGGCATAGTCACCTCACGCCCTTTCCCAGCCTGCATACACGCATGAGCACATATGTACAGACCAAGACAGCCTTGGGTTTTGCTTTCAGAAAATGGGAATGTATGTACAACTTGTTTTCATGGTATATTGCTTTTTAATAATATGCCATATTTGTGTGTGGTAATACCCAATAAAATTCAGGTTCCTTGAGAGTGGGAACTTCAACTTTCACTTTACCCTCATGACACTTGAAAACCTCCCTAAACACAGGAGTTCGTAATCAATGCTCACAGGTTAAATGTAGCAAATCTTTTTTACTTAGTTTTTATAAAATCTTTCTTGGTTAAGTTTTTTATAAAAATGAGACTGCAATATGGAGTAAGATCTCAAGGATAGTTTTTATATCCTAAAATGATGTTTAGTTATTGTTCCTGTTTGTTCCAATTATTATTTGCATAATTGCCTTCGTTTTATTTCAGAGTAATATCTGAGGAGATAGTGGAAGCTTACTAGTTTGGAGATTATTGTAACTTCAAAACAAACCTCTTAGAAAATGAGGGATATTAACACATCTCAGGAGTTTATAATCTAATGCCATGTGAATTAGCCAGGAAGAAAATAGCTATAATATTAGGAAATGACTTGATTGAGGAGTTAAGCATTTACTTGCTCTCACTTAACTGATAAAAAGCAAACCCCTTTGCCTTTAGGCAGGTGTCTCCTCATTCATGGTCCTTAGAAACGACCTAGGTGGTTTGACCTAAAGGAATGAGGAGGGCTCTTTTTTTTTTTTTTTTAGATATTTATTTATTTACTTATTCTTTTTTTGGGAGGAAGATCAGCCCTGGGCTAACATCCATGCTAATCCTCCTCTTTTTGCTGAGGAAGACCAGCCCTGAGCTAACATCTATTGCCAATCTTCCTCCTTTTTTTCCCTTTTTCTCCCCAAAGCCCCAGTAGACAGTTGTACATCATAGTTGCACGTCCTTCTAGTTGCTGTATGTGGGACGCGGCCTCAGCATGGCCTGACAAGCAGTGCATCAGTGCGCGCCTGGGATCCAAACCCAGGCCACCAATAGTGGAGCGTGAGCACTCAACCACTAAGCCACGGGGCAGGCCCCGAGGAGGGCTCTTTTGAGCTTAGAGGAGCCGCGTGCTTAAGTCAGCAGACACGGGTTTCACATCACTGCCCTGTCATTGGCTGGCTATGCAGGCCGCTTATGTCCCCTGAGCTGCCGTCTTCTGGGTTCTGCCTATTTCGTAGTGTTGTCACAAAGAGCATCTGAGTTAATGATATGAAAATGCTTGGCAAATAATTAGGAGCTGTTCCACTGTAAGATACTTTCCTCATTTGTTTGAAATAGTCGAGGGAATGAGATAGTCACTTGAAATCATATTTTTACCTAAGGATTATTCATGTAATGCATTTGTTGCTGTTTAGTTAGGTCATTCAATTAGGCAGGGAACAGTATCACTTTTCTGGTTGAAAGAGCAACAAGAAATGAAAAGGGCTAAAGTGGAAACTGTGTTTATGTAGTTTTTCCAGTAGGTGGCGATATGTGTCTGAGTTCATTAGTGTACGTTCTCTTTCAGTCTGTTTATGAGAGAAATTACGAAAGTACACAGTAAAGCATTTCCTCTAAGCCCTCAGATGTTCAATTATGCTTTACTTTGAAAGTAAAATTAATATATTTAAATACTTGGTATTCTACAGGACCAGAGTTACTAACTTATTAATACCATGAACTGTCTCAGTACAATTGAAACCCTCTTCCCAAATTGCCAAGTTAGCCCTCTGGTTAGGTTTAAATCATCTTAAAATCATTTTCATATTCAATATTTTCCTTTTATATATTTTTGATGAAGAATGTGCAGCTTCTTAATGGTTTTTCCAAGTTATGATTCATTTATTTCTTAGAAGGTAGTTCTCACTGTCATACTTTGCAGATCTCACTTAAGGCCCAGAGCAAACACGAGTCCTATTTCAGTGGAGTGGTGTAGCCCTGACCTCTGCTGATGTAAAGTACCAATTGTTTGTTGTTTTTTAAAGATATTTCAAGGAAACAGAGATTATCACCAGGATGTGCGGAATAACTTCTTGCCACCGATTATCGCACGTTTTATCAGAGTGAATCCTACCCAGTGGCAGCAGAAAATTGCCATGAAAATGGAGCTGCTTGGATGTCAGTTTATTCCTAAAGGTAAAGCAACAGCATCTTCAAGACACGTTGTTTTCACTGGATTAACTAAAAATGACTTGCTGTTCTCAGAGAACATTGTTAATAATAATGTGTGTTTAACCTCTAAATACAATATCTTCTTAAAGGGATTTTTAAAAGAAATAGTTATCCTATTAAAAAGTTAGACATCAGGGCCAGCCCCATGGCTTAGCGGTTAAGTGCTTGAGCTCTGCTACTGGCAGCCCAGGTTCGGATCCCGGGCGCGCACCGATGCACCGCTTGTCTGGCCATGCTGAGGCCGCGTCCCACATACAGCAACTAGAAGGATGTGCAGCTATGACATACAACTATCTACTGGGGCTTTGGGGAAAAAAAAGAAGGAGGATTGGCAGTGGATATTAGCTCAGGGCTGGTCTTCCTCAGCAAAAAGAGGAGAATTAGCATGGATGTTAGCTCAGGGCCGATCTTCCTCACACACACACACAAAAAAGTTAGACATCACAATGAGTTCCAAAATTACAAGTAAAAAGAGAGCATCGCTGATGACATAATGTAGTGAGATTCTTTCCAGATCTAGTCTCTGTCTTAGTGATCTCTGACAGCTCCTCTGCTGTGTCATACTTGTGTCATGGAAGCACTGATGACTGTAACAGTCACCTCGGTCTAGGTGCCTTTTACTTTGAATAAATTAAAAGTGGGAAGAACTTTCTTCCATCTTATTTAATATTTAATACTTTGTGTACTGTTGTCTCCCCGGGAACTACTGTAGCCCCTGACACACATGGGCCCTCCATGAATATTTATTAGATGGATTGAACGAGTTGTATATCAAATAGTGATGACACTTCTGTGCTTTGGTGTTCAACATCATCCACCTCCCCATTAGTCTCTTTCCTAAGAAGATTATGTTTAGACAATTTAATTATTTAAAAACTAAGAACTCCTAGTATATTTGTGCATTTAATGCAGAGTATGTTTATCTTTCTGACATATTTGTCTCTGAGATTTAAAACTACTATGCAGAATTAAGTACTCTAGGAAATGTTAGACATTTAAAATTACTGTTTTTAACTCTGATTTTTATAAGCAAAACGTGTAAACTTCTCTAAACCATTTTTTAAGGTCGTCCTCCAAAACTTACGCAACCTCCACCTCCTCGGAACAGCAATGACCTCAAAAACACTACAGCCCCTCCAAAAATAGCCAAAGGTATGCCTGCTTCAAATGTGAGAATTTGATATTCCTGGATTTGTGGCATAATTTGCCATAAATATATTAAAAGCACTATAAAATAACTTGATTTTAATCAAGTTGGTGTGGATAAAAGAATAAAGAGTTTTTAAAACCTTTTTCAAGGTCATGCCCCCAAATTTACTCAGCCGCTACAACCTCGCAGCAGCCACGAACTCCCTGCGCAGACGGAGCAGACGACCACGGCCCCTGACGTCAGGAACACCACCGTGACCCCACACGTGACCAAAGGTGGGCGGGACCGAGAGCATCTGCTACACAGTGGAGGTTTACTTTGTTTTTAACTTAAGTTTTCAGGAACATTGCCAGCCTTTAAACCCTTAGTTTCTTTTCCTGTAACTGTGTTTTTTAAGTATAGCAAAAAATTTGACTTTTTTCCTTAGGGAAAAAACTGGCTGTCTTGTCTCAGTTCTGCTCTCTGGGGCCATGTGGACTTGTCCTTAAATCTTCAGAAACGGCCGCTGAACCCCAGGCCTCCTCTCGCAGTGTTTTTCCTCTACAGCTAAACCTGTGGAGTCTCAGGCTGAGCAATATTTCTAAAAATAACTAAAACCATAATGGGAAACAAACTGTTTTTCTGCTTATATATTAATTTGCTGGATAGGGAATTTGGTAGCAAAAAGGGATCAGGCAAAAAAAACAGTTGTTTTGGTGAAAACTAATACTTTTAAAAAAATACTCTATTAACATATTCATACGAAAACTTTGGTCTTCTTAAATTGTTTCCAATTATTATTTTTTCAGATTATAAATATAATTGTATTAGTAGAATTTACTTTCAGATTTTGTTATTAATGATAAATAAGATGTTAACATATACAAAACATAGTAGTACTTTGATTTTACTAGTTGTTAAAAAACAAAATTTCAGTTGAATTCAGGAAAAAAAGCATCAGTGTCATAGAGGAAGTAGTTTCAGTGTTGGCAGATAAAAAAAAGCCGACTCATTTTCAGGACAGTGCAGAAAAGGGAAAGCAGAGAAACTTGTCCCACATAGAACTGTAATCATTCTCATTTTCTGAAAATCTGCCTGGATGCAGGTAACTTTCTCCAGCTTCCCACATGTCGGTTTCTTCCCTGTCTTCTTCTGAAGTGTTTCCAGACAGACCGATTTCTCTCTCCTGCTGCAGGAAGGGCTGGCGAGAAGCAGGTGTTCCCAGGGGCGGGAGGCCGCTGCACCCCACGCAGAGCCCTCCCCAGGCTGCAGAAGGCCTGTCCGTGGGCAGAATCCCAGACCACATGCCTGGAAGGACGAGCAGTCATTTAAAACTGTCGCTCATCTTAAAATCTGATCATGGCATCTCATGGTCTCAAGACTGAAAGTATCCTTATAGCATTTTCTCCAGAACTAGGATCCCTGTAAGCTTGGAAAGAGTAACAGAGAACATGCGGGTCTTTTTCAGTGGAAGAGCCCTGGCCTCCTTTCCTCTGGGACGGTGGTGTCTATACTTATTATTTTTCGAACCTAAACAGATGTTTTAATGCCTCTGATTAAATCGAACTGTATCCATCTGAACCCGATTGTTCTCTCTCCAGGGTCACAGACTTGAGGGATTAAGCACACTTCTCTGAGTTCTTGGTGCTTTCTAGGCTGAGTCACGATTTCTGTTTTATGCACTTCCTCCTCCTTTTTTACGTCCAGGCTGAGAGCCATGCTGGAGCATGTCATGTCAGGGTCAGACCTGTGCCCCTGTGCTTCAGACCCTCCCTCAGCGGGCCCTCAGCACCTGCCAGCCGGCTTTCTGTTCCCCTGGTTAGCTCTTCTGTCTGTTCTCAGCGGTAGCTGTGGGAAACATGCGCCATATGTTTCAAACCCTTCACCCAGACTGTGCCCTCATTCCATCCATCCAGCTTCTTGGGCCACGTGTCACTGATGATCCGCCCCTCTCCTGACGTCAGCCTCTTCCTCTCTTCTGGAGACATAGCTATCAGGAGGCAGTCAGGTGCTGTGCTCAGTTCCATCACAGTGACTGGCACTCAGCCTCCGGGAGATACCAGCAAATGCTCGTGGCTCATCCTCGTCGCCAGGGGGAGGGGGTTGACGGGTGAAGAAAGAAACTAAATGTCACAAATGACCTTATGCAGACCACTTTCTGTATCTGGGCCCAGGATCCTTATCTATGGAGTGAGAGAGGGGATTTGGTGATCTACACGTCCCTCAGGCTCCAGCGCTGTGGTGGTTTCTGCTCTGCTCAGACACATTTGCAGTCTTGGGTTTTCTATACCTGACACTACATGGTTACCTCCCATAACTATCAATATTTTCCCATCATGTTACAACATCACTTTCAGTTGCTGGACGATGTTTTACTACAAGGAGTATACCATGATTTACTTATTCCCTTTCATTGTTGGGCATTTGGGTCATCACAGTTTTGCACTCTTCTGCAGATACAGAAGCAAACATCTTTAAAGATACAGCTTTAAATGTCATATTGATTTTTCCCTAAGAATAAATTCTACATATGGGATTGCCAAGTAATATTATACATATTGCAAAAATAGGATTTTATACATCTTTTAAATATCTGCCAATTTGCTAAGCAAAAATAGCCTGTTATTCTTGTTTTAACTTCTGTTTCTCTGATTACTAGTGAGATGAACACATTTAATGGTCACTTGTGTTTTTAATGTAATATAATGTATTTCATTCCCTGTGGATTTTTTTTTTGCTGGGGAAGATTCACCCTGAGCTAATACCTGTTGCCAATCTTCCACTTTTTATTGCTTGAGGAAGATTAGCCCTGAGCTAACATCTGTGCCAGTCCTCCTCTATTTTGTAAGTGGGTCACCACCACAGCATGGCTGACAAGTGCTGTAGGCCTGCGCCCGGGATCCGCACCTGCGAACCACAGTCCACCGAAGCGGAGGGTGCTGGACTTAACCACTACGCCATGGGGCTGGCCCCCTCATTCCTTGTGTTTTTAGTGTAATATAATGTATTTCATCTCGGCTCACTTTTCTGTTGTTTGTTCTTGACGTATAAATTCTGTAATGTATTAATTATATTAACCCTTTATCACAAATGCAGAAAATATTTTCCCAGTTTATCATTTGTCTTTCAATTTGTCTTGGTGATTTAAAAACATACGAAGGTGAGCAATGGTGTGACGAACTTCCATGTGTCTGTGAAAGCTTCTGCAATTGCCGGCTCAGGCCCAGTCCATTTCATAAATAACGTCTATGGTACTTTTTGAGATAGAGAAGCTTTGAGTGATGACGCGGTTAATCTTCACTTCGTGATTTCTGCCTTTGGTGCGGATGTTCTTTTTTTTAAATTTCAGATGTCGCCTTGGCTGCAGTACTTGTCCCCGTGTTGGTCATGGTCCTCACCACGCTCATCCTCATCCTCGTGTGCGCTTGGCATTGGAGGAACAGGTTAGTTCACCTGACTGGTCCCAGAGGGGATGTTCCCAAATGTGAAACAGAAACTAAATACAGAAGATGCACTACAATTCACCTCTTTGAGAGGGAAAATTAAGATAGTCATTAGAATAAAAACGCACAGGTTTCTCCTCCGTTCCCATAAAAGATGAGTAGGTTCAGATCCACAGTCAGTTACTGAGTGCCTTTATCGTATCAAATTCTGCGTTAACACACAGACGTGCACATTAGTAAGACACATGATAGGTGCTTAGTAACGTTTACTGAAAGAGTGAGGCACAGTTCCTGTGTGCTTAGCAGGGTTGACTGACAGAGTAAGAGACTCTAACGTGGCTGGATGGTTATTTATGAAGTGCTGGGAAACACAGATGTGAGAACATCAGAGTTACCTGAAGTCTTTTCTTCAGGAAAGAGTAATCCTCAAGTTTGGCATGTTTCCCCTTAAAGAAGGAGTGGGATTTGGCTAGAGAGAGGAAGGTGGAGAATGGCCCAGATGGACGGGTTGAAGCACGGAGACATGGGCTGGGCCTGGGTCAGGAAGGCTTCCTGGGGGAGAGTAACTTAGGTTTCCTTCTGTAGGTGGGGACATCAGCGAGGACTGTTAATTATTAGATGATGGTAGGAAGACAGTGGCGGGAGTTTTGGAGGGCGGACTGAATGGTAGAGAGACCAGAAGAGGCAGCGAGATGAGTGAGGAACCGTCTGAGCCTGTGCAGGAACATAACACAGCGACTCCAGCAAAGGGGCAGATGGAAGGAGAGGGTTCCCGGTGGGTGGATGGGGTGCCGTCTGCAAGAGAAGAGGAGGGTTCTAGGGTGATCTGAAGCTTCTGGCTCGTGCAGTTAGACCAGCAGAGATGTCAGGAGTTGAGAGAACAGAACAGGAGGAACAGGTTTAGAGAAGGAGAATGACTTCGTTTGTTCAGCCATTGAACAAATATTTGCACTCTTCCCCTGTGCCAAGTGTTGGGCCGTGTGTGGGAGTCCAGGGGAGAACCCCACACACAGGGGTTTACGGAACGGGAGGGGTTCCATTGGGTGGTACCGACCACACAGTGGCCATGGGAGGAAGCTGGAGGAGCACGTGGATCCCGGATTGGTGGTGTGGGGGCGGCTGTCTGAGCAGAGACCAAGTTAGTGTGAGGGTGGTGGGGAGAGGGCAAAAGGGTCTTTAGGGGGTCCAGGAGGACGGTCACTAGGCTTTCAGGGAGCTGGACGGCAGCAACCGTGACAAGGAGAACAGCCACAGTGACTTTTTATAGAAAATTAAGTGCTGATTTTAGGCATTATTCTGAATGCTTTACATGTTTTAACTCATTTAATCCTCACAACAACCTATGAAGCAGGAAGAAAGTGAGACAGAGCATAAATCCCTTGCCCGGGGTCACCTGCCAGGACTGGCAGAGGGGGCTTCAGACCAGGCTTCAGCGCCCGGGCTGTAACCACTGCCGCGCCCCCGGACCTGCAGTCCGCTGGTCAGTCCGCGAGTCGGATCCCCTGTGGGTGAAGCACAGGCCGGGCGGTGAGGACCGGGATGGAGGGCTGCGTCCTGAAGGCAGTTGGGGATGGTGTCTAAGGGACCCTGTGGACACACAGACCCCACGAGGCGGGTGGAATACTCACCTGTGGAGGACAGAAGGGCTGAGCCGCAGAACTGAAGGGGCTTGTGCCAGTGCAGTTGAGATGGCTGACCCCTGGCTCCATGACGAGCCTGGAGGAGGAGGGGCTCCGGCTGCGGAGAGCGAGGGGAGGAAAGTCCTAATAAAGACAGCTGCAACCTGCTGAGTCCTGACCCCATGCCAGCACTGCCCCAGCCCCTCTCAGCAGCAGGTGAATGACCTGAAGCTCTGCCACCTGAGGCTCAGAACGTAAAAGCCTGCATGGTACGACCCTCGGCCGGTCCTCACACAGGTAAATGTGTTGCCCAGCCACACAGGGCACCTGACTGCCATTTAGAAAAGATCATTGATTTCCTTTTATTTGTATTTTATTAGAAGACTTCCAAGGAGAAAAGAGCTTAATTAATAAGCCAGCATTTATTATTTCTTTTCCATTCCAGTTCTTGATGAACAGCTCCAGCCCCTCCATCTTTTCCACAAATCTTACATTATACTTTACTTTGAAATAATGAAATGTTGTATTTTCAGTACAGCCAGACTTTAAAATGAGGAGGCTTTTAACATCAGTAATAAAAACAGTATCATGCTGGAGAAGAGTGTTTCCGAGTAGGAAAAGCACAGGCCTCGGGCTCTTTGAGAACGCAATGTTCACGGTCTTGAGCAAATCACATGCCCAGCTTGTGCTCATTTATGCACTAGAATAACTTCTGCCTTCTCTTTAACTCACAAAGCATGCACTTTAATTAGGTGTACATTCTTGAATCAGAAAATGTCCCTTCGTGTGCTTGTTTTTCCCTTTGTACGTGGCTCTTGGTCCACGGCAATTCTTCATGGAGGGGAGGGCGAGTCCCCTGGGGGGTGTGTGGGGTTCTGAGGAGCAGACTGGGGAGACGCTCCTTCACTGCACGCGTGGCTCTCGCCTCAGGCCTGAGAATCCTGGTCTCCTCCCTCCACCGCTTGTCACTCTTAGTGACAGCCTTGACTTATCCTGGGTGGTTGGAGGAGTTAAGTCTGTGCAATTAAGTGCATGTGACACTTAAACTTCTCTGGGGCAGAGGACTGTAGAAGAAAAGAAGCAAGTTGGAAAACATAATAATGCCGAAAAAAATGTGGGGTTTTTTTTGTTCTGTGGGCTTTGTATATCGACTGATTTGTGAAATTTGTATTTGAAACCAAAACAGCTGACACGGTTTCCCCGTAATGACCCGCGTGTCAGGGTGGGTCTTTGGTTTGGTTCAGTCTCTTTGTCCACAGACTCAGCCTTTTTTATTCCTTTATGCTTTTTGAGTGGGAAGTAGTTGGGTAACAAGATAACTGTCTCAGGAGATAGTTTAATATTTATCGAGAGTCCAGAATTTACGAGCCTCAGCAGTGGTGACTTTGAAAGTCAAATGAAATAGAGGCCCCCCGGGTAGATCAGCAGGGGAAACGCAGGCTCCTGACTAATGATTAACTTCAGTGTTTATCCTGCAGGTCCAGAGCTTTCTTACTATGAATTCAGTCTATTTGCTAACTTTTTTTTTCTGTATTTTTCCAGAAAGAAAAAAACTGAAGGCACCTATGACTTACCTTACTGGGACCGGGCAGGTGTGTCTTGGCTTCGCGTCCCTGTCTGTCAGAGGGAAGTCCCTCCCTTGTAGGTGGCAGCAGTGGAAGGAGGGTCGTGTCCAGGCCTCCTGAACTCCCAGCTCTGTCAGAGAAGTGGCTTCCCCTTCTTTTCTGACCGTTTGTACTTTTCTGTAAAATCTCTTCTAGTCGGTCGGTAATGACACGGGAAGTAAGAACTCAACACATGCTCTGTGCTTTTTCCTCTGGAGCCCTTGTCTGGCTTGTCCCGTGTATCCGTCTGTCTTGAGACCAGCCTCCTGTGTGGCCCACGTGAACACTGTGGGAAGCAAGGATTGTGGTCCTGGTGACACCGCATGTCACTCTGCCGTGGGTTTTTACCACGTGGGGTCCAGCAGGTTAGGAGTCACTGAGGCCTGCCGTCTCTGCCGTGATGAGTTGTCATCTTCTGAGTCCCTGCTCTGTGGGTCAGGTGGCGATGGCTGCAAGTGGGGTCTCCCCCTTCCCAGTCTCCCTACAGGAGCAGCTGTCAGGAGCCGAGAGGTCACTGCCATGACCATGGTAGGAAGAGCAGTGGTGGGGGCACAGCAGCACTGCTGGCACCCATGGGGGGATTTTGGAAAGTATATTTTGAGAAAAACTTATTAAAAACCACCACTACAACAGACAGGCTATATCTGGCTGCACTATAATAGCAGACTTGCTCTGTGTATGCTTTTGATAGAGATTTCTCCCATGTTCTGCTTCACACTGGATATTCTATCAAAGCAAAAAATAAGCTTGAACAACTTAAGGAATTAGAAAAAGAAGAACAAACTAAACCCAAAACTACCAGGAGAAACTAAACAATAAAGATTAAAGAAGAGATAAGTGAAATTGAGAATAGCGAAACCATAGAGAAAATTAATGAAACCAAAAGTTGATTCTTCGAGAAGATCAAAAAAATGACAGACCTTTAGCTGGATGGACTGAGAAGAAGAGAAGACTCACATTACTAAAGTCAGAAATGAAAGTGGGGGAACATTACTACCAATTCCACAGAAATAAAAAGGATTATAAGAGTACTATACACAATTGTACACTAAAAAAAAATTGGATAACCTACATGAAATGGACAAATTCCTAGAAATACAAAACCTGCCAAGACTCAATCACAAAGAAATAGAAAATCTGAACAGACCTGTAACAAGGAGATTGATTCAGTTATCAAAAATCTCCCAACAAAGAAAAGTCCTGGACCTGATGGCTTCACTGGTAAATTCTACCAAACCAAGAAAGAACTAAACCTTAAAGACTCCACAAAAAAGCTGTTAGAACTAGTAAATGAATTCGGCAGAGTAGCAGGATGCAAAGTCAACGTACAAAAATCATTTGCATTTCTATACGCAAACAACGAACAATCTGAAAAGGAAATTATAAGAACAATCCTATTTACAACAGCATCAAAAAGAAAATACTTAGAAATTAATTTAACCAAGGAGGTGAAAGACTTGTTCAATGAAAACTACAAAATGTTGCTGAAGGAAATTAAGACATAAATAAATGGAAACACATCCCGCATTCATGGATTGGGAGACTTAATATTGTTAATGTCAATACTACCCAAAGCAATCTACAAATTCAATGCAGTCCCTATCAAAATCCCAATGACATTTTTTGCAGAAATAGAAAAACTCATCCTAAAATTCATGTGAAATCTCAGGGGGCCCTGAATAGCCAAAACAATCTTGAAAAACAACAAAATTGGAAGATTCACACTTCTGGATATCAAAACTTACTACAAAGCTACAGTAATCAAAACAGTGTGATATTGGCATAAAGACAGATGTATAGACTAATGGCATAGAGTAGAAAGCCCAAAAATAAACCCTTAGAAATATGGACAAATGGTTTTTGACAAGGGTGCCAAGACCATTCATTGGGAAAAAGACATTTCAACAAAAGGTGCTGGGAAAACTGTATATCCACATGCGAAAGATTGAAGTTGGACTCTTACCTAACACCATATACAAAAATTAACACAAAATGCATCAAGGAGCAAAATGTAAGACCTAAAACAATAAAACTTTTAGAAGAAAACATAGGACAAAAGCTTCACAACATTGGATTTAGCAGTCATTTCTTAGATATGAAAGCAAATGCACAGATAACAAAAGAGTAAACAAATTGGACTTTGTGAAAATTAAAAAATTTTGTGCATCAAAAGATAGTATCCAGAGAGTAAAAAGGCAACCCACGGAATGGGAGAAAATACTTGGAAATCCTATATCTGATAAGCGATTAATATTCACACTGTGTAGAGAACTTCTAAAACTCAGAAACAAAAAAACAACCTGATTAAAAAATAAGCAAAGGAATTGAATAGATATTTCTCCAAAGAAGATATACAAATGGCCAATGAGCATGTGAAAAGATGCTCAGCATCACTAATCTTTACGGAAATGCAAGTCAAAACTACAGTGAGATACCACCTCATACCCATTAGGATGGCGCCTATCAAAGAAGCAGAAAACAGGTGTCAATGATGTGAAGCAATTGAAACCCTTGTGCACTTTTGGTGGGAATGTAAAATGGTACAACCGTTGTGGAAGACAGTATGGCGATTTCTCAAAAAATTAAAAATAGAAGCACCCATGTGATCCAGCAATTCTGCTTCTGTGTGTATACCCAAAAGAAAACAGAGTTTCTAAGAGATATTTGTACACCCATGTTCATAGCAGCATTATTCACAAGAGTTAAAACGTGGAAGTAACCCAGGTGTCCATCAGCTGATAAATGGATAAGCAAAATGTGGTATATACATTCAATAGAATATTATTCAGCCTTAAAAAGGAAGGAAATTCTGTAATGTCGTACAACATGAATGAACCTGAAGGACACTGTGCTAACTGAAAAAAAGCCAGTCACAAAAAGACAAATACTGTATGATTCCACTTATATGAGGAACCTAGAGGAGTCAAATTCATGGAGACAGAGTAGAATGGTGGTTGCCAGGGGCTGAGGGGAGGAGAGAGTGGGGAGTTGTAGTTTAATGGGGACAGAGTTTCAGTTTTACAAGATGAAAAGAGCTCTGGAGATGGATGGTGGTGATGGTTGCACAACAGTGTGAATGTATTTAATACCACGGACCTGTATACCTAAAAATAGTTAGGATGGTAAAATTTTATCTTATGTATATTTTACCACAATTAAAAAAAAATAAAAGCTTGAACATAAAGGCTAGTTTGTATAGAAATTTGTTATAGAAATGGCTTAAATGCAAGAGGATTTCTCCCCTAACCTCCTGTTGTCAGTGCAGAGGTAGGTTTGTATTTAACAGTCTCTTTTGCTTGCGTTCACACTGAAGGCTGGTGGAAAGGAATGAAGCAGTTTCTCCCTGCCAAGGCAGTGGAACATGAGGAGACCCCAGTTCGCTACAGCAGCAGTGAAGTTAACCACCTGAGTCCCAGAGAGGTCACCGCAGTGCTGCAGGCCGACTCGGCAGGTAACCTCGCACAGCCGAGGCCACAGGGCAGAGGGAGGAGCGCTGTGTGGGCTGCAAAGTGCTTTGGAGTTTACAGCATCCTTTATCTCTTTCATGTGTAAGAGATGAACTGTTTTCAAAAGGTAGAACCACTTTTTAAAAAGGCCTCGAGAGAGTCATCTCTGTGTCTTAGACATTCTGTCCATAAAACTCAGGGCATCTCGTCTGTTTACCTGGAGTCTTGTTTGGTTTTCTTGGGGGTTTGGGGGTCTTAAAAGGAGAGCAGGAAAGGCATAGGGAGCCTTACGGTGTTTATCCTTTTAACCTAGTACATATTTATTTTAAACATTTCCTAATATTTGAAAAAAAATATGAACTTATTTTCCAAGACTAGTATTATTTCAATAATGGAATGTTTCTTTTCCAATGAAATACTATCTATAAATCTGAAGAACATATACAAACACTCTTTCTGCAAAATTATGTGAATGGGGCTTTCTGGCATATTAACTTATTACTGTGAGATGCAAGATAACATCTTTAGTTTTAATTTTTGAAGTTAGCTCTTGCAGAGAGACCTGTCCCTCTGTGTTGATGACAACGCCAGTGCGGTAGAGGAGTGTCAGTTGTGGGGAGAGCCCGCGCTGCCACCCTCAGTTGCGTGATCCCTGTATTGACGAGATAACTTTCTGGTGTGTGTTTTGCAATGTCCAGAGTATGCACAGCCGCTCGTGGGAGGAATTGTTGGCACCCTTCATCAGAGGTCTACCTTTAAACCAGAAGAAGGAAAAGAGCCAGGCTACTCGGACCTCGATCCTTACACCTCCCCTGGGCAGGAGGTCTATCACGCCTACGCGGAACCGCTCCCGGTGACGGGGCCCGAGTACGCAACCCCCATCGTCGTGGACATGTCGGGGCTCCCCACAGCTCCGGTCAGCCTGCCCTCCACGTCCACCTTCAAAGCTGCGGGGAGCCAGGCTCCCCCTGGAGTGGGAACGTACAACGCTCTTCTCTGCAGGACTGACAGCTGCTCCTCGGCCCGGGCCCAGTACGATACCCCAAAGGGTGGGAAGCCGGGTCCAAGTGCCCCGGACGAATCGGTGTACCAGGTGCCACAGAGCGCGCAGGAGGGGTCGGGAGCAGGGAGGAACGGCGAAGGCGATGTTTTCAAAGAAATCCTTTGAAGGTGATGCTGCTTTGTACAAAGCATCGTTTTAAAGCACATGGCCTCTTTTTTGTATTAGTGGTAGTAATATAGAATGTACTACATATCTGTCACGGATGTGGGTGGGGGGAGAGGTAATGTCCGAGGTACAAGAAACTACTAATCTTGCCATCTTGCTTTAAAAGCGTTATTGGGGCACAGTTACTGCTTGCCTGTTAAATTTTGAACATCCTGTTGGTTACTACTGTAAAACACTATTTTTAATACAGAAAAAGCTTCCTACTATGCACTTCAAAGAAATTGCAATCACTGAGAGTGAGTATTTCTTACCAGTGCTGCAGGTACATTGGTGAACTCCAGACAGCTCTGCAAGGCTGACTGGCAGCAACACATGGTACTGTTCTCGAGATGCTGATGGCTTGCAACTCTGCTCTATTTGTGAAAGCTGGGTACTACCATGATTTCCTCCTCTTCTGTTCCTGGCTTGCTTTCTGGATTATTTTTTAAATACTTAGTGGTATAATCGTTGTTTTGATTGCAGTCATGCACATATCCATTTTCCCCTAGGAAGATCTATAGCTGGGGACCTCTGGCTTGCAATGCGCAGGGTGATTGATTTTTCACTTTTTGACGCTTAAAAGCTTTAACACCTCACGGTACACAACTGGTCTCGTCTCTGCTTGTTCCGCCTGGGGCCCTTGGTGGCCAGCCCCATGCTTGTGGTTATAAAATGAGCTTTCTCAGTGGCTGGTGTTTGCTGTATCAACCTCGCGCATCCAGGCCCCCTGCTGTCTTTAAGTGCTCTTCTCTGTGTGGAAACAGGAAGGAGTCACAGCTGAGAGAAGCTCTACAGGAGATTCTCTCCCTCCCTCGCTTTATCCGCAGTAGGGTTTTTCCGAGGAGAGCTGTGGAAAGTTGAGGGTTGTAGGTGAACATTGTAACCAACACCCACTTCTGTTTATCACAGTGAAAGACAAAATCATTCCTCAAAAGTCATAAATTACCCTCAAAAAAAAGTAACCAGAATTTGCCCTCTTTGGTTTCATAGATAGATAGGTTTTTCTTTGAATCTCAAGGTACTTTATTAATTTTAGTCACATAAAAAATATCTTTTAATTTCCCTTTTCCATGGTAAACTTTTATAAGAAATATAAACCAGCATGTGTTCCTCACCTCTACACGATGGGGGGTCTGTGGTGGATGCTGAGACGTCCTGGTGTCACGCCTGGGGGACAGCTGGTGGGGCCTCCTCTCTGGGCAACGTCCTTGTCACCACATGCCCAGAACTGGTGAAAGAGAAACCGTCTGCAGCGTGTTAACCTATTAGTGTAAGAGCTATCTGTAAATGTCTGTAACTGGCATGACGATTTGAGAAGCTGCCCATGTGATTGAAACGTATCAATTTGACCTCCCTCTTCTGTAAACCTTGGTTTATAGACTCAGTGTTGAAACACACGCTGCCGTCAGGTTCTAGTCATTGCTCTTGGCCTGTGCCACCAGACTGTTGTTGCCAGAATTTGCTACATGTGACTAAAGATGAACAGTGTTCATTTCGCTTACTTCCATGAGTATATCAGTATTCTAAAACATTGCTTCAGAAATAGAACTGTTAATTTCTACAGCCTCCCTGCATTCTGGTTGTATGATTTTGGTCTTATTTTCATTTGCTTTTCTTTTCCCAGCAAACTTTGAGGCATAATTTTATTTACTGAAAAATCAATACATATTTTGTTCCAAAATATTTGAAACAAAAAGCACAGATGTTGAACTTTTATTAAAACATAGATGAGTGTGTAAGCACATGTATTAATGCAGTCACCCCTTTCAGGTGGGAAGAGAGTAAACCAGTTGCTTTATTTTTTTATTCATCCTTAGTACACAGGAAATATACTCTTCCTCAAATCATATGCCTGTTTGAAGCTTTAAGAGAAATGATTTCAGCAACTATTTCATTTTCCCAAAGATGCTTGCTCTTTCGTACGTGTGTGCATCTGGTTGTTTTCCCATCAGACTTTGAGAAGCAGGTGTGTTCTTAAATTATGCATGTTTTAAGACTTGATTTGTGTCACCACTGTGCTGTCCTTGAACTACCAATGATTTTTACAAAATACATAGTTTTTACTACTTTTATATATTTTACTTTCCAGATGAAGAGCTGAGCCTGAGACAAGGGTTGTTCTTGTTTTGAACTTTTTCTTTTAGTTGGTTTTCATATTAGAGTTTTGGTTTTGTTATTTTTTTTACTATGTTTATATGTCTGATATATACACAGCTTTGGAGACAATCGAGTAACAACTGAAAATGTGAAAATAACCATTTTTTACAAAATTCCCTTGAATTTTTTTTCTTTGAAACATGTAAAAGACTTAAGTCACTGGTTCATTGGATTTGATTTTTTTCCTGTTAATTATAAAAATAGACAGCAGTGCAGCAAGTATGGCGCCTACAGGTTTCATGAAATTACACTGACTTCACTGTTACTTGATCTTAGGAGCTAGCACAGTTAGAGATAAGATATTGTGAATGCTGATTTATATTTTATTAAAAGCTGTAAATCTAAATAGACCCTCTTGTATGTGCAGGGTCTGGTCCAGTTATTTAAGTTCATGTTTCACTATTTGCACTTTGCATTGAACAATGGGTTTATTTGCTGATGAAATGGTTCGAGTAGAGAATTTATACAGAAATTGAAATTATGACATTATGTATACACTTGCCCTCCCCCCAGGAGGGAGCAGAAAGCGAGCTCATCTAAATACGAATGTGGCCGAGATTCCCTGGAAGGAGAGAGAGCTTGAACTTCATTGTCAGCGGGAGAGCAAGAGAGCTGTAGAACACCGTGTCAAGTGAGACAGTTAGAAAGAGCCAGTATATGCTGTGGGACAGTGAAAGCTTCTTAAACTCTCTTAAGAGAAATCAAGGAAGCTCTACCTAAAAAAATTACCTGTTAGCTCTGCCTTTCGGTTCTGAACTTGAAGTCCCTAAACTGCAAAATCTAAATAAGAGTTGGATGGTTATTAAACACTTTAGGTCACCTGTGGCACCAATCCTCTAATCCAGCTTGTGCCGAGTTTCTTCTTCATCCCCTCCTCCTGTTTCCGCACCGGGGAAGGTGGAAACCAGACGTGTATTGAAATACGTGTTGGAAGAAAAGCGGCCCGAGCGGCAGTGCTAGTCCCCCGGACGGACTTTTCTTACCTCGGCGTGTACTGTCGGCACTCGGTGTCTGTATATGTTGCTAGAATGTAGATTGTATAAATAGTGAGATTTTAATGTGTTCATGTGTTTTTAATAAATTGTATATATGTGTCTTGCTCAAGATTTTTTTTTTTTTGGCTTAAATAAAACCACCTTGAGGTTCGTAGCCTTCTCTCGTACTACACAAAACGCCCGATTCCTCAGTGGTCAGGCATTTTGTGGCCAATGTTATAGTGCTTACAGCAACATTTGAAAATGCCACCATCGGTTTTTGACTTCTTTTGAAGCCCGAATTACTTGACATCAAAGAAATTGAGCGGCCAGGCTGTAGCCTGTGGCAGGGGTCCCGGGACTCGTGTGGACACCAGTCTGCACCTGCCTTCTCCCCTCCGAGTCATTACAGAGTCAGAGGAGACGTGCTGCTGTGCCAGCAGATGCTGGTGTAAACAGAACAGTCCACACTGGACGTCTACATCTAGGTTAAATCAACCAGTTTTCTCCTCCCCACACTGCTTTTAAGTGTTTCATTGGTTTCTGTTTCTGCTCTAATATTTCACCCTTTATACACTCTTTTTGTGTGTGTGTGAGAAAGATCAACCCTGAGCTAACATCCATGCCAATCCTCCTCCATTTTTTCCCCTTTTCTCCCCAAAGCCCCAGTAGATAGTTGTATGTCATAGTTGCACATCCTGCTAGTTGCTGTATGTGGGACGACGCCTCAGCATGGCCGGACAAGCAGTGCGTCAGTGCGCGCCCGGATCCAAACCCCAGGCCGCCAGTAGTGGAGCGCACGCACTTAACCGCCAAGCCACGGGGCCGGCGCCTGTACACTCTTTAGAGAGGCAGGTTGGTTGTCAGTAATACTACCACTGTCTCCCAGTGATAATTGGTCAGGCGTATCAATTCCTTCAACTCACTCGTCTTCTGAGAGCTCTTAATTCCATCTTTCTTAGAACTTCTACTGTTTTCTTCCTTTCTCCTTCACGCCCCCCAAATGCCCCATAGCCTTTGGTTATATTAAAATGGTAAGAGAGACCAGCTTACCACGTGTTGGACTGGCTTGTCTGTGTCCCGTAGGCTCCTTGTGTGCTGCACGCTAGGGAGCCAGGTAAGCTTTCCATTTGAAGATGCGATTACGTGAACAATTGAGATTTTTTTTTTTTTAATGAAAATACCATTTAAATCCAAAAACAGCTTGAGTTTTCTTAAGAGTTTACTTACTCTGTCTTTATTTTTCCTAATGTGATTCGAATAGTAACCTTTCAAAATTTAATAAACTGGGCAAAAAATCATGTTTAAGAATTTTCTCCTCCTTGAGTTTGCCTGGCTCAGCTTCTTTGTATAAAGTTAAACTTTTTATTTCCTTAAAATAATACAGTCACCCGACATTAGTAATTGCATTCTTTGGTTATTTACTCATCCAGAATTTCATGTTTAGCCTATTTCCTTCAACTTAAAAACACCACCATCTTCATTCTACAAAATTAATCAATCAGTAATGGTTTGCTTAATTGCAGGAAAAAACACTTAACTAAACCAGTATGATGGTAGGTTTCCCTAACCATCTACTGTATTCAGGGCTGGTTTAAGATTCCAATCAAGTTCCACTGATAGAACAAAAAGGATTTAAACAATCATCCAGATATTGGCCTGAAGTGATTCATTTCCATATCCAGGCACAACCATGTGCCAATTCCCCACCAATTTACAGCAGCCAAATGCACCTCTCAAAATGTCATGTTACATTCAGAATTCATTGTGGTAAACTAAATCCCCTTATTAGGAAATCACATCCCTTCAAAAGTCTAAGACGAACTAGCCATTAAAAAAACGTTTAAAAACACCTCAGAAAACTAGCTTATTTTAAAAACATGATGTCAAAAGTTATTTCCCTGATAATTAAACATATCTTGTTTTTCATAAATATATTCACAGAAATAAACCTGGCGGTTATGAATCACCAGGCAGCAACAGACAATATACATAATTTTTTGACGAGTGCATCCAACATATTTAAAAATAAACTAAAAATTGCAGTATAAAAATAAAACTAATACTGTTAGCATCATCTTCTGAGTCTGTAGGGTCAATCTTGAGTGAGGTTGATTACAAAGTTTTTGTCTATAATGTCCTTCAGGAAGAGCTGCTCTGCAGTCACATTGTGGTAGGCACTCTGAAGAGGAGAAATGACACGGTTACCATCTGTCCCAGTCTCAGACATTAGCAGCAGCAGCAGCGGAAGACGCCGCATCAAAAAGGCTTCCGAAGAAGAAACTCGAGTGAAAGTGGCAGGGACTTGAAAACTTCTGTGACCTTTCTGATCTCTTTTTCTTGGTTCATTCTTTTGCCAGATCTTTCCCTAGAACCCACTCTTTCCACTTAAACCGTGACATGAGAAAAGAGGCTCCCTCACAGCATCCCCTGGTCTGCTGAATTATGGTATAAATCTAGACCAAAAGTGTAAGTCAGAATGGGTGGCTCACTTTAATAAAAGCAGTACCGGGCACTCAGACAAGAAATCAGAGATAAGAAACGATGGTAAGCCATGTTCAGTTTAAGATGTGTTTAAAGAATAATTCTGTTCCACTGATGGATATCCTAATTTTCCTCAGGAAGTTGTTGTAATGTTCTATCCTTTAGATGACTCTAGAAATACCACAAGTGCTACAGGAAAGATTAGGGCTGAGGCGACATGAGCCTGAAATCTGTCCCAGCACCTACCTCGTGAATACTCAGTGTGTGTCTTACGTGGCAGGGGGAGGGGGTGGGGCAGAAAGGCAGTGTTAAGGTCTAACCTGAATAATCCACTTCTTCAGCTTATGTCGTATTGAGGGATGATGATTGAAGGGCACTGATTTCATAGGATATATCCGTATACTTTACAGCAAACCATATTTCAATATGAAAAATATACACATAACATTTTAATCTTGTCACTTCTGATATGCCACTAATCGAAGTTAGAATTAGGAAAATAGAAAACTCCCATACAGTCATTAAAATAAAAATCTTAAGGATCAAATCTACCACCATTGATCCCTATTCATGGGAAGCATGGTCTAGTATAAAGGTTTGCAACCTTTTGACCATGAATCTTCATGTTATAGACTTTCTCATGTACTAAGCTGAAAAAACACATGAAAATATTTACTGTAAGCATGGTGATGGTTTTAGGTGAATTGTAATATCTCAAACAGCACGTTGTCTATATTTAAATAGTGCACATGTGATTCAGTATCTGAGATAAGGCTTGGGTTTGACGGGTTGGTGGCACTTGACAATATCTGCGAGGTTCTCCCAGGGGTCTGAGACCCAGACTGGGAATGGCTGCTATAGTAAGAACAACTCTGGGCCTGAGTCCTAGTTTCGGCATGTCTAGCTCTGTAGCCCCTGTCAAGCCCTCAGCCTCTCAAAACCTGTTCCCGCAGTAAAATGACAGAAGAGAGAATATGGGCTTTCCCACCCTGAAGATCAAAGATTACCAAGTGTGTATTTATTACCTGATTCATCAAAGACATGGTGTCATTCCCATAGTAGTGCAGGGGACTCTTAAGGTCGGAAAAGTTGTATTTGAAACCAGCAAGATGAACTTCATGACAGATGTGAAACGCCAGTGTGATGGCAATAATTCCTGTCGTCGGGTGTTGGGGTTTCTGGGGAGGGAAATGAGAATTAAAAAAAAAATCCAAACACGATACTTGTTTCCAAAGCATATTTGAGTGGCCTAATCTTATAAAATAGGGACTGCTGAATATTTAATCACGACAGAAATAATTAAACCCTCATCGTGTCCTAAGGCTCAAGCACTAACAATGAATACCCTAACTCTGAAAAGAATAGAAAGTGTCACTAAGTCGTAGCAAGTCTTTCAACTACAACAACTGCAGAATTAGCCCAGAGTTCAATGTCAAACACAGGAATACTGGGAAGCTCAAGAAGGATGCTGCTGCCTTATTTTTAAAAACATGCTGTGTCAGCCTCCTTGTGGGAAAATCAAAGCCTGAGAATTTTGAGCCCACGTATGAAACGTAAGGACAGCTTCATTTACTAAGGGATAGGATCATGGTAAAAGGCTTCATATAAATTAGCCCTAAAATAAATCTGTTTTATAATCCTAATAATTTAACTAGCTCTAGGGAAAGACTAACTTCAATCAACTTCAATGACAAATTGTAACAGCAAGTATCTGACTAGAAGATGAAGAGTGCAGCTGTGTACGTAGCGACGTCACAATCTCAACTGGATCATAACAATTTAAAAACAAAAAAGGAAAGAAAGAAACCAAGCAACCCCCTCACATATACGTATATCCTGAAAAATGCTGTCATAGATGTTTGACAGGAGGGTCTTCAAAGGTTTTATTCTCAGTAGGATGGCCTTCAACGGCAAAAACAAAATATATCTTAAACTTTTTAACACAATTGAAGGAGATTTCCTTTCAATTAAATGTTTCTTACAGATCCCATGGAAATTACATGTGACTAATTATGATTCTGAGGAAAAGAAGAAAATCAAAGCAGCACAATAAATCAAATAAACTGCAGGAGGCCAGCGTGTCTGAACCCCCAACAGCCTCCTGCGTAAGCCTTTCTTTACCCCGGGCACTGTCATGGCTCCAGCGCAAGCCTTCACCATCTGCTCGGAGAGGAAGTTAAGGGTTGGGTTGAACACCTAGGAGTCGTCCAGCCTCACTGGCCCCAGCGCTTTCCCCGCTCCTGTCCCTCTCCATGTCCTCTACTTCTCCCTTCACACCTCAGAGTTCTTCCTCCGTCATTAGAATCACTCCCTTAGGTAGACTTTCAATTCTCTTCCACCGTCACCCACAGAACCTTTATTATCAGCTGACAGAAGCTTCACCCTGGTTAAACCCACACTCGAGCAGCAGAACAGGGCAAGAAAACAACACACTTGCCTGTTCACACGTTACATTTGTGACCAAACTCTCAAGGGGGCATCTGCTGTGTCCAAAAATCCACTACATTCCCCAAGTAAATTTCCATTCCTTCTCTCCACAATGACAAGTTTATACCTTTCTATCCAAAAGCCCAGCCTCCTTCCTACTTTAAATTGACAATTTAATCCGTATTTCTCTAAGACAACAAAAGCAAGCAGACAAGAGCTACATCATCTTTGCAACTCCAAATCCACCTTCCCCTCCACCCATATTTTCAGTGGTCACCCCTCCTCCACGGGCGGGATGTGCCTGTTCCTGCCCACAGCCAACTTCTCCTCTCGTGCACTGTTTTTGCCATCTCTTCTCTCAACAACTTTGCTCCTACCATTATCCATTTTCTCCTCTCATCATCAATATTTTCGTCTATCAAACTGTTCCCTTCAGCATACAAACATGTCATCAATCTTTAAACAACGACAAAAACAACCTTCCTTGATCCCACATCCTCTTCCAACCATTTCTCTGCTCCCTTTCCTGGCAAAACTCCATTAAAGCTTTGCCCCCGCTTGCTCACATCCCATGTTCTCTCTAACCCATTTCCGGCAGGTTTCCTCCTCTTTCTCATTATCGTCCCTGTCACCAGCATGACCTCCATGTTCCCAGAACCAGGGTTTATGGTCTGTGAATGGCTGACCTCTGAAATACAGCTGTGTTCTCATTCGGCTTCTGGAACACCATGTCCTACTGGAACTTTTAACCTAGTTACAACTAGTTCTAGTATCGTCTCTAAGTAAGAGCAGGGTCTTCATGTGCTTTTGGAGTTAAAGACACTACCTAAAACAAAAAGCAAGGGATAAATCTGATCTTACCTCACTCAGGAAAATAAGAGCTGAAAAGTCACAAAACATACATTCAGAAGCTGTCCTTTCCTCAAAATAACTAAGAAATAGGGTTTAAATTTAAAGTATTTATGCTTTTTAACTTGGGAATTCCACCTCCAGGAGTCCATCCTACAGAAATCACACGGTGTGCCGAAAATCTCTATAAGCTCATGCATTTCTACATTATTTATAGAGGAAAAAAGGCTGGCTATAAACCTAAGTGTCTATAAATAGGGGAATAGTTAATTAAGTGGAGGAGAATAAATAGCAGAACAATACCTGTGGTATAATCAATTATATCGAGCAATTATACTGAACAAAAAGTGTATGTGTTGTAAATGCACAGAAAATAGTCTAGAAGGATATAAAAAGCAAAAAGCCTGGGAGATAATATGAGTTATACAGGAAGGAGAAGAAAAGACTGACTCCCTTTGTTTTTTATATTCCTTTGTAAGTTGTTTGATTTTAAGCATGTAATACTTCAGAAGGTTTTCGTCATGCTAAAGAAAAGACACATGATGTGTGTTTATTTCTTTGGATGTTCCCTGATTACGAAAAGAGAAAACCTCATTTCTGCTGAGGTAGCATGTTACATAGCTACTCAAGCTTCAGATGGAACCATTTCTGTGCCACTGCAGGGTCTACAGAGTACTGGTTTCAAGGGAATGTTGACAAACAGAGTCGCAGTCAACGAGATTCCTTTTAATTAAAGATCCTGGAGTTTCAAGAGCTCTCAATATTGCTCTAACTTTACCACTTCCTGAGAACTCAGTGCCAATGTCTCCTCTATGACCTCAGAAACATTTCTGGACTACCTTATTGTCCTTCCTCTGGCTTTCCTGGGATATTTTCACCAGAGTGCTTCAGACAGTTCTGTTTAGTCCGAAAAGCCACGCCCTTGTCCCAAAGCCAGGCCTGCTACTCTGCGTACAGCCTGCCCGTCACCCCCCAGTCAGACCCTTCTCCCTGCAGAATAGTGAAGACGGGGTTATGAAGGATGAGCCACTGGGCTTGCAGGAGACCCCAGAAAGGCCCCGCAGGGGCAGTAAACCCCCTCCACTTAAGGTTCTTTTCCTCCCAACCTGAAAAACATGAAGATAATATCCACAGATATTTTATTTCAGTAACTCAGACGTGGCCCTCAGAAGCCACCTCAGGAGTTGTGGCTCATACAGTTTCCGAGAGCCCTGGGGACCCTCCGTCCTACCCCAGCCAGATCTTTAGTTTCTAACTGTGCAAAGAAAAACACGTACCTGATTTTTGGGAAACACTCTTGGGAAATGAAGCAGTTCATAAGCTGCCATTCTGATGATGTAAGGATCCAATATTCTGATTTGATAAGGTTTATAGATCAAGTTTAAGGCTGGTTTCTTCCAAAAACCATTAGTGTTCTGAAATAAAGAATACAGAAAATGAAAGACTGTGGTTGCCTTTTTCTCATGGAAGAAAAACTGAAGGTAATCGGAAGGCAGATCAATTTTGCCGACTTACTATTTTGCCACCCGTCAACAATTCCCACAGCCACTTTAAATCAAGTGGCTTAAAAGCAGTGAGAATCACCGTGGTGTTAGGATCATAGTGACTGGGATCTGAAAAAACAGATTCTGGATAAAAAAGTCGGAAGGTTGTCCTTCTCCCAACTTCCTCTTCGTGTCCTAAAACAGGACCGTTATTCATTCTGTGGGTAGGAAAACAGAAGATATGTAGACCAAGTGCAGGACGAGCCATTCCCATCAAGGTTCTCAGAGGCTCCTGAGCCGGACCAACATCAACAGCCATGCTCCCAGGGCTCCGAAGCCAACGGGCATCCGTCAGCCTTTCACACATAATGACCAAGGCAGTAATTCCCTTCCATGAAGCAGCTGCTTGATCAAAGGCAGAAACTTGCATTTGTATTTGAAAACTAATCGTGGCGCCACCTGATAATCAAGTCTTACCTCCAGGAAAACCGAAGACTAAATAAAACAAATAGGAACACAGAACCCCAGAATACTAAAGTTAAGAGAGACCTTGGAGGACATCTAGACAGAAGCCATTGGATTTACAGAGAAGGGCCCTGAGTCCAGGGAGACAAAGTTACTTGCCCAAGGTGACACAGTCATGGAGCACATGGACACGTGTCTAAGTGACTGACGGGCAAGAATCACAGTTAAGGTGATCTGAAGACCCATCACAATTGTTGCGCTCTGAAATAAAGTAACAATATAAAATTGCTGTGTTATACCCCAGTCTCAACCAAATGAATGTCTATTGCTAGAGCGAACTACAGAACCACAAAGGATCTACTATTGGGTTTGAATACGCTCAAAGCCAAGGTCAGACATGCACTGTTTATGCACACACTATAAAGGCACGCTATGAAAAGGACTGCTTTGTTTCCAAAACAGTGTCCCCTACAAGGATAAATCCTGTTTTCCCTTTTGCTACTGACTGTGTAATATAAGACAGTCTTAATAACACTTGAAATGACTTTTTTCATAATGTGCCTCTGGCATTTTCCCACAAGGGCGTGCTGTGATTCTAGGTGATCAGATTTTAGACACCAAAGGTAAAGAAATTTGTGAGTGCTTCAAAATTGTTTTGTGATAAATTTTCACAGCTTCCTCGAAATGGATATTAAACAGAACATAAAGTGACCTTGCTGTGCAGAAACCCTCGGCAGCTTATAAGCTACCAAACCCCCAAGCACTGCCAGGTCATCCTAACGCACTGCCCCAGTGTGAAGCCTTCCCACTCTTCAAAAGAAGAGTCACAGCCATTCCCAACACACACAACTTACCCCAGATGACTACTGACTGGAACCTTTCAATGAGAAAATAGGGATAGAAACGTCCTCCTTGCCCCACCACTCCATCTACGGGACTCTTGGTAGCTGTCACCACAATCCCCGTTTCATTTCCATTACAGAGGGTCAACCACTCTTGTGCTCTAGACCCCATCCCCTCTCTTTACTACTAATCTCTTTATTCATTTCCATCAGTTTACAGTATACTCTAGAATCTCCTATTGTTATAAAAGGAAACAAAACAGAAAATCCTCCTTTGATTCCATAACCATCTCTGGCTACCATCTCATTTCTCAACTCCACAGCGCAATTTCTGAAAAGAGTTGCCTGTACTGGTTTCTCCACTTTCTCACCTGTCATTCTATCCTCAACCCACTCCAGTTAGTCTTCTCCCCACATCATGCCTCCAAGTCTGTTTTGTCAAGAGAATCAAGGAGCTTCAGGTTGCCAACCCCATGGCGAACTCTGTCCCTATCTTGCATGACCTCTCGCCAGCACTGGACATGGTTGATTCCTCCCTGTCTTAAACACTGTGCTCTCTTGGCTACTGTGAGCACCTTCTCCTGACTCTCTTCCTACCTCACTGGTGGAGCCTCTCCATCTCTTTTACTCTTTTTTCTTTGCTCAACCTCTAAGTGTTGAGTACTTTAAGGCTCAGTCTTGGGCCCTCTTCTCTCTCTTAATCTCTCCCTGGGAAATCTTGCCCAGTCCATCGTTTAAATACAGCTTATAGACTGCTCGCCATCAAGACTTTAACCGTTTATCCCACTGCCTACTCGACTTATCCACTGAAAATCTAATAAGCATCTCAAATCTAACATGTTCATACAGAAATCTTGATTCTCCTCTAAACCTGCTCCTACCCTAGTCTTCCCCAACTCAATAAATGGTACCACAATCCAGCCAATCTCCTAAACTGAAAACCTAGAGGAGGTATCCTTGCTTCCTTTATTCCCATCTCTGCTCACATCTAATACATCAACAAATCCTGATAACTGTACCTCAAAAACATATCTCAGTCTATCCACTTACCTCCTTCTCTGCCATGGCAATCCTGTTCCAAGCCACCGTCATCTACCTGAATACAGCCACCCGACTGGCCTCCTCATGTCTACCCTTGTCCTTCACATTCCATTGTCCATGCTGCAGCCAGAATATTTTAAAGACATACCAGATCAAATTGCTCTCTGGCTTAAAAATCCTCAAAAGTTTCCTGTTGTACCTAAAATAAAATCCAAGCTCTAACCTAGTTTACGAAGTCCTTCATGGCCTGCTCTTTGCCTGCCTCTTCAGCTTCTGACTGCACCATGTCCCCAGCCTGCTGCCCTCCTACCTCACTGGTTTTCTTGCTGCTCCTCCCAAACCCAGGACCGTATCCACCTGAAGACCCGCAGTAAACGTTCTCTCTGCCTGCTGCTTTCCCTAGTCTTCATATGGCTGGGACTATGTGGTCACGTAGGTCCAGCTTAGCTGTCTCCTCCTCCAAGTGGTCATCCATTCTAAAGTAGCCACTCAATCATTCCCTATTATTATGTTTTAATTGTTTGTATGGCATTTATTATTATATTTCCTTATTTAATTATTACTGTTTTCTTCCCCGCGTTAGAATGGAAGCTCCACAGGGAGCAAGAACATTATTCTTACTCATGGCTCTATCCCCTCTGGCTACAACTGTGCCTGGCATATCAAGAGGACTTCATAAATATTTGCTGAACGAATGACCTGAAATCTAGGCCTCCTCTGGCCAGCAAGTGGGAGACCAGGTTGTGTAATGTACCCACACACATCAAAGCAATGCCTCTTCCTTCTAAAACGCAGCCGCACTAAAGTAGGAAACCGTATTCTTTTGAAACAATTCCAGGTTAGCAAATAGGAAATATATTTACCTTATTATTACATCATAGGAGTCAATTTTTTCTCCTAACGTCTTATTCTTCAAAACTCCTCCATTACCAACCACCACGCACTTTTTACACGGCACACTGTTGGGCAAACAGACAAGGGAAAGGTTGAGCCATCTTTTACAAAACTGGGTGAGTCCAAGAACCCATTCATATTTTCAGGAACCCAGTGCCAAATTTTACTTGTTGTACAAACAGAAAAAGAACCAATTGCGACTTACAGGTCTAGGGATGTATTAGAAAGATACAGAGTCAAGAAGTAACCTTCCATCACAAGTATACCATCATTAGCAACTATGAAATTTTATTGGCCCATACACATTCCCACATTTGATTCTCATAGCCCCACATTGAGATAAGAAGGCCTGATATTCCCATCTTACTAGTGAAGAAAGGGGCTCAGAAAACTGTTAGGTAACATTTCAAAGTCAGACTCCCAAGAGGTAAAGCTGGGATTTGGATCCAGACCTTTGGACTACAAAAACACCCATGACTTAGGATTGTGTGTGTTAATATTGACACACATGTGCTTGACGGTACATATGTGTACATTTTCACCAGCGTTACCCATTCCCCTGAGATTCCAGCTCTGGGTTGCTGCTGCATCTGATAAGTGTGGAGACACATGCTTTGGAATCTGGTGGGGAAAGTGCAGCTTCCTTGCACCTGCCCATGCTCACTTCAAGTCCCAAACACGCCCTGGTCCTTCGAGCTCAACCAATACAAATGAAAAGTTCACTCCCTGTCCCTGGCAAAGAGCTTTAAAGTAGGACACGGGGTGGGATTTCCTACTGCTGGCAGGGATCAGCCTAGGACCATTGATTGTGTATGTCAGTTCTTGGCAAATGGCCTGGCCCATCATCTGCCGGTCCTCATCACCACCTGCCAGGCCTGGATAATGACAAAATTGACATGTCCTTCTCCTCTAGAGACAAAACTTCAGAGGGGAAGCCCTTTGAAACTCTCCTTCCAGGGCCCTCATAACATAGAAGTGTAAAGAGAAAACTGTGTCTCTAGGAACCATGCAATCCGCAGAGCAGATGAACTCCAGACCCTAAGGCTCTTAGGAAATCAATGAGTAGTGAAATTGCACAAATGCTCTAGGATATTTAAACACAGAGAATGCAGGAACCGTCAAAGAGAGCCAAGCATTGGCCCTGTCAAGTTAAGAAGAGACACTGTACACATTCCTATACACAGAAGTTTACCTTTTTTACTTAGAATTTGTTTAGCTTATCTATTTTTATTTGATAACTTTTTAACACTTTAAACTTTTCTTTTTTGGTGAGGAAGATTGGCCCTGAGCTAACATCTGTTGCCAATCCTCCTCTTTCTGCTTAAGGAAGATTGTTGCTGAGCTAACACCCATGCCAATCTTCCTCTATTTTGTATGTGGGACGCCTGCCACAGCATGTCTTGATGAGAAGAACATAGGTCCGTGCCTGGGATCCGAACCCGTGAACCCCAGGCCACTGAAGAAGGGGAGAGCATGAACTTAACCACTGTGCCACCAGGCCAGCCCCAACACTTGAAACTTTTTAAAAACATTTTTTTTACACATTTTAATTTGGGACTCTTAGCTCAAATATTAGAGAGTGTGTCTCAATCGGCATTTATTTTGTTACAAAAACAGCAAGAGCCAGAGTTTCACGAGTGGCAAGGACAAGGGGAGAGACTGTCCAACAGAACCCCATTGAGGATGTGCCCCAAAGCCTCCTGTCATGGACGTGTCACGATGTGTTACAGAGATGTTTACTTTTTAAATCTGTTTATTTGTCTTTATGAAAGTAACATCTCTCTAGATGATTTTATATGCAAGTTTGACATTAATCCCAATTCCAGAAGGCAACTTTATCAAAGGTACTCTGCTGTGGGCCAGGTGGCGTGGAGAAGACGGGAACACTGGGATATGTTCAAACCCTCTACTCTCCGGGTACACTGGTCATCATGGTCCTCACCAGATCCACCCCAGGAATGCTCTACAGCAGGGGCAGTTCCCACATGCACGGCTTGCTTGGCCTTTCATTCTATAACCTTGGGGTGAGTTTAATGCAAGTCAGTGGCTGAAGCTCCTGACACAGGCTCCATCTCCCCACAGGAATGCTAAGCAAGGCTGGACACGAGGCAGAGAGGGGCTAGGAACGGGGAGGGGGGTGGATTGTAATAGCAGCTCTGTTCCTGTGTGAGGGTAGAGGAGGAACATCCATAATTATGGTACCCAGTCTAACCCTCTCCCTTGAATGGAGGCTGGAGGCCACTCCCCTGTTGAGGGACAGGGCTGCCCTGCCCTGAGTCCAGAGGCCCCAGGGGCTACAGCATCCATCCTGGCCTGGGGTTCCCAGCCTGACACCAGGCTGCCTGACTCCAACGCCACCAAATGCGGGGGCAGGGCCAGGAGCACAGCACCACCAGGCCTGCCCCAGCGCTCTCACATGGAGCCTCAACAAAGGACTCCTGAGCCATGTGCCTCATCTCTGAAGCTGACCCCAGAAAGGGGGAGCTCCGCTCCGCCCCAGATGCAGCCAGTTCCATAATCACTGCTCAGCAATGAACCGACAGGCTGAATCTCAATGTCATCTGTCTGGCGAGATCACGGTTGGTCATCAAGCCCTAGACCGCATGTGGCCAAAGAGCATCACAATGAGAGTTGCCACCGTCTGTCATACTAGTGTGTCCATCCCTGGACCCCACTCAGATTCAAGGTCCTGAATTTCCACCCGTGGACCCGACTGTGCCTCCCAGTGAAGAGGAGAGGGGGAGCCGAGGACTGCAGGGAGATCTCTTCCACAGGAGCCCCAAGGATGAGCTCCAGAGAGGGTCATTCCTCACAGCCAGCCTCTCCAGCCTCCTCCCACTTATGGTCCCCACAGGTTCAAAGACTCAGGGAAAATGGAAAGAAATCATATAGACACTGCCTCCGTCAAGAGGACTCCAATTCCAAAGATGCCTTGAGTTCAGTGGTCACCACATTTTTAGGAATTTCACTTTCCACTTTCTTCTCTGTCAGCTTGTATGGGTAGATAGAAGGAGGGAAGGCACTTTGCCAGAGGAGAAGTTTGCTGACACCCTTGAAAGGAAATCTTGTCAATGGAACTTCACTTTCCTCCTGGTGAGGATATTGCAAAGACCCACACGTCTCTGAGGATCAGCCATAACACTAGAAACTCCTTTAGGGGTCTCCCTAAGACTACTCTCTGCTAATGCCATCTTATCTGCAGCTGGAAGCCACAGTGGAAATACGTAATGGTACAGACACAGTGTCTGAAGCACCCTCCTCATGACTCCTTGCTCCCCCCTCTCCCAGCAGGCACCCACATATTACCACAGGAGTGAGGCCCCTCTCCTTGGCTCCCCTGTCCACCCCCCTGCAGCCTGGGCTCCCGGCTTCCCCTCTGCCTTAGGTGTGAAACAACTTCCAGTGTCAGCTGGGTGACTGCGTGACTTCATATTTAGTTAACACAACTTTCATGCACAAATGGCTGCAGTGAACTGTGAGTCGCTGGAGGGCGGGAATTGAATCACTGATATATCTGTGTCCTCCAGTCTAAAACCTCGTGGTTCACAGGCTGTGTGCATCCGGCATTTGGTCTGGTTGTTGCAGCAAGCGTGGGGGTCGTTCTCTTGCTTTGCATCTAGAGAGGCAGGTATCAGTTCCTCCTCCCCTCCCTGAAAACAGGTAGGGGTGCACTTGCCCCCAGTGCTCCCCCAGAAAACAAAATCATTCCAGAGTGCGCGCCCCTGCTGGTGGAAGACCTGGACAGCTGCTAAGACGTAACGGGAAGAGCTTGCACTTACCCCAGGGGAAGGCACGCTTCTCCTCAAGTCAGGCAAATGCAGGGGGAAACACCACCACACTGCCATGGAGAGAGCAGGCGTGAACTGCCCATCTCAGATGACCTGTGATCGTCTTATTTTCCGAATGCGCCCTGACGTCCGTGTTTCCTTCAGCACCAGATGCGTTAGGATACATCACTCCATCTTCAGTGTAGCAGAGCCCACTGGTCCCTTCCCAGCACGAATTACCCCTCGAATCTCGCTAGCAGAGTCCTGCTTTCACAAGCCCTCGTGGGGAGCACAATCCCCTGCCAACAGGTTGGTTTAGAGGTGGCCACATGACCCACCCTGGGCATTAAGATATTAGGGAACTCTGTTAGATGCTCTGGAAAAGGTTTTACCCCGAGAAGAGCACGGCTTGAGCAGAACACTTCTTTTTGTATGCACCCTTCCTTTCTGCTTAGACGTGAACATGTGACTACATGAGGTGGGAGTAGCTGCAGCCATCTTGCAACTAAGAGGGAAAGACAGAGAGAGCCCCAGAGAAGCTGCCCTGACGCCACTGAGCCACTCATTCAAGCCCCTAATCAGAGCCACGCCATGCAGACACGCAGGCTGTACACAGTCCCACTGCAGGGTGTGCCGTTCAGACAACACACATCAACTGGCACCCCTGGAGTTGTGCCACCCCGTCTGTGCAGCCACATGCGGCCCACCCTGCAAGCTGAAACCACAGACCCGCAGAGCTGAACACACACGCCTATGCAACATGGGCGATCACACATGTTGGCTTCGTTTAAATCACTTATAATCAGGCAGAGGGTCACTTGCAGCCAGCAGATCCTAAAAGGCTGTGCAATGGACTGTGGAGGCCTGACTGCTAGTTCCGGCTTCCACTCGCACCTCTGGGACCTCCTTCTAGCGACTCCACCTCTCGGATCTCAGTTTGCCCTTTTATGAAGTGAGGGAACTTCCAGGTCTCGAGGGCTGTTATTCTCGTTGCATGCACCAGGGCTTATCTTCGCAGCATCTGACCGCAGCAGCTGCTACACAACAGGCAGGGGCAGCCCGCGCCTCTCACACGTGTGGCTCCCTCGGTTAGGCAGCCTCACACCGTCCCTCCAGTTCTCCTCCTGGCTGAAAACGCTGCCCCGGAAGGAAACCCCGCCAAACAGCGGGGGTGCAGAGCAGCGGCGCGGGCGTCGAGAACCCTGCGAGTCGGGGCTCTTCTGATAGACACACTGCTGGCTTCTGACTCCTTTCTGCTTTGTAGCTCGTCTGCGGCCACGCTCCCACCCCGCTGGCGGCCGCTCTGCCCGGCTCTGCTGAGGCTGACCTCGTGGATCCGCCTGGGTGGGCAGCCAGGCCGCTGTCGCGGACCCCGTGCGTTTGGCAGGCACCTGACTTGCGCGGGTGGCCCGTCAGGGGAGACGTGCGTGTGTGGTTACTCTGTAACCACCTCCGCGGGCCTCACAGCGTCTGGCGTGCCTGCAGAATGCCCGGCGGGGCGGCTGGGGAGCTGGTTCGTGCATTTTAAGTGGGGGCTGAGGTCCTGTGATTCGGGGTGTCTGCTGCTCTGCTGGGGCCGGAGGTGCTCCCACGGAGCAGAAGCAGCAACCCCGGGCCCGGGCGCACGCTGGTGCGCGGGAGCTCGGGAGGGAGGGTCGGGGCCTCCACACACGGGCACGCCTTAAGCACTGCCTTTCTGTGATGCGTGCAATGCACTTGAAGGATCCTGAGCCGTTAGTGAAGTGTGTTCAACACGACCCCCTGTGTGCGCTGCGCTTTGGAGAATCAGGAGAGGCACCCGAGTCCTGAGAAAGCCAGAGCAGCAGCGCGGAGAAAAGGCGTCGGAGAACCAGAGCTGTCACCCCAAACCGTCTGTTCTCGGCGCGGATCACGGTGCCCTCTGAGCAGAGTGACACAGAGGCTAGTGGAATTCAGAGGCCACCTCAACTTCCCCTTTTTTAAGGGTTTTTACTTTTCAAATTGAAATATAATTCACATGCCATAAAATTCACCCTTTAAATACTAAAATTCAGTGGGTTTCAGCATATTCACAAAGCTGTGCCACCATCACCACTAATTCAGAACATTTTCATCACCCCACAAAGAAAGCCCAAAGCCAGTAGCAGTCGCTCTCCATTCTCCCCTCCCCCATCTCTGGCACCCACTAATCTACTCTCTGTCTCTATGGATTTGTCTGTACCGGCCATTTCACATACATGGAATCAGATGGCATGTGGTCTTTTGTGACTGGCTTCTTTCACTTAGCATAATGTTTTCAAGGTTCATCATGTCCTAGCCTGTGTCAGTACCTCAGTGCTTTTTACGGCTGAATGATATTCCATTGTATGGATCCACATTTAGTTTATCCATCCCGCAGCTGATGGACATGTGGGTTTTTTCCCCTTTGGTGCTACCATAAATAACACTGCTGTGAACATTCATGGATAACTTTTGGTGCGGTCATATATTTTCAATTTCATCTTTTGAATTTGAAATTCTAGAGTCACAGGAAGTTGCAACAATAGGACGGAGAAGTCCTTTGTACCCTTCACCCAGTTTCCTCCAGTGGTTATACTGATTTAACTATTAACTACTAAAATTGACATTGGCATAACGCACAGTATAATTCCACCCCCACTTTTGCATGAAACCAAGGTTTGGGAACTTGGAAACTTGTCCCACGTCACAGAGCAGTCAGTGCAGACCTGCTGGCTCTAGTGCTTTTTCAGACTTGCTGAAACCCTCGATTTAGATGGCCCCTCCTCGCTGTCTCACCCCCCTTTTTTACTACCCCTCCCCCCAAAAAATCTCATTTTCAAGTCATCCTTTTCTATTCTTATTATCACTCCTCTATTGCCAGAGTCCCGGTCTGAGAGTGAGTCTGAGTGTTTCCATGAAAGGAAGACCATGAAAAGAAACAAACAAGCATGACAAGGGCGCTGTCATCATTTTGTAACAGGGTTTGTCTTTTTGGAACCAGCTAGCAGTGGTCGCTGCACAACATCGAGAATGCACTAAAATGAATTGTTCACTTTAAAATGGTTCATTTTATGGTACGTGAATTTCACCTCAACAACAAAAAAATAGAATATAGTTTCTCAACATTTCTCTGAGACTTTCTCTCTTTCCCATACTTAGCATCAGCTGGCTCAGAGACAGAACCAGAAGGCACTTGGCACATTTATTACGCACGATCTTCAGAGTAAGAATTGACGAAAGAAGAATGTGTTTTTCTGTAGTATCTCTTCAGACAAGATGCTATCAAGATCATGTATCTTTAAGAGAAAAAAACCCCTATTTAACATCTACGTGTTTTCTATAAATTTACACGTGTACCCTGGAGATGTTTGAGTTTGACCCTGTAAAAGCATTAAAGATCATCTTGCTAAAAACGGTTTGAGGTTAAGGATAACGGCATAAGTTATATTAAATAATGCGGAGATTCATAGCCCTGGAAATCCTAAAGAACATATCCAAAGGAATTCACAATTCCAGAATTCTCTTCATCCCTCCCTCTTCAGATGATGCTTAGTTTAAGACTTTCGATTTTGGAGCCTTTTCTTTCTCTTTTCTGCTGGTTAAAATGGGAAAGGAGGCGCTGGAGAACAGGGGAAGTCTGGAGACCTCTGAACTCTGACCTCAGTGCTCTCATCCTTAAAATGAGGGTCGGACTAGCTGACCCCATCCTTCCTGCCACTGGCCATCTCTAGGACGTCTCGGCTCTGCTGCTGGGTTGGCTCTCAGGGCACTCAACACGGCAAGGGGCAGGTTGGCTGAGGTGACCAGGAATCTCGAGGAGACAACTCAGCAGCTTCAGTGTCGCCCCCACCACGACCTGGGGGCCACTGCTCAGAAGAGACTCAGGAAGAGCATGAAGGAAAACGTCCTAGATTACACTGTCTGTTAAAAAACAATACCAAAAAGATAACTAAGTAAAATAATGAGATAAAACAGGTCCTGCACATATCCTTTCATTTGGTATCATCTTTTCACAGAAAACACAGAGAACTCCTGTCACAAAATTAGAGGGAAAAGCCAGTCTTCTATAAGCTGAACGTTTTCTAACAGACATCATTACAAAAGGGGAGGCAAGTTATTATAATTATTACTAGGGGACCAAAAATTTTGAAAAAGAACAGATGCTTTATTTGTTGGGTGGGGAGGGGGAGTGGCTAGTGAAGGGGAGGGCGATAAAGCAAAGAACAAGCGTGGACTTGTTACAGCGCTGGGGCTCGTTCACATGGAGTCTTATGCCCATCACACACACCCACTCTCTACCCTTGGTATTTCTGGCCCAGGTTCTTCATGGTGTTAACCTTAGAAAAAGGCTCTCTCTGCCTCAGAGTTACTTCACTATCATTACCTACAAGGATGGCATAAAGACCTCCACACGAGATGCCACTTCAAAATGATCTACACACCAGGACGTCTCAACAGCGCCCACAGGACATCAGTTCTCCGAGAGAGAAACCCTGCTGGCTGCTGCGAGCGCAGAGCTGGGCTGGTGTAGAGTTACATGATGACTTCAGGATCCTGAAAGTCACCAGGCACAGGGACGGGGGGCCAGGGACGTGGTGGGGCTACTGATGAAGACTGCTGGTTGCCCCTCAATAATCATGTTTCCATGAGGCCAGCACAGTGGTATAGTGGTTAAGTTCACGAGTTCCACTTCAGCGGCCCAGGGTTTGCAGGTTCAGATCCTGGGTGCGGACCAGAGCACCACACATCAAGCCACGCTGTGGTGGCGTCCCACATACAAAATAGAGGAAGATGGGCACAGCTGTTAGCTCAGGGCCAATCTTCCTCAACAAAAAGAGGAGGATTGGCAACAGATGTTAGCCCAGGGCCAGTCTTCCTCACCGCCCCCCGCAAAAAAACTCATATTTCCTTGTCCCTTAAAATAGGACATTTTTTTTTTGAGGAAGATTGGCCCTGAGCTAATATCTGTTGCCAATATCCCTCCTTTTTTTTTCCTTTTTTTCTCCCCAAAGCCCCAGTAGATAGTTGTACGTCATAGTTGTACATCCTTCTAGTTGCTGTATGTGGGACGCCGCCTCAGCACGGCTTGATGAGCAGTGAGTAGATCTGCACCCAGGATCTGAACCAGCGAACCCCGGGCCACAAAAGCAGAGCACAGGAACTTAACCGCTATGCCACCGGGCCGGCCCCAGACATTTTTTTTTTTAAAGGTGGGCACACGGCCACGTGGAATAAAGGCTACATTGTCCAATCCACCTTCCAGCTGGGTGTGGCCTTGTGACTATTCCCCTAGCCAACGGGATATAATCAGTGGTTGCTAGCCAATGTTTAACAACCAGCTCTCTTGGGGTGGGAGTGATGGGGGCACCCTGGTTTGTTTGCCAGTTTCCATGGTATCAATACTCCCACCACGGCTAATTTCCAGCTTCCACCTTGATGGCACTGAACATGGAGTTGGGAAGAGCTGCAGTTCTCACAAGCTGGTACCAACAGACTCCTGCCCATCACCGGTGCAATGAAAGCATACATGTGACTTTTGGGAAATGTCCTTAAAGGAGGAGACAAGTCTTAAATGGTGGAGGCATGCCCTCCTCTGCCCCTCCCTGCTGGCTGGAATGTGGATAGGATTGATAGAGATCCAGCCGCCACACTGGACCATGAGTGGGAGGCTGAGTGCTGAGGAACGGCCTGTGTATGAAGATCAGGCTGTTGGGCCAGCCAGAAATGGACCTGCAGCCCTCACTCACGTGACAACTGCGAAGAAGAAGAAAACTCCCATCTGTCAATGTAACTGAGACTTTTAGTTTTCCCATTCACAGTGGAATCCATCCCAGCTGAGGGCATCAGGCATGCTGAATAAGGTGTCTGAACAAAACTAGGATTTACACCTGGCAGAATCTTAAAGGATTCAGATTTGAAGCAACAACAAGAATTTCTGAACCTTTCTGGAAAGGACAAAGAGGACAGAGGGGAATAAAGTGTGGGGGGCGGGGAAGAAGGCCTGTGCCCAGCTGCTGCTCCCGAACATACACCCAGCCTCTTCCAGAGCACAGCAGAGACAGAACCGCCCCAGACCACGGCCGGCAGCCACGTGAGTCTTGCTGGTGGAGCAGCCAACAGAGGAAGGGACTTGAAAGGTGCATCTCACCTCAGCCCCTCCTGTGACCTGCAGACCCACACAAAGAGCAAGCGAGCCTATGCCAGCAAGGCTCCCTCCTCGCATACCTGGCCAGCTCCTGAATCCACAGTCTGCGGGCTCGCGGAGGACCCACCCACCAGCGCAGTCCAAACCCTCCGCCTGAGTGAGAAGGGCCTTTCTCAGACCTCTTTCCTCTACAGCACCTTTCCCAACACGAGAGGAGAAGTGGGAGGTGTATACGGTCACCTGGGCACAAACTGAGCTGACTCGGGGAAGAATAGGCAGTTCAGTACATTTTGCCTTTCTGGAATTTATTTAAAATGTATTTCTCAGGCATAGGCTGGCCTGTTATTTTCTTTGTGTTATACAGTGGGTTCCAGACAAATGTAGAATGACTTACTTAAAATATGGATAAAATTAATTATTACACGACCATCCAAAAAGTCAATATGCAAATAGAACATAATAGTGTCACAAGTATATTCTTATCCACTTTCCAATAACCTGTCTGGGATCTGTAGGGCACAGGTGCGCACACGTCCAACAGCAGTCCAGCGAGGCTGACCGTCTGTGATGGCACTAACCCATGCACTGCTGCGCGCTCTGAGGGGACCCACAGGATAGTTCCCATCACCCTGTATCTGACGTCTCTGACTGCACACTGACTCGACATCAGTCTCTTGACAACTTCAGACTAAAGGCCTCTTGTGTGATCGGCATGATTTTCACGCCCTCCTCACCACCCACACCCACCGCTCCCCAATACAAGTGATGCTGACTCGAGGATTGACGGTGCAAGTAGGGGGCACTCTCCGTGACAGTGGGAATGGGCGGGGAACAGCGAGAAGAGAGGAACCAGCCTGGCTGAGGCACACACATGATGAACACCTGTGTGAGAAGGGGTTCTGAAAGCAACTACATAAATCACAGTCTACTTTTAGGATAAAAACCAGGCAAAAACGAAACTTCTAGTCACATACGCTCAAGAATCCTGACAACAGCTCACATTTACAGGGCCAAGGAGCTTTCCAAATAATTGCAGACACTTGCTGCAAATACTTGAGGTATAACCATTATCACTCTTAAGTCAGACATCCAGGCACTGGAGGGCCCTGCCCAGGTTCTCATCCTGGCTGCGGCATTAGAGCCAGGATTAGACAAACTACGTATGTTTGCCTTGCCTCAGCGTTTCCATTTAAAAAGTAGAGATCATCAAGCACACTTTGCAGGGTGGTGTAAAAACTAGAGAGAATTGACATAAAGCACGTATGCCAAAGGTCTGCACAAAGCAATATTCTGCAAATGAGAGCTACATAAACTTTAGGTTAGAAAGGAACATACATGGTTGCTGTCGATAAGCAATCAAAAACTGAAATTGACTAGTCTGATGGCATAGTTTTAAATTATAACAAGTAAATACAAACTGAAATGAGCCAACATGTATTACATAATCCACATTTCAATCATATGGGCCCCAAACAAGAAAAATGAGACAAACTCAGACAAAATCTGGCACTGCTCCTCCTGCTCTGTTCTGTAAACTAGCTCCATGTTCACGTCTCTGTCCAGTGCCCTCATCTCTGCACCCACCGAACAGCACCTCTGCTTCCTTGGGCAAGAGGGCTAAGTCTGCCATTTTCCTTTTAATGGAAGCTTAATATCTACAGACGACCCATATCATCCCACTGGACCAGCAACCAAATTCTAAAGTGTAGCTTAAAACTTTGTGAAATAACTGTAATTCTGTAAAATAAGTCTACCTGCCAAGAAATCTATCTTTGGCAATTCAATTCCTAGGGGTAAATTGACACCAAAATTTTTTAAAAACGAAATTACCTTTTGTAGTCAGAAAACATATATCTAAGCAAGCTCTTTGCTTTCCTCAAATATAATCCCAAATAAAAGGAAGAGAGCTGCTTCTGGAGTCCAGTACTCAACCTTCTTCACAAGGGAAACAGAAAAGATCGTTATGAGCGGTTCAGAGGATGTGAGGGAGGTGTGGGAAACAGCCACAGAGGGAGGCTGTGAGCCCAGTAACGGGTTGTGAATTAATTCTTCAGAACAACAACTTAGAAAAGATGAATGTGGGGTAAAAATGTCCTGACTTAGGACCAGCATCGCTTGTTGTCAAGACTCTGTAAACTTTGAGCCAACTAATCCTGCAGCTTCTAAATTAATTTTGTAGTTTGTTTATTTCAAGTGTCACAGAGATAAATGCTAGATGTTTTAGTTATGTGCAAATGCTACGGAATTTTCCTGAATAAATACATTTTACATCCCTTGGGGTGTATATTTTGAACCACCTTAGCTAAAAGTCAAACAGAAGCAAGGAAATAAACTCACTTGTCAAACTCGTCAAAAGGATCACAACTCGGCAGTTTTGACAGAGCAAGTCGAAAATGTTCCGCTAGAAAACAAATGGAAGATTATGAGTAAAAGGATCATGGCTTCTTAGGTACAGAGCAAGCCACAGTGTCCTCCCCCAAACCCATTTCCAACTGGTATGGCCACAAATGATTTATTCTGGGGTGAAAATTAAGGATACAACTGCAATTAGCCAGTGCTGCCCGATAGGCACACTCAAAATGGTAAATGCTCCAAGGACACGTCCCAAAAACCCCAGAAAAATAAGACGATTAATCTGAAAACATGCATAAAAAGATAACTAAAAATTAGCAATATCAGATGAAACTGACAGTAGTACAGATATGAACAGTCAGCAAGTTTAAGCCTGTTAAATTATCAGATTCTCTGCAATATTATTTTAACACACACACACAGAGGATCAGCTGAATAGGCAAAATTTAACTCAGAAAAATGTAGGCTCATAACCTCCTGGGCTTTAAGAGTCTCTCAAAAATTTAGAACATAGGGGTTGGCCCAGTGGCATAGTGGTTAAGTGCGCACTCCGCTGTGGTAGCGCAGGGTTCACAGGTTTGGATCCCGGGTGCGGACCTATGCTCCACTTATCAAGCCATGCTGTGGTGGTGTCCCACATATAAAGCGGAGGAAGATGGGCACAGATGTTAGCTCAGGGCCAATCTTCCTCAGCAAAAAGAGGAGGATTGGCAATGGATGTTAGCACAGGGCTAATCTTCCTCACACACACACACACAAAAATCTAGAATGTAAAGCTGTGTACAGCCAATGAGTTCTCAACGAGCAGAGGGAAAAGTGTTACGTCATTAGTAGGTGGAGTACTTTTCATTAAATTTAGCAAAAATAAAATATCCACTGATTAAATTAAACGATTGATCAAGGAGCTAGACCTTACTGATAAAATAAAATAAAACTTCCAAGTAAAGAGGTGCAATGGGAGATGGGAGGAAGTTAACCCACAGGGTTATCCTGCTAACTCTAAATCAGAATAAAGTAAGACATCAGAACTCGTAAATAAGAGGGTGGCAAAACAGAAGTAAAAAGCAGTTTCTCGACAACAACAAAAAATCTACCACTTTTATTCTATACTATCTCAAAGGGAGTGGGGATTTGTATATTAAAACTTAATTCCCTTCATCCCATCCCAAAATCATACCCTTTAGGAATCATTATGAAGCAGAAAGATTAAAAGGCCTTAAAATTACATAAACATGTGGTTCACATCAAACAGCACTCATATTTATAGGGCAGCATAAGAAGAATATTACTGACCTGAATTTCTTATCCCATAGGGCAAATCAAACTTATCGCCACCATACAAGGAAGCAATCTTTTTAAAATCAGCTACACACAGAAAAGGGTGAAACTCATGAAATCTGGAAGAAAAGGATAAAGAATGATTTTCCCAAATACCCACAATATTCGCAGGCATTTAAAGTCACAACTGAAAACAACTGTAGTGCATCGTTCATATTGCTATACTGACTATGTATGAATGTATAACTATTTTAAAAATTCTTTAAAAATTGTCTTAAACAGCATTTCAGTATTCCATGGAATGGGATATACAATGGAACTTACAACCGGAATGGAAATACTTTCTAGGTCATGGAACCAAAATTATGTTACAGCTTCGGGGGGCTGGGGAGGAGGGAACAAAACGTAAAAACAAACCAACACCAAGTGATAAAAAGTTAATCCATCTACAGGAAGAAACAAAGGAATAACGGAAGATGAAAGTATTGATGCTAAGCCACTCCCAAATTAAAAAGTACCATATCTATGGAATCGTGTCAGCCGTGAAAATAAAAATAAGTGAAAAAGTGGATGCAGCTAGGACCAAACTCTCTCCTGAGGTCACTAGATTCAGATTTACTCGAGAACAAGAACTGCTCTGCTGAAGGCCGCCCCTGCCCCGATCTGGCACCCTCAGACGAGGGAGGAAGTTTGACGAGGGCAGGGTGTGCCTGTTTTCTTTCACTTTTAGCGCTGGCACAGAGTATGCAGGAAACACGTGTTTAATAAATGATTGAATGAATTTAAACTCCAAATTCATTCTTTATGAGACCATTATGAAATAGAAAAAATAAGAGTTTTTTTAATTTTAGAGAAGGAACAGGTATTAAAGCTCATATTAACATGCTGTTTTCACCCACCGGAAGGACTGGACGCTGCAGAGCAAATCAAGCTAACCCTTACTGCGACCCCCACACAGCACCCCATTTCTCCGGCCATTTCAGCTTTGCCCTTTCTTAGACTAAAAACTGCGGGTGGAGATCAGAGCGCCCCTGGGGCTTCAGAGGCTGCATGACAAAATGGAAATAGCGGTGGAGGAGGCTGAAAGAGCTTCAGTTTTGTCTTGGCTTTGCCACTCAGGAGCCACTAACCGCGGGCAAGTCACAGGAGCTGAGGATCTTAGGCTGAGCTAAGAACTCACACGGATTCACACTAAGGAAACAGGCGAGAGACCAGCCCCTCCCGCTTGAGACCTGACGTGTGTCCCAGTTGTGACAGTGACAGCAGCCTCGGGGGTCCAGCCAACCTTGAAAGATCATCTCTATTTTGGGGTTGATCCCCAAGCGCAGGATCCGCTCTGGGAAGAGGAAGCGACAGGTCCCCTGACTTAAGACTGAGAGGAGACTCAAGTTCTCTGGGTCTTCTGTGGGGAAGTGACCCACAGATGACTCTGCACCCTGAGGGCAAGGCGACAGAGGACGCTGGTCTCCGGAGTCGTGGGGGTGACAATGGTGAGTAAGGATTAACGTCTACTGCCAGTCAGACCTCGTGCCAGGCGACTCTCATTGTATTTCTAAGTGACATAATTGTTTAGCACCATGTCCCACACATAGTAGCGCTCAGTAAGTATCAGGCCTCTCTGCAATAATTACACAGTACATTGTATTTTATTACATTGTCTTATAGGACATTATAATGTATCGTATGACATTTCTGCTGTTGTTACTCCTACAGAAGCCTGGAAAGGTAGGTCAAGTCTGTGAATCAATTTAGACTAAGACACTGAAGCTATGAGAAGTGAAGTAACTATAGAATTATCTGGCAAAGCTGAAATGCACACTGAAGCTTAACTCTCAGGAAAGATGTCCTCTCCACAGCCCTGTGAGAAGACCTCCAGGGTTCCCAGTCAAGCTTCTCCTGATGCTACTGGCAGAGGAGAAGCACTGACCCCAGAGAATGCTGTTCCTGTGACAAATATGATTCTACTTGTCCTTACACTGTAGGCTTAAACACCTGCTGAGCAACCTTGCATAAATACTTTAACCCTTTTGGATTTTCTCAGAAAGAAAATATCTTTTTTGGCTAATGTTGAAGAGCACCTTGACTATAGACAAGCGTCTTAAGCCCGCTGTCTAAACCCATAGGTGGCTCCTGAAATCAGTTTTGCAAGTCATGATCAGTAAATTTTTAAAAAGTGAATAGAACAGAATACAGGGTGTCTGGAGTAGGAAGGGGGAAAATTCTTTCTTTCTTTTCTTATTATAAATATATGTGTATACCAGGTTCCAAAGTAAAATGTGTCAAAAAACTTTAAAACCACTCTTCTACTTTGCAGTGGTCCTAAGTGGGCACCCCCCATGGATAGACCACAGGCAGTCGTGGCACATCTGTAACCACATACAGAGAGATTTCATGCAGAGAGTCGGTTGGTTTTAAAGGGATCTGTAGTCCCAAAGGGTTAAGAAAACCAGTAACAGAAAGGGGCAGTAATATTATAAAAGAAAATAAGAAAAGCAAATGTGAATTTTTGATCCTTAAGGGATAAAATGCTGAAAAGCTTGTGCCTGTTTTATTTATTTATTTTTTTTTTTTAAAGATTTTATTTATTCATTTTTCCCCCCAAAGCCCCAGTAGATAGTTGTATGTCATAGGTTCACATCCTTCTAGTTGCTGTACGTGGGACTCGGCCTCCCGTTGGACGGAGAAGTGGTGCCTTGGGGCATGCCCGGGATCTGAACCCGGGCCGCCAGCATCAGAGCGCGCTCACTTAACCGCTAAGCCACGGAGCCGGCCCCTTGTGCCTGTTTTACACAAACAAGCCCAGACCAGACCATCGTTTATTCCTGTTTATCTAGAAGCAGCCTGACCAGCAATCTGTCAAAGTTGAGGTGACAGAAGAAAAGAACATTTGTGGATGGGAGAGTCAATTCTCTACAAGTCCTGACAACCACAATGAGCAGTCATTATTTCTCTTCTGTGAGACGAGGACGTAGTTCCTTAAGTCAGCGCAGGGCAGGAAAACACGTCTCACTGCACAGTGGAGCCTAGAGGCGGGGCAGGAGAAGCCACAAAGTAATAAGGGCGGAAGCCTACAGCCAACAACAAGGGGGAATAGAAGCCTAAAGGGGGTTCTCGCGTTATGACCCCCACAGGCCTCTCACCCTTGGGGACCCCGGGCCGATGAGTGCCCCGCCTTCCTACCGCACGCGGAGCTCGGACCCCGCACAGAGGCCGCGCCCGGGCTCCCCTCGGGTGGGTGCGGGGCGTCCACGCGCACCGCTCGGGTTTGTATGCGGAGAAGCACCCAAGCGTGGAAAACGGTGACAAACACACGTGGAACACTTGGACGCCACGGTTTCTCTGATATTTTTACCTCAGGAGAGAGGCAAAAGCCGGCTTTGACAAGCAGGGCTGGACCTCATTTCTCCGCTTCATCTCCACCGGAGGCACCCTAGGGGACAAAGACAGGCTCAGAAACCAGGAGCGGCGGCGCCCACGGAAGCCCGGGCCCCGAACCCCTCGGCCCTTGAGAGGGCCCCGGGCGGAGATGAAAGACCCCCCAGCAGCCCCTTCCCCAGGACCCGCACACACTCCAGGACCCGGGGATGCCAGACGAGGGAGCGGGGAGGGCTGAGGCGACATGCGACCCGGAGGGTGTCAAAGAACCGTGAATCAAAGGACCCTCGAGAAGGGCCAGGGTCACCGCACCACCGTGGAAGCCACAGCCAGGCTGGCCGCTCAGAAGTCCCCACAGCCTGGAGCCCAGCTCCCCGGTGCGCCGGCTCCCGGGGTGCTCCGGGTCCTCCCGCCACACCTGGGACACCTGCGCGCACCCAGCCCGCGGAAGCACCCAGCCCGCAGCTCCCACAGACCTGAGCCTGCCACCCGGGACCCCACAGAGCCCACTGTTCGCAGTCGGATCTCAGGCTCCTCGCCTCTTGGCACAGGTCAGGCCTGTGTGTCCCCTGAATGGAGCACTGTTCTCCACAATTTAAAAGGGTATTGTGAAACAAGACAGAGGGAACAAGGGAAATAAATGAAGGGCCGCGGAGGGGGGATCCAGACTTAGCCAGGAAAGAGAAAAGAGCCCAATAAGAACGTGTCAACGACCATCACCCATGTGAAGAATTAATCTAAAAAGAAAACTAATCAGTGTTCCTCTATAGTCTGCAGGATTCAAACTGAAAGAAATAGGCTAAACTCTTCATGGAGAGACTCAATTTTCAGTGATTTTTGGTACAGAATCCCCGTTGTTAGAACGGACAGGTTTCTGAACTATGAGGCTAGTAAAGTCCTTATGTAGAGAAACATCTTTTGTGAATAACACAAACACAAGAATCCCTTGATTTATCCATACAGAAGATACATAAATGCGGTGGACCAGCACATCAGGCTATAAAAGCTAAATTACATTAAGAGGACAAAATGAAGTATAAGATATTACTTGATTTCTAAGGTTATTAAAAATATAGAAAACTGTTTTAGGATATTGTGAAGACAAACTTTGGGTTGCTTTTAAAAGAAAGACAATTAACAGTCTTACATAGGTTTTAAGGAAGCAATTTCATGGCACGAATAACCATCTAAAGTAACTTCCCACGGTACTTTCTGTGACTCCAGTAATGTATTCCTTCCATGAACAGCATTACGTTTCAATCAACCAGTGATGAAATTAAATGCAGAAGCATCAAGTTCTTTTTTTTTTTTTTTTTTGAATCTAGTAAGCACAAGCTAGAAACAGGATCTAGGACCTACTATTGAAAGCAAATAGTACTGAACTTTTGTCTAAGACAGGAAGTTGCCATGTGCTTATTTTGATTTAATTATAAACTACCACTCAGCCAAGATTTAAAGGTCATCAAAACTTTATTCCTCGCCAAAGGACCAACAGTAAGAAAAAGGACAAAAAGCTTATTATAAAAGTTTTCTCTGCAATAAACTATCTGTGCCTCTTCAAAGTTTTATATATGACATTTCAAGTCAAAGTTGTTTCAAAAGGTACATATATCATCATTCACCAAATATTTTTAAACAAAGGAAACCACCTGTAGTGTCTACATTTTATTAACAATCTCTTATCCAAGATCTTAGGTTCTAAAAGTCAAGTCCTACTGAGTCCAAGAATTACTCCATTAATTCAAGGAGATGATATATTATATAAAGACTGTTATGTCCCAAAGATAGGCAACACCATTGCTTCATTGAAAAGTTAGTAAAAAGAAGGTGTTGCTTCTCAGTTTTTTTTTTTTTAAGATTTTCTTTATTTTTTTTTCCCCCCAAAGCCCCAGTAGATAGTTGTATGTCATAGCTGCACATCCTTTTTTAGTTGCTGTATGTGGGACACGGCCCCAGCATGGCCGGAGAAGCGGTGCGTCGGTGCGCGCCCGGGATCCGTACCCAGGCCGCCAGCAGCGTATCGCGCGCATCTAACTGCCAAGCCATGGGGCCGGCCCATCTTCTCAGTTTTTAAACTGTTAGAGATGCAGTGTACAGGATGCTGGATGGTAAAATCCCAATTTATAATGGAAAGCTAGAAAGGGTTCAAAATGTTGCAGGGGTTTTTACAGGTCCCTCTAATCATTTGTCTGTCTGTGTGAAAGACTAGTTCAGGAGCTGTTTTTAAATAGCAAAAACGAAACTTACCAGTAGACATTTGTTCCCCATAATATACAATGGAGCACGTAGTAGAGGAAGACAGCACTCAGGAATATGACCACGAGGTACCCTCTCATGGCTGGCCCACCTGGAACACAGGGAATGAGGCCAGACAAAGGCAAGACTGTTACACAAACAGAGTCACACAGCGGCTCCAACATAAGCATTATGAATAAACACCTAGAGAGGGAAGAACAGAAGAATACGATGCAGACCTAGTATTGCCGAAATACCCACCAAATTTGCAGAATGAGAATATTTTTTCTGTCTCTCCTTGTCCTCTTATCTTTAATCAAAACAACATGATACATGTTTAGACCAGGAAACACATCCATGGTTTCAAAGCTAGTGACTTCCATACTACTCTCTCACGTTAGATAAGAAAGAAAAAATTTCATTCAGAACAAAGTTTTACACATTTATTCCACATCCAAAACGTTTTTTCAGAAACATTAAAAAATATCTAGTGTTTTCTCTCTCTCAATAGAAAGTGAATATATGCCTTAAGATGTAAACAAACATTTCATTTCTTCAGTGCTCGAAATGACTTTTAAATGCTATACATTATAACTTTTACAAGTCCTTTTTCTAATTTTCAAAAACTGAGAAAAAAGCTACTAAAGAATATTTCCCATATCCTCAATTTTTATACACTTTTAGACACACCCATTTGATTTTTCAATGTCACAGCACAGGTAAATTTAGCCAGTTACTTGCTTGTTTTTGTATTAAATGGTCAGTATACTACACTGCATGTTTCCAGACAGACAAAAACCTGGGCACAATCCTCTCTAGAATATAAATGAAAAAAAAAACCCTTTATAGAATACATATTTTTTAAAAACCTGAAACATGTTTGTTCGGTTCCTACTTTTCCTCCAAAAAAATGAACAAGTTCTCACTTCCGCATGTAATTAAATGCAAAAGACAAATTTAATACGTGATATGATTCTATACTACATCTTCTATTTCAGTGCATGTGACTAAATTTATACTATTCCTTTGCATCTCTTATCCAGTTTCCAGTTCATCGAGACAATTTCACATGACACTCCTCTCAGTTCTGTCCGTGTCTGTTAACCTCTACTGGGGTGATTCGGGGTAGAGCGTGTTGGGTCTGGTTAGACAGATTGCCAAGTAATGCAATGCTGCCCCCCTTTAACGGTCAAATAAGTTCAAATGGAAATCTTAAAATACAGATCTCCTTTGCCTTCAAAAGTAGAATATACTAAACACAATTTAAGCTGTTCTTGATAATGCGGGGCTATCGTAACAAACGACGTAATTGTGCTGGGCTCTGTTGGAGTGGGGACCCTCTGGAACTAACGAGGGTGTGGGGCTGTTTGCTGAGGGTCCTACATGGTGGTGATCAGCCGGTGGGGACTGCCCATCTCTCCCCGCCCACTGGCAGCTGTTGCTTCTCACTGCTGTTAAGGCAGCCACCACCCCCACATGCCATTCTTATAAATTAGTTAGAAGTGAAGACTGTCAGCAGAAAGCAAGTAAATGAGTTAAATGAGCAAATTGTAGTTTACACATACTTCTCATTGGGATGCATAGCCCCATGAAGAGTCAACACTGGTTGGGAATCAGAAGACACGAACCATGGTCCAGCTCCACACAGGTCCTGGCTCGGGGGCCTAAGGTAGATCAGTTCACCTCTTCCAACCTGAGTGTCCTCCTGCATTTACAAGTGACTGCACACAACCTATGTCTTTGGGCTATTAGTTAACCAAAATGATGGGCATCAACCTATGACCAAAATACGTGCTGAATAAGTTTGTGTATTTTATTGTCGTTTGCTTTCTAAAACTAAAGCCAGCTGTACTCTTTTTCTACACAGTAAAAGGCAGGGTTTTTGAGAAAGCCAAAGTGAGACCTGGCCCATCCTTAATGCAGCCTGCACCACATTCTTATTGGCCTGACAGGAAGCTGCGGCTGGGTGTGGCTTTGGCAGAAGGCCCAGCATCCTCTGAGGCAAAGGGAGGGGAGCATGTAAGGGCTGCTGCTTCCATCACGCCGGGCCTGGGCCTGGGCCCCCCTTCCACTCTATTCTGTCTTCCTCACCCGTTTGTAATGTATGCTATCTTGATATAGTGTGGGATCTTTTAAAAATCACCTTAAATTCTTCTTGGTAAAAAGCAAGAAATAAATTGCATGATATTTAGTAGCTAAAAAAAAAAAATAGTATGGTTCCATGCTATTTGAGAAATAATTAGTAAAATCCAAGTGATGAAGAGAATTAAGGTTTGGGGACCATCGCGTAGAAGTCTAAGACAGTGAGGTATTTGGGATGTTGGACGCAACGCTGAAGCGGCTGACTGAAGAATCAAAGACGGACAAGACGGCTAGCCCAGAGCCTGGCCCTGACACGTTCAACCAACGTCGGCTTTCCTTCCTTCCCTGGTACTCGCTGAATTGGGAAGGTCAAGACGCTGGGTCCTAAAAGGCAGTCCATCCTATCTGAGAGAGACGAGACTAGGAAACGCTGTGGCCGGAGGCCATGAGCGCTCCTTCATGACAAGGTACAGGCCCATTGGTGCCGACAGGGAGCCCACGTGCACTTAGCTTGTCTCATCCCTTCAACTGAACTGACCTCAGGAAATGCTTTTTTTCCCATGCAAGTAGCTCCCAAATATGAATATAGGATAAATGTAAGACTCCAAAGAACACAATCGGGTTATTTAGAGACCCTGAGACTCCTTTGAAAATCACTGTAATGAAGCCTTTTTTGTGGTACATGCTGATGGTCTCAGACATCAGGGGTGTCCAGCACCGCTGGGAATTCTAGAACCCGAGTTAGACTTGTATCTAGACAGCTTTAGAAATTACTGATACCGGGCTTAGGACAACCCGGCAGGCATTTTACCGTGGGCCAAAATAGTCACCAAACGACCTGCTTAAATACTCAGATTAAATACTTAAGGCTCCACCCAGAAAAACACCATTTATGCAGCACCCAACAAGAGAGCCACTTGCCAGTATAAGCAATTTTTTAAAAACATATTTACATCTAAGATAAGACAACACATGAAGGCCTAGAGAAAGAAATCAGTATTTACAATTCAATTTGCTTCTCTGTCCCCCAAAGCACATTCTTTGGGAAATTTATGTATTATTTTACAGAGCACAGAAGTATGGGTAAGCGAGATTTTTATTGTTTTCCATTCACTAATGTGGTTTAGCTGAAAACAAAGAAGTGTGAGAGAACATTCTTTTTTCCTTCAAAAAGCAAAATAAATCCACTCTTGAAGAGCCAGTGCCTACCCAACTGAGAAAAATTAAGAAAGCTTAGCCACTCTCTTTTATTTCATGGGCGATTCAAAGCGTCTGTAGTCAAGTTGCAAAGTAGAATGGGGCCAGCCAGGATATCCTTGTGATAAACATATATAGTTCCTCTGCTTGCTTGCAGGAAAAAGCTTTCACAGATAAATGAATTCTCTAATTATAATTCTATAAATGGAATGACCATTTTGCTTTGAGCAAAAGCATTCAAAGGAAAGCCAGTTAGAATTTAACAGAATGCATACTTTAAAAAAATAAATAAATATGGCCCTTCAATAGGAAACAAACAAGTTTGCAGATCTTGACATTAAAGATGATAGGCGCCAGCTTCTCGGCTGCAGCTCCTCCTAAGACCAAGGTCCCTCAAACATCCTGTACAAAGTTTCAATCATAGAGCAATTATTCGTCTACAGTGTGAGTAGAAGGCATCAAGGAGAGCAGGACTCATAGGCAGAGATCAAATGTTTATTTCTTCTCAAATGATGATACATAATCCAATATACGAATAACCTACATACGCCAAAGTGAGCTCAACCTCGGCAACAGTTTTTCCTTCTCTTTAATAAGAAAAGTCTATTTGATGTGTGTGGAGCTGTAAAGTTCATATAATGCTTGCATGCCATCACCTCACTAAAGGCTCAAAACAAGCTTGATAAACGGTTGTGCAGTTGTGATCTTCCTGAGGAAGAAGGGAAATGAAAGTTTCTCAGCTTCAGTGAGTTGTCGCGGGTCACGCAGTTTAAGAGACAGAAATAGACTAAAGGTCTGACCAGGGTTCTATTCCTGGTGTCGCTCTGCCTCTGAAGACAAAGGGCATGAGAGGCTCTCAAAAGAGGGAATTCGAATCTATGGCTTCCTGACAGCGTTCCACTGGTGGCGACAGTTCCAGAGGGTGAATTCAGATAGCGGTGAGGGGAGGTGGCCCCAGGGCAGCGTTCCCCAAAGCAACTTGGCAGTTCCAAGGCTCAGCACCAGCTGGGGGCCTGTCCACAGGCACAGGCCTGAGCCCCCAGTCGATCCGAAATCCCTGGGGCTCAGGAATGTGCACTGAAACAAGCACCTTCCAGTTTGATTCTTATGCATACTCAAGTTGAAGAACCACCGCTCTGGGATACGCTACAGACCATGGAGAAAAAAATCATGGATTTACTGAAGCACAGACATGCTAAGCGATGTCAGAGCAGTTATCCAGGAGCCCAGGTGCTGTCTGTCTATTGTTTCCTTTCCAGCACTTCTGACAACAGCTGGCACACAGAAGATGCAAAGTAGATCCCGTAACTAGATGCTTTGTTTTTACCCACAATGCCTAGCACACAGCAAATCTCCAACGAATAACGGCTGATTAGCGTGCACCAAGACCGGTGATAAATGCTTTTGGTGCACTGTCTCCTGTAACGCTCACAACCCCCTGTGAAGGGAGGTAAACCTACAGTGCCTATTGTACAGCCGAGGAAACTGAAGCTATGAGAGTAGCAGGACTTTCCTGGGCGGAGAAGTAGCAGAACCAGGACTCAAACCCGAATCTCTGAGTCCGGAGCAGGCATTGTACTGCTCCTCCCCAGATGTGAGCTTTTACCGACAGGCACAGGCCATGCCCTGGGCACCAAACATTACAGACATTTCTCTCCTTTGTGTATCCCCCCAGCTCCTTAAGTAGTATCAATTCTAGGGGTTGGTGAAACGGAGAGAAAGGTTATAGTCACCAACTGTGCTGAAATAAAACCTTGTTACTCCCAACCTTGTTATTCTGTATTTCAGTAAATCTATTTTTTTTCTCCGTGGTTCTGTTGAGCGTCCTAGAGCAGTGATTCTCAAAGTTTCGTAAGCACAAGAATCAAACTGGAAGGTGCTTGTTTCAATGCACATTCCTGAGCCCCAGAGCAACCATGACAGCATTGTTTATAAAATAGAACAAACCCTACGGAATTGACTTGAAAATGGTCAGATTTTTTAGACTTTCCTAATGCTTTCTCAAACCAAAAGGAGCCTGTTTTTCCAACAACCAGCTAGAAAAAAGCGTGTTCAGCAATAATTCTGGAAACATTGTTCTATTCACCAAGCGCAAAAACCCTGAGGGTATCTCAATCGATAGCATACAACCCCAAGGAAGAAACCCCTTCATTTGCACTTTTCCAGATGCTGAGCACACGCAGACCCAGCCCGTCTGCCCCTCTGCGCCAGGTTCCTCCAGACCTGGCCACAGACGCTTCCTAACCCCTCCCGAGGCTCAGCCCACCCCAACTCTCAGACTGATCCTGGCCCAAGGAAAGGAGCCTGAGGAGCCCTTGAGCAGCATCTCGACAGCTTGGTCAGCCTCCTGCTGGTCCATGCTGACCCCGGGCGTCTCATCCACCAGCTTGGGTTCCCGGCACCGGGTCCCTGAATTATATCCTGGTTTTCCAGTGTCTGCATTCTTCTCTCTCGCGGCCACTCCAGCAGCTCTGCAGCCCAACTTCTAATGCTTTAGTAAGCGGATCCTAAACTACATCCTCATCCACTCTGTCCCCTCATGCTTTCTGCTTCCTCAGGGACAGGTGTTCTACTGTTCTGCTGCTCAGTCTCATCTCACATTCAGCACGCTGCTGCTCAACAGTAATACCCAAGAACTTGTAACTCTGTGAAAATTAGAAGAGGACACACCCTTGGCTCCACTCAGCCCTCTGGGCACGTATCTTGGCATGGGCAGGATTTCAGCCACAACCTTCCCCTCAGCCAGGTGCCCCTGTTCACGGCTCACCTTGATAGCCTTACTAAGTGGCCCTGCTGACAGCCTGTGTCCATTCAGCCCTAGAAGAGGCCCTTCTCCATTCAGGTCTCCACCAGTCCTCAGCTCACACTGACACACGGCGAGACAGTCTGTCTGAACTTGGTGAACAGATCTTATACCCTGCCTTCCTTCCTCTTTATATTTATTGCTCAGTTTATGACTGTTCTCTGCAATCGCCTGCTAATGTGAGCATCAGCTCCAGCTCTAGCGATGTAGCATGTCTAGATTTTTTGGTCCAGCCCCACGGGATCCCTGAGCCCCCTAGACCTAGCCATCTCCATGTAGCCCAAACCTTAACAGAGACACACAGGACCCCACAGTGACAGTTGTGAAGCCCTCAGTCCTCTTTTTTTTTTTTTTTGTGAGGAAGATCAGTCCTGTGCTAACATCTGCCAATCCTCCCCCACCCTTTTTTTTTTGTGAGGAAGACTGGCCCTGGGCTAACATCCGTGCCCATCTTCCTACACTTTATATGGGACGCTGCCACAGCATGGCTTGCCAAGCCGTGCATCGGTGCACGCCCGGGATCCAAACCAGCAAACTCTGGGCCGCCGCAGCGAAACTCACGCACTTAACCGCTTGCACCACCGGGCCGGCCCCCTCAGTCCTCTTGAACTCATTTACCACCCCTCTTTTAAGTTACGGTCCTTATTATGAATTGGATGATCCTCATTTACATACCAAGGACCTCCAGCCCCCGGTGGTGAGGATCACGTGAATAACAGCACAGTTTATAGGTACTTACCACATGCCCAGCACTAAGCCCTTTCTTGCAGGACGATGAGAGCAGGGTGCAACCAAACCCGATCTGTCTGGGTTTATAAATTGCACATTATGGGAATCTATAATTACTGTATTTTAAAACTATAACATTGTGAACTTAATATATTCACTTAATAACTTTTTTAAGTAAAGCAAGGGAATGATACACGTTAAATGTACACATTTATTAAAATATACTTAGAGACATTATAATATGAAAACCCATTCATTTCACAATTAATGACATAAATCTTAAAGAATCAGTAGTTTGGCTGATGGAATTTCTGCTAGAACCACCTGAAATTCTCAATTGGACATAATTAAGGAATGAACAACAGCACATACAAAATTACATCATATGCAATATTACACCTGAAAAAGCTAAATTTAAATCTGAAGTGTTAAGCTACTGCTATTTGATACAAATTCAGCAAAAAAAATCTCTGACATTACTGAGTAAATTAATAGAAAATTATAATTTGACTTATGTACCTCCCCCCAAAAAAACTATTTGTATACTTTCAACAAATTGGACTGACTGTATACATTCTGATTTCTAAATACATAGTTTTTTCTTTCTGCAGGGCAAAAGGAGAACATGTATAACTAACTTTCTTTCTCTCCTCTCCCTCCAATTCTTCTGCTAACACAGTGACACACAGTGAGTTCCCACACACACACTCTTCTCTCCATCTTTCAAGAAAGCTGGGGCTTTGCCAGATTTCGTCCTTAGCATATGTAGCAAGTCTTTTCACCCAATTAAAGCCAAGCTTTCACTGCCAAAGCATATGGCTGAAACCTCCCCTGAACGTTGGGTGTGCTCACTACAAAGAATAGAAAAGGGAGAGAAATGACTTTTCAGCAGAATTTTGTTTTTTCCTAGCACAGCAGGACACACTAAAATCATTCAGCTAATAGCATACTATGCTGGATGTGAAACATAAATGAACTGGAGTTCCTGTTTTCAAGATCTCTCCCTTTAGACTCGGCTATATTGAAAAGACACAAAGAAGCTTTTAAGGGAACGTCTTATGTTCCTACTGTTTATTCATATTTTCTCCCAGAGACTCATTTCTTCTCCCAGAGTGGAATTTTTCTTTATTTCCTTATATTACTATCCCACTGATAAGAGAGTCTCCAAGGAGCGTTAGAAATGCTTAATAGGTTAATGATTGTAAACCATTTTTTACATTAATCTTGAGATAAAATTTTTATATAATAAAATTCACCACTTTTACGTATACAATTTGATGAGTTTTGACAAATGTATACAGTCATGTAACAACCACCCAAATCATACTAAACATTTCCATCAACCCTAAGAGTTCCCGTCTTCCTCTTTCCAGACAACTTCCTTCCCCCATTTCCTGATGTCTGATCTGCTTATCACCATAGTTGTGCTTTTTCTAGAAGTCCATATACATGGAATCATACAGTATGTATCTTACTTTTGGCTTATCGCAATTAGTATAATGCTTTTGAAAAAATTGTCCATTTGTTACTTGTACTAGGAATTCATTCCTTTTTATTGCTAAGTAGTATTCTACTGTATGGCTAGACCACAATTTGTTTATCAATTCACCAGCTAATAGACAGTTGGTTTCTTTTCAGTTTTTGGCTATTATAAATAAAGCTACATTGAACATTCAAGTACAAGTCTTTGGGTGGACACGTTTTCATGGGCCATATAGTAAATGTATGTTTAACTTTATGTGAAAATTTTACATTGCATTCTGGTGCCTATTTCTCAACAACAGATTTTGCTTCAATCTCTCAGTTGAAAGGAAAAAGCCCCTGCCTATAACAGTTCAAATTATTGACACCATTGAATAATACAGATCACTGACAGAGGGAAGAATGGATTAAACTATTAATACCGAGCACTCTTTATGCATGTGTATTCTACTTCAGATTTTGGGGAACAGAGCTCACCATCTGGTGAGGAAGCTACGTTACACTGTTTCAAAATGAGTATGATTATCTGTTGGGAGAAGTCAAGGTAAATATTTTAGACTCCTACTACTCAAAGTGTGGTCCACGGACCAGTAGTATTGATCCACTGAGTCAAATGTGCATTTTAACAAGCCCCCAAGTGATCTGGGTGTTTGAGAAGCACCACAGGAGGAGGTCAGAGGAAAGGATTATATCCCACTGAGGGGATCAGGGCTTCACAAAGAAGCGTTTGAGGGGAACCAGAAGCTCATCCTAAATTCCATGCTGCCTCTTTTAAATGTCTTAAAACTACCTTTTAAAATTTCTTATCAACAGAATTTTCCCTGAAGAAACCAATCAGACTTTCTTAGAAAATAAGTGGCTTTGTGAAAAATTTCCCTTACCATTCTAGGGGATGTTTGTGATTTCTTTGTAAATTCCCTGGACTTTTGCATTCCTATATTGTTTTCAGTCTAATCCTTCCATTTACTACCAGTGTCACTATGATACAACTGGTATTTGTGAGAGGAACCACACAGGACTCCTCTCAGATTACACCCAAAGGACACACTCCATTCTGCATTGCCTCCTGATTCACCTAAAAGCGCGGTTGAATCACCAGCCAAACCTTTACAACAACATTTCCAATTATTGCTACACATCTTGGACCCAGAATTACAGATCTGAGAGCTGGAAAGACCACAGGAGTTCAGGACATTTAGACTGAGTAAGGTCCTCTGTCACCACACTACAGAGGAGGCAGCCAGGGTTTAGGAAAATTTACAAACTTGCCAAAGGTGGCCTCACTCATAAGTAGCAGAGTCGGGAGTGCAAAAGAACATTTTTATGTGGCTTTTCCTCCAGCACCACGGGCTCATCATGGGTGCACAATAACAACCCACTGGTCTTCGTTTCATTTCCATCCTCTCCCATCTCCAAAGCTTTCAATTCCTAAGCCACCCCCTTGGGGGACGCTGCTCTGGCCTGGGTCTCCTCTCACTTCTCTGCCTGGGCTTCCAGGTCTGCCCATCCTGCTCGGCACACCTGACAACAGGTGTTCTCAGGCTCTTCTCTTAACCCTGTTTCCTAAACCCACGTTCTCATTACTTCTCAGCCACCAGCAACGATCACTAACCTATCTTCCCTTTCAACAGCCCACATACTGTACCTGGCATAAAACCCTAAACACCCAGCTCTCATTCTGTCACCCACTCCACAGGAAAATCTTCAGTGGCTTCCTACTGTCACCAAATAAACATAAAATCACTTAGCCTGGTATTTGAGACTTCTATAATCTGGTCCCTCCATCTAACTTCTCATCTTCTTCATGCAGTTTACTCTCTGCAGGTGGCAGCACAATTAGGTGGTAAGGTTGTCTGCTTGGCAATCAGACCCCCTGGGTTTGAGTCTCATCTCTACCTCCGATGAGTTGTATGACCTGGAGAGTTGCTCAACCTCTTTATACCTCAGTGCCCGCAGCTGTCAAATGGGAATAATGATACTACCTAATAAAGTTACTGTAAGTGGTAAACATAAAGCACTCAGATAAACATCTGGCATATGTCAGGACCCTCCTGCTCTTGTTTTACTTCTTCTTTTAAAACTAGTGAAGTATTAGCTGCCCATCCTCCAAGCCTTCACTAAAAACTGACTTCATAACATCCTGGTAAAGATCCTGATGAACTCATGACATCGTGCTAACAATAGCCTCAAAAAATTAAGCTTCCATTACTGTGCTAGGTAGGATTTCTGCACATTCATTTCAACATTTCAAAGTATCTATGATAGGAAGCCTTACTCATCCGCTTCTAAATATAAAATGAAAGGCATTCAAGACAGTAACTCATTAGCAAAACTCATCTTAGAATTAGATCCTATTTCTGGCTTTAGAAACCACATCTTTTTATGCTTTTCATAATAAAACTGCTCTGAGTCTTAAAAACAAACAAACAAATAACCCAGATTTGTAATCAGCATATCAAATTTATGTCTTGAAGCAAGAAATAAAATCAAGAACTCTACAAACAACCTGAGTCAGCAGATAGGTTTCATCTTATGCTCTGATTTGGATCTGTTATAATGTTGAGGAGGATTCAAATATTGCATTCTAGGCTCAGAAGCAAGTACTGGGGTCAATCAGCAATGTCTAACAAGGAAAGGATTTGTCAGCCTGAGACTAGAGAATGGGGCAGAAGAACAAACCGTGCGACAGATGGCAATCAAAATGGTTTAAATTTTCTGAACACTTATGTCACAGAACTGTTCTAAGTACTTTAGATGTATAATTCTTTTAATCCTCAAAACCACCCTTAAAGAAAGGTACTATTGTCCTCCCTATCATGCAGTTGAAGACACTAAAGCTCAGAGAAGTTACAATGTACCCAAAGATACCCAAGGATACCCAAGGAGTAAGTGGCAGAGCCGGGATTTGAACCCAGGCACACACCAGAATCCATGCTCTTCACCATTATGCTATAAACACTCAAAATATTTCCATCTTCTTGATGCCAGGAGATGTAAAGATTGACAGGAAAGGCAGTTCCACAAATCACCAAGATGATTACAGCCCCGATTCCATTAAATTAAGATGTTTCTGTCAGTGAGAACCCTGGAGATCCAGCCCTACCTCCAGCCTGGCTTCATGTTCAAGAGTTCTGCAGGGCCAGTGGTCAGGACACTGGGGAGGGGCTGTGAATAACCTCGTGAGTAATCTCGGTGTGAACAATGAAGAGCTCGAGAGATTCCCAAGGACTAAATCCCAAACCCACTGTAACTGTCCAAATTCGCCAGGACCACTAAAGCATAATGTTCTCAGTCAATAAGTGTCCTTCTCAAAACGATTCCCAAACCAAACAGTAATGTAACAAATTTGCTAGGAGAATAATTGCTCTCTGACTAACCTTAACAAATCAGAAAGACTGTGTGGATTCATGAGTGAAACATGGAACTAATTCCTGGTGGACATTTGAGCCCCAGAGCTTTCTCAGAATAAATTTCTAAACTGGTGTCTTAAATTTATACATGGGATTCCAGGAATTGTAAGGAGAATACGCCTAAAAATTATATTAAGGTAGTTTAATGAAATTATTATTAATTGCACCATTTAAGGAAAGAGATGGAACTAGAGTTCATTCTATTGAGAAAACAAGGTCCAGAGAGGGCAAGCATCTTGCCCAAGGTTACACAGCTTGTTAACAGCAGTTTCTACAATAGTTGTGAGGCATGTAGTGTTCTAATTTTAACTTCAGCATTTTCTTATGCTTTCACTTCCATATTGGTCTAGAACAGTCTCAAAGAAGGCCCCTTCAGATTGAGAATAAAAATAATTTTTAAAATTTCCATAGTTCGACTTTGGGATACACTGAAGAGACATCGATTGCATTAATAGTCTCATAGGCCCTCTGGCCACATGTTAGACTAGTCAGAGATAAACTATCAGGCAGCTGTACACAAAGAGGGAGAGGGTATGTTAAAGTCTCCTGCCAGCGCTGGAAGCATTGTATAAGAACATTTCAAGTGTTCAGACTCACATCTGAGAGGTTGGAGACAATGGTCGCGTGGCCTGGGCTCACCTGCACTTTTAGGAATCTGTTCCCCAAAGGCCCTCTGCTCCTGGAGGGGAAGGAGGTGGTGAAGGAGGTGGTGCCGGAGCCTGGGGAGGCTGTCTGCTCGCTTGCTGGAGCGTCTCCACTAGAAGTCACCCCGGACAGAGAGAGGGTGGTGCTGCTCCTTCCCTTGCGCGCGCTGAAACAAAACACAAGAGGGGCATGTTTATAAGTGGCTCAGCTACCCAAGAAAACTTTTAAGCCAGTAGACAAATTTTAATTAAAACACTATTTTAATAAATAGGGGTCACTTCTGACCCCTCCAAAAATGCTTTACAGGATGACAAAATTACCAAAAACAAACAAACAAAAAAATCCAACAGCAAAACAAGCAGCATGTATTACATTCCTGTCGTTCATGACCTGTTATCCACAGGATCCAGCTCCGTCTCCTTGAAAAAACTAAGCCATGCAGCTCAATTAATCCAAAGCAACCCGGTAATGAAAGAACCAGGTCTTCTTTTCAGCTTCTCTCCATGTATACACAGCTTCATTGTTCAGTGCGGAGAGGACAGAAGGAGCTGCTGCTCTGAAACCCTGGAAGAGGAAGGGATGGGAGGGAGAGAGGAGCATGAGGAGGAGGTGGAGAGAATAAAAATACCCAGAAGAAAGGGAGGGGACGGAAGCCTGGGGGATTACCAGGAAGAGGAACTAGTTTAGGAAAGTGCTGTGGGCCACTTTCTCAAAAAATTTTGAAAAAAATCTCAAACTGCTCCTAGTACAGCTTTTCTTACACAAGACTAACCTTGATACAAAAACAAACAAACACTGCATGCTTTGTATTTCTCATGTTAGTAGAAAATATGTTATTTAAAAAAAAATTCCTAGGAAACAAATATCAAAAAGCAAAACCCACAAAAATATGGCAAATATTTTACTTCAGAAGCCACTTATGAACTCTAATGTCCTGCAATAAGGAAATAATTATGCTTAATTATTATGAAAATTATATAATAACATCAAAAAATATTTATATTCTACCAAGAAAGATTTTAAAAAGCTGAGTACACTAAGATTATTTCTATGTGTTAGATGTGTTGTGTGGTGTGTGTGTGTGTGTGTGAGAGACACATTACTGAAAGGCATTAGAGAAAAATGAAATCAGTTGATGTGCTGAGTTGTGGATTACAGGGAATTTTTTCTTAAAGGTTTAAAATTATAGAGAAACAGAAAATGCTTATTTTCTTATATTTCTATATGCATTTGACTGTTGAAGTGCTAAGACGCATTTAGAAATTAGAAGAAAAGCAAAGCTGTGCTCTTTAATGGCTATTATTATAACAGAAGTCTCCACCGTGAGACAGATTTGGAACCTAAAGGAAATTACAGATAATGATAAATTTGTGCCTCAGAGTCATTCTCCCTAAATGTATGGAAAGTACAGCTCCCGGGTTTCTCTCATCTTCTACCCGCTACTATTATTACTTGCTGGAGTAAAGAAGCAATCACAGTCTTGAAGCTGGAAGGGTCCTTTATGATTATCTCGTCTGAACAAGTTGGTAAGGAAACCTCAAAAAATGTCAGACCAGGAAGAAGTGGGGGATGGGATTTAGCTACACCTGGAGAAGCTTCACTCGAGGTCTGAAAGAAGAGTGCCCATTCTCACGTCTGAACGGCCTTCATGAGAAGCGGCATTGGTCTGGTTCTGAAGGTTACTGGGGGGTTAAGCCAAGGTAGTGACTGCAATATTCAAGGAGTCAGGTTTGAGCTCAGTATGGAGGAACTTGCTACTATTTAGGTTGCCTGAAGATAATCCAGGCTGCAGTGCTGGAATGAGTCACTCCTTACTAAAGACACCGTTCTGACACCCCCTTGAGAGGGATCTGGACAGCAGCGCTTACTCAACTTCAATGTCCATTGGCATCGCCTCAGCACCTTGTTAAAATGTTAATTCTGATTCAGTAGGTCTGGGGTGGGGCCTGAGAATGTGCATTTCTAGCAAGCTCCCAAGTGACGCCAATGCTGTGGGTCAAGACTGTGGGTCTTGAGGATCCAGGATGTAGCTTGATTACAAGCATTAGAATGTTGTTTAAACCAGCGTTCCCAAAGTGCCTGGAGTCTTCTAACCACATGACTTCAAAAGTACCCCCAACCCTGATATGGGAGCAGACGATTAACAAATAGCTCAAGTGGTTAACAGCAGGGTTTGTGAGTCCATACGTTCAAATTTCCAAAAAAATTTGTATCCTGGTATCTCGCAGTAACCCCTATGTCATAAAATAACTAATTTTGCACAATTCTGAAGAAGAGATGTTTCCCTTCCATTAAAAAAAATAATAATGCTTACTCTAAGTTTGGCAAATAACTGAAACCAAGTAAGTGTGTTCTGATAAATGAATGAATATACACTCAGCATTCAAAATGCAGTTGTCTATGGTTTCCATACACTACAGTTAACAGAGAAGCATGATGAGAGGAAATATGGCTATACAGTCATTTCTCCCAGTGATTCATGTTATAAAATTTTGTCTCCAGAGGTGGGGAGGGAGGAAGTCTCCCAAGGCCATAATTTGTAGTCTTCTTTGTCAATGCAGGGCTTTGCATTATTTTCCTAGCCCTGGAATTTCACCTCCCTACCACTCATCTGGGTCATAAAAATTCCTTCAACACTTTGAAAGTTTCTTGCCTGCTCATATTTTGCTCTGCTCCCCTATGTATCTAAAAGCTTTGGGCTTTCGATCAGTTCAAAATCCTACATGATGTCTTTCCTGGAAAAATATGCTAATATCTGAACACACACAGACCTTCCTCAAATTTTAAAGTGTTCTTAGGTTTTTCTCCCAGAGTAAATAAACCCACGGCTAAGAGGGAATGAGTTTCCTGCCTTTTCTCTGACTCTGAAAGTTTCCCTTCCAAAGGGTTTACTGTTTTAGTTTGCTTAAAACTTGTAAGTAACATTCCCTCTGATTTACAAAAGCCCTTTTTTCAAACTGTCAGTTTATTCTGAAGGAACCTGGCTTATTCTGCTCCCTGGGAAGTATCACCTTCTGTTTGGTAATTCCTCCGCTGCTATATTTAAAAGACAAAAGTGAGTTTAGCTTGGGGGTAAACAGTCAGAGACGCATATATCAAATCTTAAGATTAAAGTGCTGGAAATTGTCTTGCTCTCCACACCAAATGAAAATACGTGGTGATACTTCTATTACGATCCATCAGGTGATCCTCTAAGGCCAAACTACAAATGTGATGCAAACCTTAATTTGGGGTACCTTATAATTATTAATACAAATAAGCCAATACATGTGATACATATTTTTTATGAAATCATATAACCCTAGATTTCCTTCCTAATACTAGTAGGTTAATCCTTTAGGGAAAGTGAGTCAAATTCATTTCCTGATAAAATTAACTCTGAAAACTTTCACCTTCTACTATAACTTTCTTGAATTAGTCAATCAATAATTTCCCAATTGTCCTAGGCACTCAACATACAGTAGCGAAGAAGAAAAACAGTTTACAATCCAGGAGAGAGGCAGAAATTAGCAAGTAGTTCCTAAGAAATTATTAAATTACAATTGCCGTACGACTGGCACTGACCCGGGTGGGGAAGGTCAGGGAGCTGCTCTGGAGAACTTGAGAGAATTGCTCTGAGAAGGAGTTAACCAGAGGAAATAGGGTGGAAATGGAAAGCACCCTAGGCAGAGGCAACAGTGTTTGCAAAGATTGCAAAGATTCTGAGGTGAGAATGAAAACAGTGCAATGGAAGAACAGAGGCTGCTGACAACAGGAGGGATGATGAAACTAATAATAGCTGATCTTTTCTGCATGCCCACTACAGGCACGAACTCATACAATCCTCGCAGCAGCACTGAGACAGGCACAGTTATTCTAATTCTACAGATAAGGAAACTGAGGCTTCGAGAAGTTGGCTTGTCCAAGGTCTCAGAGCTGGAAGGCGTCAAGCCAGGGTTTGGCCCCCAGTCTGCTGCCGGGGTCTTTATTCTTAACCTGTCAGCTATATAGCCTCCCAGGAGCCAGGTCAACCTGGAGCTTTCCTCGTGTTCAAGATCATTCTGTCAACTTCCATTTTTCACAGAAGGACATCAGGAAATATAGATGTTTTAGGGTAGCTTCCATCTCATTCCCAGAGTCTTGATAAATGTATGGTTCCTGGTTGGAATCTATTTCATTAGGAAATAGTACATGGAATTTTTTTGTTACAAAAATGTTAATAGAAGTCCAAGTGTTAATACAACAAATGCCATGAACACATTAACCAAAATAACCACGTCTTCTAGGGGACTTTTTAAATGTAGATTTATGTTCCCCTCCCTACCCCGTTCCTCTTCTAGAGGCAACCACTATCATGAACTCGATAGAGAGCCACTTTTTATTCACACACGTACACACACACACTGACAAACATTATATGGTATACGACATTGTTTTAAGTGATGTTTAACATTTACATAACAAAGAGATAATATTCTGAAATCTGTGTTCTTCATTCTACACTTTTGGTTTTGAGGTCCATCTATATTGCTGCATTAATGTCTATTTCATTCTTTTGAAGTTCTGTAGAGAATTCCATCAATCAAACGTCACAGAGTTATCCATTCCCTATGAGCAGACATTTAGATTCTTTTCAGAGAATTGCTTATCTAAATGTCATTGGGGAGCCAAGTCTCTTTATTCCAATCTAGATAAAACAGTTTACTAAGACACCGAATCTTACAAATTGCTAGAAATACTTTACAACTGAAATTTCACTTTGAAATAGGGTTTTTTTCTAAAACATAAATCTTTGATAATTCAAGTTGTATAAAAGTACCTAGATATTTAAAATACTATGATTCACTGAAAATGGAAAGTTAGTAGTATTTTAAATCAGAAAATAAATTTCCAGTTAAGGTGAATCTATAATAATCCTGTTGAAAACAAACATACTGAAGAGAAAGTAGACGCAGAAAATAGTCTTCTTACAACGCCTTTGCCTTCCTGATAACCACACTGACTGGTCAGGAAAGTCAGAGCATTGAAGCAAGTAGATAAACACATGAAGGTTTCTCTGGAATGCTTTGTTCTGTGTTCTGGCCAGAAAATAATCCAAGGCACAGCCCACAGAAAGACAGCCAAATGTTTCTTTAGAATCAAGGCATTGGGCAGTGCCTACTATGCACCAGAGTCAAGGTTCGATAAAGCAGACAATACAACGAAGCAATGAAAGGCCTGATCTTTGATCCTGAAGCGTTAGCTCTATAAACAATGTAGCTAAAAACAATCATCTGTTTACATTAATGGAAATTTTTAGCTCAAGGACGTTGTAACCAGGTTCATTATCATGTGTAAACTGAAGTCAAGCCTACAAACATGGGAAGATCCATCTATGGGGTTCCTATGCCTCTAACATTATTTTCTATAAACAAGAATCAGAGAAAACCTCAAAAAGCAGACGTTTTAGAATATGGATAACTGTTTACTAATGGCTGCATTCTTCACACTATAAAATCACCTAGTTTAGAAAATGCAAAAGGAAATTTAAAGACGGGCACTTCTCTTTGGAAGGAGGGGAAAAAAAGTCTCTTCTAACAGATTTCCAAAGAAGTGTACACATCCCCAAGAAGGCAAATAAGAAAGGGAATCTGGGTTTCCAATGAAAGAATTAACTCCAGCATACTGGGGGCCACTATGGAGTTGGACTGTTCGGCCCCATTTTCACGAACAACTAGCCAAATGTTTTAGCACATTCCATAGGCAAGCCAAGGAGATATCCCTTCTTCTAGATCCCTGGCCTCCAGCCCAAGAAATCCTCCCGGACTTAGGAAAACCCTCCCAGGCTTCAGGAAGCAGCCCTGAACTCAACTGAAATTTGTCCTACCAGGGGTTCAGTGAAATAACTGGCCAAGCAAATGGAGCAGCTCCATCGTCCACTTATCCATCTGCCCATCCATCCATGCAACACAGTCATGTATCACCCATCTATCACAGGGCACGGGATCTCAGGGTGCAGGGACTGTCTGAGGCAAGAGAGCACAGAGGCATGAAGGCAAGTCCACAGAGCCACACACTGAAACACAGACAATTAAACATACCAAGCATAACCTTTTGCTCACTCTAACCTCTTAACCACAGGTTTGAAGTGCACTATTTTATTATTCTTCAATTACATAATATGTGTATTATACAGAATATAGGACTAGCCTAAAACACTCAATTTTTTTTTGCATTCCCTGTCAAAGGGCAAAATATATAGTATAAACAGCAGGAATTAGAAGTTGAAAGAGGTTTAGCAAGAGAATAAGGAACCATAAATGGACCAGAAACCAAAACAAGGATTACATACACTTTACCACAGTGACTGGCAGTAAGCAATGGCTTCTGACAGAAAGGAAGGGGCAGTGGAGGAGGGCATGTGCCCTCTGCAGTTGCTCAAGGCTACAGACACAAGAGGCTAAGGGACACATCTGTGTGAAGAGCATTTAAGACAAAGCCACTGGCGAGTCCCTGGGTCCCAAAGCAAGGCCACAAAAGAAGAGGGCAGGAAGTGGCCTGAGCCTGTGGGGCCACCTGGGGACCTCACAACAATGTGGTCCTTGTGGGTCCCCTCACACCAGAAAGTCAGCCCAGAATAAAACACAGGAGCGTTGTGAGCAGTCTCAGACCAACCCTCTGCTGAAGAAAGTCCTCGCTCGTCTCATCTGCTCTGCACAGTTCCCATTACTCACTGAAGCCTAATTGTTGGGCTGCTTTTTCATCCGAGGGCTTTTGCATGTTCTCAAATGAGAACTGGTCTTTGATATGCCTAAGTACAGCAAAATGAAACTTTTATTTACAACATGCCATACTATCTGAAAATAGGGATTTCATTTAAAAAATAAAGTTTGACTTTTTTTTTTTCCCTATCAAAGATGATTCTGGACCAGAGGAACCGGGGAAGGGGATGCAGGCTGTGGACCCAGTCCAGGTCTTGGAGGATGGGTGAGGACTTCTCAGCAGAGGCCCAGGTGGGCAATGATGGGAAGGCATGGAGGGCTAATTGGCAAGGTCAGTCTTCGGCGTGTCAGGAGGCCAAACTGGCTGGGTCTGAAAACACTAGTGAAGAGCAGAGTGAAGAAATAAAGAAAAAGCCACAAAATGGTATTGGAACTGCTGTCTTCCTATGGAGCACATCACAGACACAGAGCAGCCAGGGGCAAGAGAGGGCCCCCTGTGAGCCAGTCCAGATGGAGCCGCTGGGACAGGATGTAGCCAGGGCAATTCCAGGACCAAGGGTTAGGTGCACTCTGGGGATGCAGAGAGGAGGAGTCAGGGCACCAAGCCCCCTAAAGACCCTCTGCATTCATTTCCCAGGGCTGCAAGAACAAAGAACTGCAAACAGGGTGCCTTACAACAACAGAAGGGTATTGTCTCACAGTCTGGAGGCTCGAAGTCCAAAATCAAGGCATCAGCAAGGCCATGCCCCCTCTGAAACCTGTAGTGGAGGATCCCGCCTTGCCTCTTTCTAGCTCCTGGTGGTTTGCTGGCACTCCTTGGCATTCCTTGGCTTGTAAATGCATCATTCCAATCCACTGTCTTTGCATAGTGTTCTCCCTGTGTCCCCGTCTTCACATGGATGCTTCTTATAAGGACACCAGTCATATTGGACTAGGGCCCACCCTACTTAGCATGACCTCATCTCAACTGGTTACATGTGCAGTGACGCTAGTTCCAAATGAGGTCACATTCCAAGGCACTGGAGGTTAGGATTTCAATGTATCTTTTTGGGTGGACACAATTCAACCTATAATATCCTTCTTGTGGTGCCCAGTGCTCACCCTCAGCCAGAGAGACTCATGTTCTAGAGCCATTCAGAATAGCTGGGTGCTAATTCAAGTTAAAGAGAAGCAGAAAAAAAATCACTCTACGGTGGTGAAAGTCAGGATAGTGATGACATTTAAGGAGGGGAGGGGTGACAGGGTGGAGCACAGGGCGCACTCCTGGGCGGGTAATGTTCTCGTTCTTCATCTGGACGCAGGTTACGTGGGTGTGTTCACCAGAATGAAATATGTCAAACTATCCTGACATGGTTTGTGTAGTCCTCTGTATGTCTGACATATTTCCATGAAAGTCTTCCTTTAAAAAACATTAAGGAAGGGCCGGCCCCGTGGCTTAGCGGTTAAGTGCTCGCGCTCCGCTGCTGGCGGCCCGGGTTCAGATCCCGGGCGAGCACCGACGCACCGCTTCTCCGGCCATGCTGAGGCCGCGTCCCACATACAGCAACTGGAATGGATGTGCAGCTATGACATAGACAACTATCTACTGGGGCTTTGGGGGAAAAATAAATAAATAAAATCTTTAAAAAAAAAACATTAAGGAAGACAGGGCTGTTCAAGAAACAGAGGTGGGCCGGCCCCGTGGCTTAGCGGTTAAGTGCGCGTGCTCCGCTGCTAGAGGCCCAGGTTCGGATCCCGGTCGCGCACCAACGCACCACTTCTCCGGCCATGCTGAGGCCGCGTCCCACATACAGCAACTAGAAGGATGTGCAGCTATGACATACAACTATCTACTGGGGCGTTGGGAGAAAAAGAGAAAAAAAGGTGGAGGATTGGCAATAGATGTTAGCTCAGGGCCAGTCTTCCTCAGCAAAAAGAGGAGGATTGGCATGGATGTTAGCTCAGAGCTGATCTTCCTCACAAAAAAAAAAAGAAAGAAAGAAACAGAGGTCTTGGCAGCCTAGGTAGAACCTCAGGGAGGGTCATTACCTGGGAGGAACCACAACCCAAGGTGGCCACTGAGCCCTGCTGGGTCAGACACTCCAGTGGTCAGTTCACCTGGGATGTTCAACTCCTAGGAGGCTGCTATGTAATTGGAAATGCCAAAGTAATTCACTTATAATGAGAAAAATATGAGCACCAAGGATCTGTCTATTTGAACTGTCAGATTAGCAAATCCATGGATGATAGAAGTTGTTTGCTAAGCACAGACCCACAATGAGGGAAGATTCTCGCCTCAGCCATGCTGGGAGTCAGCTAAGACACTTTTTGATTGCCTTCTGTTTTTCTAGCCTCCATGCAGACTCTCCCACACATTCCATTTTCAGGCTAATTACCATTCCAGTAAGTTCCAGTGTTCTTTCTTTCATATCTAATTCTTCTCTGGGAATTTCAAGCTCTTGTGGTTAGGGTATTTTGGGTCCTGTTGCTTAATTTTCAAGCAAGAGAGAGTTAAACCAAAAGAGTGAGTTAAAGTATCCTGGACAACACTCAGACTTGGTAGAAAACACATTTTTGGAGTAAAAATATATAAGAAGTTCTAGAATTAAATATAATTCAGACATTTACCATCACATATTGCACAAGCTCTGAATAACATATTGATATATTAAAAACTGAATGATGCCTCAAAAATGGGAGCGGAGAGAAGAAGGAAGCTAAAACTTGATTGCAATGCAAACAAAAATAAAAATCAAATATTGATCAAAACTTTACATACAAATTATCAAGCAGATAATTACAGAAGATGAAGCTGTGAATAGAAGCACTTGGCCTTCTACTGTGTAGAATGCACTAGGGAAGTCCCGAAAGTTTGAAGGCTCTGAATTTGCAGGGATCCTCCTGATTGTCCTCCTTGGATGTCTGTCCTGCTGAAGCCCAGCTCTACTCTCAAATTTCATATGGAATCCCATGCTTCCGAAGTCTCAAATGACATTTAATATTTCTGTGTTTTAAACGCTGGGCTTATTAAAAATGAGAGCTCTAACATCAATTACATATTACCACAACAAAGGTTATCATCATTTTCTTATGAAAACAGCAAATAGAAGAGATATATTCCATGCCACATGTAAAATCAAAGTCCAACTTTAGAATCAATGTGCCTGACATGAATTGTCTCTACGGACCTCCGTCCCCACGTGCACAGCCTTATAGGGAAATGTAAACACATAGGCCATAGGTCTCTGAGTCTGCTCCATCTGACACCTACATTCCCTCCTGAGTCATCTCCTAAAATGCTTGACTTTGAACATTATGCTGTAAGAGCGTCAAACTTTGTGCAGTTCTCCATCGTACTCGATGCTGTTTCATGCTTCACCACCTTGCTCACGCTGTTCCTGCTGCCCGGATCCCCCCCCCAACCTTCCCCTTCCCCACGGTATATTAGAATCATCTGTTGGGATTCTGCTCTTCAAGGAGGACTTCCCTTTCTTCCACCATCCTGCATCTGGATGAGGAGAGAAGAGCTCTAGAAAGAAAGCATGTGTAAAGCTGTTTCAAGAATAGAATAACTATAACTCTCATATTTTTTAAACTATTAACAAAACCTCAAACTAAACGATGTTAAATTTATTAATAGACATCTGAATAGAGTAGTTTTTGCTTCCTCATCCTAGTTCATTCTGAAAAACTTATCGTGTTCTTCAACCGACAAATTTTCATCCCCAACTCCACTAAAAGCCCACATGCACATGCACACACACACACACACACACACACACACACACACACATCCCTCCACTGTGGCCCCTGGGTCTCTATATTATAAATAGCACAGTGCCTGGTACAGGAGAGGTGCCCAAATATTTGTTGCTGTTCACTGAGGAATAATTACAGAAATACAACATGAGTAGATTAATAGAGTCCAAAGTGAAGTCAGGTGCTAAGGAGGAAACAGACTTGAGAAAAGATTAGAGCTAGATAAGGTCAAACAGAAAGACTTTCTGGAGAAAGTTAATTTTAACTATATGAAGAAGAATAGAGTTACAATCATGCTGTAATAATAGAGTTATAGTAATAATGGCAAGCAACATTGATTAAATGTTTGATATTTGGGAGAAACTATGTCGAACTGTTTATTTGTATTCTCTTTTTCAATTATCATGATAACTATGATGTGGACATTATTTCAAATTTAGAGATAAAGAAAGTGATGCTCAGAGCAGTTAGGCAACTTGCTCTGAATCCTGCAGTTACAAGCCATGAAGCTGGAAAACAAACGCAGTTGTAACCTGGCTGAGATGGGGGTTTCAGAGCAGAAGGAGAGAGGGCTGGGTGTCAAAAGGATGGATGCTGAAGCCCGGAGGCCAGCAGTGGCTATGGGTTCCGCAGGAGAAGAAAAAGGAAGTTAGCATGAGAAATGAAAGAAAACTTTAAAGACCAGGGAGAAATTCTCTGGATTTTTGCACAGAAAAAATATTTCTGTGATGAAAACCAAGCTTGAGGAATATTATTACAGAAGGTGCATGGACAGGAATATTGGTGGTCATAGGTGGAGAGCTTGGGTAGAAAATTTTTATAAAAATATAATTATATTATTTTATGGTGAAAGCAGAGAGCCCTCCCCACCACATCTGTAAAAACAGTTGTTTTGCTATAAGTGGGCCAGATCTGTCCTCCCCAAAATGCAGTGTCTGGAAAACACCGAGAGGTACCTCACAATCAGAAAGTAGACATATCTCTTAACATCCTGCTTATGAAAAACTCCAGTTACTTCCAGCTGACTCATAGCATAGGTGGGATCAAACGACAGATCAGCTAATTCACTTCGATATCTACCTCAAATATTGACTCCAAATATCAAAAGTATCTTGACAGCAGTGTCCCTTACCTCACAAAGATCATTTACATTCACAACAGAAAGTTCCTTTAACTTTCAGAATCTATCAACTAAATAAAATTATAAATTAAATTAATCGCTGTGGCTGAAAAGCAGTTGAAAATCCATTCACAGTTGAAGGCCTGGATTATCGTCTCTCTCTCCTCTAAATGCAACTGGATAACTCATTTTCCAATTTTTAAATGCAGCTTTTTAACTTTATACTACCTCCATTATATTATAAGTATTATTATATTATCTATATTTTATATTAACTTTATATTATCCATAAAAAAGAGTCAGGAAATTTAAAAAAATCAATCTGATCTCTTTTCATTCTCTGGCTCTGTGGTGAACATAGAAAATGTACATATCCCCTCACCTCTGCCTCCTCCATCCCTTAACATGTTAAAAACTTACATACTAAAGGATTGCACAGAGCTTAATGAAAGCATTTAATTTGATTTTATTTCATTTATTATGTTATATTTTTATTTTATATTTTATTTTATTATTTTAATAAAAGCAGCACCTTCTATGGTGCTGGCTTAAATATTTGCAGTAGAATATTTCCTAAAAGAGAACTCCCCCAAGTTGCCAGAAACAGTGGGCCAACAACCTCTCTGAGGACTAAAATCTGATGGGGTGGGGGGCGGGGATGAGTGAAACCAGCTCAAAGACAAGAGGGCTGTGTTCACAGAGCATCAGGTTCTTGCAGGACAGGAAAAAACAAATCTAAAAGGCAGAACCTTTAAATATTTAGAATATTTAAAATATGAATACAGAATGTCTCTATTAACCAAGAGGATGCCCTCCTGAAGACATCATTCTCAGTGAGAAACTCTGTCGCTATGCGTCTCAGCCAGGGCCCGCTGGCTAGTCCCCCTCCTGCACCACCACCTCCATCAGCCCCCTCTGCTGGGCTGGCTCCGCGACTCCCCCAGCTCTGGCAATCTTATGAGGAGAGCTTTCATCCCCAGGGCATTTGTTTGTGTCTCAAACTAGGTTAAATGATGCCTGATGATGAAACCTAAGAAATATCATAATAAGCGTTGGAACTCAAGCAACACAAATCTCTGCCCACTGAAGTGCGTGAAATCAGGGATGTAAAGATGTTGCACAATTTAGTTAACTTTTTTATATAGGTAACGTTGGTTTATCACATTATATAAATGTCAAGTGTACATCATTATACTTCCAGCTTTTTCATAGAGTACATCGTGTTCTCCACACAAAGTCTAATTGCCATCTGTCACCATGCACATGTGCCCTTTACCCTTTTCTCCCAGCCCTCTCCCCCAGTTGTTGCACTATTAGAGGGAAATGATTTTCTTATTCACATTCTTGGGACACTCGTTTCCTCAGTAATGTAACCGCAAACCCAACTAACCGAACTCAAATGATCACAAATTATGAATTATGAAAATGTACTGAAAGTTCACTGTACATGAACCTGAATTTGAGAATATCCACCTGATGACATTTATGCACATTTTACTTGTCTTTTACCTTTTTTTTTTACAAGTTCTTTTACTTGTCAGCATATGTACGCTATAATATTTAAAAAAGAAAAAAACTTTCCAAAACCAGAGGGTTTTGGTTAATATACACAAACCCACAGGGATGAATTCACCTTTCACCTGTTTTCTCTGATGGGCGGAGTTTTTGAGATGACAGATGGATAATCCTTACAGTTAGTCATAAAGGTGTTATAGCTGAGCAAATGTATTAACATTGTGGGTTAATCCGTGGACACTGACCGAGTCATTTGGCAGACGTTTGCTCCATCTGCAGTGTGCTGGACCCGGCATCGGGTACAGAGGACACGAGTGAACGAGAGAGACACAGGGCGACCCTCTCCAATAGAAACGTGCTCCAGGTCTTATCAAGCAGGAAGAAACAGGCACAAAAAGCTGAAAGCGAGTTATTTAGTTACGTTAAGTAGGTAAGTTAATAAATGAGCAGGGCATCTGGCTAAAGAATCTCAACAACAATTTGCTCTCTAAAGAGTGTCCCCAGCCTCCCCAGAGGGTAACATATAGCTGATGACCAGCTGCCCTGGCACCTGATAAAAACAGTCCATTTCAGACAAACCAGCGCTACCAGGAGACATCAGCTTGGACCTAAACTTTCATGATTCAAATGCTACGCGAAGACTGCCAAGATCATCCACAACACCAATAGAAATGAAATTTCAAACATGACAAGAGACCCGCACATTTCCACTGAAACTCTTCTCTAAAAAGAGCACGAGCCTCCCACAACAGCCTACACAGACGCAGTGGGGAGGACAGGAGCCGGAGCTCAGGAAGAGGCCAGGCTCTGTGTTATTTAGAATGTCGCCTCTTGCAACAATCATTATCTTGCAAAAGATACCAATTGCGATTGATTTGACTTAATTGAATTAATTTTTCGTATCTGGTTTCAGATGCCACCTGCTAACCCAGGCACTTAGAGACAACTAGATACTCAGTCTGCAGAGAGGCTGAGAAATCGGGGCTAGTGATGGAGAGTTTTCTGCATGAAGGTGAAACTGAGTGAGTATATGGATTTATTTCAGAGGAAGAGAGGAGCCCTGTCCAGGGTCCCCTGGGCCCTGCTTCTCTGTGTAGACCTGCCTGTGCCCTGGCCCAGGGCAAGGAAGGGGGAGTCAGGGATTTCCAAGTAATGGGGAGAAGAAAAACCAACTGAGAGTGAAAATGTGTGTGTGTGTGTGTGTGTGTGTGTGAGAGAGAGAGAGAGAGAGAGAGAGACAAATAGGAAAGCCCATTGCCCACCGAGTGAAGACTGAGTTCGCCTCTGACTGAAAATCACCAGTAGCATCCCATTCTAATTAACACACAATTCTAACTCCTTTCTAACACTCGAAGGCTCCAAGTAAGCTGTCTCTCACCTGCCTCACTGTCATCTCCTCCTCTCTCCCCCTTTGCACTCTTCTTGACTCTAAGCTCTCCAAACACTCCCAATTCATTCTTGCCTCAGGGCCTTTGCAGTTGCTGTCCCCTCTGCCTAGAATGCTCCTCCTTCTCCTCTTCACTTGACAGGCTCCTTCTCATCATTCACATCTCAGTTCAAATATCACCTCCTTAGAAGGCTCCTCAAAAAATTAAAAATAGAACTACCATACGATCCAGCAATACCACTTCTGGCCATTTGTCCAAAGAAAATGGAAGTGCTCATTTGAAAAGATATAGTCACCTCTATGTTCATTGCAGCATTATTTACAGTAGTCAAGATATGCAAGCCACCTAAGTGTCCATCAGTAGATGAACGGATAAAGAAGATGCGATATATATATACGGTGGATATTACTCAGCCATAAAGAATGAAATCCTCCCATTTGCAACAACGTGGGTAGATCTAGAGGGTATTATGCCATGTGAAATAAGTCAGACAGAGAAAGACAAATACCATATGATTTCACATACATGGGGAATCTAAAAAACAAATGAACAAACAAAACAAAATAGAAACAGACTCATAGATACAGGAAACAAAGTGGTGGTCGCCAGAGAAGAGGGGATGGGGTGAAGGGTGAAATAGGTGAAAGGGATAAGAGGTATAGACCTCCAGTCATAAAATAAATGTCATGGGGATATAACGTACAGCATAGGGAACATAGTTAGCAATACTGTAATAACTTTGTATGACGACAGATGGTTACTAGTCTTATCAGGGTGATCATTTTGTAATGTAAATAAATGTTAAATCACTATGTTGTACGTCAAAATTAATACAATATTGTATGTCAACTATATTTCAACTAAAAAAAAATGACCTCCTCAGAGAAGCTCTCTGAGCACTCTAACGTGGCTTCCCTCACGCCCTCTTTAGCATACACCCTCGTCGTATTGTCATTGTAATTCTCATTCTATCTGAAAAATGTTTTCATTTATTTATCTTATTTATTGACTCCATTTCCTACAAAAACACAAGCTCTACAGGAGCAGGGGCTTTGTCTGCTTTGTTCAACGCTGCACGCCCCCCTCCTCCACCCCTCCCTCCACACCTAGAACATCTCCTGTTACATGGTGGACACTCAGTAAATATTGGTTGAATCTCAAGTCCCACCTTATAGACGTCTATGCAGAAAGTCACCCAAGATCCACTGCAAAACCCCTCTCTGCCCCCTTTGGCCCCATTTCCAGCACAGTGATGGTGACCCACAGCCACACCAGCTCCAGACCTGCTTCCACAGCCTGAGGAGGGTGGGCGCCACCCCGCCTCCCTGGGAGGACTCTCCAGCTTCCCTCCGTCTCGCCATCTGGAAGTCTTATTCTCTGAGCTCCTACAGATCTTTCCATTCCCAAACAGATAAAAAGTAAATCAATGTTCAAAGAATCCTTCAAAGACCAGCATCACACGCTACTGAGCAGAAGAATGCCATTTGCACATTCATCTTAGGTGTAAGTGGGAAAAAGAGAGAAGGCGGGGGCGGGTAGGAAGAGAACCTTTCCACTCAGCTTTTCAGTGTGTATGATAAGAGAGTCTCCTCAGGGGTGGGTGCTTTCCACCCCCTTCCCAGCAGTCCAGGAAGAGGGAAGCCCCCCGTCAGAAGCAGAAGGTTGTGGCAGTAAACAGGAAGCTGGCCGTTCCCCCTGGATGACCAAAGGCTCTCTAAGAAAAAGAAATGCGGACATGGGGAAGAGACTCAGATCCTACTGTGCTTCTTCTTTACCCTCATAACCTCACTCCCAAGTTCTCAACCCTTCGTAGCCCAGTCACATGGCAGCCAAGCTCCTGAGCAAGTCTGAGACACTATTTCGCATTCAGTGCTGAGGAGTCACCCCCAGGAGAAGGAACTCTTGCCACCCCACCATGGTGAGGCAACTGTGCTTCTGACACCTGATATGGAACCATAAACACAGTTTCCTACCGAAACACTGTGATGTCAAGGCATCCACTCTATCCCACACATCAAGCTCCCTCCAAATCAAATACATTTTTATTTTTAACCCATAAGGGTTCACTTGGAAGCTGTGATGTGTGCTATTATCCACTGTAGTTGGGACAGATGGGAGAGAGGTGAATTTCAGCTGTGAGCCTGAGGATGCAGCCCTGGGAAGACTCCTTCCAGGCAAGAAGGATGAGTAGGAACTTCAGTAAAAACATATTCAGAATGAAAACAACTTTCGGAACACAACACTTTGCAGACAACATAACGTCCTGGATTCGGCCAGAGCACACCCAAGCGGCACGTCAGAGATGTGGAGAAGACAGAAGATACCTAACTGGTGAAAGTCTGAAGCTATCAGAAAGAAAGGCAGACAAAACATGCAGACCCCCTGTCCAAGATGCCCAGCCTCAGGGGTAATTAGGAAAGTACATTACAATCAAGGGATATATAAATTGAGTATATGCAAGGCAAAGGAGAAACATATGCACACGGAATGGAAGAATTTGTGAGGGGTGTGTGCTGTGGAGGCTTCCTGGGATGGTATAAGGCACAGGGGAGGCAGACCTTCATGCGATCCATTCTAAGTCACTTAACCTAGGGCAGCCTCGGTGTTTTAAAGTATAAAATGGGGCTAAACCTTCCTGTCCCATAGGGTTGTTTGGAATATTTAATAAAACAACACATGTGAACACGCTGAGGATCAGAGCGGGTGCCACAGGAGCTTTGTCCAGGAAGCTTCCTCACCTCCTCTGTAAGCATCGCCTAGAACGCATGTTGGACAGATCTCTGGATGGAATCGTAATTTCCACAGAAGCCAGGTAGTAACCTGCATGGTTAGCAGATGATGCTTATCAGAGAGCTATAGGGAACATGGCATTATTTCACTTCTCTCCCATGATGTGGAACACAGAAGTATCTCCAACAGAACACAGCTGTCACTAAGTTCCAGAATGAGAAAACTCGAGAACCACAACTTTTACAAAAGACAGACTCATGTTTTTGAATGCTATGTCTCAATGACATTTTTCTGCCAATAGTGTCTATTCCTTTCCAAGCTGTAAAGGTTTTTATTGATTTGGAGCATAAGTCGAATACTTCCAACAACTGTACTGACACGTAGTCAAAACAGCAGTCTCATTTTGTTGCGCCGTTTTAACAAGACACGGTGCATTCTGGGACTGGGACATTCAGGGACTACGGTAAAAATATCGCTCAAGGGAAGCCCCACCGGCAGAGGATGAAGACCTCCTCCCCCCTCCACTTGAAGCCAGATCAGGGTAATACAAAGTTTCTAGAAAAGTTCTCTCTTTACAAACCAAAGTTGCCACTTCGTATCTAAATTCTCCCGGAGGCAATTAGCCTTATTCAGAGACCACACACTAGGTAACAACCTAGGCGTGTCCCTTCTGCAGGTCTTGGTATGAAAAGCGGTCCTTTGTGAGACAAACAAGCAGCAACATAACCCAACTGACGAATGTCAAATCAGCACGCTGGCAAACGGAAAAGAGCCTGGCATCCTGATCAGCTCTTCCAAATATTTAACAACTCCATGTAAACAAAAACATAGTTTCAGGGCCCGCGGCTGGGACAGGAAGTTTGCAGACCGCAAAGTGAAATATCCAGCTAGCCCAGCGGAGGCGGCCGTCCATGGGACCCCTGGGGATCAGTGTGGACACGGCGGAGGGCCGCAGGGGCGGGGGGCGTCCCCGACCAGGGCCGGAGGGCCCTCCCGGAGCGCGGGGGTCTCTGAGTCAGTCTGCGGCGCGCGGTCCCGCTGCGCCGGCGCTCAGCCCCATGCCCGCGCAGCCTTTAAATAGCACCTCTGTGCCCCTCCACCCGCCCCGCTCTCCCCTCCCCGGCCCTCCTACTGAAGATCCTCGAGGAAGGTGCTGTGGGTTTGTTTTTAGTTTCTGGAAATGGTTTTATATAGATTTTTCTTTTAAGCCAAATAACAGCAGACAAAAAGAGGTTGCGCTCGCCGGGAACTGCGAGCCAGCGGCCTCAACGTGACGCCTTCCTGCTCCCCTATCCAGACGGCGCAGGGCAGCCCCCCACGGCGGGTCCTCTCCGCCGCCCGCCAACCGCCTGCTGCTTGCTTGATTAGATCTGGTCCTACCGTGGCGGGAAGACAGGTTTCTCCGAAATTTTTCCAAGGTAAAAGGCGAGAACCTTCCAGACCCCTCGCCCCTCCTCGTCCAGACCCTTTTACAAGAAGACAATAGAGCGAGGAGCCCGTCGCCCCTCGGCCCCTCCAGCGCCCCGGCGATCAGAGCAAAGCGGGTCCCGGAGCGGGGTCCCGGGCTCCCGGTGCCCCTCGCCCTCCCGGGCCTGGCGCGGGGGTCCCACCCCGCCGTCCGCTGCCCCCAACCCTAACCCGGAGGGCAGAGCGCGCAACGCCCGTGGGGTCGGAGGGTGCGCGGTGGGGCGGCCAGCCCCGCGGGCCCCACCCGACCCCGGCGCAGGGGCTGCGGAGCCGACGGGCTGCGCGGCACCGACCCCAGGCCGCCCCGACCGGGCACTCGGTCTCCCCGCTCCCCAGCCGCCTGACCCCCGCAAGGCAAACCCACAGGGCAGAGGTACCGCAGGGGCGCCGCGCTGCGCTCTCCACGCTCGGCTCTCCGCGCTCCGCCGCTGCTCTCCCGCGGCGCCTGCAGCCTCCGGCCGGCGGAAACCGGAGGACGGGGCGCGGGCCCGGGCCGGCGCGGGCGCGAGTCGGTCTCCTGGACCTGGCGGGAGCAGGGGGCGCAGCGCCGCCCGGAGTCCGAGGCGCCTGGGTCCGGCCCCAGGCGACTGCGCCGCGCGCCCGGCGGCCGCGGGGAGGCTCCTCCTGCGGCGGCTGCGCCGGATGCGCGGTGGCCGTGGCTGCCCCCGAGGCCGCCCGGGAAGGTGCAGCGCGCGGGGCGGCTGGGGGCGCCGGGTCCCGGCGGGGGCGGGAGCGCAGCCCCTACCTTTGGGGCTGGGCGGACACCAGCCGCGCGCCCTCCCCGGGCGGCCGGGACAGGAAAATCACCACGAGGGGAGGGCCAGGGAGAGGCGGCGGGTGGCTTCAGGACAAGGTGGGAGGATCGAGTGGCACAGCCAAGAAGACACTCCCATCCCGCCCCGGTCTGGTTGGAAAGCTGCAGGGGCGAAAGTGAGGGGCGGGCTGCCGGGTACTCCCCTGCCCCGCCGGGCTGGCGGCGGCAGAAGTAAACACGTTTGCTGGGCGCTGCGGGAACTCCTGTGACGCGAGGCGGGGCCGGCGCTTGGTCCCTAACAGAAAGGGAGGGGTGTTCGGAGAGCTCCCGAATTCCCGGGCTGTGCCCTTCAAGGACAAGTGTGTCAGAGCTTTTTATCTTTTGAGGGAGATGTTACTTTAGAGAGAAGAACGAAGGTGGGACCTGCATTTTTTTTTTCCTTTTCTTGGTAAAGTAGCTCTCCCTTGAGAAAAGCATATGTTAGTAATGTCCTCATACTTGGATGGCTCTGAATACTTTTTAAATTTCAGTGTTTGTGAAATAATTCATTGTCTAGCAACGTCCAGTGAATAGCTCCAGCCTTTGGGCAAAGAGCGTCATGATCACATGCCATCAAGTGACCCCGCAGACAAGAGCCGCGGACCTGGGTGTGCTCGGGCGGGCGGGGTGTCACACTCTGAAACAACATCCCTCATCTGTGATGGGCTGTCTGGTATTTGTGATAATTTTAACAACAGCCCTGGGAGGCAGCACTGGTTATTCTCCCAGTTTTACTGATCAAAAAACCCAGAAGCTGCAGAAAATTTCTGTCCTTTTCCCGTTGTACAAATTGCCCTTGAAGTCACCCAGGCAGAGCTTGTCCTTTAAAGGGTGGCTCCTGAGACTTCAGAGTACCAACGATGTTTAGGGACTTTGTCCATCTGGACCGATTTTTCCTGAGGTTACTTAGCTCTTTTAGTTTCTCCTGAGTTCCTTATTATCCTTCTCCCATTCATGATCTTCAGAATTAAACCGGTGGTGTACTGCACCCCCTCTGGCCTTCCCGGGATTTTTGGAACTGCAAAGTCATGTGCCCAGGGGAGAAGCCACTCACTGTTCTTAGGTGACTTTTGTGCTGCCTCATATTTGGTGTGGCCGAGAAGACACTGTTCACCCTAACCTGGTTGAAATTCCACCTCCTCCACTGGCCTGCTGTGACCTTGAGCAAATGACTTAACCTCAGTGCACTTCCTGTCACCTGGAAAGTGAGATAATACCGCCTATCTTCATGGGTTCTTAGGAGGATTAAAATAGATGACAGGAAGAATTCTTAGCACAGTGCTTGTCACAAAACCCATCAGTTCAGGAAGTGCGACTGTTAACTACCAGTCATTGCCAGCCCTGAGTCACCTCCCCTCCATGCAGCTTGTCTGTTCCTCTCGCCCATCCTTCGAGCCAGGACGATCGCGTCCTAGAAATGGAGAAACAGAGGCAGGAGGCTAAGTAATGTGCCCAAGGTCATACTATACTGGAGTGGTGATTCAAATAAAAGTGCCTGGGACCAAAATCAGCTCTTTCCAGGATATCTCGCCACGAGGTTAACTATCTGGGGCTTTTGACCTGTGTAACATTAATTTTTAAAGTGCAGGATACATTACTGTATTGTGTGGGTACACGATTGCAACTATGTAAAAATGTTGAATTCCTGTGGAAGGTGATAAAGAATTAAGCAGAATTAAGCATTTTGGCCTCTCTGGGATAGTGTTTTTGATCACTGTTTTGGGGAAAATGTTTTCACAATGTGTGTGTATTTAACTCAGCCCTTGTGTGGATTTATTCTAATAAGGTGGGAGGGGAGGGCCAGGAAGGAGGGCACAGCTCTTGGAACAGGCAGAACCTTTAAAGGCCCCTGAAGTTGCAATGTCTAGGCATCGTTTATATAGGGCTGGCCCTGTTTGCTATGGATGGTTTTCTATTATGGATCGTGCAATCTCTGTGAATTACAATGACATTGTTTCATGAGATGTGGCCTCTGTATACCCAGGGACAGGTACCAGCCGGCTTTCCCACGCTGCCCTGAGGTCATTGCCCTTGTGGCCTCACCATCTAGAAGAAGGGTAAAGTACTATTTCTTCCTCACCCCCAGGGCAGCTGCCTTCCAGATTCTTGTGTCCTGTCCAAGCACAGGCCTTCTCAGCATGATTGACTTGCAGCTGTCAACTCAGGCAGGGGAGACCTACTCACAGGGGCATGCTCTCGCAGGCCAGGCACGTCAGATCAGAGGAGGTGAACCCCAGGACGGGAGACACCCATATAGTGACAAGAGGCTCCTTTTTTACAATATTCTCACATAAATTAACAGAAAGTTTTCTTAGCATTTCTCAAGGCTGGGGTTGTTCAGTTTTAGACGGTATCTGGCTCAAGACTGGGCCTGACCGAGCTGCTCCTTTTCACATACCAGCCTTCCTCCCACTCAAGGTGAAGATCCTGTCAGCCCTGGCTGGTAGCTGGCCTGGGGTTTCTAGCTCCTGTAAGCAATTGTTTAAAGAACACGTACATCTCAAAAAGAGTAAACCACAGTGCATAAGCAGTCTAAATCCTAACTTAGAGCTGTGATTCTGCCCACAGTGTGGAAAAAACCATTACAAAAGGCGGTCTATTTCTTTCAAGCAGAGCCTTAACTTCTCCAGCATCTCCAGTTCAGAGCAGGGTCCCAGCCATACATTTGCATATGTAAGAAACCATTGTTTTCCCAGGATTGTGAGTGCGTGAAAAAGGCATTCAGGTCTACTGAAAGCTTATTTGCAACTTCATCAAGGATGGGGTCTCCTTATTCTACTAGTCCTTTCAAGGCTTCAGAGGTCTTAGGAGGCTGGTCTCGGGAACTGCATTACTCTCCTTCCACAAGCTGGGAGGTGAGGGGAGTAGGGAGGGTGCACAGGAACATGGAAAACATCTGTATGGTGAAGCCAGAATTAAGACAACTGACAGAAAACAATTGCAGTGTATTGTTAAAAAGGGTTAATAGCCAGAATATATAAAGAATTCCTATGGATCAGTAAGAAAAAGACAACCCATTTTAAAATAGGACACAGGCCATAAGCAAGCAATTCACAGAAGAAATACAAATAGTTCACAAACATGTGCAAAGACTTTAGTGTCTTTTTATGATAACACTGTTTAAGGAAATGAAAACAGTGAGAAATCAGATTAGCAAAACTAAAAAGATTAATGAGTTTCGTCAAAAGTGTCAAGGAAACTAAGGAAATGTAAAGTGGTACTTCCTTTTTTGAGGGCAATTTGATGATTGCTGTCAAATTTATAAGGTTGTTTTGGGTTTGAATTTCAAACCCCTAATTAAAGTTCCTTCACTTTTCTCCTTAGAAACAGTTTTGCCTCAAGCTAAGCAATGTAGGAAAGAGGACGGGGAGGGAAGAGACTGAAGCTCTCTTAGCCAGATACCTGCTTACGCTGGTCAACCAGGAGGGCAGCGCCCCGCAGGGACCCTGGGTGGCAGGGCTCCTCCTGGAGCTGTGTGGGGCAGTCTGCAAAGCTGCTGCCTCTTGGAGCACTGCTCAGAGCTCTTCTTCACTCCTGAGAAGCCTTAGAAGCCTGGACCACTCTCCCAGCCCATGGTGTCCCATCCTCCCCATCTCTCTGTGGAGATGTTCTCCTAATTTCTATTCCAGTCTTGAGAATGAGAATTCTGTCAAAGTATTACAGGTACCTGTACTCAGGGCACTCAGCCCATTAATTATACTTAATGCTTTTAGCTAACACCTTTATCTCTCATCTTCGCTGGATTACAGAGCTGAACTGATGCTATTTCACTTCATGGGAGTGTTTTTATAGGATGGGTCCCTAAAAGTGGAATTGCTGGGCAAAGTGTACATGAACCTACACTGGAATAATTTCCAATTTTTATTTTCACCTTCAGAAACTTAAGCTTTAAAAAGAAAACCTGGGGGCCGGCCCGGTGGTGCAAGCGGTTAAGTGTGCACGCTCCACTGCTGCAGCCCGGGTTCGCCGGTTCGGATCCCGGGCACGCACTGAGGCACTGCTTGGCAAGCCATGCTGTGGCGGCGTCCCATATAAAGTGTAGGAAGATAGGCACAGATGTTAGCCCAGGGCCAGTGTTCCTCAGCAAAAAGAGGAGGATTGGCAGATGTTAGCTCAGGGCTGATCTTTCTCAAAAAAAAAAAAAGAAAAAGAAAAAGAAAACCTATTTTCCACACACAGCATTCCTGAGGTGGAGTGCGCAGTGGAGTCCTTACGATGAGCTGTGAGTGGTCAGAGGCTTCTACGCTTCCTAAACTCCGGCCTGCTATGAATGAAGTACCTTTCAAACCAGCAGTTCCATTTCTTAGAACTCCATCCAGTAGAAATAATTACTTATAAACATGAAAATACGTATAGGAATGGTCACAGCAGCATTGCTGGTGATGTTTAAAAACAGGAAAATAGTGCCCAGGAATAGAGTGACTAATTAGATTATGGTGTATCCTCCTCATGAATGCAGCTATTGCAAAGCTGTTATAAATGTATATACATACGCTGATGTGATGACAGCTACAGTATATCAGCTTTCAAAGTTCCACATTCAGAAAATGTATGCTGTGCGATTCATTTATATCAAACAGAAAATAAAGGACCACTGATATGTGTGTATGTATTTGTGAATACGTAGGAAAAGGTCCTGAAGGCTACACATCAAAAGGTCCTGAAGGCTTCTAGAGAGTGGAATTGTAGGGGCAGAGAGGGAAAGTGAGGGAGGATTTTGCTTTTTACTCTCACTCTTTCTGATAACTTGAACTTTTTATAATGTGCATGAGTAACTTTTGTAATTTTTTAAAAAGATGTTTAAAATCTCTGTTTAAAAATTAATCTCTGATTAAAAATGTTTAATCTCTGTTTAGAAAAGAGATTTTTATGTGTTTGGCAAAAGAGAGTAAAAAACCCAAAATAAAAATGCATCAGTGTTTAGGAACAAATTTGAACTCTCTAACTTGGTGATCCCCTACCTGTGCACTTTTCATCCTATATGATGCATTTTTTCCAATCAATAGAGACCAAAATAGGAATATCAGGTCAAAACAAAACAAAACCCTTAAGGCCACGTTGAAAGAACAAGAAGAAAATCTATGTGATTCTTGTTTTTATTTTGCAGTGGAAAAAAACTAGGCATGAAGCTTGAAGAAAAAGGTTAATGCAATTGGTTTTATAAAATATAGGGTTTCTAAGTGACAAAACGCACCAAGACATAAAAAGACAGGCTGAGAAAAAATATTTGCAACACATAGCAAATGGTTACTTTTCTTAGTATACCAAGAGCACTCAGAAAAAAACAACAATAGAAAAATAGGCAAACTACATGAACAAGTAGCTCTCCGAAAAGAAAAATAAAACAAATTACTTAGTCAATTAAACAAATATGTATACCCACTATGTGCCAGGCACTGTTCGGAGCAGGTGAACAGCAGTGAAGGAAACAGATGATAATTCCCGCCCCGTGGAGGTTACATTCTGCTGAATTTGGAAAGAGGCTTGACTTCACTGTTGAAATTTAAAGTTATGTATAATTTTCACTTATTGGCCAAAATTATAATTACTAAAACTCAGTGTGGAGATAGATACTTTCCTGTGCTGCTGGTGGGAATACAAATTGGTGAGGCCTTTTTGGAGGATATTTTCACAAAAACAATTACAATTTAAACATTTATATACTTTGATGCAGAACTTCCACTGATAGAAGCTTCTGTTGCCGAGATGCTTGCACAGTTGTACAAAGTTGTGTGAAAGAATTGCCATTTATTTTATTTTTTTTGTGAGGAAGATCAGCCCTGAGCTAACATCCATGCCAACCCTCCTCTTTTTGCTGAGGAAGACCGACTCTGAGCTAACATCTATTGCCAATCCTCCTCCTTTTTTTCCCCCAGAGCCCCAGTAGATAGTTGTGTGTCATAGCTGCACATGCTGTATGTGGGACGTGGCCTCAGCATGGCCGGAGAAACGGTGTGTCGGTGTGAGCCTGGGATCCGAACCCAGGCCGCCAGTAGCGGAGCGTGCGCACTTAACCACTAAGCCACGGGGCCGGCCCAAGAATTGCCATTTAGATATTGCTTATGATGGAGAGACACTGGAATGACTCAAATGGCCGTTATTGAGGGACTGGAATTATAGGGGACACAGGCACTGCAGAACTCTGTATGGTCACTAAAATTGTGAGCAAGTCCAGTATCTAGTGACTTGGAATAATGTCCAAAATACTATTAAATTTAAATAGGAAGTTACATAACAGGTTGCCTAGTAGGATCCTGTTACTGTTAAATATGAAAAAATAAATGAAATAATAATGGTAGTTATAATGCAGCCTATGTTAGGGTGCAAACAGAAAGTGTCTGAAGGGATACACACAAGGGTGAACATTAGCTACCTCTGGAGGATGCATTCATGAGGGAACTCTCCTTTCCAGATTATACCTTTCTGAATGTTTGATTTTCCTAATAAGCACCTATTGACTTTGAAAAAAAAGAATTTTCAAAACATTTTACCTTTTAGGAATTTTTACATGCCGTCGATTAGAGACATATCACATTGAGCTTTACTTGTTGGGGACTGGAGAGTCAGTGGTTTTTCTCAGAAGTAGTGACAAAAGCTATGTTGTAGGGGGTGATGGTGCACCATTTTCATCAAAACCTTGATAGTGACAGTGTTTTTGGTTTCTATTATTCTCAACCTCAGAATTAAAGAAACTCGTTCACTCCCAAACTTGCAGGGAATTCTCATGTCACCAAAGGATGTTGCTAAGAGAGTGACTTGTCAAGCCGAGAGACATGGATGGGACACAGCTGGTGCTGGAGAGTCCACCAGGACACGTCTCTGCATACCTACAACCTCTCCCAGCTGTCTGCCATGACACCCGAAGATAAACAGGGGCACCCAGAAGGGTAGGGCAGGAAAGAAGGGCAGGGTGAGGCCCCTGGATATACTCAATGTGAGCTCCTGTTCACGGTCCTCCTGCCAGATGCCGGGTGATTTTATAGATTATACTGTTTGTTACATAGCAACCCTGTGAGCTAAGTCCCATTAGTCCCGTTTTCCAGGTGAGGAATTGGAGACTCAGGGAAATTACATTTGTCCAAGGGCCCAGAACTAACAAGGGCCAAACCTGGGATCTGAACCCAGATTAAAGTCCACGCCCGCTTTCTACAGCCCTGACATAGTGCCTTTCTGTCCAAGAGATGAAAGATGTGAGGAGATTAGTGACTGTTATGCCAGGGTGTGACATTTGGGGAAAACACTGACAACCAGGTTAATTGAAGGGGAATCCCGGGAAGCCTTAGTGAGCCTTTCGTGCCTGGGAATCAAGCTGTCACTGAAATGGAATCATGTCATTTCCAGTCCCCATAGTGCCCGTTCCGTTTCCCCAAACCAGAGTGTTTTCTCCAGGGATGTATAGAATGTAGATCGCTGAAGCCTTTCTTCAGGACCCTGGTCATCATTCCTCCTCATTGATTCTGCCCTCTGTCTCACACCTGAACTCACTGTGGGGGACAGACCCCATTTTTAAGGTAATTATAGTAGCAGAAGCAGTGACTATATTGGCACAGGGTCATCACAGAGAAAACGTGTTCAGTAGCTTCTCAGGAGCCTGTACACCCAGAACTTCATTTCTTCATTTCTGCTCCTCACCAGGAACAGTTTACTACACTACAGGACGTTGTGAAGACAACAGAGCCAGTCTCTGTAATGGAGAGCTACAGATACGGGGACCACTTACGAACACTGAAGTAGACGAAAAATGAGGGACTAAAACTGACAGTTGTTTTCCAATGATTTAAACTGGCAATCTGTTTTACAACCATCTTTGTTTTTACTGTATCTTCTTATAAGCTTTTAAATTTATTTTTTGTACTCAGAGTGCCATATTGGCAGCAGTGTTTCCAAATCCTGCACACTAATGGCACTGACGGTTAATTATTACACGTATAGTCAGTGATATGCTGTCCATCCAAGCGGCTATCCTCAGGGCCTCAAAAGTGGTAAAGACTTGATAACTTTAATCTTCATCATCGTTTTAGTATTATTCCATAAAACTGAGGGTCTTCTGAGTCCCTGCCTAAGGGACTAAAAAGAAGCACATATAATTTTGTTTTTGCTTGGAGAGAGATATGGGAGTAGGTAGGAATTAATAGTATGTCTCTGTGCTTATCACATGATAAATTAATGTGTTTCAACCAAATCAAATAGGTCCCACACTTTGGATCCACAAAATTTTGTATAAATGATAAAAGTTTTGATCGGCTTTTGACTAAAAAGTTGAATACCACTGAATCTCCCTGGGCCCTTTAGAGCTAATAGTCCTGCCACTGAGCATCTCTCAGACAAAATTCCAACCAACAGGTTGGAAAACAATAAAACTCCAATACTAGATATTTGGAAGTTGTCCCTAAGTTTTGCTTAACTCCAGGATGATTCCTAAGTTCATTTGTATATTGCTTCAGAAAACGCGTGTGTCCTTCCAGTTCAGTACCCCCCACCCCAACACACACACACTTAGTCCACATCTGAGGTCTCAGGGTTCACTCTTCACCTCTGGAGAGGGGCTAGAGTCTGCTGTTTCTGGCTCTGACTACTTCCCTAATGCTCAGCCTTGCACCTCCCCCTGCTTGCCGAGCATTGAGTCCAACGTGTGTTTATCAGCACCCACTGTACACAAAGTGCTTTGCTAAAAACAGTCTCCAAATCCAAAACCAAGCTCTTGCTCTGCCATGCCAACCAGCTTTTCTTTTCTCCTAACTTACTCATTTTTATTACCATGAGTGCTGTTCTCCCACTTTAAAGCCTCAGAGTCTTCCTTGACTTCTCCTTCTTTTTCCCCATCTTACTTGAACTTTCCTCCTCAGTGTCATGAACACACCCCATGTTCAGTCGTTAAATACATATTTGTCAAGTGCTGCTATTTGCTGGTACTGTTCTAGGTGCTAGGAATAGTTTGCCAGTGGGAATCAGGCAAAAATCCTGCCCTCCCGAAGCTTGTATTCTAATAATTAGTGTGTCCTGAGAGAGTCTTCCAGCATCACCTAGCTGAGCCCTCTGCTGGGCTTCCATCTCAGGTGGAGTCTATTCCGCCCACCCCAGATTTCCTGAGTCCCAGTCATGGTCTCTCACCTAGACGGCTCTCTCTGTGGTAATATCCTGGGGACCACAACGCTCTTTTACTTCCTGTCCTTGGGCAGATCTCCCGAACTCCACTTAGGCTTCCTTCTCTTCCCTTTCTCTCTACAATACCCTGCCCCTCCTACCCACCCCCCCAACAACAAAAGCCTCAGTGGAGGCCACCTCCTCTGCCCCCATCACTCTAGGCTTTGAAACAAAATCAGGACAAGCTGAGTTGTCTTCTCGGGATCTGGTAACGTTTGTTTTTTACCCTGTAACAGAAAAGTCCCTGAGCCAACAGAACCCCAAAGCTTGGTTACTTTCTTGAGAGGGAGGAGGGGTAAATATTTACAGCAGGGGTACGTGGGGGAACATAAAGAGGTTTAAGACAGATTCTTATTAAGAGTCATCAGTAACACAAGGCAGAGTGTGGCAGCCCCAAGGGAATCAAAACCATAGACAGACAGCGGTGGGAGGTCAGGGGAAGCAGAAAGGAGGTAACATCTCTTGAGCACTGAGGAGGGTCTTTGCATTCGTTACCACATTTAATAGCAACAAACCTGGGAGTTAAATATTATGCGGATAGTAAGGAGAGAACAAAAACAGACGCAAAAGCAGATTCAAACCTCGGTCTGGGTGGGTCCAAAGCCCGGGCTGATTCATTTGGCAGAAAGAGAGGGAGCTAATACTTCTGTTAGGAAATCCCTCAGTTGACTCTGACATACACAGAAAAAATTTAGCGGAAGAGAACAGACGTAACTTAAGTCCCAAGTTTCTGGATTTTAATAAAATAGTGATCCATTTATGTCTTTAATTTTTTTAATTTTCAAACTAAACTTCAAATTTTCCATTACATTTACATTTCTATGTTTTTCCTCTGGTAGAAATTACACTCTTCTTACTGTACTTAAAAATAAAGATCCACCCAGGAGTGGACCAACTAGTAAAAACAGAGTCTGACAGAGTCCTGTGGGCCTTCCTAGTTCCTCTCTTTATAAATGTTGTTTCACGATGGATTAAATACTTGTTTTTGGAATTGAAGAGCCTTTCCCAGACTATGGTCTGTTGGGAGAAGCTAACCTGAGTTTCAAGAACAAGGATTCCTAGGCAAATAAGATGGAGTTCTAACCCCCCCACAAGCCATAACATAATACATATTAGCATATTAAAGGGTCAGATAAAAACAGCACTAAAGATGTTTAACTTTGCTTAATGGTTAAACAAATTTAAACAAGCTCCTTTTTTCTGGGGAAAGACTCTTCAGTATTCTATTATAATCTACTCCTCTATCTCCCAAAGCCTTTAAAACAAGAAACAAAACTGCTGTAGGTTTGATTCTCTGCGTACCCAGTTAGAAAACCAGGGTTGGGATCCTTTTATGAAATCAACCATGAATATAAAAGATGGAGACGGATGTCACTTCATGAGAAAAATATTTAGGGAAAAAACTGCACAGCAAACTTTCAGTGATAGATTTAATATAAAATCATCGCTGTACTGTTCTTGGAACCACAAGTTGTCAGCATTTCTTAACATTTTGTTGTGTAAGTACTTAATATGATTAGTCATTATTTTAAACTGTGTGTTTTGGTTCAGACATAATAAAATGGATTCTGGTCAAAATTCAAGTCAATTTCTGAAATAATTTTCTATCTCTTTGCTAACTGGCTTTTATTCATCTCTAGAGAAGTAGCTTGTACAATCTAAATGCTTTAATGTAAGTATTTTTGCAATCAGTCTTAGTGCAACAGAAACTCCTTTGGCACCAACCCCTGTCTACTTATTTCCAGCAAAACTTTGTAGTACATCAGAACGTGAATTGATCATGTAAATAGTGGGAATGGAATACGACATTCACATCATGATTTCTTTCATTTATATGTTTTTCGAGAACCTACCGTACGCCCAGCACAGTCGCATCGAGGGACGGGCATACGGAATTCTAGACTTTGGAGTTCCTGCCTTGAGAAGCGATGTGGGGAAATAGGCCTACAGGCTACTTCACTAGATCCTATGTGTGTCAGGCACTGGCTGCGTCCAGAGAACACAGTGGTGACACACAGGGGCCCGCCTCAGCAATGCTGGCAGACTGGCAGACGTATGAGACAAACACTGTGTATCGGGGTATTGTAACTGTTAGACATAGAGTGTAGTGGAAACTAGAGAAACAGCGTCCTGGGAGTGTCTGGAAAGATGACACTTGTGATTTGCTTTATGCAGATAATAATCTTCGTTGTTTACTTTTTTCTTAAGGATTTTCCTTTACTACTATTATCTTATCTTTGCTTAAAATAAAGCATGCATGTATTCAGAATTTTCCTAAAGAAAATTTCTACCCAAGGATTCTGAGCCAGTGAGGAGTGAAGACATTTCCAAAAAGGTCTTTAAGGGTCTAACCTTCTGACCCAGATCACACAACAGAGCTATAAACCCTAACATAGATTATTGGGCCCCACCCAGGGCTTCTGATTCTGTAGAACTAGGGTGTGGCCTGGAAATTTTTATTTCTACCAGGTTCCCAGAAATTGCTGGTGCTGCTGGTCCAGGGACCATACTTTATGAAGCATAGTTTAGGGGATTAAATATACCAACTTCCCAAGTTGAAATCACTATTAAAGGAGTATGAGACAGATAAGATCTGTTTCACAGGAGGAATAACAAGGCACAGGATCCAAAATACTTTGAAGATGAAGTGCTTTATGATTTGACTTGAAATAGCACTTTTCCATCTCCCATAGGCAGACATTCTAGAAATTTAGATTAAAAAAAATTCTGACTACATTCAAACAGTAGTATGATGTCAGACTTTGTGATGAGAAGGCCGTCCTGAGAATGTAGGGGAAGGCAGGCTTCTTTTGACGGGGCATCTTAGGAAACAAGCGTCTAAGGCAGCGTCCATGAGGGAACAAAAAGCACAGGGATAGTAGTGATGGTCCAGACAGGCTGGGCAAATGGAGGGCACAGGAGTCAACTAAGAGGCTTTAAAGAAGAAAACCAAAACGAAAGTGGAGAGAATCCGTATTTTTAGATTAATCTGCCTGCAGTCTGAAAACCCAGTGTGCCCGACACCAAGAGGAGTACCCTGAGAGGTTGAGGCATGAGTAGAAACATAATAACCACGTCAAGAAAAGTATCCATGCTGTGTTATTTTCCTCCTGCTGCTGTACTTTGTTATGGCAAAGTATACTTTATTGGCTTAAAACAACACGAATCTATTTTCTTAAGGTCCTGGAGACCAGAGGTACGAAATGAAGATGGCGGCAAGGCTGCACTCCTCCTGGAGGCCCGAGGGGAAGATGGGTTTTCCTGCATCTTCCAGCTTCTAGAGGCTGCCTGCATGCCTTGGCTCATGGCCCTTCCTCCGTCTTCAAGGCCAGCGGCAGAGCATCTTCAAATGCCCCTCTCTGATTGTGACACCAGTTTCTCTCAACACATGTCCTTTTCTGACTCTGACCCTCCAGCCTGTGATTACACGGGGCCCACCTGGATCATCCGGGATACTCTCTTCATCTCAAAATCCTTAGCTTAATCACATCTGCAAAGTGTCTTTTGCCACATAAAGTAACATGTTTAGTTTCCGGAGATTAGGAAGTGGACATCTTGGGGGGGGGCATTATTTAGCTTCCCACATATGCCATTTATTTTGTTCTGATCAAAAAATACTTGGAGTAGTGTTTTCACTACTGGGCCTCACATTTTCAGGAGGAAATTGATAAATGGTGTTATAGAGAAGAGAATGACCACGGATCGTTCATTCACTCAGCAAACATTGGTGAAATGTTCATGATGTGCCAGGCATTGGGCAGGGAGAACTCCAGGGATGCAGATAAGGACACTTGAGGCCCTGGAGCGTAATGCATCTGAGCCGGGGGTCTGGAGTCTAATCACCCAGTTTTGAATCCTGGCCTCAACATCCATACCCTGTGTGACCTAAGCAAATTTCTTAATCTCTCTGTGCCTCAATTTTGTCACTTATGAGATTGAGATAAAATGTTAACTGCCCCACAGGGTTCTTGTGAAGATTAAATGAGTCGTGACAAAGCCTTTGGCACACTGACTGGCATATGGCGTTCGGTGGACATTGGCATTGAGGCGAAGGTGAGGGAACTATGGACAAAGCCTGGCATGCATAACGGCCGCAGGGACTTTGGGGAGGCTTCCAGAGCTGGGTCTTGAAAGTTGAGTTTCTTACAGTCAGTGGAGGAGAAATGAGGGCTGTGCCATGAGCAGAGGCAGGGAAGGATCTGGCAACCGTGAGGAACGGCTGAGGAGACTGGGGAAGCCTCAGAGTCACATGAGAGCTGTGTTCAAACACTGTGCTTGGGCAGTTGACACAACAAAGAGAAATTAGACTTATTTTACTTCTATCCAGAAAAATACCCAAGCCCAAGAGAAAATGGCAAAAACGACCTTCATCCCAATATTTGAAAGAACTTGTGAATAATAAGGATTTCCTTAATTTTTTGGAGGATGATATAAACCGTTCTTGGTGCACCACTGACTGAAAACACCCTGCCTTCCTCGTGGGGCGGTCTGTCGTACATCCGTCTTCCCCTTTCCCCTTGTCCATAGAAACCCGCGTGTTTTCAGGAATCAGTGGGCCAAAAATGTCAAGGGAGGCTGGGCTTTTCTGGCCCCCGGGGTGTAGATCAGGGTGGGTTTGACCCAGCCATGGTAACCATTGCCTTTGTCGTTGGTTAGGCTAGGAATGGGCAGTGACACAATTCTTGCCAGTGAGATAGGAGAGAAGGCCTTTGGAAAATTTCTCCTTACCATTTATTCAAAACATAAATGAGGAACGTGAGTGCTCTCTCTTTCCCTCTTCCAGCTCTGAGACATGGTTATGTGAAGACGTGATGCCTGAAGATGTGGCAACGTCTTGAAATGGTAGAGGACACATCTGAGGACATCAGAGCAAGAAGACAAAAAGGATCTGGGTCCTTGATGAGGTGGATCAGCTGCTAAATGATCCAACCCTGGGAGCATCGTAAAGTATGTCGTTTATTGTATTAAAATGGAATAAAATCAAATATACTCAATGTTAAAGCCAGACACATTTTTCCTTCTCACAGCCCAAAAAGTATCCTGGATCGACAACTGGCAGCATCAAACCTTGACAATCCAGGCTCTCATCAGAAAATAACCATAGACTATGGTCTTATCAAAATATTAGCTCTGAGAACTAATTTTGAATGAAGATTACTGACCTGATTTTCAGGTGAGAGATTCTGTTAGACACATTTTTTGTACATTTTTTCTCTAGTTATCCTCAATTTTATTTTTTAGATCAAATCATATCATTAAAGGGCTATACTTATGCAGCCATTACAGTTACCACCACAAGGTGTCCACTAATGGAATGAGTCGGCTGTATTAACTATATAATTGCCGTTCAGAATTAATTCCTGCATAGGTAAAGGATTAATTTTCTAATTCCTAAAATTTCTACAATTCTGAGATTCTATGATATCAAAATTTCTAAGTATTGCACTAAAATCCCTGCATATTGATAGACTGATTCATTTGCTATTGCAAAAATTCAACCAATAGATTGTCAGGAAAATGTGCCAACAGCAACAAGTTAATGGAGGCTGCAGGACAGATTCTTTCCAAACTTTTTTCCCTTGTGTGGAAGAGAGCACTGTCCCTCTGATTTCTGCTAAGTGTCCTTTTTGGACCATATATCCCTCAATACCCTTACAGTCTCCTTACGCTTCTCACTTCTGCATTTTCTCTTTTTTTTTTTTTTTTTTTTTTTCCCCCCAAAGCCCCAGTAGATAGTTGTATGTCATAGGTTCACATCCTTCTAGTTGCTGTACGTGGGACTCGGCCTCGCAGTGGACGGAGAAGTGGTGCCTTGGGGCGTGCCCGGGATCCGAACCCGGGCCGCCAGCATCAGAGCGCGCGCACTTAACCACTAAGCCATGGAGCCGGCCCCTGCATTTCCTCTTCTATCCCCTCCATCTCATCCTCATTTTGAATCAGGGTGTGTTGAAACGGTTTGCTGGCCCCGTTTAGGTTCCGGAAAAGGACGGTTCCTCAGGGATAGCAGTGACATGCTTTTCTCTTCTCACATTGCTTTTGCTTAAAGATTTTACAGGACCTACGTCTACATTTGCATCTGAAAGGAGTGGTTTCATACTGAGCCACATCCTTGCCCAAGTTTATTGAAAATATCGGTAAAGGACAACACATTCACAAGAATCCTTTCTTTAAAAACTAGGCAGAGCAAGAAAATTGGAGCTGTTTTCTCCAAGTCTAGGGAAGAATGTCCAGTCGAACTTTAATTACATAGTCTGAAACAATGGAGAAAGACGAGGTGTTCTTGCTTCTCTCAGGCCCTCTTCAGTGAGAGGTTGATGGTTTCCAGAAGTCTGCAGTGTTGCAATCATTTTTGTGGCATTTACAGCACTAGACTGTATAAACTATATTTTCTTATTTTTTATATTCTTGATGTTCTGGCATTTGGGGCCTCACTGACTGTTGTGATATTGTGATTTATAATAAGAAATATATATTTGGTCTTCATCCCCAATTCTGGCACAGAATTCCTAAAACCCTTGGAATTTCCTAAGTAATGAGAGTGACCAAGGGGTCTTTTGTTGTGTTATTGAGGTGACTTTAGGACCACACCTAAGGATGGGGGCTGGTGGCCAGGAGAACCAACCATGTGATTAGAGGATTGGAACTTTCAGTAACCCCCACCTCCGGGGAGGGGTGGGGGCTGGAGATTGAGTTCAACCACTGATGGCTAATGATCTAATCGACCATGCCTATGTGATGAAGCCTCCATAAAAACCCGAAAGGATGGGGTTTGGAGAGCTTCCAGGTTGGTGAACACGTGGAGATTGAAGAGCGGTGAGCTCAGAGGGCATGGGAGCTCCTTGGCCTTTCCCCATACCTTGGCCTATGCATCTCTTCCATCTGGCTGTTCCTGAGTTATATCCTGTTATAATAAACCGGTGATCTAGTAAGTAAAATGTTTCTCTGACTTCTATTCTAGATTTGCTTTAGCAAATTAATTGAACCCAGAAAGAGGGTCATTGGAACCTCCAATCTGCAGCCTGTTGGTCAGAAGCACAGGTGACAACCTGGACTTGTGATTGGTGTCTGAAGTGTGTGTGTTGGGGGGGGGGCAGTCTTGCAGGACTGAGCCCTTAACCTGTGGGCTCTGACGCTGTCTCCAGGTAGGCAGTGTCAGAATTGAGCTGAATTATATGTCACCGAGGGGTGTGGGTGAACTGCCTGGTGACATAGGGAAAACTGTCCCCCCTCCCCCTCCCCTCCAACACACACACTGTAATTGGGAGCAGAACTCTTCCTGGAGAAGGACTGTCTTTCCCAGGGTTAGCTAATTCCTAGAGATAGAGGGAGTGTGCCTTTCATGCACAATTCAACCAATCCAGAGCCCACACTCCACTCCCACCTCCTCTAACGAGCTCTCACACTCCAGGCCAATACTCCCCTGCCCTAATCACCCCAAGGCCAGGTACCAGACAATTTGGGACAGCCCCTACACTCTGGGGCCCACTGAAATTACTCAAACCAGCCAATCCTAAGCCTACTGACCCTGCTTCACCTGTTCCTTCCCACGGAAGCCACGGTAAAGGCTCTGCCACGTTCTCTTCTCACTTTTTCTGCCTCCTGACTGACCCTGATGCTTCCCCATGTGACCCTGCATGATGCGCTGTGCTTCGCCGTGCCTCCTGTTTCTAGGGATCTGCAAGGATGAAAACTTCTTTCTTCATGACAGTCATTTCCACATCTTACCGTACCTGATTAAAACAAACCCTGGGTGTGTTGTAAAACATAAACACCATTGCTATGCAGAGCAATCTAGGCAGAAGAAACAGTTTGTGCAAACTCTCCAGGTGGGAATGAGCTTAGCATGTTCAATGAGACTGGCTGAGCTATACTGTGTGAGGGGAGGGCAGTGGGCCAGGAAGTCGGAAAGGAGGTAGGAGCTAGATCCCACAGCACACGGGGCCTGAAGACAAGGGGAAGGAGTGTGGACTTTATTCTAAGTGTGAAAGGGAGTAACTACAGGATTTTAAGCAAGGAGTGCCATCAGCTGACATGTCTTTAAAAGACCACTCTGAGGGCCACATGGAGAAAGAATTACATCGAGCAAGAGCGGAAGCAGAGACACCACGTCGGAATTATCGCAGGAGTTGAGGCAAGTGGTGATGGTCACTGGGGCTCAGGTGATGGTTGTAGATATGGAGACCTGCCCCTTTCCAGATTTATGCTGAGTAATACGAAACTCAAAGTCTCAGTCTCCTACGCAACAAGCTGAAGCCCCTGCAGAATTATGCTTTGAGAAGTGTAAATTCTACCAGACAACTTCTTTCTTTGATAGAATGATGAGTCATTTTAATCTAATTAGTAAAATTCTGAAATTTAGGAAGGATTTTTTTTTTTTTTAAATCATCAGTTCAATTTTCTTTCTCCTCTTGCCTGTGCTTCTTTATTGTTTCCTCTTCAAAATGGGACTGGGTAATAATTTATCATTATTACCTGCCCAATTTATTTTCAATTTTTTTGGAAAACAAAGGTACTAGCACCCAGGTTAAAACCATTAGAGACTCAAAGCCCCCACATTTTATGGAGCCCCTTCCCAATATATGATTCTATATAAAAATAATACTGGGCCATAATGTAGGTGGAAGAGAGACCATACGATCCTAATTTTTTTATATAACTTCTTCCGTAGCTTAAAAATATTGTTATATGTCAGCTACTTTAAAAAATGTTTGTTGCCTCTGTTTTTCTGGTGCCCTAAGAATGTACTTAATCTGCTTTTGGAGAATCCAGTTCTAATTGAGCGCCTACTGCCTGAAGCTCTGTGCCTTGTGCTGGATGATGGAATAGCGTGATGTGACAGGGAACAAGTGGTGGGCTTCTTAATTATTTCTTAAGGTCATCAGAAAAGACTTCCCTGGGCCAGCCCGGTGGCTTGGCGGTTAAGTGCATGCACTCCGCTACTGGCGGCTCCGGTTCAGGTTCGGATCCCAGGTGCACACTAACACACCGCTTCTCCGGCCATGCTGAGGCCGCGTGCCACATACAGCAGCTAGGAGGATGTGCAACTATGACACACAACTATCTACTGGGGCTTTGGGGGAAAAAAGGAGGAGGACTGGCAATAGATGTTAGCTCAGGGCCGGTCTTCCTCAGCAAAAAGAGGAGGATTGGCATGGATGTTAGCTCAGGGCTAATCTTCCTCACAAAAAAAAAAAAAAGAAAAGAAAAGTAAAGAAAAGAAAAGGCTTCCCTGAAGAGGGAACTTTTAAGTTGAGGCCCAAATGATAAGAAGAACCGAGCTCTGCAAAGATCAGTGGAAGGAGCCGTCCAGGAAGTGGGAGGCGGAAAGAACAGGGTCCTGGGCGTCATGTAGCTGCCTGACTGTCAGGAGACGACATAAAACCAGCAAATTTTAACACAGTGTGGTTCCTGCTCTACCAGCCTCGAGAACAGAGGGCTCTGAGGACCCAGAGGAAGGAGGGACTAATCAGCACTGGGAACTGTGACAGAGCTGTGCCAAGCAGAGTATATGAAGATACAGAGCAGGACCTCGAAGACCGAGGTCCCGCCTACCTCGGAGACGGCTGTGAGCAACAGATGGCCATCTCCGCTCCTCATTCACTCAACCAGGATCTCTGACCTGGCTGCCTGGAAGTCTGTTTTTAACAAGCACACTCCTGATGGGAAAGCGTTTTGGAGTCCTCTGGCTGACAGAACAGGCCTTGGACTCAGAAAGATGACCTGGACATGTGGTTGAGTCTCACCCCCCTGTCTGTGGAATGATGATGGTCATGCAGTCCTCCTCACCAGGTGACCGTGAGGACTAAACAAGGCCGTATTTGTCAAGTGTCGTTGATTACGGCTATTGTAGGAAAAGCAGAGCTTTGCTCCTAACCGAGTGAAGAGCTGACTGAGTTGTCCCAGAGCTCACATAACACATCTCTGAAGCTTACCCTTAGGGAAACAGCAGTGGCGGGGCTGCAGCTGCCGGGACAGCCGAGGAGACTGGAAAAGCAGCCATCAGGGCTGGGGTGGAAGCCAGTTCCCACTGGAGCGAAGGGACGGTGAACAGCTGCGATGTTCTCACAGGTTTGTAGGAAACAGCTGGCTCTGCAGCTTTGCTTGTTTTTCTTTTCTTTTTGTTTCACTTCCTCCTTCCAAATGCGAGTTATTTATAAAGTGTTTTCCTCCCTAAAACCCAAGGCTACGCCTTGGCTAAATCGAAAGCAAGTCATCTTGTTAAAATAGGAATATAGTGATGTACACCTGAAATTTACACCATGTTGTAAGCCAATATGACTCAATAAAATAATTGGGACAAAAAAGGAAAACCCCAGGGGAAATTAGGGAGTTAGACTGGCAGAGTTTGGCAGAGGGAGGACAGGACTAGGAAATAATGGGTCGACTCAAACCCCTTCTACAGTCCACACAGCCAGCAACTGACAAGCTCGTCCCCTTCCAACTGGTCTGAGGAGCCTTGAGGAGGGGATGGGGCAGTGGTATCCACCCCCTTCACCTTAGCTATAAAATCATCCATCCCATCCTAAACTAACTACCCACAAACGGACACGCGACCAAAGAAAGCCACTCACTTTGGGATGTGCACCAAAAGAACCGTTTTCAGAAAATGGTTTACAACGGTCAATGTTATTTGCAGAAGGATGGGAAACCATCTGCCTTTCTAGTCTCCAGTTAGCTCCAAATATACATGAGATGGTGGAAATTCTTTTTCCACCATCTTAAAAGAAATCCAAGGTGGATTTCTTTTAAGCCCTACCTTCCTTCTATAGTTCTGGTAGAATAACCAATCAGGTTGCTAACACTGTTGTGAGGAGAATGGATTTCAGATTTTGTGCTTTGTGATCTGAGGGACGGCAGCAGGATGGCGTGTAAGAAGGAGCCACTCATTCACGGCATCCTGCCCTGCAGAGACAGTGAAGGGCAAGGGTAGGAGGTGCGTGGGCTTTGGGCTCAGCCAGGTGTGGGCCCCAATTCCTGCTGGGCTCTGTATTAGCTGGGTCCTGGAGCAAGATGCCTCTGCCCCTAGAGTTCTCTTATCTGTTACGTGCCAGGCTTTCCTCTCTGATCTGGTAGCTGCAATAAGTGGTCACTCTCTTGCCCTGAGACTCTAGCCTGTGACCAGTTGTCTGATCATCTATCCTGCTGGAGGCCCAGAGAGTTCTTTGTATTGTGAAGGCAGGTAAGATTTATTAACACCTGAAGTTTTCTAAGCAAAGTACTCTTCAGTTCAAAGCAAAGAAACCCATCCACTTTTTATGACTGAGGTAAATATATATATAATGTGTGCTACCACATTTTTTTAATGGTAAGAACATTTAAGTTTCAGCACTTAGTCAGTGCTTCAGGGCTGGTTCTGAAAAGTCAACATTCCATATATTTTGCAGTTTGATTCCTTTATACATGTATAGACTATCTTCAGGGTAAAATAGCAAGCATGTGTGAACAAGGAATCTCTGAACAGAAAAACAAAGAAAACTATCACCTCTGTAGTTTATCACTGAAACAAGGGACAGGGATTATGGCAATATTAAATATGGCATTGATGAATAAATGTTCCTAGTGGGGAGTCTGGGCCAGGAAATTTTCTAAAGAACATGCTGTGTTGGCCATGGGATAGCTGCCTGCATAACTGTCATCTCCAGGTAGGTGTGTCACACGCACACAACCTTTAGTAGGGGTGTGACCGTCAGGGCCCTCAGGAACAAGATAAATTATAGTAATAGCCACACTTCATTGAACATGGACTTACCATGTGTCACAAACAATGAGAGTGGTTTCTGTATGTTCAAAATACCATCTTGATGTGAAAGCTCAGGGTAGAACCAGGTTTTATTTAGAGACTGAAATGCTGACTTTGCCAATGAAAGCAAATTGCAAAGATCTGACTGTAGCACGTATATGACACTCTTCTAGTTGTTTTAGGTTTCATATATTTTGACTTACTAACAAAGAAACACTGGAGTGATGTAGATTTTTTTTTTTTTTGCTGCTATTAAATCCTTTAAATAAAAATTTTTGAGGATTACAGTGCCCGTTTCTATGTGTATGTTTTTGTGTGCAACTGTGTGCTTATTAAAATATGATTTTTTATCCAACGACTTTGGACCAAAACAGTGAACAAAAAGTGCAATTTGTCTAATGTCTGAAGAAAATGAAAACTCTTCTTCTTTATACTAGCCACTTTATTCCTAACATAGATGAACAAAGAAATCGTATTCTCTTTTCTATGTGGTTATTATGTTGTGGATTTCTTGAATTATAGAACATTACAGTCAAAAGGTCTCAATCTGAGCCTCCAACAGCCTAGGTGACCCCAGATAACTCACTTAGCTTGTCTACATCCCAGTTTCCTTAGGTGCAAAATGGAGTTGATGACACATGCTCGAGGTAACCACTCCCTCCCGCTCCTGCCTGTGTCCCAGTAAGGGAAGCGGCATTGGGTAGGGGCTGGGGGCACACTGGATTCACATTCTGGGTCAAACACCTACTTGTTATGCAACCTTGGCAAACTCTCAGAGGAGACTTTACTTTTCTGAGCCTCAGTATCTCCATTTACAAAATGGGGATATGGGTGCCTACCTTTATAAGGCTGCTGTGAGAATTAAATCAGGTGATACCTGTGAAGAGCTTAGGACAGTGCCTGCTACATATGTGTGTGTGTGTGTGTGTGTGTGTGTATTATATATATATATGTGATGTATATATGCATATATATATGAGAGGTAGTGAAAACATGAGATTGGGACAAAAAGACCCCAAAATATGAATTATAACACATATGGATTAAATTGAGCATTTCAGAGTCCACATTGCAACTACTCTTTAAGATGAGTCAGGTTTTGGTGTAGTAGCAAAGAATAATATCTTCAATTATCTGAAAAGGATATTAAAATACCTTTTTCTTTGTTAATTACTCATCTGTGTGAGGCTGGAG